>NC_074718.1:21787771-23139021 GCF_947242115.1 Biomphalaria glabrata | reverse complement strand
GCCGTGTCGAATGTGACTGAACAGACTGGACAGGGCAAAGATGTGGGAGACACCAGATCTGGGAACACAAACATAAAATAACAAGCTCAATTTTTTTTTTCGAATTGGTGAAATATTGACCAATGGAATGAGTCATGTATGTGTCAAAATTAAATAGACTATCATGAACAATTATTTTTTTAAAAATTACATTTCAGGAAAGGTAACAAATGTTGGCATATCTCCTTCTAGTGTGTTAAATATTAAAAAAAAAAAAAAAAAAGATTTACTGTAATTCCGTTGCCGTCTAAAAACATGTAATATGACGTCATGTCATTTCAGTTCAATTATTATCTGCAAATATCTACTACTCAATTTCAGTATTGGGAAGAAATAAAGAAATGAGAATACATTTAGAAAAGTGACCGCTATTTGTACTATAACTGAAATCACAGATGCACACAGTCAATGACCATAAAGCATTTACATGTGTAGATTCATGACCGAAGTAGTTTTGGTATTAATATCTGTACATCAATACTAAATGTCTCCAGACTAGAGATTTTTGCGCATAGAATACGTTGCCTAAATTTGAATCAAAGAGAAAAAGCCCTGATTCGAAGACATTGTCTTGTTATTAATCACTAGGATTTTTAAAACTTAAGAACATGTTGGTGGTTCATGAGCAATAAAATCCTTTCAATACTTCTAGCAGACGAACAGGAGAAAGACTTACCAAATTTATTGTCTGCAAAGTCAAGGCTCAGAAGTGGATTCTTGATTCCGTTACCTCCATTGATGAACTCAAGTTTGACATGCGCAGTCTGAAAGTTGACATCATTAGCATTCCATTGAGGAGAAAACCAAACACACGAGAGTACAAAAGTAGATGGACAGTAAATATTCTTTTTTTATATACCCAAGATATCCAAGACATTGATAGTTTAATTGTATTGTTAACTAAAATACAAAAGCTCTTATATTTTAATCATTTATTGATACATAGCCCTTTTACCATTTACTTTTGACCAAGTCGTATAAATAGATTGTGTATGCGTGATAATATTAGATATTTAACTTTGAATCTGCTTGAGCTAGTAAGTTCAAGTTTTTTTTGTTAATTTAGGCGTACACGATTAGAGTAATTCAAATATCTGTTTGACAGTTATCATCTATCATTGAATTATTTTCTTGAATAGGACAGAAACTACTCGAAAACTTATCTAAAACAAAACGTACCTCTAAAAAGGCCTTGAAATTTTTACGACCATCCAATGGGATTTTTTTAGATTTGGTCACATCTTGCGCAAAATTGGACTTCATTTTTGAACCGTTATGCTCTTGTGTCAACCTGGCACCATAGGTCTTAATATCATATGTGTGTGGTGGGGCAAGGAAAAACTGTGAATCAACAGGTGAGCCCGGAGACATCACAAGAGTTGACACTGGTGAGCAGGAGTCCATGGAAACAATGCTGGATACGTCACTTTTAGGTGAGTTTATCAAAAGTTCTTTCTTACTGTCAATAGAAACAGCGCCTTCGCTAGACTGCATTATAGGATGATGGAAGAGATATGGCTGAAAACTTAAGGGCCTCGGGCTGCTAAGTCCGTCTGTGTTAAAAGTGACACTCTGCCTTACACTGTTTAGAGTTTGCCAGACCGGAGATGAAAGGTTTGGACTTGACATTGTCTCCATCTGAGCGCTGGTTGCTGGTCGTTGTATAGCATGCGGTACCTTGTCGGGGGTGTCCTCGTTAAAGCAGGGTGGATCATAACCGTGGACAGATGTGACCCTTTTGTGTTCAGTCCTGTCTTTGTGTAAACTGTCTGCCTGAGAAGACGGGCTAGGACGCACGTCGGTGCTTGAGAAAGTATTGGGCAATCGATCTGAAACGAGGGCTTCCGATCGATGATTCAATTTTTCGCTCTCATTGTTTCCGGTAATACTAAAAGGCGCCCTAATGGCAGAACTGACCTCATTCTTTTGGGATGATGCAAGGACGTTGTCCATTGACTCTATTTCTGGACACCGAATGGGGGAACAGGTAGGAAAGCCATAGTGAATGACGTCCATGCTGCTGTGTCTGGGGGTGACGGGGGTTGTTACCGCTACGCATCGTGGACAACTCCTCGGGGCTACGTAAACGTCCTCTTCGTCCCCGGAGTCGCTCATGATGCTAGAAATTGTAAACGATCTCTTCCTTCGTCGGGCTCTGTGGGCTCGGCAGTACAGGCCAGCAAGTCGGACTTCGGCAGGTGACGTCATAGTTTGGAGGCGGACTTCCTCACGTTTCTCAGAAATGTTTGTACCCAGGGCGCTATCAACTCGGGATGAATCCACATCCTCTTGTGGCTTCCAAATGCGCCGGGTGTGCTTGTGTTGGAGCTTGCTTTCAGCAGAGGCTGATAGACGACCCTCTACAGCATTCTGTGTTGTGTCTTGCGACAGTACAGACGAGCTGTGGGCTAGTGACGTTGTAGCATAATCGATGGGTCTCTGGCTTAAAGTTTGTGATCTTGAATCAGCGAGTCTTACATTTAGCATTGTATCAGATGCTAGAAATTTAGTCTCGTTGTACAGCCATGGGGAGTTATTGCCCTTGCTGCTGATGATTGGCGTCTGAGGTAAACTTGGCGTTACACTTGAAAGACAGGAATCTGAAACATATAAATTTCACTTCGTTAACTTAAACAAATGTTTTTAATTAAAATATTGCTGTATCAGATGAAGGCGCGGAGGTTGAGTGGTATTGCGCTTGGCTTCAGAACAGCAGGGTTCGGGGTTCGAATCCTGGTGAAGATTTGGATTTTTAATTTCGTGATCTCTGTGGCGCCTCTGAGTTCACCCAGCTCTAATTGGTACCTGACATAATTTGGGGGAAAGTAAAAGTGGTCGTTATGCTTGCCACATGACACCCTTGTTAACCGTGAGCCACAGAAACAGATGGTCTATAACATCGTCTGCCCTATAGACCACTTAATCTGAAAAGGGAACTTTACTAACTTGAGTCTGTCAGATAACTGATTGCATTAATAATGTGAGACACTTGGAAGAACATGAAACTTGCTAACATACATTAGGTTGGGGTGAAGGTAGGAGGGGGGGGGATGACAAACACAGCATGAAGGAATCAGATCAAGATCTACAGACTGAGAAAAAGAGGAAAGGAGAAACAGAAAGAGAGACACACAAAGAGAGAAGGAACATCTGAGAGAGCTCATAAAGGAAGTGAAAGCAGAAAAAAGAGAGAGAGACAGAAAGACAGAGAGAGACAGACAGACAGAAAGAGAGATTGAAGGAACTAAAAGAGAGACAGACAGATCCAAATATGTATTCAATCATGACGCAAATAAAAAAAAAACTTTCACGCGATCCAGAACGAGGTTGAAAATGTTTTGAAAGTTTCATTCACCGATCGCCTTAGCTTTGTGTTGACATGTACGACCTGTTCCAGTCAAGTCTCTTCTCCTGTACTTGACAAGACTTCATTGACACTATACGCCTTCTGTCTCTCTCCCTCTCTTTATCTCCCTCTCTTTCATCTCATATTTCAGTTTGATCCCGATTGCAGAAAAAGACAAGAAAGGATAACGGGACGTCCCGCTTTGTTGGTGTGTGTGTGTGTGTATGTGTGTGTGTGTGTGTGTGTATAACTTTGTCTTGTCTTCAATTCAGCTGTGCACTTTTTCATCGTTATTCTCCCCCCCCTCTCTCACTCACTGTCTGTCGGATTTCAAATCTCTTTTTAAACATTCAATCAAGGCGGTACAAAAGAAGTAATTATTTCTTTGGGGCATGGGATGAACGCGGGACCTAAAGCACCAGAGATAGAAGGTTTGCCAGAAAAGTCTCGTGAGAAAGCCCGGATGTCTCAAAGCCACCTAGAGCACAATGACCTGACTTCAGGGGGTGACGTGACTGAATATAGAAATATTACATCTTGAAACACAATGCACTTTTTAAAAAGTTTTATTTCTACAAGAAATAACGAAATAAAATTCCTCAATTGAGAAGCTCTTTATTGCATCTACAGTCATAATTACAATAGACTTTAACAAATCTTTTGAGTCGTGGTTATTTCATTTTGGTAGTAGACGAAATTATATCACATTTGATTTTTAGGACTAACTGGAATGAAGATAAAGAAGTACTATTGCAAAGTCCTGGTTTACTTCTAATTACTGCTATGTTAATTTTTTTAAAGTCGATTTACAGGGGACTTAATTATAAATTTAGATCATCCTGTCACACTACGAAACACAAGCAAATAATATTCAATATCTTTATCATTGTTTTAATGAAGGTGGTAAATCGTGGAAGACCACTGACAGTTCTAAATTAGTCACGACTATCCCTCTTCGGACTCTCCTTCTATCAAAAATCTCTACCATAAAAAAAAAACAGCCTGAAAGAAAGGCGATTTTCTGTCTTTAAAAACATCGTAAAGCACTAATCTCAGCTTTTCAAGACAAGAGGCTAGGCCGTGGTGAGTCTTTTATTTTCCTTCATGTAGGCCGCTCTCTCCCTGTCTTTTCTTTTTCTCTCTCTCTGATACATATCGGCCTATATACGGTAATTACATATATCTTCATACACAAATATATCGTTTTTTTTTTTTTTTTGTAATCTATTCAAGTTCCTCAGACACACAAAAAAAAAAATCATGAGGTGACGACATTGGTTATGTTATAGATTTTGAAGTTGTATTGTGATCTTATAATAGCTACGTCTTATAAGAACACCGTCTTAAAAAAATATTACGTCTTAGTTCTACCTCCTGCACCGCCCCTTCCTACCTGTTCATCGTACACCGAATTCCTCGAGTGCAATTGAACCCCCCCCCTTCATTGTTACTAACAAAATCGTTAATTTCTGAAGCATGACTAATTTCCAATCTTATGTCGTGTGTGAGTGTTTTTCTGTCTGAACCTGTGTGTTTATAAATAGCTTAATGACTAGGAAATCAATGGAACGGAAATAACACGACTCAAACCCCCAAGTTCTCGTCCCGTCAAAGGAAACAAAATGGGATAAGTTCGCGTAGTGAGATGAAAATTGTCATGCGCACTTCAATGTCTACGTTCTACTTGGGAAGAGTGTACTAGAGAAGTGTTGAGATGTGAGCTGGTCGTCTGTGACAAGACACTTAAAGAAGAGCTATAAATAGATATAAGGAAGATGCAACTTGTAGAAAACGAAAATAGTACTTCACATGTTTGCGGATTTGTTTTTGTGGCGGATGTTGAAATAACGAAACGGCCAGGTTGGAAATAAAAAGATCATTTCACTTGAGACCTTGCTGATAAGAGCGGACAGTAGTGGAGCAGAAGCAGCGAATAAGAAGTAGTGGAGTAGCAGTAGAGGGGAAGACGTAGTGGAATATAGATGATGAATTAGAAACAGTGGACTAAAGGTTGCGAAGTAGTGGATTAGAAGAAGTGGAGTCAAAGATGTAGCATCACTAAATCAATGGATAGCAAGATAGATCCAAAATTTGTAGTGTACCAATTTCCTTTATTGCTTTAACGTGATCTTTACGAGTTTAAAATCTTGATATAACAAGATTACAAAGAGAGTTTGTGTTGTCACACAAACTCAGAGGCGGCCCCCATCGAAGTCACCAATGGACCAGGAATATTTAAGCCATAGTCTTGTTTTGATCGTTTAAATTAATAAAATTGTACAAAAATCATTTGGCGTTTTTTTTTTTTTACATAAAAGCAAATAGGACATCATTCACTTCTTAATGTGATACTACTGTTTATATAAAAAATCAATCTGCACCCCTAAACTGTAAGAAGATAAACTATTTCCTTAATAATTTATAGATGTAAATTTTGTTCAAATTGTTCAATAAGTTTAAATCAAACTCTAGATCTAGGCTACATCTGGCCTCTATTGAGTCTAATTTAGATTATTGTCAAGTGTATCATGAAGATATGTCAAAACCGTAAAAGTTTAAAGTAGTTCTTTTTTAAAAAACTTTCAACTAAAACGAAGTTCATATTAGAATTATTTTAAACAAATTGAATCAGTATTCTATTCCATGAGTTAGTTAATAAATGGAAAATCTATTTTACAATGATCCATGGATACTTTTCCCATTGTGACCTAGATGCAATTTTTTTCATTTAAAAGTTGTTTTTTTTTTTTGGAAAATCTGCCTGCATAGATAATTTTTTAAAATTAGATGATTCACTTTCGGGAAAGAAAAACGTAGCCGTAGTATTAAAACTTTGAGTGATGTAAAATATCATGATATCCGATTTTCATTTTCTCTTCTAGTTTCTGATATCTAAACGGGACGGACGGATAGACGGACAGACAGGCCACACAAAACTAATACCGTCTTTTCCTCGCTAAAAATGGTGTATATTTATGACAAACAGCCGGCATATTTAATTTTATAAATAAAAGGGTTTCATTTTAGGAAACTAACCCTAACATTTGCAACTATGTTAAGAACAATTCAAGTGATGGTGAAGTAAAATTTTCAACATTATATTAGTTTGTGTATTTTTAGATCTTTTAACATGACACAGGGACTTCCCCCCCAAACGAACAGCCAAGTCTTCTTACGGAATTCGCTAAAAACAACAACATGTAGTCTCACACGAATACAAAATACACAATTACAATACTGCACACCATAATACATGCCCCAACACGGGACACCTCTATCCATTGATTTCACGGATGAGATAGTTATCTCAAATCTAAAAGTGTCTGCGACGGAGTCTTTTCCCAAAGCTCGATCCCGTGATCCTCTGTGCGAACTAATATCTAGCTACACGGGGGGTTGGGTGCTTATCGCCCTAAAGACCAGTCGGCGCGGGAGTTTCTGGTGCCACATTTCGCGAAGGGTGTAATCTTTATAACAGTATGGCCCTGGCTTTTGTTTGGACTTATCTACTGACATATTCTATATGCACATTGCATCAGATAGCAGACAAAAAAAAAATAAAACTATGGTAATACGCTTTCAAACCCGCGTTGCCGTTTTTTTTTTTTTTAGAACTATTGAAACTATCTCTTGAGTAAATCCTTGAACACAGAAAGTTTGACACACTGGATCATTGTTATCTTATAGTGGATCATTGTCATTTAATATTGGTTTATTCACTGGCACATAAGAACATTTTAGCGGTGCATTCAGGTGAACATTATAAATTATATTTCCATTGTAAAGCATTCAGGAATTTTCCGTAAGACAATCAACGGTATTAAATTTGGTTCCAGAAGAATCCATAACGGATAAACATACGGCATAGTCGGCATAAGCACATCAGCTAGCTATGGGTTTCGCTTGAGTCTTTTAAAATCTTAAAGCCAATAAAAGCTTCCCTTAAATATCCTGAATGAAAGGAATCCTTTGAACCGAGGGTTTTCTTCCACACGAGCTAGTGCAATGAACTCGGTTCCACATAACAAGAAGAGTTCTGCTTCTCTCCCCTATTTATTTGATTGTTGCCTCTAAACGTTTCCAACAGGGCGCTAGGCTGATGCAGAGAAACGTTGTCCGGCTCGTTGTACCTTCACAAGGATTGACCAAGATTGGAGGTTCTCTGACTGGTTAATCTTCAGGATGTAAGATGCACTCCTGACTTCTGAAGTCTGAATTTCTAAAGCCTGAACTTCTTCTCAAGTCTGAACTTCTCAAGTCTGAATTTCTTCTCAGTCTGAACAAAAAATACCGGATGAGGCAGCCAGTTTCATTGTTTCCTTTTTGCTGCCTCACATTCCCAGCTAAATATAAAACACAACTCAAAATGATCGAAAAGCTATTTAGAGAAAATTTAAAGTAAAAAAAAAAAAAAAAACCTCACTGACCTACTGAACCAAACTTCCTTTCTTACACTGGAACTTTCAAATGTTAGATCTCACTCAGGTCTCATTTCAATGTTAACTCCCAATGTAAAGCCACTCTCTCCATTGTGCACATGACATAGCAAACGTTTTTTTAGGATTCTTTCTTGGTTACCTCAATTTACCAATAGATATCAACACTCCTTGGGTCTCCACTGTGAACTCTCCACCAAGTAAAAGCCCACTGACCTAGTTCCCTATCAAAAGCACCGCATTGCGTCATCCATTCAACGTTCAAATCTACCTTTCTGCACTGTGCCAATGGAACATTTGTTTGCTCTGCTGGTTTCTATGTACCGGTCTTGGCAAGGGCCGAATGCAATTCTTACATGAGTGGTGCTTCACATTTCGCTTTCATTTCATTAGGTCTAGGATAAGAGTACTTTTTATAATTCTCAAAACAAAAGAAGCAACATAGCGGAGGGACAAACATGTTCCTGTTTCAATGTCCCTCTCTTCTCTTCTCTCTTTTCCCAAGAAAAAAAAAAGGTTGAAAAAGAATTTGTACAAATATCGCGGCAATATCACCGGAAATCGAGAACTGTCGAGTTTTTAATGTTAAGCTCTTCAAACTCAATCGGTGCTAAAAATAGAAAAGCGCTTTGTCTCCCCTGAAAAGAAACAAATATCGCGATGTGTTGGCGAGAGCCTTAGAGAAACTTATCGGCTGCAGATGAAAAGGTTTGAACTAAAATAGACTTAACGTATGAAAGTAAATGCATAGTTTAAACAACAAAAAGACAAACCTAAGTCTTGATAAAGTGTGTGAACTTTGGATTGCAGTGTCGGGGCTGAAAGACAAACTCAGCCTGTAACAATTCATACACCGCTCCTCATTAGGCCTACACACACCGCTCCTCATTAGGCCTACACACACCGCTCCTCATTAGGCCTGCACACACCGCTCCTCATTAGGCCTACACACACCGCTCCTCATTAGGCCTGCACACACCGCTCCTCATTAGGCCTACACACACCGCTCCTCATTAGGCCTGCACACACCGCTCCTCATTAGGCCTACACACACCGCTCCTCATTAGGCCTACACACACCGCTCCTCATTAGGCCTACACACACCGCTCCTCATTAGGCCTACACACACCGCTCCTCATTAGGCCTACACACACCGCTCCTCAATAATCAATCTAGATGGGGACAACCCGCACTGTGCTACAGAAGTCAAATGAGAGGTTCCCCATGAAATACCTTCGGCATCGCACGCTATGATCATGTACCTCCCTCCCAGAAAAAAAAGGGTGCAACACATTTGCATCTGCTTCGGTTTGATTAAGGCCGGTGGGGTGGAGCTTCCATTGGCCTAGACACCGTTGAGATTAAAATGACGCAGTCTAAACTCAATGAGAATTACTGATATAGTGGACAGCTCCTGCGGGGCAGTCGTATGTACAAACAAAGCTCTAAATCTCTTCCACAAAGGGGCTAAGCATGGACCAGTTATTGACCATTGTACAGTTGACAGAGTTTGTTGAAGAAAGGGAGAGAATCTTTATTCACTATTCTTTGCATCTCACGAGTTTGTAGATTTTAGACGTGTTTATTCCTGACAGCTGGAATCAAAATTACTACGTAAATATAGATATACTTAAATACGTCAATATAGATATACTTAAATACGTCAATATAGATATACTTAAATATGTAGACATAGATATACTTAAATACGTCAATATAGATATACTTAATATTTTAGAATCGAAAACAACACGTGGCTGTACACACGTGCATAAATAAAGAATGTCATGAATCATTAATCAGAGTGAATACAAATAATTACGTCTGTAGGATCAGCCTTTAAAAAATTTTATGTGACAATTAAAAAAAAAGTCTATTTCTATCATTGAGTATTACTATGAAAGCGTTATATTGACTGAATCTGTGTATATATGTGTGTGGAATAGTTATTTTTATTGCTCATTCATATGTAATGACTTAATTAACCCTCAATCCAAAAATAGGATTTTTTAAAAAAGTAAAGAATAGAAAATCGAAAAGAGTTTTCTCCCCTAAACGAACGGTTACTACAAATGTCGGTGATGGTAATTATATCATTCCAATGGTGAAATCAAAGGAATTGAGACGTGTCTAGTAATTAATGTCATGTCAAAGTGCTGGTGGTCTGTTCAATACAAAGAAATACCTGGAGGAGTTGTGAAAGAAACATTGTAGTGATAGACTTATTCACGTCAATTTCCTCTAAGGTTTACATTGCTATTAGAATGAAGAAGCTCGCGTAGAATGGCTCAGTTAGTACAGTTCTAAACAAGCTTGTCAACTTGTCTTCCTGGAGACACGAACGTGTGAGGACTCGGAGTGATTCAAGGGACCTGGTATGGGACAAGACTCAAGAGCTCAGATTATGAAAAGCTAATTATGAAGCGCAGGTCCCAAACTCTGCCATGTGCACCGTACGGCGATGCCAAATTATCTGGTCTGATATTTCGATTTAAAATTATATACTGCCACTTTCGCATATTTTTTTTTATTTAAAACACTCACAAAAACGCTAGTTAATAAATGGAGTTTGTGCTTTCCCACTGAATCGTAGCCGGCCCCTTTGGGTCCGTTGTTTGGTAAGCAACGAAGGTCAAATAACAGGTTTCGCTATTTTAAAAAATGGACCAACATGAGGACGAAATAAAATGACAATGTGGTGCTTCTCAGTTTAGACTCGACTTGGAAGTTTTGAAAATTCCTTCAGAAATAAAGATTAAGTTTTAGTTCAAACCGCATAACACAGCCTGCCATCTTGAATGTTGGTTTATTTTGTTTTTTTTCAGTTTAAAATGCTATGTGACAAGTTAAGAATACTGACAATGAGCATAGGAAGATTTGTCAAATTTACCCCAAATGAAAGAAGTAGATTTGTCAATACAAGACTATATAATACATTTAAATACAAGACTATGACAATATAATACATTTAAATACAAGACTATAACAATATAATACATTTAAATACAAGACTATGACAATATAATACACTTAAATACAAGACTATAACAATATAATACATTTAAATACAAGACTATGACAATATAATACATTTAAATACAAGACTATAACAATATAATACATTTAAATACAAGACTATGACAATATAATACATTTAAATACAAGACTATAACAATATAATACATTTAAATACAAGACTATAACAATATAATACATTTAAATACAAGACTATGACAATATAATACATTTAAATACAAGACTATGACAATATAATACATTTAAATACAAGACTATAACAATATAATACATTTAAATACAAGACTATGACAATATAATACATTTAAATACAAGACTATAACAATATAATACATTTAAATACAAGACTATGACAATATAATCCATTTAAATACAAGACTATGACAATATAATACATTTAAATACAAGACTATAACAATATAATACATTTAAATACAAGACTATGACAATATAATACATTTAAATACAAGACTATAACAATATAATACATTTAAATACAAGACTATAACAATATAATTCACGTAAATATAAGAGTATGACAATAGAATGCAATTAAATACCAGACTAGGACAATAGAATGCAATTAAACACCAGACTAGGACAATAGAATGCAATTAAACACCAGACTAGGACAATAGAATATAATTAAATAGAAGACTATGACAATAGAATACAATTAAATCCAAAAAGACAATGTAAGGCACTGAAATACGATTCTAATACAAGATAAAACACTTCACTATAAGAGACACTTCACTATAAGAAACACTTCAGTATAAGAAACACTTCAATATTAGAAACACTTCAATATTAGAAACACTTCACTATAAGAAACATAGCTGGTTCAATCTGAAAAAAAGGTTAGGCAGTTTGTGACTTAAGTTTTTTGTTAGATATAAAGAAATAGGTCAGTAAAATATTTTCTCTCATAAGAATTAATATTTTAAAGAATTTCTGTTCCATAAAATGATGTCTGCTCCATTACTCTTAGAAGGGAAACCTTTTCTACTCCCCATTTCAAATATATATATAGAAGTGTAGAAAGTGATCGTGCGAGGGCCGTGATTGGCATAACAAAGAGGGAGGAACGAAATGAACGCCACGAAGAAAGAACGAGTTTTTCACTTGGCTGCTCCGCCATATTTTAGTTTCCATCATCTCTGTAGCAGACGACGTTTCCTTTTCAATGAATGGCGCGACACTAAAGTCAAGGGCATTGTCAGAAACTTGCTGAAATATTTCACCACAAAATAGTGTAATGAGACACTCAGACTTCTGCGATCACCCGAGCATCTTGTGTTAAACCTTTAGTGTTGTGTTTAACAAAACAAAGTGCTTAACCTTTACCTTATTTAGATTCCTTTGATGAACGGATTCGAAAAAAAAATCATTGAATGAAAACAAAGTCACACTAGTCGTTAATAGTGGCTTGGAATTTCCAGTTGACAAAGCGTACACTTTTGGATTCTTTCCGTAGAGCTTCAACTGTGAAATCATTACAATCCTTATGGACCACATAGACGTAAAATAATAATATCATCTACGTGAGATTGATTAGCTCCACAAATATTAACAGGTCTTTATAGTATTGTATTGTTTAATTGTTTCAGGTTAATTTCATTTTGTTTTTGTACCTTTTCGGTCATGCGGACGAAAATTAAATTGGCCCGAAGGTCGAATTAGGTTGGGCATCACAGATCTAGACTAACCTTTAAAAAAAGCAAATTAAAAAAAAAAAAAAAGAGGAACGACCTGAATTCGAACTCATGGCTCAAGCCTTCGCAACTTAAGCCAACACGGTAACCACTCTGCTAGTGGAAAACTTATGAACATGGAAGATTGTATAGTTATCTATTGATCATATAGTCTGGTCCTATTTTCTGGCTTGAGTTCACTAAGACTCAGACGACGACCTATAACGGGGAGTAATTCAGCTTATACCACAACTTCCGTTAATTACAATTTCTTTTCCTTGTTTGAAATACCAAACAAAATAATTTATTACCAATAGTTAATTAATTAATCGGTTTATTATTTTTATTGATTCTTGTGTTGTCAGGTAAAGAAATAATTGTGTGAAATTTCAGCTTGATCCGAGATTGAGTGTGGGAGAAATCACGTGTACAAACTTTTTACCAGGCAGACAGAGTGAGTTGAGATAAGCTTTGTAAGTACAAACAAATTAAAGACCGGGGTAAATTAGACCGAGGAAAATTAGACCGAGGTAAATTGGAACTTCAAATATGTTTTTTTTATCTCTTCAAATTCTAAACTTTAAATATTTCAGACGTATAGATCTTGAACACATTTTCTTAGATAATGATATTTTTGAACTTTGATATGTGACAAATTTTGTTAGACAATTATGTTCAACTTTGAAATGTGACAAATTTTCTTAGATAATATTGTTCCACTTTGAAATGTGACACATTTTCTTAGATAATATTGTTCCACTTTGAAATGTGACACATTTTCTTAGATAATATTGTTCAACTTTGAAATGTGACACATTTTCTTAGATAATATTGTTCCACTTTGAAATGTGACAAATTTTCTTAGATAATATTGTTCCACTTTGAAATGTGACAAATTTTCTTAGATAATATTGTTCCACTTTGAAATGTGACAAATTTTCTTAGATAATATTGTTTCACTTTGAAATGTGACAAATTTTCTTAGATAATATTGTTCCACTTTGAAATGTGACAAATTTTCTTAGATAATATTGTTTCACTTTGAAATGTGACAAATTTTCTTAGATAATATTGTTCCACTTTGAAATGTGACAAATTTTCTTAGATAATATTGTTCCACTTTGAAATGTGACACATTTTCTTAGATAATATTGTTCCACTTTGAAATGTGACAAATTTTCTTAGATAATATTGTTCCACTTTGAAATGTTACAAATTTTCTTAGATAATATTGTTTCACTTTGAAATGTGAGCTGCCGCAAGACCTGGTGCTACATGTTGTGTGCTCCCTGTGAGATGTTGACGACAGGATATTCTTTTCTAAAATATATTTCACGTAGAGACACATCAATATATCACCGACAAGGAAGACAATGAATTCATTCTACAGGTTTATTTATCTTCACTCAAGAAAACTGATTTGAACAAAAAATATAACTCGTTATTAAAAAATTCGCTCTAAGACTCGTACATTATACATGCATCTAATAAAAGTGTCTGCACCATATTTTGTTTCGATTTAAATGCCATGTTTTTATAACCAGAAAAAAATCTTAATATTAAAGCAACGTTTGTGCGTGTGTGTGTGTGTGTGCGCGTCTTTTTTTATATTGTATTGTCAAACTTTGTCCAATAAATTCGACAAAAGGAACAATAAACTAATGATTCAGTCTAACACAAACCTGGCAAGCTGAAATCTAACGCTCCACTCCTCCACAAGAAATAGGAGACATTTGAATAGAAGATTCACAGCTTATTGTAGTTATGCTTATTCTATTCTTTTTGAGGACACTTGTTTTTATTTCTCAAGCACTAAACCTCTCAAGTCTTCAACCACGCACTCAGCATCTCATTACTGATTTAAAAAAAAAATTAAATTAAAAAGTTCAGTTAATAGAAACAGAAATCTACAATGTACTCTATTTTTAAACATCTTTTTTTTTCAAATGCTTGTCTTTAGAAAACAAACAAAGAAGTATTTATTTACGGCCTGTTTTCTTTCCAAATTTTACTTCTCGTCCCAAGTGTCTTATCAAAACGTCTTCACTATCTAGATTTGTATTTTTTAACGTCCTAAAAAGTGATGTCATTTGTACATTTCACGTCAAAAGCTTGGAGGAACCGAAACCACACAAACGTCGTTAAAATCTTTATTTCATTGCATGAAGAGATCCACTATAAAGAAGAGACTTTTTTTTATTTTCTGAAGCCTATTTATATAATTTTAAGCTAAATTTAAGTTGTCTCTCTGAGAGCCAGAGGGATCCCTGGAGACATCACCTGGTCACGAACTGCTTTGCAAATGTTGGCAAGAAGTAGCTGTGCCACAAGACCTGCGGGATGCTAAAATCGTTTTCCAGTACAAGAACAAGGATCACAGAAGCGACTGCAACAATTACATGGTAATCTCCCTCCTAAGTACTGTAGGCAAAGTCTTTGCTCGAGTGATAGTGATCGGGTCTATCCAGAATCACAATGCGGTTTTCGCTCAGGAACATGACTTTCTCCATCCGAGAACTTCAGGAAAAGTGCAGAGAAAAAAGGATGCCTTTTTTTTTAACGAAAATTTTTTTTTTCTTGAGGATTTGAATTAGAGATTACCCTTTACAAAACAATTAGATCAATTTATGGGCGTAGCCAGGATTTTTTTCGGGGGGGGGGGGGGGGTTTGGGGGGTGGATTTTTTCGCCCCCCCCCGCCCCCCCCGCGAAATTTTTTTTTATATGTATTTATGTGTGTGTGTGTGTGTGTACATAATCTTTATTGCATTCTGACTCTTCATTCTTTCGGAAGACGTTTATTGTGCCCTAGAATAGGTTCTTCCATGAGTTAGTGGAAAAATTTTAGATTCCACGCCAATACTAGCAAGGGGGTCTGGGGGAGCGCTAGGAGCTCCCCCAGCGCGAGACGAAGCCCCGCCGCCAAGCACTATTTCTGATATTGAAAGCCAACAAAATGCATATTCTGAGGTATCTACAGTGCATTTTCCTGCTATTAAAAAGTTTTATTTCAAAAACCTAATGTGCTATTCTTACTGACTTAGACCCTCCCGCGCCGTTTGGCGCATTTGCCGTCAAGCTGTTTACATAAAATTGTAGATTCCCTGCCATTACTAGCAATGGGGTCTGGGGAGCGCTAGCGAGGGGCGAAGCCCCGCCGCCAAGCACTATTTCTGGTATTGAAAGCCAACAAAATGCATATTCTGGGGTATCTATAGTGCATTTTCCTACTATTAAAAAGTTTTATTTCAAAAACCTAATGTGCTATTCTTACTGACTTAGACCCTACCGCGCCGTTCGGAGCATTTGATGTCACTGGTAATGTCTAAAGCCTCTTCCCACCTGCCATGAGGACCTCAATGAATGAGTGGCGTTAAGTTGTACTAGGATATCATTGCAACTCTTCTTTTGCGTAATTCATTTTGTCGGAGAACATGTCCCGCAAACCTCATGCGTCGCTCTCTCACAATCTTACTAAAGGGTCGACTCCCAGTTCGGCATTGGATTTCCTTGATTTAAACCCGATCTCTATAACTGACTTCTAAAATGTGCCTTAGCCATCTTTGTTGAGCCACATTTAGTGTTTTTCAAATTCGGTAGATGACTATTCACTGCAGTTTAATAAGGGAGCCCTGCCACTGGTAAAAATGTGTAACCACTCTTGAATACGCTCTTGGAATTAAGTGACTGTAGTTTGCTTTAGATTTTATATCGAAAAGAGAAGTTTTATCGTCAAAATCATCTGTTGGGGGTTTTCCACCTCAAAATGCTCTGTAGGGGGATCTTAAACTCAAAACCATCTGGAGGGGTTTTAAACTTTAAACAAACGCCATCTGTAGAAGAGGGGTTTAAACTCAAAACCCCCGATTGGATTGGCTACGCTCAAATAATTTTAGTGTGTAATTTGCTTTTTTTTTTATATTGAAGAGGTATAATTTTTAGCATTAAACCCCTCTGAATGAGGGTTTAAACTCCTTTTGGCTGCGTTCATAGATTTTAGTGTGAGTAATTTGCTTTTATTTATATTGAAGAGGTACTTTTTAGCTTTAAACTCCACTGGAGGGGAGTTTAAACTCAAAACCCCTTTGACTACACTCAAAACATTTTGAGTGTATAATTTGCTTTGTTTTTATTATTAAAGAGTTATTTTTTACCTTCAAACCCCGCTGAAGTGGGGTTTAAACTAAAAACTAAGTCAAAACCCATTTAGCTACGCTCATAACAGTTTGAGTGCGTAATTAACTTTTTTTTTATATTGAAGAGGGGGTTTATCGTAAATTTTGGAGGGGGTTTTAAAATAAAAATCTCCCTTAACTGTGCTCTCGGAATTAGGGGATTTTCGTTTGCATTTTTGTTTTGTTTTGTTTTATGAGAAGAGGGGGAGTTAACTGCAAAAAACCCAAAACTCAAAACCCCTAGTAGGGGGTTTTAAACTCAAAACCCCATGTAGGGGTTTTTAAACTCGAACCCCCATGGTAGGGGGTTTTAAACTCAAAACCCCATTGGTTGTGCTGGGGCAATTGATGGTTTAGTATTAAAATCTCACTTAAAATAAACAAAATCAAAGCAAAAAATCATTCACTAAATTCCGATCCCCCCCCAAGGGGGGGGATTTCATTTCGGGGGTGGGGGGTTTGAACCCCAACCCCCCCCCTCCGGCTACGCCTATGGATCAATTAGATATTCATTATAAGACATCAGTTAGGCCAGGTTCACATCTAACTTCACATTTACTTTCACCTTTCCTTTGGTCTGCTGGACCGCTGGGGCACCACACAAGATCTGTCAACCCTTCTTTCTCCTTTCTGCTCTGTCATTTGTCTTTGATAGAATTTCATTCTGATGTTCTTTCTGAAAATATTGAAACCTACCTATTTACCTGCCCGAGTGGACCACTTCGGGCACCAATTCTGAGGACAAACTGTCTTTGTAACCTTGTTTTGGTTCTAAATTGAAGGAGACTTAGGTATGGAATATATTCTTCAAAGAAATTCTCTCAAAGGACTTTGGGTTTCAGGATGATATCACTAAAGTTACTTTCAAATACTAAATGGTAAGCATCGGAAAACTTCTTAATCCAACTACTGAAATGTCTTGAAGCTATACCAACGTTTTGATAAACAGGTTGATTGACATTCTAGTCATCTGGCTTCCCATTCCCTGTTTCTGTTGTTACAAGAATATTTCTAACAAATGCTAGACATGCGCAATACATTATTCATAAAAAGGTTACAGACATTTTGATCTTTTTTGTTTCATTGAAGAATTGATGCCAATAACTGTCAAGTGTTTCAGAACTAGGCGGAAAGTAGTTTGTAGTGCCTCATTCACTTTTGGTATTTCTAACACAAACTTTAACTATGCAGATACTAATCTTGGTAGAGTTTAATATAATAAATATCAGAGGAAAAAAAATCTTAAATTCATGAAGCGGATTGTTTGAACGGGCTGGAAGAAAGAAGACCCCCATCTCTATAAAGAGAATCTCTATCGTTATAAAGGAGGCTCAATGTCTAAGTACGAGACATTATCTCTCTATCTAAGCTTAAAAGTAATTTATCACAGTTAAAATCTAATAAACCATTGCTGCCTAATCCGGTGAGAGGGCAGTTCTTACTTGGGAAACACTATACTAGCAAGTCCCCCCCAGGACATGGTTAGGAGGGCGGCCTGAACATTTTTTAGGAAAGAGATATCAATGTACCAGTGTTATATTAGTCATATCAGTCCAATCAGTGGCGTATTATGTTCTCACCCGAATTCGCTGTCCCTCTTTATTTGTTCCTTTGAAAACATCTGACTGTAGCTTATGGTTTAGTACTGATAGAGTTTCAAAAGCAGACCACAGAACTCAGTCGTTGGATGTTCTCGGGACTTTGTTCTTTAAATTCGATTCTGTCCCTCTGTTTCTCAATCTCTAACCCTGGTCTTCATCCTCTCCCCCCCCCCCCCCCCCCCCCATTTTTTCCGGCGACGAGTTTTTAAAAATTATTTTTGTTTCATCGATATCTTAAGGACAAGAAACGGGGGCAGCGGGAGGTCGCCAGAGCGGGTCGGATTAACGGGAGGGTGTTAAGTGATGGGGATTAGGCCCGGTGATTGTCCTTGGATTAGTGTGGAGAGGCTGGAAGTCAGAAGCTGACTGGAACAGTACAAGATGGCACTTGCTTGTTGTCATACTTCTCCACCCCCAGGTCAGCGTAATCCCAGATTTTTTCTCTCTCTCTCTCTCTCTCTCGGTCTCTCTCTCTCTCTCTCTCTCTCTCGGTCTCTCTCTCTCTCTCTCTCTCTCTCGGTCTCTCTCTCTCTCTCTCTCTCTCTCGGTCTCTCTCTCTCTCTCTCTCGGTCTGCGTTTCTTTGGGTGTGTGTTTTATGTCTTCTAATTGAAGGAAGTATGGGCGGTAGACTAAATAGGATGAGACATTGCGAGACATCTCGACATCTGCAGTTCTAGTGTTAGACCTTGTACTTTTATTGCCCCCTCCCCTTTCACTAATAAAAGAGATCTACAGTTCAACTCTCTTTCAAAAACTTCAAATAATATTTTCTAAGCATTTAAAATGATATACATTTTTTTAAAAGGCAACCAAAAAAAAAGTAAGAAAGTAAATAGAAGAAGATTTGAACTCAACAATGTCAAGGGCGTTATAGTTAATCAGGGCTCCAAACGAAATAATATGTTTGTTTGTTTGTGTTATAAGCTTAAATGTTAATTTCACCGTGCTAAAAAGTACTCAGAATAAATAGTCGCAACCCTTTTGAAATCCATAGATTCTCAATAACTCTTCTATTCTGTGCACCAGAAGCACCAACATGCAACCTATTTATATTTATCCATGACAATCTCTAGACATTGAAGTCAGAAATAACAGAATATGAATAGGAATTTTTTAAAAAAAAGGTCAAAGAAATGAAGTTACAAAGATTAAAGCAAATTCTAAACTTTTATTTGGAATTTCATGACACTTCATGTACGTTCAAGCAGCTACTTACACACAGAATGTCATTCAATGAGTAGTATTACATTCAAGCAGCTACTTACACACAGAATGTCATTCAATGAGTAGTATTACATTCAAGCAGCTACTTACACACAGAATGTCATTCAATGAGTAGTATTACATTCAAGCAGCTACTTACACACAGAATGTCATTCAATGAGTAGTATTACATTCAAGCAGCTACTTACACACAGAATGTCATTCAATGAGTAGTATTACATTCAAGCAGCTACTTACACACAGAATGTCATTCAATGAGTAGTATTACATTCAAGCAGCTACTTACACACAGAATGTCATTCAATGAGTAGTATTACATTCAAGCAGCTACTTACACACAGAATGTCATTCAATGAGTAGTATTACATTCAAGCAGCTACTTACACACAGAATGTCATTCAATGAGTAGTATTACATTCAAGCAGCTACTTACACACAGAATGTCATTCAATGAGTAGTATTACATTCAAGCAGCTACTTACACACAGAATGTCATTCAATGAGTAGTATTACATTCAAGCAGCTACTTACACACAGAATGTCATTCAATGAGTAGTATTACATTCAAGCAGCTACTTACACACAGAATGTCATTCAATGAGTAGTATTACATTCAAGCAGCTACTTACACACAGAATGTCATTCAATGAGTAGTATTACATTCAAGCAGCTACTTACACACAGAATGTCATTCAATGAGTAGTATTACATTCAAGCAGCTACTTACACACAGAATGTCATTCAATGAGTAGTATTACATTCAAGCAGCTACTTACACACAGAATGTCATTCAATGAGTAGTATTACATTCAAGCAGCTACTTACACACAGAATGTCATTCAGTGAGTAGTATTACATTCAAGCAGCTACTTACACACAGAATGTCATTCAGTGAGTAGTATTACATTCAAGCAGCTACTTACACACAGAATGTCATTCAGTGAGTAGTATTACATTCAAGCAGCTACTTACACACAGAATGTCATTCAGTGAGTAGTATTACATTCAAGCAGCTACTTACACACAGAATGTCATTCAGTGAGTAGTATTACATTCAAGCAGCTACTTACACACAGAATGTCATTCAGTGAGTAGTATTACATTCAAGCAGCTACTTACACACAGAATGTCATTCAATGAGTAGTATTAGTCATGGAAAAAAATGTACCGAAAAAATCGACATAAAATTTAAGCTTTACAAAATTCCAAATCATTGTGTTTCAGAAACCTTTAAAGGATTCCAACATTTTTAGACATGATCAATTAATAGTTTACTTGATAACTGACTTATCAAAATTATTATTTTAGCCGACAATAAAAGTATTTTGTAAAGCTTTTTAAAAAATATTAGCTTTACGTAAAGGCTTTGATGTCCGCAGCATCTATACATAAGCAAAAACACGCAAACACCAATGCACATGTGTTGGTCTAACAGGTTTCCGCCGTAAGGAATAAACTCATTTGAGACAACTCGTGGCTGTGTTTTGAACTGGTTATTTTCTTCATTGTTTATAGAACATACTCCAGTTTATTGAACATACTTCAGTTTATAGAATATACTCCAGTTTATAGAATATACTCCAGTTTATTGAACATACTCCAGTTTATCATATTCCAGTTTATAGAATATACTCCAGTTTATAGAACATACTTCAGATTATAGAATATACTTCAGTTTATAGAACATACTTCAGTTTATTGAATATACTTCAGTTTATTGAGTATACTCCAGTTTATAGAATATACTCCAGTTTATAGAACATACTTCAGTTTATTGAATATACTTCAGTTTATTGAACATACTTCAGTTTATTGAATATACTTCAGTTTATTGAGTATACTCCAGTTTATAGAATATACTCCAGTTTATAGAATATACTCCAGTTTATAGAACATACTTCAGTTTATTGAATATACTTCAGTTTATTGAGTATACTCCAGTTTATAGAATATACTCCAGTTTATAGAATATACTCCAGTTTATTGAGTATACTCCAGTTTATAGAATATACTCCAGTTTATAGAACATACTTCAGTTTATAGAATATACTCCAGTTTATAGAATATACTCCAGTTTATAGAATATACTCCAGTTTATAGAACATACTCCAGTTTATAGAATATACTCCAGTTTATAGAACATACTTCAGTTTATTGAATATACTTCAGATTATTGAGTATACTCCAGTTTATAGAATATACTCCAGTTTATAGAACATACTCCAGTTTATAGACTTCTATAACAAGTGCATACGTTTAAGTTTTACGGAATGAAGCCTCTAGAAGTATAAAATGATTGCGATATAAAAGCAAAGAAATAAAACGTTAGAACCAAAGTCGGGAATTAGCATGCAGTGCAGCCGCCACCTTTGGGGAGCAAAACAACAAACAATTAGAAAGTCAAATGTGAGTTATGTTCTGAAAATAGCACCCATGTGTTTGTGTATAATTACGCCCATGTGTTTGTGTATAATTACGCCCATGTGTTTGTGTATAATTACGCCCATTTGTTTGTGTATAATTACGCTCATGTGTTTGTGTATAATTACGTCCATGTGTTTGTGTATAATTACGCCCATGTGTTTATGTATAATTACGCCCATATGTTTATGTATAATTACGCCCATATGTTTATGTATAATTACGCCCATGTGTTTGTGTATAATTACGCCCATGTGTTTATGTATAATTACGCCCATATGTTTATGTATAATTACGCCCATATGTTTATGTATAATTACGCCCATGTGTTTGTGTATAATTACGCCCATGTGTTTATGTATAATTACGCCCATATGTTTATGTATAATTACGCCCATATGTTTATGTATAATTACGCCCATGTGTTTATGTATAATTACGCCCATATGTTTGTGTATAATTACGCCCATGTGTTTATGTATAATTACGCCCATGTGTTTATGTATAATTACGCCCATATGTTTATGTATAATTACGCCCATGTGTTTATGTATAATTACGCCCATGTGTTTATGTATAATTACGCCCATGTGTTTATGTATAATTACGCCCATATGTTTGTGTATAGTTTATTTCTAGTTAATACATGTCTAATAGTTTTACGAAAAATAAGACAAATACTGGAAAGAAAGATGATCCCCCGAAGATTTCACGCCTAGAAACATTCCTGGGTTTTGAGCCCAGGCAATCGAATGCAACCTTCATGTCACTACAGAGAGAAACAAACCAACCATCACGACGAAGTGTAGCACATAATCCACGGGTCTTTCTCAACAAATTATTTTAGGTGCGTTTCTACCAGTGCTGTCTTGATGAAGTCATGTGTGAACGTCAGTGAATGTAACAGCTAAATGTCACTAGCTGTGTGCTGCGGGAAAACTCTTTAGAACGCCTTTAACAAAAAAAAAAAAAAATGGAGAGTTTCATATTAGGGCGACGGTATGGGAGAAGCCGGCATTGTTGGGCAGTCGACACACACACAAAAAGTACAAAAGAGGCTTGTCAAGTGGGGACACGTCTGTGATTGTTCAATCCGAATACATAGACACGTTTGTGATTGTTCAATCCGAATACATAGACATTCAACATTGACATCTTTTTTTAAAAAATAGCCTTATAGATCTATTTACACACAAATTCGTGGACCCATGGGATCGTAGTATGTCTTGAGTAAATCATGCACACAAATCTTTAAGATTGCATTTTATGAGTGTGTGTGTTTGCTTTCGATATTGTTTTACTATGAACTTGATTGTTCTACTTTACAAGAAGCTCCAAAATGTAAACAAAACAAAACAAAACAAAAAATTCAGCAAAGAGTTAAATTGTAACACGGATTTAAAAAATTAAAAGCGATGTATCTCTATCAGACCTTACGGTCTATGGGTCATGATGTAAAGGTCATCTGTTTCTGTGACCCAATATTAACGAGGATATTATGTGCTCAGCTCAGCGACAAACTTTTCCCCTAAGTAATGTGCATTAGAGTGGAGAGGACACCCTAAAGATAATAAAAATATAAATCTCAGATCTCACTGGGGCTCGAACCCGAGACCTCTAGGTTTGGTAGCCAATCGCTTTACCGATAAACCAACACACACCTAACACATTTCCACTTGTTTTTTTGTTCTGCGTATTTGATTGTTTTATTATCAGGTCGTATTAACTAGATGGGAGATATTGGAACTAATGTAACCACGAATGAAGATAAACAAACAAAACCTTGGTGACCACTTTAGATCACTGAATTTATAAGGACAAAAAAAAAATTGACATACATACACGTAGGGACCTCTCAGTAATTACCATAACTGACCAAATGATATCAGAATCACTAATAATATATTGTAATGACTGTCACTATCCAGGCTCTCTGTAAACTGCACCACACGACACTACCAACTCAAAGAACTTGACAACTCAAGGCTCCAAACAATGTAATTCAATAAATACTTGACAGTCAGCAACACCAACACTGACTGACTGACAAATGCTTCACCGTAGATAACCGTACCGCCGTATCAACTCTGTACTGTCGTAATCGCGGCCGTATCAACTCTGTACCGCTGTTTCAAACTTCACTAGCCTCTTCGTCTCGTCCCGGACTAGCAGTTGATTGACTTCACACTGCACTGAACCGTCTTGACTGGGACACTATCGCTCTTTATATAGTGTCCCCAAAGGACTTCAAGAACCCGAAGGAACATAGCTCGACCCTTGAGGATGACCTCATGGCTCTATCCGACGTGTCCACAATAGATCTGTCTCGAAGCGTCACCACACCCACACTTGTCACGGTTGACCGCTCATCTAGCGCTGGCCAGAGTAATTATTTGTATCAGCTCTGACACACACACACAACTACACAAGAGTTATGACAATACAAAAAACAATAAATTTATAGCTTTGCTTTCTATTGAAGTCTTTACTTTCTTGTCCAGGTTATTCGTCTTTTTCTTAAGTTTTTTTCTAGTTGTTTCCATCCAATCGATACAGTTTTGAACCTAAACTAATTAAATCACCTGCTAGCGTCTTGTGAGAAATGTGTACCGTAATGTTATCTCTGTAGAGAAAACAAAATCTCTGTTTAATGTCTTTCAGTTGCTTATGAGAATACCTCAAGCCTATGGGTAATATGTTGTTGTTTTTTGTAATGTCTTTCAGTTGTTTGTAAGAATACCTCAATATGTAATATGTTGTTGTTTTTTGTAATGTCTTTCAGTTGCTTATGAGAATACCTCAAGCCTATGGGTAATATGTTTTTTTTTCCTGTTTTTCTATTGAGTATCTTGGATTTTTGTTTAAGCCTGTCGGCAACTTTGTGATTTTGTAAAAAAAACAACAAATATGTTGCATCATCGAGCTAGATTAACATTTGTCTGTGTTTAGGATTTAGCGTTCTTCCATTGATAACCTGTGGTTGATTTTTTTACAAATGTGTAGTTACGTTTAAGCATTCATCTGGATTAGATCTGTGATATATCTGTGTTGTATTTGTGTTATATCTGGATGGGATCTGTGATGTCTGTGATATATCAGTGTTGTAATTGTGTTATATCTGGATTGGATCTGTGATGTCTGTGATATATCTGTGTTGTATTTGTGTTATATCTGGATTGGATCTGTGATGTCTGTGATATATCTGTGTTGTATTTGTGTTATAACTGGATGGGATCTGTGATGTCTGTGATATATCAGTGTTGTATTTGTGTTATATCTGGATTGGATCTGTGATGTCTGTGATATATCTGTGTTGTATTTGTGTTATATCTAGATGGGATCTGTGATGTCTGTGATATATCAGTGTTGTATTTGTGTTATATCTGGATTAGATCTGAGTATTGGCGTACTTGATGAGTCTTGATGGCTGTCTACACTAAATTTATTATAATTAGACAACTTTTTATTTTGATTTAAATTACTTAATAACGATTATTATTGCGATTTTACTTTTGACATCAAATTCATTATGACATTAAGTTTGAGAAGGGAAAAAATCTAGGATTTGTTTTCCCTTTGTGAGTCCTGCTGTAAGTTAAAAAGATTCGCATGTTTATTGTTTATTTCACACTAATACTGAGGTACAGTACCGGTAAGTAACAGACTAATCTTTAACGCTAACATGACAAGAATCAAACCAAAGTGACTGTGTTACGTTGTCATTGTTCTATACTCCAACTAATGAAGGATTATACATGCGACATTGTTTGTTTTTTCGTGGACTAAATTGTGCCGGTGTGCCAAAACCCCCCAAAAATATCAAATATCAAATATCTTTTTTTTAAGTTATTTTTATTGTAAGACCTGGAAGTACTTTAAACCAACAGCAGAGAGAAGAAATAGGAAGAGACTAAGACATTTGAAATTTGAGGAAAAACTTCCGTTTCAGAAAGACACAGAGAAAGAGAACTTCCCACACAGTTGACAACAGCTCAATGTATGTTAGCTGTGGCACCTTAAGTGGCTCATAGTTGGGTCTTTTTTATAATGTTAAATACTACCTTTTTCATAATTTTAGAATTACTTCAGACTGCTTCAAAGTAGTCAAATAACGCAATGAGTTTTTAAGGAAAATTAACTATTTTTCAGAATTTACTTTTGCATTATAATTTCTGCTATAATAATCATACATAATTAATGATTTAAAATTATATATATATTATATATATATATATATATAGGTCTAGCCAAAAAAACACAACACACAAACGAGCTATTTCCATGATGAAACATTAGACCCCCAACCTCTGAACACTAAATGGAATAATCCTTACTTTAAAAGCAATACTAGAATAACACTTGACAGTATTATACGGTCTTAACAAACAATTATGGAAAGCAGTATTGAATTACCTTTTATGGGACATGTCGCTGGAACATGAAAAACAGGTGAAGTTTGGCTTGCAAGCCACAAATTTTTCTGTGTGTGTGCATTTTAATTTCCATGAAACAAAAATTGCAGACGAGATTATTTGATCTCAGTTGTAGTTCAGTACATGTTTAGGCGTGAAAGGTCTCAGAAGCGATCAAAAGTTTTCCTTATGACTGGCGGTTTTTCAGAGAGAAATAGAAAGTTCAAGGGTCACGAAGTTGTCCCAACGTTTTGAAAAAAAATGTTCTTTTGGTTCATTATCAACATTTTTATTTTAGAAATCAAATGGTTAGGACAAAACCAAGTTTAAATGCAAACTATAAATAGATCCAATTGTATTGCTTGACAAGTGTGGCAAGCCTGTGGGTGAAATGCAATGAATGCATACCTGAGCTGATGCCATTTCAAACTCTATCCCAACTAAAGCCATTGGACACAACCTATCCAAAGTAAGTCATTGGACACACCCTATCCCAACTAAAGGCATTGGACACAACCTATTCCAACTAATACCAGTCAACTACATTATATCCTAACTGATGTCAGGTAACTACAACCTATCATAATGTCAGGTCATTATAAGCTATCGTAACTGATGTCAGGTAATTATACTTTATCCTAGCTGATGTCAGGTAGCTACAATCTATCGCAAGGAATGTCTTTTAGCCACAACTTGTCACACCTAATGTCAGATAATTATACCCTAATTCAAAATAAGAGATCATGTGATATCTCTAGACATCAATCTCTAGTCATGAATCATACACTGCTTTTGAGGTCGAGAATCCATCCAGCTCTGGTAGATAGGACACCTCTTGATCTAAGTTGGTAGTCCATCCAGCCCTGGTAGATTGGACACCTCTTGATCTAAGTTGGTAGTCCATCCAGCTCTGGTAGATAGGACACCTCTTGATCTAAGTTGGTAGTCCATCCAGCTCTGGTAGATAGGACACCTCTTGATCTAAGTTGGTAGTCCATCCAGCTCTGGTAGATAGGACACCTCTTGATCTAAGTTGGTAGTCAATCCAGCTCTGGTAGATAGGACACCTCTTGATCTAAGTTGGTAGCCCATCCAGCTCTGGTAGATAGGACACCTCTTGATCTAAGTTGGTAGTCCATCCAGCTCTGGTAGATAGGACACCTCTTGATCTAAGTTGGTAGTCCATCCAGCTCTGGTAGATAGGACATCTCTTGATCTAAGTTGGTAGGCTCTGGTAGATTGGACACCTCTTGATCTAAGTTGGTAGGCTCTGGTAGATTGGACACCTCTTGATCTAAGTTGGTAGTCCATCCAGCTCTGGTAGATAGGACATCTCTTCATCTAAGTTGGTAGTCAATCCAGCTCTGGTAGATTGGACACCTCTTGATCTAAGTTGGTAGTCCATCCAGCTCTGGTAGATTGGACACCTCTTGATCTAAGTTGGTAGTCCATCCAGCTCTGGTAGATAGGACACCTCTTGATCTAAGTTGGTAGTCAATCCAGCTCTGGTAGATAGGACACCTCTTGATCTAAGTTGGTAGTCCATCCAGCTCTGGTAGATTGGACACCTCTTGATCTAAGATGGCTGGCTGTTGTTAGGTGGCTGGCTGTTGTTGTGGACTCGATATAAAAAATACAGGTACCCTTTTAATACCTTGCCCATCTGTTTCTATGGCCGACGTTAACGAGGGTGTATTGTGACTAGCACAACGAACAACAGTCTTAACTTCCACAGCATATGTCCGGTTGAAGTGGACTCAAAGACGTCCTAAAATTTCGAAGTTCAAAACCCCAGTCGTCACCGAGACCAAGCGCGTTAGCCCTCGGCCACCAATTAGCGAACTGGTAATCTTTTGAGGCAGTCAACGGGAGGATCTGTTGCACATAAAGTCTTGAGATTTCCAAGGGAAAAACGTGTGCATTGTTTTCTAGTTAGTCTCTATTTTTGTTCGGAGGGTAATTTCGAGGGACTTCAACATTTCTATTAGTTGATCTATTTGTCCACTTGGTAACTACCGATGTCACTTAATAAAGAGTCTCTATTCTTGGCCTCAATCTCACACAATGTCGCATACTTCCTAGATTTCAGAAGTCCTGCTGACTTTTTATTCAGTGCCGCTAACAGTTTAAAAAGATTTCTACATCCTTAATAATATTCCACTTGTCACAGGACTGACAGACGGGGGCGCCCTCTTCCCCCCTCCGCCCCCGCAGCACTTTCGTGACGTGTCATCTGCTACTCTGCCAGATAGCAAAGAGGTGATGACATCTAATTTATCAGCTAAATATTTGGCACCAAGATGACAAGGCCCTTTTAACCTGTCAGCGAATTTGACAGTTTAAATTACAGACGCCATAAACATAGACTTATGTTGTACGTTTAAACAGCTGTAGTACAGCTAATGACTTAATATATAACAAACAAAGTGACAAAGAGATTTGGTTTGTGTGTTGCGCACAAATTCGGGGTTGCCTCAGCGGGTCAGGCTTACACACATATCATGTTACCCACAGGCTCATTCTTAAATGGCATACAAAAAAGTGTTCTCAAATTAACAACCCATCTATAGATATAATTCTCTTCTTCCCTCAACAGTTTAAACGCGAATAAGTAAAGGAAAGATCACTCTCCTATTTCTGCGGATAGTCCACGAGAAAACAAGAGGGGGGGGGGGGGGGGAGAACACGTAGTCACAAAATAGCAGGGCCGGACCGTTGTAAACAAGAAATATCACTCTTTTTTTTTAAATTTCTACCTCACGTTAAAAAAAAGGGGGGGGGGAAGTAATCTACTCTGTAGTAACTATCGATGCGACAGAGCACGTGACCTCCGTGACGTATGTCGAAGGCGCCGCAGAGCACGCTCAAGAGTTTGGACACAATGGAAAGATCACTCTTTTATTTTGCAACTCGGACGGAGTTATCCTAGGTAATTTAAGAGGCAAAAAAAAAAAAAAAGAGGGGGGGGGAAGTGGTATTCATCCGTCACTAAATAGCAGAAACGGACTTAACCATTGTAGAGCCCTATGCGAAACGGATTTCACGGGGCCAAGTTTTGGTGAGGATACGGATAAGTGAAAATTAAGAGTTTGTATTAGAAAATAAATTCGTCTTTGCATTTTATTCATTCTTTACTACGTACAGAATTACTTTAAAAGCCTTGCGTGTAGCGAAGTCATACAGTATATCATAAAAATTATATTTCCTACATAGATCACGCTCAATAGCAAGAATTACCAAATGTTTCAATCTGTCTACGAGAATTGTTGATCTTTAGTAATTCTTCATTAGTTTGAGGCGTGAGAAGCTTCTTTCACTAGATTCCACAATTGCGGGTATTGCATAATGCCGTTTTTTTTTAATCGCACGTAGGATTGACCTTATTGAATGACATTCCAAAATGACAATTTTCGTGTATATATTTCAGGAGATTTGTATGAGTTCTCAAAAGATTTTAATAATTTCCGGATATTTCCAGGACCTCCTGTTAAATCGACAGGAGGCCGCGGGAAATCTGTTAAAGTTATAAAATGGTTTAATTTAATAACTTATACACCTAAAATTAGCGCGGGTCCTAGCAAGATTTGTACCAGACGGACAGACAGACAGACAGAGTGAGTTAACAAAAGCCTTGTAAAAAGTTGTGTAAAGACTACAACAGAGTCTTCAAATTTGTGCAAAAAGTTTTCTATTAAGAAAATCAAATTCTTAGAACCAGTCTAGTCTAAAACCACCCGGATGGTGCAAAAGCACGCACACACACATACACACACACATACACCACACACATACACACACACAACTTCTAAAGAAAAGTTTAATGTGAAAACTCAGTGTTATTGCCAGGTGTTTATGACTTTTATGCCGAGACACAGTTGACTCAAAGGCTTTTAAATGGTACAAAGCAAATACATTTCTTTTTGTGAAAATTCGGCAGACAACATGCAGTTACTGGAAATAACGGTGCTGCGAATAAGGCGCGAAATTGCATTTATCAGCTTCAGAGTTAATATACAATTTATATATATATATATATATATATATATATATATATATATATATATATATATGAAGAAGGCGGAGGGTCGAGGGCTTGGGAAAGGGGGGTTTGAGTTGGGTGATCACGTCAGTATTCTTCAATCTAATAATAAACAAGAAAGTAAGGCGTATGTATGTATGTATGTATGTATGTATGTATGTATGTATGTATGTATGTATGTATGTATGTATGTATGTATGTATGTATGTCCCGAATAAAAATCAAAACCGTTTAACTAATCTTGATAAAACTTGGTACAAATGTTCCTTAGATCATGGTTGAGACCGTAGTGTATGTTTAATGTTCCTCCCACAACCGGAGGGCCCTACAAACAGACAATAAGTACCTAATTGTATCTCTATTAAAGGACGAAACTTTGTAGTAAATCGGGTAAACCCGTTTTCACAGTATTTTATATTTGATATAAATAGGTCCGCTGAACGAGTTTTCGTACTCTACTTTTATTTTCGTGGCAAAATAACAAAAAATGTGAAGGGAACATTCTCCACGTCTAACGTAGATCTAAATTCAATCCAGTAGATCAGTAATACCAAAACTAAGGCCCACTGGCCGTGGGTCATATTCAGCTAGTTCTGAATAAAAAGAACATTCCAATTTCAATTGACCAGGATTCGATCTGTGGCTTTTTTTTTCACGTTTCTCTCGGCCAACCACAAACTGACAAGTTTTTATAGAAACAGAGGATGAAAAGCTGAAATTGTTTGACTTTACATTCCTGACCATCAACCTATTACATTTCTGTACATCAACCTATTACATTTCTGTACATCAACCTATTACATTTCTGTACATCAACCTATTACATTTCTGTACATCAACCTATTACATTTCTGTACATCAACCTATTACATTTCTGTACATCAACCTATTACATTTCTGTACATCAACCTATTACATTTCTGTACATCAACCTATTACATTTCTGTACATCAACCTATTACATTTCTGTACATCAACCTATTACATCAGTCTCACGTCCAAATATTTGACATGTGAAGTTTCACTTGTTACTCTTTTTTTGTTGTTGACATCAATGGATAAGTTGAAATCTAGGAGCATTGTGTGTCTCTAGACATCAATGGATAAGTTGAAATCTAGGAGCATTGTGTGTCTCTAGACATCAATGGATAAGTTGAAATCTAGGGGCATTGTGTGTCTCTAGACATCAATGGATAAGTTGAAATCTAGGAGCATTGTGTGTCTCTAGACATCAATGGATAAGTTGAACTCTAGGAGCATTGTGTGTCTCTAGACATCAATGGATAAGTTGAAATCTAGGAGCATTGTGTGTCTCTAGACATCAATGGATAAGTTGAACTCTAGGAGCATTGTGTGTCTCTAGACATCAATGGATAAGTTGAAATCTAGGAGCATTGTGTGTCTCTAGACATCAATGGATAAGTTGAAATCTAGGAGCATTGTGTGTCTCTAGACATCCAACTTTTGGTCTCTCGCTGAATGTTGAAGGAAGACAGGAACAAACAAAACAAAATGAAAAAAAAGTAACTTTATAAATTTTAAATTATACCAGCTAACAAACTCAGGAGTTGACAAAGTTTAGAAGTAAACAAACTTCAGTAGTTGACAAAGTTTAGAAGTAAACAAACTTCAGGAGTTGACAAAGTTTAGAAGTAAACAAACTTCAGTAGTTGACAAAGTTTAGAAGTAAACAAACTCAGGAGTTAACAAAGTTTAGAAGTAAACAAACTTCAGGAGTTGACAAAGTTTAGAAGTAAACAAACTTTAGAAGTAAACAAACTCAGGAGTTGACAAACTTTAGAAGTAAACAAACTTCAGGAGTTAACAAAGTTTAGAAGTAAACAAACTCAGGAGTTGACAAAGTTTAGAAGTAAACAAACTTTAGAAGTAAACAAACTCAGGAGTTGACAAAGTTTAGAAGTAAACAAACTTCAGGAGTTGACAAAGTTTAGAAGTAAACAAACTTTAGAAGTAAACAAACTCAGGAGTTGACAAACTTTAGAAGTAAACAAAACTTTAGAAGTAAACAAACTCAGGAGTTGACAAACTTTAGAAGTAAACAAACTTTAGAAGTAAACAAACTCAGGAGTTAACAAAGTTTAGAAGTAAACAAACTTCAGGAGTTGACAAAGTTTAGAAGTAAACAAACTTCAGGAGTTGACAAACTTTAGAAGTAAACAAACTTCAGGAGTTAACAAAGTTTAGAAGTAAACAAACTTCAGGAGTTGACAAAGTTTAGAAGTAAACAAACTTCAGGAGTTGACAAACTTTAGAAGTAAACAAACTCAGGAGTTAACAAAGTTTAGAAGTAAACAAAGTTTAGAAGTAAACAAACTCAGGAGTTAACAAAGTTTAGAAGTAAACAAAGTTTAGAAGTAAACAAACTCAGGAGTTAACAAAGTTTAGAAGTAAACAAACTTCAGGAGTTGACAAAGTTTAGAAGTAAACAAAGTTTAGAAGTAAACAAACTTCAGGAGTTAACAAAGTTTAGAAGTAAACAAACTCAGGAGTTGACAAAGTTTAGAAGTAAACAAAGTTTAGAAGTAAACAAACTTCAGGAGTTAACAAAGTTTAGAAGTAAACAAACTCAGGAGTTGACAAAGTTTAGAAGTAAACAAACTTCAGGAGTTAACAAAGTTTAGAAGTAAACAAACTCAGGAGTTGACAAAGTTTAGAAGTAAACAAAGTTTAGAAGTAAACAAACTTCAGGAGTTAACAAAGTTTAGAAGTAAACAAACTCAGGAGTTGACAAAGTTTAGAAGTAAACAAACTTCAGGAGTTAACAAAGTTTAGAAGTAAACAAACTTTAGAAGTAAACAAACTCAGGAGTTAACAAAGTTTAGAAGTAAACAAACTCAGGAGTTAACAAACTTTAGAAGTAAACAAACTTTAGAAGTAAACAAACTTCAGGAGTTAACAAAGTTTAGAAGTAAACAAACTCAGGAGTTGACAAAGTTTAGAAGTAAACAAACTCAGGAGTTGACAAAGTTTAGAAGTAAACAAAGTTTAGAAGTAAACAAACTCAGGAGTTGACAAAGTTTAGAAGTAAACAAAGTTTAGAAGTAAACAAACTCAGGAGTTAACAAAGTTTAGAAGTAAACAAACTCAGGAGTTGACAAAGTTTAGAAGTAAACAAACTTTAGAAGTAAACAAACTCAGGAGTTAACAAAGTTTAGAAGTAAACAAACTTCAGGAGTTGACAAAGTTTAGAAGTAAACAAACTCAGGAGTTGACAAAGTTTAGAAGTAAACAAACTTTAGAAGTAAACAAACTCAGGAGTTAACAAAGTTTAGAAGTAAACAAACTTCAGGAGTTGACAAAGTTTAGAAGTAAACAAACTCAGGAGTTGACAAAGTTTAGAAGTAAACAAACTTTAGAAGTAAACAAACTCAGGAGTTAACAAAGTTTAGAAGTAAACAAACTCAGGAGTTGACAAAGTTTAGAAGTAAACAAAGTTTAGAAGTAAACAAACTCAGGAGTTGACAAAGTTTAGAAGTAAACAAAGTTTAGAAGTAAACAATCGATCTAGAAACTTAGAATGAATGAAAGTTAATGAGCTTTGGAATTTAGCAAAGTCTGTCTCTCCGATTACAGTAGCGCAGCATAGAGTTATCTCGCTTTCAGTCTTAATCATCTCCATTAGTGCTGAATAGAGGAGAAATAAAAAGAGAGAGGAGGGAGAGGAGGAGAAAGCTAGTGAGTAGAGTGAGGTAGAGGCATTCTGCATCAACAGTTTGATAGTTCCTGTTTTAAAAGAAACGTCCGATTGCAACAATTAAAGAATGCCCCATTAAAGAATTATCCCCCTTTTGAGTGGCAGAGAGAAGCCAGCCGTGTCTCAGTAGGTCATTGATTCATTCAATGTGACATACTCGACATCCCAAGCCGACTCAATCAAACAGACTTTCAACGACAAGACAGAAAGTGAAGGGAAATCATGTCGGATAGAAAAACGAGTCGAGGGAAAAAAAAAAGAGCAATTTTCTTTTTTTAATAAACTATTTCTAATAGAGCCAAAGCATTTAATGCAGATAACAAAAGAGAACAGAAAATAAGATCTCCAGTATTGAAGAGCTCCTAAGTCTGAATCATGGAGCGCGCGCTCATTTTAATAGTTCACATCAAAGTGATTTCGTTTAAAACTTTTTTTTTTTACTTTCATTCTCGGCAGCCTGGCAGCTCCGTCTTTAGTCGAGCGTGACCAACTCTTGGGGGGGGGGAGGGAGGGGTTGATGTAGGTAAAGTAGAGACACGGGATTGCTTGTTTTTTAAATGTAAGTTAACAGAGGGTGTGGGTGTATGAGGTTGTATGTGTGTGTTGAAATTAGCTGTCTATCTCTCTATCTAGGTCTATCTATCTATCTAGGTCTATCTATCTCTTATCTATCTATCTATCTATCTATCTATCTATCTAGGTCTATCTATCTATCTATCTATCTATCTATCTATCTATCTATCTATCTATCTATCTATCTATCTATCTATCTATCTATCTATCTGTCTGTCTGTCTGTCTGTCTGTCTGTCTGTCTGTCTGTCTGTCTGTCTGTCTGTCTATCTATCTATCTATCTATCTATCTATCTATCTATCTATCTATCTATCTATCTATCTATCCATATTTGCTAGACGCAACTCATTTAGGCTCATCAAACATATGCCCATTTATAAAGATCCTGATTAATTTACAAAACAGTACCCTCTCAGACTTTGCGATCTATGGGACAGATGAAATGAAGGTAATCTGTTTCTGGGTGTTACGTTGCCAGCACAACGATCAAATGCCTTTACTTTACTAATAGCCACTAGAGTTGGGTAAACTCAGGGTCGTCCTAAGACGCACATCAAAATTGAGTTCAAGCTACTTAGAAATAATGGAACAACAATCACGGAGATTAAAATGTACACTAATACTAAAATGTACACCAATACTAAAATGTACTCTAATACTAAAATGTACACCAATACTAAAATGTACTCTAATACTAAAATGTACACCAATACTAAAATGTACACTAATACTAAAATGTACTCTAATACTAAAATGTACACCAATACTAAAATGTACTCTAATACTAAAATGTACACCAATACTAAAATGTACTCTAATACTAAAATGTACACCAATACTAAAATGTACACTAATACTAAAATGTACTCTAATACTAAAATGTACACCAATACTAAAATGTACACCAATACTAAAATGTACACTAATATTAAAATGTACACTATTACTCCATGTAACAACATGTACACTATTACTCCGTGTAACAACATGTACACTATTACCCCATGTAACAACATGTACACTAATACTCCATGTTACAACATGTACACTAATACTCCGTGTAACAACATGTACACTATTACTCCATGTAACAACATGTACACTAATACTCCGTGTAACAACATGTACACTAATACTCCGTGTAACAACATGTACACTATTACTCCATGTTACAACATGTACACTATTACTCCATGTAACAACATGTACACTATTACTCCATGTAACAACATGTACACTATTACTCCGTGTAACAACATGTACACTATTACTCCATGTAACAACATGTACACTATTACTCCATGTAACAACATGTACACTATTACTCCATGTAACAACATGTACACTATTACTCCATGTAACAACATGTACACTATTACTCCATGTAACAACATGTACACTATTACTCCGTGTAACAACATGTACACTATTACTCCATGGAACAACATGTACACTATTACTCCATGTAACAACATGTACACTATTACTCCATGTAACAACATGTACACTATTACTCCATGGAACAACATGTACACTATTACTCCATGGAACAACATGTACACTATTACTCCATGGAACAACATGTACACTATTACTCCGTTTGTACTTCTGGTATTGAAAACGTAAACTTTACATTGTGAATGAAATTTGTTTTGAACTATTATTTTTTAAAAAAACATGTCGCGGGCCGCATTAAACCTTAGAGGGGGGCTTTTTTTGACCATCACTGATATTGAGAGAGAAGGAGAGAGACAAAAAGAGAGAGGAAAGAGAGAGAGAGAGAGAGAGAAAGAGACATATATTTCCCATTCATAGAGACCACTGAAAAATTTCATGATTTCATGAAAACCTTGGCTAAGAAGAAAGCTAATTGACCGTCATTCGTGTTCCGATTGGCATATACAAATCAAGTCAGAAGCAATTTGCAGTAGTTTTATAACAACTCTATAGAACGGCCTTGCTAAATTATAGAGCTATGACTAAATGATTTAAACAAGAAAATAGCTTTGGCTTCTTGTTGTCAAGCCAAAAGTATCATTTGAAAAGGTGTAGACTGAACAAACTTCAATCATGCGAGAGAGAGTCACTGAAAGCGTTACAGTCATTCAAGTGGAGTTTCATTTCTTCAGTTGGAAAAACTCCACGCAAACTTGGCTACAATTTATGTCCCTAGAGTTTCACTTGGAGGTATCAAACGGTACGAAATGAATATATTTTTATGTGTTTTTTATAACTCTGCGCGGGATTCTTTATCCCCCACCTCTCTTTACACCCCCCCCCCAACAGAGCACCCAGTTAGAGGACGTTCAAATCATCCAAGTTGATGGGAGAAGAATTGACTCTGCGCGCTGAGCTGAAAGTCTCAAAACATTCTTACTTGGAACATTTTTCCTGAGAACAAGTTCAGGTTTTTAAAATATTTATTGTGATATAATGAGTTGTAGTCCTTAGTATGTGTATCTTTTTTGTTAATCCAATTGGTTCACACTATTGTGGTGGACACTTCATTGTGGTCCTTGGAACTTTTTTCACAAATAATAATAATATATAATAATAATAATACTATTAATGACAAATTATTAGAGAATTTTAAAGAACACACTTTTAAGATAAGACGAACACAAGCAATGTTGCCGCAATTACTTGATACCATAACTTTGGAGTATAAATATCGCAAATTAATATTTTGTACATGAGGACCACAAACTAGCTATACGTTGATATCATAAAGAGAAGATTTTAAAAATGATTGCTTTAACAAGCACATAGAACATAGTACTGTCTCCACGTCTGAGGAGAATGACGCGACCAAATCTTCCAATAGTTTTAACTGGGTTCTTTCTCTTTGTAGTGTGGCTGTTGAATCTGTTCTTTAAACTTATTCATATCAGTGACTACAACAAGTGACAGGCAAACAGACAATGGTAGCAGTACAAACCTACACTGATGGCTGAGATGTGGTCTGTCCTCAGTACACGCGGGGGCTTTGTACATTGGGGACAAAATAGCGACGTCTCAGAATGAAGAATCTGATGAGATTTGTATGGCCAGGCCTCAAACATATGTACATCTGGAACACACGAAATTACGCACTCAAATTATAAGTGCCGATTTCTCATGTTGTTATTTGTTTATAGAATAATTTTGATAAGTTATGGAAGGAGGAAACCTTATGGACAAAAGTAGAAGACTCGAAGAGATCACCAAGAGACCACAACCTAGAGAGAGTGATCTACTTCAACAGTCATACAGTGTACAGATAGAATAGCTGATAATAGTGTCACTAATAGAGTTTGTGCTTGTAACTAATCTTAAGGTGGCTTTCGCTTTGGTGGTAGCCAACTTAACCTGCGATACATGCGGATGCGAATGTCTCTCCAAAACAGGCCTCCACTGTCACATGAAAAATAGTTCGAGATGAACCACAGTCGTTGTACGACTGAAGAAGGCCAGAGAAAGAGAGAGAGAGAAAGAGAGAAAGAACGAAACTACAAGGCATGCCTCTAGATCTATATAGCGTTACTAGCTTTTACAGGATATCTATTTCTGGAAGATTTGCTAATGTACCAAACTGTTTTTCTCACGCATCAGCTTTCGCCCTAGGGCAATACCGGCACCCGGACTCAGTGAGTAAGGAACGCTTTTCTTAGCCCACCACCAGACCGCGTGAGTTCTTTGTCACACACACACAACAAAAAATGGGCTGTCCGTGGAGCATTGAGTGAACCTGTAGTCTGCAAACACTGTGGCATTCCGATTGAGTAAATATAACTTTCTTTCTGTTCACTGTTCAATGGATAACTGTTTCTTTCTGGTTCGTGTGCATAGTCAATGGAGTTATAGAATTCCCAGATGTAGTGACAATATCCCAACTAGAACGTCAGGGAACAGGGACAAGAATTTACATCAAACTAAATACAAGAAGAAGGAAAAGATTTCCAGCCGTTACGCTGACGGTGAATTCCGTCAACACGTCAGGAGTGAAAGAAATGAAGGTCCTCAACTTTTGTTTTCAATGGAACATAAACGTTTTGTTTTCAATGGAACATAAACGTTTTGTTTTCAATGGAACATAAACGTTTTGTTTTCAATGGAACATAAACGTTTTGTTTTCAATGGAACATAAACTTTTTGTTTTCAATGGAACATAAACGTTTTGTTTTCAATGGAACATAAACTTTTTGTTTTCAATGGAACATAAACGTTTTGTTTTCAATGGAACATAAACGTTTTGTTTTCAATGGAACATTAACTTTTTGTTTTCAATGGAACATAAACGTTTTGTTTTCAATGGAACATAAACGTTTTGTTTTCAATGGAACATAAACGTTTTGTTTTCAATGGAACATAAACGTTTTGTTTTCAATGGAACATAAACTTTTTGTTTTCAATGGAACATAGACTTTTTGTTTTCAATGGAACATAAACTTTTTGTTTTCAATGGAACATAAACTTTTTGTTTTCAATGGAACATGAACTTTTTGTTTTCAATGGAACATGAACTTTTTGTTTTCAATGAAACATGAACTTTTTGTTTTCAATGGAACATGAACTTTTTGAACACTTAAAAAAAAAGTAAACAATAATTTCTTTTTACAAATAATGAAATTGAATGTAGTTTATAATTATGTATTTCAATTATGACAGAGCTATAGCAACAATTGATTGGAAACAAATCAGAAATCTTAACTCTTAAAAATGACTCGCTGAACGTTCCTAGAACCGCTTGTACACTAAGTCTGTATAGTCTGACCATAGAAATGTTGTTTTTTTTTATTAATGTATTCTATTCTTTTAAATAAACTATTATAAACTAGCAAGAGAAAAAAAGATTTTTGAAAACTTAGAAAGTTGGACTATGTCGAGGACAGAATAAAACCCTGGTAAAGAGGTGCCTACAACTGCGGGAGAGTGTTTAGACTGCAGCTCCGACAGTTTGTTAAAATTTGAGCAGCTTTTGTTGTCTTTCTTCTCGCAGCCCTTTCATAAGAAGAAATTGGAAAACGCACGAAGCGTGTGGAAAAGAAATAAATCTCAGAGTTTGACAAGAAGTCTTCGCCCAGTCTGTAGGAGTTGTCTTTTTTATTCGACCTTCTATTGCTTGAATCGTTTTCTAGCCTCTATTCAAGCCTGTGTGTCGGTGTGAACAAAAAAAAAACGTTTGACTATATTACTGATTTTTATCTTCATTGTTACAAGAGTGTTTCTCAACGACTTCAAATCTTTGAGAGTTTTCAGCTCTCTCTAGAAATGAAACCGTTTTGTGGTATTCTGAACTTTTTCTATTGGTAATAGTCAAGATTTCTGAACTTTTTCTATTGGTAATAGTCAAGATTTCTGAACTTTTTCTATAGGTAGTAGTCAAGATAACCTTTTGGTATAACTTAAAAAAAAAAAAAAATCAATTTTTTTTTAAACAGTTCTTTTTTTTTTTCAAACGTTTATTGTTTTTTGATAGAAAAATATTGTCTTTAAAAAAAAATAAAAAAATGTTTATGGTCAAAAGAAAAGATTCTATTTGGTTAGCAATGATCTGAACTGCTTAATGCTCATACATTAAATGGAATGTTTAAGTTGCGACTTTGTACAAATAAAGAGTACACAGTACGTGAAATATTGTCTGTCAGTATTGAAAGTTGACAGTTTGGATCCTCAGGAATTACTGACCTGTTGCCTGATCAATATAAATATTTGTCAAAAGACAAGACACAGAAATATTGTGAGGACTTTTAGATGTTTACAACCAAATTATTTCGTACTTCACGTCGAAAACAAAAACACACACACACACACACACACATGCACACACACACAAGATAAAGAAAGATTCTTGAAAAACTGGTCAAACAGCAAGAAAGATTCACTAAGAACTAACACACTTTCATCAGTCAAACTGCATCAGTGGCATTAAGGATTATTTTGTTTCAATAGGATAGAATTATTTAAGTACAAATATGTGTACATTAATAAGTTATAACCAAGATGTTGTCCTAATAATAATATAGATAGATAGATAGATAGATAGATAGATAGATAGATAGATAGATAGATAGATAGATAGATAGATAGATAGATAGATAGATAGATAGATAGATAGATAGATAGATAGATAGATAGATAGATAGATAGATAGATAGATAGATAGATAGATAGATAGATAGATAGTGATGGGAACTAAACTAAATTTTTTTAGTTAAACTAAAACTAAGTTTGAACTAAAAAAAAGTAATTAAACTTTTAGTTAATCACAAATTGAAAAAATTAGTTAAACTAAACTAAGAAACTTTAGTTAAACTTTTACAAACTATTTTGAACTTTTTTAAGGACGAAACAGCCAAAAATGAAAAATATAAACAGCAACCAATCTCTTTAGCAAAATGTAATAAACATTTATTTGTGCACATGAAAAAAGATTTAAATGTCTTTATGGGATAGATGTAGATCTTAATAGAATCACTAGATTAGACTAGAATGATACTATTATAGCAAGAAATTAGAAGTAATTTACCAAGTTCTAATATAAGTTACCTTTTTAGAAGTAATGATAAAACTGCATGTTGACTCGCTAACTAACTCTAGATTCTAGAATATTAATTCTTCTACAAACGAAATGATCAGAAATATAATCTGGATCTAGAATTAGATCTAGCTACTAGACCAAGATCAAATAATTAATATTTTAATCTAAAAATAATTTAAGAAATACTAGTTACTACTACTACTACTACTACTACTACTAGATTTAAATAGAGTCTAGTAGATATCTTAGTAACTCTAGATCTATCTAGAGATTTTAGATTATTATAATTATGATTATAACAAGATATGGGTATCTATAATATACTATAATATAATATACTCTAGTAGATAATACTAGATCTAGATCTAATAGATCTAGATATAAGTATAATTACAATAGAAGTAGATGTAGATCTAGTCTAGATTTAGTTAATTTAGTATTAGATATCTAGTATAGTGACGACTATTATTAGTAGGCCTATTATAGTCATTAATATTATAGAACTATCATCTTTGCATCTTAGGTCTCAGTATAGGCCTAATAAGTAATCTAGAATTTTCTAGATATATCTAGATCTAATCTAGACTATAATTCTAGAATAGTAGAATCTCTAAACTAATAGATCTATATTATTGACTTATAATTTTAAATTTACATTTAGATCTAAGACTACTAAGAGTTAGACTCTACTTAAGACTAAGAGACTAAAATAATTAAATATATAGACTATTATGACTATAGATCTAATAGTAGTAATAGACTAATACTAATAGACTAGACGTCACTAGACTCTAACTTTAGATCTATCTAGTAAAAAGTTTTAAAATAAAAAGAGTCGACATTTCTTTTAGATCTATAGTAAAGCAAAATTCTTTGCCTGCAGCTATAGAGGAACACACTGGTGTTTAATAAAAAGCAGCAAAATGTAGATCTATAGAAGCAAGGAATTATCAGGATTTATCAAGCAGCGAAACTTGCTAGAAATGTAATGAACACGTGTATTTTTTTTAAAAGGCGGGAAAAGCGGCCATTATAGGGTAAAGGTCAAAAGGCTTTCTAGTGACCTGTGCACCCTCTAGTTTATTCTCCTCTCTATATCCTTCATTATATATATACTCCGAATTACATATATATCTAAGTATTTATTGGTATGACCGTATGTATGTTAAAAAAGTTTGTAAAATTTGTAATTAAACTTTTTAGTTTGTAACTAAAAAAAATTAATTAAACTAGGATTTTAACTAAACTATTTTTTTTAAATTAAACTTTGGCCTTAACTAATTTTTTTTAGTTAAACTAAAAGTTAGCAACTTTTTAGTTAACTTTTGCCCATCACTATAGATAGATAGATAGATAGATAGATAGATAGATAGATAGATAGATAGATAGATAGATAGATAGATAGATAGATAGATAGATAGATAGATAGATAGAGTCATCCTATGAACCGGAGACTATATTATAAAAAAATAGAATTATTTAAGTAAAAATATGTGTACATTAATAAGTTATAACCAAGATGTTGTCCTAATAATAGATAGATAGTTAGATAGATAGATAGACAGACAGACAGACAGACAGACAGACAGACAGACAGATAGATAGATAGATAGATAGATAGATAGATAGATAGATAGATAGATAGATAGATAGATAGATAGATAGATAGGCAGACAGACAGACAGACAGACAGACAGATAGATAGATAGATTGATAGATAGATAGATAGATAGATAGATAGATAGATAGATAGATAGATAGATAGATAGATAGATAGATAGATAGATAGATAGATAGATAGATAAGATAGATAGAGTCATCCTATGAACCGGAGACTATATTATAAAAAAAATAGAATTATTTAAGTAAAAATATGTGTACATTAATAAGTTATAACCAAGATGTTGTCCTAATAATAGATAGATAGTTAGATAGATAGATAGATAGACAGACAGACAGACAGACAGACAGACAGACAGACAGACAGATAGATAGATAGATAGATAGATAGATAGATAGATAGATAGATAGATAGATAGATAGATAGATAGATAGATAGATAGATAGATATTTGTAAATGCTACTATTTGGTACTTACAGAGTTCAGATTTATGACAACGTTCTTTGTATGGTGATACTTTCGATTTATTATTCCCACAGGGGATGGCACAGTCTGCTAAAAGTCCATTTTGTCTTGTATTCTGAGAAGTAATGCTTATAGGCACTTGAGAGGTTTGCCTGTGATGGAGTGACGTGTTCACGCCATCGAACTTCTCGTGACCAGCCTTGTCTATCAAAAGCACCTTTGGAGAGATATCTTCAGGCTTTGTGATGTTGTTCTTAATGCCAACTCTGAGATCTGCTGGAGATTTTCGGTGAATAACAGGCGTGTCGAAATTCACTGCAGTCCAACGGCGCTCAGAATCCTGAAGCGAACTTTTAAGCATCCAGGGGTAAATGTTGTCACAGGGAGGCTCTAAATGATCTCTGGTGCTCATGAAATGAGAACTAACTGGTTTGGGGTTTTGAACTTCAAGTGGCTGAACTTTTGGCAAAAACTCTCTTGGGAGATTTTCTAATAAAGCTCTACCAAAGCGCTCAGGTGAACTCTGTTCAAGGTTTAACTTGGTGGTACTGTCAGAAAAATGAACCATAGTTGGACTTGAGACACAATTTTTGTCCAGGTAGCTAGAATGAAGACGTAAGACACAATAGTTGTCCAGATAGCTGGAATGGTTATTATTTAAGTTAGGAATGTCACAGTTATGGTTCTCCTGAAACCGCAAAGCTCTTTTCACCTCGTTGTTATAGACTGGATGTCCTGGGAACATTTCACCTGCAAAGAATGGTCCATTTAGATAATGGCGAAAGTCTCCCCTTGAAATACACGAGTTTGGATATCTTGATGAATCGTTGTGTGCTGTCAGGTTCTTCTCCTCAGCATTACTTTCTTCCAGCTTTTTAAAACACGAAGTTATTTTTGAAAGAGATTTTGTCACAGGTGAGCACACTTCCGATTCGGACAAGAGCTCATCAAGGCGAGTCACTTTTGAGTCTAGAGACATATCTCTAATCTTCTGTTGAAAATTGACATTCGTTTGACAGACGTGGTGGTCATTTGGAAGAAGTTCAGCGACGCCCTCTGGGCGAGGAGCTTTAGTGGACAGTCCAGGTGAGTCTTGCTCCTCACCAGCACGACATGAGGCTTTTCGCTTACGGAATATGAGAAAAGACTTCGGCATTTTGCTTCAGTTCAACCCAGTCACTGATGTCTTCCTGGCTCATTACCACCAGCAAGTGTTAAATCAGCTGACAGTCACGTGAAGAAAGTAACTTTAGACAAAGTTGATCTTCTTGTGTCTGGGGAAAATATCCCGTCTTTCATTACTGTAAGGATGTGAGAAAACAATTTTTGGTAATTCCGTAACTAAATGAAAAATGTATGTTGCAATCAGTGACACACTGTAGAATTAAAATAACCCCATAATTTTTCAGCAATAAAAATAAACTAACGAATGTATCAGTCCATGTCAAACAAGGTTTAGTAGGCCCATTTAGTTAGTATTAACAAATATAATATTAGTAATTAGTTACATATTATTGACAAATATAACATTAATACTTAGTTTTATATTATTGGCAAATGTATCTACATCCAAATATATTATCTACACAAACTTGTAAGTCTCTATCGTTACAACTGCTAGATCTAGTTCCGTACGTACTCTAGTCACTAGCACAACAAATCACTTGTCAGAACGTAAGAAATGGCGCAGATGTAGCCTTGTGCTACTGTTAGATCACTTCTCTGTTAACGGTGGCATTGTGGTGACTGCTACATCTCCGCGGGTGACGGACCTCGCCCCAAAGGCTTTCAATTCAAATTCAACTTTTCCTTTCAAGACTCAGAGAGGGTGAAGGAGAGAGAGAAAAAGAAGAGAAACACACACACACACACATTTAAGGGCTCCTAAGACCTAAGAGGTGGTACAACACTGACATGTCCCCAAACAAAAAAAAAAAAAAGGGGTAAGCCCTCCTACTTGAGCTGTCACAAGACAACCAATCGCAGCGTATGCCTGGAAGACTTTTGAGTTCTGTCCTAAAGTTGCCCACCTCGTCTCCACACCTTACGACAGGTAGGTATAGCCAGTTTTATTTACCTGGGCCACCCCCTTTCCATACCTCTACACAAGAATAGGCCCCCCCCTTCCCTCTTTCTCCCCCCCCCCCTTCCACTTCCTACATATCCTGTGTGTGTGTGTGTTAGTCGTTTAAAGATAGCAGTGACTGTTATGACGTCACGCGTGAGTGATTTCTCTGAAGACGATGGTTAACGGAGGTTCATGTGAAAGGGGTGGGAGAAGAAAGGGGTCAGAGGTTAACTTTCTATCATGGGCTCTCACATTGCGGGATGTTGCTATTTGTGTGTGTGTTTGGGTTGAAGACGTCCGGGGAAGGGGAGAGAGAGAGGGAAAGACAAGCTTTGTCACCGAGACATTGTGTCTGTTGCGGACATGGGTCTCCAAGTGACTGCCCAGTAGTAAACTGGGCTTTATCAACAAGGGAGAGAATGGATAAGAACAATTCTGAAAGGAATTCTTTCTTTTATGATCCACACTAACTGCCCTTGTACACAAACAGTCTGGATTATGTGTCTTCATAAACAGAGCAGAGAAATAAAATTGAAGTGAAGAGTTCACAATGAAACAGAAACTGTTCTCAAATATTATTTAGTTTGTCTTGCTGTCTGGTGTTCATAATATGACTGGATTGTTAAGGCTTAGTGAAGACAGCAGGAACATGATTCCATTGTTGCAAACAACCGCTCTGGTCGTGACTCCAAAAGAGAAGTAAAACTCACCAGTAGCCAAGGAGTCACTGGGGTGTGTAACCAAGTTGACATTTCAGGGATGATATAATTAATAAAGCGACAGGGTTCAGGTAAAAAGGGGATGTGAGGGATGTACGCGATGTTGTGTAGTGGAGAGTTAGAAAATGAACACTGAACATAGTTTGGGGAAATAGCTTCAGCTGATGTTTAAATTAAAAACTGAATGAAGATAAGCAGTAAGGTAATTCGCTCGAAATTAAACAAAATTGTCGTGCATGCTAGGCGTGCTCTAGTCGAATTGTCGTACATGCTAGGCTGGGAAAAGGCTACCGTGCTGCCTTTAGGCGCTTAGCAAACTCGATTCAGACTCGAGCCTTATTGCTAGGTAGTCTAGAGGTTTATGACACTCCGCCAGCGAAACAACTGCTTGATAAATTCTTCCCTCAGTGTCTTTCCTTGGCCATAGACCCGACGAACGTTCAGTCTAGATTGTTCCATGTTAAGTTCTCCTATGATTAGATCTACCTCTAAAGACACATCTGCACTGTTTAGGCCAGGTGGCTCTTCTCTAATCTAGCACAAAGAAAACATTCTGCAGCCAATCACTGAACTTTTTACGTAAGTCAGTTAACGATCAACTTCTTTTGTTGCCTCAATGCGAACGTAACATGTGTCTCTATTCCAACAACTAGCAAGATTAGACTACATAAACATAATGAATCAATAGATTGTGTGGATCCTATTTCAAACAAGAAGGTTGAATTGATAGTTGATTGCTTTTCAAAGTGATCGCCGAGTATTACAAATGTCTTTTGATATCTTCATATTTCATGAACCAGAAAAAAAACAACATTTACACATTAGTAACTGAATTGATTCACTGGTTGCAGGGATACGTACATTATACGTTGGAAGGACATAAACATCACAGGTTGAAAGGACAGATACATCATTGGTTGTAAGGACATATAAATAGCTGGTTGAAAGGATTTAAACATCACAGGTTGTAAGGATATATACATCACTGGTTGTAAGGACATAAACATCACTGGTTGTAAGGACAAATACATCGCTGGTTGTAAGGACATATACATCGCTGGTTGTAAGGACATATACATCGCTGGTTGTAAGGACATATACAACGCTGGTTGTAAGGATATGAAAATCACTGGTTGTAAGGACAAATACATCACTGGTTGTAAGGACAAATACATCGCTGGTTGTAAGGACATATACATCGCTGGTTGTAAGGACATATACATCACTGGTTGTAAGGACATATACATCGCTGGTTGTAAGGACATATAATACCGCTGGTTGCAAGAACATATATACCGCTGGTTGTAAGGACATATACAGCGCTTGTTGTAAGGACATATAATACCGCTGGTTGCAAGAACATATACATCGCTGGTTGTAAGGACATATATACCGCTGGTTGTAAGGACATAAACATCGCTGGTAGTAAAGACAAATACATCGCTGGTTGTAAAGACAAATACATCGCTGGTTGTAAAGATAAATACATCGCTGGTTGTAAAGACAAATACATCGCTGGTTGTAAAGACAAATACATCGCTGGTTGTAAAGATAAATACATCGCTGGTTGTAAAGACAAATACATCGCTGGTTGTAAAGACAAATACATCGCTGGTAGTAAAGACAAATACATCGCTGGTTGTAAAGACAAATACATCGCTGGTTGTAAAGACAAATACATCGCTGGTTGTAAAGACAAATACATCGCTGGTTGTAAAGATAAATACATCGCTGGTTGTATAGACAAATACATCGCTGGTTGTAAAGACAAATACATCGCTGGTAGTAAAGACAAATACATCGCTGGTTGTAAAGACAAATACATCGCTGGTTGTAAAGACAAATACATCGCTGGTTGTAAAGATAAATACATCGCTGGTTGTAAAGATAAATACATCGCTGGTTGTAAAGACAAATACATTTCTGGTTGTAAAGACAAATACATCGCTGGTAGTAAAGACAAATACATCGCTGGTTGTAAAGATAAATACATCGCTGGTTGTAAAGACAAATACATCGCTGGTTGTAAAGACAAATACATCGCTGGTAGTAAAGACAAATACATCGCTGGTTGTAAAGACAAATACATCGCTGGTTGTAAAGATAAATACATCGCTGGTTGTAAAGATAAATACATCACTTATTGCAAACCTGTTGGTTGGTACACTTCAGAACGTACTGAAGCTACTGTAAAAGTAATTGAAGCCCACGTGATGTCCGTATCGAGACCTTATTGGGCCTGAATGGCTTCTTTCCAAATTTCGTACACATTTATCTCGCTTTTCTATAAGAAGAATAAATGGAAAGTCAAAGAAAAATGGAAAGAAATTTTTGTTTTCCTTCTGGAGATCCTTTATCGGAACTTTATCCTATTAAATCTAAGGTCACTGTGACATACAAGAAACTCTTGAAATAAATGTTTTCTGCAATTACTTTCTTTGCAATGATATATGACTTCCAGTCTGCTGGTGTTCATTACATTCGTTGGAATTAATTTCTCAAAAAGTCTTGGATAGATTAAAGTTGCCTTTTTCTTTTGCACTGTAACAACATTTCGACCAAGACATTTAAGATAATTAAAATGACATTGATGAAGACATGAAACATTGAACTGGTCCAGACAAAGGTTAGGATCAAAGCGCATTGAGAAAGAGATAAGAGCATGACAAAAAAATAATTGGTAAAAAATATTTCTAAAAGCACAGATTTATTATTGTTAGTCTAGATCTATTACAAATTTAATTACATGACTGATCAAAACTAATTGGTACAATTACACTCAATATAAGCTTTGTTATTTTAAAAAGTATCTTTAAAAGTGGAAATGATAATGAATCTATTTAGACACATTAAAACATGCCTTTAATATTTGTTTGTGTGAAGTAACTCAAATATTGAATGTTTCAACTAGTCCACTAGTCTTGTATTCGAGTCCGAAGATTAATGAGGAATGCAGCAATTCCGTGGCTACGCAGTCCCAGCTGTGACCTACATATTTTGTCATATCTAGCGCGGGCATAACCACTGTCCGCCGGTTGTCGAGTTAGATTTTATTTTCCTCGGCAGGAGATTTTCTTTTGGTCAACTAGTCAACTATTAAGTCTGCTGTGCACATATGACAAATCCTTCTGTCCCAACACAACGAGGAGAACAAATGACTTACCTGCTCTGCAGTTTCCGCATAAGGTCTAATACCTAGGCCTTAGATAAAAGAATTATGTTTTTTTCCATGTCCTTCGATCCAAAAGAATGCAATGCAATACGTTGGACAAACAATTCTAGTGCAGAAGCAGCTGGAGGGAAGACCATAGTGGATAGCTTCATTTACTAAAGGGATTTATTCCTTTTTTTTTCCGACGTTGAATCCTGAAGTCATTGGCCAGCAAGGAGAGGTTTGAAATCAATCTACCCCTCTTGTAGATAATTTGTCTGATTAACACAATCTACCTCTCTCATAAATGATCAGGCGGATGAACACAATTTACCCTTCTCATGAATGATCAGGCGGATGAACACAATCTACCTCTCTCATAAATGATCAGGCGGATGAACACAACCTACCCCTCTCCTAGATGATTTGGCTTATAAATACAATGTACCCGAAGCGCATAGCTTTAGAGACACCACGTATCCGCCTTCATCCATTTCATCTGAATAGAGGAAGTTTTGCTAGAATATCTAATCCACATTGCAGGCCAGGTGCTGTATTTAGTTTTCGGAGGCTGTTTTAAACACATGCCATTTAGAAGCATTTTATAGACAACATGAGCTTATCTCTATTGATTACCCCAATCAATGACAACCTTTGAAACCAAAGTAGATATAATAGTTCTATAATATGTTTGATTGATTCAGGTTTCGAGTCAATCAACTTCAAAGTTCACTAATAGCGCCATGATAAGCCAACAATTTTCTCACGAGACCTATGCTTGCCATCTGCTTTCAATCGCTTCTGCTATACAATGTCTACAGTTACAGTGATGAATGAACGACACAAATCCATCCTAAATAACCTCAATGGTCTGAGACCCACAGAAAACACTTGTTTAGAAATCTTACTATATCCGGATCATTACCAAACACAAGTTATCTCAAGAATCAAATTTGTGAAAGTCATTTAGAGGATTCTTCGGAGAAGAGAAATCTTGCAAACAATAACATTTTGTGCGTATTGGGGAGAGAAAAAAAAGGTTGATAAAAAGAGGTCCAATTCAAATCGTAGTTATCAGGCTAATGAAGTAAATCCTGGACTTCTTAGAAGCCAAGTGTTAAAAACAGAACGCGGGAGATCGACAGCAAGCGCTGAACATTTCAAAGCGCTTTCTTCCACGGCGTTCATCCAGTTGGCTACATCTGAAAGTATTGCATTAGGTAACTCTCGTTACATTTCTCCAACGGTTGGGGAAAGCTGTAGTCCTTTGATCTCGGCAAACTCTGAAAGAAAAAAAAAACAATTGTTATTAGCAAGATTTGCTTTTGAGAAGAGATTTTCTTTATCCTATCTAGATCTCTAAGTTACATAATAATCCACAAATTAAAGGATACTAATGCTCTATACACATTTGAAACAGTTATTTTGTGTCCACATTTTTCTCTTCGCATAAAAGTTTCCCGATGGTCTGTGAATACAAATTAATGTCATTTTATCCGATATATTTCAATGGTCTATGACAGGGGTGGGCAAATTACGGATCTCGGGCCACATGCGACCCACCGGAGTGTTTTTTGCGGCCCGCGGATATCCACAGAAATCAGTTGAGCCCACATATAATACATATAAAAAATGCAAATATATTAAAAAATAACATTTGGTTAAATATCCATATTAGTATTGAAACTTCTGAGTCTTATCACTTATGATGAAGAGGCAAAGAAACATTGTCTATGCCATTCTAAAAGTTTTAAGTAATCGAAGATTATTCTTATTGGCAATATTTCGAAACATTCTGTCAAAGACACAAACTGAGTATTTAATCAATGCTATGAAGAACTGTGCTGAAAGTGTTAAGTTGGCTTGGAACAAGATGGCAAGTGTAACAATGGACTGAGAAAAACAGTTTTTTAAATATAAAATTAAAAAAAAAACAATATTCTAACCATAAACTCTAAAAGGTAAGTTTGCGCAAAGGTGCATTGAATATCAAATATATTATTGACTCATATATCTCAGAGCTAGGGGTCTTAACCACAGGCAGTTCCGAGAAGTACTTGAAAATTTGAAACATTCCGGTGTTCGGCATCAGAAAAGTACCCGCTTGCTTCGCATGGGCAAGGTATTGAGTATAATATGGAACCTCAAGGAAGACTTTGTTATGTAATTTTGTTACTAATTATTCTAATAAAGATTGGAAGACCGACTTCATGTTTATCTTCGGAAGTATTGAAATGGGTTGTTTGCACATACAATGTACGTGAATGTTAAATCTTTTCAAACAAAACCCTCCCCCCTCCTATTTCTCCAGCCAAGCAAGTGAAAACAGATTTTGTCATTTTCCTTTGCTGAAGCTGAAACTATTTCTAGTGACATGTTTGAAAAGTGCAAGAATTATTTGGATTCCTTGATTGTGGAATTGGAAAGCAAGTTTTAAGACGTCTAGAACTTGGAACCAGTTTTCAATACACTCGACCATTTTGTACAGAAGATGATTCAGCTCCAGAGGACGTACCTCCAAGGAAATTAGGATGTGAAAGAGAAGTTCCAGTCAGTTCTTCTGCTTGAGTTCTATGGGTGTCAGAAGCTGCACATTTCAAACCTTTGCTGCTAAACGTTCACATTGTTTGGATCCACAGACATCTGTGAACGCATTTTTTATTTGTTTCAAAAATAAACAAGGGTAAGAACAAGTCAATGCTGACTGTATTTGACAGCAGTCAAAAGGATAACAACTAGTAAGCTAGTTCCACAGTTCCGGAACATTATGCAGGAGTGTAAACAGTTACTTCAGATTAAGTACAACTGTACATTTGTGGTGAAATGTTGTGATGTAAAAAGGCAATTTTAACAAGGTTACAAAGACAGTTTGTGTGGAAACACAAACTCAAAATCGGCCCCCGAAGTGATCCACCCAGGCAGGTAAAAAGGCAAGTTTCAATATTTTCAGAAAGAACATCAGAATGATATTCTATCGAAGATAAATGACAGAGAAGAATGGAGAAAGAAGGTTGACAGATCTTGCCCAGCAAACCAAAGGATAGGTGAAAGTGAATGTGAAGTTAGATCACTGGCGGATCTAGGGGGAGGTAGGGGCCGACCCATTCCCCAAAGGTGAAAAACGCAAAAAAAACCAAAAAACAACGCTTTTGGCGTAGGAGCTTCACCCCGGACCCCACTGGGGAAGCTTACAGCGCTCCCCAGACCGCCTATCTGTCAAGAAAAAGGCCTCAACATCGCGTTTTTTTTTTGTGTGTGTTTTTTTTTTTTAAATTATTTTTTTAGAATAATTTTTTTTTGGCAGCGATCCTCAAAGCCTTAATCTAAATATGTGAGGTATCTTATCTTTTCAAGGAACAAATCGGTTGTATTTAAAATGTAAAAAGGGTCTGTAAATTAAGAGTAGAATAGGATGAATAATGAGCTGTAGATGCCAGGAAAATGCGTTTCTGCTGTGAAGAATGCAAAAAAAAAAAAAACAACAACAACAACAAAACAAACACATTTGACGTAGGGGCTTCGCCCCGGATCCCACTGGCGGAGCTTACAGCGCTACTCCTGACCCCTTAGCTGTCAAGAGAAAGGCTCAACATGGCTGGGTTTTTTTCTTTACCAATGGTTTAGATTTTTAACTTTAGTAACACATTTTTTTTTTAATTCTAATATATATGTATACTAGCCTGGCATTACCCGCGGCCTGCGGGTCTAAGTTTGTGTTTACTAATGTAGTGGATTGGATTTAGATGTATGTTAAACTTAGCTAATGATCCTTTCACGTTATTTCTCTTTCGCTACGAAAATAAAATTAGTTTTGCGAAAATGGGTTTACCCGAAGCCGATACATTCATATCTATTAAAAACGAAAAGAGCGATAGCTTTGTTAAATAAATGGGATTATAAAGTGAACAATTAAACGAAATAATTTTTAGTACGCGATTCATGAATGAATATAGATCTAGGCCTATCTCAACTCGGCTTCGCAGATTTTGTAAACGAATGTAGTCTCTTAAAAATAATGCTTTAGAAAACCAAATTTGAATGTTTATTTGATCAAAATATGTAATGAAAGGACTATAATTAGTATGTTCATGTGTTAAAGTATAAAACTATCTGAGTGAAGAAAAGTTTTATCATCTTAGAGTTGAATTAGAGTTTTAAATCTAGGGATGGGATATTAAAGTACACAATTAAACGAATTAATTTTTAGTACGCGATTCATTACGGTATTGTCTAATGAAAGAATGTTCGTCAGGAAATCTATAGTTACATATATAAGGAGCTAATAAATGTAAAAAATGCTTTTGAAACACAAAATTGAAGGTTAATTTTATTATATAATGAAATCAAAGCATCCTTTTTTGTATTTTCATGTATCAAAGTAAAAAACTATCTGCGCAAAGTGTATTTCTTAAAATTAGATCTAGGTCTAAATCCTTTCGATCTTTTCTCATGTCAACATTGTAGACATGGCCTAGATCCATAAAATACTATAGCTTTAATAGAGTCGGACAACTTTATTTTTTGTTTAGGGTCTTAAGTTTGTTTTAGGGCTACGATACATACACTAAGGTCTAAGTTGGTATCCAAGAAACATTCCTGCCAAGTTTTATCAAGATTGGTTAAGCGGTTTTGATGTCTATAAGTAACATACATACACCTCACATTCTACTTTATAGTATAGATATGCTGTACACGCGTTTATGCTTAGGGTTAGGTTTACTAGGCGTTAGGGATAGGGTTTGGAAAAAAATCGCCCCCCCCCAATCCAAAGTTCTGGATCCGCTAGTGAGTTAAATGTGAACTTGGCCTAACTGATGTCTTATGATGAATATCTAATTGATCTAATTGTTTTGTAAAGGGTCAATCTCTTATTCAAATCCTCAAGAAAAAAACATTTCCGTGATTTAAAAAAAAAATTCCTTTGTGCAGGGGCGGCCTCAGCAGTGCGCGGGCTCTGGGCGAATATCAAATGCGGAGTCCTGAGCCGTAAGAGTAGACTTTCTGTATCGTACGGTGTCAAGCTAACGGGATCGTATGTCACTAGCGCTGAAGTACGGAACTAGCGCTGAAGTACGGAACTAGCGCTGAAGTACGGAACTAGCGCTGAAGTACGGAACTAGCGCTGAAGTACGGAACTAGCGCTGAAGTACGGAACTAGCGCTGAAGTATGGATGGCTGAAGGGAGCGAAAGATTTGAACTAGGAAGTAGATTCTCTTTAACTCTGAAGGAGCATCCGAAACATTAAATACATTTTTTCAAACATTTTAACGTGATTTACAGAAACCTCGTGCGTGCAGCGTAATTTTTATTACCAAATTTCCAGTCGCAGCAGCTTTCGTTAGGTAACTGGCCTCCAGTAGGTATCGTGCCAAACAACTTAAGTCTTTGGTTTAAGAACAAAGTGTACTATAGGAGCTACAGTGGTCTATTAACTTTCGAAGATTCGACCTCCTAATACAAAAATACTTCCGCGTTTTTTTCTTTTTCAACTGAAACTCGGGTTTTCTCACGGCTCCAAATGTATATGCACAGTAGCCTATTGGGGAAAAAAGAATACGTTATCGTCAAACTTTCTGGATGCTGATTGACCGACGTAACTCTACGAGCTAGGTCACGGTACAAAACAATGAATCCTTCTTACAAACTTCGTCCATTTTTCTCTATGGCGGACTAAAGTAGGAGTATATTTAGTGTATACGTACCAATTCTATTTATACAGCAATGCGACATAAAAGTTATCTATCTATCTATCTATCTATCTATCTATCTATCTATCTATCTATCTATCTATCTATCTATCTATCTATCTATCTATCTATCTATCTATCTATCTATCTATCTATCTATCTGTTTGTCTGTCTGTCTGTCTGTCTGCCTGCCTGCCTGCCTGCCTGCCTGCCTGCCTATGTATGTATGTATGTATGTATGTATGTATGTATGTATGTATGTATGTATGTATGTATGTATGTATGTATGTATGTATGTATGTATGTATGTATGTATGTATGTATCTATCTATCTATCTATCTATCTATCTATCTATCTATCTATCTATCTATCTATCTATCTATCTGTCTGTCTGTCTGTCTGTCTGTCTATCTATCTATCTATCTATCTATCTATCTATCTATCTATCTATCTATCTATCTATCTATCTATCTATCTATCTATCTATCTATCTATCTGTCTGTCTATCTATCTATCTATCTATCTATCTATCTATCTATCTATCTATCTATCTATCTATCTATCTATCTATCTATCTATCTATCTATCTGTCTGTCTGTCTGTCTGTCTGTCTGCCTGCCTGCCTATGTATGTATGTATGTATGTATCTATCTGTCTGTCTGTCTATCTATCTATCTATCTATCTATCTATCTATCTATCTATCTATCTATCTATCTATCTATCTATCTATCTATCTATCTATCTATCTATCTATCTATCTATCTATCTATCTATCTATCTATCTATCTGTCTGTCTGTCTGTCTGTCTGTATGTCTATCTATCTATCTATCTATCTATCTATCTATCTATCTATCTATCTATCTATCTATCTATCTATCTATCTATCTATCTATCTATCTATCTATCTGTCTGTCTGTCTATCTATCAAGTCAAGATCTTCCTAATCTGCACAGAAAAACGTTAAGATCTCTTAAATCAATGCAAACAAACGTCAGAAGTCCCAGGCAATAAAATAAACTTATGCTAGTGAGACATGGAAGCATGGGCGTAGCCAGGATTTTTTTCGGGGGGGGGGGGGGTTGGGGGGATTTTTAAAACTCAAAACCCCCAATTGACTTGGCTACGCTCATATAATTTTCGTGTGTAATTTGCTTTTTTTTATATTGAAGAGGTATTTTTTAGCATCAAACCCCCCTGAAGGGGGTTTAAACTCAAAACCCCTTTTGGCAACGCTCATAGCATTTTGAGTGCGTAATTAGCTTTTTTTTTTACATCGAAGATGTATTTTTTAGTTTCAAACCCCGCTGGCGGGGGGTTTAAAACTCAAAACCGCTTTGGCTACGCTCATAGATTTTAAAGTGTGCAATTAGCTTTTTTTTTATATTGAAAAGGTATTTTTTTAGCCTCAAACTCCACTGGGGGGGGGGGTAAACTCAAAACCCCTTTGACTACACTCATAGAATTTTGAGTGTATAATTTGCTTTGTTTTTAATATTAAAGAGGTATTTTTTTTTACCTTCAAACCCCGCTGAAAAGGGGTTTAAACTCAAAACTGAGTCAAAACACATTTATCTACGCTCATAGAATTTTGAGTGTGTAATTTGCTTTTTTTATATTGAAGAGGGGTTTATGGTAAATTTTGGAGTTTTTTTTTTATAAATCGAATTGTTCCTTATCTGTGTTCTTGGAATTTGGGGATTGTCATTTGCATTTTTTTTGTTTTATTTTATAGAAGAGATGGATTTAACTGCAAAAAACCCTGATTGGGGGTTTAAACTTAAAACCCCCTGGTAGGGGTTTTTAAAGTCAAAACCCCTGGTAGGGGGTTTTAAACTCAAAAACCCTTGGCTGTGCTGGGGCAAGTGATGGTTTAGTATTAAAATCTCACCTAAAATAAACAAAATCAAAGCAAAAATGAGTCACTAAATTCAAATCCCCTCCCTGCGGGGGGGGGGGGGGGAGTTCTTTCGGGCAGGGGGTTTGAACCCTCCCCCGGCTACGCCCATGCATGGAAGTCTTCCATAAAGGTCTAAAAGAAGCTTAAATGTGGTTTTGCGGCGATAGCTGGAAAGGATCTCTTGAATAACATACCAAGATCATGTCACAAATAGAGAAAGCCGGCCTCTTGCCCTTCAAGTGAAGTGACAGAACGTCGTATAAGATTCGCGGGGCATATCCTTCTCATGTGTCCCTTGACTTTCGCCCTAGCAGCTGTTCTAAGCAGGAGATCAAGAGACAGACCGGTCTTTTACGTTGTCCAGCCAGCATTTTCTTGGTACTCCCTCCACTGGACCTTGAAGGATGACTTGACAGTTAGTCCTATCTTACAGTATGACTGAACAGGTTCAGCCTTCGTCTCTTCACAGTATTACAGTGCTCTAACGTTTTGCCAGCCAGACTTTATTCTTGTAAAAGTACAAACTCATTTGTCTTCTTTTCTTGGTATCCGATATCCAGCATTTTTCTGTAGCATTTAATCTCAACAGCTTGGATTCTTCTTTCAGCCTCAGCGTACAGTGCCTAACTTTCACCACCATATAACAGAGACCACTAATGAAGAAGCTGATGTTACACTTCTAGTTTCCACAGTTTGCTAATGACAGCGGATGCCATGCTTAAACAAGCTTTTTTAAATCTCTGTTATTGATCCTTCATCTCTTGTTAGGTTTGACCCTAGATATTTAAATGAGTTAACTTCTTTTAATGTTTAGCCATTCATCATTATGCAACATCTCGTACTATCTCCACCTCAAACTAGTATTTTGCTTTATTCAGCGCTGATTTCCATGCCAAAAAACCGCAGCATCCAATTTTGAAGTAAGATCTTGAACCCCACCGCATTTTCTCCAATGAGGTTTATTTCATCTGCAAACCTGAGGTTGTAAATAGGCCGCCATTTTATTGTCAAGCTAGGAGTAGATCCTTGTAGAGTTTTCATTACAATATGCTGGAGAGAAGGTGCTGCACTGCTGAACTCCTATGGAGGTCCATATCCTTAGACAAGACGAATCACATTGACCAAACTCAGCCATGACATGGAGGCCGACTAGAGGAAAGCGAATGCAGGACTATCCTAATCTAACATAACGTCACACCTTTTTAGAAAACCTCAAATCCGTGGGGCCCAGCTGGGAAGAAGTTATGGAAGCGCCTATGACCGATATCCATGGAGAGAGCTTGCTATGAATCAAGCATAATGGGACTGTAGAGCACATTCGCTATTTCATCGCATAGTGTAGACAGCTTAGTATTGGTTTCAGTATGTAGAAAATCGAAACAGGCAACTGGGAAGAGGTGGCACTGGATAGATCCACATGGAGAGAGAGCATAAAGGAAGGGTTACGGATTGCAGATGTCATACACAACAGAAGCAGAAAGAAGGATGAAAATGCAACGGCGCCTGGTGTTTATACATGCCCAGCCTGCGATCGCAGTTGTGTATCAAGGATTGGCCTCTTTAGTCACACAAGAAGTTGCAAAGGGAAAAGATCGTCTCTCAAGACGTAAAATGCCACAGAATGTACAAGTAGGCATAGTGTCAATAAAAAATTTTGATATTAATTTTTTTGTGTTTGTGTATCATATTATAGTCATCTTAGTTATTATTCGTATTGTATCTAGTCAGTAGAGGGTTTATCTGTTTAGCTTTAGTGGTTAATCCGTCTTGACTTTTGTTATTATTGAAGCTTACAGAAGATTGTGCATAATTTTGCCGTAAGGTGCTGTCCTATAGGTCAGTTGGGCATTCATCTAGACAAGCACATGTTGAGTGGAAATATTTGTGTATATTTACAACTGTGTTGAACTACGTGGGAACATTACACACCCGTTCACCTTGCACCTGTTGGGGGGGAACAAAATATTTAGCGGGGGACAAAGTGGTATAACGAAGAAACGACAAATGAAAAAGAAGCGGTTTGAAGACAAAAAATGTGTTCAGATGTTTCCAAGAGATAAGAGGAACGACCCCCCCCCCCCATTTTTGTCTGTTGTTACAGTCGCCGAAGTAGCGGTGAACGGAAAGGTAACAAATGGTGCATTTGGGGCGGAGGGACAGGGGGTCTTGGCCCCCTGCAGAGCATCACTCTTACCGTAACTGGCGGGCAATGAAAGGAGAGGGTTCATCCCGCGCCATGACCCGTAGCGTCGAGTAAAAGTTGTCTTTTACTGTTCCGAGACTCAGATTACATCTGTCGCTGGGCTGTGTTTAACGCATGAGTGCACACGTGATTCAAGTGTTCCCCCCCCCCATTCCATATATTATTTATTACATTATATATACACATCTATTTTTTTATATCTAATAATAAAATTGTTACTGCTTTTCATATTTTGAAAAAAAAGAAAATCTCATACAATTTATTTCGGTTCACTTTTTGTGTGTGTCAGAACTTAAAGAGGACATTGTTGCGAGAGATCACCACTGCACGTCAAAGGTGGTCCACAGACTTTTAATACATGCTTGTGAAATCTATCTGCAATGAAGGACTTTACATTTGTACTGTTTAGAGCCGTACAATAGAGTGTTGGAGACTTACCAGATGAATAGAGGCTGGGAAAAGGGACCTTTTTTTTCCTCAACTCAAATGTATACCCATATCAAAATAATGGCTCCTAAGAATAAAGTGAATAGTTCAACACATGCACACACACAAATACACAAACAAATGCACACACACACACACATGACACACGCACACACATACAAAACAAATGCACACACTCACACAAAATAATACATGCACATCCAAACACATGAATACACATAAATAAACACATACACACGCATGAACACACATAAATAAACACATACAAACGCATGAACACACATAAATAAACACATACAAACGCATGAACACACAAATACAAATACAAAAGCATGCACACACATGTACACATACAAACACGTGTACACACATGTAAACACATACATGTGCCAAATTAGTCAATTAAAGTTATGCCTGGCAGTCCAATAAAGTTATACTAGGCAGTCCATTAAAGTTATGCCTGGCAGTCCAATAAAGTTATACTGGGCAGTCTATTAAAGTTATGCCTGGCAGTTCATTAAAGTTATACTAGGCAGTCCATTAAAGTTATACCTGGCAGTTCATTAAAGTTATACTAGGCAGTCCATTAACGTTATGCCTGGCAGTCCAATAAAGTTATACTAGGCAGTCCATTAACGTTATGCCTGGCAGTCCAATAAAGTTATACTAGGCAGTCTATTAAAGTTATGCCTGGCAGTCCAATAAAGTTATACTGGGCAGTCTATTAAAGTTATGCCTGGCAGTCCAATAAAGTTATACTAGGCAGTCCATTAAAGTTACACTAGGCAGTCTATTAAAGTTATGCTGGCAGTCCAATAAAGTTATACTAGACAGTCTATTAAAGTTATGCCTGGCAGTCTATTAAAGTTATACTGGGCAGGCTATTAAAGTTATACTGGGCAGGCTATTAAAGTTATACTGGGCAGGCTATTAAAGTTATGCCTGGCAGTCCAATAAAGTTATACTGGGCAGTCTATTAAAGTTATGCCTGGCAGTCTATTAAAGTTATACTGGGCAGGCTATTAAAGTTATGCCTGGCAGTCCAATAAAGTTATACTGGGCAGTCTATTAAAGTTATGCCTGGCAGTCTATTAAAGTTATACTGGGCAGGCTATTAAAGTTATACTGGGCAGTCTATTAAAGTTATGCCTGGCAGTCTATTAAAGTTATACTGGGCAGGCTATTAAAGTTATGCCTGGCAGTGTGTTCTTACCCTTTCTTTACGCTGTGCTGATTTTCAAACTTATTAAGTAGTTGGACGTGTTTGTCTTCTACCTTCAGTGAAGGGCAACTTGCAGCCCGCGGGCCAAGTTGGGCCCGGAAAGGCTTAATCTGGATTGGGGCATTTTTTATAATAATGATTAAAATAACACATTTCATTCACAAGGTCAGAAAATATTCATGTTTTTAAAACCAGATTGAAGTAATATTTCGGATGTAATCGTGTATGTTGTCTTAAAGTTGTTGTTCCATTAGGTGCATAATCAGCTTGAAACTAAATGATGGTGTAAGTTTTAGGACTGAGTCCAGCCAACTCTAAAGGGTACCTCACATTAGTTTCTGGCTGAACATTGGTGTATGAATGTAGGATTCAAGTTTGTGAAGTTAGGATCTAGATAATTAATAGTATTTAAAGCTGTACGTTTATCTTAAAAAAAAAACTTTAGGGGACTCAATAAGTAAAAATGAAATGAATATCACAGTTAGCCTAACTAAAAGTTGAGTTCTGTCTCAGTATTACAGACAAAGAAACCGATGTGAATGTCAAAGCTCTATTGACGGTTTATCTGTTTAGCTTTAGTGGTTAATCCGTCATGACTTTTGTTATTATTGAAGCTTACAGAAGATTGTGCATAATTTTGCCGTATGGTGCTGTCCTATAGGTCAGTTGGGCATTCATCTAGACATGCACATGTTGAGTGGAAATATTTGTGTATATTTACAACTGTGTTGAACTACGTGGGAACATTACACACCCGTTCACCTTGCACCTGTTGGGGGGGGGGGGAAACAAAATATTTAGCGGGGGACAAAGTATTGATGGAACTATTTAGGTTTCTTAAAGGGAGCAACAAAAGGCCAATTATTTTTCACGCAGTTGTGAAAAGGTATCTACATCAAGAATATGAATTACTGCGCTAGCTGGAGTGAAGAAGCTCCAATTAGGATTGGGAAAAATATCAAGATTTTTTGTGGATTCTCAAAACTAGCAGCGAAATATGAAAATAGTTTGAGTTGATAATAAATTGGAAAAAAATTTTTAAGACGTCAAGGCTACTGAAAAAAAAATTGATATTTTCAGTATACCTTTTAATATGAATTTAAAGGTAGTGAAACCAGGCTTACAACTGGAAATAATTTAACTTCAATCATCTGAAACATTTCTTCCGATGTAGACATATACATGGACGTGGCCAAAGTTTGCCCTATGGACTAGTTCATGCTTCAAGATAATGTGCAATAGTTTGACGGTGGACTAGTTCATGCTTCAAGATAATGTGCAATAGTTTGACGGTGGACTAGTTCATGCTTCAAGATAATGTGCAATAGTTTGACGGTGGACTAGTTCATGCTTCAAGATAATGTGCAGTAGTTTGACGGTGGACTAGTTCATGCTTCAAGATAATGTGCAATAGTTTGACGGTGGACTAGTTCATGCTTCAAGATAATGTGCAATAGTTTGACGGTGGACTAGTTCATGCTTCAAGATAATGTGCAATAGTTTGACGGTGGACTAGTTCATGCTTCAAGATAATGTGCAATAGTTTGACGGTGGACTAGTTCATGCTTCAAGATAATGTGCAGTAGTTTGACGGTGGACTAGTTCATGCTTCAAGATAATGTGCAATAGTTTGACGGTGGACTAGTTCATGCTTCAAGATAATGTGCAATAGTTTGACGGTGGACTAGTTCATGCTTCAAGATAATGTGCAGTAGTTTGACGGTGGACTAGTTCATGCTTCAAGATAATGTGCAATAGTTTGACGGTGTAATAGTTCATGCTTCAAGATAATGTCCAATAGTTTGACGGTGGAATTATTCCGTTCACTTTGAATAATACCCATATGTCCAACGCTAAACCAAATTAAGAAGTATTACTATTGAAAAACGTATAGCTTCATATATCGCAGTAGTTACATTCTGATATCATTAAGTCTGATACTAAATTAGTACATTTTTGAATTCTAATAATAGAGATTCAGAAACCCCACTGGCAGCGAAAAACATGCTGGGAATTACTCCCTTAGAGCACGTGAGAGGAAGCGAGCAGTGAGTTTTAAGGTTGCCTTGTCCCCGTACAAGGACAGCCTCTGTGTCGGCCATGAACCAGTTATCTCTAATAATAGAGAAGAATAGGGCTCAAATGTTTCCTTTTATTTTTGGCCCGTTTCTCTAAACGCTTGCCGATCACTGGTAAAAGAGTCACTTGAGTCCAACGCAACGGCTAACAGTCTTGTAGGTATCTCTAGTAACCGTTGGTTCTGTATGGATTCCCTTACATAGTGGAATCAAAGGAAACGAGAAGGTTGACAGTTTGGCGAAGCTTGGCACGCTTTTAGACCCACCAGATTAGCCGAAGACATTCGAGAGTGCAAAGACAGGATTTGTGAATGGATCAAGTCCAAGTGGTACGACAGTTGGGAACGTTGTATCTCGGGACGGGAAGTCTGGAAGTTTCTAAAGCGCCCAAACAGGAAGGACGAATGGTGGCAGCTAGACAGAAAGGATCAAGCAATTTTGGCACGTTTTGGAAGGGGCTATGTCCGATTGGAGCCTACTCTGCTAGGATCCCAGAGAACCACGATCCCAGATGTCGACACTGTCACACGGAAGACGAGACAGTAGTACTGTTATGTAATAGTTTAGAGAGTAGGTTAGTTTTGGTAGACAAATATATTGTGTATAGTTTTAGCGACGGTAAAAGTAGTGACGTAGTAAGACAGACTAATGACATAGTAGACTTAGACGAACAAGAGACTAACATGGCGTTATGTTAGAAGTAGGCTGTGTTTTAAATAGTAGTTGGAAATAACGACGTTTTAGGAAGACTGGACGGATTTCCCAGTGATTAATAAAGTCTCATTTTATAAAACTGAATGTTGTTATCAAGCATATTTAATTAATAATGTTCTGTGGCTAATGTGAAGTAATAATTGATACATAGTCGAAGTCAGATTAGATTAACGCATAACAGTACACATCTTCAACGACTCCGAAACACAATCGAAGCTACATCTAGTCTTGAAATTGATAGAACTGATGCATGCGGGGTCTCGCTCTGTACAAAGACAAACGAACCCTACAGAACACTGCCAGATACCTGGAGCGTGCTATAAAGGATCAATCTCAGCACGGAGCCTTAGAGCATGGTGCTGTATGGAAGTATGTAGCAATGGCATGAAATAGCATCCCATCTCACGACTCGTGAAACATGATGACAATGTGCTAGCCAACTTTAGGGAAAAACGGCCATTGCACTCAATGTTACATTACTCGTGACAAAACTGTAGGACTCAACACAATTTACACATCCTTGAGACATGTGTCACTCTACACACTGTACACAATCTAGTGACAGCACTGCTACAGAACACAATCTACTGACATCACTGAGTCACTGTACACAATCCTAGAGTCGCAGCCGCTCTTTGCACAAAGACCAGCCTCCTTTGTAGAAAAAAAACTATTTTCAATGTCATTGAGGAGTGACACAATAAGTGTCAAGCAGCGACAATAAAGAAAACAAAGAAGTTAACACCAAGCGAGCAACTTTTTCCCGCAAATCAAATTCAGCAAACACACAAAATAAAGTAAGCTTCTTTTTTTAAAGTGTGCAAAGCAATTAAAAGAAAAATTTCAATCTAAGAGGCTCAACCTATCAGCTAGCAGAGATCCGCGCTATCCATCTAACCTAATCTAACCTAATCCTTACAGCACCTCCTGGTGTTCACCTCATCAAGCTGCTGAAATGCCCCCCCCCCTTTTTTCCAAATAGAAAATAATATTCTGTTCTCACTGCTCCCCCAACCCCACCCTCTCCGAGTCCATTGTGTTCAAGACAAACAAACTGGGAGAAGACTCCGTTAGACTACTCAAAAGAAAGTCGTCGCTAAAATCATTTTTTTTTTTAAAAGTCAGAGAGAAAATCAATTTTCTTGTAAGGCTGACAAACTATTCCTATTGTGGGGGTTCAGAATGTCACCAGGATCTATTTCCCAGCGCCCTTGAGGGCAGTTCAGCATTGAAGAACAAACAAAGCGGGAGGGGTGTGTGGAGGATTGTATCTATGATGAACGTAGACAAAATAATGGGGAGGCTCAACGGGAATTTCAGAACATTACTCACCTCAGAGGGATGCTGATAGTACTTAAGTGTTCCCCGACCCTCCCCGCCAATTTTCTTCTTATCACACGACACCGAAAAAACTGTCACTCTGAGTTCTCTAACTATCAACATGAAAAGAAAGGGGAAAAAAAGGAAAAAGTGGCTAAGAAATTCAATCCCTTATAGATAATCAAAACAAATGGAATTTACTAAAAAAAAAATTGGGGCGCGTCTAAAAGGTCTGAAGAGGTCAGGGAGGAGTGAGGGAGTGGGTGCTTGTCTAGGGAGAACAATAGACATTGCTTTGGTAACGGTTGAGCGGCTAGCTCCAAAGAAACCCGCCAAGTATCTTGAGGTGTTGGGCTAGGGAGCAACAGAAGTCTGTTGCGTGTGTTTTGGACATTGATGAAGCACCAAAGTGAAACCAATACCCCCCCCCCCCACAATAAGCCTTGCGCGATACTTGGCATCCATTGGGAGAGAGATCACTATCGCGGTGTCGGGAATTGACAGACGGTGGAGAGTTTCTTGTCAACATAAACACAAGACATAGAGATATAAATAAATCGATGGGTAGTAGTTGTTATAGGGATATTTGCCTTCACTTACACACACACACTTACACACACTCTCTCTCACACACACTTACACACACACTTACTCACACTCTCTCTCACACACACTTACACACACACTTTCACTCACACTCTCTCTCACACACACTTACACACACACTTACACACACTCTCTCTCACACACACTTACACACACACTTACTCACACTCTCTCTCACACACACTTACACACACACTTACTCACACTCTCTCTCACACACACTTACACACACACTTACTCACACTCTCTCTCACACACACTTACACACACACTTACTCACACTCTCTCTCACACACACTTACACACACACTTACACACACTCTCTCTCACACACACTTACACACACACTTACTCACACTCTCTCTCACACACACTTACACACACTCTCTCTCACACACACTTACACACACACTTACTCACACTCTCTCTCACACACACTTACACACACACTTACTCACACTCTCTCTCACACACTTACACACACACTTACACACACTCTCTCTCACACACACTTACACACACACTTACTCACACTCTCTCACACACACACTTACACACACACTTACACACACTCTCTCTCACACACACTTACACACACACTTACTCACACTCTCTCTCACACACACTTACACACACACTTACTCACACTCTCTCTCACACACACTTACACACACTCTCTCTCACACACACTTACACACACACTTACTCACACTCTCTCTCACACACACTTACACACACACTTACTCACACTCTCTCTCACACACACTTACACACACTCTATCTCACACACACTTACACACACACTTACTCACACTCTCTCTCACACACACTTACACAGACATTTTCACTCACACTCTCTCTCACACACACTTACACAGACATTTTCACTCACACTCTCTCTCACACACACTTACACAGACATTTTCACTCACACTCTCTCTCACACACACTTACACAGACATTTTCACTCACACTCTCTCTCACACACACTTACACAGACATTTTCACTCACACTCTCTCTCACACACACTTACACAGACATTTTCACTCACACTCTCTCTCACACACACTTACACAGACATTTTCACTCACACTCTCTCTCACACACACTTACACAGACATTTTCACTCACACTCTCTCTCACACACATATACACAGACATTTTCACTCACACTCTCTCTCACACACACTTACACCCACACTTACTCACACTCTCTCTCACACACACTTACACACACACTTACTCACACTCTTTCTCACACACACTTACACAGACATTTTCACTCACACTCTCTCTCACACACACTTACACAGACATTTTCACTCACACTCTCTCTCACACACACTTACACAGACATTTTCACTCACACTCTCTCTCACACACACTTACACAGACATTTTCACTCACACTCTCTCTCACACACACTTACACAGACATTTTCACTCACACTCTCTCTCACACACACTTACACAGACATTTTCACTCACACTCTCTCTCACACACACTTACACAGACATTTTCACTCACACTCTCTCTCACACACACTTACACAGACATTTTCACTCACACTCTCTCTCACACACACTTACACAGACATTTTCACTCACACTCTCTCTCACACACACTTACACAGACATTTTCACTCACACTCTCTCTCACACACACTTACACAGACATTTTCACTCACACTCTCTCTCACACACACTTACACAGACATTTTCACTCACACTCTCTCTCACACACACTTACACAGACATTTTCACTCACACTCTCTCTCACACACACTTACACAGACATTTTCACTCACACTCTCTCTCACACACACTTACACAGACATTTTCACTCACACTCTCTCTCACACACACTTACACAGACATTTTTACTCACACTCTCTCTCACACACACTTACACACACTTACACACACACAAACACATATATATATATCTATCTCTCCGGCTATGTCCCGTGTACACTATGGTCTCCACTAGGATCTATGCAACTTTTATGCCAAGTCTCATGTTGGTGGGCGGGGCCTCGGCTAACCAGAAGTTTTACAGTAGGCAGATGGTAGAACTACTTGGTGGGTTTAATCTGTGCACCTCAGTATCAGACCAAGGGGTTAGAGTCGCCTAAGCAACCAGACAACACAACTAATCTAACTAATAAAAGTGAAGTAACCATCTAAATTTATACAACAAAAAACATTTACTTTATTAAAATATAGACACAATAAAATCAATAGTAAAATGTATACGCTAACCCCGACAACAACCTAGCTCAATAAACCACAAAAAAAAAAAAAAAAAAAAAACTCTACCAGATCTGAACTATTCTAAACCTAACGACATCTAGACCTAACAATAAATCACAAACAGCAGGAATAAACCAACAGGTTAAAACCACAGCAGGCTGAGATGATGACAGTAATAAATGAATTACTGCAGCAGCAGGAATTATTGCAAGCAGTCCCAACAGAGAACTACAACACAAAACTTTCTAAATAACTGCCTGGTCACATTGACGCAGCTGACCATCCACTGACCAGTGGTCCACAACAGGAAAGGAACTGCAGCATCTACTCTATTTATAGAGCCTGTTCCTAACCCATATAAACCTAACAAAGAAGTAGGCGGAAGTGCAGGCATACAGCTTAGCACTAGCCTATAAAAGTAATGAAATTTAAAATACATAAAAAGAGCTCTGGGAGCGCCAGCTCAGAATATATATATATATATAGAGAGAGAGAGAGAAAGCGAGAGAGAGAGAGAGAGAGAGAGAGAAAAGAGATAATTATATATATATATATATATATATATATATATATACATCTTATCTTATATAATACAGACGTTACTTCAAAAAAGAAGATGATTACGTCCTACGCGTCATGCATTTAGTCATGCATATTAACCAATGACTTAAATTCTGCCAAGTCACTGGTTTTCCTGGCTAGCTCAGGCAACCCATTCCATGCTCTAATAGCACTAGGGAAGAAGGAGTATTTGTACAAATTTGTCCTAGCATATGGGACGAGGAATGTGCCTTTATCTTTGTGTCTTTCAGAGTATTTTATTAAATTTTGTTTTTGTATTTGAAGATTATGGTTCAGTGTTTTATGTATTATTGCTACTTTACTTTTGAGCCTTCTGTCCTGAAGGCTTTCTAAATTTAGTGATTTTACTAAAGGTGTTACTCTAGTCAAATGTGAATATTCGTTTGTTATGAATCGCACTGCTCTATTTTGTGTCTGTTCTAGTTTCTTAATGTTTTCTTGAGTTGAGGGGTCCCAAACAGAGGATGCATATTCTATTATTGGCCTAACCAAGGTTAAATAACATTTTAGTTTTATGTTCTTATTTGATTTATAGAAATTTCTTTTAATAAATCCTAATGCTTTGTTTGATTTTTTTGTAGTTTCATCAATATGTGGATTCCATGACAGTTTTTCATTTATTATAACACCTAGGTATTTTGCGTTTTTAGTCTGTGTTACTGGTTTGCCATGAATAAGATAAGTGGAATTAATTTGTTTTAGTTTTTTTGTTACTCTTAACAACTGACATTTTTCTGGGTGGAAAGACATGCTCCAATTTGATTCCCATTTCTGTAATTCATCTAATTCTCTTTGTAAAATATCTGTGTCTTGTGTTGTTTTTATTGTTCTATATATTATGCAATCGTCTGCAAATAATCTGACTTTTGTTCCTGAAGTAATGCAATTTGGTAAATCATTTATGTAAATTAAAGATAGTAGTGGACCCAAGACTGTTCCTTGAGGTACACCTGAGTTTACTGTTATCGGTGTTGATTTAGAGCCATTTATTATTACAGTTTGTTCTCTCCCTATCAGAAAGTCTTTAATCCACTGATGCAGTGGACCATTAATGCCGAAATATTTTAATTTTTTAAGCAAACTATGGTGGTGAACTTTGTCAAAAGCCTTAGAAAAATCTAGTAAGATAGCATCTATTTGTTCGCTATTATCTAAACCTTTTGAAAAATCATCAATTAGTCCTATTAGTTGTGTTTCACATGATCTATATTTCCTAAAGCCATGTTGGTATGGTGTGAGGACATTATGTTTGTCTAAGTGGTTTATGATGTTGCTACATATTATGTGTTCTAGGATTTTACATGTGATGCTGGTAAGTGATACTGGTCTGTAGTTTCCTGGGTCAGATTTTTCTCCTTTTTTAAATAGGGGGGGGTGACATTAGCTTCTTTCCAGTCCTTTGGTACTCTGCCCTGGTTAAGTGAAGCCTGAAAGAGTATTTTGAACACTGGGGCTAGCTCATTACTTAGTTCTTTGAGTAATCTAGCTGGAATACCATCAGGTCCAGAAGCTTTATTTGGTTTGGTGTTGGCTTTTAGTTTTTGAATTCCATTTTCTTGTACTACTATATCTTCTATGTTGTCTACTTGGTTCAAATTCAGTAATATGTCTTTGTCTCCTGGGGCTGAGAATGCTGATGCAAAGTATTTGTTTAGAATGTTTGCTTTAGTTTCATTATCATTATGTATTATGTTATGTTCATCTTTTAATGGCGCTACGCCTGTTGTTTCCATTTTCTTAGACTTAATGTATGACCATAGGTTTTTGTTGTTGTCTTTAGATATTACATTGTTTATGTATTCACTCTGCAGCTGTCTGCTTACTTTTTGGGTTAAGTGTTTAATTTTTATATACTTTTTGTAAACTCTTTCTGCATTAGTTTCTTTAAATTTTCTATATAGGTTTTCCTTCTGTTTACAAAGCTTCTTTAGTCTATTATTAAACCAGCATTTATTTATTTTGTTTTATGTGTATTATGTGTATTTAGTTGGTATTTGATTTTCTATAATGCTTTTAAGATGGTTTTTAATGAAATTCCAGAGGTCATCGACTGGTTGGTTAATGTCTTTTTCTAATAAGAATGTTTGTTGAAAGTTTAATGCAGCTTGGTGTAGTTGTGTTAGGTTACATTTATTCCAGAGTAAGATTTTTCTTTTGGGTTTTATATTGGCTACTGCTTTTATCTGACTGTGTATTTTTATGATCTCATGGTCTGATAGACCAGGGATAATATCATAATCAACTACTAATCCAGGTCTGTTGGTTAAGAAGAGATCTAATGTGTTGTTTAATCTAGTTGGCTTTTTAATGATTTGATCTAAACTTAGGTTGTGTAAAGTTTCTATGAAAAGCTCATTTATGTCCTTAAGGTTTTGGTGTTTATCTATGGTTAGTGTTTTCCAATTTATATCAGGTAGGTTGAAATCACCCATAATCCAATATATATATATATATATATATATATATATATATATATATATATATATATATATATATATATATATATATATGAGAAAAACGCAGAGAAGCTGACTGAGCCGTTTGACTTAAGATTATTTCCAAGGTAAAAGAAGTGATTAGACAATTGAGTAGATTAAAAATAAACACACTTTTAAATGCGTATCTCGTTTATTATATAGATCTAGATGTATGTTTTGAGTCTTTCATAATCTAGAACTCAAATGTAGTTATGTTGTTGTGCATAGACAAAAACTGATGACAGTTTTTAGGTTTCAGTGTAGAGAAGCTTACTAGTAACCAGATACTTCCAAAAATTTGAGATTTTTATACATGTCGGAAACACTTTAAACTAGCCAGCTTTTTGGTGTATAGGGTGTTCAAAATAAAGAAAGTGTTGGTCATCAATGTGTTTTTAAAACGTTAGTATTGAGTTACATAACAGAACCAAATTTTCTAAAGCTATTCCGTTTCTAGCAAACAATACTCAAGTAGTAAGAGGCTATGATTTTATAACAGTGGCACAACTTAAAACTGATTTTAAAATAAATGGGTAACACCCGAATAGAATTTAGCATTTTGAAGTTATAGGCTAATGCATTCCATAACCAAATTATGTATATAACTAGAAAGATAGTACCCGCTGCCCGCGGGTCTTAACTTGCGTATTGCTGATATAGTCACTGATATAGTGCATTAGAAACAATTAAAGAAAATTATAATATTATAAGTAAAGCGAATGCATGAATTCATGAATAAAAAAATATTTTGAATGGAGCTAAACTAGTTAATTGACCTGAATTCAATTTTTAATGAAAACATTGGCTTGTGTATAGATCTATATTCGAATGTATGTAAAAATGCTTGAGAAAAACAAATTTGAATGTTAATTTGATTAAAATATGAAATGAATGGACTATAATTAGTATGTTCATGTGTTTAATTATAAAACTATCTTTGCGAAGAGAAGTTCTATTATCTTAGAGTTAAATTAGAGTTTTAGACCTAGGAATAGAGAGATGTGTATCATTTCGCGTAATGTCTAATGAAAGAATGTATGTCAGGAATTCTAAATTCGCAGATATAAGGAATGAATTTATGTAAAAATGCTTTTGAAACACAACGTTGAAGGTTAATTTTATTAAATAATGAAATCAATAGACTATATTTTGTATTTTCATGTGTCAAAGTAAAAAACTATCTGCGCAAAGTGTAATTCTTAAAATTCTTAATCCTTTCGATCTTTTCATGTAAATATGGTAAACATAGCCTAGATCAATGAAGTTATAATGCTTTTATAGAGTTGGTCAACTTTTCTTTGAGCGTCTTAAATTTGGTTTAGAGCTACAAAACATACACTACGGTCTAAGTTAGTACCCAAGGAACATTTATGCCAACTTTTATCAAGATTGGTCTAACGCTTTTGATTTCTATTCGGCACATACATACATATGCCTTGCTTTCTACTTTCTAATATAGATTATACATAATCTTTTTTTTTTAAATATTTACTTTGCATTCTAGAGTTTAAATTTAGTGTCCTTAACGTTGTTTAATTTCTATTCCAAATCTCCAACTAAAGAATATACATTGGTATTTGGAATAGGAACTTTTTTTTTCTGAGAATTATTTGATTCAACAGCTAGACGAGCTCGCCAGTTGTATCAAGTAACAGTAGGCCATGTAACAAATAACAGTAGGCCTTGTATCAACTAACAGCAGGCCATGTAACAAATAACAGTAGGCCGTGTATCAAGTAACAGTAGGTCATGTAACAAATAACAGTAGACCATGTATCAACTAACAGCAGGCCATGTAACAAATAACAGTAGGCCGTGTATCAAGTAACAGTAGGCCATGTAACAAGTAACAGTAGACCTTGTAACAAATAACAGTAGGCCGTGTATCAAGTAACAGTAGGCCATGTAACAAATAACAGTAGGCTTTGTATTAACTAACAGTAGGCCATGTAACAAATAACAGTAGGTCTTGTATCAACTAACAGTAGGTCATGTAACAAATAACAGTAGGCCTATAACAGATAACAGAAGGCCATGTAACAAGTAACAGTAGGCAGTGTAACATATAACAGTAGGCCGAGTAATAAGTAACAGTAGGCCATGTAACGAGATCCTGCAGTTACTTTCACTGTAAGGTTCTTCATAGCTGAGACAGATTGAAGAACATTGCAAAAAGTGTTCCTCTACGAGCTCATGTCCTATGCTAATGGATACAAACTCAGACGTGACTCTGACGAAAGATTCTATGACTTTGAATTTTAAATTCTTCATTTGATACATCGAGATTAAAAGAGACCGGTCTAGCCGGCAGGTTAAAGTTACTTTTTAAGTGAGTATTTCTACAGCTATAGCCAGTGTACAGGCCCCATGTGTTATATCAAGAGGCATTTCTTTTCCATCGCATTGATCTTCATAGGAAAGATAAAAAAAAAACGGAAAGGGAAACAAATCCTGCTTGAAAATCTAATTGATGTCAATAGGTTTCTCGCTGTAGAAGAGTGCCCGTGTTTCACAGACCATTAACCAGTAGGACACGAAGCAGGTAAAGAGGCAAGACGTTCTTGTTTCTACAAACACCTTTTCCTTGTCGCTCCAAACCCTTTTAGTACCTAGGTTCTAACAGTTTCTGAATGATCAGGCAACAGGCCATGTTCGAAAACCTGGCACGCACGCTTGAAGTGAGCCCTTGGTCGGACAAAGTCATTGATGAGGCAGGACGACATTGTAGCCAAACATTGGACAAGTTTGATGAATGACATTCAGGGACTCGATAGAAAACATGGAGGGGGGTGAATATGTATAGAGTTGCTGTGGTAAGTAAAGAGAGACAGAGAGAGAGAGAGAGAGAGAGGGATAGAGTGAGATTGATAGAGAGTGAGATAGGGGTAAGTCAGACGTCTTGAACTCGCACAAAGGTGATAAGATAACGACAGCCCACGTAAGTGAATTGGCCTTACAATTACGGTTAGACATTTTCCACAGCTTGAAGAAAACAAGTCTCGCAGTCCATTGACCATTTGGTCTGAATCAGTCAGTTCAATGAATGACTCAGCAGAGTTTAAGTCTGTATGACTACATTAACACACGGATGTAATTCTCTTCTATTTTACTAGAAGCTACTACACAATAAGAATGGACCAGTTGTTTTTTGTGCGCGTCATTAGGTTGGAATGACGTTTACGTATACTGTGATGGGCTTTACTTCTGATAAATAAGTAGGTTGTACAAAAAAAAATACCACCACATCAGTCAAGTACAACTTCTTTCTCTTGTTTGATACCAAACAAATAATTAATTACTAATAGTTAATTAACTAATTGATTTTTTTGTTATTGTTACTTGTTTTGTCAGGTAAAAGTAATAATTATGCAAAAGTTCAACTTGATCCGAGATCCGGGTGTTGAAGAAATAACGTGTACTTACTTTTTACCAGACAGACAGACAGACAGACACAGTGAGTTGATATAAGCCTTGTAAAAACTTTGTGACGTATCTTCAAGTATGTCAAACATTATTATTCTATGAAATATAAAACTACTTCAGATTTCCCACAAACTCGTTGGCAACCCAGTGAGTCCACTGTTTGGTAAGAAATGCAGGTTAAAAAGCAAAACATAATTGTGAAATAAGATTGAAACAGCGCTTTAATTTTTGGAGAACTAAATTTGTCACTATTGACCTATTGACCTATTACAGTTGTAATTGTTAAGAAAGGAATCTTTGTTTTTTTCAAAAAGTCTAAACAAAAGTACTTACCATCAGAAACTGCAAACTATTAATAAACAGAATTTATAAAATAAAAAATGAAATTTCAAGCATAGGCTTAATTACCTTTGTTCACTCACACCCACCTGACCCTGTCACCTGTCTGAAGACAGGAAGTGCGAAGTTTGCATGTTTTTTTCTCTGTAAGTTTTCCTGTTTGCCCCAGAATGTGATTCTACTATATGTCCAACTATTAAATAATACGAACAAATAAATCATTTTGTTTTTTTTAAACCTAATTAATAGTTTTTTGGTAAACCTTTAGAAGATAGTACACCAGAAAATAAAAAAAAAGAAAAATTAATATTTTAACATTATTTTGACAAATTAAACACATTTTTATAAATAAATATTCCTCTTGCTATTTCATACGATAATGCCCATGTCTTTTACTATTAAACATTTCTTTAATAATGTTGTATTTATATGATAAAAAGGGTTTGTATTAAATGACTAAATGCAGCCGGACAAAGGCACCAACGGGGGATGGAAATACTAGCAGATAAACCACACAAAGCTAATGGCAACTTTCCCCATTTTGAGGGCCTCTAACACCATCAAAATCAAAACGTTGCTATTTTAAAAATTATTCATATTAGCCACTATTCTCTGCCTAATGTTTTGTTCAAGTTCCACCACTCCTGTGTCCAAAGCTGTATTTCAGTTTCGGTGATTAAACCCAAAAGACATTAGAACATGACAACACTGCTCAAGATTAAACCCAAAAGACATTAGAACATGACAACACTGCTCAAGATTAAACCCAAAAGACACTAGAACATGACAACACTGCTCAAGATTAAACCCAAAAGACATTAGAACATGACAACACTGCTCAAGATTAAACTCAAAAGACAATAGAACATGACTACACTGCTCAAGATTAAACCCAAAAGACAGAACATGACAACACTGCTCAAGATTAAACCCAAAAGACATTAGAACATGACTACACTGCTCAAGATTAAACCCAAAAGACATTAGAACATGACTACACTGCTCAAGATTAAACCCAAAAGACATTAGAACATGACTACACTGCTCAAGAATTCTCACAGCAATGATGGTAGATTTAATTACGACGTAATCTAACTCTGCAGACCGTTAAGCCCATGTAGACTATGACTATGTGGACACACATTGTTGGCTTTAGTCAAGTGTTAAAAGTACGTGGGATTAATGAAACATGTTTGACCTTTGAACTAATCCACACTAGAATCTGATGCATGTATTTATAGACTACTTCGAGTAAAGTTTGGACCTGCACACTCAAATAGTACAATTGCGTTTCATTGTATGTTCTCACGACCCAAAAAACTACAAACTACGACCAATGAATGGAAAAATTCTCCAGACTTTAACTGCGACTTGCTTGAAGTGTGTCTTGAAAATATCTTGGAGCGGCTAAAAAATAAAACCAACTGTCCAACTGCTGCTGACACTCTTCCCCCTCTCTTGATGTTCACCTGTTCAGTTCAAATAAAAACAACACAAAATTCAAGAAAACAATAGAAAGTAAGTTGTTGATAAGATATTCTGGGGGGGGGGTATACGTACTCACATGACCTTTTGACCTGCTTTGCTATTGCAACCGTAATATAAACAAATGAGAACCAGAGAGTCACTGAATTATTCAGCAATATTTTTTTAAGATAAAAAAAAAGTTTTTTTCCAACCTTGGCACATGACGAGCTGTCTTACGTATTACTAGCGATTAGGAAACAGAAAGAAGCTATTTCCGCCAATACAACAAGAAGTCTCTCCTGATAAAGTAGCTGGTAAACATGATTCAAACTTGATTTTGTTGTGTGGTCGGGTGTCGGTAGGTGACTCTTCATTAGAGGTGGAGATGGTGGGGTGGATATAATGTACTGTAGATTTGCAAACTTTGCCAAATTCTGAATTTCTAAAGTATGCTTCGGTTTCATGACCTTTTGCTATGCGCTTTGAACCCCGAGCGCCATCTTTTGCTGTCACGCAGGTTTCTTGCATTAAGATGTGGTGGCATTCATTATTGAATAAGTAAAAGAAACAGACAAAAACACATTCAAATGGTCTTTCCGGCAGTTATTTCAGGTGTTTAGCCGTCTACTTTGTTTCGTAAAGATTGTTTAGTGCTGAATTAATCTTTTTCTTGTTTCTTTTTGGTGTATTCTGTCTAGACTTCTTATTTTAAATGTACTTAGAAAAAAAAAGATCATTCATTGGAAAGATATAAAATCTGTTGATTGGCATAACAATAGCAAACATCCGCAAGTCTTACGATCTCAACACATTATTTGTTTATGTTGACCTAATGTTTTCAATTCGAATCTATTTTTGAACATCTAATTACGTCACCATGCAACACTTCCAATCAAAGGCAAACAGGAACCGGGAAGAGCATGACGAGAAATGTCACGAAATTAGCTTTCAAATCTGTTTCTCAACTATTTGTAGAGGAAGCAGCCAAATAAAAAGAAAACAAAACTCGGTAGCACCGAACGTCTGAGTGAAGTCGATCCCGGCGAATGACAGCAACTCCTTCCAAACATTACAACATGTTCAACAACCACAGGAATAATACAATATTGTATTCACAGCTTAGCTTTCGGAGAAGCAGCGAATCCAATGTTCGTCAAATGAAATGTGTAGATCTGTCAGCTTTCATATCTACTATTCATCTTCTGTCTGTCGCGGGCTTAAATCCGATATTTCTTTTGATACACAATCTTTTTCAGCTAATTTCCAGGTGGATATTTAGATCACAGGTGGGTCTGCTCAGCGTCGCGATATACTGCACTCAATAAAACTATCTCTCTGATTGAGTGTTGTTTTTTTTAATTGATGTCTCAGTATAGAGTCTAGATAAAAAAAATACACATACTTACTATTAGCCTAGAAAATAGTTCCGCACTTAAATTATTTAATAGGAACATTTCTCTTTGAAGGTATTTACCTTTCTTGTACAATATTTATATATTTTAACATGAATACATTTTGAAAGTTCGTCTTCTGTTGGTATGTTAGTCCATGTTTATTATTACATACATTTTAAATGGAAAGAAAAGGTTTAATATAGAGATGTATTGCTACAAGTTAATTCATAGACAAAGTGCAGTGAGCGGGTGACATCACTAAATTTAGATTTTATGTTGAAAATCAACAATGCTATCAATAAGTAACTGATTAGTTTAAACTTTATTTTTACAAGTATTTTAATATGCTAAATACATGGCTCTATAATTTAATTGTATGAATGTAATTTAGTGAGCATTTCCTTTCTTCAATCACAATGAAAACATCAATCAAATACAAAGTTGACAACGTTTCAACTATTACATCATGATTTACTAAAATACATTGAGTTCTACTCTTTTAGGATCATCAACATATTGTACAACTTGACATCCATTTCTCAGAAAGACTTACAGATAAAGGCACACTCCTCCTCCCATAGGCTAGGACAACACATTTGTACAAATACTCCTTCTTCCCTAGTGCTATTAGAGCATGGAATGGGTTGCCTGAGCCAGCCAGGAAAACCAGTGACTTGGCAGAATTTGGGTCATTTGTTAACATGCATGACTAGATGCATGACTCGTAGGACGTAATCATATTCTTTTTTGAAGTAGCGTCTGTATTTTATAAGATAATATAATGTACAGTTCTGTAATGTAAGTGCGATTGATGCGTCAACTCTCAAAGATTGACAAACCTTTACACTGTGGAATTACAAACATACACAACTCATTGATTTCAAATACTTTATAGTTTAATCATTATCATAGAATACTCTTTGTAAATAAATATAGAATTAAATCCTTAAGTTACAGCATCCTTGTTTGTATATAAATTCTCTACGTCGCGCAACCATGCGGGACACCACCCACGCACGCCGACTCTCTAACCCTCGACGAATGGGTCATCTGTATATATATAATTCTCTACGTCATCCAGCCATGCGTGACACCACGCACGCATTACGGCTCTCTAACCCTCGATGAAAAAGTCATGAAAGGATAACACTTTTATTTCTGCAAGTCGGACTAGAGTTACCCCACGTAACTTTCGCGGCGACAGATAGAAGGGCTCAGAAAAAAACAGGGGGAGAAAAACAAGTAATCTTCTCTGTATATATAATTCTCTACGTCGCCCAACCATACGGGGCACCACGCACGCAAGTCGACTCTCTAATCCTCCTCCCGCCCACTCCCGCCCGCAGCCGCGCCTTCCTCGCTCTCCAGGCATGAGCACACAGTCGTTTGCCCAAACCCACCCTATTTTGACAACTGTGTCTCTCAGGAAGTGTTCACTTCTCATTGGGTAACGTATGCTACGCCGCGGGTTGACTAGTTATATATAATACAAATTCAATTAACATGAATATAGGTTATCCAACATAACAGTTTTTGCTTCTGCCAAATTATTCAAACAAAATACGCGAATGATGTCCCTTTCGTAAATTTTACAGCCTACATTTATAATGCAATATATTACTGTTATATATATATATCCAAACATCGAAATATTGTATATGTGTAGTACTGAATACCGAAGTTTTCCGTTGTATAATTACGTTTTGCTTCCCATTCGTTTGTTTGTCAGCCGACTTCGCTTGTAAACTCGTCATGGCCTGGTAAAAAAAAGTATTATACCGTTTGAGTAGACAAATGGCTTGAGCCATGCATCAGGGGTGAGTACAATGTAGTGTGGGTGAGCATCCCACTCACTTCACCTAGTCTTGTCATTTCATGCTCTGTCGACACTAGCAGCCACATATAAAGCTCTGTCGAGTAGGGGGCGAAACTCTGAAGTGTTTTGGTTTACGTCCACGCGAACTTCACAACTAGTTAACGGAACTATTTCTACATCCAGTGCACCATGTAAGTACTCAGTTGTATAGAGTGCAATAGAAACAAACACAATACACACAATACGCGGAGTGTTCACGAATGGATATACAGCACTTGTTTAAGTTTTTATATTAGAAATTTTAGTCTGTACATTTTTCAATTTAAATACTAAATAATAAATGTTTTTTTTTCTTTAAGGCAATTTTCTAAACGTTCAAATAGAGATTGATTTGACTTGGAAACAAATATAGATATTTCAATATCAATATTTTATGTCAGTTCGAGTGATGAGAGTCACTAAAGCTGGGGAGGTCTACAGTTAACGTTTTGGTTTTGTTTCTTCATTAGTCAATTGTTAGTATGTTCCCTTCCCTTCCTGCTTAATGCCGTAGTTTAAAGCTATAAAATAAGAGAAGTTGTATTGCGATTAAAGAAATAACATGAATACAAAAAGATACAAACTTCTTTTTTTTCCCTTATCTATAGAATGATACATTGAATACAGGAAAGAGCAGACTTCGCTTTCAACGTTTAACAAATACATACTAAAGACATCAACAACAACAAAAATTTGCAATTTGTGTCTTTAGAGTCATATGAAACTTACATAGTTTTAAACTATAAAGTTGTCGTGTGGTATGTGCCCTGGACCGTCGTTCGGTGGTCTAGAAGGTTTCGGGTTCGAGTCTTGCCCCCTGCCATCCCCCGTCGTCCTGCGGGAGGTTTGGGCTAGGATGTAATTATCTTCAGAATCTGAAGGAACATCTAAAACATTTTACAAACATACAATAAAACACCCCTGATGTGACCCTTAGATGTTAAAACAGAGTTGTGGACCATTGAACAGAAAACTTGGGAAGTCCTTTTGGCAATAGAACTCTTCCCTTTCATTGATGGCCGTAAAATGACAAGTTTCTCAACCCGTTATTATTCGGGATTATAACGTTTAAAAAACAACAACAACAGCTTTCCGTAAAGATCTGAAAGTCAGGAGAATGGAATGGAATGCCTTTAAACAAATCTAGCATTTTTAGTCTTCTCTCTTAGCAGCTGTCTAATCAACTTGTGACCACGTCCAGTGCCAACAGTGTAGGTGTGTGTGTGTGTGTGTGTGCAGAAGGTTGAATGATACAATCTTCTCGTATGTCTCTGTGTCCCGTGGTTCCGTCTTTGCTTCATTTCTAACTTTCTTGTTATGTCAAAGATGGCGGTGAAATCCGAGAGATTTGCTAATCCTTTGTGTAATTTGCATTCTAATCGGGCTGGGTGAAGCTGATGGTTTGGAATGACTCAAAGTTGAGTTGGAGAGGGATTAGAGCCCATGACTCGAGAGGACTGGGGGCTTGTTATTTACCACTAGCGTGTAGATAGACACCTGATCCATTGATGACAGAAAACACACCAACACTATGTTCCAGTCAAGACATGCACCACGTGAACAGAACGTGAACAATAACAAGGGCAGGAGTAAAAAGTACAAAGTAAACAACAACAACAACAACAATAACAGCTTTTCACTTGACTAAACTTCTCCCTTTGAATACAAATGTTTCATGCAACAAGGGTGGAAGATATTTTTGTAACAGCGTTCGAGTTTGTTTGTTTTTCAATACCTCTATTCAAGTCACTCCTTCATGGAACCTGGATCCAGGAACCTGGATAGCAGATTTCAAAAACGACTCTAAGGATTTTCCTAGAAATTTAACAGTTGATGTATATCGCTGAGAAAAGAATGACTAGCTCGTTGGCCACACGGGGAACAACTCTAGTTTGACCGTTATCATTTTTCAAGCAAAAAAAAAAAAAAATAAATAATAAATTTGGCTAGAGATCAATATCTAGGATTCTAGGTTTAGGTCCAACATCGGTTTTGAAAGGACTAACGCGTTTTTTGAAAGGTCTATCGCGTTTGGGAATTTCCGAATGTAAGTCTTTATTGATTCAAGAGTTTCAAAAATTAATGTTCCTGAAAATGTTGCGCATCGACTTTTAAGTCTAGATGGTCTAGACGGACTCTTAGATGTAAATGCTTAAAAAAAGTGTACTAGATCTAGACATTCGCTAAACCAGGATTTCTCGGCGAGAAGGGGGCTGGGAAAGAAAATGTTCCATTGTTTTTTAATCAAACATTCATTAATTTTGAATAGAAAAACAATCGCTCTATAAGTTACATAAAGGAGGTATTGTCTTTTTAAAAAGAGTATTTAACATTTTCTTGTTAATATTGCTTTTGTTTTGAATGGCTAAAACATTTTTACGCTAACCCTTTTATAGATATTTAATGACATTTTCAGTTGAATAGTACACAAATTTACAGTCCTTATCAGTTTCAATTCAATGTTTTATATCATATAAAATAAGTTAGACAAAAAAAAAACGACCTACACGATTGAATGTGATTTGAAAAAAACAGACACTGGAGCTCAGCTCATCAGCTAATTGGTTAATAGAGCACAATGTAAGATCTAGTCATTTCTTCAACTAAAATGATTGAGTTTCATACAAATGGATTGATAGAATCAACTGAGTACATCTGGATGACTGCCTGGTCTTATGGTATTTAAACTGTCCTCACGAAAAGTGCACGCGTCCAGCAGAAAGTTTGGACTGTGACGTAATCATCTTCATTTCTGATGAAACGTTCGGAACTAAAAAGACTGACTCCTTCAATGAATTTCTTCTAGGTCTTATAAATCTAGAACAATATCAATAGCAAAACCCCAGAAATATCAAGCCAATTGTACGACTGTAGATAAATCCGTTAAAACTACATTTTTTTTTAATCTTTTGTATGGCATGTATATTGCTACATCAGTAAAATGCTAGACATGTGTGTAGCTATTACATGGCTACATCAGCATAGTTGTACATGGAATCATGCAAGGCCAGCTAGTTTTAATGCTACATAAATTTATCTTCTGGTCTGAGCTAAGTACGACTTTTTCTCCCAACAATGTTATAAGCACAACTTCATCTTTGGAGAATATTTCTCTTCATCAAGTTTATCTCGGGTATCCTCCAGGTAAACCTGCAACGCAGCACAAAATGAATGTTCCTAGTTCACTAACGTCTTATGTTAACACAGAAGGTGAAGTTCTCACGTGACTAGAAGTAGACCCGCATTCTCACTTTGGTCTCACGCTGATAGAATCGACTTGAAATGTGTTTTTACATATTGGCTTGGATACTTTAAAAAAAAATAAATATAATGGGTTTTATTCATAATAACAGACCTATTCACAAATTTCTCTGACTTCATTTTGTGTTAAGTAATTGACATCGACTAATATAAACTTCAAATTTTGTGTAAATATGTCTTGCTAAACAAAAAGGTTTACTTCCTTGAAATAATCAATTTATTTCAATCTAAGTTCTGATTAGGACCGTGTGGTTGCTGATAATGCAGTTTTTGTTGATGTACATTTTTTTAAAATGTAGTTTCTCTTGTTGCTGCTTTCGTATCTTTGGTTGTAGATGTGTTGTTGTTATTGATGCTGTTTTTGCGTTTGTTAACAAAAGCTTAAATCAACTCACTCTGTCTGGTAAAAAGCTTGTACATGGTACATTCGAATTCAAGGCACTGGCGGATCCAGGGGGGGGGCGGTAGGGGCGATCGCCCCCCCCCACTCGGCCGACCCCCCCCCCGGGGGGGGGGCGGACGAACTTTAGTATAGGATTCACACAATTGGTATACGAATTTATTACTTATGTTAAAAATATATACTAATTATTTATATTTCAACCTATTTTTAGATTATTTCGCCCCCCCCCACTCTTGTATGTTGGCCGATTTGGTGGGGTCGGGAGGGGGCGATGGTATCAATCCCGCCCCCCCCTACACTTTCGAGTGGGGGGGGGCGGTCCAAATTGTTTGTAGAAATCACAGCTTGCTAACAAAATTAAATATCTATATTTTTAAAACTTGTTATTGATATTTTAACCGATCTTTATATTATGTCGTTCCCTGTTGGCCGATTGGTGTGGGGGGGGGGGGCGAATACCTCTATTGCCTTTCCCACCTAAACCCTTTGAGTGGGGGGGGCGGTCCGTTTTTATGGAGAAATCATAGTTTGTGAACAAAATTAGTTGAATTAATATATAAATTGTATATTATGTCGCTCCCTTTCTGGTATCTTGGCCGATTCGGTGGGGTGAGGGGGGGGGGGGGGCGATTGCATGTACTGCCCTCCCCACTCTAGCCCTCTGAGTGCTGGGGGGGGCGGTCCTATTTTTGTGGAGAATCATAGTTTGTGAACAAAATTAGTTGAACATCTATATAATATAAACTACGTATTGATATGTGACCCATTGTATATTATGTCGTACCACACTCTAATCTCAAATTGTATCATTAGTAAATGAAAAAGGGTTGTACCAGGTGGTAGGGGCGATACATGCAATCGCATTTCCCCAATCGGACAAATGAATACTTTTTTTTTTGTATTATAGTTAAGAAATTACAAAATTTAAAAAAAATCTGTCACTAATATAATTTATATATTCTATTAATTAAATTCTTATATCGAGTCGCCACACCCCTATTCTTTAATGCCCAATGCAATCTTTAGCAGAAATTATTAAAGAAGCGAGGATTAATCGTTTTCACTCTACCACCCCTCCCATTTCCAGACCAAAGTTTATGTAATTTTACATGAATTTATCATAATTATTTTAAGAAAGACTATGCATTGGAAAAGTAAAAATTCAAACGAAATTTTTCAGTATAAAAGTCATGATTGAGATGAGTTCTAAACTCAACGATTTCATAGTCGCCTTTTCCCAACCTTTACTCAATCTGATATTTTTCTAGTTAAATAAATTTGGGACAATAGCTCACAATTTATACTTATATTTTCTTAAATACTATTTATCAAAATTTTTTTTTTCGGAGGCGATCCTCAAAGCAAAAATCTAAATATGTGGGGTATCCTATCTTTTCAAGGAACAAATCAGTTTTATTTGCAATGTATTATGGGCCTATACATTTATATTAGAATATTTTTCAAGTACAACATTATTCGAAAGGTCCTTTTTAATAGTATGAATAATGAGCTTTAGGTCAGGAGAATGCGTTTCTGCAGTGAAGAATGAAAGAAAACGCTTTTGGCGTCGGGGCTTCGCCCCGAAATCCATTGATGAATAATGAGCTGCAGATGTCAGGAGAATACGTTTCTACAGTGAAAAAAGCAAGAAAACGCTTGTCGTCGGGGCTTTGCCCCGAACTCCATTGGTGAATAATGAGCTGTAGATGTCAGGAGAATACGTTTCTGCAATGAAGAATGCAAGAAAATGCTTTTGGCGTCGGGGCTTCGCCCCGAACTCCATTGATGAGTAATGAGCTGCAGATGTCAGGAGAATACGTTTCTACAGTGAAAAAAGCAAGAAAGCGCTTTTGTCGTCGGGGCTTCGCCCCGAACCCCACAAGAGAACCTTATAGCGCTGCCCCAGTTGTTTTGGGTTTTGGGTTTTGGCTTCGCCCCGAACTCCATTGATGAATAATGAGCTGCAGATGTCAGGAGAATACGTTTCTACAGTGAAAAAAGCAAGAAAACGCTTTTGTCGTCGGGGCTTCGCCCCGAACCCCACAAGAGAACCTTATAGCGCTGCCCCAGTTGTTTTGGGTTTTGGGTTTTGGCTTCGCCCCGAACTCCATTGATGAATAATGAGCTGCAGATGTCAGGAGAATACGTTTCTACAGTGAAAAAAGCAAGAAAACGCTTTTGTCGTCGGGGCTTCGCCCCGAACCCCACCAGAGAACCTTATAGCGCTGCCCCAGTTGTTTTGGGTTTTGGGTTTTGGCTTCGCCCCGAACCCCACAAGAGAACCTTATAGCGCTGCCCCAGTTGTTTTGTTTTCGACGAAGGTTGAGAAATGATATATATATTTATATGTTTGTGTGTGTGTGTGTGTGTGTGTGCGCGCGCGCGCGCTCTACGCACGTTTATGCATAGGGTTAGGGTTTATTGGGCGTTAGGGTTAGGGTTTGGAAAAAATCGCCCCCCCCCCACTTCAAAGTTCTGGATCCGCTAGTGATTCAAGGAGTACAACGTTGTTGTTTTTTTTCATTTAAAAAGCGGTCACGGTAACCTTCAAAAGATACCCCTTCCCCATCCCCTATCCCAACTGGTCCAGACACGTGATAGGATCATAGCCCGTATTGAGAAAGTGATAGGATCATAGCCCGTATTGAGAAAGTGATAGGATCATAGCCCGTATTGAGAAAGTGATAGGATCATAGCCCGAATTGAGAAAGTGATAGGATCATAGCCCGTATGATAGGATCATAGCCCGAATTGAGAAAGTGATAGGATCATAGCCCGTACTGAGAAAGTGATAGGATCATAGCCCGAATTGAGAAAGTGATAGGATCATAGCCCGTACTGAGAAAGTGATAGGATCATAGCCCGTACTGAGAAAGTGATAGGATCATAGCCCGTACTGAGAAAGTGATAGGATCATATCCCGTATTGAGAAAGTGATAGGATCATATCCCGTACTGAGAAAGTGATAGGATCATATCCCGTACTGAGAAAGTGATAGGATCATAGCCCGTATGATAGGATCATAGCCCGTACTGAGAAAGTGATAGGATCATAGCCCGTACTGAGAAAGTGATAGGATCATAGCCCGTACTGAGAAAGTGATAGGATCATAGCCCGTACTGAGAAAGTGATAGGATCATATCCCGTACTGAGAAAGTGATAGGATCATAGCCCGTACTGAGAAAGTGATAGGATCATATCCCGTACTGAGAAAGTGATAGGATCATATCCCGTACTGAGAAAGTGATAGGATCATAGCCCGTACTGAGAAAGCTAAAAGCATGAAAGTGCGCTAAACAAAAACAATTGATGAAAATATTTCTTATAGCACGATTTATTAAGCGTACTTGTATCAGTTAGCTTGTATCTAGATTAACAATAAAAAAGCATTTATAAAAATAACAAAAAAGGGGGAACGACCTGAATTCGAACTCATGGTCCAAGCCTTCCTATGGTTCTTACGCCACTCTGCTAGTGGAGAGCTTATGAAAATGGAAGAGTGTATACTTATCTATTGTTTCTATAGTCTCGCCTTTTTTTTCAGGTTTGTGTTCACTAAGACTCAGACGATGATCTATAAAGCGGACTAATTCAACTTATACGGCCACTTCAGTCAATTACTAATTCTTTCCCTTGTTCGAGATACCAAGCAAAATAATTTATTACCAATAGTTAATTAACTAATGGATTAACAAAAAAAATTGATTCTTGTGTTGTCAGGTAAAAGAAATAATTGTGCAAAATTTCAGCTTGATCCGACTTTGGGTGTGAGAGAAATAACGTGTACAAACTTTTGACCAGACAGAGTGAGTCGATATAAGCTTTGTAAATCTAGAGCCGGAGGAGCGATACAAAGGTAGAGCGATAACTAGCTTACATTACAAAAAAAATATATGACACACACTCACACTTATATAAACACCTTATGTCAAAAAAAAAAGTAATTGAAACTTTACGATTTTCGTTTGACGGCTTTGACACTAATCTTGAGTCACTTCCTGTCAAATCTAGGCACGCGGACATGTATTTATCTCATTCCTGTCATGTTACATTAGATATGTCACACAAATAAGCAATCACATAGGCAGATCCTTTCTTTACCAACTCTTGGTTTATTCTATGCCCACATCCTACCTGTCCCTGTCACACCAAGTCTGCACAACATGTGTACAAATGTGTGTAAGTGTGTTTGTAGGTATGTGTTTGTGTTAGAGCTGAATTTGTATGAGTGTGTTGGTGTGTGTTTTGTTTCAAAGAGGTAATCAGATCCCATTCTTAAGATAAAGTTTCCATCTAATTTCTGTTTTGTCGCCACGGGTCTGTGATGTGGCGGTCAGGCGTGGAGAGAGGTGACATGTCCAGCCCAAAGACGCGCCCCTTCTTCACGGGTTAATTGCCTTGCTTTAAAAATAAACAGGATCTAAAAGTCAAGGGAGGTGGCAAAAGCAATATATCAAAACCCTGGCGCCCTGAGATGGTAATCCCAACGCCACATTTTTGTGTTTCGTTCACTGATTAAACCTGATGAAGTTTCACACTAAACATCCATTTTTTTTTCCTTTGAGGATTCAGTTCTACTGAACACGACATTCTATTTTTTTTTTAGTGAACTAAGTGGACCTTCTGACATGTGAAGTATACAGACTAGAATAAATACAATATGTTTAGCAAGTAGAGAAGGGAGAAGCGTCACAGTTTTTATGACATATGGCATAGATCAAAACGTTTGACGAATGAGCAACGCTATGACATTAATAGCTCAGACGAGCTCACCCCTTCCTCACACTTGAAATCGTATCGAGTTCTTCTGATGTAGATAGGGTGACACATTTGACAGAGTAGGCTACAGTGATTTACTTACTTGAAGAGGAGAATGCTCTGGGGACAAACGTTACAGTCCTAGACGTGCACAGCTACAGAGTTTCATTTTCAGACCTTGTGATCTATAGGGCAGATGATGTTGAGGTCATCTGTTTCTTAGGCCAACGGTTAACGAGCAGGGTGTCATGTGGCCAGCACAACGACCAACCGATATTTACTTTCTCCAACTAGAGTCGGATGAGTTGGATGGACTCATGGGGCGCCCTAAAAATACCCAAATTCAAAATCCCAGTCTTCACCGAGATTCGAACACATGACCCCAGGTTCGTAAACCAAGCGCTTAACAACTCAGCCACCGCGACAGAGAAGATTTAGCATTCAATAAATACACAGACTCGCCGTGAAGATAGTATGTGTCAACAGATCATCGCCTTTCTAGATAGATGGCTGCTTGGTCGTGTGCTATGCTCTTCGGACTGTGGTTAGGATTGTCCCGAGTTCGATTCCTTTCCGCCGGCAGCCTGCCCTCCTACGATCAAAACCTGTCAAACCAACTGACAGTTACATATGAGGCGTAGAGGTTTAAAGCCTCAAAACAAATCCATTTCTTTTTCCCGAAATAAAGCATTATCGGAGAGTGAGAGGTTCCCTCCAAACTAAACAATGTTCAATACGCTTCATTGAACCTCAGTGTTACCATTAAAAAATTAAAATTTTAATTGTAATGGTGTTAATAATAGAGGATTAGTGAGGAGTGCAGTATTTCCCGTGGCTGCGCAGCCCCAGCAGCGACCTACATATTATGCCACATCCAGGGCAAGCATAACCATTGTCCGCAGGTGGTCGATTTAGACTTTCTTTTCGCCATCTGCGTCTGTCTATAAGAGGTCCCTCTATACTGCCCATACCGGCGTTCGCAAGGACATCGCTGTTTGCAGTGCGCTCTTGCCACCGTATGTCCATGATGGAGCGCATGATGGTGAAAGCGCTCAAGAAGTCTTAGTTGTTTTCTGTATAGTTTCCATGTCTCAGACTGGTAGACATTGATTTTTATAGGCAGGCGGAGCGATTTGTTACGCCAAACTCTCGCCTGAAGGCGTCCAAAAGCGCTACTGGGTCTGGCCGGACGGTTATCAACTTCCCTTGAAAGTGAGGCGTCATTTGATACTATACTACCTAGATATGTGAAGTGGTTTACCACGTTAAGGGTCTGTCCGTTTACGGTGATCTTTGGGACTGATTATGTTTTATTGGGTGACTTCTGGAACATGACTTCTTTTTTTGGTGTTAATGAATGCACTAGAGTACAATACTAAAACATACAATATATTTGGGTGTTTTTAAAATGGCGCTTTCTAAAAATAAATTAGCAGTAATGAAAGACACAAGTGTTCATTTTGCGTCACTCATAGATTGAAAGTCTGATGCCTTCTACGCCATGAAGGTATTTGGTATTACAAACGGAAGTGGTTAGATTCTGTTGATTCTGTGGTGCTAAAGGTACACACAAAACTAACATACATATTATTATTATTATAGCTTTATTATTTATTATTATAGCGCTACTTTCATGCTTTTGGTCCAATCTCATTTGTGGACCAGTGGGGGGAGGGGGAATCTAGGAGTTGGTTTTCCGTGCTGCGTTTAGGCGTTCAGTAAACACAACACGGGTGTCGAACCTCTAGCCCCCTTCTAGGTAGCCAAGCCAAGCCAAGTTCAATCGCACTTGGCCTCTCGACCACGCTTCCCCCATATATTTAATACACATAGATGACCAACACTTCCCCCATATATTTAATACACATAGATGACCAACACTTCCCCCATATATTTAATACACATAGATGACCAACACTTCCTTCATGTTGAACACCGGAGACACCCAAAAGCTGGCTAGTTTTTGTTTTCCCGGCATGCATGAAACTCTCCACTAAGTAGAACACTTCAGTCTTCACAGCTAAATGTTGCATTCCAGGAGTAAATGGAAGGAGACAATGTTCCTATTTGTCCAAATGTATTCTATGGATAGGTAAAGGAACAAATGAAAAATAAAATTTAAAAAGAACATTTATAACTTAACCCTGTATAATATATCAGACGTCTAACTGGCATAACAAGGAACTTTTGCGATCTATCTATCTATCTATCTATCTATCTATCTATCTATCTATCTATCTATCTATCTATCTATCTATCTATCTATCTATCTATCTATCTATCTATGGTCTTCCCATCTATCTATCTGTCTAACCATCTATCTCTTTTTCTGTCAGTCTATTTATTTACCAAACAATTTTGTTTAATCTATGTCATTCATCTAATCTACTTGTATCTCTATCCACCCCTCTATTTATTTACTGATGTGTTAGTCTGTACAGTAGTTCTAAATATTTAGTTCTCAGAGTGCAGTCTCTAATTTATCGGTTCATCTTTCCTCATAAAAAACCTTCACCTTCCGATGGACGCTAGTTCAGACGTTCAGTATAGTTGAATGCTGGATAGCGTGGCCCAGCAATCATTTGACAAGACCTCATTCACTGCAGCGTTCTTTCTGTTCAATTAAAAGAAAAAACTGAAATATTGAGCTTTAATAAAATCGTTCTTGAAAACACACACACGCACACACACATACTTACACACATACTCACTAATACACACATATAAACACATATAAACACACACACACACAGACACACACATACACACACACATATATATATACAGGGCTTTTTTTTGTGACGGTACTCACCGGTACGGCGTACCGGCACTTTTCTTGTATTTTAACGTAAATTATTAATTTTTACTAGTTAAAAGACAATCAACTACTGAGTACCGGCACCTAATCACTGAGTACCGGCACCTAATCACTGAGTACCGGCACCTAATCACTGAGTACTGGCGCCTAATCACTGAGTACTGGCGCCTAATTTGTTTTAAAAAAGCACTGTCTATATATATATATATATATATATATATATATATATACCCACACACCCAGACCCTCATACAAACACACATACATACACACACATTATGTGACACATACCATACATACTGTCATTATTCGGACTATTTCTGACCACACCAACTTGCAGCTGTAAGTACATGGACTGAAGACATTCTTCTGACCACACCAACTTCCAGGGAAACCCTGAGATAACATTCTTTTCTTTTTTTCTCATCAAGAATAAAATGTAAAAAAAAAAAATATTTGAAAAAGTGAAGTCGCCTCGCAGATTGCTCACACTAAAACCAAAGAGGAAACATTAAATTGAATGAAATGAAAGCTGTAACTTGAAACTATTAGCTTTGAAATAACATTTTTCTGATTCGTTTTAAAAGACATTAAAACGGACACTATGTCTGTGGACTGATTGATGCAACCCGTCAAAGTGAAGGCTCATAAAGCGAAGTTGAAATGCTGGAACTGGAGCGCTGCCAACTAAGCTACTTGCCAACTAACACAATCTAAAATTCATTTTTTGCCCTATATTGTACCTCATGCCAACTATAGATCATGCTTTCTGCTTTAAAAAACAAAAGCTGTTTTAAGATTCTTATGTGGGGAAAAATTGAGTTATTGCGTTTGTGCTGTCTGTGCGTTAGTCTGTCCACCTGTTAGTCTCTGACGTTTAAATCTCAACACTATATAAAATGATTTTTAAAAACGAAAATGTCAGTATCGCCTTCGTCGTGCTTCATACGAACTAAGGGAGTTAAGTCTTACACAAGAACACAATTTTGTTTTTAAACATTCAAGTTACAAGCACAATACCAAAAAATACTTTAAAACAAAACAACAACAACAACAACAACAACAAAAACAAACAAAAACAAACAAACAGAAAAACGCTTATATTAAGTGTATCAATTAGATTGGATCAGACATGTAATTAAATTTGTAATAGATCTAGACTAAAAATAAGAAATCTGTGCGATTAGAATTTTTGTTTTGACCAATTGTTTTGTTTAGCGCAACTTCATTCTTTTAGCTTTCTCACTACGCTAGGATCCTATCACTTTCTCACTACGCTAGGATCCTATCACTTTCTCACTACGCTAGGATCCTATCACTTTCTCACTACGCTAGGATCCTATCACTTTCTCACTACGCTAGGATCCTATCACTTTCTCACTACGCTAGGATCCTATCCCTGGGGTCTGGACCAGTTGGGACAATGGGGACAAGGAAATAATTGTGTTTGGAATTTTAGCTTGATCCGAGATCTGGCCAAACAGACAGACAGACACACGACAGACAGACAGAGTAAGTTGATAAAAGCTTTGTAAAAACTATATCTAAAATTGGAATTGCCTTTCACAACCAAACATAACATTAGAAAATAGCAGTCACGTGACCTAGTCAGGCGAGCCCCTCCCCCCCCCCAAAAAAAAAAGTCAGCAACCTTTTTTTTTTCTTTGCAAGTATTGTGTTAGTAGTGTCTGGTTAATGAGCTACTTTAGCCTGGTGCTAGTTAGTTTAGCAGAAGTTTCACTGTTATTGTTTCACGGCTGTACGCTCAAAAACAAACAACATTGGTTGCATACATAAAAGTTTGCGACTCAGAGACAGACTCCTCTCTCTCTCTCTCTCTCTCTCTCTCTCTCCGCGTGTGTGTGTGTGTGTTTCACTCTCTCTAGAATACTGAGAGAAAATGTTTCTTTTTACTCTCTTCTCTGAAACGTTTTTTTAACAACCTAGAAACCTTGAGGGGAGGGGAGGGGGAGGTTGTTTTGTGCTGATCCTGTTCTCTCTGAGAGTAAGATAATATATCGACATAGCGGTGTAGTGCTTACATCCCGAATGCAGACATTAAAAACTTTTCATAACTTAAAATATCTAATGACATAAATATATGCTCCCAGATTTGAACGCATCTAATATACAAGTATACTTTGACTCAAGCTAAAAACAAATTAGTTTCATGTGGAATGGGAGGGGAGGGAGCGATTAATTGATCAAGTTCTAGAAGTTTCAAATAGAAAAGTAACTGCAGTAATCCTTAGAGCTGACCAAGCCATACTCTCGTACACAATACTATCATTAACTTTGGCCAAGAAACGAGAATTCAATGCATTAGAGAAACGGAATTCACATTTTAACATTTCTTTTAATCAATTAGTTTGAGCGAGGAGCAAACAAATAAAAAAAACTACTAGTTATCTTACTTTTTAAATCAACTACAAAAACTAAAAACTCATGTCCCTGAATGTTTTAATAAATAAGAAGTTACCATGGAAACCCCACCCCACACCCATATTTACGAAATTATTACATAATATAAAAAAATGGGATTTGTATAAATCTAACGAAACAAAATTGATCTGATATTTAACCAGGGCCGGATTTCCCTATAGGCAACACATGCTATAACTTGGCTGCCCCCCCCCCCTCAGATATGTAGCACTTTCATATTATATCTGGATTTATAAATGGCCTCATATCTCAGATGTATTTAACCTAGGTTAGACTGATATTAGATAATGCCACTTGCGCAAATGATTACAAGCATATTTGACATTTTCTTTCCTCGTTTTGTAATTGTAATTAAAGTATCTCAATACACATCAGCGATGTCCTCACATGACTCTATAGGCCGGATTGGATTCCCTCGCTTAGTAAAAATTGTAAGTCAAATGAGCTTAAGAGAAATTGTTAATATGTAATATTTGCAACAGAATTTTATTGAATAAATAATAATATAATTAATATTTTTACGATCTTAACTGTGACTGGACCTTGTTTTGGTGATTTGGCTGTAGAAAATTTAGCTCTTGAGATATGAAGGGAGAGTGACCCTTGAGGGATTATGGGCACGACATGGCCTAAATTGTGCCGATGTGCCAAAAAAAAAAACAACAACAACAAAATATCAAATATATCAAAACAATAATCAATAAAAAAAAAACAATTAGTTAATAAACTATTGGTGAGTAATTATTTTTTTTGGTATCAAACAAGTGAAAGAAATTGTACTTGATTGATGTGGTGGTATAAATGAATTAGTCCCATTTATACTTTACAGAGAAATAGGTTGCCGTTTGAAACTTACAATCGATAACTATAAAACCTTCTATATTAAAAAGCACTAAGCTGACACAGTGGTTAATATGTTACATTATGGAAGCTTAGTAGGTTTGAGCCTTCGAGTTCGAATTCAGGTTGTTCAACTTTTTTGTGTGTGTAAATGCATACAAAGCGATCACAGTATCATTCATCAGATACCTCCTTCTTTCTCACCCCCTTTCCCAACTGTTCCAGACGAGTGATAGGATCATAGCGAATTGAGAAAGTGATAGGATCTTAGCGAATTGAGAAAGTTATAGGATCATAGCGAATAGAGAAAGTTATAGGATCATAGCGAATTGAGAAAATTATAGGATCATAGCGAATTGAGAAAGTTATAGGATCATAGCGAATTGAGAAAATTATAGGATCATAGCGAATTGAGAAAGTTATAGGATCATAGCGAATTGAGAAAATTATAGGATCATAGCGAATAGAGAAAGTTATAGGATCATAGCGAATTGAGAAAGTGATAGGATCATAGCGAATTGACAAAATTATAGGATCATAGCGAATTGAGAAAATTATAGGATCATAGCGAATAGAGAAAGTTATAGGATCATAGCGAATAGAGAAAGTTATAGGATCATAGCGAATTGAGAAAATTATAGGATCATAGCGAATTGAGAAAGTTATAGGATCATAGCGAATTGAGAAAATTATAGGATCATAGCGAATAGAGAAAGTTATAGGATCATAGCGAATTGAGAAAGTGATAGGATCATAGCGAATTGACAAAATTATAGGATCATAGCGAATTGAGAAAATTATAGGATCATAGCGAATTGAGAAAGTGATAGGATCATAGCGAATTGAGAAAATTATAGGATCATAGCGAATAGAGAAAATTATAGGATCATAGCGAATTGAGAAAATTATAGGATCATAGCGAATAGAGAAAGTTATAGGATCATAGCGAATTGAGAAAGTGATAGGATCATAGCGAATTGAGAAAATTATAGGATCATAGCGAATTGAGAAAGTGATAGGATCATAGCGAATTGAGAAAGTTATAGGATCATAGCGAATTGAGAAAGTTAAAAGCATGAAGTTTGCGTTAAACAAAAACAATAAGTAAAAATATTTCTAATCGCAAAGACCTGTAAGTTTGATGGTATTGATGGGGACGACACTCGATGCAGACAAAGTTTTAGTCTTTCAGTTGCTGTTCATTCAGACTCAAGGTTGGTTGTGTACAAAGTCTTTCAGTTGCTGTTCATTTAGACTCTCTAGGTTGGTTGTGTAAAAAGTCTTTCAGTTGCTGTTCATTTAGACTCCCTAGGTTGGTTGTGTACAAAGTCTTTCAGTTGCTGCTCATTTAGACTCTCTAGGTTGGTTGTGTACAAAGTCTTTCAGTTGCTGCTCATTTAGACTCTCTAGGTTGGTTGTGTACAAAGTTTTCAGTTGCTGCTCATTTAGACTCTCTAGGTTGGTTATGTACAAAGTCTTTCAGTTGCTGCTCATTCAGACTCTCTAGGTTGGTTATGTACAAAATCTTTCAGTTGCTGCTCATTCAGACTCTCCAGGTTTATTGTTTACAACTCACGTTCTACCTGGAATCGCAAAAAAAAAAAAAAAAAAAAAAAAAAAAGCACACACTGAACCACGTATTTCGGTTTCTAATGATTTAAAAAAAAAAAGATTATTCTATACAATGTCTGCAAAAACAATTTTCCAGCCATTGAAAAATGTGCGCGCAAAAAAATTTATTTAAAAACGGAAGGAAGTTTCATCTTTTCGAAATGTCAGCTTAACACACACACACACAGCTTTACACACACACACAGCTTTACACACACACACACACACACACACACACAGCTTTACACACACATATACAAACATTGTGTAGAAATAGCGAATAAAAAAATCGTTTTTGCTAAATTTAATCTCTGCGGTTTCCATCGTGTAAATGGCTTATTTGTTCTAGACTTAGGGCTGGTTATAACCGGCTCAAGTTTAGTGGGGTCTTTTTTCGTTTTCGGTAAGTGGGAGAATCATGCTAGCGGATTCAGTGAAGGATCGCCCTTACGTATATATTTATTAACCTCTGCTATAACTAATTTTGCAAATAAAGTATTAGATTTTTTGGGTTTATTTCATGATTTCATTTTTTATTTTATCTTTTTGCCATTAAAATCTTCAATTTGTTTTTTTCAATCTTAAGTCATAAACTGAAAACATAAAAAAAAGTATAAAGTTAGTAGTTACATGACAATTAAATGGATTTTAAAGACGAGTAGAAACTGTGTGTGTTTGTTTGTTTTGTTTTGTTTGAAACTGTGGTTTACATCGGATCTCTCCCCATCTGTTCGTCTGATCAAAATCTTAAGCATATTATTTATACCTTGTCCCGTTCTCTGATCATGTTAAAATTTGCATAATCATTTTTTGTTAATGACAACACATGAATTTGATAAAAAGAAATGAACGAATTACTGAATCAATTAGTGGTAATTAATTTATTTTGTTTTGTATGAAAAAAATGTACTAAATCGGCGACGGGAGACCCGCGACAATAATCACAATGTAGAGAATTACGTCCTTCGTAAAAAAAAATGTAAACTAACAAAAAACTAATAAAATCTTTTCTTGATAAGTACTGAATAGCTCAGGGCCATCCATCACTCCATCTTGAGTCGAGCACACTTTTTTGGTTTTTTTTTATTGCTTTTGAAATGGCAGCACGGAAACCTTCTCCCAGATGATTTGATTCAGAACAATTGATTCAATTTCACTCAATATAAGCTAGGTAAACAACAACAACATTTTTAATATTTAACTTCTTTTTCTTTGTTCACAGGGTCAGTCACGTGACACTACACTACCCACTGTCCAGGAGCGCCACCAAGTACCTAAGTCATCTCTGCTGGGTCCTGCTGATCGCTTTGACACTCCTGCTCTTAGTCAACGTTTCTGAAGCTGCGCCAGCCGGCAAGAGAGGGCAACACACGCCATTCGACCGCTGCCTGTATCGCTGCTACCGCACTTTCGTTTCCTGCTTCCGCAGCGCCTCTTCCGGTGACCAGGTCAACCTTTGCATCGCCACTTATAACACGTGCTTTCCAAGCTGCTACGATATGGCCTAACAGAATGAAAGCATGAAGAACTTGTATCAACTGGCTTCCTTTTCAAACCGCATTAACACCAAGTATCGCATTCAAGACATTTTCACAATGAATCTCTGTCGGTGAAAGCACATTGCAATGGCCATGGACATTAAGACATCAAAGACTGTTCATTTTGTCTACATCTGTCTCTCCCCGGTGGCGCACTACGAAAGGGACCATTCTGTGATAGATCTATTCCTTCAACTCTAATATTTTATGTCATACCAAAGTGTTGGCCGCAATATGTGAGACTTCTTTGATTGTTGTATGGAACAGGATTTGAACTAGACTCTGTGTTTTAGATGAGAAACTAACAAAATGGGCTACTAACTGTGTACTATAGAAGTTTTGTATAGTAAACTTATTTTATTATGACTGCTTCAATTTTTGTGTTTATTTGTTTCATCTTCGCCTAGCCATTGTATGTTGGACCGTTGGGGCACTAACACGATCTGTCTACCGTCTTTCTCCTTTCCTGTCTCTTGCCTAGACTATATGAGATTATAGTCTCCTTTAATGACAGGCCCGTCCATTCTTTGATATTTCCTATCTTTTTCTTTTTCCCTGGTACTGTTTCCTGAAGGAATATCTTTGCTAGCCCTGATGACCTCGAGTCTCGTGATAAGACCAGAAAGTAAAGATTAAGAAGATTAAGTTTGCGGGGGGGGGGGGTTGACAGTGGTCAGTAGGTCAGAAGGACGTCGTGCGGCCTAATTGCCATTGTGATCAGGTTTCGAATTTCCTCATTTCTGATGCAGTCTTTGTGTAGGTGATGGGATCTTTTTCTTTTTTTTATGACTTTTAAAAAAACTTTCTGTTTTAGAACTAGATAATTAGTATAAATTTAAAAGAAATTCGATGTTTTATACTTTAAAACCAAAATAAGTCAGTCCGACAGCAAACAACAAAACATGTACTGTCATACATAGAGCTATTACCAAACATGAGAGATGTGTTTAAAAAATAATCATTTTCACTAATAACCAAGAAACAAACTCAATTCTAAAATGAATTCCAAATTATTTATAGTCTCTAGCTGATTAAAGAAAAGGGTCAATCGAATTGTGCATCTTTGATATCAGAGTAAGTGGGTTTTTGGTTTTAAATATTCAAATAGCTTACATTGAGATTAGTTTTTGATTGTCTAAAACTCTAAATTTATCAGGTACATCTTGAGTCCAAACCTTGGGGCTCTCTTACGGTTCACTATAGCGGACTTACTTAATATATGACTGTGTAGATAGACTTAGAAACAAGTGGACTTACTTAATATATGACTGTGTAGATAGACTTAGAAACAAGTGGACTTACTTAATATATGACTGTGTAGATAGACTTAGAAACAAGTGGACTTACTTAATATATGACTGTGTAGATAGACTTAGAAACAAGTGGACTTACTTAATATATGACTGTGTAGATAGACTTAGAAACAAGTGGACTTACTGGACTAATTTGTGATCAAATTGACTCATAAACATACAAGTATACATCTCTGTTTAATGGCATGAATTAATTTCAAATGATTGTGAAAATTCTCCTAAACTATCACATTTTGTTTCATTCACCACGAAGTCTTTGAGAGACATCAAAGTACGGAATTTTCGAGTTTCGATCATTGTTCTCCAATGCCCTTTCTTTATCTGCACCTTGGCTATTACAAAAGTACAGGTTTCAGTGGGACACCATTCTTCCCCGTTACTCTAACTGAAATAATAAATCACCCTTGTAATAAATATAACAATGTCTAGCTTACAGACAATATAAAACAGAACAAGCGCGCCATTATTTCCCCTGTCATTTTGACGGATGCAGAAATCCCCTAGTAGATCATATTTATAATTGGAATGTCTTGTTAGAAGGTGTTATGGTTCTTAGTTTGAAATCATTCTTTATCTCTGCTGTGTCTACGTGTCTGTAATCCCCATCAGATAGTCATTGTATACCAGGAGGTATCGAAAAACAGCTTTTGTTTAAACCTTGACGGATTAGCACAAGATTTATGACCAAGTGAGGCTCCTACAAAAGCCCCTCTTTCTCTCTTTCTTTTTCTCTTTCTTTCTTTCTCTCTTTCTTTCTCTCTCTCTCTCTGAATTTCTAAATTTCGTACTTTAAAAAATTTTAGTTGTTGATATAAACGTCAAAACAATATTCGTGGGAATAGAATGAAGTTGTCTGTCTATTGTTTAAATATCTAAGTCTATTTGATGTATAAAATGGTTGGTAATGGGTGAGGAGTAAGCGCCGCTCGGACTAGGCTGGACAACATGACGAACTAGGAAGTGGATGTCTCCGAGTTTTGAACAACTTGAATGATTCTCAGGGGAAGAAAGTTCTGTGGAGGAATGTGTTTAAAAAGAAAGCCCTACTTTAAAACAAAGTTCGTTTTGGCCATCAGTTTGACGTGTACTGTCCTTAAGCCATACCTCAAGACAAGTTACCAATGACAAAAACAAAGGTTACATCAAGAAGAAGAATAGCTGAAGCCCAGAATTGGTGAATATCTCACAAACCCAACAGAGGGCAGTGATTGTTTTACAACCAAGACCCCACTGCAGTGGTACACTTCGAAATTAAGAACCACAAGTTGAAGTGTTTTTTTGTTCTGTTTATTAAAGAATATGATCAATCGACTGAATTGTATTAGGTTGACTCGAAGTGAATTAATGAATTTGATCAGATTGACATGATAAATTTGATTAGATTGACTTGATACATTTGATTAGATTGACTTGATACATTTGATTAGATTGACTTGATAAATTTGATTAGATTGACTTGATAAATTTGATTAGATTGACTTGATACATTTGATTAGATTTATTTGATAAATTTGATTAGATTGACTTGATAAATTTGATTAGATTGACTTGATAAATTTGATTAGATTGACTTGATAAATTTGATTAGATTGACTTGATAAATTTTATTAGATTGACTTGATAAATTTGATTCGGTGAATCGATGAAGTGGATTCAAATTAAATTGACTTAATTCCTTAAATTTTAATATAAAACCAAAGACATGTACATAATTTATTATTTCAGTCACGTATAGAACTTACAATGCTAAAGAAGCTAGCAATCAGATCCAGTGGTGCTTTGTATCTGCTAGTGTTAACTTGGGGAACAAAAACAACCTTGACGGGACATATTATATCTGCAAATGAATACATCCGCCAGTGCCAGGGCTGGATACAAGATGGCTTATTGGATTGAAGTGCTGGTCTAAGAGGATTATCAAGGCGAGGACATGGGGTTTCTAGTGAAACTTGAGATTGACAAATTGACGAACTCTAGAAACAACTTTAGTGTCAGAAAACTTTGTCTCTTCAATGATGAAACTATAATGAAAGCATCCAATAAATACAATACGACAAGGGAACCGCATGCTTTAGTTTCAAATGTAATACTTGGATAATTAAGAATACGATATATAAGAATAAGAATATATATTAAGAATAGGAATAATTCAAAAAGTATATGCAATATAATACAAATAAGATTAAAAAGATGTTTGTGTAAAAAGACAAAATAAGACACAATTAGGCAGGTAAATAATAATAATAATAATAATAATAATCTTTATTGTCCATATGGAATTTGTCTTACAATTAGTGCATCACACCAAACAAAACATTGTAACTAGAAAGAAACAAAGTGTACATTCACACCAGACTCACTCATAATTTACATGTGAAAAGTTTATATCAGATTGTTCTTATTTAATGATTTGATTGCCAGGGGAACAAAAGAGTGTGTCTGTTTGTCTTTGCTATCGGTGTCTTGTATCTTTTTTGTGATGGTAAAATCACAAAATACTTACCCCAAAGGTGATTTTTTTTAATTTTTAGAATATTTTTAACTTTTTTTTTTATAGATGTTTGTCTCAAACAGCTGCCCAAATGGGGTTTGTTTTTTGCCAATGACTTTACCAGCAGCATTTAGGATTTTATGGAGTTTATTTTTTTTTAAATCCTCGGATTGCCATACCAGGCAGTCATATTAAAACTTAACATATTGCAGATGTGAGCGTGATAAAACATAGCCAAAGCAATTCCACTAACATTAAACGAGGACAGTTTTCTTAGTAATCCTAATCTTTGCTGCCCTTGTTTTGCTGATATAATCAGTATTTGCTGTAAAATTTAGTTTATTGTCTAGAATAGTACCAAGGTATTTAAAAGTTTTCACTATTTCAATAGTCTCTCCATTTACAGAAACAATAGGCAGGTCTCAATATTTTCAGCTGGAATATCAGAAGCCATGCAGGGGCGGGCTCGGTGCCTAGGTTTATATTACGTCATTAGTTGTTTTTATAAGAAAGTGCTTAAAAGGATGTGACGTACTAAAATTATAGTTTTCAATGTCTACTTATATCAATACGAAGTCTCCGTTAATTAATTGTTATGTCTAATTGTCTACAGTCATTTATTTATTCTCTGTGATAGCAGACCATATTGTGATCAGAAATTGTTGAAATAAAACGTAAAACTGAATCTGATGCTAAATGGGAAGGCAGACTTTTTCATACAATCGCAATCTTAATTCGTCTGATACATTATATCAGTCTATTACATTGTTTTGTTATACCTAAAAGAGTAAAGCATAAAACTTGATGGCTGCCTATTCGTGTGCTATGTGCTCTAGAGTATCGTCTGGATGGTTCCGCGTTCGAACACTGCTCGCCGCCCCTCCCCCCCCCCCTGCTATTTTGAAGTCACAACTAAAACACATCAAACAAAACAAAACTTTGAAAAGGAAGTGTAACCAGTGGCGTCACTAGGGTCAGTGTCACCCGGTGTGGAAAGCTCAGGGTGTCTACCACCCCGCCCCATATTCAATTCGCACCCCTCAAAAAAGAAATCCCTTCCCCCACCAAAAAAAAAAATTAACTTGTTTTTTTTCCGTTTGCTTTTGTTGAATCAGTATACTGTGAGCTATTTAACAATGAGTACATTGGGAAATGATTGTGTCGCTTCCATTTGAATATTTCTTCGTCTATGACATTTTATCAAAAATTATTCCATAGATTAAAAATGTAATTATATTGACATTAGAAACATTGAGTTGAACATGTTATTTTATTACATGTTATAAAGGATCTGCTTACAGGAACAGTTTAAAATTATACTAGTGTTTCTCAACTGTTCTCAAAGAGACAGATCTTGCCATGAACAGATTTTCTTTCTGCGAAAAATCATCGAACAACGCCTGGAATACCAAAAAAAAAAAAAAAAAAAGCATTGCGAATCACTCTTGATAAAAACAAGAGAATATGCATCCCGCAACAATTTGTCCAGATTCATCGAAACCTTTATAGATAGAAAGTCAAGCTGGATACATCAGTGTGTGGAGTAAGTCTACAGTATTATGTGGAGGATGTCGATATCAGTATGTGGAGCAAGGATAGATCAGTGTGTGGACCAAGTCGACATCAGTGTGTGAAGCAATGATACATAAGTGTGTGGAGCAAGGATACATCAGTGTATGGAGCAAGGATACATCAGTGTGTGAAGCAAGTCGACATCAGTATGTGGAGAAAGGATACATCAGTGTGTGGACGAAGTCGACATCAGTGTGTGAAGCAATGATACATAAGTGTGTGGAGCAAGGATACATCAGTATGTGGAGCAAGGATACATCAGTGTGTGGAGTAAAAATACATCAGTTTGTGGAGTAAGGATACATCAGTATGTGGAGCAAGGATACATCAGTTTGTGGAGTAAGGATACATCAGTGTGTGGAGTAAGGATACACCAGTGTGCGGAGTAAGGATACATAAGTGTGTGGAGTAAGGATACATAAGTGTGTGGAGCAAGGATACATCAGTGTGTGGAGCAAGGATACATCAGTGTGTGGAGCAAGGATACATCAGTATGTGGAGTAAGGATACATCAGTGTGTGGAGTAAGGATACACCAGTGTGCGGAGTAAGGATACATAAGTGTGTGGAGTAAGGATACATAAGTGTGTGGAGCAAGGATACATCAGTGTGTGGAGTAAGGATACATAAGTGTGTGGAGTAAGGATACATAAGTGTGTGGAGCAAGGATACATCAGTATGTGGAGCAAGGATACATCAGTGTGTGGAGCAAGGATACATCAGTATGTGGAGCAAGGATACATCAGTATGTGGAGTAAGGATACATCAGTGTGTGGAGTAAGGATACACCAGTGTGCGGAGTAAGGATACATAAGTGTGTGGAGTAAGGATACATAAGTGTGTGGAGCAAGGATACATCAGTGTGTGGAGTAAGGATACATAAGTGTGTGGAGTAAGGATACATAAGTGTGTGGAGCAAGGATACATCAGTATGTGGAGCAAGGATACATCAGTGTGTGGAGCAAGGATACATCAGTATGTGGAGCAAGGATACATCAGTATGTGGAGTAAGGATACATCAGTGTGTGGAGTAAGGATACACCAGTGTGCGGAGTAAGGATACATAAGTGTGTGGAGTAAGGATACATCAGTGTGTGGAGTAAGGATACATAAGTGTGTGGAGTAAGGATACATAAGTGTGTGGAGCAAGGATACATCAGTATGTGGAGCAAGGATACATCAGTGTGTGGAGCAAGGATACACCAGTATGTGGAGCAAGGATACATCAGTATGTGGAGTAAGGATACATCAGTGTGTGGAGTAAGGATACACCAGTGTGCGGAGTAAGGATACATAAGTGTGTGGAGTAAGGATACATAAGTATGTGGAGTAAGGATACATCAGTATGTGGAGTAAGGATACATCAGTGTGTGGAGCAAGGATACATCAGTATGTGGAGCAAGAATACATCAGTATGTGGAGCAAGGATACACCAGTGTGCGGAGTAAGGATACATAAGTGTGTGGAGTAAGGATACATAAGTGTGTGGAGCAAGGATACATCAGTGTGTGGAGCAAGGATACATCAGTGTGTGGAGCAAGGATACATCAGTATGTGGAGTAAGGATACATCAGTGTGTGGAGTAAGGATACACCAGTGTGCAGATTAAGGATACATAAGTGTGTGGAGTAAGGATACATAAGTGTGTGGAGCAAGGATACATCAGTGTGTGGAGTAAGGATACATAAGTGTGTGGAGTAAGGATACATAAGTGTGTGGAGCAAGGATACATCAGTATGTGGAGCAAGGATACATCAGTGTGTGGAGCAAGGATACATCAGTATGTGGAGTAAGGATACATCAGTGTGTAAAGTAAGGATACACCAGTGTGCGGAGTAAGGATACATAAGTGTGTGGAGTAAGGATACATAAGTGTGTGGAGCAAGGATACATCAGTATGTGGAGCAAGGATACATCAGTGTGTGGAGTAAGGATACACCAGTGTGCGGAGTAAGGATACATAAGTGTGTGGAGTAAGGATACATAAGTGTGTGGAGCAAGGATACATCAGTGTGTGGAGTAAGGATACATCAGTGTGTGGAGTAAGGATACACCAGTGTGTGGATAATGGTTACATCAGTGTGTGGAGTAAGGATACATCAGTATGTGGAGTAAGGATACATCAGTGTGTGGAGTAAGGATACATCAGTGTGTGGACCAAGTCGACATCAGTGTTTGAAGCAACGATACATAAGTGTGTGGAGTAAGGATAAATCAGTGTGTGGAGTAAGGATACATCAGTGTGTGGAGCAAATATACATCAGTGTAAGGAGCATGTATACATCAGTGTGTGGAGCAAGGATGCATCAGTGTCTGGAGCAAGGATACATCAGTGTATGGAGCAAGGATACATCAGTGTGTGGAGCAAGGATACATCAGTGTATGGAGCAAGGATACATCAGTGTGTGGAGTATGTCGACATCAGTGTGTGGAGCAAGTCGACATCAGTGTGTGGAGCAAGTCGACATCAATGTGTGGAGCAAGGATACATAAATGTGTGGAGTAAGTCGACATCAGTGTGTGGAGAAAGGATGAATAATTGTGTGGAGCATGGATACATAAGTGTGTGGAGCATGGATAGATCAGTGTCTGGAGCAAGTCAACATCAGTGTGTAGAGCAAGGATACATAAGTGTATGGAGTAAGTCGACATCAGTGTGTGGAGCAATGATACATCAGTGTGTGAAGCAATGATACATAAATGTGTGGAGCAAGAATACATCAGTGTGTGGAGATAGGAGAAATCAGTGTGTAAAGTAAGTGTGTGAAGTAATGATACATAAGTGTGTGGAGAAAGGATACATCAGTGAGTGATGCAATGATACATAAGTGTGTGGAGCAATGATACATCAGTGTGTGGAGCAATGATACAAAACTATGTGAAGCAAGGATACACCAGTGTGTGAAGCAATAATACATAAGTGTGTAGAGCAAGGATACATCAGTGTGTGAAGAAATGATACATAAGTGTATGGAGCAAGGATACATAAGTGTGTGGAGCAATGAAACATAAGTGTGTGAAGGAAGGATACATAAGTGTGTGGAGCAATGATACATAAGTATGTGGAGCAAGGATACATCAGTGTGTGAAGCAAGGATACATCAGTGTGTAGAGCAATGATACATCAGTGTGTGGAGGAAGGATACATCAGTGTGTTGAGCAATGATACATAAGTGTGTGGAGCAAGGATACATCAGTGTGTGGAGTATGTCGACATCAGTGTGTGGAGCAAGTCGACATCAGTGTGTGGAGCAAGTCGACATCAGTGTGTGGAGCAAGGATACATAAATGTGTGGAGTAAGTCGACATCAGTGTGTGGAGAAAGGATGAATAATTGTGTGGAGCATGGATACATAAGTGTGTGGAGCATGGATAGATCAGTGTCTGGAGCAAGTCAACATCAGTGTGTGGAGCAAGGATACATAAGTGTATGGAGTAAGTCGACATCAGTGTGTGGAGCAATGATACATCAGTGTGTAGAGCAATGATACATCAGTGTGTGGAGGAAGGATACATCAGTGTGTTGAGCAATGATACATAAGTGTGTGGAGCAAGGATACATAAGTGTGTGGAGCAATGAAACATAAGTATGTGGAGGAAGGATACATAAGTGTGTGAAGCAATGATACATAAGTATGTGGAGCAAGGATACATGAATGTGTGAAGCAAGGATACATAAGTGTGTAGAGCAATGATACATCATTGTGTGGAGCAATGATACATCAGTGTGTGGAGCAATGATACATAAGTGTGTGGAGCAAGGATACATCTGAGTGTGGAGTAAGTCGACATCAGCGTGTGGAGCAATGGTACATACGTATGTGGAGTAAGTCGACATCAGTGTGTTGAGCAATGATACATAAGTGTGTGGAGCAAGGATATATCAGTGTGTGAAGCAATGATACATAAATGTGTGGAGCAAAGATACATCAGTGTGTGGACGAAGTCGACATCAGTGTGTGAAGCAATGATATATAAGTGTGTGGAGCAAGGATACATCAGTATGTGGAGTAAGGATACACCAGTGTGTGGAGTAAGGATACATCAGTGTGTGGAGTAAGGATACATCAGTGTGTGGAGTAAGGATACACTAGTGTGTGGAGTAAAAATACATCAGTGTGTGGAGTAAGGATACATCAGTGTGTGGAGTAAGGATACATCAATGTGTGGAGTAAGGATACATCAGTGTGTGAAGCAATGATACATAAGTGTGTGGAGCAATGATACATCAATGTGTAGAGCAAGGATACATCAGTGTGTGAAGCAATGATACATAAGTGTGTGGAGCAAGGATACATAAGTGTGTGAAGCAAGTATAGATTAGAGTGAAGAAGAGTGATGTAGAAGTACAGTTTAACCTTTTCCCACTCGACTTCCTCGTCTCTCATCCGTGACCGGCAAAGATTATAAATATGGTCAAGTTCCTGCTCCCCCCCCCCCCCCCCCAGCCCCGAGTTTTAAACGAGACTGTAATTCAATGAATAGGTTGTTTTAATTCCGCTATATAAACCTTTCCTATACTATTCCCTAAACCTCTTTTATAGTAGGCTAATATATCTATATCTATATATATATATATATATATATATATATATATATATATATATATATATATATATTTACATATATATATGATTTGATCGTACCCTTTTTTGTTTTTGTTTGTTTGTTTTTTTTGCTAATTTTTTTCCTTTGTCTAGAACTTGGACATCTTTAAATGACAATAACTACCGAGCAGTGAGTTTCTTACATTCTTAACAAACTAAATGAATATGGAGAGTCAAGAGAATTTTATACGCGTATGAATCTGACCTTTCCCCCCTTATTTTTTCCAACTCACGTAAGTAATAAAATGTAACTCGTTTAATTTTATTCAGGTAGAGTGACTCATTACAAAATGCTAGTTTCATATATTACGATATCATTTGTTATTGTGGCCAAGATTCTCTTTCTTTTCATAAAACCATTTGGTCAACTCTGGACGCGTCTCCATCTATGCAGGCAGGCAAGGAATTCAGAACAGCGCTGTTCTGGTAGTTCTCAGCTAATTCATGACGGAATTCAGCTGATGTGAAAGAATCAAGAGATCATGTGTATACAAGAAACAAGAGCCTGTGAGTACAAGAATCAAGAGCCTGTGAGTACAAGAATCAAGACCTCCTGTATGTGCAAGAATTAAGAGCTCCTGCAAATGCAATAATCAAGAGGTCATGTGAGTGCAAGAATCAAGAGGCCCTGCGTGTGCAAGATTAAAGAGGTCATGTGTGTGCTAGAATCAAGAGGTCCTGTGAGTGCTGGATTCAAGAGGTTCTGTGAGTGAAAGGAGCAAGAGGTCATGTGAGTGCAAGAATCAAAAGCGCAAAAATCACTTACAATGTGGCCACACTTTAATGCTATACCTTTTACTTAAGCGAACTGCAATTGTCCCTCAGATTCCTGCGACTCTTCTAGCGGTGCAACACAATCTTCTCACGTTCTCCTCTTTCACAGTGCACGAATCAAAGGTTTGGAACTTGCTTCACGTTTTGTCAGACTACCTACTTGCCTCTGTTTCTAAACAACATTAAAACTTGACTTGTCAAATCGTACTAATATTAGTTGGCTCATGAACTAAGTCTTATGTCTGTTATCTTCTGAACATTGCCTCGAGTCTATATTGCGTTGATTAACAAAAACACAAATATTATCATTGTTATTATTATTGTCGCCCACTTTTAAGGCTTACTGATGTATGCAAACGCGACAAGAGGCTCTTCAAATTTAAAACCAAAAGTGGGGAGAAAGAAGCACTGGATAGATCCACATGAAGAGCAAGCGTAAAGGAAGATCCTGGTTGGAGATGGCGCACATACCAGAAGTAGAAAAAAGAGTGAAAATGCTACAGAGTCTGGTGATTCTAAATGCCCAAACTGTAACTGCAGTTGTGTATCAAGCATTAGCCTCTAGTTGTATGAGAAGTTGCAAAGGGAAAAGATCGTCTCTGGAGACTCTAAATGCCACAGATGACAGCAGTGTCTATAGACATGCACACATGGCTTTCCTTCAGATCAAAAGTTTTATATCCGACTTTGATCCCAGCCAAACTTGGCCATCAGTCAACGTGGTTTTCTCTAGGTCTCAGCTGGGGGAAGTTGAATCGCTTCTCTACCACATTAAAATGTTATTTCGGTGAACATAACGTAGACCTCCAGTAACATTAAAAAAGGATTATTAATATTGCTTTATGTCAGGCAGTAAAAAAACAACAAATATCATGAGAACTGGGAGTCTGTAGTCCGGAACTAATCCTGCAGCATTCCCTTTATAGAGCCCTCCTCGCCTCCCCCCTTTTTTTTTCTTCTTTCCTCTTAGCCTAATATCAACTAGTTTAGATATAACATTGCATAAGTCTGTGAGATGTAGCAAACAAATATTTAGTTAGAAAACCATGTCTCCAGCAAATCACTTGGCCACTGAACGTTGAAACTTTTTGCTGAGCTAATGGGACAAGGTTTTGTTTCATCTTGTGGCATATCGACTCAGTAGATTGGTTGATGTTTAATGAACACGGCTCAATACTACCGCAATAAAGTAGCAATAAAAATCTTATATCTACTCTGTCTATCTACCTGTCCAACCCATGCAATAAAAATCTTATATCTACTCTGTCTATCTACCTGTCCAACCCATGCAATAAAAATCTTATATCTACTCTGTCTATCTACCTGTCCAACCCATGCAATAAAAATCTTATATCTACTCTGTCTATCTACCTGTCCAACCCATGCAATAAAAAGCTTATATCTACTCTGTCTATCTACCTGTCCAACCCATGCAATAAAAATCTTATATCTACTCTGTCTATCTACCTGTCCAACCCATGCAATAAAAATCTTATATCTACTCTGTCTATCTACCTGTCCAACCCATGCAATAAAAATCTTATATCTACTCTGTCTATCTACCTGTCCAACCCATGCAATAAAAATCTTATATCTACTCTGTCTATCTACCTGTCCAACCCATGCAATAAAAATCTTATATCTACTCTGTCTATCTACCTGTCCAACCCATGCAATAAAAATCTTATATCTACTCTGTCTATCTACCTGTCCAACCCATGCAATAAAAATCTTATATCTACTCTGTCTATCTACCTGTCCAACCCATGCAATAAAAAAAAAATAAAGGCTGTACGCATTATTTTTCCCACGACCATTCTTGGATCAAGTTGCGCATAGACAATACATAGACAAGACACGAATCAATAAAAACAAGGTTACAAAGAAAGTTTGTGTGGAAACACAAACACAAAATCGGCCCCCGAAGTGGTCCACCTAGATTCTTCACCAGGATTCGAACACGGGACTTCCGGTTCCAAGTGCTTTACCCCTCAGCCACATCATCTCATTCATTTAGCGTACACTTATTTTTTTTTAAAATAATAATTATAAACCTTATCCATACATTCAAAATTAATAACATGATACATGTAATAAAGAGAAACTAAAAAAGATTTATTCTTCTAACAAAATTAGATAAATTGGCAACAGGAATGTAATAAGAAATAAAGGAACACTGAAGAGTAACCTAAAACAAGGCTATTATTAAACTAGAACGACACATGAACTGACGAAAGAGACTTGGACAGTAGCACACTAAATCAATGTTGTGAACACATTCTCACGACGTTACACAAACATAAACAAATAGTAACTATTTCACCACATTCACCCCGCCTAGAATTAAAATAGCAAGTATAGTAATATAGTAGGCCAATAGCATAAATAAAAAGAGAATGCCAATGCATGTAATACAATAGATCAATAAATAGTGTCGAAATATTAATTTCTCTTGTAAACATTAATAAATGGTGATACAAAGAAACCTAAAAACCAGTATCTGTTGTATGACTTATAAACAATTACTAGTTTCTGTTTTAAGTATTAACAAATAGTGTAGTAAGTAGACATGTACGTAAGTAAGTGAAAAGTAAACTCTAGTATCAGTAGCAAGAGATAAACAATGCCAGTTTATGTAGAACATAAGTAGTGCAATAGAGGAACAACTCTAGACTCTATAGTTTGGCCTGGTTCTTCTCTCTCTCAAGTTGTAACGGGGTTGACTATCCTGTTCTACAGTTTGGGAGTCACTAGTGAGTTCCTGAGCGTCAAGTGGGGTATTTTCAAGAGGAAGCGCTCGGAGGTCCTCAGAGCCTACCAGGGGTTCTTTCCTTTCTTGTATCACCGTAGGGGTGTTGGCTGGTACTTCCGTGTTTTGAGTTTCTGGAGGATATTCATTATCCTCACTCTGAGGGAAGAACGAAGGTTCACTTGTTGTTGTGGATGGGGAGGGGGTGGGAGCCAAGCGTCTTAGAGAGACCGTCTCCTCTTTACCGCTGGGCAACCGTACGACGGCATATTGGGGGTTACACATCAGCAATTCGACTTCCTCTGAGAGAGGATCATATTTTGAAGATCGGTTCTCTCTTCTCAGCAACACTCGACCTGGGCTAGATAGCCAAGTGGGGATAGATATCCCGAAGGAGGATTTCCGGTTGAACCGGAAAACTCTCTCATGTGGAGTTTCGTTTGTTGCCGTAGATAGTAATGATCTAATCGAGTATAGGGCCTGGTTCAAGACAAGCTCCCATCTTGAGATCGGGAGATCGAGGTCTTTCAGTGCTAAAGTAACAGCGTTCCATAGAGTTTTGTTTAGTCGTTCAATTTGTCCGTTGCCTGAAGGATTAAAAGCTGTTGTTCTACTTGTAGCTATTCCCCTCTCGTGCAGAAAGGATTGCACCTCCCTCGACGTAAAGGACGTACCTCTGTCAGAATGGACGTACTCTGGCATCCCAACTAAGGAAAACAGCTGATTTAAACACTTTATGACAGTAGATGAGGACATATCGGGACATGGGTAGGCAAATGGGAAGCGTGAGTACTCATCCACCATTGTTAATAAGTATTTGTTGTGAGTAGCAGATGGGAGTGGCCCCTTAAAATCAATGCTTACTCTCTGAAATGGTTGGGTAGCCTTGATGAGGGTGCCTGAAAACTGTTAGAAGAATCTAGGCTTCAGTTCAGCGCAAGTTTTACATTGGTTTACCACTTTGCGGACGTCCTCGCAGGAAAAAGGTAAGTTCTTAGTCCGAACGAAATGGAGGAGTCTCGTGACCCCTGGGTGACAGAGGTTGTTGTGTAACAGTTTGAGGTCTTCTCCAGTAATTGCTGACGCAAAGTGGTTCCTTGAAAAGGTATCCGCCGCAGCGTTTTGTTTCCCGGGTCGATATACGACGTCATATTGGAAACAACTAAGCTCCAGTCGCCATCTTTGAATCTTTTCGTTTTTGATCTTGCCCTTGTTCTGCTGGTCAAACATAAAAGACACTGAGCGTTGATCTGTAACCAATGTGAAGGGTTTACTGATAAGGTAATGTTGCCATTTTCTCAGGGCTTCTACGATAGCGTATGCTTCCTTTTCTACTGCTGAGTGTCTGCGTTCACTATTAGTGAGTGTTCTTGAAAAGAAGGCGACAGGACGGCCGTCTTGATTAAGAGTGGCGGCAATCGCGATGTCAGAGGCATCTGTTTCGACTGTTAGTGGTCGATTGTAGTCTATCGTCGACACAGCAGCGTTTTCAAGTTCGTGTTTTAGCTGTTTAAAAGCTTGTTGTACTTGTTCAGGGGGAGGAAAGGCTTTGTTGTTCACCAATAAATGGATCTTGTTGGAGAAATTAGGGATCCATTGAGAATAATAGGACAGTAGTCCAATCACCCGCTTTTGTGATTTCATGTCTTGTGGTGGAGGTAGGTTTCTCAATGCTTGAAATCTTTCGGGGTCTGGTCTTAATTGCCCTTGTGAGATTTCGTAGCCTAGGAGGCATACTTTATTAGTCGCAATAGCACTTTTATCATTGTTGAAGGTGATACCGTACTTTTTAGCGGCATTGAGAAATCTCTGTAGATTCTGGTCGTGGCTAATGGAGTCAAGTCCGCAGATGGTAACGTTATCCACGTAAGCGAATGTGTCCTGTAGCCCTGCCTCCTCAATTATTGTGTTGATCGTCCTTTGAAATGCGGCGACTCCGTTTGTCACTCCAAAAGGAATGCGGCAAAACTGATAAAGCTTTCCGCCAGCCTCGAACGCCGTGTACTGCTTTTCATCATCCCTGATAGGTATCTGGTGGTAAGCGCTTTTGAGGTCAAATGTACTGTACATTGAGTATTTAGATATTTCCTGCACCAGTTCATCAACTTTTGGCACGGGATACGCGTCGAGGTAAGTGAATCGATTGATGGTTTGGCTATAGTCGATAACCATTCTCTTTTTGTGCCTTTCATTCGTTGTTACAATTATCTGGGCTCGTCACGGGGACGTGGAAGTCTCAATAATTTTGTCAGATAGAAGTCTCTTGATTTCAGTTTGAATGAATTTGGAGTCAGGCATAGAATATTTTCTAGATTTAGTGGCTATGGGGTGGCAGTTAGGAGCCAGATTAGCGAAGAGGCGAGGGGCTTCAACTCGTGCAGCTTTCAGCGTACAGACCTGGAGAGTGCTTCGTTTTCCTTCAAATGGGATCATCAGTTTTTCGTGCTGGCTGATGAAATCTAGCCCTAAGATTACATCAGATACTAGTCCATCTAGTAGTGAGAGCTTAACACTTTCATATTGTTCATCTTTGTACTTTATTTTAGCGAAAATATGGCCGTGAGTAGTGCGAGAAAGATGTGTAGAGGCCATGTAGATTCTGTTTCTGGACGTTTCTAATTTCCATTTGTACCTTTTAGCAATTGAAGAAGATATATAGCTTTCACTGCTCCCCGTATCTACGAGAGCCTTCAATGGTACTCCATTGACGATAAATAAACAAGGCTATTATTAAACTAGAACGACACATGAACTGACGAAAGAGACTTGGACAGTAGCACACTCAATCAATGTTGTGAACACATTTTCACGACGTTACACAAACATAAACAAATAGTAACTATTTCACCACAAGGAAAAAAAATTCTTGACCTACTTTAAGCTACAATCAGGGCCGCCGCTACCTATTGTGCAATGTGTGCATTTCACGCAGGCGGCCGACTTTAAGGCGCGGCCAAATCATTATTCCAAGGTTACTTTTTTTTTTAATTATTAAATTAAAAAAAAATATTTTAAATAAATTCTAATTATTCCACTATTCTTTGAAAATAGAAACGATATTCGTACATAACAAATTTTGAAAACTAGAACAAATAAAATATAGCAGCGGCCGATGGATTCCGACGGGTTTTTTCCAAAAGCGCCTATTCATTTCTGGCATTACATTTTCGCGGGTTGTTCGTAATTTTTGTTTTGAGTCCAATGTCCCACCCTGTAAGTAGATCTATTACCGGCAATTTTAAAAAACATTTTCATTAGTGGGGGGGGGGAGGGATGGCATTAGTTATTCTCATATGGAGAGGGAGAGCGCAACGTCCTGACAAAAAGGGGTGCTATGGAGTGTGTGTGAAGCGATTGATTGATGGTTACACAGTGACGATGATGAAATTCACGTACCTAGTGCAAATGTGAGACGATCTTAAGACATGGAACAGTAAAGACTTTTGCGAGCTAGATTTTGTTTGATATCAGTTTATTTAATTACTCTTAGATCTAGATCTCATCTCAAGTGAAATCGTGAAGAATAACAGCAATATTGAGTTTTTGTTCACAAAGAAGTTAGTTGAAGTGATTCAAAGTTTATTTATCAAAAAATATAAAACGCCTTCATCGGTTCAGTTGTGCTAGTTGTTTGGAGCTACAAGCCAACAACCGATCAACAACAGAAGGGGGGCGGGGCGGCAAAAATAAGGTTCAGACCCATTGCCGACTTGAGCGGAAACCTGCCACAACTACAATTCTGTCTCCAGGTATAACTTTTTACAACACTTAAAAATTATGTAGGCAACACAATTTCCGAAACAACAACAACAAAAAAAAAACAAACGTTTTAGTGAACTTTCCTAACTTTGGATTCTCTACACAGTGTTCAATGAATAGAAATGAAAAATAAAACCAACAAAATTATGACTAAGTTTCTTTTCTTTTTTATTACATTCTTTAAAAACTCAAGGGCCTCACTGTCGAGGCCTACATCGCTCCTCTGGGCTCTAACTTCTATTGTGGGCTTAAACGTAATGTTATCTAGGGAGTCGCCACCCGGGAATGTGAGAAACACTGACTTACTCTGTTTTTTTTACAAGTCATTGTTTAAGTGACTTGTACTTAGGATTATTTACTTTCTTTAAACTCAAGAAAAATATTCAGCGCTTAGTTGATTCATTTGTTGGATAAATGTATAGGCAACTCTGAATCTGTATGTCAGATGATTGTGGATACAATGCAGATCTCTCCAAAATACAATCGTGACGATTATCGTATTATGAAAGTGTAGAGAACGTTGAAAAAGTTCCACTGTCAATGGCTTTTGTATTTCGAACTTTTTTCTTCGGAGTATGCTTCATTTTACAAAACAAACAAGTTAACATATCCAGACCATATAACACTGTTGAGTAGTCAAAGTTATCGAGATATGGTATATAGATCATGATCATTTATATTGTTCATTGTAATATACCTGACGCAGCTCATCAATTATCTTATCTTCTTATCTTATATAATACAGACGTTACTTCAAAAAAGAAGATGATTACGTCCTACGCGTCATGCATTTAGTCATGCATATTAACCAATGACTTAAATTCTGCCAAGTCACTGGTTTTCCTGGCTAGCTCAGGCAACCCATTCCATGCTCTAATAGCACTAGGAAAGAAGGAGTATTATAAATTCATCGTCGCAAATACAGGAGCATAAGGTAGTAGTCTGAACGAGATAAGTTTTTTAGGTTTATCACAAAAAAAAAAAACTACAACAAGATGTCAGATTTCTGTAGACACGTATCTCCGAAATTGTTCCTAGTGCTAAGTGCATGATTCTTAGTTGTACTTGAGGGGTACAACAACTGTGAGAGTATAAAAGGGAAAAATAGAATGGCCTATAAAAATAGATTCTAATCCAATGCCACTTTTGGAACAGTGTCCAGCTCAGTCTTAATGATTTTTTTTTTTAGAAAAAAAAAAGGGGGGGGGGCATTTTAAAATTTCGCCACAATTAACCCTCCCGGCGGCCCTGGCTACAATCACAGACATAATGTATTTGTATGTATATAGCTACAATTGTGTACAAATGACTTAAGACTTTCCAATCGCAAATAAAAATTAATATATCCATTGTCATTTGTCATACAAACTAGACATAGATCTATATCTAAGATCTAGACCTAGTTTTAGATCTAAATCATTCTAAATCTAGATTCAACATCTAAGACTAGGTCTAAAACTAGATTTAAGTCTAGATCAAGAAATAGATCTAAGTTTAGATCTAAGTTTAGATCTAGAGTTAGATCAAAGTCTAGATCTAGATCTAAATCTAGATCTAGAACTAGATATAGAATCTTGATATAGAATGTACTATATCTTGACTAGAACTCGTATGAATTTACACGTTTAATATTAAGATTACTAGACCTAAGACAATGTTTTGATCATGAATAGTGGTGTACTATGCTGTTCGTATCCGATTCATTTCTTAATGTGATTCTTTTATTTACATAATAAATAAATCTGCACCCCTAAGCTGTCAGAAGATAGGTTATTGCCTTAATAATTAGCATTTTGTTCAAATAATCAATACATTTATAATATATATTGTTACGTATTTCTGAATCTTCTGGCTAAATGTACTAGTAGGCACACAAATAAAAACACTGCAAAGAACTTGACGACTAAACTTTCAGTTTCATATAACTTTAATGACTATTAACTCTAACAATTTGTTACTGTAACATGTAGCGTAGAAGACTACAATATCTGTCAGTTTACAGTTAGCTATACTTCGTTGCAATTCATCTCTTCACTTCGTTGCAATTCATCTCTTCTCAACTTGCACCGAGTCGTATTCCACAGAACAGACCAACGACACACTTCCCAGTGTCGCTCCAGGTCTCCAAAGCTGAACCAAGTCGTACTCAAAGTCTACCGAATCAGAGCCGTACACGTCTTACATCGACTGTATCGACTGTAACGGCTCAAGTCCACTGTAGTACGCTGTATAGACTTTAACGACAGTAGTCCACTCCAGTTAACTCTACCCTAGTTAACTTGCATCGAGTCGTACACATCTCTCTTCTACTGTCTCGCACAGTAGACAACAGTACCGACGACTCACTCACGACTCCATACGACTGACTTTCACATTAACTTTCTGGCTTATATTGAATCCCTAATCGCTTCTCCAAAGTTGCACAAACACTGCTTGTATCTTCTGGAATAACACGTGAGGAAACGTCACATCCTGTCTTTGTTTATACATGTAGATTCCAGAAAACATCGGCTACAGTGTCATCTTGCCGGGGTCACAAGTTGTGACCTCTATCTGTCACTGGACATTGCTAGTACCTTTTGGAATAACATGTAAGGACACGTCACATCCTGTCTCTGTTTATACATGTACATTCCAGGGAACACCTGCTGCTGTGTTATCTCGTCGGGGTCACACGTTAACCTCTTCCTGTCACTGGTCATTTGTAACAATATATATATATATATATATATATATATATATATATATATCATGGGCGTAGCCTGGGGGGGGTTTCAAACTCAAACCCCCCTGGTAGAGGGTTTTTAACTCAAAACCCCCTCGGCTGTGCTGTGGTAAGTGATGATTTAGTATTAAAATCTCACCTAAAATAAACAAAATGAAATAAAAAATCAGTCCCTTCATTCCGGATACCTCAGAATATGCATTTTGTTGGCTTTCAATACCAGAAATAGTGCTCGGCGGCGGGGCTTGGCCCCGCGCTGGGGGAGCGCTGCGAGCTTCCCTAGACCACCTTGGTAGCAAAGGCGGGGAGTCTACAAGTTTCCACTAATTCCAGGAAGAATCTATTCTAGGGCACAATAAACGTCTTCCGAAAGGGCCAGAATGTAATAAAGATTAATTATGTACACACACACATATATATACAAAAATTTCCGCGGCGGGGGGGGGGGGCGCGGGGGAATCCTCCCCAATCCTGGCTACGCCCATGATATATATATATATATAGATTGGGTTTTATTTAGTCTTATTTAGACTGTCACAAGTGTATGAGTGGCCCCTATAATGAGGATATGTCTAAACTATGTGCTATAAAAGTAGTTCGTTATTTTTGAAACATATAAACTAAAACAAAATTCGTATCAAAATTATTTTTTAAAAATAACATTTGAATCAGTATTCTATTCAATGAGTTAGTTAATAAATGGAAAATATATTTTACTAGTCGACCGGCGGCGTAGCATACGCCGCTATTTTGCAGGGCCGGCCTTAGGCCACTGCAACCTATGCGACCGCAATGGACCCCGCACTTTTAAAGGACCCGCACTTTCATAGGACCCGCGTTTATTCAAGGTGTATAAATTATTAAATTAAACCATTTTATAACTTTAAAAATTTCCCGCGCCACCCTGTCGATTTATTTTTTATTTTTCACAACAAATTAGATTATATATGTATATATATATAACTTTACATACAACACTAACATGTTCTTCAATAACTAACTATTGAGCAAACAAACTTAGTGGGAACGATGGCTTTGGTTCTGGAAAGTTTGAATAAATTTGGCTCATAATTTGTTTTTAGTTTCATACACGACTCTAAATTTTCATTTGTTAGTTGGCTTTATACTTTACTTTTATTTATATTAATGCAAAAGAACGCTTGCTCGCACAAATATGCCGATCCGAAGCTAGTCTGCCTTCCAAATGCCAACTTTTTCACCTGAGTGAAGCAATCTGGAAGACTATTTTATGCGTCGAATATAAGTGCCTCAACTTTCAGCATTTCTTTGAAAGCTGTCCACCTTTGTTGCCGACATACATATCTGGACTTTCAACACTTCCAACTTGATTTTCAACTCTGTAGATTTTCAACTTCACAAAGCTTTAATTTTTAAATCGATCAATGGCATGTCTAGAGATCCAGTATCAATTCCAAATGGCTAAAAGTGGATTTCGTTACTATTTATGTCGAGAGGATTTTGTTTATACATGCTACAATCGTTTTGTTTGCTCAAATCTGTCAGAAAATTCATCTTTAATTTTTCTTTATAACAGTGCTAAAGTAACTTGTGTCAACAGTTGCACTGGTTTTATCGCAATATCGCTTTACAAATGGAAAATGAAGTGATTGACCACTCCGAATATCTTCTGCAAAAAGAATTATTTTTTCCTCTAAACAAACCAAATCTTCTACCAAAATATAGAATGGGTTTTCCTTTCCTTGAGGTTTTTACATTCAGCTCATTTAATTTCGCTGTTATATCCACCATAATGCAAAATGCTTGCAACCATACGTCGTTCTCTAATTCAGAATGATTAATGCTTTTATCAGTTGGGAATGTATTTAATGCAGTTAAGCGCAAAGCAAAACGTTTCAATACCTTACCTTTGGAAAGTCATCACACTTTATTGTAATGAAGGAGTTCGGAATACTGAGTCTCCATTTCGCTTAAGAATTCTTTAAACTGTCGATGGAAGAACGCTTTTGACAAGATGCTGCTAAAAATCTTGATTACCAAATTCATGATCTCAACTATTTCGGCCGGAAATGTTTGGACACAAAGCGCTTCTTGGTGTATTATGCAGTGAAACGTAAGAATTTCGTGGTTTATTTTGCGCCAAAGAATCGTAGTTGTCCCTTTAGTTTTTCCCTTCATACATCTGGCTCCATCAGTTGCTATTGAAACGATTTTATTTATATTGATTATATTGTTTTCAAGGTATTTTTGCAAGACATTAGCTGTATCTTCTCCTCTAGTTTGTTACGAGAGCGGTAGCAATCCTAGAAGTTCTTTTGGATCTTTACAAGACATATATCTGACAAAAAGGCCAACTAATGCCGTGTCTTGTTTGTCACAAGACTCGTAAAATCAAATGATAAGGCAGAAGAACGTTCAATATCTTCCACTTGCAAATATGTTTTATTTCCAGTCATGAGGGAGGGGTGCGCTGAAATAAAAATTGAATCAGAAAGATTTTCAAATGTTTTTTTTTCGATAAAATGAATAATATTTGCGTATGGAACTAAAGAGCCGCAGCTTAACATCCAAAGAGACCCTTATTCTTAAACTAAATTGAAGTTGAGGCTAAACTAAATCTAAATATATAAATAACTCTATCCCAAAATGAGACATATCCCAAGTGTCCTTATTCCTAAAAGTAACTTATTTTGTAAATTTGACATCAAAATAATCCTATTCTACAATGAAATCTTAAAACCTACACGCACAAAATGTGTAGTTGTTCTTTACATAATGTCTTCCGTTGTTACATATGGAAAATATGCAGTTTGACAATGTGAATAAAATACAAAGTGGCTTGAGGCGGGGGTGGAGGAGGGGGGGCTATCTTCCTGTTTAATTCGATTTGGTCCCTGCCTACCATTTGGTCCCCACCTCTATGCAGTAAGACCGGTCCTGTGAAATGACACCCGGTGGAGACTGTCTCCGGTTTCAGGCCCAGGTTTTATTTTCAGATAACGGTCTCATTAAATGTTTTATAATCTGACCAGCGACACGTGTCAAAGTGACATATCTAGGCCTAACACACCCACTCCCACACAAAAACATACATATATAACTACATAGATGTCATGAAACTAGAGAGTGACACATACATACACTATAAGAACGACTTAAAACAAGACAATATATGTCCCCCCCCCCCAACCTCTCTCCCCCCCCCCCCAACCTAGTCCAACGTTTTCTAATGTTATTCAATGTTGCACCAGTAAATATGTACACCAACTAAATATAGTTCAAGATACTGAGATGATGTGAAAAAATAAAAGTCCGGAAAGCCGCACCTCCAAAGATTTACGAACAATAATTACAGAGCTTTAAAACTCTAAACCACGTGATAGGTATCACATTGCGCAATGCATGCGCGAAAACAAATATCTCCTACACGGAAGAGACAGGTCTAAGAGTTCAAACCAATAATTCAGTTCAAGTTCTGTATAGTGACCCAGTCGTTACAGAAGGCCTCCACACTGACCTGCGACGTCACAACCTGTGGGCAGTTTAAACAACTAGCTCCAAGTAGCTCGTTGCCACGTCACAGGTCTAACGTCACGACTTGTAATTTGACAACGAGTTGTTAGTCTAAACTACCCAAAGTTTGTGACGTTGCATTTCAGTGTTTGGGCCTTCTAATACGATTGGTCTCGCCCAGACAGTGACGTGAGGCTACTATTTAGCTCCCGTTGAGCTCTCTTCTCTGTTTTTTTAGGCCAGATTTAATTTCGGCTAGCTCAGTATTGGTTACAGTCTGTTTAGTCTTTAGTTGCATTTCAACCTGCTGTTGTTCGTCTTACTTTAGGTCTCTCTCTTTAGACTGGCCACTTGGTACAGTACTGAGAGCTATGCAATCGAAGGGCCTTGGAAAGTTATCGCATCAAACGATTGTTCCAATAGATTTACATGTCCCTCATCAGTCGCAGCGCGAAGCCCTGACATTTACTTATAATGTTGAAAATATTTTTTTTTATTAAGTTTGCATTTATTTTACACAAATTGCTCATTAACCAACAAGGTTTTTTTTTTTTTTTTTTTTTAAAGTGTTTAATAAATAAACTCTAGCCCGAGTCTACTGCTACAAATATTTCTATGCTCTACCTACCACGTTTCCTTGCCTGAAAAGTTTTCTTGAAAATAATGTTTGGCCTCCCAGTTGAAGGATTTAGAAGTAAGACCCAACAGGCAAGTGCAAACTATCATCTTACGTCAAGGTTGAATTTCAACGCTAGTGAAAACGTTCGCACGCACGCAAGCACGCCTGCCCTGGTGTACACCACAACATAGACATAGACACCCCGGGCATATATAAATATAAATCACATCATAATTTTTTTATCATATGTAGATCTAAATGAAAAATAGTTTCTTCCCACTGTAAAATATAAATTAAAAAATAAAATTCATTATGTCACGACCTCCATTTTCCCTCCAACAAACCCATTTAGGCTGCGAGTTCTTCAATACTTGCCAGGGGTTGAAACTGAATATCATAATTGTTCACGTGACCTTGTAATGATTTCCACTTTGAGTTTTTAAGACACTATTAGTTCCAAAAGAAAAGGGAACAAAAAAGAATTAAAAAAAAAAGTAACATGAAAATAATAAGCATTCATTATTTTCTTAATGGCAATTCTCAATGTTTCGAGGAGTTATGAACTCCTGAAGTTTTTGTTTGATTTTCATTGTCCTACTAAATGTCCTCTTCGACAGGGGACACAGAAGTGCGAACTAGATTTGGGGCAACGCTGAGACATTTACCCGCAGAACGAAATGAGAATGATCGCTTTGATAACACACACACACACACACACACATACACAAGTTCAACTAGGGATTTTTTATGGGGTGGTATTTCCACGCGTAACGGAACGAATACTTTTGATTGTAAACATCTAATTACCTATGTGTCTTGAGGAGTGAGGCTAGTGGGGAGAGGCTCACTTGAAGGGCAATGGCGTAGAGGGATGGAGAGCTTGGAGTTGAGAATGTGTTGCCCATACAAATAACTAGAGAGAGCACTTCAGCGTGTTGAGGCACTGAGAGTATTAGAGTTCACGTTTTAAAACTCTCTCACACACACTCTCTCTTCCTCACACACACACACACACACACTTTAAATTCTGTTGCTCCCCCTTGCCCTTCCCCATGTGTTTTAGAATTGTAAAAGATTTTGTTTATTTTTGGCGGGGCAGAATGAAGACCGCTCCCTGCCTTAAGCATCTCTAGGCTTAGACTCCATACAGACAAATATGAGTTTCACATGTTTCATCAGTGGTGACCAACCATTTCCGACCTGGGCGCAATTTATATTTCTGAAATGGGAGTTACGGGCCGCGTCACAGCAGATGGAAACGAGGCTCTGAGGTTTCATTACGCACTGTAGACACAATTTTCGAGTGGCCTGGACAGCTCTTCGTCACGAGCCAAATCTATCCCAGATGCCGTAGATTGGGTAACACTGGTTGAATCACAGGAGGTGAAACTTTGTCTAGTAGTAATCATCAAGTCACGTGTCGTTTATTCAACTCTTTTATCTTTTGCAGACTTTGGCTGAGAATGATCTTCAAAATTCTAACACAAAGGTCCGAGATTCTATTCCATCTACACGTCATCCACTGCCTTCAAAGTACATGCTAAGTAGTAGAGTGAAACTTCTAGATGGCCAGCCTGTTCCATATATTACCAAGCTCTTGCATTTGTTGCTCGTAAAAATAATGATTTATTTGTCCAATTTGGTTAACACTGATGTTTTGACGAAGGGGAACGTTTCGTATTGCCCTCTTTCCAATATCCGTTCTCTTAAGAAGATTGAGTTGGCATCCTCAGAACTGAAGTCATTTGGTGAAAAATTGTCTTTGTGTCAAAGTTAGATCTCGAAAGGTGTCTTCGACTGCTTTCCTACTTACAATAAATGTGCTTCAAATAAAGAAATCACACCCGAAATTCTGTACACTTTGACACACCTGCAGTGGCGTCACTAGGGTTGGTGTCACCCAGTGCGGCTAGCTCAGGTTGTCACCCACCCCCACCACATCAACTTTCTCCAAACATTTCCCAATAAACACTATCGCCACTTGTTCTTTTTGTTGAACCAATACAGTGAGCTGATTATTTACTTTCATTGATTGTTGGCAAATGTAAAAGGAGTGTCAATTCTATTACAAAATTCCATTATTTATGTCATTCATTCAAAGTTATTGCATATTTTACAATGCAAGTTTATTAAACTTAGAAACAGGCTTAAAATAAACATATTTCCTTTATTAGACTTTTATACATAATCGGTATAACAATATGATGTGCAGTATAAACTTTAACCACCATCTACCATAAAAAGGAAGTTTGCCGCCCCTTTAGCACTTTGTCATGTCGATGTTAAACTATTACGGAGTTGTCCATACGGAAATGAAGTGGTTATTTTTTTTTTTTTTTTTTTTTTTTTTTTGACCACAATATATTGATCCTAGTAAAAAACAAAGTCGCTAACATTAAGTCTAATAAAGAAATAGGCAGCGTTGACCAATAGTATTATGCAAAGGAAGCTCGAGGTGCATATAGCGCACATATGTCTTAAAATAAACTTCTTGTTTAGTAATAAGCCTTGCTGAGAACTTTTGGGTATTTGTCACACTCAAAAGAAGATGATATTATTGTAACCCTGTTCCTCCCTGACTAACCATTTTTTTCCACGTGCAAAGTATGGTGATTTTTGTTGGGCGTAAATGACCTTGACTAGTGTGTAAATGTGTTAAGAAACTTTAGTTATGATTTTGGATTTCTTGACGAGGATTGAGATTTGTTGTCTTTAGTTTGTGTTCGTGCAAATGCAAATTTGATTTGGAGATTGTGACATTACTTCTTTTTACCGGGGATATTGACTGATCCTAGTTGGATTGTCCTTCTGCAATCAGGGAGATACCAGCGATCTGAGACTAGGTGCGTTATTTTCTTTAGTTCAATCCAGTGTCTTAACAATAGGAATTCTTTAATTTACAATATTTTAAATTTTAAACATTGATAATTATGTTATCTTACTGGGTTAATATTTAAACTTTGATTGATAACTACAATGAAATAAACATTTTAAATTTGAACGCATTCATCCCCTCGCCAATGGTCAGGACGTCGCGCCTTCCATGAGGGAACGTTGCACGCCCTCCTCCAATGGAGGTGCCTTCCACAGCCTGAGAAAAGTTGCAGTAGACCATGCCAGTTTGTGTTGTGTTCAAAAGACTTCAATAGTATGATGGTATTCGTGAGAAATTGGTCTGTTCTGTCGTAAAAAAGGAGGTAGATTATAGAGTCGCGTTGGTGAGGCGTTCAAATGTTTTCTTTAAAAGAATCTTTTCAATCGATCTTGTTGCTAAGAACGATTTTACTAGGAAGTTGAAAAGATGTCCCTTAAATTAATAATTTAATTTCTTACAATTTGGTGATAATGTCTTTTTTTACTTGATTCATAGTAAAGTATATAATAACTACAATGCAAATACCAGCGACTTTTTAAAAAGGAAAGACCAATTTCACATTCTTTCTTGTAAGCACGTACGGTTTCGTTTTAGACAGTTGTACTAACAACACAAAATACAATAAGGCCTAACCTAAAATATATAGATCTAGATTACTATAGCAGATTTTTTTTATGTGTCTGCTTTTTCCAAATATATTTTTTATGTGTCTGCTTTTTCCAAATATATTTTTTATGTGTCTGCTTTTTCCAAATATATTTTTTATGTGTCTGCTTTTTCCAAATATATTTTTTATGTGTCTGCTTTTTCCAAATATATTTTTTATGTGTCTGCTTTTTCCAAATATATTTTTTCGACTTGAGTGTCAACCCAATATGGGTGTCACCCGGTGCTGACCGCACCCCCTAGTGACGCCACTGCTACTAATATATGAGCAAAAGATAACCAAGGCTCATTCTTTGATCTTTGACGCTATAGTAGACTTCCTCTGACACACTGAAAGGGATATTGAACGTCTTTCTTTGTGTATGTTATTCTAGGGATAACTGTCCCAAGCTATCTGGTTATCTGCATTTTACCAACATCAATATCCTCTGTCCTAGCACCAAAGTTCTCCTTTCCTATAACCAATGCTTTCATGTCTTAAAACTTGACTAAAACCAATGTTTTTCTGTCCTATATCGAATGTTTTTCTGTCCTATAACCAATGCTTTCCAGTCCTAAAACCAATGTTTTTCTGTCCTATAATCAATGTTTTCCTGTTCTTTCTTTTCTTGTATACCTTTTCTTTTCTAAGCCTACTTCATGTTTTAGCGTCTGTTTTCACTGTCACTTTGCTTGATCTGGATGTCGGATTTCCTTTAGACGTTCTCTTTTCTTCTAGTTCTCTTTTTGCTTTTCTCGCAATGGTTAGTTGTTTTTTTTTCATCTCTCTCTCTCTTTCTCTCTCTCTCTCTCTCTCACACTCTCTGCCTCTTTCCTTACGTCGTTCTCTCTATCCTATTTCCATTTTTCATCACTCTTTCTCTCTATTTATTCCACATCTCTCTCTCGTTCTTGTTGTCATATCAAGCCTTATTAAATGTCGCTGTTTCATATCCAGACTTTGTTTCTCTCCCCCCCCCCCCCCGCCTTCATATCTTCATCCTAATCGAACCTGAACTAATGTGTTCTGTCACGTGATTACACTTAAGCATTGTTTCGCTCTGTGAATCAACTTCAGATATAGGCGTCTAAAAGTACACTGCGACTCTTTCATTGCAGGCTGCACACGGTCCTTCTAACAACCGCTGCCACCGCCTAGCGTCGCCACTTGCCATAGGAATGTGTCAATGGGAGTATCGGAGCTATAAAAATTACGCCTGTCAAGATGGTTCCAGGAAGTCCGGGCACCTGGGCGTCCGACAAACATAGGCAGCCCGAATGGATTTTGTTTTGTAAAGTTATCAGCAATTAAGTTTCAATTAAACAAATTAAACTAATAATAAAGAAATGCAAATCTGGAATGCTTATTCGAAACTGTTACTGCAAAAAATCGTTTTGTCTTAATTAAATATTTTCAGTGTATGTTTAGGATTAGATAGTTCAGAGTTTGTGGGAGATTTCAGTCTTTGTGAAAAATAAATAGAACTTTTATGTTCATTCAGGTCGCATCAGGAATTAAAAAACAAATGAGACATCTAAATGGCAAACCTTTGACACACTGTTGGACTAACACTTAACGTATACATCAGGCTACCCCGCCCTACCCCCTAGCGTACCGCTAAGGCCCTACCATCTAGCGCACCGCTATAACCCTACCCACTAGCCCACCGCTATAACCCTACCCCTTGGCGCACCGCTGAGGTACCATCTGGAACAATGCTGTATTGAGAGAGCTCCGACGGAACGCTGCCAAAGTTTATTGTGAAAACTTCCATTCTAAACGTTTGACCTGCAGAAAATGTTTGTATCAATAGATTTTAACACTATGAAAGATTAGTTGTCAAAACTACTTAGGCGAGACCACGGTTCCATTGGAAAGGGAACTCAATAATTAGAGTATTTATAAAGAGACTTCATTTGGAGGCCTCTTTAGCTCTTTTAAATTGCTACCTTATGCCAGTTGTGTTAAGTGTCTGACTTGGTGCAACTTGCTGGAGGGAATTTATATTTATGTTAAAGAATTTTAATGCTACTATAGAACTCAACGGGCCTTTAAAAGAGAAATGAGAAAATGGAGTTACCCTGCAATTATATTAAGTTTCACAATGGAGCTTTAAATTTAGGCGACTTTTCTCCGAGTGAACTGGCTTAAGTGATTAGTCTGTATGTCACATTCTGCTGGCGACGTGGCTACTGAAGCAGGTGAGAAAACAAAATGGCTCGCACATAGGTCTTGGTTCAGATTTGTCAGAAATGTAGAAAACAATAACCACATAGACTCAGACACAAAGGAACCCAAGACACGGGTCAATTAGTGGAACTGTATGTGAGTAATTACTACGTAGTCAGTCCGAATTAAAGATATCTAGCACAGCTATTGGCTTCTAAAATTAATTGTATTATTTCTTAATCGCTAGGAGAATATGTGGAGTTCAAGAACTCAAAGTGTATTTGTAATACTGAAGGTAACTCTGTTGCTTCAATTAAAATGGATTCGGTGTAATTGGTTATGAATCAGCGTTGAAGATTGTTCAACTTACATTTACAAATACCTTCATAATGAAATATGGCCTCGGTACTATGCCAATAAGAGTGGAGCTTTCAAAGCGTCACGTCCTAGTGTCTTCTCTCCTCAACTTATCTCTATTTATCTCTGGTGTATGTGTCCTATCATTAATAGGCCTTATTTAGTGTACAAATTGCAGCCCTGTTTGTCTTTGAAATTAATACTCATAAATGTACCTTATATCAAATATATACCGAGTTATAACAATTTGCATTATACAGTTGTAATAATTACAAATTTAGTAAGAGACACTAAGTTTTAGTTATCATTTATCATTTATTGTTCCTTCGGAATGAATAATTGTGCAAAGTATCAACTTGATCCAAGACTGGAAGTGGAAGACAAAACAAAACGCGTCAAAGACTGTAAGCCAGACAGAGTGAGTTGGTGTCAACTTTGTACTAAGATGTAATCATCAGACAGAGTGAGTTGATGTCAACTTTGTACTAAGATGTAATCATCAGACAGAGTGAGTTGATGTCAACTTTGTACTAAGATGTAATCATCAGACTGAGTGAGTTGATGTCAACTTTGTACTAAGATGTAATCATCAGACAGAGTGAGTTGATGTCAACTTTGTACTAAGATGTAATCATCAGACAGAGTGAGTTGATGTCAACTTTGTACTAAAATGTAATCATCAGACAGAGTGAGTTGATGTCAACTTTGTACTAAGATGTAATCATCAGACAGAGTGAGTTGATGTCAACTTTGTACTAAGATGTAATCATCAATTGAAGCAACCTCCAAACTAATCGTCTTATTAACAATGACAACTAAAGTGGAAACTAAATCTTTCTCTAAAACATTTCCTCTTCATGAGTTCCCCACGGAATGTTGTCCCCACGGAATGTTGTCCTCACGGAATGTTGTCCTCACGGAATGTTGTCCTCACGAATGGGAATAAGTTGATTTAGCAAAGTCTTTTTTTTTTCTTTTGTTGTTTTTGTTGGTCGTTGTTTGGGGGATGGGGTTTATTGTAGTCAATCAGTACGGCTAGACTATGGACTAGGTATCTTCTGATGACAGTATCTGATTATGTATTCCTGACATTCCACAAGCTAGTGCGTTAATTTCTTTTCAGTTTTGAGAATCTTATCTTAAGTCGAATCGTTTGTAGCGCTGCGCATGCCTGGAAACTGAGCCAAAAAGACTACGAGATAACTGTATACGAGTGGTATGACGTTTCATATGAAGCCAACGGTAAGGGAGCGTCCAGTGGTGTGTAAGGTAAGGGGGAGAAATGGTTTAGTCTCGCCACTCGTCAAATCCAGCACAAGGGTACCAATACCACATGACCTGGAGAAGGAAGAAAGGCTCCGTCGCTGCTGAGATGAGGCGCCACATCGACAGGGCGGTGCGGACCGTTGTGTCTGTTTATTTGTGTGTCCCCTACATCTTCTGTTCCTCGCTTGACTGAACAACGCTTGACTTATAGTACATTTAAATTATTGCCTGGCGCCTTCCGGGTAATCTCCAGAAAATTCGGGCTCTCGATGAGGAGCAGAGTAGTATAAGTATACAGAGACCAGCATGACACATTTGATCAGAATCTGGCAGAAGCTTGTGGGAGTAACTTTCCAGTGCACTATATCACAGAGTTATATCACAAATATGACGCCTGGTCCGTAGTGCTAACATGTAAAGGAACTAGAGTCTATAATTAGACATTGTCAGAGTCATCAATTAGCTGTGTCAGAGAGTAAAATTGACTTGTACTTTACTAATCTAACTTTTAATTAAGTTACAACTACAGACTAACTTCACTGAGGCTGAATCACTGACTAACTTCTCTGAGCCAATTATTTAACTCCCAATGCTGGAACTTGTTTGTCGATGGTACATGCGCTAGATTCCACAAAGAGAGCTCACTGCTCTCCCAAAATATCTAGCTTCTAAAAGGGGGGGGGACCCTGAAAAAAAAAGTCCCTAGCATTCTAAAATCCAGGTCTAATCTAGTTTTCTTATATTGTTTAAAAGTCATGATTCAATATTTTTTTGATTAGTTCTGTTAGAATATGGAGGTGCTTGCGCTTGGCTTCCGAACCGGGGTCCGGGTTTCGAATCCTGGTGAAGACTGGGATTTTTAATTTCGGGATCTTCGGGCGCCTCTGAGTCCACCCAGTTCTAATGGGTACCTGACGTTTATTGGGGTTGGCGGTTGGTTGTTGTGCTGGCCACATGACACCCACGTTAACTATAGGCCACAGAAATAGATGACCTTTACATCATCTGCCCCATGGACCACAAGGCCAGAAAGGGAAACTTTACTGTTAGAATACACTTTACAATTAGGATTATATAGTTTACTATGATTTAATTTAAGAAAAAATAGTAAGTTAAAAATATTAAGAGACATCTCTTGAGAGGCCCATTTAGTAAGCCAGAAATCCTACACAATGCCTCGCAGGCGTTACAGTCTTGCTAGAGGCAACTAATACGTTATTACGTAGAGATACAACCAACTGATGGAAATATTTACAACGTTCTCAGCGTAACATTTACACACACACACTTGATTTTGAAGGTTGAAATCTGTACCATTGGTCGCTTCCAGTTGTTAGACTAAAAATGCATATTCTGGGGTGTCTATAGTGCATTGTCCTGCTACTCTGCTATATAAAATTAAATGTAAGCCAAATATCAAATCTTCTATTCACTGTACTTTATGAATGATGCCCAGTAGAAAATGGTAAAATGGTAACTATAATAGTTTTGCTTTAGTTTATTATTGGAGAGGGGAGGCTAACGACAAAGCCCATTTTGGCTAGGCTCATGGAAATTAGTGAATGTTTCTTTTTTCTTTTTATTGAAAACAGGACCGGTCCTAGCGATTGCGGGGCCCTATGTGAAACTAATTGCGCGGGGCCTAGTCTGGGTGGGAATAAGGATAATAAGTGAAAATTAAGATTTTGTATTAGAAAATAAATTCGGCTTTGCATTTTATTCATTCTTTTCTAAGTACAAAATTGCGATTAAGTTAATTTTACTTTACCAATTTTGCAACCTATTGCATATTTATATGCCAGTAATAATAAAAGTAAATACGTATTGGAACTTCCGGTTAAGGGCAAAATTCGTCCGATTATTACATTTGATTACATGAACGCTGACAATGTCCTTTTTTTTTATCGCGCGTAGGAATGGCGTTTCTCATAATGAATGACCCACACAAATGGTAATTTTGTTTATTTTTCATGAGATTTTTATGAGTTTTTAGGAAATTTTAATAAGTGCAGGTTATTTCCAGGAATTTTTCGTATATATTTTGCAATTAATAATTACAAATAAAATTAGCGCGGGGAATGAAAGCGCGGTGCCCACTGCGACCGCCTAGGTTGCAGTGGCCTAAGACCGGCCCTGATTGAAAAGCGGTTTTAACCTCAAAACTCTCCTTAGCTGCTCTCATGGAATGTATTTTTCCTTTTGTTTTTTTGTGTGTGTTTTTTTTTTTATATTGGAGAGGTTTTAAACGCAGAAATCTTTCGGCTACGTTCATGCATTATTTCCAGTATTTAAAACAAATATAAATGCTTATACTGAGGTATCTTCAATGCCTTATCCTGATAATCTTCTATTAAAAAATCGTTGGTCAAAAAACAAATCTGTTTTTCCCTGCACTTGATTAATGGAGCCCAGCGAGTGGTAGAAAGTGATAACTATAGTTTTACTTTATTTATTTTTTATGGGAGAGGAAAAAGTAATCGCAAAACTCCATTTTGATACACTCATGAAATTTAGTAATAGTAGCTTTGCTTTTCCTTTTGTTGGAACCACCCACCCGGCTACGCCCATGATGGTCTGTGAGTTTGTCCTGGAATATAAAGCAATATTTAATAAGCCCTTTTGTCTACTATACAAGTAAAACTTAAGAACAAAAAAATGTCCGTTCTGTATCAAATATCGTATGTAAGCCTTACTATAAAAAAAGTGTAAAATCAGATCTAATTTTTTTTTTTTACATTTAAATAGGAAATGCAAATTGACATTCTAGAGGATTGACCCAGTTTCTTGGCTACAAAAGTTTCCCTTCAACTTGTCTAACAGAAACTGAAATAAACATCTTGTGCTGTGTTTTACTCTAATCCTTATCTTCTATGCCACCGTACGAACAACATCTTTCATCCACTGTCGTCTGCTGAATTTCAATGATTGCTCTGTGTTCTCCAAGTGAGACAGGTAATCCTTATTGTCCGTGCTTGACTTGATTCGAGGCGCGAGAACTAAAAAAAAAAGTCATTGAAAACAACCTATTCTCCTATGTAGCACTTGTTATAGCGTTCAACATTTTAATGGACACCCACAGAAGACAACTCTAACAATACAGAACAAACATTTTACTCCTTAAAAAGTCAAGTGTGGGCCACTGGCGGATCCAGGCGCCTCCCCACTAGTATATTGGCCGATTTGGTGGGATGGGGTGGTGGCGGTGGCATCAATCCCGCCCTCCCCCCCCCCCCCCACCATAAACATTTGAGGGGGCGGTCCAATTTATTTGTAGAAATCACACCTTGTTAACATAACCAATTAAATATCTATATAATTAAAACTTGTTATTGATATTTTAACCGACCTTTATATTATGTCGCTCCCCTGTTAGCCGATTAGGTGGGGCGGGGGGGGGGGGCGAATACATCTACTTCCCTTCGAACCTAAATCTTTTGAGTGGGTTGGGGGCGGTCCTACTTTTATTCAGAAATCATAGTTTGTGACTAAAATTAGTTGAATTACTATATAATTTTTATATTATGTCGCTACACTTCTGGTATCTTAGCCGATTCGGCGAGGTGGGGGGGGGGTGAATTGCGTCTACATTTTTCTTTTTGTATTTTAGTTAAGAAATTACAAAATTGTAAAATAATGTGTTACTAATATACTTTATATATGCTATAAATTAAATTCGTATGTCCTGTCGCCCCACGCCTTATTCTTTCTGTACTTCCTCCTGTACTATACACTCTTTACACTAATGACATAAGAAGCATCTATGACTCAGTTAAACTCATTAAATTCGCTGAGATACTGCCATGGTCTTATTTCAGGAGACGAAACTCAGTATCGAAGCTCGATAGAAGAGTTTACAAACTGGTGCACCGACAACTTTCTAGAACTGAATGTAACAAAAACTAAAGAACTTATAATAGATTTTAGAAAGAAAAAACAAACTATACGTGAACTGCAAATAAACACTACATCTATAGAACAAGTAAAGGCATATAAATATCTAGGCGTTATCATCAACAACAAGCTTTCATGGGAAGACCACCTTGGAACTCTAACAAAGAAAACAGCCCAGCGACTCTTTTTTTCTATACAAACTCAATAGCTTTAAACTAAACAAGAAGATCCTTGAGACATTTTACGGCGCGACTGTACAAAATCTGCTAACATACGGAATAACTTGGCAAGGCAACGCCTCATCTAAACTGATGTGACGTCTAGAAAACATCATTAAAAAAGCATCAAAAATTACTCACAACATTACCACATTTAAAGGAACTTTTTGAACAAAAGTGCCTATCAGAACTACGTCAGGTCGTCGCGAAGTGGGCGACTGCTGTCAATCAAAACAAGAACGGAGCGGTACAAAAACTCGTTCGTACCTCACTCGGTCAGACTCTATCACCGCCACTCATTGATCAGGGAACATGAAATGCACCAAGATACCTGTGTGTAGTCGCTGAATGAACTCTTTATGTTGTCTGTTGTATTTATGTGTATTTTTCCTTGTAATCACAACAAATTTCCGTAAGGATCAATAAAGCAGTCTTAGTCTTAGTCTTAGTCTTAGTCTTAATACCAAATGCAATCATTAGCAGAAATTATAAAAAGGATCGAGGATTAACGTTTTCACTCTACCACCCTCTCCCCTTTCCAGAGGAAAACATGACGTCTTAAAACAGAATTGTCAAATATGGCGACAGAGTTGATGTAATTGCACAGGAATTTATGCTAGTTATTTTAAGAAAGACTTTGTTTTGGAAAATTTAGTATTCATACGAAATTCTTCATTATAAGAGTAACAATTGAGATAAGTTCTGAACCCAAATATTATTTTCCTAGTCACCTTTTCCCAACCTTTACTCATGCTGATATTTTTCTATTGTATACAAATATTTTGGACTATAACTGACAATATATGCTTTAATAAAAAAAAATGCAAAAAATTTAGAGTAGAATCTGATTGGTTCATGATTGGTCCACTTAATTTCTCCTCCCACTTCCGAAATGTTTTTTTTTTTTAGAGCTTTAAACTATAGTTCTGTAACAAAACAAAGTTACAAACATGCCTATTAAAAAAAAAAGAATAAGATATTCTAACGAATATTATTTTTCGTATATTTTTTTTTCTGCGGCGGTCCTCAAAGTCTTAATCTAAATATGTGTGATATCTTATCTTTCCAAGGAACAAATCGGTTGTATTTGCATTGTAGTAAGGGCCTTTTAATTCATATTAGAATTTTTTTCAAGTAAAGCATTATTCAAAAGGTTCTTTTTAATAGGAGAAATAATGAGCTGTAGAGGTCAGGAGAATGCAGTTCTGCAGTGCAGAATGCAAGAAAACGCTCCCACAGACCAGCTAGATGTCAAGACTTCAACATGGCTGGCTTTTTGAAAAACACTGCTTTATTTTTCAATTCTAATATGTAAGCTGTACGCGCGTTTATGCTTAGGGTTAGGGTTTACTGGGCGTTAGGGTTAGGATATGAAAAAAATCGCCCCCACCCCCACCCCTCACTCCAAAATTCTGGATCCGTTAGTGGTGTGGGCAAATGTTACTCTGTACAAACTTAAAAGCGTGTGAGATTGAAAGGGTGTCGGATTATATTCTGCCTACGGAAATCTTCTATATCTTCCATTCTCGTCACAGCGAAGTTTTGTTTTGTCATGTTCCAACCAAATGATAAGAAATTATCTCTTCCATCAAGTAATATTTCCTCTCTAAGTATATTTATTGTTGTTGCTTAGATGTGGTTTAAAATACAGGCAATAAAAAAGAGATAAAGTTTACTCTTGCGACCTAATTGTCTTTAGGGCAGATGGTATGGTTTTGTGGCAAAATGTGACATCATGTGACCATCACAGCCACCATCAGCTATTGCATTCCCTTTCAAATAACAGGCACACATTTGAGCTATGAATTAAATGATAGTTTCACCACCAAATGTCAGAAACACCATAATGTCAGTTGCACCAACAAATGTCAGTTACACCATAATGTCAGGTATGCCAACAAATGTCAGGTACAACAACAAAGGTCATGTATAGAAGGAAATGTCAGGTACACCATAATGTCAGATACACCAACAAATGTAAGTTAAACCAACAAATGTCAGGTTCACCGTAAGGTCAGGTATATTAACAAATGTCAGTTAAACCTACAAATTTCAGGTACAACAACAAATGTCAGGTTCACCATAAGGTCAGGTATATTAACAAATGTCAGTTAAACCTACAAATTTCAGGTACAACAACAAATGTCAGGTTCACCGTAAGGTCAGGTATATTAACAAATGTCTGTTAAACCTACAAATTTCAGGTACAACAACAAATGTCAGGTTCACATTTATGTCAGATTCATCATAATGCCAGGTACCCCACCAAGAAGAAATATTATCGTCACTCTTCTTGTCCTGTTTTATTGGTTGTCCTGTGGTACGACAGACAGCGCCCCTGTCCCGTAAGGCATGTTTTATTGGTTGTCCTGTGGTAGTCAAGGTGTGTCCTTCTAGATGTTTGAACGTTGTTAAGTTTTTCTTCGTGGAACTCTTTAGGTTTATGCCCAATAGTTTCCTGAAGTTTACAAATGGTCTGGTGTGATGATGAAAGGTGACTGCAAATCAATTCTTCTTGCAGTTTTTTTTTTTTTACCCCAGAATTTTGTTTGCATCACAAATAGTTCGTTTGGTAAGATGTGTCTTTTGAGTGTGTTGGGGGATTGGAAAGGGGGGGGGGAAATTAACCCATTCCTGCCCTTGGTACATTAGATGAAATTAACAATGTCTCTTTTTTTTTATAAACAATGTAGACATATGTCAAGTTAGCTTGTTAGCGCCCTTGCCACTAATCAAAGAAATGTAATCTAATAAATGCTAAGAGAATTACAATCATCATTATAAATAAACGAGTCTACTGTGATGGTACTGTTTAGATCACTAAATGCTAACACAACAAGCTTATAATTTATCAATGACGACAGAACTGACTCTTACTGACTCTGATGTAGAGCTATGAAAACTAAAGAAAACTCTTATTTACTCTGAGGTATGTCAAATTGATTCAATGTTGAAATAATTCAATGGAAATACACTACTGATTTGTACTAACTTACATTTTAAATAAGTCAATAAGAAACAAAACAATTTGAAATAATTAAATATTTTATTGTAAACGTAAAGAATTAAGTGAAAAGAGTTTGCACTCTGTTGTATATATGTCAACAACACTGTTAAGGAAAGGGGAGACTATAACAAAATAATTGAAAAAGCTATTTACATCCCAAGGAATGAACATATTCGGTATGTCAGTAACAGTCCAATGCTCACATTAATAAGCATGTATTTCCAATCAGAATTTTTATGTAAAATACACATTTTATATTCTGCTAATGTGTATAGGAATAGTGGAAACCTCATTTATCACCAGATTAAAATTTTGAAAATTAATTTCTGATGAATCTTTGGCAAGAGACGCATGCATAACTCAAAGGCTTATGAAAGATGCTAAATGTGAATAGAATTAGGAATAGTCACTGACAGAATTTAAATCTTTGGTCATTTAAACAAGGCACTGTTGCTTAGAGAAGAACAAAGTCAACTATATACACATAACTTGTCCAGACCAGCCAAACAATGAAACAAGGCGTATTTCTTTTTCGTTCATAGTTTTAAAAAAAAACAAAAAAACATAAAACTTTGAAACAATAAAAGGGAGGTAACTGCTATGAATAACAATCACATTGTTGAGGGGAAATGTTTTTAAAAAGTCAATGTCTCCATATTGTTCTTCCTATATTATTTCCCTTTTCAAGTTACATATTTCTTTCTAAGAAACATTGAAAGTCAAAACCAATATTACTCCAAAACACTTTTGAGATTCATAAAAAAACAAAAATCCAATTTGTACATCTGACAGTTGTATCCCTTGCTGTATTAGAAGGCTGCCTCTGTCCTAAGAATTCAAAACTCAACACCTTGGCTGTAAAACAAAAAAAGTCAATTGAGTAACTAAACGTTAAGTCAGTAAATTGTAGAGACAGAACAGACTTCTGCCTAAAGTCTTACTATGTCTCTTAGTGATTCTATAATGAACTCAAAATTGATTGGTCAATGCATGGAGATGGCATTGAAAACTCAGTAGGTACAGTTTCTATAGAAAGTAACATTTGAAATACACCTAGTCGTCCTTTCTGACCTAAGAATGAAAGGTGTTCATTTTGCTTCAAAATAATTTTTATTTGTCTACACTTGATACTCTTCTCTGAGCAATGCTCCCCACCTCTACAGATATGGATACTATTACTATGGATACTAGCCTCTTTCTTTATAAAATAATTCTTGGTAAGGTGATGGCATCATCATAAGATAAAAATCTCCAAGTGCAAAAATTAGTTTTTGAAATATACTATAGGCTAGTATAGGCCTACCATTTGCATCACTTGGAGTAGTGCCAAGATCTAAAAAATATTTTTTTTTTTTTTTTTTTTTTTTTTGTAATTTGAAGAAAAAACCAAAGGTGTACATTAAGCCATCCTATTGTCTCAGGAGTCCAAGGCACACATAAAAGCACTTTTCACACTGTATTCTTTTGTTCTAGTTAGAAGACCTATTTTTGATACCATTTATTTCTATTGTTGTGGAGTGACAAAGCTTGAAAAACTAAAAACAAACATTTGGTTACTTGAAATGGAAGACTTTTAGTTATTTCTTTGCTCAGAAGATTTATTTAAACACTCAACAAGTCTTTCACGCAATAGTTTTTATCTTAAAAAAAAAAGATTAAAGTAAAAGGTTTACATTTGAAATGTATTTATATTAAGATTATAATAGCATGCTTCAATTTTTTGCAACAGAAATTGACTGTAAGGCTTCTGAAGGTCAATTAAAATGCTGTATTGAAATTTTTGTTTCTAATAAGAAAGAAAAGTTAAAAAAATCTGAGCAACAAGAAACAAGTTTGGGGATATCAATAAATTGTTAAGTACAAAATGGACATGATTGTGAAATATAAATAAAGCAATCGTTGAAAACACTTTGTATTCTATGATTATAGTCTTAACAGCAAAATGTGGTAGTGATTTAGAAAAATAGTCACCACAAGGTTGCTGGACTACAAACAACAATATGGCAAATCTGTGGTTTAATCACACAGTTGAAAATGCTGCTAAAACTGGCCACAAAGTGGTGTGTTCAAATGGTTTGGCTTCTCCATAGTTCAGTTCAATATTGTCCTGCATATTTAGTAAAATCAGTGTTGAAAGTCTTATTTGTTTAACACTTAGAAATGGAAGACATTAAAACACTCAAATAAATGAACTAGAAAATATAATCTTAGATAATTTTACATAGTAATACAAAATATTTAAAAATAGCAAAGGTTAAAAGTTATTGCATTCAGAATTATTTTCAAATAAAATGTAAAAAAAAAATAAAAATTTAAAACATGCATTTATTTGTGATATACTAATGAATGATGTTACTAATGAATGATGAATCAGAATAGAAGCACATCTTTCTACTCACTAGGAGACTATAGGGAAAAAAAACTTTCATGGTTTTTGTGTTAAAGTGTTGACTAGGGCTGAGTGCTATATCCTTAGTTGGAACTAGTTTGAAACTAAGAAAGTCTCAGTAACAGAGAAGTTCTGCGCTAGTGGGCTGAATAGCTGACTAAATAGCAAGATTAGTGTTAGCACAAACAAGTTGCTGCTGAGAATACAAAATCATGGTTTCTATTTAAACATAGAAAAATTAACATTAGCAATAAACAAATACATTATAACAGCATTGCAGATAGAAACAATTTTAGATTGAAATGTAAAGATGCCTAAAAAGGGATGCTCTGACAAGATGTCTTGAATTCAATGTTTTGTTCTAAAGAAGAAGTGAAAATTGAGTTGATCAAAAGACCTCAACTCATACCCATAAACACTGAAGTTCAAAATTGGTCAATAGGAAAAGAGCTTCAACAGCCTACCAATGTATTCACTGAAAAAAGGGAGATCATTTATAATTATTTATCAGTTGTACATTTCTCAATTTCATCTTTTCAATTTGGATATTGACTAAATCAAGAAGCAGAGAAACAACACTTTTTATGTTCAAATATTTGTATTCAAATAGTTTTAGTATCACTGAAATTAGAAAAGAAAAATTATTTTCAAAACATTACAACTCTTATTAGCCTCTAAAAGCATACAAAGACTATAGAGGATTTCTGTGTTGCTTAAATCAAGAAGTTGCAACTAGCCATACTCTCAGTAGTAAATGTTCAGCCTAGTTTCCATTTAGACAAATTCAATAAAAGTTGACTAAGTTAATTGAGCACAAATCAATAATTATAATTCCAGTTCACAGTTGAATTGAATTAACAGTTGTTTTATGTCATGTACTTTGGGAGTTCTGTCACAGGCCACAGGGTGGAACAACAACAAAAAGATTATATTCTGCTCTTAAGCCATCAAGAAACATTTCATTGAAAAACATTTTTAATACAGATTTTTTTATAAAAAAAAAAAGATAATGTAACATTGATTTTTGGTTAAACAAACATTAAGAGACAAATGTTGCAGTACATGTGTTATAATATTATGCTTATGATATACATATAAATTATCATCACATTAATACATCTTTTTCTTTAAAAAAGCAACAAAAATCTCTTGTTTGATTAGCAGTACAATGTAGTTTGAAAGTTCATTAGTGGTACAATGTAGTTTGAAAGTTCATTAGCAGTACAATGTAGTTTGAAAGTTCATTAGCGGTACAATGTAGTTTGGAAGTTCATTAGCAGTACAATGTAGTTTGAAAGTTCATTAGCAGTACAATGTAGTTTGAAAGTTCATTAGCAGTACAATGTAGTTTGAAAGTTCATTAGCAGTACAATGTAGTTTGAAAGTTCATTAGCAGTACAATGTAGTTTGGAAGTTCATTAGTTTGGAAGTTAAGAGCCATAGATTTTAAATATATATATATGCCAAAAAAAAAAAACATTTTCAAATCAATATAGGATTTGCTGAAGTTGTCTTTGTTCTTATATTGCTTATAACAAAACAGTAATTGGTATATGAACAATATAAAAAAATGATTTTCAAGTAACAGATGAACATTAAAAACAAAAACTTTTCTACATTATGGTGCATATAATTTTCATTATGGACATTACTATTTATATATATAAATATATATTCCAAACATGTATATTGGACAAATAATAACTGTTTATTAAAGCAGATTTTTTAAATAAAAAATAAAATTAAGATTGTGAACTTCATATTTTTTTACACTGATCTTTACACAAAAGAGATTTAATAATCTTTAAGTACAATTGCCTCATGGGCTATAGCTGATTAAATTTGTCTGTGTGGTCAATGAATTCTAAATTTTATGATCAATCAACTGTAATTCCCAGAACTGTCATAGTCTAACAAGAAACTAATGAAACTTAGTCCTTAATAAGGTGAAAAAATCCAGATATGAACAAGGAATTTAACCACTTAGCCATTGAATCCTAATATTCAATCTAAACCCAAGAATCTCACCCACTTAGAAGTGGCCAGATTTTTCTTAAATGAGAGAATTATTTCAAGATTACACAAGCCAAAAGAACAAACAAATCTTTCCTACAAAAACAATCTGATTGGATGACTCATGTGGCTGTGGTGAAAGTCTATATTATATTGATATCAAAACTATTTTGCATTAAGACAGAATAAAAGGTACAAATATATTTATATATATATATATAATTTATTATGCGCTTTAGTAAAATTATTCACTAGCATAATCATCTTTTTGAGCGCTAGGGTTCAGTTAATTAATCAGCTAGTAGAGTGTCCAGATATCTATAGTTATACAAACAGTGCTAAAAGGTAAAAAAAAATATATATCACTTGTTTCACAGAAGAATTTAAACAATAGATTCAACTCTTTCAAGTTCGAGACAAAAATGTTGGGTGTAAATTAATTTAATTTGTAAATATTACGGCGCTAATATTTACTTTATACAAACTGGAATAAAAGTGTGAACATAGAGAAGGAAAAATAAAATGTAACAAAAAATGTATACATATATGCATTGTAAACATCTTGATATTCATTTTTGTTCTTCCAGAAGTTTCTCTTTCTGTGTAGGCAGAGCACCAGAGTTGGATTATGTACAGTTAAGCATAACAAGGGAAAGCATTCCCAAAGAGTTCTAAAAGACAAATAGGTGGGGGTACTAAATGAAGCAAATATTTTCTATGTGATTTGATGCACAAGGTATGAGCCTTTTAGAGAATAAATCCAACAATCTTTAAGGTAGAGCACTCCCAATCATTTCTTGTCTTTTCTTGTGTTGTGAATGGAGGTAGCAAGGCAGATAACACATTTCTGTTCAAGGCAACTGTGTTGGTATGTAGTCTCCCCTTGCATTTAATCTTTCCAATTTAACCTTCAGCTCCCTAAAAGTTGGTCTATCAATAGGAGACTGAAAACATACAATTATAAATATAGGGATATTCTGAGATGACTTAGATGCATATTATTAGATAAAATCAACACTATTAGTTCGAACTTGATAAAATTTGGCACAAAAGTGAATAATCCTTAGATCTAGGTGAAAAATCTATTTTAGAAATCTACACCCCCATTCTGGGTGCCCTGAATTTCCCATTTTTGAAATATAATGCACAAATAATAATAATAATAACATTTAGGAAAGTGGAGGGTTACGCGAAATTTCACAGCACCCCTTACAATGAAAGTCAAGGGACAGACGAAATGAGTTCCCAAAGTAATTTTTAGTTTTCCTGTTCTCGAAGTAATATTTAGTACTGGTAGTGTTCTCAAAGTAATATTTAGTAATGTTCTCAAAGTAATATTTAATAATCCTGTTCTCAAAGTAATATTTAATAATCCTGTTCACAAAGTAATATTTAGTAATGTTCTCAAAGTAATATTTAGTAATCCTGTTCTCAAAGTAATATTTAGTAATCCTGTTCTCAAAGTAATATTTAGTAATCCTGTTCTCAAAGTAATATTTAATAATCCTGTTCACAAAGTAATATTTAGTAATGTTCTCAAAGTAATATTTAGTAATATTTAGTAATCCTGTTCTCAAAGTAATATTTAGTAATCCTGTTCTCAAAGTAATATTTAGTAATCCTGTTCTCAAAGTAATATTTAGTAATCCTGTTCTCAAAGTAATATTTAGTACCGGTAGTGTTCTCAAAGTAATATTTAATAGTCCTGTTCTCAAAGTAATATTTAATAATCCTGTTCTCAAAGTAATATTTAATAATCCTGTTCTCAAAGTAATATTTAGTAATATTTAGTAATCCTGTTCTCAAAGTAATATTTAGTAATCTTGTTCTCAAAGTAATATTTAGTAATATTTAGTAATCCTGTTCTCAAAGTAATATTTAGTAATCCTGTTCTCAAAGTAATATTTAGTAATCCTGTTCTCAAAGTAATATTTAGTAATCCTGTTCTCAAAGTAATATTTAATAATCCTGTTCTCAAAGTAATATTTAATAATCCTGTTCTCAAAGTAATATTTAGTAATATTTAGTAATCCTGTTCTCAAAGTAATATTTAGTAATCCTGTTCTCAAAGTAATATTTAGTAATCCTGTTCTCAAAGTAATATTTAATAATCCTGTTCTCAAAGTAATATTTAATAATCCTGTTCTCAAAGTAATATTTAGTAATATTTAGTAATCCTGTTCTCAAAGTAATATTTAGTAATCCTGTTCTCAAAGTAATATTTAGTAATGAGTCTGGGTGAAAGAAAAGTGTTTTTTTTACTAAATGTATCTTTTCTTAATTAAATCTTATGCCTACAACAAATGGAACATTTAAAAGTACAATGAATTGTTTATCCTGTTTTCCCCATTAGAATTATTTTGGGCAGCACAGAGTGTTTCAGCCAGTACAATATAATTGATAAAACTGCAGTCACCTCTGTACTATCTCTACTTTTGACTTTTCACAATGGCAGTATTGAGGGGAACACCAAGAAAATAATGTCATTTTTTTATAGGCCAAATTTCTTTGAGCTGTGTCTCATTTTGATCTAAAAAAAAATATAGCCTTCATTATGCTAGAAATAAGTTTACTAGCTATTTTTGATTTTCTGAAAGCGTTCCCTTTTTTTTAAATAATATAATCAATGCACATTGTATGCATATACAATAAACCACTTTTAAAACATTGTTAAAAATAAAAAGAAAGCCTGTATCTGGTGCCATTTAATGCTAGTATTACTAAATTTTAAAAAGATACAAACTGCGCTCCAATGGTATAATATCCTTTTCATTTTTATATTAAGCATTCATATTTCATGTATAAATCTACAATTACCAAGGTAGTTTCCGTTACTCTCTTATCCTAACAATATGACAAGGAATGCTTAATGGATCCTCATGATAATAATTGAGAAATTCAAGGTCACTGTTATAAATACTATTATGGTGAGAGTTCATGTGTAGTGTGATAAGCAGTAAGAAATAAACTGCAACACAACTCACTCTGACATATTCATTCTTGGAAAGAAAATTGAGGGAATGAAGAAAAGTGTGGTCTTAGAAGACAGGAAGAAGGGAGATGGAAAGGAATAAAGAGGCTGCAGGGTGAGAAAAGAGGGGGAATGGAGGTGAAGAAAAAACTTAAGGGACACAGGAGGGGTGAGCAAAAAATGGGGGGGTAAAGATAGTAGAAGAGGAATCAATGCTTTCACTGGCTATACAGCTCAGGATTCCCCCCTCCATTGCACTAAATAGAAATGTGATGCTATTTTGAATAGCTTATGTGTTTACATTACAGACAGTTTCTGTAATACTGTTTACAATGTTTATTGCATTCAATTTTGAAATTTATTTAAGTTTACATCCAAACATTTTAAAATTGAATGCACTGTTCATTTCAAATGAATGGGCTTAATTTCATTCATTCTAAATCAATGGCCCTACTTTTTCATTGTGAATACTTACAGTTTTCCAGCATGCATTCATAATGGCATAGATGGGTGCTGATGCTGATCTGGGCATGTCCAGTCTCTTCTCTTCCTCTGCCACATATTTCAACACTTCTGGATTGCTCATTCCACTGTAAGGCATTTCTCCACATGAGTAGATTTCCCACAGTAGTATACCTTTAGATAAGATGTGTACACTATTAGACAGAACCCCTTTTGAATGCTACATTAGAATTAAATTACAAAAGTCCTTCCATCTCATTTGGCACATTGGGCAAGCTGTCCTAAAGAGATAAATGAATAGCATAACTTGTCAAATAATTATGACTATAATATACTATACAATCTATACAAAATTTAGCTAGTGTAACAATGAATAAAAGAAGCTCTTGGACTGTCTGGAAATGGTACCTCTTGGTCAAAGAGCTACAAAAAATTTGATAATACATTTTATTTAAAATCTTTGACAGAAGAAACTACCTCAAAATGTTATCTAAATAAAGTTTTAAACTTCAATTTTAGAAAGAAACATTTATTTTAAACAAAATTAAAAATATAGTCATAAATGTAAATGTTTTAAAACATAATGAAACTGGAAGAGGAACTTACCATAAGCCCAAACATCAGACTTGCTGCTAAACTTTCTGTGATACAAAACTTCTGGTGGAGCCCACTTAAATGGAAATTTGGTTCCCTCTGACATTTGGTATTCATCATCATCAAGCACTATCCTAAATGGAAACAAGAACTTTTGTTAACCTTTCTTTCTTGAAATTGTCAAAGATTGACTTGGGATTTGGTCCTGCACAGCTCAGAGCAAGAAGCATCATACAAAACATTATTATTTCCTGCACAGCTCAGAGCAAGAAGCATCATACAAAACATTATTATTTCCTGCACAGCTCAGAGCAAGAAGCATCATACAAAACATTATTATTTCCTGCACAGTTTTTTGACCACTTCTATTAGGAGTGCCTAGTGTGGATTTTTGATATCCTATCATGCCCCTTGCCAACTATGGCGGGTACCGGGAAAATAAAATACCCAGATTGGACCTAAATTAAACCTGCACCTTACCCAAAAGTAAAGGCAGCTATTAGAGAGCTGAAAGGGGCAGCTACACACATGGTTGTGTGCAGGGCTAACAACCCAGTAATAAAAAAATATTGTTACAAATGCTAAACACATATGAAAAATGACCTATGCCTGGAAATGGACATCCTAGAGATGTAAAACAAACAACACAAAATGTTGCTAAGTGACCACTAAAAAATATATAAAAAAATATAATAAATAAAATATAAATATCTTTTAGACATCATTAAAAAAAACATACATTATTAATTTTATACTTAAGTGAAAAAATCCTTTAGAACTTACCTGGCTAGCCCAAAATCTCCCACCTTGACCACACTCTCTCTACCCACAAGACAGTTCCTCGCTGCCAGGTCACGGTGTATAATATTCTTACTGTCGAGATACTCCATGCCTTTGCATACCTGGTGGTTAAGGTAAAAAGTTGACAAGTACTTTCATGCATAAACATGGCCGCCAAGTTGAAGTAGGTTTTGAACTTTAAAATAATCAGTTCAAGTTAGCCTGACCACTCAGTGACCTGACTCTTAGGGTATACCAGAATGTTACATGGTTTCAAAAGTTGTCACAGCCACGGGTGTCAAAAGGGATAAGCACCTTTGTATATAAAAACTTCTGAATGGCATACATCTAAAATAGCCTCTGACAAACATTACCTAGCATGGTTGTGTGGCTTAGATGCTAAGTCAGGCTAAACTACTGACATGTGAAGGCATATACCTGGTACCTCTAGAACAGGAAGCTTTCCACTGAAAGAGCTCATCTGCCAAAGTAGGCAATTCATCTAGGGAAAGGAGTAACCTGAATTCAAACTTCTGCTGCCTAACAGTGCTCAGGCTTTAGGAGTAACCTGAATTCAAACTTCTGCTGCCTAACAGTGCTCAGGCTTTAGGAGTCACCTTTTAAGTGTTGGGACTTTAGTCACTGAAGCATTTTCTTTCCCAACCCCAGTAGCAGGGTTGGTGCTCAAAGTATTGCATTGCATTTCTTTTGGATTACACAAGCAAAGTCAAGAAGGGGACACATGGAAAACCTACTCTATATCTCTTCTTATGGCCCTGGAATATGTCCTTAGGTCTGAGTTCCTCTATTATCTTTCAAGACAAAAAGAGCCATACATGAGCAGCACAATAGACAGACATATTTGTCTAAATAAAAAAGTAGTTGACATCAAACTGATAAATCACACATTCAAAATGAACTAATTCTAACATCAGTATTACTAAGTCTAAAGCACTGCAGTACTGCTCTGTGACATTTATGAATATGATAAATTAAGCTTTTACTGTTAAGATGGTAAAACTGCATTGGGAAAGGGTACATTTTGGTAAATAATTCACATTGCAAAAGTATACACCAATGTATGGAAGTCTTTCATGTGATCTGATACAGTGTGGGGATGATGGCTGAGTGGTAAAGTGCTTGGCTACCAAACCATGGAGTCTCAGGTTCAAATCTCAGTGAAGGATAGTATTTATGAATTTCAGAATTTTTAGGACACCCTTAGTCCACTTGGTACCTGACATTATCTTATCTTCATAATTACAGACCCAACTAGAGAAGATAATTACATCCTACACATACCCTTGTGTCAATGTAGTGATGCATGTTAATAAGTAACCAATCTGCTGAGTCTTTGGTTTTCCTGGCTGATTCAGGCAACCTATTCCATGCTCTAATAGCACTAGGAAAGAATAAACACATGTATAGATTTGCCCTAGCATAAGGAATAAAAAATCTGCCTTTATTTTTGTGTCTGAGTATTTTATTCTTTGATTGACATTGGTTGAGGAAAGTAACGGTAGTTGATAGTTGTGCTGACCACATGACACCCTAGTTAATCACTGATCATAGAAACAGAATACTTTACTTTTGATGTTTGAAAAGACTTTACTTCTTCTTTTAAGTGCTACAGTGACATACCTGTAAGCTGAAGTCTAACAACTTGGTTTGATTATAAAAGAGCTTCTGACGATGACGTTGGAGGTATCCATTTAAAGCACCTACAATTTTATAACATAAAATGCATTTATTATTACTAAATATAAAATGTGATTTCTAATGTATTTCAAATATATTTCTATTCTTCATTAATAACAGGTCACAAACAAAGAGATTAGAGACAGGATGACCTGCTAACTTCTGTAAAAAAACACAAAGACCTTCCTTCAGGGAACAGTACCAGGAAAAAGAAGAGGCAGATGATAAAGAAAGCGATGGGAAGACAACATAAAGGAATGGACAGGCCTGCCATTGACAGAGGTTCTTTCAAAGGCAAAAGACAGAGAGAAATGGAGAAAGACTGTTGACAAATCTTGTGTCTTGCACTATTGGTCCAACAGTATATGTGAAGGTGAGGGTGAGTCCAATAACTCAAATTTTCTGTAAACTATAAACTCATATCTACACCTAGTTCTGATAATATTTTATCTGATAGTGAAGCTGAACTGGTGTCAATTGTTCATAATATAATAACACTCATTTTTAAACTTAACAACAAAATCAAGCACAGCTAAAGATTTGTAATTTATTGATATTTGAGTTTTGATTTAAGACTAAGACTAAGACTAAGACTGCTTTATTGATCCTTACGGAAATTTGTTGTGATTACAAGGACTCGTTTCTCATATAAAGACAACACAACAGAAAAATACACATAAATACAACAGACAACATAAAGAGTTCATTCAGCGACTACACACAGGTATCTTGGTGCATTTCATGTTCCCTGATCAATGAGTGGCGGTGATAGAGTCTGACCGAGTGAGGTACGAACGAGTTTTTGTACCGCTCTGTTCTTGTTTTGATTGACACCAGTCGCCCACTTCGCGACGACCTGACGTAGTTCTGATAGGCACTTTTGTTCAAAAAGTTCCTTTAAATGTGGTAATGTTGTGAGTAATTTTTGATGCTTTTTTAATGATGTTTTCTAGACGTTGCAACAGTTTAGATGAGGCGTTGCCTTGCCAACAACTTATTCCGTATGTTAGCAGATTTTGTACAGTCGCGCCGTAAAATGTCTCAAGGATCTTCTTGTTTAATTTAAAACTGTTGAGTTTGTATAGAAAAAAGAGTCGCTGGGCTGTTTTCTTTGTCAGAGTTCCAAGGTGGTCTTCCCATGAAAGCTTGTTGTTGATGATAACGCCTAGATATTTATATGCCTTATCTTATCTTATCTTATATAATACAGACGTTACTTCAAAAAAGAAGATGATTACGTCCTACGCGTCATGCATTTAGTCATGCATATTAACCAATGACTTAAATTCTGCCAAGTCACTGGTTTTCCTGGCTAGCTCAGACAACCCATTCCATGCTCTAATAGCACTAGGGAAGAAGGAGTATTTGTACAAATTTGTCCTAGCATATGGGACGAGGAATGTGCCTTTATCTTTGTGTCTTTCAGAGTATTTTATTAAATTTTGTTTTTGTATTTGAAGATTATGGTTCAGTGTTTTATGTATTATTGCTACTTTACTTTTGAGCCTTCTGTCCTGAAGGCTTTCTAAATTTAGTGATTTTACTAAAGGTGTTACTCTAGTCAAATGTGAATATTCGTTTGTTATGAATCGCACTGCTCTATTTTGTGTCTGTTCTAGTTTCTTAATGTTTTCTTGAGTTGAGGGGTCCCAAACAGTGGATGCATATTCTATTATTGGCCTTTACTTGTTCTATAGATGTAGTGTTTATTTGCAGTTCACGTATAGTTTGTTTTTTCTTTCTAAAATCTATTATAAGTTCTTTAGTTTTTGTTACATTCAGTTCTAGAAAGTTGTCGGTGCACCAGTTTGTAAACTCTTCTATCGAGCTTCGATACTGAGTTTCGTCTCCTGAAATAAGACCGACTAAGGCAGTATCATCAGCGAATTTAATGAGTTTAACTGAGTCATAGATGCTTCTTATGTCATTAGTGTAAAGAGTGTATAGTACAGGAGAAAGTACACAACCTTGTGGAGCACCCGTACATAGTACTCGAGTTGACGATTTGGTGTTGTTGACTTTAACATACTGGGGCCGTTGGGTTAAAAAGTTTAGAACCCATGCTTGCAAGTAAGGGCTTACATTTAAGTTACTCAGTTTGTTTATCATTAGATGTGGCTGTATGGTATTGAAAGCCGAGGAGAAATCTACGAAGAGGACTCACCATGAGTTAATAATTCAGTGATAATCATCTGAGGCTCTTGATTCAGTATCACTCCATACAGCTGGACTAGATTAGGGTGATTCAGTTGACTGAAAAAAAAAATGAAAGTTGAATTTCTTCTTCAAGTTTACAGCATCTAAGATTGTAAGAAATTTCTGTACATTGATCTGGATCTATATCTCAGTTTTTTTTTAAGTTTTTGTCTGCCATTATGACCTAATCCTTCACTAGTTTTGTCTGCCATTATTTTACCTAATCCTTCACTAATTTTGTCTGCCATTATGACCTAATCCTTCACTAGTTTTGTCTGCCATTATTTACCTAATCCTTCACTAATTTTGTCTGCCATTATTTTATCTAATCCTTCACTAGTTTTGTCTGCCATTATTTTACCTAATCCTTCACTAGTTTTGTCTGCCATTATTTTACCTAATCCTTCACTAGTTTTTGTCTGCCATTATGACCTAATCCTTCACTAATTTTGTCTGCCATTATGACCTAATCCTTCAATAGTTTTGTCTGCCATTATTTTACCTAATCCTTAAATAGTTTTGTCTGCCATTATTTTACCTAATCCTTCACTAGTTTTTGTCTGCCATTATGACCTAATCCTTCACTAATTTTGTCTGCCATTATGACCTAATCCTTCAATAGTTTTGTCTGCCATTATTTTACCTAATCCTTAAATAGTTTTGTCTGCCATTATTTTACCTAATCCTTCAATAGTTTTGTCTGCCATTATTTTACCTAATCCTTCACTAATTTTGTCTGCCATTATTTTACCTAATCCTTAAATAGTTTTGTCTGCCATTATTTTACCTAATCCTTCACTAGTTTTGTCTGCCATTATATGACCTAATCCTTCACTAGTTTTGTCTGCCATTATTTACCTAATCCTTCACTAGTTTTGTCTGCCATTATTTTACCTAATCCTTCAATTGTTTTGTTTCAATAATGTTTGGGTCTGGGGAGTCTGGTGGCTGAGTGTTAAGTGCTGGGATTCCTGAGCGAGAGGTCTCTGGCTCGAATCTAGGTGAAGACTGGGATTTGGAATTTCGATATTTTTAGGACACTCAACCCAACTCTATTAGGTACCTGACATTAGTTGGAGAAACTAAAGGTGTTCTGTCATTGTGCAGGCCACATGGCACTCTAATTAACCATCAACCATTGAAACATCATCTTCCATAAAGATTTCAAGGTCTGAAAGGGGTACTTAACTTTTTTTTTTGTTAATGTTTGGTGTCCAAAAACAGATTTTGGACTATGGAAGTAGGCAAACCCAGAGGAAACAAACAAATGGAAGCCTAAAAACCTGGATTTTGGGGAAATTCCAGAAAAATCACACCCCTGGTAATAAATATGGGTATTAACTATGAACAACAGATATCCTACAAAAAATAGAGAAAAAACAGAATAGCTGATTTTTGTTTTCTCTATAACAGACTTTGAAAAGAAAAACTTTATAATTCCGTATGTTATGACACAACAAAATGTGTTTCTTGATTCTTCAGTGTGTACACTAAACTTACGTCATTGTTTTAAACTCTTGCAACACTTCATCTGATGTGGGCTTGACTGTCATTTCTTTGATGGCCACAGGTTTACTTATCTGACCTTGTTTATAGAAACCTGAATAAACAACCTAGGCACATAATGAAACAATGAAATGAAAGCAACAAAAAAATCAGTTTCTTTTAGTGAAGAATTAACAGGTAATAATGTAAGATATGAGTTTAGGCATAAATGTAGATTTTCTTTAAATGTTTGTTTTAGGAAATAAAGTAAATGCAAGCTTTGTTTTCAATAGCAACTCAGTTTTGAAACAATGGGGACAGTCCATTACTTGCAGAAAAGATGTTCAAAATGGAGTTAGCAAATCAAATAACTTAGCAATTTCTCATTGACATGATGTATAATAAGACATCAAAACTATGCCTTGGTGTGACCACTGAATCGATTTTCAATGACTTTCAAAATATCGCTAAGCCTTAATGGTTCATTTTGACTTTGCTGTGCTTTTTAAATCATGGCTTTAAGAATGTTCCTCAGTCAATACAGATGTAATTACACTATGACTAACTGTTGGCATCATTTCCTACAAAGACCAATTGGACTTGGGAAATGTTACTTTCTTTCATAGCTAAATTATTGTTTGAAATTACTTACACCAAAACAGCCTCGGCCTAACTCTTTTCCTCTTGATAGAAGTTTTGGATCTAAGTCCCATTTGCCTTAAAATTAATTAAAAAGACATACATATCACTATGTTGGTAAAAAAAAACAAAAAGAGAAAAACTCAAAAAGCTTTTTTAATTTTTTAAAAGTTAGTTTATGCACAACAGTTTTAGTCAGCTATGACACAGTATACTTAACTTCATGAATACAAGGTCAAACATTTATAGTGTAATGCTGGGTACAAGACTACTTACTTCGACTAAAGCCTGCTGTGGATGGTGCATCTCCCCTGGGAGGTGGGTCACGTAACCTGGTATGAATACCTATTTAAAAGAATGTATAAAACAAAATATGAACATGGCATAAAGAAAAATATCATTTTTGTTGTAAATTTGGTGAAGACATGTTAAGAAATGTGGCTAAAACTGCATTTAGCTTTTGAACTTTGACTCAATTGAAAACGAAAAAGTGTATGATGTGGGGTGGAGAGATGTGATTGGTTGAAGTTTTTAATGACTTTTATTAGAATATCCTAACACAAATCAATGAAAATTATTACTGAAAATTGTTCAATAAATTTGACAAAATTTTTTAATGCAGATGTTCAGTAAAAAAAAACACAACCAATTTTTTTTTACATTTTCTTAGAAACTACAGTTTCAGACCTAACCAAGTAATTCTTTTTGTTTTCTTAGAAACTACAGTTCCAGACTAAACCTAAAATAGGATAATGAATTTGATTTCCATAATTACTTGATTTTAGATTTCTTTTGTAATAATTGCAAGAATAATATTATCATATTAAGAAAACACACAACTATTCTATTCAACAAAACATTTGAATCTTTAAAAGGGACATTATAAAATAAATGTGTATTATGTATGGATATGCATTTTTTTAAAATAAATTGACAATAACTGTTACTATTTTGTCTCAAAGTTGTCACTCATAAACTAAAAGCAATTATAATAAAGTGTGGCAAAAATACTTTTAAATATGGAAAAGGCATTAGCCCTACAACATTTTCAGTAGATGATGTTAACTGAAAATAAATGAGTGTGCTAGACTGGCAAAGAATTTTATATAATGTAAAATGAAGATAAATGAGTGTGCTAGACTGGCAAAGAATTTTATCTAATCTAAAATGAAGATAAATGAGTGTTCTAGACTGGCAAAGAATTTTATCTAATCTAAAATGAAAATAAATGAATGTGCTAGACTGGCACAGAATTTTATCTAATCTAAAATGAAGATAAATGAGTATTCTAGACTGGTACAGATGATCTAATTTGAACTGTCCATAAATGAGTGTACTACTAGACTGGTACAGATGATCTAATATAAACTGATGATAAATGAGTGTACTAGACTGGTACAGATGATCTAATATAAACTGATGATAAATGAGTGTACTAGACTGGTACAGATGATCTAATATAAACTGATGATAAATGAGTGTCTCTCACCTCCAGCATTGTGTTTGTGATAATGGACCAGTTCTTGAATACTGTTGTGTGGGTGATTGATAGAGATGTAGTACTGACCTAAATCATTTCTTTTGATTTGATAGTGCCTAACATTACCACCACTGGAACATAATGTAAACAATTTTAAAATAAACTGTCATGAATATTTTTATCAGAGATTTAACTGACCTCACGGCCCAAAAAAAAATTTTTTATAATTTTTAATTAAACAAAAAAAATGGAAATTTTTATAATTTATTGAATTCAAATTAAATGACAACTCATGTTTAAAAAAGTATTTAAAAGAACATTATTTAATGTAATTAAGTGCACTTACTTTTCCGTTGTGAATATAGATAGAGAATATTCTCCTGGGCAACTGATAGACTCTCTCACCAAGAAGCTTCCTTCTCTTCCAGTCTTAGTAAGGAGAGATTTGCTCCTCTCTCTAGAACATTCTTTATAATACCACCTGTGTTAGCAAAAACAAATTAGAATTTGAATAACAAAAATTTGGTTTATGCTACATAATAAGCACCAAGGTCAAGGTTGCTTTAACTGAATAAACAAAATGTTAATAGTTCAAGATACAACAGTAATATTCTGATAGTACTAAAAACAGCCAAGGAATTAAAAAAATAAGAAGGCACCTTCCCAATAGAAAATTCTCATTCCATTTTCTATGTTGGAGAAGCTAACTTTAGAGAGGGTATATACAAATATTTATATTCAACTTTTCAGCTTTTAATGAAAATATTTGAAAGGCTCTCTGATGCTTTTCAGACAGAGATCTTTTGTTTTTGTATTATTACATCCTGAGCATTGAACACTAACCGAATAATTTGGCTAAACATCCTTCCCATTTGAATGCTCCATTAATATAATTTTGGCCAATGATTTATTGCATGTTGTGCTCAATTAGAACAACGTTCTAAAATCTGCCTCACACACTCAAACATAGGTTTCTGGCCTGAGAATTCTAGTTTCACTTTTTTTTTATTGTCCCCTGTCCCCACCCCTAAAAAGTAATTATACATACTAGCTTTACTTGAGCTTCTTAATACAATTATTATAGTATGTCATAAGCTCTCCAACATGTAAAATGAGAAGGAAGAAGAATAAGCTCTATGATGCCTTTTATTTTCTCATAATGCTCTCTCACCCAAGAATTTTAAACTTTTTTTTTTTACCTCAACATACAAAGTAATACAGTTTACCCTCCATTTCATTTTTTTTTTTAATACATTTTTACACACAAAAACCCATATTCAGTCAATGTCAGTTTCATATGGCCAAAAAAATTAGTCATATTCTATATCTATAATGTTCGAACAAGTCAAGAATGAAGTCACAGGAGAGAATGAATTAGCACATGCAGTTTTCTTCACAATTTACTTACTCAAAGACTTCAAGGCCACAGTTTTTCTTAACATAGTTGGCAGGGATGTAGCCTTCTTGGCTGAAATGATTCAAAGATGTCTGATTACTTTAGTAACAAGACAATTTACGTTCATTACATTTTTACATAAACAATAAAAAGCTCCCGGATATAACACAATATTAATTCTAAAAATATGTAAATCAGAAAAGATTTCCCATCATCTATATGTTGACATTAGAAATAAGTCAGTTTACACAATAAAGAATCAGAGAATTCTTTGACAGTAATAACCTCATTATGCCATTCACAAAACTACATGGAACTGAATCTGTTTTAATAGTAAAGAAAATGTCACACAGGTATGCCCCCTCCCCAAAATAATGCTGAGCATAAGTTTTTCAGAGACTAGAGAAGAATGCTTAGGGAACTATCAGTCATGGAAACAGTATCAGTATTAATTAAAGCTAGTTCCTAGTTCACAGATGATGGGTCAAGGCCTAGTACAGTATCAGTATTAATTAAAGCTAGTTCCTAGTTCACAGATGATGGGTCAAGGCCTAGTACAGTATCAGTATTAATTAAAGCTAGTTCCTAGTTCACAGATGATGGGTCAAGGCCTAGTTCTAATGTTTTGCCATTTCAACTTACCCTTGCTTGTTCTTTGCCACCCACCAGTTCTCTGCCGTTTGATCATTCACAAAGTATTGTTCACCCTGATACAAACATATAGGAGAAGAGAGTTAATGACAATTCTGATGTTTCTATAAAGAATGTTTTGTTTTTACATAAATTAGCATACATACAATCATTAACATTATCTATTAACTCAGTTGTATAAGTCAAAATTAATTTCATAGGACACAGACTTTTGCACTATCTTTTTTATACCTTTGTACCTTTAAGTAATAAATGAGTTCTTTAAATGAGAATTTAATTATTTGACTGTTTAAATATCAAGTAATAACTAAGTTATATATACTAGATTTTAGATGTGATCAATAGAATCAATAAACATAAATGTAAAATTTCACAAGGTTACAAAGACAGTTTGTGTGGAAACACAAACTCAAAATTGGCCCCCGAAGTGGTCCACCAACGCAGGTAAAAAGGAAGGTATCAATATTTTAAGAAAGAACAGAGAAGAATGGAGAAAGAAGGTTGACAGATCTTGTGTGGTGCCCCAGCGGTCCAGAAGAAACAAAGGATAAGTGAAAGTGAATGTGAAATTAAATGTAAACCTGGCCTAATTGATGTCTTATAATGAATATCTAATTGATCTAATTGTTTTGTAAAGGGTCAATCTCTTATTCAAATCCTCAAAAAAAGAAAAAAAGATTTCCATAAAAAAAAATAACAAAATAATTCCTATAGTTTAGTGTTCATGCAGCATTACAGTTCATGCGATAATATGAAAAACTACTTATTAATTGTTGTTTTAAATTATGTCCAACTTATATGCATACTAAATAGATTATTTCTCTTAAAAAAAGTAAACATTAATTTTGGGTAAATGTAGTAGTTAGTATAACAGAACTTACATAACATAGCAGACAAATGTAAAAAAAATTATTTTTTTTACATAAAATCTACAACCGTTTCAAACATTAATATAAATTTTTTTTTGTTTTATAAAAATTGCTCTGTGCTATATAAAAAGGGCATGCATTTCTTTTTAATTCCATACTAAATATATAATTATCTAATAAAAAAAAGTCATAACAGTTTAATAAAAGTATTCTTTTCACTCTGAAAACCAAAAAAAAAAAAATAACAATAAATTCCGGCCAAGTGTGGAAAATAATTCATAGTCAAAGAGTTAAAAGAAATTCAAAATGGCACTAATTTTGTTTAAAATGTTAAGAAACAAAAAAGAACATTACGGCAATGAGTTCCAGTCCCCAATCATCTGTAGGCTGGTAGTCATAGACTGCTATGTACACGTTGTCTCCCACTCGAGGCGGCGGCACTGGTGGAATTGGTTCATTCATGGGAAGTAAGTCTTCAAAAAAAAAAAGAAAGAAAAAAAAAAAGAACCTTGTACAGAAATAACACATTACAGATATGACAATTCATTGCAAGTACTGACAATCATTTCTTTAGATAGGCTTTTGTTCGATTTTATTATGAACTTTTTTTTGTATAGTATACTCAAAAATGACAATGGTTCTCACTCTTCAATTTTCTAGCTTTGTTAGTAGTCTACTATCAAAAGCAATCTTGTCCATCCGAAGTTAAGAATTTCAGACAAAAGTAGCCTTTCAAACATCACAAGTCAAAAAGAATTTACTGTGAATCTCTCTAAAGAAAGATTCAAAGATCCTCCTCCCTATTAAAATTTTTTACATATGAAAATACCACTTGCATACCCTGTTTATATCAAGTTTTCAAATTAATTTTCTAAAACTGCTTCAAGCACAATTCCTGGTTTGTCTATTGCAAAATAAAGAATGTATTATGTCTTAACTTACCACAACATTTACAGCCTATTGCATTACGGTTGGATTGGTCGCAACAGTTATAATATGGACGTTTCTTACTCCAAACACCAGGATGGTATTTATTAAAAAATGAAGCCCCTGCATTTACTGCACCTGAAGAAAATGTTTGTGTTCAAGGTATTATTTATGTAATTAACTAAATGCTAAAAAATTAAGCATTTAAACCACATCTGTCATAGAGTTAAACAATAAAACAACAAGCAACAAAGTGATACTTCAGTTCAAGTCATAATGTTAACTCAAACTGAATCTTTAGTATACCCAGGAGAAAAAAAAAGAAAAAATGGTCAGTAAAAGAATGTGAAATAAAATGTACACCAAAAAGAGCTGTTTTGATAAAGTATTGCTAGAGTTCTGCGCCTAAGCAGATGCATATGGTGCTGACCAGCACACTGTTAGACATAAGTCATGAACAGATCTAAGAGAAGGATGTTGAAATTAGACAGAAACAGAGTTCCGTCTCTAAGTCTAGGAGCTTGATTAAAAGCAGTGATGAAGACACACTTTATTATTATGTATTTCTGATGTCCTGAGAGTTTCCTCCATTAGATTTATTACAGTATTACAGCTACCAAACAGCAATTATGGGAGAAATAAATATTTACAAATTTAATCCTATATAAACCCAATAGCTCCTATTTCCTGTTAAGAAAAACCTTTCCCAGGCCCTAAGCAAAGAGAAATAACTCCGAATTTAAAAATCTTAAAAAATAAAAAAAAATAAAAATCAAATTTAAGATACATATAAACAAATTAACAACTTAAAAAAATAAAATGATATGTCTAGTTTAAAAAAATATATACTTTTAATACCATTAGAATATAAAAATACCCATTTTCCCATGTTAGGGCTTAAAGACAGGGGCTATGGGCCTGTTCCTTTTAAAATTATTAAAGCTATAAAAATCTTCCCGATTTTATTAAAAATAGAACCTGTAATCTCCAAAATAATTTGTAATCACGCTTTCAACAAGACTAGAAGAAATCTTCTTTTTAAAAAGTAAGTATTTTGAATAGGGGGTTTTAGAAATGTTCTACAATGGTTTAGGACTAAAACAGGAAAACGTTTCCAACTGCAGAAGGAGCTAATGGGTTAAGAAGCTATTAAGGATATTCTGGAAATTGAAAATAAATGCTGTATTATATGGAGAAAAAATAAAATGTTTTGTTTTTAAAAAATTAACAATTCATAAATGACACAGCATAAAATTTGTATTCTTATATTTCACCTGTTCGAATGGCTTCCAGCCAGGCCTGCCTCTCTATGTTACTGCTGGCTATAATATACAATGTGCAGTAGTCATCTCTGGCATTGCTGTCTGCATACACAATCTGTGAACAGATAATGGAAAATCTAAACATAACCTTGTTGTCAGTTTCTAACACTATTTTAAACAAGCTTAAAAATGAACACAATAACCTACAAATTAATAGAAGTAGAAAGAGATTCGCAGAATATGAGTTAAGTCAAAGACAGACTGTGACGATACGAAACTTGCATGCCAAAGTTCATTTGAGTTTTTCCCAACAAATCGTGGGAAACTTTTATTTTTAACTAAAAACAATTATTTTCCTGTCCACCCATAACTAAATTCTTATAGAATTTATCTCCCCTTGCACTGTTTCTCACGGGACGAATCTCGCCGTAAAACATTAACTAGCTTCTCTAGGGCTAACTTTTAATTTTGACCGCCGTGCAGGTGACCAGCACACAATAGTCGCTGCACTAGCGCTACACGCAGCGGCATAATAACTTTTCATTTCACACCTATTTCCCATTTCTATTATATCCCTCATACATATTATTATGTCTCACACAATTTTGAACTTATAGTTCCTTGGATGAGTTTAATTTTGATTAATTATATCAAACCCTTATCATTGTATCTCGATCCCTAGAATTTTATTTTCATCTTATCCTTTAGTATACTATGCTCATTTACTATAACTGATTACTTATCGTCGTAATCAAATTCAATGGATGAATCTTGACTAGTATCATGCTACATTGTATGATAACCTATTTATTTACTGTGGTTATCTTACTTGTATTTTGTTTGTTATTGAGTTATATGCATGCTTTAAGATTTTATAACTAATTGTCTTAAATGCCTTATTGGGATTGATACCAATGCCTGTATCTGAATGATTGCAAGGCATTTGGGAATCCCTACTCAATGCCTTTGGGAGGTTCCTATTTGTCTGTCTTATCCCCAGCCTGGTTGCTACCCCCGATTGTTCTTGGCCTTAAAATATTGCCCAGTGTCCACAGTGCCTTATACTGCCCAGTATCATCTGCCCAAACTGTCCACTGCCCAATAGGTATTGCCTAACGTCGACTGACTAGAGCAACCTTCGCTGCAGAAGATAAACTGGTATTGAGTTAGCACGGCTCTCTACGAGCTAGAGATCACAGCTGAGAGATCACCCCACTACAACTTAGTCTGCAGCACCAACCCTCTCTACTGCTAAACAGGCAGCGGCCTCACCCTAGAGCCAGCTTGCCTACAGTATAGAGAGTATCCCGAGCTGACATCCTAAGACAGAGCCGGATGACTCATCCTTCTGAGTGCCAGTCCTTTGACCGCCAGAAGACGACCCACGGGCTAGCAGCTAAGAATATAAGTAGCCAGACATAGGAACATTCTTCTCTTCCAATCACTCACCAATTAGCAATCCATGATGAGCAGTTATGTTAGATATTAGCACCTTCATTTCTTAATTATAATTTTATTTGATCATTTATCTTTTGTAAACTTTCATTTATTAAATTATTTTTATTCATAAACGTATAATATTGGTCTGTTCTTACTCTTAGTTGTGGTGTGCCTGTACAAAATCTTATATGTGAGAGGGATAATTAATAAAATTTCCCCTAGACCTAAACAAACCAGCCAATTATTAACTAAATAAACATCTCGTCACACAGACATACACAGACAAAAGTGAAAAAAAAAAGGTTTAAACCTGAAAGACATTATCTTTATCTTCTAGTTTCTTGTCCTCTACCTCCATCACGACCTTCATTAAACAGAGTCTAACTTCCCCCTTAAGACGGCCTGGATTCTGTAAGAACAGGTACAAACTAAGTTTATGGTAACAGATATATAAATTCTATGCACATAAAAAAAAGTATTTGTAAAAAACTAACAAAATATCTCAAAACTGAAAAAAAAAGTTGGAAAGAGATTTGACTTGCAACAATTGGATTTAAACCTGTACTTGTCTGCAGGAATAAAATAGATATAGTGTATTAGAAAATATGCTATCAAGTGAGAAACTTGTGTAAACTGTATCAGGGAACCAAAAGATACAAAGGAAAGAATAAATCAGAAAAGTCAGAGAACAAAATAAAGAAAAAAAAAGTGGATAGGAAAATAATTCAGAGCAAGAGACATCAAACAGAAGAGAAATCATAACATTAAAATTAAAAAACAACACAACTTTTTGGTCAACACAACCTGGGTACGCTATTCTGCCTCATAGTGGCACACAGGTGGAAACGATCATTTGAGGAAGTGATTAGGCTAAAGGAATAACAAAACAAAACTCCTGTGGGAGTGTCCAAGGGAATGCGAGAGCTTATTCCCATTGCACGGTGCAGAGTTGAAAGAGAGCTTCCACGTCCCTGTCGATAATCCATGCGCCGTTCATCAAGGGACTGTTACACTAATGGCAAGTCCTGCATGGTTAGCTTGGTACAACATAGGAAAATGGCAGAGGTTTCGGTGTACTCGGCCTTCAGCCATGCATTATTGTCCATGCGCCCGGAGTGCCAGATATATTGGAAATAGGAATGCTTTACATAGGTATTGACTTAGATCTCTTCCAGACAGATCGGTTGTTCAAGCAGGCTTACATGCCTAGAGCTCGAAGAGCCTTCGGCTCAGCTCTTTTGACAATCAAACAGTCAACTCAGCAAAGAATCTCATGTGGCAGCAAATTAAAAAGTTAGCCTAATAGTCTAGAAAACAATTAAGACCATTGTTGGAGAAAAAATTAGCATAAACATAAATGTCTCAACATGTCTTATGCTCCATAGCAAGAGTGATGGCTTAATAAGTTCTATCAAGGACGTAAATAAAATAATTTTAAAAGCATTCTAGACCTTCTCTTTTTGAGAATCTACATATATATAATATGTAAAGAAATACAATACATGAAGGATATCTAACTAACTTCATTATATCAGGTTTAAAAGTTTTTTGTCACTTGAGAATTTTATACATGATGTATATATAAGATATGGCACACCAATTAAACATATATTATAATTACATGCAAATCCCCTTCATAGTAGGCCAAAACACTGTCTGTAAGTTTAAAAAGTCTGTTTTTGTAATTCTGAGTGTGTAGAATTTTCCTCTTGATAACAGATTTTTTACACAGGACCCCTTCTTTAATCACTGGCCCATATCCATTTATTCTGTGACTGGCACTCATCTCCACTTAATTCTCATTTAAAAGACCTGAACGAAAAAAAAAAAAAGGAAAACAACATTTTTATCAATTTGGTTAAAAAAGGTTAAAAATTGTTGTTAAAAACTTACCAATATCCTTTGGTTGTAGTTGGGATTTAAATTTTAAACAAAAATTAAAGTTTTACATTAGTTATATCCTATTCTGTGGTCAACAATTTGAATGGAAATTAACACACATCCCATTTTATGGGAGCAGGTGTAGAGTTTGTTTTTTGTAAAATGTTTCACATGTTTCGGATGTTCCTTCAGAGTTGAAGATAGTTTACTTCCTAGTCCAAACCTCCCACAGGACGACGGGGGATGGGAGCGGGCAGGGTTTGAACCCTCGACAAATCCGAACGACAGTGCAGCGTGCAAACCGCACGACCAGGCAGCCATCCATTGGAATATATCTTTCTATTCACAATTTTAACTCCTCAGCCTATCAAGCTAACACTTCAAAGCAAGTATGAAGAGTGTTAACTAGTTTTATTTGCTATGTTGACCAATTTTTGATGTCTAATAAGTGGTCTGGTGGAAGTCTCTACATAGGACTAACTTATTTTGTCATCACCAGATAGTAAGTAAAAATAAGTAAAGTTACCCTTTTAGACCTTGTGAACAGATATAGCTGCCTTTCAAATCAATTTCACATTATTTATGTCAACAGTATCTAGAATCAAATCTATTCTACACTGTTTATAAATGTCAATAGTAATTGGAATCAAATCAATTTCAGATGGTTTATGTTAAGAGTTTGGATTATGGGTGATTTCAACCTGAACCTACCTGATATAAATTGGAAAACACTAACCATAGATAACCAAAACCTTAAGGACATAAATGAGCTTTTCATAGAAACTTTACACAACCTAAGTTTAGATCAAATCATTAAAAAGCAAACTAGATTAAACAACACATTAGATCTCTTCTTAACCAACAGACCTGGATTAGTAGTTGATTATAATATTATCCCTGGTCTATCAGACCATGAGATCATAAAAATACACAGTCAGATAAAAGCAGTAGCCAATACAAAACCCAAAAGAAAAATCTTACTCTGGAATAAATGTAACCTAACACAACTACACCAAGCTGCATTAAACTTTCAACAAACATTCTTATTAGAAAAAGACATTAACCAACCAGTCGATGACCTCTGGAATTTCATTAAAAACCATCTTAAAAGCATTATAGAAAATCATATACCAACTAAATACACATCAAACAAAATAAATAAATGCTGGTTTAATAATAGACTAAAGAAGCTTTGTAAACAGAAGGAAAACCTATATAGAAAATTTAAAAGAAACTAAGGCAGAAAGAGTTTACAAAAAGTATATAAAAATTAAACACTTAACCCAAAAAGTAAGCAGACAGCTGCAGAGTGAATACATAAACAATGTAATATCTAAAGATAACAACAAAACCTATGGTCATACATTAAGTCTAAGAAAATGGAAACAACAGGCATAGCGCCATTAAAGATGAACATAACATAATACATAATGATAATGAAACTAAAGCAAACATCCTTAACAAATACTTTGCATCAGCATTCTCAGCCCCAGGAGACAAAGACATATTACTGAATTTGAACCAAGTAGACAACATAGAAGATATAGTAGTACAAGAAAATGGAATTCAAAAACTATTAGCCAACACCAAACCAAATAAAGCGTCTGGACCTGATGGTATTCCAGCTAGATTACTCAAAGAACTAAGCAATGAGCTAGCCCCAGTGTTCAAAATACTCTTTCAGGCTTCGCTTAACCAGGGCAGAATACCAAAGGACTGGAAAGAAGCTAATGTCACCCCCCCTATTTAAAAAAGGAGAAAAATCTGACCCAGGAAACTACAGACCAGTATCACTTACCAGCATCACATGTAAAATCCTAGAACACATAATATGTAGCAACATCATGAACCACTTAGACAAACATAATGTCCTCACACCATACCAACATGACTTTAGGAAATATAGATCATGTGAAACACAACTAATAGGACTAAATGATGATTTTTCTAAAGGTTTAGATAATAGTGAACAAATAGATGCTATCTTACTAGATTTTTCTAAGACTTTTGACAAAGTTTACCACCATAGTTTGCTTAAAAAATTAAAATATTTTGGCATTAATGATCCACTGCATCAGTGGATTAAAGATTTTCTGATAGGGAGAGAACAAACTGTAATAATAAATGGCTCTAAATCAACACCGATAACAGTAAACTCAGGTGTACCTCAAGGAACAGTCTTGGGTCCACTACTATTTTTAATTTACATGAATGATTTACCAAATTGCATTACTTCAGGAACAAAAGTCAGATTATTTGCAGACGATTGCATAATATATAGAACAATAAAAACAACACAAGACACAGATATTTTACAAAGAGAATTAGATGAATTACAGAAATGGGAATCAAATTGGAGCATGTCTTTCCACCCAGAAAAATGTCAGTTGTTAAGAATAACAAAAAAACTAAAACAAATTAATTCCACTTATCTTATTCATGGCAAACCAGTAACACAGACTAAAAATGCAAAATACATAGGTGTTATAATAAATGAAAAACTGTCATGGAATACACATATTGATGAAACTATAAAAAAATCAAACAAAGCATTAGGATTTATTAAAAGAAATTTCTATAAATCAAATAAGAACATAAAACTAAAATGTTATTTAACCTTGGTTAGGCCAATAATAGAATATGCATCCTCCGTTTGGGACCCCTCACCTCAAGAAAACATTAAGAAACTGGAACAGACACAAAATAGAGCAGTGAGATTCATAACAAATGAATATTCACATTTGACTAGATTAACACCTTTAGTAAAATCACTAAATTTAGAAAGCCTTCATGACAGAAGACTCAAAAGTAAATTTAAAGTAAAATTTAATAAAATACTCTGAAAGACACAAAGATAAAGGCACATTCCTTGTCCCATATGCTAGGACAAATTGGTACAAATACTCCTTCTTCTCTAGTGCTATTAGAGCATGGAATGGGTTGCCTGAGCTAGCCAGGAAAATCAGTGACTTGGCAGAATTTAAGTCAATATGCATGACGCATAGGACGTAATCATCTTCTTTTTTGAAGTAACGTCTGTATTATATAAGATAAGATAAGAATAGCACAGGTTTTGAAATTAAACTTTTAATAGCAGAATAATGCACTCAGTATCTGGAATGAAATCCATTACTTTTTTATTTACTACAAGAACGAAGTCTGTGTATTTAACACTTTTAAATAAAGATTATATCAACTCAATATGTATATCTGTGTGTATGGTACAAATTTTTTATATGTTATTTCTCCCACATCCAATCTCAGATTAAGCTGAAATTTTGCACTATTATTTCTTTTACATGACAACAAAAGAATCAGTAAAAAAAAATTATTCAATAAGTTAATTAACTTTTGGTAATTTATTATTTTGCTTGGTATCTTGAACAAGAGAAAGAAATCATACTTGACAGATGTGGTGGTATAAGTTGAATTAGTCCCCTTGAGGACTCTTGAGCTCTGAGAGAACATTTTTTTTATTCATTTAAAAAATGAACATGTAAAGATTCACCAAGATATCCTCTTCTTCCCTACCCCTTTTACAACTGGTCCAGACAAGTGATAGGATCATAGCAAATAGAGAAAGTCATCTAAACAAAAACAATTGGTAAAAATATTTCTTATTGCACAGATGTATTATGTCTAGGTCAATCATGCATATAATTATATAATTGAGCCAAACTAATTGCTACATTTACACTTGTTTTTTAAAAAGTATTTTTTTTTCTTGTTGTCCTTTTTTTTCTTCTTCTATCCAACTTTTTAGCAGCTGAGCCATAGGCCTGATGTCCTCTTCATTAATTACAAGGCTTTAATTGTATTAATAAGTTTTTATTAGAGTCTATGATAGAATTAGACTTTGTCTGATTCAGTGGTGTCTATCTTATGATATAGAGATATTTTAAGACATTCAAAAGGAAGATGTTTAAAGGTGGTAAAAATAATTAAATTAAAAGTTCATATTTCTATAATTTACTAATTTAGTTAGTCTAAGCAAAATAAAAAAAAAAAAAAAAGAAACACTATTTTAACAATTTATTATAATTATTTAGTATATAAATACTAAAACTCTTTCAGTGCAGGGTTACTCTCAATGAGTAACTTTGCTAGCACTGGCAAGTGTGGAATTACTGTCAGCAAATAACTTGGAATACAATAGATATAGTTGTTTCAATATCTTTAAAATGGTATATCCTTTTGATTTCTCTTTTATTTTTTATTTTCTGCATTTGAGCATGTATTTTGTAATCATACCTTACATTAGCACAATGAGAATCTATTCAATAAATTCTATAATATTGAATCACTTAATTAATAGTAATAATAGTTTATAACTCACAGATTTATTTATTAATAATAAAAATCTTCAAATATGTGATGTGTGTATCTGCCTTCACCTTCAGTTCATACTGGGGAGGAAAGCAAGAATGAACAACAGAGCCCTTTACTATCAATTTATAGCCTTCTTAAATTTAAATTAACTTTGATACTAAAGTTAACTAGAGTCTAGCCTAGTGTGGTTTTAGTAACTTTTTACTACTACTATTGTACTGTACTTTATAGATATCTAGATCAGTAGATCTACATTAATATTTTTTTAAATTTATGATTATTGGAATTTCCATTACAAAACTTACACAAACTTTGTCGAAATTAAAACCTCTAATGCCAGTAACTTCAGTAAGGCCCCGTCTAGGGGGTATCTTGTTCTTCAACATTACGTCATTAGAAATCTACGAATACAATACACATTCTAGACTACTACTTTCTACTATCTAGTGATAGACTAGTGTGTAATCTAGTTATTTAGATTGTCTTAACACTAATACTTGTAATATCATTAAATATGTAACATAACACTAATTATTAGTCTAATATTAATAACACTAGATCTAGATATATAGAACTAGATCTAGTAACACTAACAGTGAAGTGACACTGACTCTGACTCTTATCACAGTCAAGTCACACTACTCAAACTCAAGACTACTGACTTAGTACTGTGACAGTCACAGTAGAAATCTGGATCTAGATCTAGAACTACATGTACATCTAGTCTCTCAGTCTATGCAATTCTAGCTCTAGACCTAAAGAAAATTTAACGTAATGAATATCGGAATGTAGATAATTTAGAAAAAAAAGATCTAGTCTAGATCTTTATTGAATAGATTTAGATTTATTTTATATCTAGACTCTAGATTCTAATAACAACAATCTATAAACCAGGAAGAAAAGTTTTTTTTTCCTCTTTATCTGCAATTGTAAAATTCGAATCGGAAAAGCTATTTATAGTTCTGTACTTCTCGGAATGATAAGATGCCCCTGTCATTTACATCTAATGTTCTAGCTGTCACAGCCTCGTTTGAGACTCATTGTGACATGTTGTTTAGATATACGTTGTCTGCATTTGTCGCGGTTGTAGCCTCGATACAAGTTAAAATTAGCGCAATATAATGAATATTTCCTTAGACTTTCAGTTTCAGATCTAGAAGAAAAAAAATATTTCCGAAGACCCCTTTTGAATGCCCCATTCCAGTCCCCCACACATTTAGGACATCCATAGGAAAGCACCAATGATGCATTCTCTCTCCAGCTCTTTTTAGCGGCCCCCGAAAGGGGATAAGACGCTATTAATTTTGTGTGGAATGTCTGTCCGTCCGTCCGTCCGTCCCGTTTAGATCTCGTAAACTAGAAAAGATAGTGAAAATCCGACATCATAATATTTTAGACCAATCAAAGTTCTGATGCAACATACGTCTACTTTGTTCTTTTCTGAAAGCGAAAAATCTAATTTTTTAAATCACTTATGCAAGCAGTTTTTTTTTCATAAAATACACCACTTTTACAACTATTCACTTAATAGTAACAAACACGAGCGGCTATTTAGTAGTGGAGATGGCCATTTACTATATTTATAACACATTTATGCAAACGGTTTTAGATTTTTTTGTCAAAAAATTATTATTTTTTTTTTTTACATTTGTATTGCTAAGTTAAGTAAGTTCTGTAATACTAACTACTATATTTACACACACAAAAAATGTTTACTTTTTTTTTAAAGAGAAAAAATCTATTAAGTATGCATATAAGTTGGACATAATTTAAAACAACAATAAATAAGTAGTTTTTCATATTATCGCTTGAACTGCAGCACCGCACTATGGCTATAATACACGTAACGAAAGGATTTTTTTTTAGGGAAATGTTTTTTTCTTGAGGATTTAGAGGTTGGCCTTTTACAAAACAATTAGATCAATTAGATATTCATTATAAGACATCAGTTAGGCCAGGTTCACATCTAACTTCACATTCACTTTCACCTATCCTTTGTATGCTGGACCGCTGGGGCACCACACAAGATCTGTCAACCTTCTTTCTCCATTCTTCTATGTCATTTGTCTTTGATAGAATTTCATTCCGATGTTCTTTCTGAAAATATTGAAACCTGCCTTTTTTACCTACCTGGGTGGGCCACTTCGGGGGCCGATTTTGATTTTGTGTTTCCAAACTGTCTTTGTAACCTTGTTATTAATTTGATTTCTGGAGCATATTATGATGGAAACTAGAACTATTTATTCCTAGCTTGACCATGAGCGGACGGCCTTTTTCAAATCTCAGGTTTGCATATGATACAGACCTCATTGTAAAAAATGCCGACCAGTGTACAAACAAAACTGGATAGTGCAGTTAGAGCTATTGGCATAGAAATTAGTGCAGAAAAAATTAAAATACAAGTTTGTGGTGGAGATAGTACGAGATGTTGCATACAGTTGAATGGTCAAACATTTGAAGAATTAGAGTCAAACATAGCAAAAGATGGAGGATCAATAAAAGAGATAAAAACCCACCGAAGTTCTGCATCTGCTGCCATGAGCAAACTGTGGAAAATTTGGAGGAGTAGCCTTATATCAGCTTTCAAGTAAAATTAAATTTGTATTTGTCGCTAATGGTCTTTGTGCTTCTATATATATAGTTGGGAAGTCTTATATTTGCCTGCTCCAGGGAAAGCCTACTCGGATCCAAGCATCATGATAAATGGTTATGACATAAATGCAGTGGACAGATTCACATATCTTGGCAGCACACTCTCCAGAAACGGGAAGATCGATAATGAAATCAACCTGCGTATCGCCAAGGCCAGTGCATCCTATGGCAGACTGTCTAGAAACGTCTGGAACAGACGTGGTATCACTACAAATACAAAGCTAGGGATCTATCGAGCTTTCATTCTCTCTACATTGCTCTATGCCTCAGAAACATGGACAGTGTACAGAAAACATGCAAAGAAACTGAACCACTTCCACATAACATGTCTAAGAAAAATACTGAATGTCAAATGGCAAAAAAAAAAAATACCGGATACTGAAGTCCTTCGAAGAGTGGGTCTGCAAAGCATCCACACAATCCTGATGCAGTCACAGATGCGGTGGGCAGGACACGTCTGCAGAATGGAAAACCGAAGCATCCCTAAACGACTCCTGTATGGCCAATTAATGGAAGGAAAGCGCTCGCAAGGCGGTCAAAGAAAACGCTTTAGGGAAACCCTCAAAGCTTCTCTGAAGGCGTTCAGCATAGACCCAGCCACCTGGGAGACAGAGATGCATGACTTATGACAGAGCATCATGACGTCGCGCTGTGATGACAAAGTGGTCATCATCGAACCACGATGGACGAACTATATAGTTGGGAAAGTTGGAATGCTGAAGCTGAAAGAAGAATTCAAGCCTCGGAGAGTACATGCTGGTTATCAGATACCAGGAAAAGAAGACAAATGAGTTTGGCACCAATTTTGGTGGTGGCATACTGTTACAAGTCAACACTCTTGCTGGTAAAAAGGAGAAGCTCCTCAATACTATGAAGAGATGAAAGCTGAGCTGGTTTGTTTATTATGTAAGATATGACTCACGGTCCAAATTCATCCTTCAAGAAAAGAAAAGCTGGCTAGACAGTTTAATTGGATAGACAGGAGTCTCTCTTGATATCCTGCTAAGAACAGTAGCTGACCTGGAAAAATGGTAGGATTTTGTTTCGCAAACTGTTACAGCACCAATACGACGAAAGTCTAAAGGGAAGCGGGAATGTCGTAAGAATACAAGAAACTATAGATTAATAGTTAATTAACTATTTTAATAAATCTTATCTTATCTTATATAATACAGACGTTACTTCAAAAAAGAAGATGATTACGTCCTACGCGTCATGCATTTAGCCATGCATATTAAACAATGACTTAAATTCTGCCAAGTCACTGGTTTTCCTGGCTAGCTCAGGCAACCCATTCCATGCTCTAATAGCACTATGGAAGAAGGAGTATTTGTACAATTTTTTCCTAGCCTATGGGACGAGGGATGTACCTTTATCTTTGTGTCTTTCAGAGTATTTTATTAAATTTTGTTTTTGTTTTTAAAGATTATGGTTCAGTGTTTTATGTATAATTACTACTTTACCTTTGAGTCTTCTGTCCTGAAGGCTTACTAAATTTAGTGATTTTACTAAAGGTGTTACTCTAGTCAAATGTGAATGTTCGTTTGTTATGAATCTCACTGCTCTATTTTGTGTCTTTTCCAGTTTCTTAATGTTTTCTTGGGTTGAGGGGTCCCAAACGGAGGATGCATATTCTAATTGTTTTGTTTGGTACCCCAAACAAGGGAAAGATATTATACTTGACTGAAGTGTTGGTATAAGCTGAATTAGTCCCCTTTATAGGTCATCGTCCAAGTCTTAGTGAACACAAAGCTAAAAAATAGGATGAGACTATAGAAGCTATAGATAACTAAACAATCTTACATGTGAATAAGCTTTCGTTAGCAGAGTAGTTATCGCGTTGTCTTGAACCGTTAGTTCGAATTAAAGTCGTTTCCCCCTTTTTTTATTTTTATAAATGCTTTTTTATTGGGGCCAAAAAGTGTAAATGCGTGTATGTGTGTGTAGTTGGGGTTTCCGGTCGAAAAACAGTATGTTCAATAGTATATTAAATATTTCGATATTAAATTGAGAAGTCGTGGGTGAGAAGGAGGGAAAGCGGATATGTACAAGTGATACTAGAATTCACAGGCCAAAAACATGTGTGCATGTCGGGGGAGGGGCGTTATAACGCGAGTCGTTCCAGTTCCATTCAAAATTTGTCAGAGAACATTGCGATACGCAGGGTAAAAAACAAACAACAAAAAGATGTTCAGGAGAGAGAGTGATATAATTTATGGGCTACAAAGTATGTCAGGGGGATCGTAAAATGTTGACCGTTCATTGGAAACTCAACAAAAAAAAAGGAAGGGATTTTCAGGCCTCAATAAACAAATCAACGTTTAACGGCGAAGCCGGTGTCTACTACATTTAATGTATCAGGGAACTCGCTGCATCAACTTTAATGATTATGAGCAAATTAATTTTTAACTTCTGCGTGCAATCTTCCAAGTGTTCTTGTGTCATGATACTTCTCAAACTAGTCTTGTGTCATGATACTTCTCGAACTAGTCTTGTGTCATGATACTTCTCAAACTAGTCTTGTGTCATGATACTTCTCGAACTAGTCTTGTGTCATGATACTTCTCAAACTAGTCTTGTGTCATGATACTTCTCAAACTAGTCTTGTGTCATGATACTTCTCGAACTAGTCTTGTGTCATGATACTTCTCAAACTAGTCTTGTGTCATGATACTTCTCGAACTAGTCTTGTGTCATGATACTTCTCAAACTAGTCTTGTGTCATGATACTTCTCAAACTAGTCTTGTGTCATGATACTTCTCGAACTAGTCTTGTGTCATGATACTTCTCGAACTAGTCTTGTGTCATGATACTTCTCGAACTAGTCTTGTGTCATGATACTTCTCGAACTAGTCTTGTGTCATGATACTTCTCGAACTAGTCTTGTGTCATGATACTTCTCGAACTAGTCTTGTGTCATGATACTTCTCGAACTAGTCTTGTGTCATGATACTTCTCGAACTAGTCTTGTGTCATGATACTTCTCGAACTAGTCTTGTGTCATGATACTTCTCAAACTAGTCTTGTGTCATGATACTTCTCGAACTAGTCTTGTGTCATGATACTTCTCGAACTAGTCTTGTGTCATGATACTTCTCGAACTAGTCTTGTGTCATGATACTTCTCAAACTAGTCTTGTGTCATGATACTTCTCAAACTAGTCTTGACAACTTTAAACGTGCTGAAATTTTGTTCACAAGTTACCTGCCTTCATGACAACGTAAGCACAAAAGTAGGGGCACTATACATTACAAAATACGCCCCTGCCAATACTATTTACCCCAATAAAAATTCTGTTCAATCAAATTGGAAAGTTTTTACAAGACAGGCACATTTTGCTCTCACCTCCACATGACCACAACTGTCATCTTCGTCGTCCACAATCTTTGTTGTCCCCCTCATTCCATTGATAGAAGATTTTCTGGTAGGGAGAGAACAAACTGTAATAATAAATGGCTCTAAATCAACACCAGTAACAATAAACTCAGGCGTACCTCAAGGAACAGTCTTAAGTCTACTACTATTTTTAATTTACATAAACGATTTACTTAATTGCATTAGTTCAATAACAAAAGTCAGATTATTTGCAGGCAATTGCATAATCAATAAATACAACACAAGATACAGACATTTTACAAAGAGAATTAGATGAATTACAGAAATGGGAATCAAATTGGAGCATGTATTTCCAACTAGAAAAAAACTAAAATGTTATTTAACCTTGGTTAGGCCAATAATAGAATATGCACCCTCTGTTTGGGACCCCTCAACTCAAGAAAACATTAAGAAACTGGAACAGACACAAACTAGAGCATTGAGATTCATAACAAACGAATATTCTAATTTGAGTAGAGTAACACCTTTAGTAAAATCACTAAATTTAAAAAGCCTTCAGGATAGAAAACTCAAAAGTAAAGTAGAAAAATTATACATAAGTGGTAAGTTTTCAGATTTTCCACAGCTGGATCAATGTATGTGGAATCAAAGAAGAGCATTGATATTAAGCTCTTGGAAAACTGGAGGCTGAACTCAGTTGATAAATGCGTGACGCGTAGGACGTAATCATCTTCTTTTTTGAAGTAACGTCTGTATTACATGTAGTACGACATTTCATTGAAATTTCACGTTAGATTTACGTGAACGATTTTTGAAACAACTAGAAGTCTTTCAAAATGTGGAAATAAAAGTGTTTTGACATCGCTTCTTCATTGCCCAAAGTGGCTTGATTAAGTAAATTGAGTTGTGCCTGTTTCTTTATGATTAAAAAATTATAATTAAAAAATGGTATTGAACTTTTTGAGCCATGTTGGCGAAAAATAAAAACACAACAAAGAACAAAGCAATAATTTAATTTAACTGCATTTCTTGGCAGAGTATTCCAGCAATTTCTTTTCTTTTTTACGCTTCTTTTTCAATTCTGTTACACTGTGACCACAATCCATGTTTGGTCAAAAGCTCAAGCGCTTAATAAATATCAATGTGAATGGTTTCTTCAAAGGGATAATAATTGTTATTTACTATTGATATTTGAAAAGGCAATAAGCTATTTGAGATATTGGGCCCTTTTGGGGACCTTTATATGTTCATATATTATATGTTAATGCTAACTATATTTCTTGGGGGCCCAAAGCTATATAGCTTGTGTTACGATTTGTAACTGTTTTTAAAATTTGACTTGATATAAATCTAATGTTCACCCCTATTTCTTGTTCTGTTTCAAATAGTCACGAAGTGTGTGCGTCAAGGTCTTACGGTTTGAATGAGTGGGATGTTTGTGGCTCATTGAATTCCTGAAGATACTCATAATGAGGCATCATATAAAAAAAAAAGATGTTGATTACAAGTAATTAGCTTCGAGCAAATACAATAACTTGCGCATAAAAGACATTGTAAATTTTATAGTAATAGATTTCTAGTTAGTTCGAGCAATGGGAGAAACGCAGATTAGGTTGACTATTTAAGCTAGAAAGACAACTTCCGAGGGTCAATGAGTTTTTAAATAAGCTAATTGTCTCTACTTTTGCGAATCTACTAGTGACATTACATTTTATTGTGTATTTGTAGTGTGTTCAATATTTTCGTGATTTCAAGCTGAGGAACTAGAAAAAAATACAAAATAATTATTTAATGAAAAGCCTATATTAATTGTAGGCCTAATTGGATGTAATTAACGCGTAGGACACGTAGGACGTCATCATGTTCTTTTTTTTTAAGTAACGTCTGTATCATGTGATGAGATAACATAATTGAATAAATAATAAATATAACAAAACTATATGATATATATTAAAGTAAATCAGTGCGATCATAAATATTAGCGCAATTTCATGCTTTTAGCTTTCTCTGTGCGCTATGATCCTATCACTTGTCCGGAGCTTTCTCTGTGCGCTATGATCCTATCACTTGTCTGAAGCTTTCTCTGTGCGCTATGATCCTATCACTTGTCCGGAGCTTTCTCTGTGCGCTATGATCAAATCACTTGTCTGGAGCTTTCTCAATGCGCTATGATCCTATCACTTGTCCGGAGCTTTCTCTGTGCGCTATGATCCAATCACTTGTCTGGAGCTATCTCAATGCGCTATGATCCTATCACTTGTCCGGAGCTTTCTCTGTGCGCTATGATCCAATCACTTGTCTGGAGCTTTCTCAATGCGCTATGATCCTATCACTTGTCTGTAGCTTTCTCTGTGCGCTATGATCCAATCACTTGTCTGGAGCTTTCTCAATGCGCTATGATCCTATCACTTGTCCGGAGCTTTCTCTGTGCGCTTTGATCCAATCACTTGTCTGGAGCTTTCTCTGTGCGCTATGATCCTATCACTTGTCTGGAGCTTTCTCTGAGCTATGATCCTATCACTTGTCTGGAGCTTTCTCTGTGCGCTATAATCCTATCACTTGTCTGGAGCTTTCTCTGTGCGCTATGATCCTATCACTTGTCTGGATCTTTCTCTGTGCGCTATGATCCTATAACTTGTCTGGAGCTTTCTCTGTGCGCTATGATCCTATCACTTGTCTGTAGCTTTCTCTGTGCGCTATGATCCTATCACTTGTCTGGAGCTTTCTCTGTGCGCTATGATCCTATCACTTGTCCGAAGCTTTCTCTGTGCACTATGATCCTATCACTTGTCTGTAGCTTTCTCTGTGCGCTATGATCCTATCACTTGTCTGGAGCTCTCTCTGTGCGCTATGATCCTATCACTTGTCTGGAGCTTTCTCTGTGCGCTATGATCCTATCACTTGTCCGGAGCTTTCTCTGTGCACTATGACTTTATCACTTGTCTGGAGCTTTCTCTGTGCACTATGATCCTATCACTTGTCTGGAGCTTTCTCTGTGCACTATGATCCTATCACTTGTCTGGAGCTTTCTCTGTGCACTATGATCCTATCACTTGTCTGGAGCTTTCTCTGTGCACTATGATCCTATCACTTTTCTGGAGCTTTCTCTGTGCGCTATGATCCTATCACTTGTCTGGAGCTTTCTCTGTGCGCTATGATCCTATCACTTGTCTGGAGCTTTCTATGTGCGGTATGATCCTATCACTTGTCTGGAGCTTTCTCTGTGCACTATGATCCTATCACTTGTCTGGAGCTTTCTCTGTGCACTATGATCCTATCACTTGTCTGTAGCTTTCTCTGTGCACTATGATCCTATCACTTGTCTGTAGCTTTCTCTATGCACTATGATCCTATCACTTGTATGGAGCTTTCTCTGTGCACTATGATCCTATCACTTGTCTGGAGCTTTCTCTGTGCACTATGATCCTATCACTTGTCTGGAGCTTTCTCTGTGCACTATGATCCTATCACTTGTCTGGAGCTTTCTCTGTGCGCTATGATCCTATCACTTGTCTGGAGCTTTCTCTGTGCACTATGATCCTATAACTTGTCTGGAGCTTTCTCTGTGCACTATGATCCTATCACTTGTCTGGAGCTTTCTCTGTGCACTATGATCCTATCACTTGTCTGGAGCTCTCTCTGTGCGCTATGATCCTATCACTTGTCTGGAGCTCTCTCTGTGCGCTATGATCCTATCACTTGTCTGGAGCTTTCTCTGTGCACTATGATCCTATCACTTGTCTGGAGCTCTCTCTGTGCGCTGTGATCCTATCACTTGTCTGGAGCTCTCTCTGTGCGCTATGATCCTATCACTTGTCTGGAGCTTTCTCTGTGCGCTATGATCCTATCACTTGTCTGGAGCTTTCTCAATGCGCTATGATCCTATCACTTGTCTGGAGCTCTCTCTGTGCGCTATGATCCTATCACTTGTCTGGAGCTCTCTCTGTGCGCTATGATCCTATCACTTGTCTGGAGCTTTCTCTGTGCACTATGATCCTATCACTTGTCTGGAGCTCTCTCTGTGCGCTATGATCCTATCACTTGTCTGGAGCTTTCTCTGTGCGCTATGATCCTATCACTTGTCTGGAGCTCTCTCTGTGCGCTATGATCCTATCACTTGTCTGGAGCTCTCTCTGTGCGCTATGATCCTATCACTTGTCTGTAGCTTTCTCTGTGCGCTATGATCCTATCACTTGTCTGGAGCTTTCTCTGTGCGCTATGATCCTATCACTTGTCTGGAGCTCTCTCTGTGCGCTATGATCCTATCACTTGTCTGGAGCTCTCTCTGTGCGCTATGATCCTATCACTTGTCTGTAGCTTTCTTTGTGCGCTATGATCCTATCACTTGTCTGGAGCTTTCTCTGTGCGCTATGATCCTATCACTTGTCTGGAGCTTTCTCTGTGCGCTATGATCCTATCACTTGTCTGGAGCTTTCTCTGTGCGCTATGATCCTATCACTTGTCTGGAGCTTTCTCTGTGCACTATGATCCTATCACTTGTCTGTAGCTTTCTCTGCGCACTATGATCCTATCACTTGTCTGGAGCTTTCTCTGTGCACTATGATCCTATCACTTGTCTGGAGCTTTCTCTGCGCACTATGATCCAATCACTTGTCTGGAGTTTTCTCTGTGCACTATGATCCTATCACTTGTCTTTAGCTTTCTCTGTGCACTATGATCCTATCACTTGTCTGGAGCTTTCTCTGTGCACTATGATCCTATCACTTGTCTGTAGCTTTCTCTGCGCACTATGATCCTATCACTTGTCTGGAGCTTTCTCTGTGCACTATGATCCTATCACTTGTCTGGAGCTTTCTCTGCGCACTATGATCCAATCACTTGTCTGGAGTTTTCTCTGCGCACTATGATCCTATCACTTGTCTTTAGCTTTCTCTGTGCGCTATGATCCTATCACTTGTCTGGAGCTTTCTCTGTGCGCTATGATCCTATCACTTGTCTGGAGCTCTCTCTGTGCGCTATGATCCAATCACTTGTCTGGAGCTCTCGCTGTGCGCTATGATCCTATCACTTGTCTGTAGCTTTCTCTGTGCACTATGATCCTATCACTTGTCTGTAGCTTTCTCTGTGCACTATGATCCTATCACTTGTCTGGAGCTCTCTCTGCGCACTATGATCCTATCACTTGTCTGTAGCTTTCTCTGCGCACTATGATCCTATCACTTGTCTGGAGCTTTCTCTGTGCACTATGATCCTATCACTTGTCTGGAGCTTTCTCTGTGCACTATGATCCTATCACTTGTCTGTAGCTCTCTCTGTGCACTATGATCCTATCACTTGTCTGTAGCTCTCTCTGTGCACTATGATCCTATCACTTGTCTGGAGCTCTCTCTGCGCACTATGATCCTATCACTTGTCTGTAGCTTTCTCTGCGCACTATGATCCTATCACTTGTCTGGAGCTCTCTCTGCGCACTATGATCCTGTCACTTGTATGTAGCTTTCTCTGCGCACTATGATCCTATCACTTGTCTGGAGCTTTCTCTGCGCACTATGATCCTATCACTTGTCTGTAGCTTTCTCTGCGCACTATGATCCTATCACTTGTTTGAAGCTCTCTCTGCGCACTATGATCCTATCACTTGTCTGGAGCTTTCTCTGCGCACTATGATCCTATCACTTGTCTGGAGCTTTCTCTGCGCACTATGATCCTATCACTTGTCTGGAGCTTTCTCTGTGCACTATGATCCTATCACTTGTCTGGAGCTTTCTCTGTGCACTATGATCCTATCACTTGTCTGGAGCTCTCTCTGTGCGCTATGATCCTATCACTTGTCTGGAGCTCTCTCTGTGCGCTATGATCCTATCACTTGTCTGGAGCTTTCTCTGTGCACTATGATCCTATCACTTGTCTGGAGCTTTCTCTGTGCACTATGATCCTATCACTTGTCTGGAGCTTTCTCTGTGCACTATGATCCTATCACTTGTCTGGAGCTTTCTCTGTGCACTATGATCCTATCACTTGTCTGGAGCTTTCTCTGTGCGCTATGATCCTATCACTTGTCTGGAGCTTTCTCTGTGCACTATGATCCTATCACTTGTCTGGAGCTTTCTCTGTGCACTATGATCCTATCACTTGTCTGGAGCTTTCTCTGTGCACTATGATCCTATCACTTGTCTGGAGCTTTCTCTGTGCACTATGATCCTATCACTTGTCTGGAGCTTTCTCTGTGCGCTATGATCCTATCACTTGTCTGGAGCTTTCTCTGTGCACTATGATCCTATCAATTGTCTGGAGCTTTCTCTGTGCACTATGATCCTATCACTTGTCTGGAGCTTTCTCTGTGCACTATGATCCTATCACTTGTCTGGAGCTTTCTCTGTGCGCTATGATCCAATCACTTGTCTGGAGCTTTCTCTGTGCGCTATGATCCAATCACTTGTCTGGAGCTTTCTCTGTGCGCTATGATCCAATCACTTGTCTGGAGCTTTCTCTGTGCGCTATGATCCAATCACTTGTCTGGAGCTTTCTCTGTGCGCTATGATCCAATCACTTGTCTGGAGCTTTCTCTGTGCACTATGATCCTATCACTTGTCTGGAGCTTTCTCTGTGCGCTATGATCCTATCACTTGTCTGGAGCTTTCTCTGTGCGCTATGATCCAATCACTTGTCTGGAGCTTTCTCTGTGCGCTATGATCCAATCACTTGTCTGGAGCTTTCTCTGTGCGCTATGATCCAATCACTTGTCTGGAGCTTTCTCTGTGCACTATGATCCTATCACTTGTCTGGAGCTCTCTCTGTGCACTATGATCCTATCACTTGTCTGGAGCTCTCTCTGTGCACTATGATCCTATCACTTGTCTGGAGCTTTCTCTGCGCACTATGATCCTATCACTTGTCTGGAGCTTTCTCTGTGCACTATGATCCTATCACTTGTCTGGAGCTTTCTCTGTGCACTATGATCCTATCACTTGTCTGTAGCTCTCTCTGTGCACTATGATCCTATCACTTGTCTGTAGCTCTCTCTGTGCACTATGATCCTATCACTTGTCTGGAGCTCTCTCTGCGCACTATGATCCTATCACTTGTCTGTAGCTTTCTCTGCGCACTATGATCCTATCACTTGTCTGGAGCTCTCTCTGCGCACTATGATCCTGTCACTTGTATGTAGCTTTCTCTGCGCACTATGATCCTATCACTTGTCTGGAGCTTTCTCTGCGCACTATGATCCTATCACTTGTCTGGAGCTCTCTCTGTGCACTATGATCCTATCACTTGTCTGGAGCTCTCTCTGTGCACTATGATCCTATCACTTGTCTGGAGCTCTCTCTGTGCACTATGATCCTATCACTTGTCTGGAGCTTTCTCTGCGCACTATGATCCTATCACTTGTCTGGAGCTTTCTCTGTGCACTATGATCCTATCACTTGTCTGGAGCTTTCTCTGTGCGCTATGATCCAATCACTTGTCTGGAGCTTTCTCTGTGCGCTATGATCCAATCACTTGTCTGGAGCTTTCTCTGTGCGCTATGATCCAATCACTTGTCTGGAGCTTTCTCTGTGCGCTATGATCCAATCACTTGTCTGGAGCTTTCTCTGTGCGCTATGATCCAATCACTTGTCTGGAGCTTTCTCTGTGCACTATGATCCTATCACTTGTCTGGAGCTTTCTCTGTGCGCTATGATCCTATCACTTGTCTGGAGCTTTCTCTGTGCGCTATGATCCAATCACTTGTCTGGAGCTTTCTCTGTGCGCTATGATCCAATCACTTGTCTGGAGCTTTCTCTGTGCGCTATGATCCAATCACTTGTCTGGAGCTTTCTCTGTGCACTATGATCCTATCACTTGTCTGGAGCTCTCTCTGTGCACTATGATCCTATCACTTGTCTGGAGCTCTCTCTGTGCACTATGATCCTATCACTTGTCTGGAGCTTTCTCTGCGCACTATGATCCTATCACTTGTCTGGAGCTCTCTCTGTGCACTATGATCCTATCACTTGTCTGGAGCTCTCTCTGTGCACTATGATCCTATCACTTGTCTGGAGCTTTCTCTGCGCACTATGATCCTATCACTTGTCTGGAGCTTTCTCTGTGCACTATGATCCTATCACTTGTCTGGACCAGTTAATACAAGTGGTCGAAAAGAAACAGATATATGTTTAAATGTTACCGTGATTGCTTTTAATGCATTCGATCAAAGTTGTACGACCTGAATTCGAACTCAGGGTTCAAACCTCCTTAAGGGTACTAATTCAACTTATATCAACACATCTCTCAAGTACAATTTCTTTCCCTTGTTATATACCTAACAAAATAATTAATTACCAATGGTTCATTAACTAATTGTTTAATTTTAAAAAAATTGATTCTTGTTTTGTCAGGTACAAGAAATAATTGTGCAAAATTTCAACTTGATCCAAGATTGGCTGTGAGAGAAATAACGTGAATAAATATTTTCCAGACAGACAAACAGACAGACAGTGAGTTGATATAAGCTTTGTAATAAAAAAGCGTTTTATTTTGTAAAAATGATTTCGGCTGTTTCTTCATTTAAATAAATATCTCCGGCAATGCATTGGAGTTTGGATGTTCTGAAGTGTATAGTCTATATGGCTCCTTCTGTCTCGGAAGACAATGGATGCGCCCAGATGAGTCTTTGGTTTTGAAACTGGCCAATATGCACAGCATCTATGCTCTTCTGACAATGAGAAGACTACGCTAGCTTGGACACCCACAGGCCAGATGGAGGAATTTCTAAGGACATCCTATACGCTGACTTTGTGGAGGGAGTCTGACTTAAGGGCCGCCCAAGACTAACCTATGGAGATGTCTGCAAGCGAGACGTGAGAACCACAGACATCAACGAAGGTATGTGGGAGGAGATAGCCCAGGACCGTGGTGCATGCTGGTACGAACTTTGCCGAGAGCAAAAGAAACGAAGCCGCCTTGGTTAAGAGAAAGAAAAAAAAACTGACCTATCAGCTAGCCCTAAAACAGATGCATATCTTATCTTATACAATACAGACGTTCCTTCAAAAAAGATGATTACGTCCTACGCGTCATGCATATACATGCACGAACTGAGGCAAACTCTGTCGCTCCAGAATTGGCTTGATTAGTCACTCCCTGCCCCGTCTCAAGTTCTGAACTACAAGATAAACAAAATTGCAACCACATAATTGTTTTCTCGCTTTGCCTCTAATTTCATCCTTATTTCCCAATGGTCATTCTGACACAACTGCCTTACACTGAGATTATCTGACCTCTACCTTCAAAGTTTTATAGATCCGATTTTATAATGATTAAGGGAGGTAACGGTTAAGTTGTGATAGACATGGGACAAACGGAATTATCTCTCTTTAATTATGTAAGTGTGCACCGCAAACTATTATTGCCAAATAGAAATACAGGCATTAAAAAATAAAAAAAAGCGAACTAATACAAAGGGGGATTCAAAAGAATGCGCCAAAACCATTGCACTCTATTTCAAAAACAAGAAAAACATTTTTAAAAAATATATTTTTGTAAGGCAATAACTCCATTATACAACTAAAAATAACATAAAATATATAAGAAAATTAAATTTAAAAAATGTTTGGTACTAATCCGGTGTCGGCCCCATGATTTTGAGTCCGTTAGCTGCTAATAGAACGAACAAGATAAAGCCATTAGGTCAGCGGGCAATGCCAAATTAGTGCTATTATTTATTGGTACTTTCAATGACTTTCAATATATGGACATCTAGTTCTAAAAAGTCTTCTGATTTATAATATAGGCTACATTAGATTTACGTAAATATATATTATAAGCAAAGCTTAGATAATCTTTCAATAAACTTAAAGCACTATTGAACCAGTACAGGAAGGCGCTAGGATAGAGGAAAGAACAGTGTATCAAGTGATTGTGGAGAGTCGAAATCTTTGGAAACTAAGGAGCCGTCTTTTGTGCTCCTGAAGACTGTAGTGAGCCGTCTTTTGTGCTTCCTGAAGACTGTAGTGAGCCGTCTTTTGTGCTTCCTGAAGACTGTAGTGAGCCGTCTTTTGTGCTTTCTGAAGACTGTAGTGAGCCGTCTTTTGTGCTTCCTGAAGACTGTATTGAGCCGTCTTTTGTGCTTCCTGAAGACTGTAGTGAGCCGTCTTTTGTGCTTCCTGAAGACTGTAGTGAGCCGTCTTTTGTGCTTCCTGAAGACTGTAGTGAGCCGTCTTTTGTGCTTCCAGAAGACTGTAGTTAGCCGTCTTTTGTGCTTCCTGTAGACTGTAGTGAGCCGTCTTTTGTGCTTCCTGAAGACTGTAGTGGGGACCTGGAGCGAAGCGGGGAAGGCTGTCGTTGGTCCGTATTCAGGTTGCTGGTGAAAGGACTGGTAGAATTAGTAACAACTCTTCGGATGTAGAAGACTGTTATGTGTTTGTCCTGATAAATAAACACACTTATTAATTTACTGTAGAACTTCGTTGAGTTGCCTGTCTTAGATGTACAACAACATTATAGGTCTAAGCAAAGCTTAGATAATCTTTCAATAAACTTAAAGCAACTTTAATTTTAATAAACAACTCAGTTGTTGGTACAAACTACTGCTGACAACGCCATGTTTTTTTTTTCATTGAATAATTTCAAATGATAGGTCTTTAAATCTAGTCTTAGAATGCGCAAAATTTTCATGAACATTTATTTATTAAATTCTTTAATCATTTTACAGCCTTACATTTGGAAATGTCCAAAAGCGATAGTCCTTTCAAGAACGCGATTCAAAACAAATGTTGGATTCTAGGTCTAGTTCTGTAGCAAAATTGAAATTTAATTTTTACTTTGAGACATTGTAACGGTCAAACTAGAGTTTTCCGTGTAGCCAACGAGCTAGTAATTCTTTTCTCTGTGACTCTGCGATATACATCCGCTGTTCAATTTCTAGGAATATCGTTAGAGCCATTTTTTAGATCATCGTCCTCCTACCCTCCATGAAGGAGTGACTTGAATAGAGGTTTTTTTATTTGTAAACATTTTTGTTCCCTTAGGGGTACTCTTTATCCAGCTTTCCTCCACTTTTAAAACAATAGAGCCTACATAAATGTAAGGCATATTATATTAACAAAGAAAGGTAATTTTTATGTAGTTTTCTTTTTTGCAACATTTAAAGGCCTACATAAAGTATTGTTAATAGTAAAAATGATATTTAAACACAGGGGGCCGCATCTAAGTTTTGTGAAACCCAAACTCTCTTTTTGACTCATTTGTGCACACCTTCTCTTTCTATTTGTCGAGGTTGTCGTTATATACTCCTTCGTGTTTAAATGAGTAGCCTAGTTAGTGAAACATCTAGATTAGATATAATTTTGACTTAATAAACCCTTTGACTCCCAGTAAAGCAAATAGCCCCAAAGTACTTCGCCATCGAACTGTGTTCTGGGCTATTTCCATCAGCTGGGTCTATCCTGCCATCTTTGCTTCTTGGTCTCCCGATACCCTACATGTTTGCTTTGGTCTGCCAGACTTTCTATTCCTCTTAGGGTTCCAGTCTAGAGCCAGTCTTCGCATTGTGAGCCCAATCCAGGCCAATTTACTTTGTTTGATTTATTGTTCTATAGTCTTACTTTAGTTTTTTTTTTTCAATTGCTCATCTCCAAACCCCTTTACGCTACAAATGGAATTTAGTGATTGTAGCTTTCCTTGTATTGGCAGAGGGTTTTAACCTCAAAAACAAAACAACACTGGCTACATTTATAGAATTTAGAGACAGTTGTTTTCCTTTAGGTTTCTTATTGGCGGGGAGAAGGCTATGGGAGGCGCGGTGGCTGAGCGCTAAAGCACTACTTCAGAACTGGGGTCCTGGGTTCAAATCTCAATGAAGAGTGGGATTTTTAATTCCGGGATATATTGGAACCTTAGAGTCCACTCAGCTCTAATGGGTACCTGCCATTAGTTGGGGAAAGTAAAGGCAGTTAATTGGTCTTTGTGCTGGCCACATGACACCATCGTTAACTATGGGCCACGAAAACAGATGTCCTTTACATCATCTGCCCTGTAGATCACAACGTCTGAAAGGGAAACTTTACTAGAAGGCGAAGCTCACTGTAGTTTGCTTTAATTTTATTTTTATTGAAAAGGGTAGTTTTAACTTCAGAACTCAATGGAGGGGAGTTTTAAACTCAAAACCCCCTGAACCCTCTGGAGAGGTGTATGAAACTCACCCCCCTCGGCTATGTTATTTCGTTTTTTTTTACATTGGTGTGGTAGGGGGTTAACATCAACCCTCCCTCGAGGATGTTTTTAAAACTCAAAACCCCTCTGGCTACGTTCATGGAAGTTGATGACTTGTATGCTTTAGCTTTTTTTTTTTAATTAAAAAGGGGATTTTAAACCTCCAATACCACTGGCAAAGCTGGATCAAGTGATGGCTTAAATTAACATTAAAATCTTCGCATTCTGTAAAAAAAAAATTAAAAACAAAACAACAGTCACAAAATTCCATCACACCCCTGCTGGGGCGTGGAATTCATTCCAGGTGGTGGTTGAGCCCCGACACCCTTCTCCCAGCTACGCCCATGGTCAAAAGCTAAATAAAGATAAAATCACACACTCCATGAAAAGAAAACTATACAATCATAGCATCCATTAAAAAACAACTATTTATTGCCTTAGCAGCATGTTATATGATTACAAACGTATCTTTACTATATTTCTATGTAAATATGTACAAAAAGAATTATAAGACAGATCGTTTATATACAAAAACAATAGTATATCGAACTTGAACATGGTTATAGATTCAATATAAACAATGAACATGAACAACAATATGGTTATAGATTCAATATAAACAATGTGATAATAGGAAATAGTAAAAAAAAAATATAAATGAACGATATGTATCAGGCAGACCAAATATAAATAAAAGACACCATTTTGTTTTGTTTTTAAGGCCAAATCTGTCTGTGGTGTGTGTATGAGGTAGACATGAAAATGAGTGATTGTAGGAAATAGTTGGGCTGTAAAACAAGAATGTGGAAATTGATTTTCTGTAAAGTGCTGCCATTTTTTGGATAAGATTCAGCTGGAATAAATAACTAGTCTACTTTCCTGCGTTTAGTTTCATATAATTGGCCAATGTTATTGCTCTCCACTTAACTAGTGTATAGAAAGGAAACTAAAAACACATCACCATCTGCCAAAGAAAAGTTTCTGAGATTCAATTCACATTACTTCAATGACAAGTGTTACAAACTGATAGTTAATTACCAGTAGATGCTACCTCAACAAACATTAGAAAAGAACCATGGTAGGGAAACATAAGTATCAAAATAATTTTCTTAAGTTAGTTGTTTTTTTTTCTAATTCAGTCTAAACTATATTCTGTTTTCCACAATTCATCCTTATCGCAAGCGTATCTCCTAGTGTTAAAAACTTCAAAAGAAGGAATGTCAAAGTGCCCTCATAACCAAACCAACATGCCACAAGACTGAAACAAAAAGCTCTTTTTGTTTTGTGTATGAAAAAAAAATAAATTTTTAAAAATTATTTCTACTATCCAACATAGCAGTTCTATAGTATATAATTTGCTATCAGACTAAATGCTAATTTTCTGGTACATTTACCGGTATAAAAATATAGAAATATATTGTCCTGAATAAAATTTTCATTAATATAGTCTAACATAAAACAAAAAAAAAACAGAAAAATAAAACTATACTATATGATTTCACCACCGAAAAGGTAGTACTCGGTGCCATAAAAACAAGAAACTAATGTACAGCGACAATCTATAATATGAGAGGATGTCTCACTGTCAGTTTTGAAGAGAAATGTTTTGTCAGAACTATCATACATCAAGAACTAGTTTTTATAAATAAAAAATATAACAAGTAATGTTATAATAAGCTCACTGGTAATATTTAGGCTATGATTCTAAATTAAAAGCTATTTAAAAAAAAAAGACTATATATATATATATATATAATAGTATTATAATAGACATAAAAATAAAACAGCAATAACAACCAATAATTTTTTTAAATATAAGTTTATAATTATCACCTAAATAAAACCCTAAAAATATTCATTGAAAACACAAGATAGTTGACAGCATTACCTTTGTGGCTCTAAAGGTTGCCAATTTACCTTTCAATAATTCCGGTGTTAGAAATGTACCAGTTGAAACAAAACTAGATTTACTTATCTCCCCTTTGTTTCATAGATTTCACAATCAAGCTAGAGTTTTCAGAACATATAGTCATTAGTTACTATTTAGTCAAGACCATTGGAATGTACACAAATTAAAACACTTTATAAAATGTCAACAATTTGATTAGCAGGTATTACATAACCGAACTACTAATACCAAATTTGATTTTTTTATAACAGATTTTGATATGGCATTTGTTGTACTCATCATGTATAATAGTGCAGAGTATATAAATGTTATATGCTTTAAATGTATATAAATATAAAACATATTGCATTGATAGTTTCTGCAAGATGACATGTAGTTAGATGTCAGATGGCATGTAGTTTAGATGTCAGAAGCTATTTGGTCCGTCTCATCCTTCATGAAAACAAAAATGCTAGACTTTGTAAAACACATTGGCAAGAGTTCAATGTATAAATAGAAGAGTGTGTAAATAAATATTTATTCATATATATATATATAAATCATCAAGACATTAGGCTGCCTCCACTGGTCCAGCTAAAATAGATATGAATATAAGGGAGGCAAGTGCTTTTGGAGAAATGCATGATTACTTGAAATGAGTAATGTATTCACATACATTAGTATTCACAATGTTAGCCATTGTTCAAATGTGTATGTGCGCGTGTGTGTGTGGGGGGGGGGCGATTGGTCAGAAATTGATTTTATTCAGTTTAGAGTTCAACAAATAACATCCTCAGCTCTACAAGCTCTACACTAGGAAAACAATGAAATAAGAGTTACTGCCCCAAGGAGATAGTGGCTATGTAGTTCTTGGTTTTTAAAAGTAGGCTATGCACTGATGCATCAGTCTCCTAATTTATCTTTGACCCTCTTCTCAAGTATGAAACCAATTCCACTTCTCCAATATTTGTATAGACATTTGATACATGACATTAGCTCAGCAAATAAATAGTACATACAGTGAAAGACAGGGTTACTTAACATCTTCAAGAAGCACTTTTAGTGACAAACAATTGAGTGTTGCTAATTGTGACAAATTTGGTACATTTCTTTTTTTACACACACACAAACAAAACTTTTTGAAAATGTATTTGCAACTGATATGGAATATGCATTACTATTATATATATATAAATACAATGCATGTATCAAAGCCAACTTGAATAAGTTTACTCATAGAACAACATGTGTGTGCACACAAAATATTATGAAGTGGATAGTAAAAATCAAAATCAGGTTCTAAACAGATAGTTTGACAACACTGACAACTTTTTTTATAAGCCAGAATCCTAACTTGGCAGCAGTTTCATAGTTTATTTCATTCCTGCCCAGGTTAGCATGACCTAAAGTCTTGCTCCAGTTTGGTACAAGAACTGCCTTGGAGAAATAAATCCCTACAAAGACATAATCAACCACAAGTGTGATGAAGTGGTCTTTTAAATAGCAGTTGAAAAAACAAACAACTGTTGTAAAAATGGTAGGGTCTGAGAAAATTTCTTTTGGCTGGAAGAGATCTTTTTTATTTGGGTATTACTTTTTAATCTTTATTAATGATTCATCCTTTATTTTAAAGTTAGCACAAGCATTTGTTTATGTGTGTGTGAAGTGATCTATGTTTTGCTGCATTAAAGAAATTATAATAGTTCAACATAGAATCCAATAGGTGACGTGTTGAAGGTTTCTCAATATTTAATGCAGATAAGTGCCTTTTATTTCTCAAGAGTTTATAAGTCCACTGTCTGAAATATTATTAACCAGCATGTCACAGGGAAATAGGAATACTTCAGCTTGTCTACCATTATTATGGTCAGTTTGCATAATGCCTGAAGTAACATTTAGATGTCTGTTACAATGGACAGCAAATCACATTCTGTAGAATTGAACTCTCTCAAGAACAAGCTCATTTTGCTTTACCAGTGTTCTTATTTGTTGGAGTTACTCTCACGCTGCCTCTACCAAGTCTGTTTAGAAGAGACTGTGATTTTTTGGTGCTTTTAGTGTTTTCTTCTTCCACAGCCTCATCTGCTACTTGCTCAGCAACTGTAGATAGAGACTGGTGATGGTCAGGTTTGTTAATTGGGGAGTTTAGCACCGCAGGAGATTTTCTACCAGATGCAAGCTCCTGTGAAGTTAGTGTGGAAGTAGTTTTGGGAACTCGTAAACTACCATGTCTGGTCAAGGGAGTTGATTTATTTGCTAGAGACTTTGTTCTAGGTGGGGGAACTGGTGTCTGCTCATCTGCTCTTGCTTTGGAAGAGGCAGTAGGTGCCATAAAAGATCTGCGGCTGGAAGGTGCTTTGGCACTCTGCGACATTGGGGTTGTACTGTGAGGCCTTTCAGGGAGAGGAGTAGTGCGTCCATTGTTCTCAGTTGGTAGTGGTGTCATACTGCGCCTAAGTTCTTGAGATAGTGGTGTAACACTTCTGCTGCTAGGCGTATTGGGTTTCAAGTCGGCACCTAGAGATTTTCGAGTTGAGGTAACTCTAACTGACTGAGTTCTTGTGAATGGAGTCTGAGGAGATGCTGTTGATAATCTAGCAGAGTTAGCCGAGACTGAAGCTCTGTTTGATCCTGATGTCGGTGTGGATGATCCTGATGATAATCTTGCAGTGGCTGTTGCCGTGTGACTTGGCATTGATGATGCTGAAGTTGTTTTACTTGATGAGCGGGGGGCACTGGGGTTGCTTACTTTAGATGAAAGACTTGCATTAGAATCAGTTCTCTTTCTTTCTGAAGGAGATGAAGGTGATACATTGGCATCAGGAGTAAGTTTCAAAGAAGTCCTAGGTCCTCTTACAGATGTACGGGCTACAGTTCCTCGTTGGAAGGAATTTGTTGAAAGTTCAGCTCTCATTGAAGATCTGATGGGAGTTTCTCGCTTCAAGGTTGGCGTAACAGCTCTTTCAATCACTGAGATTCTGTTAGGAGTGTCACGTTTGAATGAAGACTCTGGGGTGGTAGAGGTAGGCCTTGCAGGGGTTCTGTTTATAGGCATCATGTAACTTGGCACAGGTTTACTTTTTGCTGGCTTGGTAGCTGCTTCTTTTGACAGGGTTGTCTTCTTTGAGGATTTATCAATAGGTTTAGCACTTTGAGTGATAGTATCATCGCTCCAGTAGTCCTCTTTTGAAATGCCAAGGCCGCTGTCTGGGGAAAGAATGGAGGAAGACTCACTAGTATCTGAGCTAGCACTTTTATTGTTAGCCCTGACTGTCTGTTCTGTCCAATTTTCCGTTCTAGTTTTTCGATCAGTTTCATCAGAAAGTCCTGTCAATTGTGAATTATTTACAGGCACATTTTTGTCACTTATCACACTCTGTTTTGATGGAGCTCCATCTAATTTCCTAATGCCATTGTACTCTGCCTCTAGGGTGCTGCTCATAGATGTGCGTTGAGACAGGGAGCCAGATTCAAACCCTTCATCTTTACTGCTTGCATAGCTGTTTCTGGAGCCAGGCTCATTGCTAACCTCACTTTCATAAACATTGTCATACATACTACGCCTTGTCTTTTCACGTTTCAACCTCCATTTTGCTATTGAGACATTGGGGTCATCACTATCCTCATCAAATTGCTTACTTCTGTCCAGCAAGCTGTGAGACCTTTTGAATGGGTTGGGAGCATTATCAACTGCTATCAAGTTGTTTGGTCTCTGCTGTTGTACATTAAGATGAGATCTAGAGTTGTTTTCAACTTTCCTCTTCTGCCCTGGAGAGTTAGCATTGGCTGGTATAGTTTCTGTTGATGTGTTAGCAGACTTCAGTGACTGTTTAGATCTACATTCTGAGTCACTGTCATCATTTGGAACATACAGACAGTTCCGTCTGCCATCAAGAGACAGTCGGCTGCTGCTATTGCGGAGCACTGCTTGCTTCTCTTGAGTGGTGTCAGGTGCACTGCCACTGTTGCGCATTCCATTGTTAGAAAGGCCTTCTCCATCAACATGCTCATCAAAGGATTTTGATCGACTCATGCTGCTTTTGCTAACCAGTTCCTTGAGCGCTTGGTCAACACTTTCAGCTTCCACGTTGCTACGAGCTCGAAAGTTGGAATCTGAAGTGTTGGAGGCACCAAAGCGCGCAGAACGGAACTTGTTTTTGCCTGCCAGTTTAGCTGCCTTGCTCAGCTCTTTATTATTGTTACTATCTTTTCTAGCTACCTCTTTACCCTCTTTCTCTTTAAGGGCTGATCCCTTTCTGTGAGAAGGAGGAGTTTTTGAAAGAGGCATTGAAGATGAATTTTTAGCACCATTAGTGACATGACTGTTGTTAGCTGTGTCTTTTGTTTTACTAAATGTTGGTTCCAATTTCATTGCTGCTTTAACATCCTCCATTGAAAGCTGTGCACGTTTCTTTCTCATTTCTCTCTTGGCTTTCAGGTCATGCTCAGATATAGCTGGTGTCACAGAAGCTGTCATGTGGCCAACAACAGCTACTTGTGGTTGTGGTGTTTGAGGCACATTAGCCCTTTTCACCTCAGGTGTCTTTTGTATGGGCCCAGCCACACCGACAGTGTCTATAGGTCTACCTGTATCCTCTATTGTTTTTAGAATTTGGTCAATGTTGGTGCCCATAGTGTTACTCAACTGCAGTCTCATGGACTTAGTAACAGTTTGTTCTTTCATATCTGAATCATCCAAGGAACGATTTTGCTTAATAGAGTCATCATTGGATGAATGATTCTCAAAATTTTCTAAGGCTTTGTTTAGTTCATTAGGATCTAAACTACTTCTGAACCTATTTGATGTCTTTTCTCTTGTCTTTTGAATAGCTTTCACTTGGGCATCTGTTGTAAAGTCTTCTAATGTTGGATTCCTCTCAGTGATTGGCTCAAGTGGAGAATTGGTTTCTGAAACAGAAATTCCATTTCTCCACCGAGATGAGCTTCTTGATGTTGGTGTCGTAGAGTTTCTAGTGGATTCTGTTCTTCCACTATCAGGCTCATCTGTAGGTGTGGTGGGAGCACTTCGGCTATCTTTTCTACCAAGTTTTTGTTTCAGCCTGTTGATCAGTGCTTCTGATTCATCTTCACTAGCAGAATCTTTTTTAGGTCTATCAAGCCAGCTGCGTGTTCGTCGAAGTGAATTGTTCTTTGAATCAGGAGCATTGTCTGAACTGGGTCTTTCAGCAGAATGTGCAGCTGAAGTGTGTCTCATTATAGAAGAATCAGAAGCACTTGTAGGCAGTGAAGGTGATGGGGCACGCTCACGATCAGCACTGTACACTTCCAATTTTGGTTTCTTCTGCTTGCGCTCTAAACGCCGCCTACGAAGGCTGGCATAACGTTCAAATGTGGTCTCAGGTTTTTGTTGCTCATTGGCCTGAGAATCGCCTCCGACTAAACCCTGGGATATTGAATCTGGTGTTGGAGAGACTCCACTAACAGGACTGTCAACAGAACCATCCCCTCGCTTCCTTCTTAGGCTGGTTCTGCCATAGTCACCACGTGTAAATGAATTGCCATTACTATCACCATTTGGCAGGTCACTGGTTAATATGTTTAATAAGTCTGTATTGGCCAAATTGACTTTAGTAACTTTAGTCACAGAAAAGTTCCCATCATTTAATTTACTAGAAGCAAAGCCACTGCGAACGTCAGCCAGCAGTACATCTAGAATGGTTCCTTTCTTCTCTTCTGTACTTGACGTTCTTTCCATTGTCTGACTGCCAGGCTCAGACAAATCTCCTAGAAATAAAACAAAATATAGATATTAAATGTGTGTTGAACATAAAATTACTGTGTCATATTATGATACATAATTTTCTAAATTTAAAAAACAAAAAAAACTTTAGATTTTTTTAGTTAACAATATAATAGTATATTGCAACAACAAAATTAGTAGACTAAAAAAAAATGAACTCACTTGATCTTCTTTTCTCCTCATTTTCTCTTTTGTTTCTTTTCTCCTCAATTTTAGCTTCTTGTATTGATCTTTGCACATTTTCCTGAAAAAAGTTGTTGAACATAATTATTTCTGCTCTTGGTTACATCTAGAGGGAGGTAATATGAACAGCTTTACAAAATGGTATAAAATAAGTCTTTACCTCATGAGCTTTTCTCAGTTTGTCACAAAAGGTCTGAAGGATTTTAAATAACTCTTCAAGCTTGAAGGCAGCAATATCCTCACAAAAGTACCTGGCCAACTCCACCCTGATCTCTTCAATTTCTACTAAATCTTCTTCTAATTCACCAACCTCAACATTGGCATCCTGGTGGAAGCAAAAGACTTTTTAAAATCTGCTTTCCTATTTTCTAAAAATATTTTAAATAAATTTTTTGTTTATTGTAAAATGAAAATCTTCATGCAAGAGCTGTAACCAGTCATTCTTGTCAAAATTTCACTTATTTTAGAAAGTAATTACCTGAAGAAAATGGCGCATCTGAAGCTGGAAGTCTCTTCCTGCTACACAGATCTGTTCAGTGATTGCCCTGACTTTGTTAGCTATATTGCTGATATCTGTGGTCAAAGTCTCTACAGACACTCTTTGAGATAAAGAAACAAATCAATGAGATATGAAAAGGTCTTAATAATAATAATTATTATAATAATCTGTCTTATTTGTCTTATAATTGTGCATTACATATCAAAATACATTATATGTACTTACAAAATATGTTCATATCACAGTTTCACTTATACATTGCATGTAATGTTTATATCAGAAAGTTGTTTGTTTTTTTTAAAGTAATTTATGAATAAATTATTGATTTTTCAAGATCAACGCATGATGTACCTAATATTCAATATAAATGCATGCATTGAAATCAAAAGCTTCTTTGTCACTGCCAAAGTTATGCACTCTTTGAATAATGTATGGCAATTATAAGTGCTGTAATGTAAATCCAAAATAAAATTTGATAAAGAAAAAAAAAAGCTCCACTTGAGACAATGGGAAGAGATTTTTTTTTCTAATGTACAAAATAAATAAGTTAATAGTTTTATGCTTTTGAATTTGTACACAAAAATGTTTTACTTCCTTTTAAAAAGCCCATTGATTTCTAAAGTTTTGACTAAGTATACCACTTACTGTGATGCATCTTTCAAAAATTTCATTTCTTCTGGAAATTTGAGAAGTCTTGGGTTTTTCTCAGCTGCTTCCTGTGCAGGAATTAATGAAATACATATAAAAATTACAGGGGGGCATTAAAAAAAAACAACTTTATAGGACTGTTAGGAGTTTATAATGTTCAGGCCTACAACACATAGAACTAAAAAGAGTGTTACCTGAGCAACATAGTGCATAAGATTCATTCCAGGCTTATTAGCCCTTAACTCTGTAAGATTTAGGAGAGATGAGATTTTAAAACCTGCAGCATTTCCTGCATAGTTTCCCTGTAAGAAAAATATGATAATATTTATTTTATTCAAACTTAGTCTAATTTTAAATGAACAAAGCAAAATGTGCTACTAATACTAGAACTCCTCTACCAGACATGAATTCATTTGTCCTCTATGTTGTAATATAAAAATTTATGACCTAAATATTTATGAAACTAAGGCTGATAGGCTTCACACTACTCACAGAGTTCAGATAGTTCCCTGAGATAAGTATAAGATAAATTAGCTCCTTTAGTGATTTATTTTCTTGAATATCTGTAGATACATAAATCATTTACAATTAAAACCTAATCATTTATTTTAAATGCATACATTGGAATGCATCCAACATGTACCATGATGTAACTATTACATGCTTTTGAATTTCTTATATGTAACTACCATACCTCTAGCTGCTTGAATCACTGCCTCAATTGATGGCCTGATCCATTCCATGTTTGTATTGTACTCTTCCATAATAAGAAGTCCTTCAATTCTCATCCTGTAACTGGAATTGATAGGAAAGGTTAAATACCATAGGCCTACTGTTCTGGGTCAGTGACTCATTTTTTTAAAAAGAATATATATATATATATATATATATATATATTATATATATATATATATATATATATATATATATATATATATATATATATATATATATATATATATATATATATATATATATATATATATTTATATATATTAGTGTAAGGTCTAAAAATTCTAATGAAAAAAAAAAATGCAAAAATAAGTAGAAATTTTGATTTTTTTTTCTTATATCTTAGACTTATTATTATAATTATAACTGCCTATCAAAAGTATCCTTATATAAAATACATTTACACAACAATTAACTAGTTTTTTTTTAATATAAACTTATATTCTATAAGATCTGATACACACAACCTAAAGCTTACTTTGGCAAACCCATTAGGATTATAAAAAACTTCTCAGGATTGCCGAGGCGATCCCTATCACCATCAAATGTATTGATAGCATCAATCTATTGAATAAAAATATGTGACATTTCAATTAAATATTAGCAAGTCAATATGTATAATATAAATATTTTTAGTTAAACTTTAATACAAAGTATGCTCTTAACAAAAATAATACTATACCAGTTATATATTTATGTACTTAGTAAGGTTAACTTTCTAAACCCTTTCATTTAAAAGGAACAATTTTTTCTATAGTTTTATACTTATTTTAATGGCTTCTTTTTAAAACCTAGATTTTGAGTTTTTTTTTGTTTTTTTTAAGACAAGAATAGTTGAGTCAATTTTCACAGCCCCTTCCTCTACCTTCAATGTGAATATATGTATAGAGAGAAAAAGAGAAATGCAAAGGATGTATATATATATCCATGAACACAGTGTTTCCCAAATTGTGTTCCGCGAGTCCTGAATAGGTGTTCCATGAACTGCTGGAATAATTAACTAGTAGGCTACCACATTAATTAATCTCTCTCTAAAAAAAATAAGCAAAGTGTTCCCTAAATACTTCCCTAAATACTAAGATGTGCGAATCGTTCCATTAAGAAAAACATAAAGGAAACACTGCACTAGTAAGATATACTAATAAAAAAAATGCATCTGTCAATAAGTCATTGCAATTCAGACAGCACCAGGTCCTATTATAAATGAGTATTTGGTGATGAGAATCAAGCTTATGCTAATTATAGACTCTAGAAAACCTTTACTGAACATTCATGTCAACTAGACTTAGCTGTGCAGGTAGACTTACCTCTTCTTGTGAAGGAAGTAATTTTAAGAGACTTCTTAGTTTTTCAGCCCCAATCACTTCTCTTTTACCTTCCTTCAACAACTGTACAATGTCTTCATGAGATATACGGAACTGTTTCAAAAAAATGTTGACATTTAAACTTCTTTTTCCATCTAAAATATTGATCTGTGAAGAAAAAAAAACATTAAAAAATTTAAAAATACATACATTTTTCAACATATTGGTTCCCACATTTTTTAAAGTTGATCTAGACCTAAGCCCTAAACAAAATAATTAATAACATCAGTAATAAAATCTAATTAGATATTACAGTAAGAATAATATACTGGTATAGAAAAGTTTTGGCTAGATGTTTTCTAAAAGATTTTTATCATTCTCCAACAATAGGAGAGTTACAAAGTTACAAACACTTTAATTAGTCTAATAATTGGATTATGGATAGCTAAATAATGGATGAAAACAAATTGTACTACTGATTTGGAATCTATCAAGCCCTATGCTCAGCATAGTTGAAAATTAACACTGAGAAAATATATGCTTAAAAGCCATTTTTGAAAATAGTGGGACTAGATCTGCATAATAATAATTAAATCTCTAGGCAAGCTCTAAAACCCTGCTGCACTTCAGCGTCCCTATTTTAAATGCATGTCACATTTCACTTTTACTACTGTCAGGGAAATGTATTTTAGGGACGCTGTAAGGTAAATTCTATTCCAAACAAGCAGTAAAGCCATTTGGCACTTTAATTTTGTATTCATTGGTGAGAAACTAAACAGGAGGAGTTAACTGGCAAAGCTTTCCGCTATTGACTTAAGATACAAACAACCTCAAACATCAAAATCTGTTCGCACTATCAATCTGGAAGATCTAGGTCTACTTATCCGATATAGATTTAACAGTGAAAGTGTTTTTATTTTTTTATTTTTTTTTACAGATAGCTTTTCACAGATAAATATATAGATCTAGATCTATGTAACCAAAAAAAAAAAAAAGGTATACATATATACAGAAATAACATGTAAGAAGAAAACATCGTCTCCATAGATACTTCACCATCGGGTAACCCAGGACATGCACATTTAAGTGTGAACTGCGGTTACGACACATTTCCAGGTTAGTGTTAGAATCTTTAGACCAAACTACGTTTTACATATGTGAGGCGCAAAGACCATTTCTTGCAGTTGGAATATGACGTGAGTTAATTCCAATGTCAGTGTCATTACGGATTGAGGTTTAACCACCAGGCAGCATATATAAACTCTCATCCTCTCTCTTCCTATAGGTCTAGGCTATTCACGACCAGGCACGTTTATGTGATAAAACATTTGAATATTTTGCATCGTATGAAATGCGTATACCCAAAAAACGCTGCAGTCAATTACCCACGAATATGGCATGTCTCAAGAAAGTCAAATTACTTGTCAATGCTGCTACATCATTATTTTGTTATATTTTTATCACATTATATTTATTAGCAATATTAGCAATATATAGCAATGATTAGACAAGAAAATTTTTTATATTAGGGGATACAAATGACTAAATTAAAGTATAGAAAGTGTCAATGAACACATTAAAAGTCTGTTACTTTTTGTTTTCAACATCGCACCCTCATCACAGACAGGTACTCAGAAAAAAAAAAAAACGATTATTACACGCACGAATGTAAATGGTAGAGATTAGACGAAAAAGTCATTTCAAGCACGCTTCGAGTTGTATTTGCAGAGATCAAAGGTTTGACGAGCAAACCGACGTCATTGCTAGCTTAGCAAACCTCTGCGATGTACCGGCATGAAGAGCTAAGGCTATCAAAGATTTGATTGTACTTCTGCAGTTGTTCTTATGTGGCCTGAACTATGGATCAAGTTTAAATACATGCAGGTTAAACTGCAGCTCAGCCAGAACCTAGTTCAGGGTGAGAGTTGGTAATCCTCTCGGCTTCGTACAGTTTTATAACGATGAGCTGTCCAGATTTTTTTTCAATTTCCTTGTTAAATGATCATCTCTATTCATTCATTCGTTCTATTTCCTCCTCTTCTGTAATCTTGATGTTCAACTAATTAATATTGTTTTAAAAGGGAGATTGAAAGTTGAAAGCCGGCTCGACAGAGCCTAGGTTTGGCCCCCCCCCCCAAAAAGAATTAATAACTGAAGGTAAGGTCTCTACGTTATCTCTCAGAAAGTTGATGAGCATGATTAGAAGTGATCTCAAACTAACATCCTCATGAGGACGTTTGAAGTTTTTTTTCTTTTGGCTATACACATTTATTTGAGACTATGAAGATACGAGTAAGATGAGCGAGCGATAGGATAATAGCCAACTACTCAGCCACCTGTAGACACCCTCCTTTTTATATGAACTATTTCTGTTTTAGGAACATCGTGTTCTTTTAGAAATCTTTTCTAGCAGACGACATATGAAACTTTGTAGATGGAAGTAATACTTTAAGATTGGAATACATGAATAAGTAAGATTGTATTGCAGACAAGATCATGTTACAACAGAAGATCGGTCGGTATTACAGAGACAACTTACTCTCTGACAAGCAGACAAACAAAGAGTGGGGTGGAGATGGACGTTTTGGGATTAGGCAATTGGCAAATTTACATATATGCTAAAAAGAAATAGCGAATCACAATCTAACTTGACCCGATTTTAAAAGTTTATAGTCCTTGCCTGTCCTTATGAAACATTTCTTTCGGGATACTAAAGATATTATTACCTTAATATTCATTCACAAATCTACTGTCATTACGCTGACATATATGACATAGCTCGGAGACAAACATGGAGGACATTTGGCAGTAAAAGGGAGGATGGGCTCATGTCTTTGCCAGTGTCAGTAACACAGACACAGGAGGGAAAACATTTACGAACTCGGGGAAGGAACGGTCTTGAACATGTCAACTTCGTGTGTGCTGGCATTAGTCAACGTCTGCATACGTTAGAAGATGGGGAGGGGGGGGGAGTGTCAACAGTGGAGCGGGGAAGAGAAGGAGACATAGACCTCATTATACGTACACAATTATGTTTACTAGCATTACCCACCTGTTGACTTGTTCTCAGGCTATATATTGTTTATTTTGTCATAGACCTCTTCCCTTTTTTTGTCGAACTTACAATAATAATAGAATGCCCCTAATTAAACGATCCCCCCCTCCTAAAATATTCCTTTGACTCGCGAATTCTAGTATCTATTACTCTGAATTGGAACGGCTCGAGTATCAATCACCCCTCCACCGCCCTCCAACTAACCCTCCACCACAATAAGCAGTTCTATTTACACTCTGCTTTTTCGGTTCATTATTGAAATATTTAATTATTTCCATGATGCCATTTGGACGGGACCCTGTAGTCATATTACATACTGCAAATCCAAAAGCTCACATAATTGTTTGGCCGGAATCCTCTCTTCTATTATGCCACATTCAACGCTCCTCCTTTTGGCCTTTGAATTCTAATCTCTGCTGCCATCAACTCACACGCTAATCTAAAGGTGCCAACCCAGTTTTGACTGACATAAAAAAACAACAACAACAGATTTTTGTAATAAAATATCTTCAATAACACGTGACACGTCAAGGAGTGATATAGAAAGTTTTAAAGTTACACACCAAAAAGTGTTTCAATAGTGCTTAAATGCGGAAGAAAGAATAAAAGTGTAAAGTTTATTTGTCGGCTTAATAAAACATAGTGGGATAAAACTGCGTCTACGAAATCGTATTTGGGGTAATTTAGCCACTGAGGTTTCAATCAAGAAAATAGCTTAGTTGTTCTATTAGCAGCTTGATTAGAAGAGATTGATTAAGATACTCTGATTTAGAGAAGCAGATTTAAAAACATTGATTTAGATACACTGGTTCAGCAACATTGATATGACGTATCAAGAAATACGTAGATAGATAGATAGATAGATAGATAGATAGATAGATAGATAGATAGATAGATAGATAGATAGATAGATAGATAAATAGATAGATAGATAGATAGATAGATAAATAGATAGATAGATAGATAGATAGATAGATAGATAGATAGATAGATAAATAGATAGATAGATAGATAGATAGATAGATAGATAGATAGATAGATAGATAGATAGATAGATAGATAGATAGATAGATAGATAGATAGATAGATAGATAGATAGATAGATAGAGCCATTGCGACAAAGACAGACAGAAACATGACCAAGTTGAGCAGACAGTCATATATTGCAGTCATATATTGCAGTCATATATTGCAGTCATGACTTAAAAAGAAAAAAAAAAGAATGTAGTTCATAGATACAGAGAGAGAGAGGAGTGTGTGTGTGTGTGTGTGAGTGCGTGTGTGTGTGCATGAATAGAAATGATGCGTAAGTAAGAGACCTACATAACAACAATAACAAAAGGTAAAATCGTAGCACCACATGCATACAAAAGGACTTCACCTTTAGACCGACCCACAACATATTCTGAATGTCATGTCGGCAAACACACACACTACGTAGCGTCTAAAGTAGACAAAGCACGATTAAGTCCCTTTTGCATAACACGTACCTCTGCTACAAGAAAAAAAATTTCTTAAAATTTAAAAACAACAAACTGCATCCGACTATAAAACTTTTTCAACGTGGTAGGTGAAAAGGATAGATCGGCTCTAGCGTCAGGAGTACAGCGTAATAGAGGGGGGGGGGGGTCGCCTCGCTTAAATCTATATCTTGTTTTTTCTTTATTTATTCTTTTTTTTAACAAAGTACACACTGTCAACTAACACAGAACACAATGCCACTGTACACATCGCGAACTGCAGTCCAAAACTTTCCAAATTGTCTTAAAACACAAGACAAACTGACGCCCATCGCAGAGTTTCCTGCATGTGCCATCCACAATCGATCATAGAAGGCCTGAACACTGACCTACAACATCGCAACCTGTGGGCAGTGGGGCTCAATGCCAAGTCACAGGTCTCCACTGCGACGTCCCAGGTCAGTGATGAGGCCTACTATAAGATTTAACACGCTAGAAACAAAAGCAACCTAACTTATAAACATTACATTAAAAACTATCAAATAGCGTTCAACGTATGTAGTACAGGATCATTTAAAACGTCATGCAAGGTAAAGGGGAGACCATTGAGTCTAGTGGGTCAAATCCTTTTCTAGTCATTCAACATAAACACATATAACCACAATGCTATGGTACTAGAAACAAAAATGCTTACATCACAAGCCAATATTTGCAAAGTTAAGAGATACTTAGAATGAAACTTTAACACTTCCTGATTCTCTTATAATAATAATAAAAATTATAGCTTTTATATAGCGCTACTTTGATGCTTAGAGCATGATGGTACAATCTCACTTGTAGACCAGAGAGGGGGAAGGGAGTATCTGGGAGAAGGCTTTCCGTGCTGCCTTTGGCCGCTCAGTAAAAACAACTCTGATCTAGTCAGGTGTCGAACCTCGAGCCCCCTTCATAGGTAGCCAAGCCAAACCAAGTTCAAACGTATACTTAGCCTTTCGACCACGCTTCCCACGTTTCTTACCACTAAATGCTTAGATAAACACTAATATATTAAGATCAGATCACAATAGAAACATCAAACCCCGATATTTGACCAAGACACGCTAGATAATAAGATTGTGCACATACACCATAAGTAAAAAGATTATACTAAGACACACTAGCTACAAAGATTAGAACAAGACACACAATTAGTCAAAGACACACTAAATACCAAGATTTATCTAAGAAACGAATAAATCTTAAGATATGACTAAGACACATAGAATATCAAGATATGACAAAGACACACTAAATATCAAGAATCAACCGATACACACTAAATATCGAGATTCAACGAACACACAATAAATATCAAGATTCAACCAACACACACTAACTATCAAGACTCAACCGATACACAATAAATATCAAGATTCAACCAACACACAATAAATATCAAGATTCAACCAACACACAATAAATACCAAGATTCAACCAACACACAATAAATATCAAGATTCAACCGACACACAATAAATATCAAGATTCAACCAACACACAATAAATATCAAGATTCAACCAACACACAATAAATATCAAGATTCAACCAACACACAATAAATATCAAGATTCAACCAACACACAATAAATATCAAGACTCAACCGATACACACTAAATATCGAGATTCAACGAACACACTCTAACTATCAATATTCAACCAACACACAATAAATATCAAGATTCAACCAACACACAATAAATATCAAGATTCAACCAACACACAATAAATATCAAGATTCAACCAACACACAATAAATATCAAGATTCAACCAACACACAATAAATATCAAGATTCAACCGATACACACTAAATATCGAGATTCAACGAACACACTCTAAATATCAAGATTCAACCAACACACAATAAATATCAAGATTCAACCAACACACAATAAATATCAAGATTCAACCAACACACAATAAATATCAAGATTCAACCAACACACAATAAATATCAAGATTCAACCAACACACAATAAATATCAAGACTCAACCGATACACACTAAATATCGAGATTCAACGAACACACAATAAATATCAAGATTCAACCAACACACAATAAATATCAAGATTCAACCAACACACAATAAATATCAAGATTCAACCGATACACACTAAATATCGAGATTCAACGAACACACTCTAAATATCAAGATTCAACCAACACACAATAAATATCAAGATTCAACCAACACACAATAAATATCAAGATTCAACCAACACACAATAAATATCAAGATTCGGTCAACGTTCAAGATTTGACCAAGACACACTATGAAGCGAGTCCCACTGTCACAGTCCCACAAAATCTATCCATCCAAAGATACGAACTAGACCCACTCGGCGCCACGTCTTACATCTTACCCGACCATCGTCTCCATTTTCTGGAACCGGATCATATCCAGAGGCCTCCATGTTTGTCATCTAAAGCGATGATTTGAACTACAGCACTACAAACACACAGCAAATCCAGGCAAGAACTACAAACACACAGCAAAGCCAGGCAAGAACTGGAAAGAATAAAAGAGACGGCAGACGACTTCCCTCCCCCCTGCTCCCCTTCCCTCCACCTATGACACACTTCTATAAAATAAGACTAATACTTAGTCTCAGTTGAGGACATAACATAAAAAGGTAACTGTACAGCGGCGCGGGTAGGGGGGAGGAGTGGAGACGGTGTGGTGAAGGGGGTGGTGGTGGTGGTGGCGGACACAGAGGGTGAAGGCAGAGATGAAACAGCAAAAAATCAAATGTACAGAAAAAGTATGAAATCTGATAACTGTGGTCATTCATGCGTGGTCAACACCGCACTCCTCCCCTTTCATTTCTTTGACAAGATACTCCCTCCCTCCCAATAAGACCCCTCCCTTCACTTCATCCGCATACTTTCTAAGCCCCTCCTCCTACGCTACATTCACCATGTGCAGCACTGCATAAACAGTTGAACTGTAACCCCTCTCCACTCCAGGACCCACAAGTTCTAGATTTATTTGAAACAAAGCATATTGTCAGTGTCACTGACATGACGAGATAGTTCTTAGGTGCATACATATTCACTGGCAGTCTTTAAATCATGCGTTCTTTCCACTCCTTTACCGCCTTACCGCACAACGACCGTAATAAATTAGGTCTCCCTCACTGCTGCTAGTAGGGAACTGTGCTAGAAAATATATTTTTGGCGCCAACTATTATAACCATATCTCCAGTAAGGGGCATAATCTTTTCGCACTACTTTACCAACAATATTTATCTAGTTATCGCTCTTATTCCAAATTGTTAGAAAAAAAAAAGTTCAATAGTAAATTTTGCACATTATATTTTTTTCAATGAATAAACCTATAACAGGGACGTAGTTAGGAATTTTCCATTGGTTGGGTCCCGGGGGGCTTGACTTCTTTGGGGGCTCCTGCATTTTGCGTAACATTTAGTTTATAATGTAAAAAAACACTCACTTGGGGCCCCCACTCAATGGTGGCCCGGGGGGGGGATTTTCAATTTATCCCCCCTCCTCCCCCAACTCTACCAACGTCACTTACCTATAAGATACATTCTAGAAAATTTTTATACAGAAAAATAAATATTTTTGTAAGCACAAGTTTAAAATTACAGGCACATTTCTTTAAATAAACTTTATGTTCTTTAAAGAATGACTTTCATTTTGTCACAAAGTAAGACACATACAGCTCTGAAATTCTGAAGCTCTGGAGAGGGGGGGGGCGATCGTATGTAACGGCCTTCATGTTGTATAGTGACTACATCCTCCAGGAAACAGTGGGGGGGGGGGGGACAGAATACTGGCAGGTACATAGACATCGCCTGTGACAACATACACACCGCACACACTCAGACTAATCCTGAAAGATCAAGGGACGCTACACTTGAACTTATCAACACTTTTAAACATGGTCTTTCATAACCTAGTGCTATAATGTAATCCTCCCCCCACACCCACATCACACCTCGTCTAAAACTGTTCTAACATGAACTTAATCCAGCTAAGAACAAAGGAAAAAAAAAACTCTCCACAAGAAGAGATATTTTTTGTTACATCTACCAGGTTTTGTTTTCTGTGCAGGTTACACCAAGCGTGAAAGGGTTAAGCATAAAAGTACTACACACGTCATCCGAATAATTCTCTTAAACCTTTTGGAACTTCGTACTTATTAGTCGTTATTATGGACCTCTATCAAGGCTCGTGTTCTGTTATTTCCTACAAGTGACACTGTCATTAGAGACTATTTGATCTCCCTGTTCTATGTCCAAGTGTTGTCCTGTTTAATTGTAAAGAGCATCAATAGGAGTAAATACATTTCACTACACTGCATGTGTCGTCATGGTTGGTGGAAGGAAAATGGATGTAGCTGTGCGGTGGGCTGAAGCGTTTGGCTCTCGGGGTTTTTCAGACGCCTCAGAGTCCACCCAAAACCAAACGTTATAGACAGCCTGAACTCTGACCTTCTCTGACGATTGGTCTCCTTTCATCCCATGCTAATGGGTTCATACGTTGGGGGAAGTCAATGAGCTTGGTCGTTGTGATGGACACATGACACCCTAGTACGGCCATAAAAACAGAGATTTACATAAATCTGCCCTATAGATTGCAAGGTCTGAAGGGGGGAAGGTTTACTAGCATCTGTAAATAAATATATCCTTAGGGACACGTCTATAAAAATAATGACATTTTAAGCAAACACAAAAGTTCTTAAAATGTGTTGACGTCACTAACCTCTAAGTTTTCCTTCTTTTTCTTACTGTCCGGCTGTCCATCACCTGGCTGACCGGGTCTCTTAGAGCTTTCATTAAAGCTGACCCCAAAGAGTTCGTCCATTTTTTCATAGTCCATTTTATACATTTTCTGCAGGCTGCCAACTTCCGTCCACAAGTTGGGCTTGCCTATAACATTGGTGATGGGAATTTTTTGCCAGTTCAAAGATTTCATCTTCTGCTTTGGCTTTGGTATGTTTGTTTGAGGGAGCATTGGCTCCGCTTGTGCCCCTCCTCCCATGAAGAGAGGGGGTGGTGGAGGTGGTCCCCCAAAGGGAGGCGGTGGCGGTGGAGGTGGTGCCCCGGGCATCATTTCGAGAGGGGGCGGAGGTGGCGGTGGGGGAAGAATCACGACTGGAGCTGTCGGGTCTGAGGACGTACCGCTGCTCGTGTCGTGGTTGACATCTCCTAGTTCCTCGGCTAGTGCAAAGGAGCTCTTGCGTGACCTGGAGCTAGATGTGCTTCTCTCCCTTCCTTCAAGGCGGCGAGAGATGGAAGTCACAAGTTTCTTGGCGTCTTCCTTTGTCTCAACTCCTGTCGCCTGGGCAACGAGCTGTTCCACTGTTGACCATACTGTCTCGCTAAGGGAATCATCACTTGATCCGATCTTCAGAAGATGTTGCAACACTGTAAGGAACGGTAACTCGTAATGTTTAGTCACAACCTGCAAAGAAAAAGAAGGCTGAATATTAGGGACGCAATAGTAAAGGCATCAATTCTCTCCCCTTACACAATACTTCGTTGAAATGTACAAACTTTGTATTATTTTCCATAATTTTTTTGTAAAAGGTCTTAAAAATTAATCATAAAAGCTGTTGCAATCAGTAAACAAAACCAAACAAAACTAAGTTTTCCAAAGTAATCCTGTTTTTTGTTCTCCAACTTTAAGGAATTTATTGATCTTTTTTTCCCCAAAGGCAGCCAATACCCAGAACACTGGATGAGTACGCGGGACATAACTCCAACCTAAACTATGTTAAAAGCTTTCATGGTAATTGGTTTAGATGCCGGAAAGATTTCAAGACATTGAGTAACAGGTTATTGAATAGATCCAGCACAATGTATTTCAGTCTATGGGTATTCGTACGGTACATTAGATTGCATGACAGAGGCCAAGCATATTTGCATGATTGGCTGCAGGTGACATCCATGTTGGGGCCCTGCGTGGCCTTGTGTGGTAAATACTGTTCCCCGTTACTAAAGTTCATCTATCATCTAGCTTCCCGGTGCACTAATCCGGACAGCTTCGAATGTAGTTTATTTTATAGAAATGAATGATTGTTGAACTAAAATACTTTTCAGTAGGTTATGTAGTGATGTCAAATTAAAAATGTGTACAAACATTGCACGGGCCTGAACAGTCCGTTGTGTCACTATGTCTCATGTCACACAGCAGTCCTTTTCACATTCTAACACCTTCTCTTTCCCAACCCCTCAATCAGACTCGGGGGGGGGGGAGACAAGCTTAAACGTTACGTAAAACAAAACATATTGGTGGCGGTTGATTCCAAGAGGTGTGGTAGATACCAAGTGGTGTGGTAGATACCAAGAGGTGTGGTAGATACCAGGTGGTGTGGCTGATACCAAGTGGTGTGGTAGATACCAAGTAGTGTGGTAGATACCAAGTGGTGTGGTAGATACCAAGAGGTGTGGTAGATAACAAGTGGTGTGGTAGATACCAAGTAGTGTGGTACATACCAAGAGGTGTGGTAGATTCCAAGTGGTGTGGTAGATACCAAGAGGTGTGGTAGATTCCAAGTGGTGTGGTAGATACCAAGAGGTGTGGTAGATACCAAGTGGTGTGGTAGATACCAAGAGGTGTGGTAGATACCAGGTGGTGTGGCTGATACCAAGAGGTGTGGTAGATAACAAGTAGTGTGGTAGATACCAAGTAGTGTGGTACATACCAAGAGGTGTGGTAGATTCCAAGTGGTGTGGTAGATACCAAGAGGTGTGGTAGATTCCAAGTGGTGTGGTAGATACCAAGTAGTGTGGTAGATACCAAGAGGTGTGGTAGATACCAAGAGGTGTGGTAGATACCAAGTGGTGTGGTAGATACCAAGAGGTGTGGTAGATACCAGGTGGTGTGGCTGATACCAAGAGGTGTGGTAGATACCAAGAGGTGTGGTAGATACCAAGAGGTGTGGTAGATACCAAGAGGTGTGGTAGATACCAAGAGGTGTGGTAGATACCAAGAGGTGTGGTAGATACCAAGAGGTGTGGTAGATACCAAGAGGTGTGGTAGATACCAAGTGGTGTGGTAGATACCAAGAGGTGTGGTAGATTCCAAGTGGTGTGGTAGATTCCAAGTGGTGTGGTAGATACCAAGAGGTGTGGTAGATACCAAGAGGTGTGGTAGATAACAAGTAGTGTGGTAGATACCAAGAGGTGTGGTAGATACCAAGTGGTGTGGTAGATACCAAGAGGTGTGGTAGATACCAAGAGGTGTGGTAGATACCAAGTGGTGTGGTAGATACCAAGAGGTGTGGTAGATTCCAAGTGGTGTGGTAGATTCCAAGTGGTGTGGTAGATACCAAGAGGTGTGGTAGATACCAAGAGGTGTGGTAGATAACAAGTAGTGTGGTAGATACCAAGAGGTGTGGTAGATACCAAGTGGTGTGGTAGATACCAAGAGGTGTGGTAGATACCAGGTGGTGTGGCTGATACCAAGAGGTGTGGTAGATACCAAGTGGTGTGGTAGATACCAAGTGGTGTGGTAGATACCAAGAGGTGTGGTAGATAACAAGTGGTGTGGTAGATACCAAGTAGTGTGGTAGATTCCAAGTGGTGTGGTAGATACCAAGAGGTGTGGTAGATTCCAAGTGGTGTGGTAGATTCCAAGTGGTGTGGTAGATACCAAGAGGTGTGGTAGATACCAAGTGGTGTGGTAGATACCAAGAGGTGTGGTAGATACCAAGAGGTGTGGTAGATACCAGGTGGTGTGACTGATACCAAGTGGTGTGGTAGATACCAAGTAGTGTGGTTGATACCAAGTGGTGTTGTTGATACCAAGTGGTGTGGTTGATACCAAGTGGTGTGGTTGATACCAAGTGGTGTGGTTGATACCAAGTGGTGTGGTTGATACCAAGTGGTGTGGTTGATACCAAGTGGTGTGGTTGATACCAAGTGGTGTGGTTGATACCAAGTGGTGGTGGTTTTCTAGCATTTCGTTTATTTTCAGGAAATGTTATAATCTAAACTTCATTTTGGTTTTGATCACTTAGAAAAAAGGTTTGTAACAAGGAAACGAATCTGTTTAAAAAAAAAAGCCTAAAGAGGAAATAAATCATTAAAAAACAACAAAAAACAACAACAACAACAGCCAATAAAACCCCGACTGATGGGAACTAAGAGTCCATATTAAAGTTTTCAATAGCCAATCAAAAATTGAGTCTGAAATCTTGAAGATCTCCAAGTTCAAATCATAAACTTGTGAACGTTGAGACGGTGAAAAGTAGACAAAACAATTCGATAGAAAGACATGTCATCATTACATCCTATGTTCCCATGTGATTGGTGCTAGCAAAACAAGGAGCTCTCTCCAATCATTACCAGACTAACCTGATCAATTCAATGACTGTAATTTTATTTAGTTTATCTTATGAGTAATGTTTCATGTTGAAAAAAAAAACACACATTTTAGGCTGTAATGGAATTATCGTTAACGAAAGCGTGAAGTGTAGCGGCTGTTATAAAACAGTAGACTACCGCTCGTTCAGTCGTTAGAATGTGATACAACTAGGTAGCCACCTCTGGAAATAATATCACGTACAGAATCACGTGAAGCTTTTATTATTACTAGTTGTGTTCTTTAATTTCATGTGAGAAAATGTACATTTTATTTTTGACAAATGGTTGCATCACTAATGAGTCCGATCTAAGCGCGTTGCTAAAATGATTCATGTTATGTCAACGCACATTTCATTAAATTATTTCCCCTTTAATCCATTCAAAGATAATGTAGTAACTTCCCTTTCAATTGAGGTCCATTGCGATAGCTGTTAAATAAAAAAAAAATTGTTCGTTTAAAAGTCAAATGCTGGCTTAACCCTCCCACACTACTGAGCGAGTGCACCAATCAGAATTTCTATTTCTAAAACAACTTTCATAGAATCTAGATCTAGATGCTTCCGGGAAGGGCGGATAATTTATTTCAGCTTGTTTTATTCGTTACCATGGGGAGGGGTACAACACATTTGAATAATAAATAATAATAACACGAAAGACTGTCGAGTCACAAGCTTTGAGATTACGGTGCAACGAATGGGTCAGCAGTCTAGATTATTGAAATAGGCGCCAATCTAGCCAAAACTTGTAACAAAACGGCGAGGAGTCGCTAAGTCATTAACTATCGGTTGCATTGATATTCAGAGCAGACTACAGTAAACCGGTGATTCAATTGAATAACAACTGTGGCATTGGCATGTCAATCATTTTCTGTTTGTAATACATCGTAAGGTATTAGGGGGAAATGAAATGCAAGCGACATAACTCTTGGATCTGAAGAAATGTTTGATTTAGTTATAGCTCTTAGTTTTCCTCTATTTATAGTTGGGAGTGTCGGATCTTGGGAAGGGAAGCTAAGAAATTAGAGACACTCAGTACTACCTAATATTCTCTAGCCTGGAGGTTGTAGACCTTTTTGACACGTGGAGCTGGAGTAAATGTCTGGATAGCATGGAGTTAATGTCTGGATAGCATGGAGTTAATGTCTGGATAGCATGGAGTTAATGTCTGGATAGCATGGAGTCAATGTCTGGATAGCATGGAGTCAATGTCTGGATAGCATGGAGTCAATGTCTGGATAGCATGGAGTCAATGTCTGGATGGCATAGAGTCAATGTCTGGATAGCATGGATGTCTGGATAGCATGGAGTCACTGTCTGAATAGCATGGAGTCACTGTCTGAATAGCATGGAGTTAATGTCTGGATAGCATGGAGTCAATGTCTGGATAGCATGGAGTCAATGTCTGGATAGCATGGAGTCAATGTCTGGATAGCATGGAGTTAATGTCTGGATAGCATGGAGTTAATGTCTGGATAGCATGGAGTCAATGTCTGGATAGCATGGAGTCAATGTCTGGATAGCATGGAGTTAATGTCTGGATAGCATGGAGTCAATGTCTGGATAGCATGGAGTCAATGTATGGATAGCATGGAATCAATGTCTGGATAGCATGAAGTTAATGTCTGGATAGCATGGAGTCAATGTCTGGATAGCATGGAGTTAATGTCTGGATAGCATGGAGTCAATGTCTGGATAGCATGGAGTCAATGTCTGGATAGCATGGAGTCAATGTCTGGATGGCATAGAGTCAATGTCTGGATAGCATGGATGTCTGGATAGCATGGAGTCAATGTCTGGATAGCATGGAGTCAATGTCTGGATGGCATAGAGTCAATGTCTGGATAGCATGGATGTCTGGATAGCATGGAGTCACTGTCTGAATAGCATGGAGTCACTGTCTGAATAGCATGGAGTCAATGTCTGGATAGCATGGAGTCAATGTCTGGATAGCATGGAATCAATGTCTGGATAGCATGAAGTTAATGTCTGGATAGCATGGAGTCAATGTCTGGATAGCATGGAGTTAATGTCTGGATAGCATGGAGTCAATGTCTGGATAGCATGGAGTCAATGTCTGGATAGCATGGAGTCAATGTCTGGATGGCATAGAGTCAATGTCTGGATAGCATGGATGTCTGGATAGCATGGAGTCAATGTCTGGATAGCATGGAGTCAATGTCTGGATGGCATAGAGTCAATGTCTGGATAGCATGGATGTCTGGATAGCATGGAGTCACTGTCTGAATAGCATGGAGTCACTGTCTGAATAGCATGGAGTCAATGTCTGGATAGCATGGAGTCAATGTCTGGATAGCATGGAGTCAATGTCTGGATAGCATGGAGTCAATGTCTGGATAGCATGGAGTCAATGTCAGGATAGCATGGAGTCAATGTCTGGATGGCATAGAGTCAATGTCTGGATAGCATGGATGTCTGGATAGCATGGAGTCAATGTCTGGATAGCATGGAGTCACTGTCTGAATAGCATGGAGTCACTGTCTGAATAGCATGGAGTTAATATCTGGATAGCATGGAGTCAATGTCTGGATAGCATGGAGTCAATGTCTGGATAGCATGGAGTCAATGTCTGGATAGCATGGAGTCAATGTCTGGATAGCATGGATGTCTGGATAGCATGGAGTCAATGTCTGGATAGCATGGAGTCACTGTCTGGATAGCATGGAGTCAATGTCTGGATAGCATGGAGTCAATGTCTGGATAGCATGGAGTCAATGTCTGGATAGCATGGAGTCACTGTCTGGATAGCATGGAGTCACTGGACTCGATTTGAATTCATATCGTCTTTGTTCTTTCACTATCGGTCGTAAAAGGTGCCTCGCTATAATCACTGCATTTTAATCTTTTGTTTTGCATTTTCCCATAGTGGGTTACAATTTTGTTTTTAACTTATCAAAATGTTTTATTTTTGGTTAATTCATAAGATTAAAGGTTAGGGTTCAACTATATAAATAAATTCCTTAATTTCTTGAAAACCTTTCCAAAGAAACTCTGCTGAATAGAACTGTAGTTAGAATCAATGGAATGAACACAATGAAAATAGTGAGAATTAAATACAAGATACTGGAAACGTGTTGGAAAGAATTTAAAGTGTGCACTTTTTGGAATTGGATGAAAATTTGAAAGCACTGACCTATGTTAAAGAAAAAAATCCCCTAATCGTTTGGGAGCAAAACAAAGTGGCATAATTCAATCGGTTGGTATGTAAATAACTCAGGTGTGGCTAATGCTTGAAGTGCCAAATTTAGATTGAGGATTGAATTAAAATAACTTGATAAATACATTCTGATGTTTGTATCTGTCGTAATAAAGTAACACTGGGAGAGGGAGAGTGGGCGAGAGAGAGAGAGAGAGAGAGAGAGGTCGAAGAGAGAGTCGTGTTGTCAAATAAAATTGGCGCACAGATACAACAAACACTTCAACAGAATGAACTTATTTTCGGTTATCTGGACAGTTCTGGCAAACAAACAAACAAACATGTAAACAGAGCCGTCACATGAATATAAATACAAAGTTTGGTCTTGTCATTAATGTCATCTCATGCCATCTATGTTATGTGATGCCATCTAATCCATAATACACCGCTATGACGTCAAGGAAACACGGGAGAGAACTGTTGTTTGGTAAACAAGAATGTTGGAATGAATCTTGATTATGATACAGCTCTACGTTTTTTTAGAGCCACGTAAGTGTCTCGAAGTGTCAAAGTCATGTATTACTTCCACGTAGGTGTCTCGAAGTGTCAAAGTCATGTATTACTTCCACGTAGGTGTCTCGAAGTGTCAAAGTCATGTATTACTTCCACGTAGGTGTCTCGAAGTGTCAAAGTCATGTATTACTTCCACGTAGGTGTCTCGAAGTGTCAAAGTCATGTATTACTTCCACGTAGGTGTCTCGAAGTGTCAAAGTCATGTATTACTTCCACGTAGGTGTCTCGAAGTGTCAAAGTCATGTATTACTTCCACGTAGGTGTCTCGAAGTGTCAAAGTCATGTATTACTTCCACGTAGGTGTCTCGAAGTGTCAAAGTCATGTATTACTTCCACGTAGGTGTCTCGAAGTGTCAAAGTCATGTATTACTTGCCAGTATCTTCTTAACTCGAACTTCATTGATGAGACTAACTTTTAAAAACACACAACAATTTCAGGTATCTATTTCCATTTCAAATGTATGCAAATTTTTGTAAGCTACTGTAAAACATGAGCGCAATATATAAAATATCTTGTGATTAATATTCTTATTGCTGCAGATATAAAATAAAACCTGTGTATTTTAACTATAAGAAAGCTTAACATAGAGTACGATTAATGATGAATATGAGTGGTAGATTGATGGTTGCGAGGCACTACATTAGAGCTGCTAATTGAAGGTCATTTGAGCAGACTGAATCAAATTTTGGAAATAATGGTGAAGCTACCCTAAAGAAGAGAAGGTCACTATAGGGAGATGTGACATAAGATTTTTCGTAGCTACACAGATTTACACACACACACAAAGGGTTAGAGTAAAAGAGTTGGGAAGAAAAGAGAAAGAGCAGAACTGAGATAAGTCCAAGATTATAAAAAGTTATTGGTTGAATGAAGAAAAGAGACAATTCCTTTGGAACAAGGCATTATTCTGATTTGTAAACCAGCCATTTAAAAAAGAAACACTAAGGAGTCATTTTCTCTTCTTCCATTCCGTGATGACGCCGCTGCACCTGATCCCTTCAATGTACAATGTGTGTGCCTGCGTGTTGGTATGTCCACGTGGTCACCATCAAAATGAAAACAAAAAGCACTAGAACAGTTACATTACGTGGGCGGGGCCCAAAGAGTCAAGCTCAATCAATCAATTAGCTTAGCTCGATAGTGACAAGACCTTGACACAAATAAATAAAAGGGGGAGGGCAATCGATGTATTGAACTAATCTCTATCTGATTGAACATTTTTTGTTGTATTCGAAAGGAGATAATGCCCAAACACACACATATGCACAAATACACATATATGGACAAACGCACACACAAATACACAAATATAATGTTAAAACAACAAAATTAAGAGAGAGAGAGAGAGAGAAAGAGAGAGAGAGGGAAATGCAAGGCTTCTAAAGTATTTCAGTTTAATAGTCTACCGGCGGCGTAGCATACGCCGCTATTTTGCAGGGCCGGCCTTAGGCCCCTGCAACCTATGTGACCGAAGTGGGCCCCGCACTTTCATAGGACCCGCGCAAATGCTAGGTGTATAAATTATTAAATTAAAACATTTTATAACTTATAACAGAATTCCCGCAGCCTACTGATTTACCAGGAGCTCCTTGAAATCTCCCGAAATTGCAAAATATGAGAAAGTCCTGGAAATCTCCGGAAATTATTAAAATCTTTTGAAAACTCTTACAAATCTCCTGAAATATATAGACAAAAATTGTCATTTTGGGGTGTCATTCAATCATACGCGCGATTAAAAAAAACGGCATTATGCAATACCCGTAATTGTGGAATCTGGTGAAAGAAGCTTCTCGCGCCTCAAACTAATAAAGAATTACTTGAGGTCAACAATTATCGTAGATAGATTGAAACATTTGATAGTTTTTGCTATTGAGCGTGATCTATGTAGGAAATAGAATTTTTATGATGTACTGTATGACTTCAGTACACGCAAGGCTCGTAAAGTAATTCTGTACGTAGTAAAAAAATGAATAAAATGCAAAGACGAATTTAGTTTCTAATACAAATTCTTAATTTTCACTTATTATCCGTATCCCTACCCAAACTTGGCCCCACAACGGTTGAGTCCGGCCCTGCTATTTAGTAACGGTTAAATACAGAGTGGATTACTTGTTATCCCCCCCTTTTTTTTCTTTTTTTCGACGCTAAAACTACGTGGGATAGAAATAAAAAAGAGTGAAGAGTGATCTTTTCATGACTTCTTGGTCACAACGGTTAAGTCCGGCCCTGCTATTTTGTGACGGGTGAATACTACTTGTTCTCCACACTCCTCTTTTTTTTCGTACGGTAACTTTAGTCCGACTAGCAGAAAGAAAAGAGTGATCCTTCCCTTACGTAGTGTTCAAACTCTTGAGCCATGAAGAGAATTATATATATATCTATATTATAAAGTAGAATGTGAGGTGTATGTATGTATGTATGTATGTATGTATGTATGTATGTATGTATGTATGTATGTATGTATGTATGTATGTATGTATGTATGTATGTATGTATGTATGTATGTTACTTATAGACATCAAAACCGCTTGACCAATCTTGATAAAACTAGGCAGGAATGTTCCTTGGATACTAACTTAGACCGTAGTGTATGTATTGTAGCCCTAAAACAAACTTAAGACCCTCAAAAAAAATAAAGTTGTCCGACTCTATTACAGCTATAGTATTTTATGGATCTAGGCCATGTCTACAATGTTGACATGTGAAAAGATCGAAAGGATTTAGACCTAGATCTAATTTTAAGAAATACACTTTGCGCAGATAGTTTTTTACTTTGACACATGAAAATACAAAAGAAAATCCATTGATTTCATTATATAATAAAATTAACCTTCAATTTTGTGTTTCAAAAGCATTTTTTACATAAATTAGTTCCTTATATCTGTGATTACAGATTTCCTGACGAACATTCTTTCATTAGACAATACCGTAATGAATCGCGTACTAAATATTAATTCGTTTAATTGTTTACTTTATAATCCCATCCCTAGATCTAAAACTCTAATTCAACTCTAAGATGATAAAACTTCTCTTCGCACAGATAGTTTTATACTTTAACACATAAACATATTAATTAAAGTCCATTCATTTCATATTTTGATCAAATAAACATTCACATTTGGTTTTCTAAAGCTACATTCGTTTACGAAAGCTGCGAAGCCGAGTTGAGATAGGCCTAGATCTATATTCATTCATGAATCGCGTACTAAAAATTATTTCGTTTAATTGTTTACTTTATAATCCCATTCATTTAACAAAGCTATCGCTCTTTTCGTTTTTAATAGATTTGAATGTATCGGCTTCGGGAAATCCCATTTTCGCAAACCTAATTTTATTTTCGTAGCGAAAGAGAAAAAACTTGAAAGGATCATTAGTTAAGTTTAACATACATCTAAATCGAATCCACTAGATTAGTAAACACAAACTTAGACCCGCAGGCCGCGGGTAATGTCTGGCGAACATCCTTTCATTAGACATTACCAAATGGTTACACATTAACAGTGATTAACACATCTCTCTACTGATTCTTTTCCTAAGCCTAGGTCTAAAACTCTTATTGAACTCTAAGATGATAAAACTTCTTTTCGCAAAGATAGTTTTATGCTTTAACACATAAACATACTAATTATTTTCCATTCATTTCATATTTTAATCAAATTAACATTCAAATTTGTTTTTCTAAAGCATTTTTAATACATTCGTTCGCTGTTCGCTGAAGCTGCGTAGCCGTGTTAAGATAGGCCTATATTCATTCATGAATAAAGGTCACGCATGCACAACACAGAATGAACTCTATAAAAGCCAATTTTTAACTCTAGATTAGTGTAGATTTAGATCTATGTCTACCTCAAGATCTACTTTATACTTTAACACATGAACATACAAAATTAAGTCTATTCATCTCAAATTTTAATTAAATATATGTAGGCCTAAAAGCAAATGTTTTAATTAGAAAAAAATGGATTTAAGCATATTAGCTATTTTGATTTCATAGCTTCATTCACACTATTTTTACATTCACACATTCGCTTTACTTATTACATTATTATTTTGTTTAATTGTTTACAAAACACTCTCAGTGACTATATCGACAGTAATGCGCAAATAAAGACCCGCGGGTCGCGGGTAACATATGTCTAGTAGATGATAAAAGGAACCTTTAAATATATATATATATATATTTTTCCAATTCAATTTGAATGTTATAGTCAATATAGTGGATCGCTTTAAATTAAAAGCCATCGTAAAGTGGTTGATAAGGAGTATGAGTTTTTATTACTCTAGGACTAGGTCTGGGATAGTACCCTCTGCGCACAAACATCTTCTATCTCTCTCTCTCTCTCTGCTCTCTTTCTCTCTTTCTCTCTCTGCCCTTCTGTCTACACTCTAAAACATTTCTTATACGATCTCAAATATTTACGAACTACATTTTCTATTGACCAGTATTTGTGTATTCCTCTTCCTTTGACATGGTCTTTGTCTTTCTGACACAGGGGACCAATGTTTACAGTCTTTTTTTACACATTTCCTCTGGACTGACTTTATGATGCTTTGATCAAGTCCGCTTTGTAAGGTCTTGGGCACGTCACTCGCTTTTATGTTTTTGTTCTCACAGGAAGTAATGAATGTCTGTCCAGTCAGTTTTGATAGCAAAGTATCTAGACCTAGATTATCAATGGGAAACTATCGATGACAATGCTATGGGAACGTGTCTAGACCTATACATGAGAAAGTACTCAGCTCTGGGCGCATGAAAAGAACATTGTACAATGAGCAACAAACAGTCAAAGAAGTCCATTTCTGTTCTTTAGATGGCACAGTTTTAGATTAGAAAGTAACGTGTCATTTAGGCTGAACACTTACTAAGAAGGCCCGAGTTCACACCCTGAAGAAGACTAAAAGTTGTTCATTTGAGATTTGGCTCCAGTTCAATTGTGCATGCAGAGCTCCAAATGACAGCACAGAAACCTTCTCCCAAATACACTAAAAGAAAGTAAGTAAAGTAATGGCAGGACCGGATTTACAATTGCTTTTGAAGATATAGGCCCCTTGTTATCAACCATTTATTCCTTTTTTCTTTAAAACATGTCTCCCCCCCCCCCCCACCTTTCTAAGGCAACTGGTGTCCCTAAGCTATAGCGTATGTTGGTCTTGTAATTGAGTACAACAAAAGACTAAAATGTTTAAATAACAATGAATGAAACTACTGCACTAAATTATGTAACCAATTTACTTTCAAATCTATTAAAACACCTCACTGACCCATGTAGCACTTCACTGACCTATGTAACACTTCACTGGCCTATATAATGAACGTCTCGTCTATTAGAATCTTAAAACCATTAAAATGTACACTGTATAAGATTGAAGACCTCCCTTTTCCGGCTGTATGTAAATGAAGTATAAAGAGAAACTAATTTCCATAACAATCTCCCCCTGAAATCTTAGCGACCCCTGAACATAATTTAATCATCAGAGAAGATCGATGCTAGGGATCCATGCACGTCTCTAACTAGGTGTTTGAATTGGCGAAAAAATAAATCTCTCAAATGTAAATATGGTTATTATTTTGTAACAGATCAATGATTTCCCGCGCTCAGCGGACACCTTCTTAAACTTAGTCATAGAAGAGTATGTTCAACTAGAGTCAGTACTTATGTGTATTTTATGTGACTTTTTATTAAGGGTCAATCTTCTTGAATGTTTCTAGTAAGGGTTCAAATGTCAACAAGCTGTTTAAAAACAGTGCCGAAGGATCAAGACAAAAATAGATTTCACTGCAACTGAAGGAATACATCCGGTTTAGATTTCCTCCGCACTCGAACAGACAGATAGACAGACATACCCACACACATACCCACACACATACCCACACACATACCCACACACATACCCACACACATACCCACACACATACCCACACACATACCCACACACATACCCACACACTACCCCCCACCGAATATTTATTAAATCATGCTCGATGTGTAAGCACTGGTTGATCAGAGACATTTTGTTCACGTTAAGAATCTCTTTTCAGTTCATGAATTTATTGAAATGTCAACTTGTATTTGTATATTTCATTTTGATTTCCTAGTTCCTATCACTTCCTTCACACCTAGCACTGAATTATGAAATAGACCAAGTGAAGAGACGTTCATGTCAAAATGTCCTTCAATTCCTTTTGTTTTTGCCTTTTCTCTCTATCTATACTCTCTTTTCCTCTAACTTCTCTGTCTCTCTCTCTTCTCTCTCACTTCTCTCTCTCTTTCTCCTCTAATTCAATCTTCCTGTTCTCTCTCTCTCCTCTCTCTTTCTCCTCTAATTCAATCTTCCTGTTCTCTCTCTCCTCTCTCTTTCTTCAATTCTAACGTTGATGTTTTAGTAGTGTTTATTTTTGTTTGTTTTCTATTTATTGCATCTACCAAGGACCTACCAAGGACCTACCAAGGACCTACCAAGGACCTACAAAGGTATGTTAGGGAGAAACAAACACGAGAAGTGTTGAAATACACAAAAAACAAACCAGCCCCAAAGTAAAACCATAATGCTGAACCTAATAGAGCATTCGATTCATTGCATGTGGTTGTAACGCTATCACAGCTCATCTCCAGGAGACCAAGTCATTCAAGACGTATTGGTGATAGACGCTCTGACACATCTCCAGGAGACCAAGTCATTCAAGACGTATTGGTGATAGACGCTCTGACACATCTCCAGGAGACCAAGTCATTCCAGACGTATTGGTGCTAGACGCTCTGACACATCTCCAGGAGACCAAGTCATTCGAGACGTATTGGTGCTAGACGCTCTGACACATCTCCAGGAGACCAAGTCATTCCAGACGTATTGGTGCTAGACGCTCTGACACATCTCCAGGAGACCAAGTCATTCAAGACGTATTGGTGCTAGACGCTCTGACACATCTCCAGGAGACCAAGTCATTCGAGACGTATTGGTGCTAGACGCAGACACATCTCCAGGAGACCAAGTCATTCCAGACGTATTGGTGCTAGACGCAGACACATCTCGGGGAACCAAAACACGCAAACACATATATAGAAGGAACTAATTGTACAAGAATTAGATCAGCAGTTTTCTTGTCTGTTGCCTAACTGATGGACTTTTCCTTTTTACAAAGCTTCTATCAACTCACTCTGTCGGTCTGTCTGTCAGGTAAAAAGTTTCAACACGTTATTTCTTCCACACCCTTGCACAACTATTCTTTGGTGTAAACAATACATGAATCATTTTGAAAAACAGTCAATTAATCATTGATAACTAATTATTTTTATATCGAAAAAGGGAAATAGCATCAACATTTTTTAATACCATAGCTGTAGGTGCATTTGTAACCAGAATGGTGTTTAAGGTGCAGGCTTTATGTACCTTAGTTTGAGAACTACTGTTCTAGAAGAATGCATGTCGACACAACAGGGACATTCGTTCTGTACGCTGCCTTGCATGAGATTAGAACATCGAGTCCCATGTAATAGTTTGATGGAACACTTTACCAGAGGCCTTTCAATAATTCAGAATTGATACGTTTCTTATGTTTTAATGGACAGAACATTGTGTTATTAAGAACATGCAAGGAAATCAAAATTGCAACTGAAGTTTAAAAAAAATAAATTAACTTGCAATATTCTCACAAAGAAAATAAAAGGCAACCGTTGAAAGAGATGTGAAGTCACCTCATTGAAGGTTGGGGGGGGGATGTCATCAATGAAGATATGGGGTGGGTGGTGGAGAGATTCTTTTCTTCTGTTGGTTTCGATGTAATGAAGTCCTGAGACATATCTCCACTATTGAATAGTCAAAGAAACACGTACGGTACTTCTCGTAGAGACTCGAACTCAAGACATTAATGTCCTATTGTTAGATGGAACTTTTAATAGCGCTACTTGACGTCAGGAAGTCTATAGGAACGGACAACTCTGAAAATGTCGCATTAAATTTTTTTCTTATTCATAATATTATTGAAATGTACAAAAAAATAAAATTGGCAGCAGTCTTAAAAGTTTACGCTTGACTAAATTTCTGCGTTGTCTTGATTTGAAACTTTAGACCAGGGATTCTAAGCATACAACGCTGCAAGAGTCCGTGACGTTTTAACAACGTAAAGACGTTTCTAGAAGATTAATCAAGAGCTTAAGTTACTCCCTGCATTGATTTCCCAGATAGTCCAACTACGATGTACAGATAGTGTTTCTTAGGACTAAGAGACGGGTTGTATTGTAGATAGTAGATCTCGGAAGATCTAGGGTAATTTTCAATTCTTTATTTTTCTTTTACGTTGTAAAGGAATACCAAAGTAATGACATGTACAGCCCGAGTTTTATATGTTCAATAAATACACATAACTCCGTTATAGGTCTACAAGATAGATAGATATAGACATACATACATACAGATATATAGATAGACAGACAGACAGACAGACTGATAGATAGATAGATAGATAGATAGATAGATAGATAGATAGATAGATAGATAGATAGATAGATGATAGATAGATAGATAGATAGATAGATAGATAGATAGATAGATAGATAGATAGATAGATAGATAGATAGATAGATAGATAGATAGATAGATAGATAGATATAGACATACATACATACATACGTACAGAGATATAGATAGACAGACAGACAGACAGACAGACTGATAGATAGATAGATAGATAGATAGATAGATAGATAGATAGATAGATAGATAGATAGATAGATAGATAGATAGATGGATAGATAGATAGGAATACAGACAGACAGACAGACAGACAGATAAATAGATAGATAGATAGATAGACAGACAGACAGATAGATAGATAGATAGATAGATAGATAGATAGATAGATAGATAGATAGATAGATAGATAGATAGATAGATAGATAGACAGGAAAACATAGAGACAGGCAGATAGTTCTACTGGTTCTATTTCTGGTGTACAGTTGACTTCTCTAATCTACTCTGACAGTTATGGAGAAGTGATGACGAGAGAGATCATGTGACCAGCTTTTTTTTTTCTTGTAAAGCTCTAGCTCTTCAATAGAAGTGTAACCACTGTAGCACGAGCCATTACGTCGTACACAGTAACATTCGTTACACAACATTGGTATTACTTTTGGCAAGTCCACGCGAGGTCGACATGGCTTATCTTTGAACAGACCACAAACTACAAGTCTGTGTGCATGTGTGATACTGTGTGTGTGTGTCGTAATAGAGGTGTTGGTGGTTACACTGTACAGTAAATCGCACGCTACAAAATAATTGTCTAGAGATATGCAGCCGATCTCCATAGGGTTCTTTATTGCTGTACTACTTGAGAGTTTCTATAAGATAGAACCAATAGTGACAAGAGTATCTGTAACTACCTTAAGGACTAAAAGACTTGAATAAATGATCTAAGTGTTTGTACCTTTGGATTTCTCGCCAAAAAAATTCTTTCCTTATATCAATTCAATGCATTTTTAACTGACTTAAATCCTTGTATATAATTGTATTTGTAGTGTGAAGTAAGTTTACAAACTGATCTTCCTTAAGTACGTAACTCCTCAATAAAACAGTTAATGTGGGAAGACCTAGATAAGTGTGTGTGTGTGTGTGTGTGTTTAAGGAAAAAGAATATCGAAATAAAAATGTGTAACTAATTTATAATTAATAATTATTTTCTAACTTAGATATAACATGGATAAAAACATATATATGTTATGACTGTCTGGGTTGATTTCTAAGGCTTGGCTCGTTTGTCCTTCCCCCCCCCCCCGGACATTCTGATAAAGTAACAAGTAACCAGAGAATATGAAATAAATGATTAATTCCTTGATTCACGTTTTAGTATTACAAATTACAATGTATGCATTAGATAGTAATGATCCAATGATACAAACATTGGTGATATGAATAATTATTTGGATATACTGGTGTCACACTGTAATTCAATAGCTACTCAATATCAACACCTGTAATGAACCAATCCGCACCTTGTGAGCTCACGAGCCAGTCACCGCGCAAACAAATTCACTCTCCTGTCCATACGGTCAGTCACAACACTGGCCTGCCACACTCATCAGATCGATGGAAAGGTAGCAACAAACGGTTCAACGCTAGCCCCAGCTAGCTCCCCTACAAAAACTATAGGATACACGCTCCTGCATGAACATCTAGCAAGAGGATCGCGAATATCATCGTAAGTATTTCCTCGAACAGACAGCAAAAGTGTACAGGCAAGGCTGTCTGCTTCCAGGACCTCACCCCGTACTTAGGCCTGTGTTCATCTTTTGACAAGGTCTCGGCCTGCATTGGGGCTTCTCCTTAGCCCTGTAACAAGCCTCCACTCATGTCTTTCTCATCTTTGTACATACTACAAAGCCTCTTCTCTGGTGTCGGGTTCCTAGGCCACCAGTAATCCAGTACACGGCCTCTTCTCTGGTGTCGGGTCCCTAGGCCACCAGTAATCCAGTACCCGGCCTCTTCTCTGGTGTCGGGTCCCTAGGCCACCAGTAATCCAGTACACGGCCTCTTCTCCCCTTTCTATTTACATTGTCTGTTGTTTCTGTATTACTAGTTGTCATGTAGACAAAAATCTTTTGGCAGTACTTACATCTCATTGCAATCTCATTGACTGTGTTTTGGTCAGCGGTTAATTAGATACACAACAAGCCATTCACAGAAACAGCCTCTCAAGGCATGCGTTATCACTGGCAGACCAGACTGCTGTGTCTTTTTCATTCTTAACACGATTTTAGCTGAGTAATAACAATAAATGACACAAAGATCTTACGAGATCAATAACTAACACAAGTTCGACCACTTAGTGAAAGTTGCGTCCCTTTAAAATAAAAACAAACACGTGACGGAAACACCTTTTTTTTTTTTTTTTTTTTTGTAGAGTTTAATCCAATCCCTATTTTAGTTACTAATTACATATTAAACTGAATTAAACTAAACAGGACAGTGATAGGACTGTAACCTTAACATGAATGTGACACATGAAGTGAACAGATGCAGATAGTTAGGGTTTACAAACGTTTTTTCGTTTGTTTGTTTAGTTCTGGAGACCAAAGAATGTCATGAAGAGTCACTGACTGAAAGCGAAAGTAGGAAGGACAAGTTCTCATATCTTGGATGGAAAAGGAACATGTGGGGGCGAACTATTCAAATAAAACAATCGAGACTCTACGAGCCAACTTTGACCTCATTTGGTTTTCTAGTAGAATAGTCGCAATATTAGTATTGCTCTTTTTCAATAGGTCATACATTTTGATAGAATACACTGAACAGAATATATTACGAATTTGTCTGTTTGATAAGCCTGTATCTATTTACAAGTGAAATGTAATATCATCGTACAATACAAAGTTGGTCTGGTCACTGACATAGAAATATTTCTAGAGCAGTGGATGTGGTGGATGAGTGGTACATGACATCCTCGTTAACCGTCAGCCAATAGAAACAGCTGAAACATCATCGGCTCTATAGAGTTCAAGGTCTGAAAAAGTTACTTTAATTTTTACTTTAATTTTTACTTTAATTTCCAGAACTACTGACAAGTGCTCTATGCCAGTGATGCTCAACCCTATTCGGTCGGCGGGCCAATTTAATTTTCGACAGTCGTGTCGCGGGCCAGATCAACAAAACAACAAAAAATAAAAAAAAACAACAACAGGAAATCTATATTATAAAGTAGAATGTGAGGTGTATGTATGTATGTATGTATGTATGTATGTATGTTACTTATAGATATCAAAACCGCTTGACCAATCTTGATAAAACTAGGCAGGAATGTTCCTTGGGTACTAACGTAGACCGTAGTGTATGTATTGTAGCCCTAAAACAAACTTAAGACCCTCAAAAAAAATAAAGTTGTCCGACTCTATCAAAGCTATAGTATTTTATGGATCTAGGCCATGTCTACAATGTTGACATGAGAAAAGATAGAAAGGATTTAGACCTAGATCTAATTTTAAGAAATACACTTTGCGCAGATAGTTTTTTACTTTGACACATGAAAAGACAAAAGAAGATCCATTGATTTCATTATATAATAAAATTAACCTTCAATTTTGTGTTTCAACAGCATTTTTTACATTAATTAGTTCCTTATATCTGTGATTACAGATTTCCTGACGAACATTCTTTCATTAGACAATTCCGTAATGAATCGCGTACTAAATATTAATTCGTTTAATTGTTTACTTTATAATCCCATCCCTAGATCTAAAACTCTAATTCAACTCTAAGATGATAAAACTTCTCTTCGCACAGATAGTTTTATACTTTAACACATAAACATATTAATTAAAGTCCATTCATTTCATATTTTGATCAAATAAACATTCAAATTTGGTTTTCTAAAGCTACATTCGTTTACGAAAGCTGCGAAGCCGAGTTGAGATAGGCCTAGATCTATATTCATTCATGAATCGCGTACAAAATATAATTTCGTTTAATTGTTCACTTTATAATCCCATTCATTTAACCTTAACAAAGCTATCGCTCTTTTCGTTTTTAATAGATAAGAATGTATCGACTTCGGGTAAACCCATTTTCGCAAAACTAATTTTATTTTCGTAGCGAACTTTAACATACATCTAAATCCAATACACTAGATTATTCAAAAGCATTTTTTACATTAATTAGTTCCTGATATCTGTGACTGCAGATTTCCTGGCGAATATTCTTTCATTAGACATTACCAAATGGTTACACATTAACACATCTCTTTACTGAGTCTATTCCTAGGCCTAGGTCTAAAACTTTTATTGAACTCTAAGATGATAATGATAATGCGCAAATAAAGACCCGCGGGTCGCGGGTAACATATGTCTAGTCTATATTATAAAGTAGGATGTGTGGAGTATGTATGTATGTATGTATGTATGTTACTTATAGACATCAAAACCGCTTGACCAATCTTGATAAAACTAGGCAGGAATGTTCCTTGGGTACCAACTTAGACCTTAGTGAATGTATTGTAGCCCTAAAACAAATGTAAGACCCTCAAAAAAAATAAAGTTGTCCGACTCTATTACAGCTATAGTATTTTATGGATCTAGGCCATGTCTACAATGTTGACATAAGAAAAGATAGAAAGGATTTAGACCTAGATCTAATTTTAAGAAATACACTTTGCGCAGATAGTTTTTTACTTTGACACATGAAAATACAAAAGAAGATCCATTGATTTCATTATATAATAAAATTAATCTTCAATTTTGTGTTTCAAAAGCATTTTTTACATTAATTAGTTCCTTATATCTGTGATTACAGATTTCCTGACGAACATTCTTTCATTAGACAATACCGTAATGAATCGCGTACTAAAAATTAATTCGTTTAATTGTTTACTTTATAATCCCATCCCTAGATCTAAAACTCTAATTCAACTCTAAGATGATAAAACTTCTCTTCGCACAGATAGTTTTATACTTTAACACATAAACATATTAATTAAAGTCCATTCATTTCATATTTTGATCAAATAAACATTCAAATTTGGTTTTCTAAAGCTACATTCGTCTACGAAAGCTGCGAAGCCGAGTTAAAGGCCTAAATCTATATTCATTCATGAATCGCGCACTAAAAATTATTTCGTTTAATTGTTCACTTTATAATCCCATTTATTGAACAAAGCTATCGCTCTTTTCGTTTTTAATAGATAAGAATGTATAGACTTCGGGTAAACCATTTTCGCAAACCTAATTTTATTTTCTTAGCGAAAGAGAAATAACGTGAAAGGATCATTAGCTACGTTTAACATACATCTAAATCCTATCCACTAGATTATTCAAACGCAAATGTTTTAATTTAAAAAAAAAATGGATTTAAGCCTATTAGCTATTTTTACATTGACACATTCGCTTTACTTATTACATTATTATTTCGTTTAATTGCTTACAAAACACTCTCAGTGACTATATCGAAAGTAATGCGCAAATAAAGACCCGCGGGTAACATATGTCTAGTATGCTATAAACCATTTTTATAAGAACCTATTGAATCTAATACCTATATTGATTCATGAAAGTTTATCCTAAACCAACTTTTAAATATCCGGCTGCATAGATGACACGCCGAGTTGGAGCTCTGAATCTAAAACTCTATATGTCCGTCCGTGAGACGATTACGTAATATGAGTGTCACCCGATTCATCCCTGAAAAGGTTTGTTCTCACAAAGAAGTGATTATTGTTATCATTGTGAATGCTTGTTTTCGGAGATTTAGAAATGTTTCTGCAAGAAACACAGAGTAGAAATCCATGATCTGAATCACTTGAAATTTGCCAAGCAGGGATGTTTAGCTTCGTAAGTAAACCAGTTCCAGTTTCAGCTCAAACTGGGCACTTGAAACATTGGCCACCACAAAACCACGAACTTTATTCAATCTGAACACGATCATCATCACATGGTCCAGACTGAACACCTTGCCACATAGATTTTGTTGGTGAATAATTCAGTGAAGCTACAGAGGCTCTGTTCCATTGGACTCGACAACCTTTTGAATAAATCTCGCTGTCAACTATACTTGTTGCACCTTAGTAGTCACCCCCACTAATTTCTTCAAGCAAGAGAAAGATTCTCTGTGATGGTTGAAACTTCTTTGACAGGACTATGCTAGTGGTGGTCCCATACATGCTCCTCATAGCTACTAACTTCTGTTGTTTTTACCTCGAATTAATACTAAGATTTTGAGCGGTATCAGATATGTTGGTATACGCGTCAGCGGCAATTGAAAATATTTCGAAATCTGGTTTGTCTGTTACATTTGAACGGAGGGAAATATTTACCCATGTCTTTCTCTCGCCTTGTATTGTCAAGAGAAAGGTTGACAACGTCGACAGGATTATTCTTTTCAGAACACAGTTTTTCCATCTCTGGTAGAAAATACTCTGGTAAATATTCTCATCAACCATCCTTTCTAGATGAAATCTAGCAATCTCGTCTCAAACCAAAAATGCCGATTTATGTGTTTGGTTTCATAAAGCTGTTTTTATGTCCTTTAAAAGAGTCACTCTATCTTTATAAAACAAAATATGGTGGCACATTGTCGGTACCAATCCATTTACCTTAATGTAGTGAAATCTTTTTTCAAACTTTTTCTTTTATGAGTGAGGATTTTCTACACTTTTGCCAACGTTTCGGCGGGCCGGATAAAGCCACGTCGCGGGCCGGATGTGGCCCGCGGGCCGTATTTTGGGCATCACTGCTCTATACCATTCTCAAATACGTTGAATGTCTATGTAGTGAATCACAGTGCAGTAGAATATTCCACTCTTAGTCTTATATTTAGCATGTTCAATGACATTGCCTTGTCTAGGCATTATTCTTAGTGACATAATGTCTCCTATGGCTCTAAACGTAGAACTTTGTTGGTTTTTCGGTGACAATCTTTGAGGCTCTGAAAGCGAAGCACAGCAATATTTATCACATTTCTGCATTTTATCCACCGCCCGTGTCATCTGTAACTCTATCCTGGTACATTAACTGTTTACAGTGCACACCCGAGACGAGACAAAGATGGCGGTATGGCGCTGGGTGTTGCGCATGGTGTCAGAAGAGAAGAAACAAAACATGATACGTGACTGGAGGATACGACCCAAGTTTTGACCTACCTGTCTATGAACCGCGTGGAAGACGTCTAAAGCATTGCCAAGGTCGATGCCCTTGGTGCCTGGAAGATGCTCCTCGTCGGCTTTGAGATTCTCTTCGAACACTTGAAGCTGCACTTGAACATTCTGCTCCTCGATGTCTCTGAAGATGATAGAAAAACAAATGTGGATGACATGGTTATAGTGTGAGACTAGAGATATAGAGTGAAGGCAATAGAGACTAGAGATATAGAGTGAAGGCAATAGAGACTAGAGATATAGAGTGAAGGCAATAGAGACTAGAGATATAGAGTGAAGGCAATAGAGACTAGAGATATAGAGTGAAGGCAATAGAGACTAGAGATATAGAGTGAAGGAAATAGAGACTAGAGATATAGAGTGAAGGCAATAGAGACTAGAGATATAGAGTGAAGGCAATAGAGACTAGAGATATAGAGTGAAGGCAATAGAGACTAGAGATATAGAGTGAAGGAAATAGAGACTAGAGATATAGAGTGAAGGAAATAGAGACTAGAGATATAGAGTGAAGGCAATAGAGACTAGAGATATAGAGTGAAGGCAATAGAGACTAGAGATATAGAGTGAAGGAAATAGAGACTAGAGATATAGAGTGAAGGCAATAGAGACTAGAGATATAGAGTGAAGGCAATAGAGACTAGAGATATAGAGTGAAGGAAATAGAGACTAGAGATATAGAGTAAAGGCAATAGAGACTAGAGATATAGAGTGAAGGAAATAGAGACTAGAGATATAGAGTGAAGGCAATAGAGACTAGAGATATAGAGTGAAGGCAATAGAGACTAGAGATATAGAGTGAAGGAAATACAGACTAGAGACATAGAGTGAAGGAAATAGAGACTAGAGATATAGAGTGAAGGAAATAGAGACTAGAGATATAGAGTGAAGGAAATACAGACTAGAGATATAGAGTGAAGGCAATAGAGACTAGAGATATAGAGTGAAGGAAATAGAGACTAGAGATATAGAGTGAAGGCAATAGAGACTAGAGATATAGATTGAAGGCAATAGAGACTAGAGATATAGAGTGAAGGAAATAGAGACTAGAGATATAGAGTGAAGGAAATAGAGACTAGAGATATAGAGTGAAGGCAATAGAGACTAGAGATATAGAGTGAAGGCAATAGAGACTAGAGATATAGAGTGAAGGAAATAGAGACTAGAGATATAGAGTGAAGGCAATAGAGACTAGAGATATAGAGTGAAGGAAATAGAGACTAGAGATATAGAGTGAAGGCAATAGAGACTAGAGATATAGAGTGAAGGCAATATAGACTAGAGATATAGAGTGAAGGAAATACAGACTAGAGATATAGAGTGAAGGAAATAGAGACTAGAGATATAGAGTGAAGGAAATAGAGACTAGAGATATAGAGTGAAGGAAATACAGACTAGAGATATAGAGTGAAGGCAATAGAGACTAGAGATATAGAGTGAAGGAAATAGAGACTAGAGATATAGAGTGAAGGCAATAGAGACTAGAGATATAGAGTGAAGGCAATAGAGACTAGAGATATAGAGTGAAGGAAATAGAGACTAGAGATATAGAGTGAAGGAAATAGAGACTAGAGATATAGAGTGAAGGCAATAGAGACTAGAGATATAGAGTGAAGGAAATAGAGACTAGAGATATAGAGTGAAGGAAATACAGACTAGAGATATAGAGTGAAGGCAATAGAGACTAGAGATATAGAGTGAAGGAAATAGAGACTAGAGATATAGAGTGAAGGCAATAGAGACTAGAGATATAGAGTGAAGGAAATAGAGACTAGAGATATAGAGTGAAGGCAATAGAGACTAGAGATATAGAGTGAAGGCAATAGAGACTAGAGATATACAGTGAAGGCAATAGAGACTAGAGATATAGAGTGAAGGCAATAGAGACTAGAGATATACATTGAAGGAAATAGAGACTAGGTTCAGATTGGAATACGAAACTTTTCTGTTGACATCCTGTTGTAACAGTGTTTCTGTTTCGTTGTTATCTACACACGGAAAGGTTAGAAGAAAAAAACAAGTTTTAAAGAAAGACAATTCCTCCTTTATACAGCTGACCAACTTTTGTAAGAGCGATTATTTCACTCTTAATAACTAAGAATTTTGATAAATGGAAATTTTTTAACCCCGCCCCTATTACCCTCCCCTTTCCGAAAACAAACCTGGTTTGTACAAATGTTTGTAAAATGTTAGTCAAATGTTTAACGTGTTTCAGATGTTCCTTCAGAGTTGAAGATAATTTACTTTCTAGTCCAAACCTCCTGCAGGGCGACGGGGGATGGCAGGGTTTGAAATCGAGAGCCATGGATAAGTCCGAACGACAATCCAGTGCAAAAACCGCACGACCAGGCAGCGACCAAAAATATAAAATGACCAGATCCGAAGTAAGTCGGGAGAGGGCCGGATGTGTTGTTGCGCCCTTCCTAGCGTGTCGTAAAGTTGTCGACAGTTTCTGCATTTTCACCCTCAATGTTACTGAATAGATTTGGCGTAAACTTTATGGACTGTTGAAACAATTTTACTTCGTGGAGTTTGCAAGCATAAGCTTAAGTCTTCTGGATGTCGGCAACACATTAGAAGCTTGACTTCATAGAGATCAGTGATATCTTAAACAGAAGAGTATTTAGTATTAGTTTCGTTCCAAAATACATCATTACACGTTCAACTACTATTGAATCAAACCAAGGGACTTTCATTTGTTTTGTTGATCTCTTCAAGAGCCGTAACAGTAAAAGAAACAAACATGTTGGAACGAACAGTTAGAATGAAACCAAAAAGTGTCACACGAAATGTCCTGGACGCCTTTGATTGCAATAGGTAAACTCCTATATCCCACATTTCTAGATAGTATTTGCAGAGGCGTGTGTAGGGGACGCACAAACTGAATACCATAAAAAAAGCATTGGGTGAGGTTGCAGTCTGCTAAGACGTCCCATGATTCACCAAGACAAACATGGCGTCTGCTTTCACGTTGCAATTTGTGGAAAGAATAACATGGCCGTAAGTAAAGGTGAAAACTCAACAAGTTCAACACAGCTGTGTCTGCACTGGAGTGCAGCGTGAATGTTGGCACAGCAATAGGAAGATCTATCTCCTAAGTACGATATTTGGTTCATTTCCCTCATTCCCCCCCCCTTTTTTTTTTTCTCCCCGTATCCTTCTTGGTCAATGTGGATCTATTTTGACCATTTAGCAAGCCCAACAGTGAGTCCATAACATTATACGAAGCTTTTGTTAGAAGTAAATATTCACTTGCCCGAGTTGAAAAGAATGCGCAGTATGTTAAAACTGGAGATTGCTGGGTTTTTTTTAGCCGCACACAAAAGGGGAAAACCCACCACTAGTTTTGTGTAGTCTGTCTATCTGTCCGTCCGATAGCATGATATTTTAGATCTTACAAAGTTCTGATACAATGGCTACATTTTTGTTTTCCGAAAGCGAATCGTTTATTTTTTTTAAATTAAACATGCAAGCAGTTTACACATCAAAATACACACCTTTTTAAATGAAAAGCGCAAGGGAAGTTAAGTTTTTATAATTGCTACTTATCGGGAGGCTCGAGTTCGAATCCGAGCAGAAATATTTTGTTTTCAATTGATTTTGTAAAGGCAGCACGGAAACCTTCTACCAAACATTCCCCCCCCACACACACACACACGCACACTGGTGCACAAAGATTTGAGCATTGATAGAATGTTGCGCTGTACACAAGCCACTGAAGAAACTATTTCCAAACAAACTCACCAAATTTATCATTGCAGGACTATATCTAGTAGAAGCGAAGATATTCTTTTTTATGGTCCTAAACGTATTCCGCAGTGGTTCTTGCAGTGGCATACCTTCCGTGTACACAGAGAGCTACGTTAGTCACCACAAATTCTCAAATAATTTTTTTTTTGCGGCACCTCATATGATGTCATCAGTCTGTCGGTCTATCACGAAAAAAACTAACAAATGAAAACCGAAATTTTCCTTTTGGGCAAAATAAATGTAATATAACTAACATTTCTCATAATCAATAAGAAATTGTACAGTATGTTTTCAAGTGAAACACACATTTAAATGATTCTTTTAAATTGTATTACTTTAGACTTTTAAAAACAAATTCATGGCTTGAAGATTCCAGTTGATCAGGCAGGGGCCGCCTCTGAGTTTGTGTGATAACAAAAACTCTCTTTATAATTTTGTTTAATCTTTTGTTAACATTTAAGGGCCATTTTAATTTCTCTGAAAGTACACAATACAACATTTGCTTATTTAGTTCTATCGATATTTTGTGTGTGTGTGAGAGAGAGTTCTGTGTTTTAAAGACAACTTTCAGAGATATCTAACTAAAACAACGGAACGCACTTGATTAAAAACCTAGCGAAGTTCATGTTTGAAATCTGACTCAATAAGAATGGCGCTAAAACACAATTTGAATGACTAGATTCAAACTTTTCGCATTCTTTCGTCATTTTTGTTCTGAAAAAAAAAGGGGGGAGGTGAAGGAAATGGAATTGTTTAATTAAAATAGAAATGATGAGAGTTGTAAATCAAGATAAAGTCCTGCCAGTATTAAAACCTTACTCCCCCCCCCCCTCTACTGAATGTAAGAGGTTAGGCTATTCCAGTTTGTCACATCTACAAGTTTGGGGGGTGGGTGGAAAGAGGACATTTCAATGGCGCAATTCTGTGACATGAGTCAGACTGTGAGCGTCTGGCAAATAGCCACAAGACTGAGGAGAGCACCTTTTAACTGGAGGGGAGAGGGCGCTTCGTTTGGGGGAGCCAGGAAAAGCAAAGTTAGCTTTTAATTACACATTTCAAGATTTTTGTAACGTGTAAAGCGGAGATAGAGGATGAGGCAGACATGGGGAGTAAAGTATAGAGAGGAATGATGGTAGAGGATACTGATAATGTGAAAGAGTAATAACGATACTGAGAGACACAAAACAAAAATATCAGAGAGAGAGAGAGAGAGAAGGAAAGAGAAAGAGAGAGAAGGAAAGAGAGAGAGAGAGAAGGAAAGAGAGAGAGAGAGAAGGAAAAAGAGAGAGAGAGAGAGAGAAGGAAAGAGAGAGAGAAGGAAAGAGAAGGGGCAGACGTAAAGAATTGAGAACATTGAAAGACACAGAGAAAAACAAATCAAGAATGAACTAGGCCAATGTAGCAAATTATGGTGCACACAATCGAACATTCTGGAAAGAAAGAGGGAAAACACGTACAACAATAAACAAGAAATGAAAGAAAGTTTAAAGTAGAGAACGAGAGAGAGAGAGAGAGAGAGAGAGAAAGAGAGAGAGAAGGTGGAAACAATATACTCCACGAGTACTAACTAGATGAAACAAAGTGACACTGACATAAAGACAGACTAGATGAAACAAAGTGACACTGACATAAAGACAGACTAGATGAAACAAAGTGACACTGACATAAAGACAGACTAGATGAAACAAAGTGACACTGACATAAAGACAGACTAGATGAAAGGAAAGTGACACTGACATAAAGACAGACTAGATGAAACAAAGTGACACTGACATAAAGACAGACTAGATGAAACAAAGTGACACTGACATAAAGACAGACTAGATGAAACAAAGTGACACTGACATAAAGACAGACTAGATGAAAGGAAAGTACACCAACACATTCCTTGATATGGCAGTAAGATTTGTCGTTCTTGTAAACTTGAAACGTCACTAATACCACTGCATGTCATGATCAGTAGATTGGGTCAGTTCAAAACTTCAAATGTTCTTCAACTATTTCTAATGTCTCTCTCTTTTAATCCCTCCCCCCCCCCCAAACCATTATATCTCTCTCTACCCTCTCTCTAATTTTCCCTCCCTTTCCATCCGTCTCCCCTCCCCCTTCTCTCTTCATCAATCTCTTGCAACCAGGACATGATTCAGGTGAAATGTGAACTATTTATTCCAGTGATTCTCAAGAATTTCAACGAGTGAACCTTCGTCATTTTTCGGTTTCTATAAGTACCCTTTAAGTCAATTTTATTTACCCTATAGCATAGGCTGTAGGATACGTTTCATGGCACCATTGGATCACAGTACATTCTTAGAGAAAACGGATTTTGTTTTATTGTGATTCTAAGTGAAATGAAGAAAAAATGCGAATAAACTGAACCACTCTGAGATGTTAGCTAGAATAAAACACTAAAAAAATTGTGTTTAATAAAGATCTTAAAGTTTGCTGACCACACAATATCATAGCCAACATTGTTTTATGATAACAAGTGAATTTTAGGTCACCTTCGCTTATTGATCTGTTGACACTCACCGTCTGGCCTACAGCAAGATCATTTACTGCTCTGTTTATTAAAAGCCTTACTAACTGCTCTGTCTCACTAACTGCTCTGTCTCACTAACTGCTCTTTCTACTAAACTGTCATTAAGCTGTTCTCCCAGTACCAGCAAGTTGACGCCTGCAAGTTTGACATTAAGAGTGCTACATTAATATGCTAATGAAAGGCCGCGGTGTGCTGATCACAAAATGTCTGTGTCCTACGTGAGACATGTTTGTGTCTGTGTCCTTCGTGAGACATGTTTGTGTCTGTGTCCTTCGTGAGACATGTTTGTGTCTGCGTCCTACGTGAGACATGTTTGTGTCTGTGTCCTTCGTGAGACATGTTTGTGTCTGTGTCCTTCGTGAGACATGTTTGTGTCTGTGTCCTTCGTGAGACATGTTTGTGTCTGTGTCCTACGTGAGACATGTTTGTGTCTGTGTCCTTCGTGAGACATGTTTGTGTCTGTGTCCTTCGTGAGACATGTTTGTGTCTGTGTCCTATGTGAGACATGTTTGTGTCTGTGTCCTTCGTTAGACGTGTTTGTGTCTGTGTCCTTCGTGAGACATGTCTGTGTCTGTGTCCTATGTGAGACATGTTTGTGTCTGTGTCCTTCGTGAGACATGTTTGTGTCTGTGTCCTACGTGAGACATGTTTGTGTCTGTGTCCTATGTGAGACATGTTTGTGTCTGTGTCCTTCGTGAGACGTGTTTGTGTCTGTGTCCTACGTGAGACATGTCTGTGTCTGTGTCCTACGTGAGACATGTTTGAGTCGATCTATAGAAACTGTATCCCAGTACGTGCCGTTGCACTGGTCCCTGACGATCAGACAGATCTCTACACTATATAACATAACACTATATAACATAACAGTGAACTAAGTAATAGAGGTCAATAGAAATGATATCTAGAAGTACAGGTGAAATAGGAACCGTTGACAGATAATAGACAATGAACGCTTTAGCAGACTGGGTAGAAAGATTTAGTTTATTTTATTGTTACACGCCGATACTTAAGATAGATAGAAAGATAGATAGATAGATAGATAGATAGATAGATAGATAGATAGATAGATAGATAGATAGATAGATAGATAGATAGATAGATAGATAGATAGATAAATAAATAGATAGACAGAAAGAAAGACAGGCAGACAATGATACTATAGATATATAGAAAGACAGACAGACAGATAGATAGATAGATAGATAGATAGACAGATAGATAGATAGATAGATAGAGAGATAGATAGATAGATAGATAGATAGATAGATAGATAGATAGATAGATAGAGATAGATCTACACACATACATACACACATACACATAGATGGTAAGAAAGTCAGAGTAACAAGAGGAAGACAACTGTGTCAGAACAAAATGACACAACATTGTCCTACGTCTACAAGCCCTCACTCACTAGCCAAATCGTTCCTCCCCAATCCCCACACCTGACACCTGGAGGTTAAGTGTCAAAGTTCAAGACGGTTTCATTAACTCAACTAAGAATGTTCTAGGGAAGTCCAGATAGAGTTCACTGATTCGCCGAACCATGTTCACATGCATACATCACACATGTTTCCTGGTGTACCTTTAGGTCTAGCTCCTCAATCTAACCAATACCAACATTATAGAGTCATAGCCAAGTGTAATGGAGCCATGATACAGAGTCATAGCCAAGTGGAATGGAGCCATGATACAGAGTCATAGCCAAGTGGAATGGAGCCATGACACAGAGTCATAGCCAAGTGGAATGGAGCCATGACACAGAGTCATAGCCAAGTGGAATGGAGCCATGACACAGAGTCATAGCCAAGTGGAATGGAGCCATGACACAGAGTCATAGCCAAGTGGAATGGAGCCATGATACAGAGTCATAGCCAAGTGGAATGGAGCCATGACACAGAGTCATAGCCAAGTGTAATGGAGCCATGACACAGAGTCATAGCCAAGTGGAATGGAGCCATGACACAGAGTCGTAGCCAAGTGTAATGGAGCCATGACACAGAGTCAAAGCCAAGTGGAATGGAGCCATGACACAAAGTCATAGCCAAGTGTAATGGAGCCATGACACAGAGTCATAGCCAAGTGGAATGGAGCCATGACACAGAGTCGTAGCCAAGTGTAATGGAGCCATGACACAGAGTCATAGCCAAAAAATGTAATGGAGCCATGACACAGAGTCATACACATTTTTGTGGAGCTCAATACATCCACTTGGTTTTTTAAATTAAAATTCAACGCAGGAAATACTAAATACAATTTATTAAGACATGTTAAATCATTTAGATTTTTTTCGAAGCATTTCAGGAAATAGATTTAAATATTTTAATGTTTATTTTCGCTCGCTAGAAACATTTTAGTTTCCTGGTGGAGTCGCTGAAGGGAACGATCTTAATGCCAAATGATTATATTTTTTTATTTTATTTTACCATAAAGTATGTATTTAATATAATGGTACCAATGATAGTAAACTTTTATATTTAGTTAGTAAATAGTATAGTGTACTAAATCTTACAAGTAAAAGTATGTATATAAACATATCCTAAACATTGTTAAACACATTTAAAATAACAACATTGTAACCACTTCAGTTCCGGAAACGTTTCCAGAGTATAACGTATGTGTGTGCATGTGTATGTGCATTGGTGTGTGTGTGAACAAAAAATAATTTTAAAACGTAAAAATAAAAAAAAAATAGAAAAAGTCGCATTAACAATTACCGAGGTTCTTTTAGTAATCTATATAGCTAAAACTCTATAGCTGTGATTACAGATTATATCAACTAGTAAAATATTGAAACTGTATTAAGGCTTACATTGTTATTTAAGATGCCCCATTCTTTGTCCAAACGACATCTGGCAAGATAGAGTTCATGTATATGACAATTTTAAATTTTAGGTTTTTGAATTTGAAAGTCTATTTTATAATTATTTTATTGTGCTATGTTTTTGTAGTTGTTAGATATGGTTGAATGTTTTATTATGTATTATGTTTTAGTGCTAGTAGATGTACAAAAAAGCTATTCAGCTCTGCAAGTCAAAGTCCCGGAAGACACACGATCCAGATGCACAGTTTAATTCAGTAAATCACTACTAGGAAGACGAGCTCACATCCCGCTACATTGCGTCATATTTCTGCTGACAAGTCAACGCCTGGCAGAAGACAGGACCTTGGGCAGAGCTGATTCATCAGCCTCCTGGTATCAGCATACATCAACATGCCACACGAGATCAATAAATCCAATCGATAGTTCTCGCCAGTAAATAACAGCCAAAGTAACACTAACGCCACACACACACGACGTGACGAGAAAAACAACAGAGCGATGTAGTCACTGGAATTTCACCCAAATCTCTAAGAGGCACATCAGACTCTTTATATTATACAGTACATACGTTCCTTCGTTAACAGATGATAATGACGTCCTACTCGTATCCACGTGTCTTAGTCATGCTTGATAATTAGAGACTCAGCTAAGTTGTTAATTTTCTAGGCTGATTCAAGCAACCCGTTCCATTCTCTAATGGCACAATAGAAGAAATAGCACTTTTGCGTATTTGTCAATATATCTGCAATTATAAATGAGCTATAGATATTTTTAAGACAGAGGCTATCTAGGAATATGCAACTTGTACAGATGCTTCATACCCAAAGTCACGTCAGTTATATCAACATTGAGGAAACTTATTGAGAAAGGTCAACCAATCAAGACACCACATTCAACAGAATTGAGATATTATACTATAAGACATTATTCCTACCACATAGGTATTACAATCATCATCAGAGCTTGCAATATGTAAGAACCCAATTGGACATAGCATACAGTGTTCAGCAGTAGTCTAAAACATCACTGCCACAAACTAGATATGCCACGATCGTTTAGCCATAGTCTGGGCTCTGACTCGCTTCACCAGGCACCTCTTCATGACAACCTTCACGCTTCGTACGTACACAACACGCTCCATTAGTACTTTTGACTATAAGATGAATACAACCAAATCGCTGAGAGTAACAACGATCGAGAGGCTCCTCGGATATTTCGGAGATTAGAAATGATCTGAAGATTTAGATTTTTTTTTTACAGGAAGTAAATATAATATATAAATAACTGTATAACTGAATGTAATGCCATCAGAATGTCATTATTTTCGAAGTAATAGGAAATACAATAACAATGTTGGTCGCCTACATTCGTAGAACGACTATGGTTCATCTCATCAAGCAGTTTTTCAATTTACTGTATAGAGAGACATTCTTATCCACAAACAACACAGCTAAAGGTGGTAGATACTTGAGAGGCAGAGAAACTGTATGTGCTACATTGTAAGGGATTAACAGTAGCAAGAACAATGGTAAGGACTACAATAGGAAGGTCCGAAATCTCAGAGAATGACCACTACTATGGAGAATGAGACTTTGAGGAATAAACTTAATATAGTATAATGTATGTTTAGCTGGACCAAACTGTCTCTGACTTAGTTAAGGATGCGCCTAGACCCGTACAAACTATTCTGTCATGTGTCACGTGTAGTTGACACCAGCTGTTTTCTTTGTTATTATGTGTTGTGGCATTTAGAGAGTTGAAACTGTTTGGAAACAATGTAACTACGAAGACGACACACATACACATATATGTAGTGTCAACATGGCTCATTAAAGTGATATTTACTTTTTTACACTGAGTAGGCCTTAACACACTGTGTAGGCAGATCGATGAAGTAAATCAAACCATGGAACATGATTGAACTCACCTCTTAGATAATCCGTCGCAGGTTATAAAACTGACCATTGTGTTCTATATCAAACATAGTTAAGTGATTCCCGAAGACACACGTTAAAACACCATCACCTCTCTCTCTCTCTCTCTCTCTCTCTCTCTTTCTCTCGTAATAAAGTTAGATCTAATAAAACACAAGCTGACGGACGTTCTTCTACTGACTCAACGGGGAGGGTCGTGGGAAATTACCATCATTTACAGAACAATTACATTGTAAATGAAACAAAACACACACACAAACACGCCCCCAGCACATGAGCACAAATATGCCCGCAACACACACCGAAGATTGTGGAAAAATAAATTATAGATTTTTTTTTATTGAAGTACAACGTGATTAATACACCATCATGCATAAACATGTTATGACCTCCCCTCCCTCCCCCCCCCCTCACACACACATGTACACATACAGTCTTTTCTCGGAGACTTGAAAATAAGAGAAAAACGCTTTAGGTCAAAGCAAAGGCCAAAAGTTCACATAGTCATTTCAAAAGATAGTAACGTAAGTCAATTGTACGTAGTAGTTAGCAATCAATATACATTCAAAGAGAACTTTTAGAACACAAGTTTTAAACAGTTCACAAAGAATGCTAGTATTTAGGCATTCATTCTACTAAGTAACCACTCAATTTTAATATGTAGTTAAATTATACACTAGCTAACTAGAAATCGACAACGATTTATCTCAGATTATACCATAATTATTTAGTAAAAGTATTACATAATATAACCACTACCTTTAACTTTGGAAACTTCAAAGTTATTATGGACACAGGAAAAAAAAAAAGATTGATGGCAAAGCAATATATTGCTTTATTATGCAGCTCATTTGAATTTCAACGATGAAAAAAAAAGCAAAATATTGGACTAGAAATAAAGACGTATTATCAGCTATTTATAGATAGTTATACTGTTCTAGGTTCTTTTAAGCGGACCCCTAGAACTTTTAAGCTTAAAATCACAAATTTTTACTGTTGCAATTCTCTTCGTAATAGTCCTATTAGTTTAGTCTTAAGACATCGAACTAAGGAAGCTTGTCTGTCTAAAAATCTTCTGTCTTCATCTCGCAAGTGCAATGAACGCATTCATTGGGCATCTCAGCGAGGGTTCTGTTTTGCTTCACTTTAGGCCTAAACGTCTTCTCTAACGACAGTTTCCACCCGAAAGCCACTTTGAGGCTGAAAAGCAAGGGGCCTGGATATCGCTGTTCTCAAACTGAGCTCTGGTGAACAAGGAAACACAACAGGAAAGGGAGTGAACTGGTAAATTAATGTGTGAAAACATATGATGGTAAGAACGAGTAGTCTCCATGTTTTAACGAGCATTTAATGCACTAGACTAGAGGAAGAAATGAAAATAAGGTCATGAAACATTGTCAACGTTTCGCTTTACATATGTTCACAATTTCAATGGTATCCGAGTTTATTTTGATGTGCAGTATGTCGTCATAAGTGTTGTGGTCAATGTGGGTTGTTAGGCTGTGAGACCAAAACCACTTGGCTACGGCTCTGCCACCCAACAAGGGGGCTCAAGTTCGAATCCTAACTCGAGCAGAGTTGTGTTTGCTGAGGGCCAAAAGGCAGCACGGAAAACCAGATACCCACCCAATCCGTACAAAAAGATTGGACCAATCGCACTGAGCATGATATAAACATGGAAGATGCTTTATATAAAAGTGATTTAAAATACACAAATAAATAAGTCAATAGTTTAGTCAACAGAAGTAGAAGTGTCAACAGTACATTGAGACAGAAGATCGATACTTTTTTGTTTGCAGTCAAAACTTTGGATACACTGAATGAGCTCATCTTTCAACAAATAGGGACGGGTGCAGGGACGGGTGCAGGATTCAACTTGCCTTTCAAAACAATGTCCAGATCAGGAACTTTTCGTGTCTGTTGAGAGACAAATTACTTGCCGTCTCGACCACACATTTTGGTTGGACAGCGAGTCAGCGACGTCACAAGATAAATGTTGTCAACATGGATATTAAGTCTGCGCGTGGTGTACTTTGTTAAGTCAATGGTCACACACACACGTCTAATGCTGCAAGGAGTGATGTGGTCACTGTTACGTCAGACTTAAAGCTGACAAAACCAGTTTCACTTCCACGTCTGATCTGATTAACGTTTCGACTCTGTGACGTCTAGCCGGTTCAAATGAGTGAATCTTGATAGCTACTCAGATCGTTTCTAAAATCATGTTTTTGTCCTACGAGTGATAACATTATCTTTCTATCTAACGGAGGAGTGGGGGGGGGAGGTAGGCTAACTGATGGGTCCATAGAGACAACGTGGAGGAAGTGGATAGATTCAGGTGAACACAGGTGATAGCAGTCGTGCAGACAGATATACACTAATAGATGGGACAAGTAGATTGAATGTATTTTTAATAGAGATAATTTTTTTGAGGAAGAGCTATTTATAGATTGATAGAAAGATAAACTGACTCACATATAGGAACATAGAGAAATAACAAGAGACAAAAAAGTTGAATTGATAGTCATATATGTGGACGGATTGGACAGACAGACACACACACTTAAATACATATGTTATCTATCTCTGTCTCTCTCTCTCTCTTTATATATACATATATAGATAGATAGATAGATAGATGAATATATATATAGAGAGAGAGATAGATAGATAGATATAGATATATAGATATATTTATATAGATAGATAGATAGATAGATATAGATATATAGATATATTTATATAGATAGATAGATAGATTCCAGCAGTTTTCTAATTGATGCACGTGATACTTCCTATTTTTCTTACCACTTGTTTTAAATGTTCTATACAGACATTAATCCAACTGCAGGGAATGTTTTAATCCAAGACAGGGCCAAATGTAATCCGTTAGGAAGAAAAATGTAATCCGACAGTAAGAAGTTCACAGAAACACGAGTAAGATTCTCTCCCTTAGCAGCAGTTAGTGTCAAGCGTGTAATGGACTTAAGTCGTGTGGTGAACAGAGGTGATATGATTGGAGTTCAAAGTTGAAACTGTTATGGACATTACGTATATACATCTCTAGACCGATGAAACTCTGTACAAAGAATACTTAAAGATTTAGATATTGTATCGAAGTTAGACTACAATATTCTTATTCTATGGCAATTTAAAAAGAAAAAAAAGATTCTAGCGAAACTTTTTGCTATCAATGTATTGCAGAGATTTGACAATTTAAATATCATTTTAATTTTCTATATTCTTATTATCAAAATCTGTTGTTTTTTTTTAAACATGTACAAATTTGTGAAATGGCCAATATTTTGCCAAAAGGGCAACTAAAAGATATACAGAGAAAAGTTATGTCCCTTGGCAGAGACTTTTGACTTGCTGGTTTGTAGAAATGACTTGGTCGCATAGAACTAGTCTAGAGTCTACATCTTATGTGTCCTGACCGGAGAGTCTAGTCTAGAGTTTATCACAACATTAAATATGAACAGGTAGAACCTGTAGAGGTACAAGCTATTACTCTTATAGGAACACAATTTAAAATTTTGTCTTAATTATATTATAGTCTTAGTTCCGTCTTAATACTAGCATCCATTTTGTGAGCGCTCCTATAGTATACTATTTACGGTATCCATACAGATACCGACTCTAGATCTATATAGGTCAGTTACTACATCTATACTGGTCAGTTACTAAACTTAGTAGGCCTATTAGTCAATACAACATATATTACTATACTATTATTCTTGTTTATTACAGATTTTGTATTCTAGTAACAAAATAAATATTTTAAAAAAATATTTTAAAAAGCAGAAAAAAAATTCATCGAAATGTATAGAAACCAAATTATAATTTATTTTTTTAAATACTGCAAATTTAATCAATTTTTATTCCATAGGAAAAAAATATCCAACAAAAGAATAAAAAAGAAGTCGTACTAACGAAATAATCCAACACTTGTGTGTATACAACAACCACAGAAGTAAGTCAAGATTCCAATGTAATGCAAGAATAAACTGGAAACATAGAACAAGAACAGCAGAAGTGGAGAGAAACACACACACCACTCCAGACAGATCCACATAAATGAATTGGTTGAAGGTACTCTTTAGCAAGACACCGACCATGAGTCATGTTACCTGTGTGTCTCCCCTCCCCACACTTACCCCTCAACACCCTCCCCCTCTTTCCGTAAACCCCCTCCCCCCTCTTTAAGCAGTGTATGTATATATCTGTATTATGGAGCGTTGCATTGAAGAACATTCAGGTCAGCGTTAACGCGACAGAAGAGAGAGGTGAAGAGAGGGAGGAGGGAGGGGGTGTTGAAGAGGCCAATTTTTTAAAACTTGTCCTTAACGTCACCTGTAGGAGTTAATTTCATTAAGGTAGACCTGTAGGAGTTAATTTCATTAAGGTAGACCTGTAGGAGTTAATTTCATTAAGGTAGACCTGTAGGAGTTAATTTCATTAAGGTAGACCTGTAGGAGTTAATTTCATTAAGGTAGACCTGTAGGAGTTAATTTCATTAAGGTAGACCTGTAGGAGTTAATTTCATTAAGGTAGACCTGTAGGAGTTAATTTCATTAAGGTAGACCTGTAGGAGTTAATTTCATTAAGGTAGACCTGTAGGAGTTAATTTCATTAAGGTAGACCTGTAGGAGTTAATTTCATTAAGGTAGACCTGTAGGAGTTAATTTCATTAAGGTAGACCTGTAGGAGTTAATTTCATTAAGGTAGACCTGTAGGAGTTAATTTCATTAAGGTAGACCTGTAGGAGTTAATTTCATTAAGGTAGACCTGTAGGAGTTAATTTCATTAAGGTAGACCTGTAGGAGTTAATTTCATTAAGGTAGACCTGTAGGAGTTAATTTCATTAAGGTAGACCTGTAGGAGTTAATTTCATTAAGGTAGACCTGTAGGAGTTAATTTCATTAAGGTAGACCTGTAGGAGTTAATTTCATTAAGGTAGACCTGTAGGAGTTTATTTCATTAAGGTAGACCTGTAGGAGTTAATTTCATTAAGGTAGACCTGTAGGAGTTAATTTCATTAAGGTAGACCTGTAGGAGTTAATTTCATTAAGGTAGACCTGTAGGAGTTAATTTCATTAAGGTAGACCTGTAGGAGTTAATTTCATTAAGGTAGACCTGTAGGAGTTAATTTCATTAAGGTAGACCTGTAGGAGTTAATTTCATTAAGGTAGACCTGTAGGAGTTAATTTCATTAAGATAGACCTGTAGTCTTTTGTTTGAAATCGGGAAAGCCTTAAAACAATCTCCAACACACGAATATGATCTACTACCATCACCGAACAGTTTGAAAGTTGAGTGAAGTACCTAATCGAACACAATAAAACGTTTCTGCCACCAAAGATCTACGCGGATGTCCGGAGAACAATACGACGACTAAATACCTTTAGTTTTACTAAATGTATGCTATGGACTCATTGCAATGGGTTGGACTCAATGAGAAATGAATGGAAACCAGTACTGTCACGGTAGTAGCTCTCTGGCCAGACCACTTAGCAAGAAAGAGAGATGCTACGAAGTTTAAAAAATGTTCACATTCACAAGAGAGAACGAAACAAACATTAGATTTAAATAGAATGTTGTTCAAAGTCTGAATGTTCTACAGCTGGAGCCCGCCATTTTGATTCATGTCGTCAATTGAAAGGAACATCTAGACCTACACTCCATTTGCGTCATAGCCAAACTGATACAAATGGGGAATTTTGTTTACCGACTCTCTGCGACACATCGAGGTAGTTAATAGTCTACATTACATCTGTAAGAGATGGATATTTTTATTTGGTGTAACTTCCAGCTAAAGGTCACGTGGCAACATACGTGGGAGATTTTAAATAATTTCAGAACTTAAAATATGACTAGTGAATCGTGTTATCTCCTTTGTGACTGGGACATTTTCATTTATCTGGCCCACAATTTAATTTCAAAGTTTTCAAAGTTGCCATAACCTGTTATTCCTCATATAAACGAACCTATTCTATAAATAGCCTTCAAGAAAGATCTTCAATGAATGATTTCATTGGTCTCTTAGGAAGTCAATCAACACAAACTTTTTTTTTTTTTTGGTTTTAGGAAAGAAAATAAGAAAAATAAATGTTTCAATAGAAAATCAGAAGTTTCAATTCTAATGGATTCACATTTGATCTGAGAGAAATGAAATAGAATATACAGACATTCTTTTTCAAGTAAGCAAAGAGCTGAAAGAGCAGAATTTTACTGAATGTCTTGGAAGGAAAGACAATAACATTTGCTAAGTTTTACTGGCAGAATTTATTTGAAATTTTCTTTCGGTTTTCTGACCAAAGCACTGAGATATTGACTTGGTTCTATAAACAAAAGCACTGAGATATTCACTTAGTTTTATAAACAAAGTACTGAGATATTCACTTGGTTCTATAAACAAAGTACTGAGATTGAGATATTCACTTGGTTCTATAAACAAAGTACTGAGATTGAGATATTCACTTGGTTCTATAAACAAAGTACTGAGATATTCACTTAGTTTTATAAACAAAGTACTGAGATATTCACTTAGTTTTATAAACAAAGTACTGAGATATTCACTTGGTTCTATAAACAAAGCACTGAGATATTCACTTGGTTCTATAAACAAAGTACTGAGATATTCACTTAGTTTTATAAACAAAGTACTGAGATATTCACTTGGTTCTATAAACAAAGTACTGAGATATTGACTTGGTTCTATAAACAAAGTACTGAGATATTCACTTGGTTCTATAAACAAAGTACTGAGATATTCACTTGGTTTTATAAACAAAGTACTGAGATATTGACTTGGTTCTATAAACAAAAGCACTGAGATATTCACTTAGTTTTATAAACAAAGTACTGAGATATTCACTTGGTTCTATAAACAAAGTACTGAGATTGAGATATTCACTTGGTTCTATAAACAAAGTACTGAGATATTCACTTAGTTTTATAAACAAAGTACTGAGATATTCACTTGGTTCTATAAACAAAGTACTGAGATATTCACTTGGTTCCCAAAAAAAGTACTGAGATATTCACTTGGTTCTATAAACAAAGTACTGAGATTGAGATATTCACTTGGTTCTCTAAACAAACTACTGAGATATTCACTTGGTTCTATAAACAAAGTACTGAGATATTCACTTGGTTCTATAAACAAAGTACTGAGATATTGACTTGGTTCTATAAACAAAGTACTGAGATATTCACTTGGTTCTATAAAAAAAAGTACTGAGATATTCACTTGGTTCTATAAACAAAGTACTGAGATATTCACTTGGTTCTATAAACAAAGTACTGAGATATTCATTTGGTTCTCCAAAAAAAAAGTACTGAGATATTCACTTGGTTCTATAAACAAAGTACTGAGATATTCACTTGGTTCTCTAAACAAAGTACTGAGATATTCACTTGGTTCTCTAAACAAAGTACTGAGATATTTACTTGGTTCCCAAAAAAAGTACTGAGATATTCACTTGGTTCTATAAACAAAGTACTGAGATATTCACTTGGTTCTATAAACAAAGTACTGAGATATTCACTTGGTTCTATAACAAAGTACTGAGATATTCACTTGGTTCTCTAAACAAAGTACTGAGATATTCACTTGGTTTTATAAACAAAGTACTGAGATATTCACTTGGTTTCCAAAAAAAGTACTGATATATTCACTTGGTTCCCAAAAAAAAGTACTGAGATATTCACTTGGTTCTATAAACAAAGTACAGAGATATTCACTTGGTTCTATAAACAAAGTACTGAGATATTCACTTGGTTCCCAAAAAAAGTACTGAAATATTCACTTGGTTCTATAAAAAAAGTACTGAGATATTCACTTGGTTCCCAAAAAAAAGTACTGAGATATTCACTTGGTTCTATAAACAAAGTACTGAGATATTCACTTGGTTCTATAAACAAAGTACTGAGACATTCACTTGGTTCTCTAAACAAACTACTGAGATATTCATTTGGTTCTATAAACAAACTACTGAGATATTCATTTGGTTCTATAAACAAAGTACTGAGATATTCATTTGGTTCTATAAACAAAGTACTGAGATATTCACTTGGTTCTATAAACAAAGTACTGAGATATTCATTTGGTTCTATAAACAAAGTACTGTGATATTCACTTGGTTCTCTAAACAAAGTATTGAGATATTCACTTGGTTCTATAAACAAAGTACTGAGATATTCACTTGGTTCTATAAACAAAGTACTGAGACATTCACTTGGTTCTCTAAACAAACTACTGAGATATTCATTTGGTTCTATAAACAAACTACTGAGATATTCATTTGGTTCTATAAACAAAGTACTGAGATATTCATTTGGTTCTATAAACAAAGTACTGAGATATTCACTTGGTTCTCTAAACAAAGTATTGAGATATTCACTTGTTTTCAGATGTGTATTTGTGTGTTTGTTTTGAAAAGGTTATTACAAACTCACACTCTCTCTCTGTCTGTCTGTCATCTTGTTGGCCTACACGTAATTTATCCCATTTTCCATTGTCGGATCAAGTTGACAATTTCCACAATATATTGATTGCCCCTAACAAAATGAATCAATCGAAACATTGACTAATTATTTTGTCAATTAGTCATAATTAATTAATTTCGTTATATATAAAGATAATATACGCTGTGGAAAGATAAGCCTTGTGTAGAGAAATATGTGATCGCTTAAAATTTGAAACTTACAATAGATAACTATAACACCTTCTATTTTGACAAGCCATTGGCTGGCCCAGTGGTTAGCGTGTCGGCTTGAGGATGCTTGAGCCATCAAGTGCGAATTTAATCCGAACAACCTTTTTTTAAATTGCTTTAAAAATCCATCACGGAAACCTTCTTCCAGATACACCTCTCCCCCCCCCCCCCCAACAATACTGGTCCAGACAAGTGATTGAACCATAGAGCATTTAGCAAGCTAAAAAATGAAATTGTGCTAGCTCAAAGACAATGGCTAAAAATCATTTCCAATCGCACAAATTTATTATTATTGGTCTAAATCTTTTATAAATTATTTACATCATTAATTCAAATTCATTGATACAAGTTCACTTAGGTAATGTAAACTTTGTTTATGTTTAAAGTACTTTAAAAAAAATATTATACTTGTTTCCTTAACAGACTTCATAAAGGGAATCTTGAGAAATAGTTTTCTATGTGAAGAGCGCGTGTGTTAGCGGCCTTGGAATGTTTTTGATTTGAGTTGTCTCCCTCCCCCACGAGCAGCGGAAAATACAATTTGACAACGATTGGATCTTATCGATGTAATAACACCTTATGTGCTCAACTGATCTGAGAGCTCAGCTATCTGATAGTTACTGTGGACCACTTGATGGTTTGAGGCTGCCTAATTCTGTGATCGGAATCACCTAATCACTCAACCGACACAGCCCCGCTTCTCCCTCCTTTTACTTGGTCGTGCCCGGCCCCCTTCCCATTTAGCAGTATCATGTATTACTAAAAGTCCTAGAGCTAAATGTATGAGAGGTATTCTTCTTCTCCTTTATATAATCTAGTAGGTCATCTTGAGGGTGGGGTGGTGTAATATTTATGTACGTATAATATGTGTATAATTATATGTATGTGTTAATATTAGTGGTGTTTGTATATATTAATAAGTGTATGTGTGTATATATATATATATATATATATATATATATATATATATATATATATATATATATATATATATATTAGCAGTGCTTTTTTTGTGACGGTACGCACCGGTAAGGCGTACCGGCACCTTTTCCAATGTGGGGAAAAATATGACTAATCTTGTATTTTAACGTTATTATTAATTTATTAGTAGTTAAAAGTTAGGCAATCCTTCACTAAGTACATATATATATATATTAGCCGGATATGACCCGAGGGCCTTAGGGTAATACTGATGTAGTACATTGGATTTAGATCTATGTCAAACATGGCGAATTTAAATTGTTTAATTTTGACACGAAAATAAAAGTAGAGTGTGAAAATGGGTTTGACCCGTTTAGTCGGCATATTCACATCTTCTATTCGAATATAAAATGCTGTGAGCATGGGTTTACCCAATTTGTTAACATTTTCGTGCTTGAATAAAGACGATTTTTTTTTTTTTGCAAGACCTACCGGTTGGGGGGGGGGGGCATTAAACGTACACAGTGGTCTAAGCCATGACCTAAAGAACATTTATGATAACTTTTATCAAGATTCGTCAAAAGGTTTCGATTTCCTTGGGGGACATACATACATACATACATACATACACCTTACATTCACGTATATATATATTAGATATGCGTAAATATGAATGTTTGTATGTGTATGCTGATAATTGTATGTTTGACGTGTGTTTGTTATGCATGAATATTCACATTTGATAGAGGAGCGTACATCTAAATCAAGTGTGTCATTTGCAAAAAGGAGCGGGGCACTGGTTGAAGCTGCATTAAAACCACACGTGTGTCCAGTAAGTCTGGGATAGAACAAGAGAACAGCTCTAACGAGTCAGATGTAAAGACATTAGGCTACAGTTAAGGAACGTGGTTGGTAAGTAAGTAAATCTGGGCATTGGGCGCTTATTGACTTGCACAAAACTTGCAGGATCTATTATAGCTTCATACCGTTGAGGTATGTCTTAATGAGCTCAATAGTCAATACGTCACTTATTGTCAAAAGGAGGCTAGGGTGAGAAAAAAAATGCATTTTTATAGCACCAAAAATTAAAGTAAATTGTATAAAATTATCAATGGCTAATGAAATAAATTATATAGATGTTAAATTGAGACACTAATGATCTTACTATTTTATCTTAACAAAATCATTCTGACGTCACCTTATTACTGGAAAGAAAATATCCCATGATTTGAACCAAGTACCGGAGAATGATCTCCCCTGTTAGCGTTTCGCAACAATTTTATTCCAACTTTCCATCACATTAATTTGGACAGCTTAGCAACAGTTTTCGACCACCTACATGTCAACGTGACATAAGGGTCAATACCGTGACGAGAAACCATCAATCGCGGTTCAAAGACCCTGGCAGGCTAACAGAAAATCGTTATTTTATGATTCAGAAGATTGGAAAATTCCAGAATAGATCCCCCCCCCTTTTTACAGTTTTGTCCTTTTTTTTTATTTTTTACTGACGTTGATTTTTTTGTTTTAAGTTTCTTTAGAAAAAATAAAGAATACAACTTAAGATTTTTCAATTTGATAAAAAAAAAAACTTTTAAAACCTAAAAAACAACACCAACCACCTACTAAAGGCTAAGTTTAAGGACTACTGTATGACGACACGGGACCACAAAGTGCCAAGAGGTTTATCAAACAGAACACCCGTCACGTGCCAGTGTCTTCATAGGAGACTTTTTTTCGTTGAAAATAACCAAAAAGAGAGACATTTGTGTCTACTTTCTAGAAATGTTCTTCGTGTGTCTGGTTCAAGTTTCATCCCTTTGTTTCGTTATCATCAGTGTTCCACGTCAACTTGAATGTTAGTCAGAGTCATTTCACCATATTGACCACATCCAAAGTAATATTCTCTGATGTGAGATGTGGTCATAACATGGATAGACCAAGTCAGCTGTCTCACAAAACATCCGTAGTGACCACAAGTCAGCTGTCTCACAAAACATCCGTAGTGACCACAAGTCAGCTGTCTCACAAAACATCCGTAGTGACCACAAGTCAGCTGTCTCACAAAACATCCGTAGTGTGACCACGAGTCAGTAACAACGTCAGACATTTCAATTTTAACTTTTCAAAGGTTCCAATTAGATCAATTCTAAAATAAAAATAGTAATTTATGTTTTGCTCTATTCCAGTATTGCCCCACCAAATGATCCTATTGCCTTAATTTTCTTTGCCTACAAATGAGGCAACCAAGCAATAACAATAATATCCGAGACTTACAAATGGATCTAAGCCGATTGCACTTTTAAATGTGACATCTAGCTCAGACTTCGTACATCTGTAAATACACACACGCCTCGTCACGTGATGTGAATTTAAACCAAAAATAAAATGCGATGTATAATTAAGTTGGACGAATGAAAACTGAGCATAAATATATTTGTAAAGAAATGTGACAATATTTTTTTCAACAAGCATACAGATATAAATAACAAATAGCATAAAGCATCATAATAATCTCTCTTTCTCTCTGTCTTTCACTCTCTGTTTTTTGTCTCATATGTATATATAGGAAGACATTTGTAAAAACTTAAAACATGAATCAAACAATGTTATCTATTTATATACGAAGATGGTATGTTGATGTTCAAGACGTTTAATACTATTATTGGGCAATTACTTTATTAACTTTATAGAGAACTAATGATAAATTCATAACATTTACACTTACTCTATAAAAAGACCCCCCCCCCCCCCCACCTTCCAGAAAGTGGGTGCACCACGTAACGAAGTTTATCTACCAACTTGATTAATGGGACACAACTCTTAGCAAGGAAGGAGGTGGACAATCCAATCCAACGATTTATTAACAGGGCGATACTTCTCTAAACTTGTAATTAGCGGGGTAATTATTTGTAGGGGCAAAGGTCAGGAAGACTGGAATAAATGAGATGACACGATTTCATAATTAACTTTCTAAGTCTATGGCGAGCTAAATTTAGCGTCTGAGTCAGAGGATGTCATGGAGGCGTTAGTAGAAGAACTTTGGTTGTTTGCACGGAAGCTTGGGTACACACCGCCTGGAGATGATGACGTGACAGTCGTTGTCAAGACGATTGAAGTCTGTTCATTTGTAACATTCAGCTGCTTATGTCAATCACTCGACATAACTTTCTAGGAGGAAATCACTGGCGGGGTGTCAAAGAGTTAAAACAAAAGGTGGTGTGTCAAAGAGTTAAATCAATGGTGGATTGTCAAAGATCTTGGTGATAAAGACGAAGCGTCTGCAGTGACTCCACTACTTCTATATATCTAAATAAAATAAGTTTCCTTTTAATTAAACGTTTCTAGATTATGTTTTCTCACAAGTAGTGACACTTGAAGTCCAATCAATGGCCTCGAACTCAAGACCTACAAGTTTTAGGAAGTCCACTCAGAACCTCACCCTGGTAACCCCCAAACTTATCACTTGGATGTCATCTCTAAATTATTCTTAGTCACCGGATCCTTCATTAAACCACCATCCATATTGATGATGGTTCTAACGATTTCTGGAAATCGATTTGTATGACTAGTCAACATCCCCTTGACCCCCACTCCCCTCCATTTAAATTCCATGAAAACTGTTACCGCTGTGAAAAGTAATCGTCCTTAAATCTGAAGCCTCGCTTCTGACAACCAGGCCTGCAAACATGACAAGGAAGCTACGGGATTGATGTCACAAGTGACCAAACTATTTCTATACGGCAGTAGGCTGACATTCAAATTTCCATAATAGACACCAACTTACTTTAAGCTATCTCGTGCATAGACCAACAAGGAAAAACAAAACTCTTTGACATAAAAACAGTTTTTTAAAGGAAAACTACATTTAAAGAGAAAAATAATAATAACGTTAATAATAAATGAAACAGGTTTGGCTAGTTTCTCTTCTTACGTCAGAGATCGGATTTCCACCCCCCCCCTCAACGTAAATGTGTGTCTGAGCCTGTCTGTCAGCATGTCTGTCTGTCTGTACGTAATTTAAAAAAGAAAACCTTGTCATCGCTCGAGTTAAGCTCTACTGTCAGAAAACAAGATGTCTGACCCCTGTGGAGTCTTTCTAAGAGTGAAAACACCTTATCTGGGGACTGACTTGATGTGTGTGTGTGTGTTCATACGAGTGCGTGTGTTTTTATGGTAGTGCGGGCTAGAGAAAGAAAGAAAGAAAGAAGGAGATGATGCTGTATGAGGTGGCGAGTGAGACGAAGGGAGGGTGAACGAACAAAGTTTCGACCCAAGAATAAAACTGCAAAAAGCTTGTTTGTATGTTTGTATGTTTGTGACGTTGCTCGTATCGGCGCAACCTCGTTATAGCCTCAATGTTTGCTGACATCACTAATGACTCGTTATCACGTGACAGCAAGGATGCCGTACAGGAGAGTTCAGCTGCTAGGACGACGACGTGTTGACATGAGGACACAGTTCTAAGCTAAGAGGACGTAGACAAAAAGTAGAGCTGAAATGTAATGAAAGGGCGTCGATGAGAATGTATCTACATTGCATGATACGTCCAAATACTGATAACACAAGTTCTGGATTTAGCATCGTACAAACATGGCAACATAGGAGATTACAGGTAACAAAAATAACCCGATGTTTGTTTTGTGCAGAGCATATACAGGGACAGGAGGAGAGAAGTGTACAGACAGCAATACAATATAAATAATAATAATAATTTAATAAAAATAGAAATGGAAAAACAAAGAAAACGTGGGAACCTAGGCTTGGAGATTAAGCGTTTATGGAAGTTATCTAGAATAACAATATACCTCATTGTGATATCAACCAAGGGGATAATAGAAACTGAATACGCACATACGTTCGAGGCCCGTAAAATTATCAGGAATATTCTCGTTGCCTGTAAGAGGGTGGTACTACTGCAGACCGTTAAGATCGTCAAAGAGATGAGCCGAAGGCTCTTCGAGCTCTAAGTTTGAAAAAAAAAACCTGTTTGAGCATCAACCAGTAAAAAAAAAACCTGCATGAACCACAGTTCTTTCTGGAAGAGATCTAAGTCAATGCCTATGTAAAGCATTGCTATTTCCGACAAAACCGGACGCATGGGCTAGACATGGCCAAAGGACCGAGTTTACTCGGAGCCTCCGCCATTTTCCTATGTTATACCAAGCTAACCATAGGGGAACTCGCCAATAATGTAACGGTCCCTTGAGGAACGGCGCATGGATTATCGACAGGGACGTGGAAGCTCTTTTTCAACTCCGCACCGTGCAATGGGTTCACTCTCGCGTACCCTTGGACACGCCCACGGGAGTTTTGTTTCGCCTTTCATGTAGCCTAGTTACCCCCTCAAGTAACCGTTTCCACATGGGCGCCACTTTGAGGCAGAACAGCCTTCCCCTGCTACTGCAGACCTGCCACATCACCAGAAAATTCACCAGTGGAAACTATAAAAGGGACTACATTGAATTTTTTTTCTCTTTAACAAAACTCGACCCTGGCAGCGCCAGAAAATGAATACTCGTTCGTTTCTAACATAATAATAATCTTTATTATCCATAAAAAATATGTTTTGCAATTTGTGCATTAGGCAATTACACACACAACAAACAAAAACAAAAACAAAAAAAAAACACCAACACCATTGTAACAATAGATAAAAAAATTAACGTTCACACCAGTTTCTCTCCAACGTTACACATGAGATGCTGATTATATCAGACAGTGGCATTGTATTGAATGATTCTGGTGTATGTCCTATCTACATGTTAGCATAAGAGAATGTGAAAAATAATAGGAGACATTGATAAAATGAGAGAGACAGAGAGAGGTAAATAATAGAAGAGATTAGAGAAAAAAAAAAGGAGATAGAACAGAGAGATAACAGAAGTGAGAAAAGAGAAGAAGAGTTAGGAGAAAAAGAAAAAAAGAGAGAGAGACGAGAAGCGAAAAAAAAGAAGAAAAAGAATAAAAGAGGGAAAGAAAAAAGGAGAACAAACAAGAAGAGAGGAAAAGAGAGAAATGATAAAGGGGAGAAGAGAGAAAAGAGAAACTAGAGAGAAAAGAGAAGAAAGCAAATAACGTGGAGTACGACAAATAGAAATATGAATAGAGATAAAAAGAGAGAGAGAACGAAAAAGAAAGAGAGTGTGTGACAAAGTGACAAAAAAGGAGAAAACAAGAGCGGTAAGAACATAATATAAGTGATAAGTAGACCTCCTCAAAACTGCTCTTGGTAAGTCAATATGTACCAGCTTATCATAAATCAATAATATGTTCTATTCATTTAATAATATTAGTGTCAACATGTTGTGTGGCTAGCGGCTAGATGACGTCGTCAGGCTAAACTTAAGTTGATACTTTCCTTGCTATAAAAGACTATTTTATATGTACAGTTTCCTTGCTACAACAGACTAATTCATATGTACAGTTTCATTGCTACAACAGACTATTTCATATGTACAGTTTCATTGCTACAACAGACTATTTATTATGTACAGTTTCATTGCTACAACAGACTATTTAATATGTACAGTTTCATTGCTACAACAGAGTTTACCGTATACATATTTTACTGGGATAGAAGGGATGAACCATTGCTTGCTCTAATTTAAAAAACAAAGTAAGACACTATTCCTTCTAAGACCTTGCTGTCCACGAGTCAGATGATATCAACTTATGCTTTGCACTCATTAGATTTGGGTGGACTCAAGGACGACCTACAAATACAGAGGTTTAAATTGTTCACATAAATTCGAACTTTCGATCATGGGTTCGAAGCCAAACGTTTTACCACACGACCATCAGGAATACGTGATTGACTATCCAAGCGGAATTTAAGGGACGCCATGAGAATGGGTTGAACTAGAACATGACCTAACAGAGCAGGACATAACCTAGAGAATGATAGGACCAATAGAAAAACATGCCATTGAGAATATCATGCCCTAGACAATGAAATGACAAGAACAACCCGACCTAGAGAATGAGATGACCTAAAGAACGACTTGACATAGAAAATGACATGACCTATAGAATATCATGACCTAGAGAATGACATGACCTATAGAATATCATGACCTAGAGAATGACATGACCTATAGAATATCATGACCTAGAGAATGATTACTCACACGATTTTGAAACAGAAGCGGTCACAGAAGACGAGTTCTACACAATTTGACGTTAAAATAATATTTTACAGAGTCACTTATTAACATTCTCCTATTCAGCTCCCAATACACTTTACTTTTTACTTTTCTCTATTTCTCTCTTATGTCCAGAGTCCCTTCTGTGCGTTGGTCAACAAAAACGCTGGACAAACTCAAAAGCTAAAACACAGGCGAGACCTGGCCTCATTTGACAGCCCAAGCGGCTACCTTTGAACATTGCGTTGAACCTAGCACGACGTTGTAACGTTCAATGTGATCAAATGAAAGCCATGTCCTGCTACAACTTGTACCCACCCCTTTTTTAGACTATGACCTTGTGACCTTCAACTAACAAAAGTGAACATGACCTTGTGACCTTGAACTAACTAAGTGACAAATTTAATCTGGGATTCTTGGAAAACGTTTCTAGCACTAGACAAGGAATAAACGAGTGACTGATAGCATTGCTTTGTCCACTTCTTGTCTTCCTATGAGATAAGACTCTATGTAAACCTCAGAAGATAACAATTACAACTCTTGTCACAAGGACACGGGGTTTTCAACCATTTACCAACCTGCAAGACAGTTGAAATCGTGGGTTACGTTTTGATTGAGATTTAAACAAGTTTGAAGAAGTCAATACAGTATTTAGATGGTTCAATCAACAAACGAAGAGATTTGAGATCCACTGCATTCAAGTTTGAGTTCAACAATCAAATAGAAATATAGATTTCAAACTACCTTTGAAAAAAAAATCAATAATTCAAATATCGATTTGTGAGCATAATATAAGCGTTAATAATTCAATGGATCTATTGATACTACTGTTATCTCTATCTAACAAAGCGAATCGAACTTTAAGTCACAAAGCAATAAAAAATATTTATCTTGCAGGGTGTGATTTGTTTGATTGATTTCCTGAAGGCATCAGCCATAAAGTCAGTAGCCATATCCTACGCAGTTAATGGAAGGTTTTAAACCTACCACGTTCTAAATAGAAAACAATTGGAAATACTCGGCTGCACTTTGTCACAGCTGTTGAAGGCCGCTGCTCTTGCAGTTGATAGTCTCATTACAAGCACACACATACTGTTATGGAGTGTTGTATATGTTTCAATGGTGACTGTTGGAAGAGGTTAGCTATGCAGTGTCATGATGCCAGATAAACGGCATTGTCGTCACCAATCTCAGGTACAACAGACGACTTCAGATTGCCAGAGTGAAAAGACGTGTTTTTGTAGCTAGATTTTGTTTTATATTATTCATAAAGTCGACTACATTTATTTCTTTCAACTCAAGATAAAATGTGTCTCTAGTGTAATCAAAAGTTTTATTTAGTCTTGTTCACAAAGAAGTTATTCCAGTTATTTCAAACTTTACAAGTTAAAGATGTTGCGCCTACAGCGGTTTAATTGTCTACCAGCAGTTTGGTGCTACAAGTCAATGACCGTCAACATAATACATATATGTGTGGTAAATGTTTGTAGCTTGCGCTCTGGAATGCCGTTCGGTGTTCACGATGGTTCGAACCCTACCTGCGGACATCCACAGCCGTCATGCGGGAGGTTTGGACCAGGATGTATTTATCGTCCAATCCTGTAGGAACATCCGATACGAGTAAAACACACACACACATATATATATATATGTTAAGGTCGGCTCTGGAGTTGCTTAAAATGAAGTCGGGCTGTGAATCAAGACATATCGAATGATCTCGCGTGAACCCATTTTTACTTGCCATTGGAAAGAAGAAAACTTTAAGAGCTTGGCTTTCGAACCGTTAACCGTCGGCCACAGAAACAGATGACCTTTACATCATTTACCCTATAGATCCCAAAGTCTTTTTTATCGAGTTGATTATTTCGCACATTAATTCATGGTGCCTGGCATTTTATTACAATGTTTGAAATACCACGTCATTAACAATATTATTAATTAGTTTTGATTCACCGTTGAAGCCCACTTCTTCATCTATGGGACTCAAGGAACTAACAATTATATTTGTTTTTAATATTATGAACATTATGTGCATATGGCAGTCCCCCCAACTCACCAGTGCAATATTTAATTAACTAATTATTTTCGCACTGCTGTAGATTTTATTTAACTATATGGAACCTAGAGTTAAGCTTTTCCCAGAGATCTCAAAAGTGTTGAACGTTTGCATGCATAAACGCATTACAGTATTGCATTAGAAAAAATGTTGTCAACTACAAAACTAAACAAAATAAGTCAGAATTAAATAAGTCAGAACTTCACTCTATTCATTCTTCTGACCTTGTCTCTGCCATTGAGATGACAGCAGCCAACAAGATGAAGGAGGCCTGACGTGTCTTGTTGTTGACGTCTGTGCTACTCCTGATCAAAGCCGTGGCGCCCAAGCGTGATGGCCGCTTCAGTTCCAGATGAATAAATCCCAGGTAAATAAGGTGATAGAAGATAACAACTTGAGAGAAAGCCTCAACACACCTGCCTCCCGCCTCACTGACATTTGCACATTATCTTCGTTGTCTAAGAATGAACTTCAATAAAATGGCGCGAACAGAGTTTGATTTCATCAAATGTCTACAAGCGGATTTCTTTTTTGTTCTTTATGTGTGACGAAATCAAGTCCTATGAAACAGTGTACACTCCCGAACTGGTGAAGTCAATATGCAAGCACCCAAAGGTCGACAAGCTAAATGTGCTCTAATGTTAATTATGTGTGAAAATAGTGGTAGAGAAAAAAAAAAAATGCGGACACTGTTATTGCAAAGCAAACCCTTAGCTGACCATTTTTTTTTAAGAGCTTGGTCACGTGACTGTCACAAGAGGAACCGCCAGAGCCAAAAGAGCAAAGATTGTGCATTGAAACTAGAAGCTTCTTACTTCTCTCTCTCTCTAGACATTAGGTATCAAGCAACATACAGACGAGAAGCGTGGTTTGCTTGCCTGATAATTAACCCAAGTTCTAGAACCAAACGGGTATGTACACACGCATTTGAAACCAGAGATTATCCAGAGATTATCCTAGAGTACATTTAAATACATTCAAACAGACATCTGGCCTAACGTTTTGGTAGTGCATCTTCATGCTCAGAAGACTTCCTTACCACTGAGAGGAATACAACATAACAAAATCCAACCGCCACGACAGACAATGACGTCATTTTAAACAGAAAACCAAATTGAAAAATTTGTATAGCCGTTTCATAACCAAAGCACAGACCTAGTGCACACGACCCAGATGAATTCATAGTAATATTATAGATTAGCTGAAGATTTAGCACAGTGTTCAGTGTTTTAACTTTTATATGTTTATAATTATATCTGCAAAACAATGTTCCATTGAAATATGAAGAACCAACTAAATCCTTTTAATCAGTGCATTTCTATCAATACCAATAATTTTAACGATAATTTTCACGAGATCTTCACCCTAAACTCAACGATATCAAAGATTCGAACTTCCTGTTCCCAACTAAATAAAAAAGGCTTCAGCTGCTGATTTTCTCAATGATCGCCAGTAGATCGTCGTATCAGATTGCCGCCCATTGGTGTGCAAATAAGTTATAAGTTATAACGTGAGTCTAATGCCACAATTTTGTGTTTCAGACAGAAGTGCGAACAAGGGACCATAGATCATCAAATACTTTCAGACAGAAGTGCTAACAAGTGAACATAGATCATCCAATACTTTCAGACAGAAGTGCTAACAAGTGAACATAGATCATCAAATACTTTCAGACAGAAGTGCTAACAAGTGACCATAGATCGTCAAATACTTTCAGACAGAAGTGCTAACAAGTGACCATAGATCATCAAATACTTTCAGACAGAAGTGCTAACAAGTGAACATAGATCATCCAATACTTTCAGACAGAAGTGCTAACAAGTGAACATAGATCATCAAATACTTTCAGACAGAAGTGCTAACAAGTGACCATAGATCATCAAATACTTTCAGACAGAAGTGCTAACAAGTGAACATAGATCATCCAATACTTTCAGACAGAAGTGCTAACAAGTGAACATAGATCATCAAATACTTTCAGACAGAAGTGCTAACAAGTGAACATAGATCATCAAATACTTTCAGACAGAAGTGCTAACAAGTGACCATAGATCATCAAATACTTTCAGACAGAAGTGCTAACAAGTGACCATAGATCATCCAATACTTTCAGACAGAAGTGCTAACAAGTGAACATAGATCATCAAATACTTTCAGACAGAAGTGCTAACAAGTGAACATAGATCATCAAATACTTTCAGACAGAAGTGCTAACAAGTGAACATAGATCATCCAATACTTTCAGACAGAAGTGCTAACAAGTGAACATAGATCATCAAATACTTTCGGACAGAAGTGCTAACAAGTGACCATAGATCATCAAATACTTTCAGACAGAAGTGCTAACAAGTGAACATAGATCATCCAATACTTTCAGACAGAAGTGCTAACAAGTGAACATAGATCATCAAATACTTTCGGACAGAAGTGCTAACAAGTGACCATAGATCGTCAAATACTTTCAGACAGAAGTGCTAACAAGTGACCATAGATCGTCAAATACTTTCAGACAGAAGTGCTAACAAGTGAACATAGATCATCCAATACTTTCAGACAGAAGTGCTAACAAGTGAACATAGATCATCAAATACTTTCAGTCAGAAGTGCTAACAAGTGACCATAGATCATCAAATACTTTCAGACAGAAGTGCTAACAAGTGACCATAGATCATCCAATACTTTCAGACAGAAGTGCTAACAAGTGAACATAGATCATCCAATACTTTCAGACAGAAGTGCTAACAAGTGAACATAGATCATCAAATACTTTCAGACAGAAGTGCTAACAAGTGACCATAGATCATCAAATACTTTCAGACAGAAGTGTTAACAAGTGACCATAGATCATCCAATACTTTCAGACAGAAGTGCTAACAAGTGAACATAGATCATCCAATACTTTCAGACAGAAGTGCTAACAAGTGAACATAGATCATCAAATACTTTCAGACAGAAGTGCTAACAAGTGACCATAGATCATCAAATACTTTCAGACAGAAGTGCTAACAAGTGACCATAGATCATCCAATACTTTCAGACAGAAGTGCTAACAAGTGAACATAGATCATCCAATACTTTCAGACAGAAGTGCTAACAAGTGACCATAGATCATCCAATACTTTCAGACAGAAGTGCTAACAAGTGACCATAGATCATCAAATACTTTCAGACAGAAGTGCTAACAAGTGAACATAGATCATCCAATACTTTCAGACAGAAGTGCTAACAAGTGACCATAGATCATCAAATACTTTCAGACAGAAGTGCTAACAAGTGACCATAGATCATCAAATACTTTCTAAAAACAAATACCTTATCGACACTTCTGCCATTCCGTACACCGAACACAGCAAAAAAAAAAAAAAAAGCTAGCTCTCTTTAGTTTTGGTATCATGTATGAAAATTCACACTAAGATTTCTTATAAAGACACCAGTTTCGAGTGAGATTACCTCCCTTTCTTTTTCTCTTTTCTGCTTCCTCGAACAAAAACACAAAAAACAAGCAGAAAAAAAATTCACAAGCCAAACCCACGAAAAAAATTGAAATTCCGTGTGTTCCATTGAACACATAGTGAACTATGAATCTATTGACTACACTTTAGTCCGTGACCACTCTGGTACAACACACTTCCGAAGGCGTCCACAGAGAGTAGACACTTGAGGCGCCCCTACCAGTTGATACTATTGTCAATAATTATCACTAAGCTCTTAAGCCAACGTTTACTTTCCAGACCGCTATCAGCCCGTGGCCAGAAATCTGGGTCAACGTCGGTGACGACATAATAATGGACACTCCAAGGAGGTGACCAGGTTGACCGGAACCAATTGACCTTTTAATCAAACACGCTGCCAGGTCGGTAGATCTAGTTGTCCCTTGGACTTGGCCGAAAACCTGTAGCGCCCCACTTATGCCAGTCACGTCTGCTCGGGCGGTACAATAGTGTTCCACTGACAAACATGGCGCCAAGTTTCAACACCCAAGCATTCCACACAAAACAAATCTATCAATTTCGCGTCATCGTGCGAACGCATCTAAACGGGTTCATTTCGCGGTACTTGGTGCTAACGATGCGTGCCGCTAGTCAGTTCTATTCAAACTTCTGATCAACAAGAAACATTCCAAAAATACTGAACAGGAAACATATTTTTAAAAACAATTTATGACGCTGATGGTCGTCTATAGTTTTTCATTTCTTTTTATTTCTTGTGATGCTTCATTCTCGCAAGGAGTCTTCGTGTGAGCTTTGCACCATCAATCTCTTCTATAAGCAGTCCAGCTAATGGCTTCTACTTAAGACTGTGCACAAAATATTCACCCACGTTTATTTATTTCATCACCTTTTTCCTGATTACAAAAAAACATGAGTTGAGTGCGGGAATTCCCGATAAATATGTTCGAAATAACAAGACGCCAAAATTTAATTTTAACATGATTTTATTTGAAAATTCTTAACGGCCAAACTAGTTTTCTTTGTGTGGCCCATTAGCTAGTTAATTTTATTTTCTAAAGTTATAATTAAAATTTCAAATTTCTAAAAAAAAAATCGTTGGAGCAGTTGTCGCAATACACATCCATTTCTAGTTCATTCAATGGAAGTGTTGGCATCAAGACGACCTGCACTATTGGTCACCAATGCAGTAGCATGCCATAAATGACGGACAGCTCATTCAGATGTAAGGGCTGCTCTGTTCGTGATGCTAGGGGTATTAACAACCCCTCCAGCTTTGCTTATTCTGGGTTGCCTAGTCTATAGTGCTTATGGTTTGGGCAAGACCGTAGTTTGGAGAAAGCCAATAAATAGTCGAGTGTGTGTCTCGAGCATGGCTCCATTGTGAAGAGATTCTGTATGCATTTCTCTGCATCAACTGCTTCTGTTGAAAAGACTGTATGACAAACAAACACAAATGAAACAAAGAAGTTGTATAATTAGAAAGCAAAGAACAATGTACTCACATCAGTGACTCTAGAACTTCTTGAAGTCTCAAACCTACAGGGAAGAAAAAAGAAACTTGATCAAATCAATCATCAATATTTTAAAGCAACATTAACATTTTAATACTGCAACCTGTTGATACTCTAAATCAATGTTTCTCAATCTTTTACTTGTAACACCCCCAGACCAAAACACAAAAATAACGTACGTTAGTGGCCACCTCCCTTCTTATTCAAGCATTTTCCTTCTTTCTGAACTTCAGAAATTCATTTTCCTGGTGTCCACAACCGAGACCAATCATTATAAAAATGGTCTCGCAGTAACTTCGACAAAATAGCGCGGACAAAATAGCGAGAACAAAATAGCGCCGACAAAAAAGCGCAGAAAAAATATATTTCAGCCATTTTGAAAGAAATACTTTAGATATCGTAAAATAAGAATAGAGCCAATGTATTTTTTTGTTTTCATGTTATCATTATTTTTGTCATTTTGCAGCAAACACTTTAGATACCTTAAGACATAAATATGCAAATGGTAAGCAAAAATTATAATAAGCTAAAATGAATAATTTCAAAATATATCATTTATTAACATTCCAAAAGTGTACTTTGAAAACAGGCAAAGATACTTGTCAGATTTATATACACACACACAAACTTTCACAAAGTTAATTGTAGGGAATGTCACGTAGAAATTCCATCACTGCTTGAACGGGGTCAACACATTTCAAAATCCTATTTATAGCAATTTATACATTTTAAACATTGGTGAAAAAGAGGAATGATATAAAATTTAAAGTACTCTCGTATACTTTCAGACCTATTAATATTGAAAAAGAGACATCAACCAAAATGCTGCCCAGAACATTAAATGACAAATAATCCGGTACTTTTATACACATCATATAAGTCATCGCTATTTTGTCTTGCGCTATTTTGTCGAGTCACTTTTTCTCATAGTAAGAAGAGAAATAAAGTTCAACCCAGAAGGAATGGAGCATGTCAATACTGCAGTTTGAGAGTCACTCGAGGAAGTAAACTATGTCTGCTTGGAATGAACTTCATCTTCGTAATATTATCTTCATAGTTCTCATGAGTTCTTGTCGCGGGCCTGTTAAGAGACGCCAACAGAACGATAGTGCGTCACAGTCGTCAGTGGGACCAAATGTGACCGCTCTGGAGTTACAAAGTCAGGTACACACTAGAATCACATTGACCAGTTGAGAAGAGAGAAATACTTTGCTTTAAAAATAATATTCCACATTTACTGAGGAAAAATAAAGGTCTGAGTGTAAAAATGGTGTGGGGGGGGGGGGAAAGGTGTTTTAGTTGTTTGATAAAAGACTTGAATTATCTATATATATAATGAACTACGTCGCCCAACCATGCGGGACACGACGCACACACGCCAACTTTCTAACCCTCGATGAAAAAGTCATGGAAAGATAACTCTGTTATTTCTTCAAGTCGGACTAGAGTTACCCTACGTAACTTTCGCGGCGACAGAGGGCGCGGTTCAGAAAAAAAAGAGGGGGTAGAGGCGTATGCTACACCGCGGGTCGGCTCGTTTTTTTTCTTTTATTTCATCCCATTTTACACGCACGGACACACGCTTTGCTATATATTTAGTGTTTTAGTCACATGTACACATCTGTTATATCTGTACAATTTCCTGTTTGACTAAAGGTAGATATTTATATCTTTTATACCCATATGTATTTGATAACCTTCTAACCAGTGTCAAAAATAAATTTAAAAAACGAAAGCTAAGACTATACAGCCATATTATGATATCACAATATACACATGGATCGTAAAAACCTATCTGCAGGGAACAGTACCAGGAAAAGGAAGGAGAGGCAGACACAAGAAACGATGATTAGACACTATCAAAGAACGGACTGGTTGTCATTGAAAGTGACTCTCATTCTGGCAAAAACAGGAATGGAGAGAGATGGTCAACAGATCATGTGTGGTACTCCAATTGTCCAAAAGACTAAAAAACAGGTGAAGGAAAAGTATTGTCCCCTAGACACACGGTGTACATCCATATAATTATACGTATCCTTACATTCCAAATATGCACCCATCATTTTGTTTTCTTAAATCCACTATGACATGCTTCATAAGTTCCTATCAATGATACAAACACGTGTTTTGTGTGTCCCAATGTATTATAGGATCAGGAGAATCCAATTTGAACTGACACGTACGGGTTTAGTTTGTAAAACCCTAAATGCTGTGTGTCTTGTTTCTATCTGCAGATGGTAAAAATAACAATAATCATTCATAGTTGTCGTCAGGTGACACACATTGGTTGAAGACAATTTGGATGAATCCAAGTTGACGCTTTTTTTCTGTATGCATTATGTTTCATCATAGTCTTTAGAGTTTAAAAAAAATATTTTCAATGTTTACAAGAAAGAACGAGGCACAATTAACAACAAAACACTGCAGGATCTGAAACGTTGTGTGTAGACTTTAAACATGTCTGTCGTAAAGTGAAGGCCTAGTGACTGTAGATAACACTTTAAAGATGTCTGTCGGCCTTGTGCTATATACAAAGACATTTTGTTCTGTCTTCTTCTTCTTCTTCTAGCCAGCTTTTTGCTGCTGAGCTGTGAGCTCTTTTGCAGACTGTGCCAAAGAAAAATAGTGTGCTGTTTTCTTCAGTTGTTCAGCATTGCCGTACAGGGTGTTGGTTATGTTGGGCTGTAGTGGTAGTAGGGTCTGCCTAAGGTGGATTGGGGGGGGGCATTCAAAAAGAATATGGTTTACAGTTTCATAAGGGTGAGCGCAGTGTCTACAATGGGGGAGTTGTGTGGAATTAAATTGTTAAGACGGTAATTTAAAAGAGGTGTGTGTCCTGTTCTTAGTTAGAAGATTGTAGATTGTTCTTTGCGGGGGAGGAAGTAAATACTGTTCAGTTTGTTAGGCATGGTCATTTCTTTGTACATAGCTCTGCCTATGTTTCTTGATGCCCATTGGTTGAGCCACTCCTCTTTGTGATTGTTGACTAACATTGACCTTAGCGTGAGGTAGTTAACAGGTCTATCTGGTTGTGTCATAGACGATCCTGCCTTTGATAGTTTGTCGGTCTTTTCATTTCCCATGATAACAATATGTCCAGGGATCCACTGCAATGTGATATTGATATTTAATTTTGACATATATATATAATCTGATGGATTATTACAATTATTGTTGTAAACTCTCTTGGGCTCTTGAGCTGCTGCTGTTAAGTGCTTGCAAAGACATTATATCTGATTGTGATTGTACTCCTTCATATAATTTGTTTTCCACTGTCTGTAATGCTATGGTAATTGCCTCAATTTTGGCTTGAAAGTTTGAGCAGTAATCGCCACAGTATTTATTTTTGGAGAAACACCTGGAAGGCACCAAAGGTCTTCAAAGATTAAGAAACTTTTAAATTAAAATAGGAAAACCAGAGTAAAAAAATTAATAAAAACGGAAGGTTCAAAACATTAACTAGTCAGAAAGTTCACATCATTAAGAAACAAAAAAAAAACACTTAGAATATTGAATGAGTTTGATTTGATTGAGGAACTGCACTTTGTACATAGAGGTGTAGAGTGTTCACGTTACAATCACCAGATTTAGATTGGCCTCCAATGAACAGAGTTCTAGGTTTACATTTGTGGAATAAACATTGAATTGTTGGCTCTACTTTTACAAAGCTTATAGAAAGTGACTCCGACTGTATGTCTGTCTGGAACAAATATTTTACATAAAATGTCTCCCACTTTCGATTCTCGGATGAAGGAATGTAATAGGGCAGTTTTTCAATGTCCATGAGTTCGTTTAACTAAAATGTTTCGTACTATAAACAATGGAGGTTGTAGTTCACGCTAAGTGTGAAGATACTACTTATTAATTGTTGTTTTTTAATTATATTCCACTTATATTCATACTAAATACTACTTATTAATTGTTGTTTTTTAATTATATTCCACTTATATTCATACTAAATAGATTTTTCTCTTTAAAAAAAAAGGAAACATTTTTTTTTGTAAAAGTAGGTATTTAGTAATACAGAAATAATTTAATTTAGCAATATAATTATTTGAATAGATAATGTTTTTAACAAAAAATTCTATAACCGTTTGCATAAATGTGTTAAAAATATGTTAAATGAGTATCACCCTTTGTAAATAGTCTCCCATGTTGTTGTTTTTTTACAATTAATAGTGAATAGTTGTAAAAATGGTGTATTTTTAATGAAAAAAACTGCTAGCATAGTTGATTTTGAAAATTAAATATTTCGGTTTCAGAAAAGAAAAAACGTAGCCCATGCATTAGAACTTTGAAAGGTCTAAAATATCATATGTCGGATTATCATTCTTTTATAGTTTACGAGATCTAAACGGGACGGACGGACAGACCACACAAAACTAATGGCGATATTTCCCTTTCATGGGCCTCTAAACAACTATTAATGACTTTACATTTTTGTTATGTCTAATAAAACACAAAGAACGATTATATTTTTTAATTTTTAAATGTTCAAAACACAATCAATTGATCAAGCTTAATTGAAACACACACACATACACAAAGCGTGAAGAAAATATTCATTATAATGTGTGTTATTGCATGGTATATCATTATATACTTTTTTACACGTGTGTCATTAAGGAGTTTCCTTACATATTATAGAGTGTATCATTACAGAGTTTCCTTACACATTATAGAGTGTGTCATTAAAAAGTTCAATTACATATTATAGAATGTGTCGTTTAAAAAAAATGTCTTCTTTAGGTCGGCCTTTTTTTTTTTTTGGTTTCACTACTTTCTACAAGTGAATGGTTCGACTGAAGACAGACTCAATGACTATGTATCTATTGCATATCTTGGGTCCTCAGTCTTAATGAAAATAGATCAATAAAGGTTAGGTATAGGATACATCAAGACAAGAGCCCTGTCGTTGAAACTTTATGTGTAGGTGTTTGCCTGGAATACCGCTAGTGTCATTAGACATCGTTGCGGGGCCTAAACACACACCAATCCTTAAGACCTACATACATAATGTCAATGAAAGTAGCAAGTTAGGCAGACGACAAGGCCAATCCCGAAACTGTAAAACGTACTCCACTAACGAAACTGCAGTTTTTAAAACCGCTCTTTCAACTTCAACGCTTCTTGTTATTTATAAGGCGGGAAATTAGAAATAGGTCATAGTCTGCGGGAACCGAGTGATCGCCTTTCGAGTACTTTCTAACCGTAACTAGTTTACTGGTTGTAGGTATTCAAAACACATCAGTATGTCTTACTATGCGTAGGAGTATTAAAACTAAGTTCTACAGGAATGTTGAATCAGGTTTCAAAGTGGGAATAATGAGACGCAAAAAGTATTTGAGCTGTCAATGTCATTGGAGTTCAGAATTCGGATAACCAGAACAGCCATGAAAGACGATGAGGCTGGCCCCGCGCTTCCGGATTGTAAGACTACATTAATTACATCAATGCGACATCCGATGAGAGAACTGAACCTCGCGTACAATGTTCAATCTAATCACTGAAGAACTAGGCTCAGAGACAATAAATACTTGACATTTTTCAGCCACAAAATACTTTCTAAATACTTTCTACTACACAATGTGAAGCGATGGATGGAGCTCTAACCCTAGCAGACAAGAGCCAATCAACGAAGGTATTCAACTATTACGTCATACGAGTACGCTGACTAGTGACATTGACCTTTGTGGATTGTCACTGTTATGACACGATTAGGAATTAGTTATTTGTTTCGGGACTAGGGTAAAGTTTTTACTTAACGACGATGACGTAAAGTTTGTTAAAAAGTAAGAACACTCTAGGCGACGCTAGAAAGAAGATGCTTTTCTTATCACAGTAGGAATATGAAGCATTCTATAGACGGTAGTAATAGATGACATTGGACAGTTCCCCTTTTGACTATTAAAAGTGTTTATTGTTTAACACCAGCGTCGACTCCATTTATCGATTGTTGGCCTTTCGTCGGTGTTCATGTTACAGCATTGAGTTCGGTGTTACCTCATTTGGGTTGGTTCCTATATCAAGTACTCATCACCGCGGAAGCGCATAAAAAACTAAAGACGACCATGTCCTTTAATACTGTATGCTCTATCTTGAGGCCCGAACAAGAAAAACTCCATGGAGAGTTGCTTTATCAGGAAACTACAAAGTAGTTCATCTCAAAAGCTATAGGACAAGTCATCTGAACCAACTGCTCAGTTTATCTCAGACATTAAACTATCCACCTGAACCCACTGCTCAGTTTATCTCAGACATTAAACTATCCATCTGAACCCACTGCTCAGTTTATCTCAGACATTAAACTATCCATCTGAACCCACTGCTCAGTTTATCTCAGACATTAAACTATCCATCTGAACCCACTGCTCAGTTTATCTCAGACATTAAACTATCCATCTGAACCCACTGCTCAGTTTATCTCAGACATTAAACTATCCATCTGAACCCACTGCTCAGTTTATCTTAGACATTAAACTATCCATCTGAACCCACTGCTCAGTTTATCTCAGACATTAAACTATCCATCTGAACCCACTGCTTAGTTTATCTCAGACATTAAACTATCCATCTGAACCCACTGCTCAGTTTATCTCAGACATTAAACTATCCATCTGAACCCACTGCTTAGTTTATCTCAGATATTGGACCAGTCAACTGAACCCTCCATCGTAGTTCTGTGAACAAAGAAGAAAAAAAAACAAAGAAAATGTATTTCTCTAATTCAATTTAGAATTAAAATGAAAATTTTATCTAAAATGTTTGTTTTTGTTCTTTTATCTGTTGACAGGTCACCCGAAATGAAGATATGACAATTTAATGTAGTGTTGCTGTGTTTCTGAATCACTTGCACTATTGGAGTTGTGGGTCAATTGAGGTGGGACGCGAATGAAGGCTTGGGACAACAGAACTGGTTGGAATGTCAACACATGTCCAAGGAAGTATCTGGTCATTAGAATTGAGTCACTTGTTGAGTGCATTAGGTCAAGTAGGTCAACCTGGCAAAACGAAATGATAGAAACAGAACAAGAAAGAAAAGAGATAAGTGAGCAAGAAAGAGAGACAAAGAGATAAGTGAGCCATAGAGACAAAGAGATAAGTGAGCAAGAAAGAGAGACAAAGAGATAAGTGAGCCAGAGAGACAAAGAGATAAGTGAGCAAGAAAGAGAGACAAAGAGATAAGTGAGCCAGAGAGACAAAGAGATAAGTGAGCAAGAAAGAGAGACAAAGAGATAAGTGAGCAAGAAAGAGAGACAAAGAGATAAGTGAGCCAGAGAGACAAAGAGATAAGTGAGCAAGAAAGAGAGACAAAGAGATAAGTGAGCAAGAAATGGAGACAAAGAGATAAGTGAGCAAGAAAGAGATACAGAGATAAGTGAGCAAGAAAGAGAGACAAAGAGATAAGTGAGCAAGAAAGGGAGACAAAGAGATAAGTGAGCAAGAAAGAGATACAGAGATAAGTGAGCAAGAAAGGGAGACAAAGAGATAAGTGAGCAAGAAAGAGAGACAAAGAGATAAGTGAGCCAGAGAGACAAAGAGATAAGTGAGCAAGAAAGAGAGACAAAGAGATAAGTGAGCAAGAAATGGAGACAAAGAGATAAGTGAGCAAGAAAGAGATACAGAGATAAGTGAGCAAGAAAGAGAGACAAAGAGATAAGTGAGCAAGAAATGGAGACAAAGAGATAAGTGAGCAAGAAAGAGATACAGAGATAAGTGAGCAAGAAAGAGAGACAAAGAGATAAGTGAGCAAGAAAGGGAGACAAAGAGATAAGTGAGCAAGAAAGAGATACAGAGATAAGTGAGCAAGAAAGGGAGACAAAGAGATAAGTGAGCAAGAAAGGGAGACAAAGAGATACGTGAGCAAGAAAGAGATACAGAGATAAGTGTGGAAGAAAGGGAGACAAAGAGATACGTGAGCAAGAAAGAGAGACAAAGAGATACGTGAGCAAGAAAGAGAGACAGAGATAAGTGAGCAAGAAAGGGAGACAAAGAGATACGTGAACAAGAAAGAGAGACAGAGATAAGTGAGCAAGAAAGGGAGACAAAGAGATACGTGAGCAAGAAAGAGAGACAGAGATAAGTGAGCGAGAAAGAGAGACAAAGAGATAAGTGAGCGAGAAAGAGAGACAAAGAGATAAGTGAGCCAGAGAGACAAAGAGATAAGTGAGCCAGAGAGACAAAGAGATACGTGAGCAAGAAAGAGAGACAGAGATAAGTGTGGAAGAAAAAAACAAATGAAAGAGTGAGCGTAATAGAGATTGACAGAGAGATGAGTAAGCAAGAGAGAGGGCGTCAAAAAGAGATAAGATAGAGAGATGAAGGAGACTAAGAAATGTATGTGAGAGAGAGAGAGAGAGAGAGAGCAAGATAGATAGAGACAGACAGATAAGATAGTCAAATAACCAGTTATGTATTATAGATCAGGAAGATATAAAAGGACTTTAAATTACAGTTTCATTTATGCTAAAGTTGTTTTCTTAGTGGAATGTATATAACTATAAAACTGTCTGTCTTTGAGACAAACTTTAGACTCTTATTTTTAAAAAAAGTCAGCAACTGTTACGTAGAGAGCTCTCTAAAAGATTTAAACTGAAATTACTTTCGAAGTGACGTGGACTCTACAGGTCGTTAAGAAACTGACAACATATTTTGTTTACAGTAACTATCTAGATAAGTGCGATCGCCGACCTGGTATTCTATACATTGATACGCTTTGCAAAGTAAGTCAAATCATGTATAGATTTTGCTTCTACAAACATCGCACAAAAATAGCTCAAAGAAATCAATGATTGGGTAAAATGTAAGAAAAAAATAATGGTCGTAAAATTCCTCTTTGTAATGTTTATGTTAGTCGATACTTAACGGTTTTCAGTTGCTCTGACAAATCTCTGTTTAAATACCGTTTTGTTTCCTTTATTTTTAATCATTTTTTTTTTGCAATTTCCAAGTCAAAGTTTTTTTCTTTTCGTCTTTTCATTGAGAAGTTTAAATGTTTTATCTACTGCATTGAATGTCCACCCGGTTTTGATTTTTTGAGGTAGAACCGCCTTGCCAGGAGAATGTAACCAAAAATACATGAAATGGTTATTTTGGGCCATTTGTTATTCCAACGTGTTGCCCCGTGCCACCAGAGTACCACCTTGCCCCGTACCACCAGAGTGTTTATTGAAATGTTCTCGAGCCCTTTGAATGTTTGCTTCATTTTTATGTCAACACGCCGCTTCTTCTATCCATTGACGCAATCAGAACTGTTACAGCTGCGTACGTAGCAAAGGTCTGTGGAAATGCTACAGTCAATTTGACTAATGTGACGCTTTCATTCAAAGATTAAAAAACACATTATATACAGATTTGCAAAACTAATATTTATTCAATTGTCGCTTGACGTTTCGGGATAGCTAAACATGTAGTCGGTGTATGCATGTCTATGCTGTAGTATTAGATAATGTATATCAGAAATGCCAAAGACAATGAAGAAATGTTTTAAAATACTAAGACCAAGGGAAGCTTTCCAGACCAAAATGACATTGATTGGTAGTTTATACACTGCGCCAAAACAAAATGACAATAAACTGTGTCCAGAAAAGTACAATGACATCAAAGGAATGCCAGGAAAAAAATTATAATAACCATTCACTCAAATTAAAGCCATTTGCATACCCAGGAGTTGGTTGGAGTGCCATGAGCCAAATTACTTTCTATTTATATAAGTAATTTTAAAATAAGGTCAAATCATCTCTAGAAACCTTTCAAGTATTTCTACAGAAATGTAATACGTGGAAAAGTTCATTTCTTTCTAACTAAAGTGTTCATCTAAATTAGTTCAACGTTTTCTTTCCACTTTTATCAGCTGAGGTCTCGATAGTGCTGAAACCTTGTGACTGCAAGACAATGGGACTCGACAAAGTTCAGGAAGATGTGTGTCGAATCAAGAGGAAGTTGAAAGAATCAACTCAAATACATTGGAGTTTTTGATCCTCCAACGCTATAGAAGCTCTGCCTTTAGGAAAGTGACTCCAGGACGAGCACAAGTGAAAGTGCGTATGCGCAGTGATCAAAGATTTGCAGAGCTAGAGAGGGCTTAACTAAACCAATTGCAACATGGATGGTCATTGGGTGTCTCCAGGTAAGCTGTCGGTCAGAGGAACGGCAAACATTGGGTGTCACCGGGTAAGCTGTCGGTCAGAGAAACATCGAAAATTGAGTAGAGAAATTTACAAGTAAATAGCAGTGGCGGCGCTTTTTGTCGTATAGGGATGGGACCATACTTTAAGTTTTGAAAATGTTTAGCCATTTTGATCATTGTGCGTCTTAAAGTTAACAAATGTAATCCTTTTGAGTTCGTTCTTTTCTTTATACTAGCCAAGCACTACAGCTTTCTTTGTGCCAATAAACTCAAGCACTACAGCTTTCTTTGTGCCAATAAACTCAAGCACTACAGCTTTCTAGGCGCCAATAAACTCAAGCACTACAGCTTTCTATGTGCCAATAAACTCAAGCACTACAGATTTCTAGGCGCCAATAAACTCAAGCACTACAGCTTTCTAGGCGCCAATAAACTCAAGCACTACAGCTTTCTATGTGCCAATAAACTCAAGCACTACAGCTTTCTATGTGCCAATAAACTCAAGCACTTCAGCTTTCTATATCAAGCACTACAGCTTTCTATGTGCCAATAAACTCAAGCACTACAGCTTTCTAGGCGCCAATAAACTCAAGCACTACAGCTTTCTAGGCGCAAAAAAACTCAAGCACTACAGCTTTCTAGGCGCCAATAAACTCAAGCACTACAGCTTTCTATGTGCCAATAAACTCAAGCACTACAGCTTTCTATGTGCCAATAAACTCAAGCACTTCAGCTTTCTATATCAAGCACTACAGCTTTCTATGTGCCAATAAACTCAAGCACTACAGCTTTCTAGGCGCCAATAAACTCAAGCACTACAGCTTTCTAGGCGCCAATAAACTCAAGCACTTCAGCTTTCTATATCAAGCACTACAGCTTTCTATGTGTCAATAAACTCAAGCACTACAGCTTTCTAGGCGCCAATAAACTCAAGCACTACAGTTTTCTATGTGCCAATAAACTCAAGCACTACAGTTTTCTATGTGCGAATAAACTCAAGCACTACAGCTTTCTTTGTGCCAATAAACTCAAGCACTACAGCTTTCTAGGCGCCAATAAACTCAAGCACTACAGTTTTCTATGTGCGAATAAGCTCAAGCACTACAGTTTTCTATGTGCCAATAAACTCAAGCACTACAGCTTTCTATATCAAGCACTACAGCTTTCTAGGCGCCAATAAACTCAAGCACTGCAGTTTTTTATGTGCCAATAAACTCAAGCACTACAGTTTTCTATGCGCCAATAAACTCAAGCACTACAGTTTTCTATGCGCCAATAAACTCAAGCACTACAGTTTTCTATGCGCCAATAAACTCAAGCACTACAGTTTTCTATGCGCCAATAAACTCAAGCACTACAGTTTTCTATGCGCCAATAAACTCAAGCACTACAGTTTTCTATGCGCCAATAAACTCAAGCACTACAGTTTTCTATGCGCCAATAAACTCAAGCAATACAGTTTTCTATGCGCCAATAAACTCAAGCACTACAGTTTTCTATGCGCCAATAAACTCAAGCACTACAGCTTTCTATGCGCCAATAAACTCAAGCACTACAGTTTTCTATGCGCCAATAAACTATGTCTATACAAATAAGTCATACAGAAAGAGAGAGTTGTTTGTATATACTTTGTCAGCTGTCCTGAAATTGAATGAAAAATGTATTATAAGTTACAATAATATTGTTTTTTGCTTTGAAATAATTAATTTATTCAATACAATGTCGTTATATTCCTCCTTGAACTAATAAAGCTAATTAGGACTTGAAGTATTTCAGATTTTGTTCTATTTCGGGATGGGTATATTACCAAACATACTAAACACTCAAAGTGTCTCCTACAAATACAAGTGAGTGGAACAGAACAACGCACCTTGCACAAAGTCGAGGGAAAGAGCAAAGTTTGATTAGAGACAAGAACACGTCTTGGAATGTTTGTAACAGAAGGTAATCCTTTAAGACACAATTTTGTCCTTAGAGTTGAAATTGTTTTAAATGCATTAGTATTATAATAACCTCACAAGGATATGTATAAACACCAACAAGACATAGACACAATAAATATGTCTCATTCAGAATTATTTGTGAACTTTGTACAAGGAACTCAGTCTGTCTAGTCAACATTGTGAACACATTGTTTCTCCCTCGCCCATTCTCGGTACTGGGATTTAATTATTTTGATTAATACCAAAAAGGGAAAATAATCCTTCAGTATTAAGATATATCGCTAAATGCATGGGGCTTTGACCACTTAGATAATTGTACACGGTTTTTCTCACACACCCATTCACGGATCAAGTTGAAACTTTAAACAATTATTCCATGTATCTAACTAAATTGAAAAAAAAAAACAACACCTAATTAGTCAATAAATTTTTGGTAATTCATCGTTTTGTCTGATATCGAAAAGGAAAACACATTCTACATTATTGAGATATATAGTTGTAAATGTGGAGTTCTTGCCCATGAATAATCCCTATTTGAAAAGTATTTTTATATTTTCTAGTTTGATACCTTAAAATTCTACTCAAAGACATGAATAGAAAATCATTTCTTATGTAAACTTTCCAATGTATCTACTGTTAGTATGCTGGGATATAATAAGTGTGTGTACTTTGGAGGGAACTTTTTTTTTTGTTAACACGAGCTTTTTAGAACTGAATACACCTAAAAATAGATAGTTCTTTTGTAACTGGGCGATCTGCCCCACTGGTCATGTTAAAAGGTAGACATATCTATAGTGTGCTAGTTACTCCATTTGTTTACTAGTTACATGTAGGTGGTATAAGTCGAACAGTTCACTCACCTGCTGAGTTGGTTGGTTTAGAAGGGTGGATACAAAAACCTGTTGTGAGATGTTTAGAAGGAATATAAAGATTCAAACAAATACTTAACAGTAGTAGGATATGATATTACTAAGAGAGGTTGGGCAAGCAGGCACAAGACATTTCGTAGGAAGTTGCTTGGATTAGCAAGCTCTTATCTTATCTTATCTTATCTTATATAATACAGACGTTACTTCAAAAAAGAAGATGATTACGTCCTACGCGTCATGCATTTAGTCATGCATATTAACCAATGACTTAAATTCTGCCAAGTCACTGGTTTTCCTGGCTAGCTCAGGCAACCCATTCCATGCTCTAATAGCACTAGAGAAGAAGGAGTATTTGTACAAATTTGTCCTAGCATATGGGACGAGGAATGTGCCTTTATCTTTGTGTCTTTCAGAGTATTTTATTAAATTTTGTTTTTGTATTTGAAGATTATGGTTCAGTGTTTTATGTATGATTGCTACTTTACTTTTGAGCCTTCTGTCCTGAAGGCTTTCTAAATTTAGTGATTTTACTAAAGGTGTTACTCTAGTCAAATGTGAATATTCATTTGTTATGAATCTCACTGCTCTATTTTGTGTCTGTTCTAGTTTCTTAATGTTTTCTTGAGTTGAGGGGTCCCAAACAGAGGATGCATATTCTATTATTGGCCTAACCAAGGTTAAATAACATTTTAGTTTTATGTTCTTATTTGATTTATAGAAATTTCTTTTAATAAATCCTAATGCTTTGTTTGATTTTTTTGTAGTTTCATCAATATGTGGATTCCATGACAGTTTTTCATTTATTATAACACCTAGGTATTTTGCGTTTTTAGTCTGTGTTACTGGTTTGCCATGAATAAGATAAGTGGAATTAATTTGTTTTAGTTTTTTTGTTACTCTTAACAACTGACATTTTTCTGGGTGGAAAGACATGCTCCAATTTGATTCCCATTTCTGTAATTCATCTAATTCTCTTTGTAAAATATCTGTGTCTTGTGTTGTTTTTATTGTTCTATATATTATGCAATCGTCTGCAAATAATCTGACTTTTGTTCCTGAACTAATGCAATTTGGTAAATCATTTATGTAAATTAAAAATAGTAGTGGACCCAAGACTGTTCCTTGAGGTACACCTGAGTTTACTGTTATCGGTGTTGATTTAGAGCCATTTATTATTACAGTTTGTTCTCTCCCTATCAGAAAGTCTTTAATCCACTGATGCAGTGGACCATTAATGCCGAAATATTTTAATTTTTTAAGCAAACTATGGTGGTGAACTTTGTCAAAAGCCTTAGAAAAATCTAGTAAGATAGCATCTATTTGTTCACTATTATCTAAACCTTTTGAAAAATCATCAATTAGTCCTATTAGTTGTGTTTCACATGATCTATATTTCCTAAAGCCATGTTGGTATGGTGTGAGGACATTATGTTTGTCTAAGTGGTTTATGATGTTGCTACATATTATGTGTTCTAGGATTTTACATGTGACGCTGGTAAGTGATACTGGTCTGTAGTTTCCTGGGTCAGATTTTTCTCCTTTTTTAAATAGGGGGGTGACATTAGCAGTTGCTAACCTCTAGCCAGATCAGAGATCCTCAAGAGGTTAAGAGGACATCTCAACAACACTTGCTTGCAGTGAGATAAACAAAGATAATATTTGGGGGAAATGAGATAATCGCAAGTAGGTTAAGCCCATGAATTGAGAGCTAGTTTAGATCAGTTTTAGGAAGAACTCAAGCAAAAATTATCCTCCCAACTAACGTACAGACTGCACTGGACCATGGAGTCCTACGTTCAAAAGCAACATGGTAGGAAGTGCCCACGTTTCATCAGACCTCACACCTATCAACAGACCTCACACCTATCAACAGACCTCACACCTATCAACAGACCTCACACCTATCAACAGACCTCACACCTATCAACAGACCTCACACCTATCAACAGACCTCACACCTATCAACAGACCTCACACCTATCAACAGACCTCACACCTATCAACAGACCTCACACCTATCAACAGACCTCTAGCCACATCTCACCGTGACCTTTCCATGGTAGAAGCGATAGGATAAAACAAAGGAGAAAAGTCTGTTAGGTACTCTGGCCCGGGAGGACTGCCTCTTACACCCGGCACCCTCTGACAGCCGCCATTAAAGATTAGAGTGGGTCTGTGACCGGGTAAAGTTTGTTTTGAGAGATGGCAGTGTTTATGTGTGCATGTGATCACGTGGGACAGTTGACAAATGTCTTGTTACTGACACTAAAGACCCATGTCACGTGACTCATGCTAGCATGACTCAACTCGTTATTTACTGATTCATTTCGTATTATAAAAAAGTTCGTATAAAAGAGATAGTCTAGCAATCTATTCAATTGTAGAGAGACAAGGAGAGACAAAGTACACAGAGAGAAACCTAGAGAGAGAGAGAGAGAGAGACAGAGAGGGAGAGACAAAGCACACAGAGAGAAACCTAGAGAGAGAGAGAGACAGAGAGGGAGAGACAAAGCACACAGAGAGAAACATAGAGATAGAGAGAGAGAGAAAGACGTAACTAGGTGTAGATCTAACACAGTTAGACAAGAGGTTCCCAGTTTTCATAGAGAGAGGGGGGGGGGAGAGGGCGAGAGAGACAGACAGAGAGAGAGAGAAATAGAGAGAAAGAATGATGTGGCCATTATGATAGTGTTGATAAAGAAAGAAAGTCTACCTAATTTTGCAGTAGTGGTGAAAAAAAAGGTGAAAAATCTCATTCACCGCCGGAAAGAGACGCCGATGTCTTATGAGATACCTTGATTTCTCTGTATTTCGGTGACACACACACACACACAATCTAAATCTTGTAAACTTTCACGTTGTGTTGGCCAAGTTCTGAACTACAATACACCAATGTACAATAGATTCAGATCTCTTTACACTCACTGGAGGGGGGCGGGGAGGGAAGTACATACGGATGGTGTGAGGAACAAGCCGTGATTTGGTAACAAAAGACTCCGTCAAGTATTTCCGCAGCGGAACAAAGTCAGATAAAAGCGGACCTCAAGAGCTGCATGGAAAGTAATTAGCTCTCGGGTACAGTGACTCACGTTAATCCTGCTGTCAGAAAACACCGTGAATAGCGCCCTGGGAGGCAAGTTGCACCCATTTGACGCCCTAAAGAGCGTATCATATGTGCATTTTTACGCAGTTACAGCCATGAAAGCTGGACCCCTCCCGCTAACCCACGATCACAAATCAAAGGAGAACAATGCCTGGAGTGTGAGTTGGAATACTTGCCTAGATTAACGCTCTTGTTCTTCTTGGCGTTGACTGCATTGTAGGTGGACGCTTCTTTACAGAGCTCTACAAAGGTTTGGATATATGCTGGAAAGGAATTTTGATTGTATCGTCACCTAAAGACTTGAAAGCCTACATCCCAATCACTGGACAGTATTGGTAGAAAAGTGATTCTCAAATGTGTTTGTGATGTAATGGTAGTCCTTGTATGCTTCTGTTTTGTACATTTCAACTTTAATCTTATTTTAGTGTAATGGATTAGTCATTGTTACACTTAAAAATGTTGAGACACAAGAGAAGACGTTTAAGGCTCATCAGGGTTAAGGTTACGATAGGCGTATCTTTATTATTTATTGAATGATAGATTGACCTTGATTTGTGTGATGATAAATAATTGAATTTAAAGTCAAAGACAGAAGGCGGAGAATAGAGGACAGAATTAGAGGATATGAGTAAATATTGAAGGACAGTTTGTGGAGGGAAAAGACAGCTAGGTTTGACATTGTTTTATATTTGTGTTTAACTAGAAACATGTAAATCTTTCTCCAACCCAAATGAACTCCTCCCATTCCCCTCTAACAAAAGATTATTTCGAAATTGTAAAAAAAAACCAGCTAAGTTCCCCTTTTATACCTTGCGATCTATGGGACAGATGATGTAATGGTCATCTGTTTCTGTGGCCCAATGTTAACGGGGGTGTCATGTGACCAGCACAATGACCAGCCGTCTTTACCTTTCCCCTACTAATGTAAGTTCCCATTAGAGCTCAGGGTGGCCTTAAAGATCCCGAAAGTTTAAACTCAGTCTTCACTAAGATTCGAACTTGGGTACTAAAATAACGTTGTGTACCAGCGGAAGCGGAGGCCACTTAGTCCTTTACCTTATCTATACAGCAATGAACGACTAATGAGTTATTTAACATGTTAAGATTGGTATTTGTGTAGTTTGAACAGAGTTACTTGCAACCGTTCAAATGAAACGTTTTAGTTAGGTTGAACTGACTCCCCTCTTGTTGGGACACAATGCACTATTCCTTTCTCATCGGAATGAAAGACATGTGCAATTATAATGACACTCTGTCTTAGACGATAAAGGTCACAGATTTACATTTAAAGGTTTACAGTTACAGGTTTACAGTCACGGGTTTACTTTTAAAGGTTTACAGTCACGGGTTTACATTCAAAGATTTACAGTCACAGGTTTACAGTGACGGGTTTACATTCAAAGGTTTACAGTCACAGGTTTACAGTCACGGGTTTATATTCAAAGGTTTACAGTCACGGGTTTACATTCAAAGGTTTACAGTCACGGGTTTACATTCAAAGGTTTACAGTCACGGGTTTAGATTCAAAGGTTTACATTCAAAGGTTTACAGTCACAGGTTTACATTCAAAGGTTTACAGTCACAGGTTTACATTCAAAGGTTTACAGTCACGGGTTTACATTCAAAGGTTTACAGTCACAGGTTTACATTCAAAGGTTTACAGTCACAGGTTTACATTCAAAGGTTTACAGTCACGGGTTTACATTCAAAGGTTTACAGTCACGGGTTTAGATTCAAAGGTTTACATTCAAAGGTTTACAGTCACGGGTTTACATTCAAAGGTTTACAGCAACAGGTTAACATTCAAAGGTTTACAGTGACGGGTTTACATTCAAAGGTTTACAGTCACAGGTTTACAGTGTATGACGAAGAGAAACGTATACCCCCTATTTGTTGTTTGGTGTGTATACATCAGTGTGAAATGTGAGGTGCGTGTCACTGGTGAGACGTCATTGAAATCCTAGACCTGCCTTGAGATCTCACAGCTGATAAAGATGATTCAAGTGAAACCAGTAAGCATTGGCTCGGCACGAGAGACATTTGAATGTCGGAACACAAACACGCAACGACTCAGGTCTGTGTGATAGTGGTAGAAATTCAAGGATATGTTGTTGTTGGTTTTGTTGGTGGGGGGAGGGGGGGCACAGTTTTTATTTTATATTCTTCCAAAAGACCTCTTCAATTGACAGGAAGTTAATCATGAAAATAACTCAGCATTAAAAGAGTTGTCTCTGAGTTTAGGTGTATATTTTCTTTATCATTAGTAACAATAACTCTTTTTCATGGTCACTAACATTTTTTTGTTTATGGTCATTGATTTAACTCTTTCTTATGGTCACTGACTTTAACTCTTTCTTCATGGTCACCAAAAAAGTTACTTCACATTCTTTTAATAGTTTCCACTATTTTCGCTTTATTTTTTTTTTATTTTTTTTAGCGGCCCCCGATAGGGGAAAAGACGCTATTAGTTTTGTGTTAAATGTCTGTCCATCTGTCCGTCCGTCCCGTTTAGATCTCGTAAACTAGAAAAGATAGTGAAAATCTGACGCCTTTTACCTGCCTTCGGGGGCCGATTTTGAGTTTATGTTTCCACACAAACTGTCTTTGTAACCTTGTTTGGTGTTCATTTTAGGATTTCTTTAGGGGCGTGGTATCATTGGTAGTCCTTTATACGTTCATTTAGAAATAATGTATAAGAAATACATTAGAAACTATTCAAAGACTTTTCACTGTTATCTTCTCTAACGTGACAGTTTGAAACAAAGACACCATACAGAACTTCATCAAAAACATAATCATTTACCTGTATTGATTTTGTTTACGTAACGCACCCCCCCCCCCAGAAGAACTCCCCTCAACTAATTCAGAGTATAAACTATAAACCCGAGATTGTTTGCTGGGAGAGATAATTTTGTTTTTAAAACCCATTCAACAATTTCCTAGCGCGTGCAACAATAACTATCCCATTCCCATCAGTCAATCCTGTTTTACCCAGCATTCAATAGCAGCTCCTTCTTCCTGTTGAGATTAAATATCAAGCATTTCCACTTAACTGCATATTGGGGCTGTAAACAAACAAGGCTACCCTAATCTCTCTCTTCCTCCACCCACCCATACCTCCATCTTGCACACACCCTAGAACACATAATATCAGGTTATGTTTTCAGTTCTGGACCATTCCAAAACACGAATGGGAGACACGTTGATTAGCCTTGTTTATACATAATGATTGGAGGAATACAAATTGATCGACAAGGAGACTTTGATGTATTTGTCTGTAGATTGTAAACTAATGTCTAGGTTGTAGACTACCAAAAATTTAATCTTTGCTCCAATGTAAAAGTTGTCTAGAAATACAACTAGAGAACACACCAGAAAGAAACACGCTGAGTAGGACATAGAGAACACGCCAGAAAGAAACACGCTGAGTAGGACATAGAGAACACGCCAGAAAGAAACACACTGAGTAGGACATAGAGAACACGCCAGAAAGAAACACGCTGAGTAGGACATAGAGAACACGCCAGAAAGAAACACGCTGAGTAGGACATAGAGAACACGCCAGAAAGAAACACGCTGAGTAGGACATAGAGAACACACCAGAAAGAAACACGCTGAGTAGGACATAGAGAACACGCCAGAAAGAAACACACTGAGTAGGACATAGAGAACACGCCATAAAAGAAACACGCTGAGTAGGACATAGAGAACACGCCAGAAAGAAACATGCTGAGTAGGACATAGAAAACACAAGAAAGAAACACACTGAGTAGGACATAGAGAACACACCAGAAAGAAACACGCTGAGTAGGACATAGAGAACACACCAGAAAGAAACACACTGAGTAGGACATAGAGAACACACCAGAAAGAAACACACTGAGTAGGACATAGAGAACACGCCAGAAAGAAACACGCTGAGTAGGACATAGAGAACACGCCAGAAAGAAACATGCTGAGTAGGACATGGAGAACACGCCAGAAAGAAACACGCTGAGTAGGACATAGAAAGAGAATGCTACACTTACTTGCTCAAGTTTGACAATGATAAGAAGACCAATGATAATTACAGACGTTAATTCCAAACATAATTTCGTTCTACGATTTCCATGTGTTAATCTAGTCCTGCATGTTAACTAGAGGCTTTAACTCACGACAGTGGCAGGTTAGGGCAACTCATTCCACGCTATAATGGCACTAAGGAAGAAGGAGAGCTTGTATTAATTTGTTCTAGCATATGGAATAAGAAATGCGCCTTTATCTTTGTGACCAACTAAAGAAATTTATTGGGCTATTTCTGAATAGAAAGTTCGTCCATCAAGAGTTTTTCTCTTATATAATCCTTTAGATTAAGGCTGGTCAGTAAGTCCATTATTTCTTGGATTGTAGGCACTGGATGCTTGAGACACTTTTACGTTTTGCATTTAAACCTAACAATTGACATGAACCTGTTCCTTGATATGGTCAATGGACTGGAATTCGTAATACTGAACAAGGATTAAAACTGATGACGGAACATAAAGTTTGAGAAAAGTATTGCAGGATCCACTCCTTCTGAAAAGTACATAACACGTCTTTGCAATATATTAGAGCGTATGTAGTATGTGGGTCAAAGAAATCAGAAACTACGTCATATAGCTGGGCGCGCGCGTTGAGATTCTAAACAAATCTTCCACTCCCTGTATTCATGCCAGGCCGTAGAATACTTTCTTAAATCACAGTGGACAGACGACATTAATGCAGTAATAGCTTTGATTGACATGTTTTTGTCTGTGTGCTGGGATACATGCGCGTGTGTGTGTGGTTGTATGTGGAAGTGTGTGAGCGTACGTACAAGTGTGAGGAAAAGACTCAAAGTAAACGTATTTTGACATTCAATAATGTTCTTGGCCTGGAAGTTTCATTTGAATATTGGAAATAGAAAACTTGTAAGTGCATGAAGACAACATTTGTAACTACAAATAGTTTTATTACGCCAGTAAACATCATTATTTAGCACCAAAAAAAAGCTAATTCGTCAACACTTTGAAACCTTTTTACGTTCCAGGACAATGCTAATCACTCCATTGGTAGCAACACATTCAATAGACTACCTATAGTAACGTTAGTACTAATTTGAATAAAATATGAAGACAGTTCGATTGCTGGTCAGGTAACTGTAATGGTTATCGGTACATTGGTGCTGTATAGGAACAGTGGTGCTATAAAAGTGGAAAAGTGCTTTAACAGTCATCAGTTAACTTCCAAGCAGCTGTGTCCAACTCTGGAGTCCAATATGACATTTTGACCAATGTGTCACTGACCGCATCAGCTCGAAATATCGGCGAGTCTCTAATGAAACTGTCTCTGTTTGACCTTATCACGGACAAGGCAGGCAGGCCTTAGATTAGTTTCTGAAGACATTGTTAAGACTAGTAATACGGAAGGAATATTAAAAATAAAAAAAAATGTTTACAGAGGCTAAAATACAGAAACAAAAACCTTTTCGTTCAGATAGACATTGACACTGAGGACTGTAAGATTAACACACACCCAAAAAATTTTGTTTGTGGACAGAGGGACTTACATGTAGATTAAGTGATTTATTGGTGTAAAAAGAAAGTAAAAGATAGAGAGAGAGAGAAAGAGAGAGAGAGACACACACACACACCAGTGTACCTTCAGCATGAGAGACACACCTTCAGTATGAGAGACACCAGTGTACCTTCAGTATGAGAGACACACCAGTGTACCTTCAGTATGAGAGACACACCAGTGTACCTTCAGTATGAGAGACACACCAGTGTACCTTCAGTATGAGAGACACCAGTGTACCTTCAGTATGAGAGACACACCAGTGTACCTTCAGTATGAGAGACACACCAGTGTACCTTCAACATGAGAGACGCACAAGTGTATATTCAGCATGAGAGACTCACAAGTGTACTTTCACTATAAGAGCCACACCAGTGTACCTTCAGTATGAGAGACACACTAGTGTACCTTCAGTATGATAGACACACTAGTGCACCTTCAGTAAAATAGTCACTCTTTTCTTTATTGTTTTATTGCGAAAGAACGAACAAAGTCTTTAAATTGTTAAGTTCAAAAACTTTTACAAACTTGAGATGAAATTAAAATCGTCCACAACTAGACCTACAAGTTATTTTCCTTGTTCAAATTTGAGTCACGAATCTAAATTAAGAGAGGACCAATGATCTTACATATCAGAACGTATTTGAGTCACGAATCTAAATTAAGAGAGGACCAATGATCTTACATATCAGAACGTGACATCGATGGTGTGAACGACCTCATTTTTAGTATGCTTCCAACGCTGCATATTTCTTGTTTGAGTGTAGATGAAAGTGTGAAAAGTTGACGCCAGGCTGTCTCCACCGATAAGACCAAAGTCACTCTAAGACCAAAGTCACTCTAAGACCAAAATCTACACGGCGTGCCAAGGTTCAGAGAGTAAACTCTCATCATTAAGTTGGAGTGTCTGGCATCAATGACAGTTTCAACACTTCACCTACACCACAAGGTTTATGATGGTATGAAGACATTATTACTGCTGTCACTGCATGAAACACTTTAGGTAGAAAGTTTCCCCCTTAGTCTAGACAAGAGTGTCGATTTAAAGGGAGGAAATAAAACTCAACAATGTTTACAAATAGAAGCATAAACATAAATAAATGCAATGATGTGAATACTAGGCGTGCTAGTGATGTTGTCACGTGACCATCTTGAAGCCGTTTCCATGGGTCTTCAGAAGCTGTCGGTGAGCCTATCAAAGGAGATTCTATAACAGTGAGAATCCGAGTTCAGCAGTAGGTCTCAGTACAGTTCAGCAGTAGGTCTCAGTACAGTTCAGCAGTAGGTCTCAGTACAGTTCAGCAGTATGGCTCAGTACTATTCAGCAGTATGGCTCAGTACTGTTCAGCAGTATGGCTCAGTACTATTCAGCAGTATGACTCAGCAATTGTTCTCACAGTGTTTCGTGCTGCTAATTGTACAGTGTTCGGTAGTTATTGCATTTCGCACAGTAAATAAAGCACCAAGTAATTTTAAGCTCTTGAGTTCATCGTGGCGTATTTTCCAACGTGAGCCAAAACAAAGATGGACGTAACGCAGTTTGCTCTTCAGCCCAATTTCAGCGTTGATTATGCCTTCAATGGAACCCATCTAGTTCCTTAGTTCAATCTGACTTTTTATTCAAAACTATTGAAGTGCATTATTTAACAAATACTTTATAATACAAGTGAGTGGTGGGGTGGCAAGTGGGGGAGGGACTAGAGAGGTGAATACAATCTCTTAAAACAAAGAGACCCAGACACAAAACCAACGATGACGACGCTATTTCTATGTGCATTGCAAACTTTGACTTGGACACAAACCACTTAGTCAAATACACTGTGACACAAACCTATCTATTGAGGGGGGGGGGGGAGGGGGGAGGTCAACGTTAGACATTCTTCGAAACGGGATGGGACAGGGTAAATCAACCATGACCTGTGCTCATCCTATTCATATCATGTAAATGTTTTAAGAGACAGGTCAACAACTAAAACAATCGTTGAGATAGAGATCTAACCGAAATACTTTAGGACATCATGCCCTAATGGAACGTTCTTGATGTTCGATGAATGCCAATGGGTGTTGGGTAAGACAATTTCAAAGTCAAATGACGTTTATTGTTTGAGTGTGTTTTGTGGAGTAGTGCATTGTTCGGCTGTTTGTGTTCTGTGGAGTGGTAGATTGTTCGGCTGGTTGTGTTTTGAGGAGTGGTAGATTGTTCGGCTGGTTGTGTTTTGAGGAGTGGTGGATTGTTCGGCTGTTTGGGTTCTGTGGAATGGTGGATTGTTTGGCTGTTTGGGTTCTGTGGAATGGTGGATTGTTTGGCTGTTTGTGTTCTGTGGAGTGGTGGATCTATATAAACATTTATTGTTAGCGTAGCTTACGAGAGTTCTCATAAGTTCTGAGTTCAGCAGTGTACACCAGACATAGGGGTTGAAAGGAACTGTCACTGGCTTAGAGAGAGAGAGAGGAGAGAGAGAGAGAGAGAGAGAGAGAGAGGAGGTCTCAATTTGTGCACGTGTAGATCTCGATCTGAATAGCGTATCACTTAAATCTTATTCTCTGACATGCGCACTTGTACAGATTGACTTGACGTGAACGATCATTTCTTCTTCCCCCCAACTCGGGGATATGATCACGTACAAGATCACGTACAAGATCACGTACAAGATCACGTACTTCATATGGAGACAGCCTTGAGGGCCCTGGACTATTACAAAAATTAGCTAAAAAGTTTACAGAACTATGAATGTAATTAGTTTTTTAATGCCTGAAGTAGGCCAACTAGACATTCTCTAATTATACTACTCTAATTTAATCCTGGCTAATATAGTTAGTTAGCTGTAAGTGAACAGTTATGCCAAGAGGCAGCCCTATTAACGTGACAAACTTTTGGGTTTATGGCAGAGGCGTATGACCATAGCATTAGACATTACTGTCGTTTGAAATACGACGTCATTTTGTTTCCACCCAAAAGGTCTAAATGTGTTCAGCGAATATCAAGTGTTGGAGACTGGCTGTGTGAAGTAGCCTACGTCACTTGAAGAATGTCGTAAAACTTTTAGATAGCGATTTTCGTTTGACTTGAGACATAACCGAACAGGAAGTATGATCAAACTAGAGTGGAGCTAAAGTAAAGTGAGAGTGGAACTAGAGTGGAGCTAAAGTAAAGTGAGAGTGGAACTAGAGTGGAGCTACAGTAAAGTGAGAATGGAACTAGAGTTAGTCTAGAGCAGGTCTAGATTAGAGTTGACATTACAAGAATACACGGTAGAAGGCTATACTAAACGTTTGCCTAACCCTAAACATAATCTTAATCCTAAACGTAACTTCAACCTTGCTACTTAATGTCATTAATGGATGTAAAATTTTCAATATTAAATAATATCAATACCAATTTTATAATTTAACTAACAAAAAATAGTTGCAACTTTTATGAATGTTTTATTTTTATATAGTGAGAAAAAAATTCCTATCGTTGTACTTTTTAAACCTTTTCAAAATAAACAACTTTGGGATTTGAAAAAAAAAAAGAAATGAAAAAAAATTAACATACAAATGCAATTTTAATCTGACGTCATTCTGTTGTTCATTAAGATGGTGAAGAGTGTCAAGTAATGTGTACACAACCTGACTGTGTACAATGTTTCACTCTAATCAAGGGAGTTCATGGGCTACATCTATTTGGGACATCAAGCTGGCAACCTCCATGTTTGTGGAGTCTGCAGGTTTACTCAATGCATTGACATAGAGGTAGATCTAAGAGTCGGACACGAAATGTCTACATTGGTATGCAGGGCCGCCTCGAGGGTTGTGGCCGCCTGCGTGCAAAATTTTAAAATGCGCCCCCCCCCTCCACCTTTTGTTTTTTTAGACATAAAATCATGAAGACTGAGCTGGACACTGTACCTACATCGCTCTTTTGATCATGAAGACTGAGCTGGACACTGTGACCTACAGCGCTCTTTTAATCATGAAGACTGAGCTGGACACTGTGACCTACAGCGCTCTTTTAATCATGAAGACTGAGCTGGACACTGTACCTACAGCGCTCTTTTAATCATGAAGACTGAGCTGGACACTGTGACCTACAGCGCTCTTTAAATCATGAAGACTGAGATGGACACTGTGACCTACAGCGCTCTTTAAATCATGAAGACTGAGCTGGACACTGTACCTACAGCGTTCTTTGATTTAAATCTATTTTTGTAGACGATTCCTTTTTCTTTTCCTATTCGCCACGTTGTTGTCTCCCCATGGCTGCCGTCTTAGAAGTTTTATTTTTTAATTGTAACTTTGCATTTTTTTTTAAAGAATGTAATGAAAAAGAAAAGAAACTTAGTGTTAATTACAACACACAATTTAGGCTTTATTTTTCATCTATATTTTTAAAACTATGTATAGAATTCAAATTCAACATTTCACCAAACATAATGGGCATTTTTTTCCCAAAGTAGTGTTGCCTACATAAATTGTAAGCGTTGTAAAATTCTTCATGGAGATAGAACGGAAGAAGGTTTTCACTCAAGTCGGCAAGGGGTTTAATTCCGAGCGGGACTCGGCGCTAAGCGTATTCTGGCCTGTTTCTCTTAGTAAGAAGAGAGAATTTTAAAAAGGCTAATATCGATGTGTTTTCTTTCAGAACGCACTGTTCATCCTAAAAAAAAAGTCGAAGGCGACATTAAATCTAATAATAAAGAGGCAGCCCTGGCCAATAGTATTATGCGAGGGACATTCTAGGTAGGCCGACATATTGGGCACGTACTTCTGTAATGGGCGTGTGCTTTTTAAAATTATTCTTCCTGTTAAGTAAGACGTCTCTGTCGCGGAAGTTTTTTCCACACAAAAGTCGTCACTATAATGAAGTGCAATAGGCGGAAGAAATTCTATAATTGTGAGACAAAAATTCCAGAAGAATCACACAAGCGGAGACGTTTTAAAATGTTTTCTCCAAATTTTTTCACCCATATTGTTGCATACGCACCTCGCTAAAAGCGGTCTACATTAGAAGCTAAAACGACATCTCCTACTGAATATATTTTAGTTTGTAAACATGTACTTTTACTAATACTCAGATAAGTTACACTGAAATTTTTAAAAAATTTCGACTCCCTCTCTCCTTGTTGTTAGTTGGTCGTTGGTATGTTGCTACAAACAGGTAGTACAATTGTACCAATAAAGGCGTTTTATATTTTTACTAAATAAATTTTAAATAACTTGAAGAAACTTCTTTTGTGATCATAAACTCAATGTAGCCTAACTGTTATTACAATATTCACATATTTAACTTGAGATAGAGATGTAGTATTAATGAAATATACTGATATTTAAACAAAATCTAGGTCACCACAAAACAACGTCTTTAGTCTTTCATGTCTCAAGATTGTCTGCCGTTTCACATTTGCATTACGCTAATTTCATCATCCTCAATGCATAAACACCAATCAATCGCTTAACCTCTTCCTACTGCCGCCTAGGAAACACACACACACTCTATAACACCCCTTTTTGTCAGGATGGATGGAATCATTAGAATTTAAATAAAATATTTTTAAAACAGTTTTAATGGATGGAATCATTAGAATTTAAATAAAATATTTAAGTATTTTTTTCTATTATTGAACCAATAATAATTTTTTAAAAACGTGAAATAATTATTTGGCCGCCCTTTACATTCGGCCACCTGCGCACAATGCACACATTGCACAATAGGTAGCGGCGACCCTGTTTGTATGCAATACATAGGAAGGTGAAAAATTGTGTGAGTGTTCTAGTTTTATGATTAAAATGCATTGCGTTTTTTAAATATTATTTTACGGAATTTTGAATAATTTTATTTATAAATTATTTGATATAAAAGGTTTTGAAACTAACAATTAGGGTAAACATTAGTGACTTTCGGAGTGTTCCGGTATCTGGACCATTGTGTTCTCTCTAGCAGGCTAACTTACCGTAGAATTCATTGCGAACACGGATCCTTTCTTCAGGTAGTTCGTTGTAGATAATGAGACAGTTGATGAATTCCAGCAAGTTGGTCTTGTAGGAAATGTTATCTGTAGATCGAATCTCATCCAGAATACAACAGAACCGATGTCTTTTCTTCTTGGTACTCTGTCAATAGGAAATGATAGTGAGTGATACAAGTGTACTCTTAAATAGGAAATGATAGTGAGTGGTCCAAGTGTACACTTAAATAGGAAATGATAGTAAGTGATACAAGTGTACACTTAAATAGGAAATGATAGAGAGTGATTCAAGTGTACACTTAAATAGGAAATGATAGTGAGTGGTCCAAGTGTACACTTAAATAGGAAATGATAATGAGTGGTCCAAGTGTACACTTAAATAGGAAATGATAGTGAGTGGTCCAGGTGTACACTTAAATAGGAAATGATAGTGAGTGGTCCAAGTGTACACTTAAATAGGAAATGATAGTGAGTGGTCCAAGTGTACACTTAAATAGGAAATGATAATGAGTGGTCCAAGTGTACACTTAAATAGGAAATGATAATGAGTGGTCCAAGTGTACACTTAAATAGGAAATGATAGTGAGTGGTCCAAGTGTACACTTAAATAGGAAATGATAGTGAGTGGTCCAAGTGTACACTTAAATAGGAAATGATAGTGAGTGGTCCAAGTGTACACTTAAATAGGAAATGATAATGGGTATTGGATTGTACAAAGAGAATGGTGGCAGACAACTGCAGATTTAGGCTGTACTGATTGAAATAAAAGTATGGTGGCAGACAGCTGCAGATTTAGGCTGTACTGATTGAAATAAAAGTATGGTGGCAGACAACTGCAGATTTAGGCTGTACTGATTGAAATTAAAGTATGGTGGCAGACAACTGCAGATTTATCCTGTCCTGATTGAAATAAATGTATGGTGGCAGACAACTGCAGATTTAGGCTGTCCTAATTCAAACTAGAGAATGGAAAGAGTCACGGACCAATACTAAAGACTATTTAGGGAACGTAGTCTGAGAGAATCCTCTTTAACTCATTTTCAGCCTCTTTGAGCCATTTTCAAACTGCGTCACCATTAATACAGGGTTGGTGTTATTGAGTGTGTAATTGAGTGTGTTATTGAGTGTGTTATTGAGTGTTTATGCATGTTTCAATTGGTTGAATAGATTCTGATGTAACCACGAGTAAGACCATATTGTAGGAAATAGGAATGAAAGGCTTTCAACTTCAATGGAGATGGATTTAGAAACACGAATGCAATATTAAGATGTTGAATCATCGAAACAGAATACATTTCACTTCAAACCTAAAAATAAAACCCCCAGACTTGTGTCTTGTTTGTAGAAGTTTTATTCACGTTCAGTTCTAATCAAATAATACGCCTACAAGTTTGAGCTGGACCAGCTGCCTGGAGACCCAAACCTAACACCGTGGAACCACACCAACAGATAGACTTTCGAAAATACTAACTAAAATATATACACAAGTTAAAAATTAATTTTTAAAATTATTATTTTATTATTATCTTTAATTTAGAGTTTATTTTCATTCATGATAAATTATTTTCCAAGAGCAATGTTTTGAATCGAATGCTCAAGTTTTGGTGTTATTTAAGCCCGACTTGTGGCCTCGACATTGTTATCAGATCAGTCAACACTGGACCCAGAGAGCGTAAACAGATTGAAGATACACTTGTGTCCTTTGTCTAGACCGAATCGGTCACTTTAAATATGTTGACACGATCATCGTTTCGGTCACCACTCTGGACGTTTGTTTAGCGTTGGTCAGTTTAGTCAAAGTGACACAGTTAAGTGTATAATTAATATTTGCGCCGCTGGTTGTTTGGCCCAAACTAAAAAACCACTCTGTAGATTAGTTGTAGCTGAAGTCTTCAGTGTTTGTAGGGTTTTCAAAAAGTATGCATAAAACTACATGTCATATATTTTAATTTGAAAACTAACTTCATTCTCCTATATCAGCGTTTCCTAAACATTTTCCTAAGCGGAACACTTCGCACAATCTGAGTATTTAGCGGAACACTATGCTTATTTTTGTTTTAGAGAGAGATTAATTCACGTGGTGGCCAGTTAATTATTCCAGTAGTTCGTGGAACACTTATTCAGGCCTCACGGAATACTAGGGTTCGCAGACCACAGTTTGGGAAACACTCTCCTATATGATTGTTTGTCCTCCTTGATAACGTCACAATAGGAGCAAGTCTAAATGTGGAGGCATTCAGTTAGTAGCAACGTCATTGATGGCATAGAAAACAAAACAAAACAAAAAAAACTCCATTGTTGATTGTTCTGTGACACACAGCGACTAGTGTATCTAAATGTCCTGTCAAAATACGCACCTAAAGATTTGCGCGCCACAAACAAGAATGTGCACGTACTCTCTAAGCCAAACATTAAGGTCGAAAATTGACTTTCACTTTGACACGATTGGTAAACTTGGTGGTTTTTTTCCGTTCAAAAATGTACTCCAAATTTTGCCGCTAGCGGCCACCTGTTAACTGGAGTCATTGCTTTTTTGTTTCATCCCAAACGGCGTGTCTTGATACGGCAATGAAAATATTGAATAAACTCGTGTTTCACAGATTAGTCTCAACATTGACAGCATACATTGACCAGTTCAACAAAGCTAGAACCTGGCACTAAATGTTTTATATCCGAGCTACAACGAGGTCTTCCAGACTTTACTTTGATAGTAGAGTCTCGTTTTGATTTTTAAATGACAAATGGGAGACACAAAACGAAAGCATGAATTGTTATAGAAGCCATGAAAACTATTGTCTGTTATTTTCAAAACTTCTGTGCAAGCAATGTTTCAAAAGTGCAAGTCTACAGTAGTGCGAGACACGTGGGACCACATGACCAGCTTACAATGTCTTTCCTTTACAAAATGTGTATTAATAGGAAATGTTGACATAAATCCTACACAAATGTGATGTGCGCGACCAAATAATTGTGTAGGGTGTAAGAGTAAAAAGACAATGATTGATGTTGCTACCTACTAGTAATGATCTTAATAAAGACGCGGCTTCAACAGGGAAGTAGCTGAGAGTAAAGCGCTTGACTTCCGAACACTGGGGTCTCGAGTTTAAGAATTTATCTTCAGAAGTTTTAGGGCGCTCCTTAGTCCACCTTACTTTAAAGGACGCTCCTGGGCCCACTTTACTTTAAAGGACGTTCCAACTTACTTTAAAAAACGCTCCACCTGACTTTACAGACTATCTGTATGAGGAAATGAAAGGCTGTTTGTTACTTGGGCTGGCCACATGACAACCTCGTCACAGCCACATGAGTTGTACATGCCACGAGTTCCTCTAGGAATATAAGTTGTTTGTAAATGTAACTTGATTCTTACATTTAGAGTTGTAGACTCTCGTATATTGACGATTGTGTACAATGCCATGGTAACCCTTCTACCGCTTTCTTCTGCACACAGCCCTCCCACTTTAGCTCTTTACTTTTGACCCACTTTACTTCTTTACTCCCGGCCCCACTTTAGCTCTTTACTTCTGACCCACTTTACTTCTTTACTTCCGGCCCCACTTTACTTCTTTACATCTGACCAACTCTATTTCTTTACTCCCGGCCCCACTTTACTTCTTTACATCTGACCAACTCTATTTCTTTACTTCCGGCCCAATTTAATTCTTTACATCTGACCAACTCTATTTCTTTACTCCCGGCCCACTTTATTTCTTTACTTCGGGCCCACTTTATTTCTTTACTTCCGGCCTAATTTATTTCTTTACTTCCGGTCTAATTTATTTCTTTACTTCCGGCCCACTTTATTTCTTTAATTCGGGCCCACTTTATTTCTTTACTTCCGGCCTAATTTATTTCTTTACTTCCGGCCCAATTTATTTCTTTACTTCGGGCCCACTTTATTTCTTACTTTTGGCCCACTTTGGTTCTTTATTTCGGGATTACTTTATTTCTTTACTTCCGGTCCCACTTTACTTCTGGCCCACTTTTGGTTCTTTACTTTGGGCCCACTTTACTTCTGGCCCACTTTACTTCTTTACTTCTGGCCCACTTTAGTTCTTTACTTCTGGCCCACTTTGGTTCTTTACTTTGGGCCCACTTTGGTTCTATACTAGAATCAATTAGATCGACTTTTACTCTTTTTGACGTATGTGTGTTGACCATCTTAGAAACCATGTGATAATCCTCGCTTTCAATATAAGTATGTTTAGGCAGTAAGTGCAGTGTCAATAGTACTATTCAGACTAGCATCGATTTGAGATGAATGGTCTCTCTATAAAGTTAACGAAAAATAACACAGCCAAACCCAAAGCCACTTTAGTCATTTCAACATACTGTTAATTTTAATACATGGGGGAAAAAAGACATAGGTTGGGTATTTTTAAGTTGTCTTTTTTTCTTTCTGATCTCACCTAACTGTCGAACCAAAGAGAAAAATTTGGGGGTAAAACCTAAACTCTCGAAGCAAACCGCTAAGCTCATTTATCAAAGGTCAAAGGTGTGCGATATTTTAACGATGTCGGAGACGTGATCCCTAGAAGTTTGTGGGTATGGGCGGTGTCTGTGTATAGTGTGTGTGTGTGTGTGTGTGACGTGACGTTATTCAGAGACTCTTAGCACGGGCACGACATCGCGAGAAAGATACATACGCTCCGGGAGGGGAGGACACCTCTGTCGCTACTTGCGGGTAATTTGAATCTGTTAGGTCAACAAAGTTTGTTGGACAAAATGGATTCCATTTCACGTGTAAGTATTTATAGGAGACCAAGTCACAGTTGCCATGGCTACACTGTTACAACAAAGTCTCTGAGTTTCATTTCAATAATGAAAAGGAGATCGCCACTTTAAAAACAACAACTAAGTTTGGCAGCACTTTTGTCGTCTGCTTGCAAATATAAGAATGTAAATATAAGAATGTAAATATAAGAATGTATATATAAGAATGTAAATATTAGAATGTAAATATAAGAATGTAAACCTAAGAATGTAAATATAAGAATGTAAATATAAGAATGTAAATCTACTTGGACAAAGTGCTCGTGATATTTTTAATAGCAACAATTACGTCCTACAGATCTGGATCCTAGACTTTTGGTAGAATTAGATCATCTTTGGAAATTTTTACCATAAACTACAAAATGACAAGAACGCTAAACTGAATGTTCACACTGTCTCATTGCGTGGCAGTTCATCTTGGTATACATTATGTCTATTACCTCAAGCTAGTTGTCTGTTTAGAAATAAGTTTTAAGTCATACAATGAAGGTCTAAAACTTTTTCCATTTGGAAATTATGTTGTGCTACAAACAAAAGATTTGATTCTGCCGTGCTAAAAAGTGCACACAATCTATCTATCTATCCTATAGCCTTTTAAAAAAACAAAGCTGATCAACACTTCCTTTAGTCTGTACACCAGTTACACCAAAAAGCTGATCAACACAACCTTTAGTCTGGACACCAGTTACACCAAAAAGCTGATCAACACAACCTTTAGTCTGGACACCAGTTACACCAAAAAGCTGATCAACACTTCCTTTAGTCTGTACACCAGTTACACCAAAAAGCTGATCAACACAACCTTTAGTCTGGACACCAGTTACACCAAAAAGCTGATCAACACAACCTTTAGTCTGGACACCAGTTACACCAAAAAGCTGATCAACACAACCTTTAGTCTGGACACCATTTACACCAAAAAGCTGATCAACACAACCTTTAGTCTGGACACCGGTTACACCACAAAGCTGATCAACCCAACGTTTATTCTGTACACCAGTTACACCAAAAAGCTGATCAACACAACCTTTAGTCTGGACACCAGTTACACCAAAAAGCTGATCAACACAACCTTTAGTCTGGACACCAGTTACACCAAAAAGCTGATCAACACAACCTTTAGTCTGGACACCAGTTACACCAAAAAGCTGATCAACACAACCTTTAGTCTGTACACCGGTTACACCAAAAAGATGATCAACACAACCTTTAGTCTGGACACCAGTTACACCAAAAAGCTGATCAACACACAACCTTTAGTCTGGACACCAGTTACACCAAAAAGCTGATCAACACTTCCTTTATTCTGTACACCAGTTACACCAAAAAGCTGATCAACACACAACCTTTAGTCTGGACACCTGTTACACCAAAAAGCTGATCAACACACAACCTTTAGTCTGGACACCAGTTACACCAAAAAGATGATCAACACAACCTTTAGTCTGGACACCAGTTACACCAAAAAGCTGATCAACACACAACCTTTAGTCTGGACACCAGTTACACCAAAAAGCTGATCAACACTTCCTTTATTCTGTACACCAGTTACACCAAAAAGCTGATCAACACACAACCTTTAGTCTGGACACCTGTTACACCAAAAAGCTGATCAACACACAACCTTTAGTCTGTACACCAGTTACACCAAAAAGCTGATCAACACAACCTTTAGTCTGGACACCAGTTACACCAAAAAAGCTGATCAACACAACCTTTAGTCTGTACACCAGTTACACCACAAAGCTGATCAACACAACCTTTAGTCTGTACACCAGTTACACCAAAAAGCTGACCAACACAACCTTTAGTCTGGACACCAGTTACACCAAAAAGCTGATCAACACAACCTTTAGTCTGGACACCAGTTACACCACAAAGCTGATCAACACAACCTTTAGTCTGGACACCAGTTACACCAAAAAGCTGATCAACACAACCTTTAGTCTGTACACCGGTTACACCAAAAAGATGATCAACACAACCTTTAGTCTGGACACCAGTTACACCAAAAAGCTGATCAACACAACCTTTAGTCTGGACACCAGTTACACCAAAAAGCTGATCAACACAACCTTTAGTCTGGACACCAGTTACACCACAAAGCTGATCAACACAACCTTTAGTCTGTACACCGGTTACACCAAAAAGATGATCAACACAACCTTTAGTCTGGACACCAGTTACACCAAAAAGCTGATCAACACAACCTTTAGTCTGGACACCAGTTACACCACAAAGCTGATCAACACAACCTTTAGTCTGTACACCGGTTACACCAAAAAGCTGATCAACACAACCTTTAGTCTGGACACCAGTTACACCAAAAAGCTGATCAACACTTCCTTTAGTCTGGACACCAGTTACACCAAAAAGATGATCAACACAACCTTTAGTCTGTACACCAGTTACACCAAAAAGCTGATCAACACAACCTTTAGTCTGTACACCAGTTACACCAAAAAGATGATCAACACAACCTTTAGTCTGGACACCAGTTACACCAAAAAGCTGATTAAAACAACCTTTAGTCTGGACACCAGTTACACCACAAAGCTGATCAACACAACCTTTAGTCTGGACACCAGTTACACCAAAAAGATGATCAACACAACCTTTAGTCTGTACACCAGTTACACCAAAAAGCTGATCAACACAACCTTTAGTCTGTACACCGGTTACACCAAAAAGATGATCAACACAACCTTTAGTCTGGACACCAGTTACACCAAAAAGCTGATCAACACAACCTTTAGTCTGGACACCAGTTACACCAAAAAGCTGATCAACACTTCCTTTAGTCTGTACACCAGTTACACCACAAAGCTGATCAACACAACCTTTAGTCTGGACACCAGTTACACCACAAAGCTGATCAACACAACCTTTAGTCTGGACACCAGTTACACCACAAAGCTGATCAACACAACCTTTAGTCTGGACACCAGTTACACCAAAAAGCTGATCAACACAACCTTTAGTCTGGACACCAGTTTCACCAAAAAGCTGATCAACACAACCTTTAGTCTGGACACCAGTTACACCAAAAAGCTGATCAACACAACCTTTAGTCTGGACACCAGTTACACCAAAAAGCTGATCAACACAACCTTTAGTCTGGACACCAGTTACACCAAAAAGCTGATCAACACAACCTTTAGTCTGGACACCAGTTACACCAAAAAGCTGATCAACACAACCTTTAGTCTGGACACCAGTTACACCAAAAAGCTGATCAACACAACCTTTAGTCTGGACACCAGTTACACCAAAAAGATGATCAATACAACCTTTAGTCTGGACACCAGTTACACCAAAAAGCTGATCAACACAACCTTTAGTCTGGACACCAGTTACACCAAAAAGCTGATCAACACAACCTTTAGTCTGGACACCAGTCAAACCAAAAAGCTGATCAACACAACCTTTAGTCTGGACACCAGTTACACCAAAAAGCTGATCAACGCAACCTTTAGTCTGTACACCGGTTACACCAAAAAGCTGATCAACACAACCTTTAGTCTGGACACCAGTTACACCAAAAAGCTGATCAACACAACCTTTAGTCTGGACACCAGTTACACCAAAAAGCTGATCAACACAACCTTTAGTCTGGACACCAGTTACACCAAAAAGCTGATCAACACTTCCTTTAGTCTGTACACCAGTTACACCAAAAAGCTGATCAACACAACCTTTAGTCTGGACACCAGTTACACCAAAAAGCTGATCAACACAACCTTTAGTCTGGACACCAGTTACACCAAAAAGCTGATCAACACAACCTTTAGTCTGGACACCATTTACACCAAAAAGCTGATCAACACAACCTTTAGTCTGGACACCGGTTACACCACAAAGCTGATCAACCCAACGTTTATTCTGTACACCAGTTACACCAAAAAGCTGATCAACACAACCTTTAGTCTGGACACCAGTTACACCAAAAAGCTGATCAACACAACCTTTAGTCTGGACACCAGTTACACCAAAAAGCTGATCAACACAACCTTTAGTCTGGACACCAGTTACACCAAAAAGCTGATCAACACAACCTTTAGTCTGTACACCGGTTACACCAAAAAGATGATCAACACAACCTTTAGTCTGGACACCAGTTACACCAAAAAGCTGATCAACACACAACCTTTAGTCTGGACACCAGTTACACCAAAAAGCTGATCAACACTTCCTTTATTCTGTACACCAGTTACACCAAAAAGCTGATCAACACACAACCTTTAGTCTGGACACCTGTTACACCAAAAAGCTGATCAACACACAACCTTTAGTCTGGACACCAGTTACACCAAAAAGATGATCAACACAACCTTTAGTCTGGACACCAGTTACACCAAAAAGCTGATCAACACACAACCTTTAGTCTGGACACCAGTTACACCAAAAAGCTGATCAACACTTCCTTTATTCTGTACACCAGTTACACCAAAAAGCTGATCAACACACAACCTTTAGTCTGGACACCTGTTACACCAAAAAGCTGATCAACACACAACCTTTAGTCTGTACACCAGTTACACCAAAAAGCTGATCAACACAACCTTTAGTCTGGACACCAGTTACACCAAAAAAGCTGATCAACACAACCTTTAGTCTGTACACCAGTTACACCACAAAGCTGATCAACACAACCTTTAGTCTGTACACCAGTTACACCAAAAAGCTGACCAACACAACCTTTAGTCTGGACACCAGTTACACCAAAATGCTGATCAACACAACCTTTAGTCTGGACACCAGTTACACCACAAAGCTGATCAACACAACCTTTAGTCTGGACACCAGTTACACCAAAAAGCTGATCAACACAACCTTTAGTCTGTACACCGGTTACACCAAAAAGATGATCAACACAACCTTTAGTCTGGACACCAGTTACACCAAAAAGCTGATCAACACAACCTTTAGTCTGGACACCAGTTACACCAAAAAGCTGATCAACACAACCTTTAGTCTGGACACCAGTTACACCACAAAGCTGATCAACACAACCTTTAGTCTGTACACCGGTTACACCAAAAAGATGATCAACACAACCTTTAGTCTGGACACCAGTTACACCAAAAAGCTGATCAACACAACCTTTAGTCTGGACACCAGTTACACCACAAAGCTGATCAACACAACCTTTAGTCTGTACACCGGTTACACCAAAAAGCTGATCAACACAACCTTTAGTCTGGACACCAGTTACACCAAAAAGCTGATCAACACTTCCTTTAGTCTGGACACCAGTTACACCAAAAAGATGATCAACACAACCTTTAGTCTGTACACCAGTTACACCAAAAAGCTGATCAACACAACCTTTAGTCTGTACACCAGTTACACCAAAAAGATGATCAACACAACCTTTAGTCTGGACACCAGTTACACCAAAAAGCTGATTAAAACAACCTTTAGTCTGGACACCAGTTACACCACAAAGCTGATCAACACAACCTTTAGTCTGGACACCAGTTACACCAAAAAGATGATCAACACAACCTTTAGTCTGTACACCAGTTACACCAAAAAGCTGATCAACACAACCTTTAGTCTGTACACCGGTTACACCAAAAAGATGATCAACACAACCTTTAGTCTGGACACCAGTTACACCAAAAAGCTGATCAACACAACCTTTAGTCTGGACACCAGTTACACCAAAAAGCTGATCAACACTTCCTTTAGTCTGTACACCAGTTACACCACAAAGCTGATCAACACAACCTTTAGTCTGGACACCAGTTACACCACAAAGCTGATCAACACAACCTTTAGTCTGGACACCAGTTACACCACAAAGCTGATCAACACAACCTTTAGTCTGGACACCAGTTACACCAAAAAGCTGATCAACACAACCTTTAGTCTGGACACCAGTTTCACCAAAAAGCTGATCAACACAACCTTTAGTCTGGACACCAGTTACACCAAAAAGCTGATCAACACAACCTTTAGTCTGGACACCAGTTACACCAAAAAGCTGATCAACACAACCTTTAGTCTGGACACCAGTTACACCAAAAAGCTGATCAACACAACCTTTAGTCTGGACACCAGTTACACCAAAAAGCTGATCAACACAACCTTTAGTCTGGACACCAGTTACACCAAAAAGCTGATCAACACAACCTTTAGTCTGGACACCAGTTACACCAAAAAGATGATCAATACAACCTTTAGTCTGGACACCAGTTACACCAAAAAGCTGATCAACACAACCTTTAGTCTGGACACCAGTTACACCAAAAAGCTGATCAACACAACCTTTAGTCTGGACACCAGTCAAACCAAAAAGCTGATCAACACAACCTTTAGTCTGGACACCAGTTACACCAAAAAGCTGATCAACGCAACCTTTAGTCTGTACACCGGTTACACCAAAAAGCTGATCAACACAACCTTTAGTCTGGACACCAGTTACACCAAAAAGCTGATCAACACAACCTTTAGTCTGGACACCAGTTACACCAAAAAGCTGATCAACACAACCTTTAGTCTGGACACCAGTTACACCAAAAAGCTGATCAACACAACCTTTAGTCTGGACACCAGTTACACCAAAAAGCTGATCAACACAACCTTTAGTCTGGACACCAGTTACACCAAAAAGATGATCAACACAACCTTTAGTCTGGACACCAGTTACACCAAAAAGCTGATCAACACAACCTTTAGTCTGGACACCAGTTACACCAAAAAGCTGATCAACACAACCTTTAGTCTGGACACCAGTCACACCAAAAAGCTGATCAACACAACCTTTAGTCTGGACACCAGTTACACCAAAAAGCTGATCAACGCAACCTTTAGTCTGTACACCGGTTACACCAAAAAGCTGGCTAGCTATTTATAGTTTTGTCCGCCATCTATGAAAATCTCCACTAGTGCAGCCAGTGGTAGATGATGAAGGACTGGAACATGACTAGCAGTGTCTCTGTACCTGAGGTAAACCTAGCCCACGGAGGATTGGCATTGGCTTGGCCAACCAGTTGTACTGGAAAGACATCTGAGTGATGGTGGTCAATGTGTCTAAACATTTAATTATGTGCCGTTCTAATGATAAGGGGCAGGTGTGCGTAGAACTGGGCACGCAAATAGCATTTTGGGCAAACGCTGACCAAGAGAGTGATAAGACGTGATAAGACGTGAGAAGACACTTCTATCATAAAGAGGAAAGTTTTAAATTGTAATGGCGTCGCTTGCCTCAAACATTTTTAGAATCCGCGATAACATTCATATGAATGATTATAAACATGACAACCTAAAAACAAGATCCTGTAACAGCTCAGCGAATCTAAATCAAGGATTCGATCCGGCTCTATTGATTTGTCTAATCAGTCCTGGCATCAGGTAGCGACGTTGATGGTCGAGATAGTCTATGACAGTCACGTGAAGGGATGTTGACGATAGAACGGACATAATGAATGGATTTGTTGTTTGTAGTTTTATTTAGATTGTTGTATTAAGAAGATAAAGAATACATTATCTCCAGGTCGTCCAACTTACTGAGCACCATCTTTAAGTAAATATTTATTATTATATAAACATAATTAGAGTACAATAGATAAATATCATAAACAAAACAAAGTAATAGATGGATTATGTGACAGATCTATAGGCAGCCCCTGCGGGTAAATCGTAGTCACATATACATGGCTAACTTAGAAACAATCTCGAATAATCTAATGTAAAACCAGTATTGTTATGAACGGAGACAAATGAGGGTCATCGTTGAATGCCCTTGTACTTTTATAAGACTCTTATAGTACTTCTTCAACAATATATAAACAAAAACCCTCATCTTACAAAAAAAAAATGGTTTATAGATATATGCATACAACTGGCATCCCTGATTATAAAAACTTAAATGAACCTTTTTGTAAGATCACAAGTAGCTGTTGGCTCAATGTACATATATTTAAAACCTATGGAAATTTTTTGCTACTCGGCAACGATAAACCGGAAGAGTAAATCGATTTTCTTTCTATCAATGTAGTATTAAAGCAGGTTTATTCCTATGCGCATAAAATATGCCCACGTAATGTTTAATAAAATAAAGTAATACCAAATAAGTACCAAATAAGCACGATCAAGACTATAAGAATCGTGGATCTTCACTATAATGTATGTGAAATAAAAGATCATTCGTAGAGTTGCATGAACTGCCCTTTTCACCTTATGTAAAGCATGGTCTAACTGTATTTGCATAAAATATGCATAGTTCATAAAAAGGGATACCTGTTTAAAAGACAGTATCAGTGGCATCTGTTTAAGTGAAAACGATAGCTAGGATGTTTCAAGGCGCTTTTAGTTTTTAAATATTAATTGTAACATGTTACTGACAGACAGACAGACAGACAGACATCTTCCCCAAGAGGTTGCTGCCAGCGACTTTACTCAAACCTTTCGTGTGTGGTGTATTGACTGATGCAATACATGTGCTGGGTTGACTAAGACGCTGACGCATGTGCCTAACTTTCTGTCCTGTACTTCATGAATGTTTAAATCTACTTGTTAGACTACAGATGTAAGAAGACCATTGTTTCTTCCTTGTGTTGACATGTGGAAATGTTATTTCTAGTCAGGTGATCATGAATCGTCCATGAAGTACATTCGTGCAATCGGCGCTCTATGAGTTTTTTGTTGATTTAGATCTAGGTACAGGAAGGGTTTTAATTCATTGCGTATTTTTGACCTTAATTTTTTTGTTTTTCTATTTCCTTAGGGACCACCCTATTCACTTCGCCAAGGGCATTCAATTACATTATTACATAATGCCGGCCCTTTCCGTTAGATGACATGTCTGAGGTAATAGATCTACAAAACAGATCTATTCAACACTCAACAGTTTTATTTTTCGAAATAATGCTACGCTTAACGTTTTCCCAATGAGTTCTGGAGCAAGAAATTCTGCAAATTACGAGTTCTGGAAAACGAAATTCTGAAAAATAGCTGTTATGAAGAAAGAAATTCTGAAAACTACGAGTTCTGGAGAAAGAAATTCTGAAAACTACGAGTTCTGGAGAGAGAAATTCTGAAAACTACGAGTTCTGGAGAGAGAAATTCTGAAAACTACGAGTTCTGGAGAAAGAAATTCAGAAAACTACGAGTTCTGGAGAAAGAAATTCCGAAAACTACGAGTTCTGGAGAAAGAAATTCCGAAAACTACGAGTTCTGGAGAAAGAAATTCCGAAAACTACGACTTCTGAAGAAAGAAATTCCGAAAACTACGAGTTGTGGAGAAAGAAATTCCGAAAACTACGAGTTGTGGAGAAAGAAATTCCGAAAACTACGAGTTCTGGAGAAAGAAATTCCGAAAACTACGAGTTCTGGAGAAAGAAATTTCGAAAACTACGAGTTCTGGAGAAAGAAATTTCGAAAACTACGTGTTCTGGAGAAAGAAATTTCGAAAACTACGAGTTCTGGAGAAAGAAATTTCGAAAACTACGAGTTGTCGATCCCACAAATGGCAGGCGTTGAGATTTCAAAGAGATTAGGAACGTTTCGTTAATCCCTTTGTTTTCCATGACCTAGAAACCTACTGAACTAGTTGATCGAGAAATCCCCAAAACTTGTTAACAACTGAGTTAATTAGACATAGAATAGACAACGGCATAAAACAAATACATACTTCTACAGATCTACATTTAACTTTTAGCAAAGGAGGTATTCGTTAGTATCCTAGCAACAAGGATCTAGACATTTATTTGCACACCAGGAAGCAGCGGACTGAATGAGATCCACACATGATCCGTAATCTTCGGACTCTCCATTGTCAAAGAGTCCCCCCATCTTAGAGGATTACCAGGGGAGGCAATCAATCTCCTAAGTAAATCTGTTATATCAAATGCTCAGAGGTTATCGGGGTAGGGGGGGGGGGGGGAAACTAGGAGGAACAGGTGTGTGAAGCAAGGACTTGGGGGGGGGGGGCAACTAGTCCCAGAAGGGAGATGATGCAATCTTTTAATCTTTTACAGCAAGGCAGAAACTTCCACAACGAATGACAATTTTCCCACCCCTCTCTACCTCACTCCTCCTCGTATTGTTTTCAGACGGCCCTTATAATAAAAAAAAAAGGAAAGTCTAAACCAGCTCAAAGGGGGTGATATACTGCGGGATTAAGTTTGAATCTTTTCCATTTGGTGGGCACATGGCACCGGACCGTTTGTCGAGACATAGTTGGGGGCAGTATCTCCCCCGTGTTGCATTCACTTTGTGACCATTGAAAACATTATTTTGTTGTATGTCTCACTGACATCTGAACAAAGATTGTCGGGCTTTGTTCTTGGCCTGGCCTGGAAGTTACTGTTGGAAACAGAAGAGTGGGGAGGGCTTGTTGTGCTGTTAGTTTGAAGAGGATGCAGTGGGTTACGTAGACCTGGAGACATGACTTTTGAAATTATTAGGTTTTTATTTGTATCATTCTTTATTTGAAGAAAGTGTGAGAGTTTTATCTCCTGGAAGCTTCTCTTGTTGTTTTGTTTCGCCCAACATTCTAGCCAAATGAAACAAGAACACAAGGAAAGAAGAGACAAAGAAGGCAGAAAGATAAATGTGAAAAAGAAAAGCGATTAAGAGAGGATGTAAAGAGAAGAGATAAAGAGATGTGTGTGAGAGAGAGAGAAGTGATAAAGTGAAGAGATAAATGGATGTGATACAAAGAGAAAGAAGTGATAAAGAGAAGAGATAGATGGATGTGAGACAAGAGAAAGAGAGAGAGAATAGATAGACGGAAAGAAGAGATTGAGAAATTCAGAGACAGGATAGAAAATGATAGAAACTAATAAAGAGAATTGATAGGTGGTGAAAGAGAGAAGGGAGAGGTGGTGAAAGAGAGAAGGGAGAGGTGGTGAAAGTGAGAAGGGAGAGGTGGTGAAAGAGAGAAGGGAGAGATGGGACTGATTGAATGCAATTAATAAATCGTTGTATATTGCCCCTTGATATTGAGTATTAAAGTAACACACGCCTACTGCTGTCTGCTTATTATTGACAAGATTAAAGAGAACTAACTCTGCAGGATCAAAACAAGAACCTTTGTCGCAAATATGTCTAGAAAGTTTAGGTATCCAAGAGTTGTCACATGGCCCAAAAGTATGTGCACTCTTGGAATTTGTTTGAGATTAAACTCGAGCTGAGTTGTTTGCTTGCTGAGGCAGTATGGAAACCTCCCAGATACCCCATTGTTATGGAGTGTGTGTGTTGTGTATTTCCTAGGTGGTGATGAAGAAAGGGAGCATTCATTGTTATGGAGTGTGTGTGTTGTGTATTTCCTAGGTGGTGATGAAGAAAGGGAGCATTCATTGTTAGTCTTGTAGAATGTTGAAAGGAAAGCAGCTCTGGGATAAGCTCTGGTAAGAACGGGAGACAACTCCAAGATGTCAAAGTGTAACGACATGTTTTTGTATCGAGTTAGATTTGTTTAATATCTCAATTTATTTCATTCCAGATCTTAAGTTCAATGAATCTCTATTGTAATACAAGTTTTATTGAGTTTTGTTCACGAAAGAAATTTATTCAAGTTATTTCAAGTTGTATCATTTCAAACAGTCTACGCCTGCGTCGGTTTAGCTGTGACTACAAGCAATCTGGTGCTATAAGTCAACCACAGTCAACAACACTGACCCCTATTACAAATCCACAAAAAGGACTGGTCAATAGAGCACTGAAGGACTGGTCAATAGAGCACTGAAGGACTGGTCAATAGAGCACTGAAGGACTGGTCAATAGAGCACTGAAGGACTGGTCAATAGAGCACTGAAGGACTGGTCAATAGAGCACTGAAGGACTGGTCAATAGAGCACTGAAGGACTGGTCAATAGAGCACTGAAGGACTGGTCAATAGAGCACTGAAGGACTGGTCAATAGAGCACTGAAGGACTGGTCAATAGAGCACTGAAGGACTGGTCAATAGAGCACTGAAGGACTGGTCAATAGAGCACTGAAGGACTGGTCAATAGAGCACTGAAGGACTGGTCAATAGAGCACTGAAGGACTGGTCAATAGAGCACTGAAGGACTGGTCAATAGAGCACTGAAGGACTGGTCAATAGAGCACTGAAGGACTGGTCAATAGAGCACTGAGCTCTATCCGCAAGGAAACCGTGCAATACAAAAGCTATACTTGGAATCTTTCATGACTTCTCAAGTGGATGGGGATTGGGAAAAAAAAAACATATATTATCGCCATCCTCCTGTTTTGGAACCTGAACAAAGATGTTCTTTAGGTTAGAGTGTTCTTCCAGCTTATAGATTACATCATCACTTCACTTCAAAGAGCACACTGCGATGTCACAAATAGTTTTAAAGTTTTCAAGAAAAAGCATTAGAAATGCACATAGGAAACCTTGCTGTGTCAAAGCAAAAGCCCTGGATGTTTAGGTCACGAGGCCTTCATCAGACATCAGCTACAGACAAACGAAATAAATAACACAAAATAATCTTTCTAGTAGTTTCCTGTACAGTATGTGTATACAGTTTGTTAACCACTGCAGCAGTAAATTTCTGCCAATTGTAACCGAATGATTCAAATAAAAAAAAATTTTAAATGATCTTACTGTACTCTATCTTACTTTGACAAGGTCTTTTTTTTTACGACTGCATACAATGGGGACAATGTTCCCAATTGACTTTTGAACTATTCTCCGATGTTTACATAACAGGAATAAACTTGTCCTAATTATTTTAAGACAGTATCCTGGAATAAGAAACCCTGACCTGCATTGATCTCAATCAGGATCTCACAAAGCTAGCATTAGATCGGCGGACGTCAACGTGTGTGTGCCTCTAGCTCTAGAGCGCGTCCTCTCTCTCTACAAAAACGTCATTTAGGGGCTGTTCCCCCTCCACTCTATATTCAAGACCGAGGAGTGGGGAAAAAGGGGTCTACGTGACAAGTTGTACAAATCAGTTAAGCGTTGTCAGTGTTTTGTGAATAGTACTAATGACTTTGACCTCTTTTGATGCAACAGTCTTGTGGTCTACTTGAAGACCTGGTGGCGGTATCAAGTTGTCTACATGAAGATCTAGTTACGGAGGTCACAAAATGTCACCGTATTTCTCTCTTTATTTCATTGAACTCTCACAAACTGGACTGTCTTCAAGGGCAGTGGCGGCGCTGGTAAGGGTGGAGGTGGGGGAAGAACGGAGATAATCACAACCCTCCAGAATAAATACTGTACTGTGATGTATTTTTTGATATAAAATTTTTAAAAGCTATTTATTTATTTTGCTAAGTTTTTTTTTCTTTTCGGATGGAGGAGGGTGAGGAATAGGAGATGCTCACAATGTTCATGCCGCCTTTATTTACAGTGTAAGATTCAGTTATAGATTAATAGCTAACTAGAGATTCAAAGCTCAACTATAGATTCTATCATCTCTAGATTCACTACTCAGCTTATTCTTGCTTAAATATATATTCATAGTTTCAGTTCACCATGTCTACATGCTTACAAGCTAGGTAATCAATATACCAACAAAAAAAGTGTTTTGTGTAACATCACCTGACACCTGGCCCCATAAGTTTCTATTATCTTGAAAGGTTCTGTCTAATGTAAAATATATAGGTGAGAACATTTTATAGGAAATAATTATAAATTTATTTTTTGCTAGTAGAAGATTCTACAATACTGGATCTAAGTTAAGGAACAGGAAGGAGTCCTACCAATACTGGATCTAAGTTAAGGAACAGGAAGGAGTCCTACCAATACTGCATCTAAGTTAAGGAACAGGAAGGAGTCCTACCAATACTGGATCTAAGTTAAGGAACAGAAGGAGTCCTACCAATACTGGATCTAAGTTAAGGAACAGGAAGGAGTCCTACCAATACTGGATCTAAGTTAAGGAACAGGAAGGAGTCCTACCAATACTGGATCTAAGTTAAGGAACAGAAAGGAGTCCTACCAATACTGGATCTAAGTTAAGGAACAGAAAGGAGTCCTACCAATACTGGATCTAAGTTAAGGAACAGGAAGGAGTCCTACCAATACTGGATCTAAGTTAAGGAACAGGAAGGAGTCCTACCAATACTGCATCTAAGTTAAGGAACAGGAAGGAGTCCTACCAATACTGCATCTAAGTTAAGGAACAGGAAGGAGTCCTACCAATACTGGATCTAAGTTAAGGAACAGGAAGGAGTCCTACCAATACTGGATCTAAGTTAAGGAACAGGAAGGAGTCCTACCAATGCCAGCGTCTCTTCGAACACTTGAACCCAGAAACCCACTGACCATCTTTTTAAAAAAAATCTGTAATTAAATTTGCAATCAGAGACTATTACACTTTCTTTCGTTTGGGCCCGAACTTGGAAATTTTGGGCCTTGGACAATGAAGGTCCCATTATTAAAAAATAAGAAGGCCCCGTTAGGTTCCGCTTTTTCTTTTTTTTTTACTGCTAGCTGATCTGGAGGAACGCTTTAAGTTTACCCAGCGGAATCCGGCAGCCACTCGATTTCACGTCGGTTAATTTATAACTGTCAAAACTATCGGACAATCTGCCTCAAAAGCCATCCCAGCAAATTACTGTTAAAATCATATTAATTTAACCGACTAAAACCGATAGCAGACAAAATCACATCAGAAGAGCAAGCAGGTTTTAGACAAGGTCGCAGCACAACAGAACAAATCCTAAACCTCAGAATACTCTGTGAAAAATATCTCCAACACCAAGAGAATCTTTTCTATGTCTTTATTGATTTCAAGAAAGCTTTCGATCGAGCATGGCACTGGGCACTCTGGGCGACAATGGAAAAGTACAACATAAATAAAAACATAATTAAAGTTATCCAGAACCTCTACAATTATGCCACCAGTGCGGTGTACTTCAACAATAATATTGAGGAGTAAGACAAGGCTGCCTACTTTCACCAACACTCTTCAATATCTTCCTTGAAAAGATAATGGAAGATGCTCTCGAGGGCTATGAAGGTGCTAACTTGCACTTCGCAGATGACATTGATGGCCTAGCAGGGACAGAAGAAGAACTAGCTGACCTGGTGATGCGCATTGACAAAGACTTCCGCAGCATATGGTATGCAAATAAATGCCGAAAAAAACACAAATTATGACCAATAGCCAACAGGGCTTTAAAAGAGGCATCAGTATTGGAGGTGAAAATCTAACTAGTGTTAGCAGCTTCAAATACCTCGGAGCTATTGTCTCAGATGAGGGAACGAAACCCGAACTATTGGCCAGAATAGCACAGTCCACAGCAGCCATTTCAAAATTTAAAATAATATGGAAAAACAAAGGCTTAGCCCTCGGCACCAAAATCAGACTGATGCGCTCCCTAATCAAGGCCACATTTTTATATGCTTGTGAGTCTTGAACGCTGACTGCAGAGCTAGAGAGGAGGATCCTAGCAATGGAATTGAGATGCTACAGAAGGATCCTAGGTGTCACGTTCAAAGACCGCATCACAAACCAAGAGATTAGAGACAGGGTTGGTACAGCGATTGGACCCCACGATGACCTGCTAACTTTAGTGAAAAAACGCAAGCTCAAAATCTATGGCCATATTACAAGATCTTCGGGGCTCGCAAAGACCTTTCTTCAGGGAACATTACCAGGAAAAAGAAGAAGAGGCAGACAGAGAAAGCGATGGAAGGACAACATAAAAGAATGGACGGGCCTGCCATTGTAAGAGGTTCTAAACAAGGCAAAAGACAGGGAGGAATGGAAAAAGACTGTCGACGAGTCTTGCTTGGAGCCCCAACGTCCAACAGAGTGAGGGATAGGTCAAGGTAAAAGGTATTAAACAGATCTGAGACGTGTCCTGTAGTTTGGTCACAGACGGCCAGCAATTGTTGAGAAGTACTGGTCTCAAATCAACTGAAGCCGAGGTCACAATGTCTTTTAGAAATATTTATTGAACATTGTTAAAACTAAGACAGAAAGTACATCAGCAGATCGTGCACAGACACGACGTTCTGGTTGAGTAACCTTCACGCCGAGTGCTCAGTCACATAGACACTAGAAAAGATTTGTAATAGTCTGCCAGATGTATTCATCCGTGAAGCGGAAACAAAAAAAGGGGAAATGGGGGGGGGGGGGGGGTTTCAGAATTTGTGTTACCAATCCTCACGAAAAAAAAATGTTGTTTTTCGCTAAACAAATTTATATTTTATATTTACCTGACTTTATCAAATTGTTCTAGCCCCTCGGAGGTACCTATATCTACACTCTGACATACTCATCTCTAGAAATAACTTTGTGTTTTGGTTGTCTCAGGACTAAAGGTAATACCTAAACAATAACGACCTTCCTGCTAAGCCCAGCCACTTTGTTCTCTAGGACTTAATGCTCCGATCCATTAAAGTAATTGTTGTGATGGGTCAGAAATTATTGATTCGCTATTCATGGCACCCAGAACCCATTTTAAATCCATCAAAACATTTAAAGTCCTCTATTTGAATCTACTGTTCAACACTCACGAACATATATAAAATAAATTCAATTATTTACTTATTCCTCTATTTTTCCTTGGAAAATAACCTTTTTTTTTTCCAGAAAAAAACAAAATTACAAATTTCCCTTAAATAATCCTACATGTACATTAAAGTTAAAGATGTAGGTCTAGGCTGAGCTATTGTTTAAGTCAATATGACTGTGTGGTTGTTTAAAGTCATTATAACCGATGGTCACGTGATGAGGACATCTTAAAAAAGAACATTTGTCAGATATCAGCAAACCTTCACAAGCTCCCCCCCCTTACACATCAGTTCACCCACCTGTAGATCATCGACCACAATCTAACCACTTCGGTTCGGGCACTTCAAAATTTAAAACCATCCCCTCTCCCCTAACGTGTAGACCTATCAATTTCTTCTTCATCGGCGTCATCAAGACAATCATCTACGCTTTTCTCTCTCCCTCTCTCTAAAGACGAGTCAGGAGGAGGCCTAAATAATGTTTGAACGTGGACTATCCAGTTCTTTATTTGTGTGTGTGTGTGTGCGCGCGCATAAAAAAAGGTTCGAAGGTTGTTACAAAAAGTGTAGTGTGGGGAGGGGGGGGGGTAAACTCTTTAATAGCATTACTACAGGGACTAACGGAGGAGGGGGGGATGCAATATTTGTTTGAGATGTGTAAGGGGGGGGGTAGTGATGAGAGCAAGGCGATTGAAAGAAACCAACTTCAATGCAAACTAGTCGGAGCGTGACGTTGTCGTTACGACATTGGGTCTTATCGTCTGCTCCTCTGTGCAGTGCGTTCTTCTCTAGCAGAACTGAATTCAAAGTAATTCCTTTTTTTGTTTGTACATAAAATTTTGAAAATGTATTTAACTTTTTCTATTCATTTTTTTTTCACCTTAAAGCAACATAAGAGATCGTCTCTCAGTAGCGTGAATATTTTAACACAGTCGTGTGAACAGAGTTTTAAAAAAAAAGGGGGGAGGGTTGTTTTGAATGGGCACAAAAAAACATCCAATGATTTATCAGTTGCGCGTCCACACGGCTAAACGTTTTAAAACACGTAGACACACACACACACACACACACACACACAATTGTGTGTTTCTCCGTGTGATCATGTAATGAAATAAACACACATACACACACATAATATAGTGAAAGATTAATGTTAATATTAGATTATATTGCCTACACTTTAAAGTAATACTAGAGTGTTTCTTATATTTATGAGGGTCATGAACTTAGAAGCAAACCGAAAATTATTTTTGTCTAATGTGCAGCTTCTGTTGGACGACAAGTTACTGGGAAATATAAAGCAAAGAAAGGAAACGGATTGGAATTACGGGAGAGAGAGAGAGAGAGAGAGAGAGAGAGGTGTTACACAAAATCGATAACTGATTAACGAGGAGACTTTTGAACGTCACCAAGCCTCCTTTTAAGCAACAGACTGTCTGCTATAAGACTTCTTCTTAGATGGAACAAGTAAAATGAGTATTAAAAAAAAAAGAGTATATTTTCAACTGGAAGATCTAGTTGAACTAACAATAAATATCTAGAAATCGTTCTATTTTCATAAGCTTTTCCCTGGCACAGTGGTTAGTGTATTAGATTGAAGAGGCGTTAGCCCTAGAGTTCGAATCCAGGTCGTTTATCTTTTTTTTTAATATATTTATAAAATTATTTTTAAAAAGCGATCACCCAGATACCCCGTTCTTTCTCCCTCCACCCCTTTCCAACTGGTCCAGACAAGTGATAGGATCATAGCGCATTGAAAACGCAAAAAAGAGTGAAATTGCGCTAAACAAAACAATTAGTAAAAATATTTCTAATCTATTACAAATTTAATTACATGACTGATAATAACTAATTGAAACAACTACCAATAATATAAGCTTTATGAGTTTTTTTTTTGTTTTAATTTTAAATTAAGGTAGGCCTACTGGAACATTTGGTTTGAAAAAGAAGACAGCAGCAGACGTCATTCAGTCCAAACGTTTCGAGGTCTATTTGAAGTCTACTTTTGTGAATCTATGATTGAATTCAATTTGTAAACAGTATTTATGCTTTATATATAGTGCGTTTTCAATCCCTTCATGATTTCTACTGAAACAATGCAATTTTTCTATTTTGACAAATATGTATTTAATATTTTCTGCCCTAATAAAAAATCCCCGGCATACAAATGGATATTGGGTCATCAGATTTAACTTACATACCACGTAAAACCATTGTAAGAAAGTATATAGACCATTTAGGCATAAGACCGCTGGATGCCTGTTTAAGTTATTAGGTGTTCACTAGTGAAAATGTCTACTCATACCCATAATCTCAAACCTCCAGCAGGATGGCTTGGGATGACCTCGGGCAGAGTTCGAATCCAGCGCCAATCGTGACGACGTTCGGAACAAAGCATACCACAGGACCAGGAAGCTCTAGACCTATATTGAATCTTCTAGAATTTATAGTGACAAGTCTGTTGGAACAATACATACATTTATAAAGCAATAGAGAGAGATACAAGAGGAAGGGAGTGGGAGGGGAGGGAGAGAGAGAGAGAGAGGGTGACAGAGAGGGTGACAGAGAGGGTGACAGAGTATTACGTCTCCCTTGGGGCCTAGTTATCAGCTCTGCGCTACATTATTTATTATCAAATAACAAACTAAAACGCGACTTCAGAAACTTCAGTTGAGTGTTTCTTGTTTAAAATGTGGAGTTCAATCTAGTTGGAAATAACTTCATACACACAAAATACATCGACTTCATCTATCATCTAACACACAAAAAGTCCAGGTTTCAAAACAGGATATTGTTTAAAAACCAGTTTATACGCTTGAGGTAATTCAAACTGAATTTATATAGCTCATGAATATGAACATGAATATACAAGAGAATCAAAGCACACACACATACACAGTGGATATAAATCTTTTCCTAAGTGTCAGGTTACAAGTAGGCCCGTCTTAACAGGGGCGTTTCTTCTTTCTTTGTAAGTTTCTTCTAAGTATTGCTCTAAGCAGGAAAAAGTCACTGGACAACAATCAAATCTTAACCTTGTTGTTTTCCAAGCAGCCATGAGTTCAGTAGTCAACTTGAGAGCTAAGTTGAGATTAGTTGAATAGTGAGTAGGGCCCTAAAAGTGAACACATGAATAAAGGTTGGAGGTGATAGTAGGCAAATGGTTGAGGGTCAAGTTGAACATTTGCATCCGAAACAGAGATTAAGGAACTTTACTCTTGCAAGGAAAAGACAATCCTGGATTACTGTTTCTACCAGTCTTGATGAAAGGCTTGTCATGTTGCAAATAAATGTTTCCTAAGTCTGATGAGTTCCTGGGAAATTGAACAAATTATGTACCATGGATACAGTTCACAGCAGCTTCAAAAAGTAGTGAAAATACAATCTTCTTTATGGGAGATACAAAAGTTCTGATTCTAATCTGGGGATGGCGGCTAAACAAGATCATCGGCTTATTTCTTGACGGTTTATAACTCATATCTTGAAATCTTTTCTATGCGGCCTTCGTGGTGAAGGAAATATAATCCTTTTATTAGGTGCATGAGACTGAAAGATCTCTTGTACCATTAGGCCATATGTCGATAATGTAAATCTTAAAACACAACTGGAGTAGTTAAAATTGCATGAAACAGTTTGTCTTTTGGGAACAACGATGATCGTTGAATGAACTTTAATCTCCGTGGGCTACTTCTCTTTCTGGTACTTCAATATCCTACACCCAAACTGTCTGACAACGACTTTCACTTGTACAATAGATAGATATAAGAGAGAAAAAAAACGCTATAAGCAAACATGTATATGTCAACATTCACACATTGAAGAAGGCAACAGCCTAATCCCTACAAGACTTGCCTACCGCACGAATTCGTGTCTATGGGAATAATGCAGCACTTGAGAGGTAGGATCAGAGCACTTCAGGGCGATATGGGATTAGTTAGACCTTAGAGGCAGTCTAGAGAGCAAGCAAATTGGAAGCAATAGAGATAAATGTGTGCTGGCTAAAGCTATTTATTTTAATTTAAACGACACTGCTTCTCAAATAATGGCATCATTGGGGTACAATAAGCAGCTCAATGAATAAATGTAACATGTATGTTTGGAAAGAACCCATGTTTAGGATCAGTTCACCAGCTGTATAAGTGCCACATGCTTTTATATGTTTCTAAATAAAATTGAATACATTCATTAATATGCCCGTTGTGATTTACAATTCGGGTTGGAAATTATATTAAACCAGAATGAAACGTGTACTTAAAATTGGTTGTTCATTAATGAATTGCAGCAATTATAAATGAGTTTAGAGTATAGAGTTCTATGGCACAGTTGACTACTAGAAACCTTTGACTAACAGCCAGGAAGGAGCGACTCCATGTCATCCTTTCATAAGAGTTTCAACTAAAACTGAATGCAACTGACAGCATTATGAGATAACAAAGTTTAGCAAAATAAAAGGACGAAGATCTAGATAAAGGGGATTGGATTTTCTTATAATATTTCTCTGTTGAAGTTAAAATGTAATGACCCAAATGCCCAAGTACGTGGTGGAACTTTTATTGTGGTGAAGTAGTTATATTTATATCAATCAAATAAGACAATTTGATAGCCCTACAAGAAACGAAAAAATTAAACAAACTATACACAATATAACTAAATTGTCATAAATGATTCACTTCAGTGGCACATGAAGCTTGAAACTAATTGACTGAAACCGCTTAAGTTTCCCCCTTGTACTTATTATTTATATCCTCTCCAAAATTAGCTTCTTCAACAAACAAGAAAGAACCAGAAACTTCCAGTGTTTATTTTTAACTCACTTGGCTATTTTTAGTACTACAAATTTAATGCTGTTTATTATTTATAGAAATAAAACAACATTGACCTTGACAGTTATTATTACTTGGGAGTTTAATTTCATCGATACCTGATGGTAGCTCATGGGTTCATTAGTTTCCTCAGTTCTCTTCCACCGAGAATGGGGGGGGGGGGCGCGTTGATTTCTGAGTAACTGAGATCTGCATCGATGTTATAATTTTATGAGCATTAATTCACCAATTGAGAACTACTGGGCAAAACCCAAACACACAAGCAGATCCTAACACACAGGCACTTACCTAACCTAATCTATTCTATTTTCAGCGTTGTCATTGATTGAAGATTTTCCCGCTGGGCTTCAGTGTATGTGTGTTTGTATTTGACAACAAATGAAAAAATGTGAACTTTCTGTTGTTACTTCCACAGAACATGGCTTCCAACATGGCTTCAGTATCTCAACGCTATTATTACGTTGTTGCTGTTTCTGTTACCTTGAGACCAATACTGTATGGCTCCTTTTGTCTCGAAAGGCAATGGATGCGCCCAAATGAGTCACTGGTTTTGGCTTAATCTTGAGACGGGGCAGAATCTGGTGTGGCTAATCAAGCCAATTCTAGAACGGCAGACTTTGCCACAATTCGTACATGTGTATGCCTCTGATTTAGGGCTAGCAGACAGGGCAGCTTTCTTTTTATCCCTCTTGATTAAAGCCGCTTCAATTCTTTTGTTCTCAGCAAGGGTTGTCCCAGCACGCACAGTCTGTCTCCATGCACTTCGGTCTTTGGCTATGTTTTCCCACATACTTTCGCTGATGCCTGAGGCTCTCATGTCTCGCTTGCAGACATCTCTATATGTTAGTCTTGGGCGGCCCTTGGGTGGCCCTTGGGTCTGACTCCTTCCACAAGCTCAGCATATAAGATATCTTTCGGGATTCTGCCATCTGGCATGCGGGTGACATGTCCGAGCCAGCGTAATCTTCTTTGTGTCAGGAGAGCATACATGTTGTTCATATTGGCCAATCTTAAAACTTCCTGATTGGAGACATGGTCCCTCCAAGAGATGCCCATTATGCGTCTCAGGCAGCGCAAGTGGAAACTATTCAATCTGTGCTCTTGGTACATGTATGTTGACCAGCTCTCACTGCCATAAAGGAGAGTGCTCACAACACAGGCGTTGTAGACTAGGATTTTGGTCGCTGTGGTCAATTTACCATTTTCCCAGACGCGCTTGGAGAGTTTTGCCAATGCTGTGGTAGCTTTTCCTATCCTTTTTGTCAGCTCGATGTCTAAGTCTAGGTTACTGACAATTGTTGAACCCAAGTAGGTAAATTCCTGCACTACTGAAAGGGTGTGGTTCCCAATTTGTATTATAGGTATTTCTGCGACGTCTTGTGCCAGGATTTCGGTCTTGGAGAGACTTATAGTAAGGCTAAACTCTTGACAAGCAGCTGCTAAGGCGTTCACTAGCTTCTGTAGACCTCCTTGTGAGTGAGATACGAGTGCCGCGCCATCGGCAAACAGCAGCTCCCTTATCAAGATACGACGCCTTTTCGTTTTGGCTTTAAGACGTGCCAGGTTAAAGAGCCTTCCATCGGATCTGCTATGAATGTATATTCCGTCTTCCAGGGATTTAAAAGCACTGGATAGTACGACTGAGAAGAAGATGCCAAATAGTGTAGGGGCCAGTACACATCCTTGTTTGACACCGCTCTTAATGGAGAATGGCCTGGAGGAAGAACTTGGCTCGGAACGGCTACTAAGCATAAGTATGATGACAGCATCTGGAAAAGTCACTCTAATTAGTGCCTATGCCCCCACACTAAGCTCGCTTCAGGAGGACAAAGACAAGTTCTATGAAGAGCTCAAAGAAGCCATTGCAAACATTCCTCAAAAAGAACATATGATCCTTCTAGGTGACTTCAATGCCAGAGTAGGATCAGATCACACTACCTGGCCAGACTGTCTTGGGCTTTTTGGAATCGGAAAGATGAATGAGAACGGACAAAGACTGCTTGAATTCTGCACATACCATAAGCTCTGCATTACCAACACATACTTCAGAACAAAACCACAGCACTGTGTCTCATGGAGGCACCCTAGGTCTGGGCACTGGCACCAGCTGGATATGATACTGACACGAAAAAAGGACATTGGAAATATACTGCTGACACGTAGCTACCAAAGCGCGGATTGTGATACTGATCATACTTTAGTGTCCTGCCGGACAAGACTGCTGCCAACTAAGATCCACACATCACAGGGAAAAAGAAAATCACGCCTGAATACTACTAGCACAAAAAATCCTGATCTTTGCACCGAATTTGAGAACAAATTAGAGGAAGCTTTTAAAAACTTCTCTGTGACTGAGGTAGAAAAAAGCTGGACGTTTATGCGTGATACAATCTACCAAACATCATCACTGGTCTTTGGAAACAAAACCAAGAAAAGCGAAGACTGGTTTGAAGCTAGTCTACCAGAAATGGAAACTGCCACTACGAACAAGAGAGCAGCCATGCTAATCTACAAGAAGGATCCCACCCCAAGCAACTTAAAAAGGCTCAGAGCTGCACGTAACAATGCCCAAAGAGTAGCGAGACAATGTGCTAACAAATACTGGCAGGAGCTATGCGAAGATATTCAATCTTGTGCCGACTGTGGTAACATAAGAGGACTATATGAGGGCATGAGAAAAGCCTTTGGACCTCACACCAGCAAGTGTGCTCCGCTCAAGTCAAAAGATGGCTCAATCATCAGCGATCGTGCGCTGCAAATGGAACGATGGGTTGAACACTAAGCAGAACTCTACCAGATTGAAAACGCCATCTCACCAAATGCTGTTTCCAGCTTCCCATCACTTCCAGTTTTGACGGAATTAGATGAAACGCCCTCAGTAAAGGAGCTGAGCATTGCCATTGACATGCTTGCACATGGGAAAACACCCGGAGGAGATGGCATTCCTGCTGAAGTAATTCAGGCTGGAAAACATGCCTTAATCAAACCACTCCATGAACTGCTAAGCTTGTGCTGGGAACAAGGAATGGTCCCCCAGGAATTGAAAGACTCCAACATTGTTACAATTTATAAAAATAAAGGCGACCGCTCTGATTGTAACAATTACAGAGGCATCTCACTGCTTAGCATAGTCGGAAAGGCTTTTGCTAGAGTATTAAAAAAAGCGATTACAGATCCTGGCAGATCGTGTTTATCCAGAGTCGCAGTGTGGCTTTAGGGCAGGTAGATCTACAACAGATATGATTTTCTCTCTTCGGCAGCTACAGGAGAAGAGCAGAGAACAAAAGCAGCCCCTCTTCATAGCATTTATTGATTTGACCAAGGCCTTTGACCTTGTTAGCAGAAGCGGTCTGTTTGCTGTACTAGAGAGAATCGGCTGCCCAAATAAGTTAAGAAAACTAGTGTCAGCTTTTCACGAAAACATGCAGGGCAGCGTTCAGTTTGAAAGTTCTTCCTCCAGTACTACATCTACTACAAGTGTCTGTGTCGTGAGATCGGTCGAGTCGTTGCTGATGTCTTGTTCATGATTCGTCAAACGAAGAGATTAGAAACAAGATTACAGCGGCGATTCAGCCTTACGATGACATGCTACTGTCAAAAATGAAAACTAAAACTTTAGGGACATAAAGATCATCACCAGAGATTGCCGATCATGTCCTTCAAAGTTGCATCCTCTATCGAGAGGCCCGAACAAGATATTCCTTTAGGGAACAGCACCAGGAAAAAGAAAGAGTTTATTGCATTTGTTGAATTTCTTTCAATTTTGACAATTGTTTTCCTACATTGGACAATGTGAGTGGGTGAGCAACAAATTCCGTCGCACTGGAGAGTTCCTTAAAGTTCAGACATGGTCAGACGATATAACAAATACATTTGGAGGTCAAAGAAATGTTTAGACTTTCAAGCGTGCTGAAATGAAACTCAACAAATGCCCAAGATAGTAACAACATACAAATAGGAAACCAACAGTTAAAATTGTAATTGCATTTTTTATTAGCTTAAAAAAAAAGAAGAAACAATTCTCAGATTTCAACTCAGTTGTCCTGTAAATGATTAAATTCAGCAAGACACAACAAATTTGGGACTAGCGAAACGTGCTCTTGTGGAGCATCATCAGAGAATGCTGACCATGCACTTCAAAGCTGCATCCTCTATCTTTATCGAGAAGCCCGACTACAAGATACTCAGGGCTCGCAAAGATCTTCCTTCAGGGTACAATACCAGGAAAAAGAAGAAGAGTCTGTCAGAGAAAGCGATGGGAAAACAACATACTAGAATGGAGGGACCTGTCTATGAAAGAGATTCTATCCAAGGCATAAGACAGAGGGGAATGGAGAAAGACGGCTAACAGATCATGTGTGGTGCCCCCAACGTTTCAACAGGTTAAGGGATAGTTACTTATATATTTTTTTGTGAGGGGACGAGTGCCAAACAGATTCAGGAAATACGTGTAGGCCTACTATCCAGTTTTAAATCGCTTTGAGAGAAAGGCGAATTAAAACCTGATACCACAAATCAGTTGTTCGAATCTTTGTAGCTGCTGAAGGAGCTCACACAAACAACAGAGACGACAAACTTAAAATCAAATCCATTTCGTGATACCCAAGAGCGCCATGGCTCTTTTTGGAAATCCCGGATATAATTCATTACAAGCAATCAACTCGATTTTCCATTAAATGTTTACAAAATGTCATGTCTAATTGATTAGCAGGAATGAAATTCGAGAGTCCCCAAAGTTCCCTCAATGTTGTTTCCTAAATCACGACATTCATCGATTGTCTCCAACACAGGCACAGACTACTGTGATTTATTTTATGGAACAGTGCGATGCATTAGACTAATTAGAACAACTGATTCTAAAAATAGGTTTGTTGACGTCATACAATAAAGTGTTTTTTTTCCTACTACCTGAAAAATACTTTATACTTCAGTTTTGTTCTAGCAATGGAAGTAATTGAATGGCCATCATGTACCTTGTCCAGTGCAAACATTGTTTGAGTTTAAACTAAAAGTCTAGATAGAATGGTACCAATGTGTATAGCTGTATAGTGTCAGCTATGACGTTACAGACTCCGCGAAGCAAATAGGCGGAGCCATTCGAACCAGTAGGTGAGGTAGTGTTAGTCTAGACTCGAGTAGATGTTTTAGAAAACTGTTTTTAAAAAATAGAGGCTTCCATTTTATTATGAAAGAATATTATAAGAACGTGTGTCTTTTCAAAGGGAAATATAGGTCTAGAGCAGTGGTCTTCAACGGGGGCGCTATCGCCGCCAGGGGGACGTTTTCGTGAAATTGGGGGTCGCTGGGAACCAAAGGGGCGGTAGGGGTGGCGCTGGGCACAATAAGGGGCGGTAAGGGGGCGCTGTGCATAAAGGGGTAAAGAACTAAAGGTGCACTGGAACAAAACAAAAAATGTCCTCAAAATTAAAGCTGGTAAACTAGATACAGACAATTTAGAGTTAGCTTGCTTTCTACTTTAAGAACAGAAACAACGTTAGACATTATTTCGGAAATCTCATTTTCTATTTTTAAATTCTTACTCTCTTAATTCAATGTGTATCTATTGTCCTTTGATCTTGCGCGCCCAAACGTTTATGATTTGATAAATAAACTAGGTAATACGCCTTCTGATTATAGTTTATTTTATTTACATATGCTAATGTATTGATATGTCAATGTGAATTTTAAAAAACAACAACTTTAAAGCTAACATTCAAATAGAATCATTTGAAAACAAAAACATTCACAAAGTGTTGATACGAAAACTGGCTGGTATGTAAAGAAATATTTCCATAAGTTTTAGTGAGTTACCACTAGATAAAAGTAGTCCAATGTTCTACTTTAAATGATTGAATTTTCAGATGAGGTGATGAAACCAAATCAGCGTCACGAACATATAGCAATATGCAAAAATAAGAATATTCATGAACAATTATAAAAATTTACTATTCAGACAATGATAAAACAAACAAACAAACAAAAAAAAAAAACAAAGGTCAAAGCAGGATATGTTTTAGTGGCCTCTTAGAAAAATGCATAGCTTTTTTTTTTAAAGTCTTATGTTATTGTTTGAAAATTGATTAAAACTAAAATTAAAATTTTCAAAACATATCTGTGACCACAAAAAGACTTTGTTTTTGTAAGCGATGAAATATATTTTCAAAATTGTCTAGTTATTTAGCTTATGAGGACATATAGGAAACCATCAGTGGTTGGACGCTACAATGACTCCATAGGTAATATAGAATAAAGAACAAATCTATTCACTATTCACCTTTTGAGTTATGATACACAAGAAAAGTTTAGCCCGCAATTTCATTTCTATTTGAATCTAATTATAAAAATTGTAAATAAAATACAAACCCATGTCCAAAATAAGTGCATCTTTAGACAGTTATGTGAAACAAATGGTGAGCAACATGTTAAACTCTTGTAAACTGAAGTTCGCTGGATTTCGAATGGGGTTTGCTATTGCTCGTACCATTTTGGAATTTTTTATTTTTTTTATTTTGAGAAACAGGAGGATTCAACGGGTTGCGATGACTTAAAGCAGGCTAAAAAGAAAATTTGTTTTAGATGGTAGACTTCTAATGAAGCCAACCTCCGACTGCAAGGAAAGAAATTAACTTTCATTTACTATATTATTTTCTCTTTTATCGAGATATTAAATCTATTTTAAAGAGTTTTAGAAGCTCACATAACTTGTTTGTTGACAAATTAATTACTGCCTATGGACATCGATATCTATGCAATTCACATAACATCGCTCTATGAAGAAATAATGATTCGATTCTAGGATAAAAATAAAAATACTAAATATAAACGACAATTACAAAACTTCTGTTACTGATGTTCAAATTGAGTTGCAGAAAAAAATAGATTTACAAAAGTATGTCTTCAGATAAAAAGAATGTTGAAATTGGAGACACAACAGAGATGTGGCTGCATTTGAATGTTTTAGTCAAATTCCAAAACTGTGGTTGAAAATGGAATTATTTTTCTTATTTTTTTTTATTTTACTATTTTTACTTATTAATACATCCACTTACCTGGTTGACCTAGATTTAGTGCGTAACAAACGTAAAGAATAAGTAAGACTGGATGTAGCCACTAGAGGAGACCTTCGCCTTGCTTTGGCTAATTTAAAGCTTGAAATGTCTAATATTGTCAGACTGCAGGAGGCACAAGGCTTAGCTTAATTTCATTTCGTAAGGAATTCAGAAATAGTAATGTCGATATTAAAAATACAACCAAATTGACAATTAAACCTAAAAACAGTAGACCCTAATATTCAAATAATTTAAAAAGGGACAGTTCATAGGTTTTGAAAGAAAGTTATGACAAAGAGATTAATTTTTGTGTGTAATCACTGTAAATTATTTGACATAATTTGCGTATAATGATAATAATGGTAATGTCTTCGATTCCGAAGATTACGGCTGAGTGCAGTGTTTCACATAACTACGCAAACCCAGTTGCGACCTGCATATTTTTTCGAAAATTGTGCCGACAAAGCCGTTGTCTGCTGAGGGTCTATTTAAGTTTTCTTTCCGTTTTTGCGCCTGTCTTTAATAATGGCGTTTCTTTGAGTCTCAAATGTTTGTTCCGTTGCTTTTGTTAGAGCTCTCCAACTATTTCTCTCAGAGGCCCTCTGCTGTCAAGTACTTTCCTGACAGCCAGTGAGGGCGAAATGGCGCCTGAGTGGATCTTTATAGCGCTTACGGTGAGGGGGGGGGGCACCTGTAACGCCGTCCTCCTCTAAGCTAGCAAAAGAAGATCGCCTTTGGCATGCGGTCGTCTCTATGAGTATTATATATCGCATTATTATTTACAAACACCATAATAGTGCATTAAAAACTAAAACAAATCAGTGGTAGAATCACTGCTTTATATCGCCCCTTATTCTATTTATAGACCTCAGTCTAATTATGCTTTCAGTCGTGATCAATCAGAAAGGTAACTGGATGTCGACAACAAGGTCACTACATCACTAAATACATTAACTAAAGCAATGATGCCAATACTATGGCTCGAGGGCCAATTCCGGCCCTTCTCACGGTGTTTTAAGAAACCCTGCCTATTGTGTTCAATGAAACCACAGACACTCAATGCAATAAGACTCAACATTTTCTTTTACGTGTGTCGGCTCATGACATGTCAGAGTCTTGTACAGACTGCCGGCTGTCATGTGGGCCTGACTGAACTCAAGACACCAGGTCATTTGGGCCTGAGTGAACTCAAGACACCAGGTCATTTGGGCCTGACTGAACTCAAGACACCAGGTCATGTGGGCCTGAGTGAACTCAAGACACCAGGTCATGTGGGCCTGACTGAACTCAAGACTCCAGGTCATTTGGGCCTGAGTGAACTCAAGACACCAGGTCATTTGGGCCTGACTGAACTGAAGACACCAGGTCATTTGGGTCTGAGTGAACTCAAGAAATTAATAAATTCTTATAGAGACTCCAGGTCATTTGGGCCTGAGTGAACTCAAGAAATTAATAAATTCTTATAGAGACCCCAGGTCATTTGAGCCTGACTGAACTCAAGAAATTAATAAATTCTTATAGAGACTCCAGGTCATTTGAGCCTGACTGAACTCAAGAAATTAATAAATTCTTACAGAGACTCCCGGCTGTTTGGACCTGACTGAACTTAAGACTTCAGGTCATTTGGGCCTGAGTGAACTCAAGAAATTAATAAATTCTTATAGAGACTCCAGGTCATTTGGGCCTGAGTGAACTCAAGAAATTAATAAATTCTTATAGAGACCCCAGGTCATTTGAGCCTGACTGAACTCAAGAAATTAATAAATTCTTATAGAGACTCCAGGTCATTTGAGCCTGACTGAACTCAAGAAATTAATAAATTCTTATAGAGACTCCCGGCTGTTTGGACCTGACTGAACTCAAGACTCCAGGTCATTTGGGCCAGAGTGAACTCAAGAAATTAATAAATTCTTATAGAGACTCCAGGTTATGTGGGCCTGAGTGAGCTCAAGAAATTAATAAATTCTTATAGAGACTCCAGGTTATGTGGGCCTGAGTGAACTCAAGAAATTAATAAATTCTTATAGAGAATCCAGGTTATGTGGGCCTGACTGAACTCAAGAAATTAATAAATTCTTATAGAGACTCCAGGTCATTTGAGCCTGACTGAACTCAAGAAATTAATAAATTCTTATAGAGACTCCCGGCTGTTTGGACCTGACTGAACTCAAGACTCCAGGTTATGTCGGCCTGACTGAACTCAAGAAATTAATAAATTCTTATAGAGACTCCAGGTTATGTGGGCCTGAGTGAACTCAAGAAATTAATAAATTCTTATAGAGACTCCAGGTTATGTGGGCCTGACTGAACTCAAGAAATTAATAAATTCTTATAGAGACTCCAGGTTATGTGGGCCGGAGTGAACTCAAGAAATTAATAAATTCTTATAGAGACTCCAGGTTATGTGGGCCTGAGTGAACTCAAGAAATTAATAAATTCTTATAGAGACTCCAGGTTATGTGGGCCTGACTGAACTCAAGAAATTAATAAATTCTTATAGAGACTCCAGGTTATGTGGGCCTGAGTGAACTCAAGAAATTAATAAATTCTTATAGAGACTCCAGGTTATGTGGGCCTGACTGAACTCAAGAAATTAATAAATTCTTATAGAGACTCCAGGTTATGTGGGCCTGACTGAACTCAAGAAATTAATAAATTCTTATAGAGACTCCAGGTCATTTGAGCCTGACTGAACTCAAGAAATTAATAAATTCTTATAGAGACTCCCGGCTGTTTGGACCTGACTGAACTCAAGACTCCAGGTCATTTGGGCCAGAGTGAACTCAAGAAATTAATAAATTCTTATAGAGACTCCAGGTTATGTGGGCCTGAGTGAGCTCAAGAAATTAATAAATTCTTATAGAGACTCCAGGTTATGTGGGCCTGAGTGAACTCAAGAAATTAATAAATTCTTATAGAGAATCCAGGTTATGTGGGCCTGACTGAACTCAAGAAATTAATAAATTCTTATAGAGACTCCCGGCTGTTTGGACCTGACTGAACTCAAGACTCCAGGTTATGTCGGCCTGACTGAACTCAAGAAATCAATAAATTCTTATAGAGACTCCAGGTTATGTGGGCCTGACTGAACTCAAGAAATTAATAAATTCTTATAGAGACTCCAGGTTATGTGGGCCTGAGTGAACTCAAGAAATTAATAAATTCTTATAGAGACTCCAGGTTATGTGGGCCTGACTGAACTCAAGAAATTAATAAATTCTTATAGAGACTCCAGGTTATGTGGGCCGGAGTGAACTCAAGAAATTAATAAATTCTTATAGAGACTCCAGGTTATGTGGGCCTGAGTGAACTCAAGAAATTAATAAATTCTTATAGAGACTCCAGGTTATGTGGGCCTGACTGAACTCAAGAAATTAATAAATTCTTATATTCCAGGTCATGTGGGCCTGATTGAACTCAAGAAATTGATAACCACGAGACCAAACAATGTTAATGGGTGCTGTATGAAATTGACTTTAAAGGGAGAGAAACAGAACAAGCGATCAATCACTGTTGTATTTATTGACTAATCAAGACCAAACTTTCCACCATCTCCTAGCCGCAAGCCAAATGACCTCAAATAGATCTAGTTACAAAAGTACGGACAAATTGTTGTTTACTGTCGTTTTGTTTTCCACCAATGTTTTTCATCCATTTATTTATCTGATAGAAAGAGAAAGTCAAAACATTAATTATAAGCCCAGAATTGCATCCAATTAGTTTTCCCAGGACCTTGCCACGTACTCTGAGGGAATACATTCATCTTTTTTTTTTTTAACTTTATTGTGACAGAACAGTCACTGTAACGAGAAATTGGACAACATAATATATCTTTATCTATATTTAAAAATGCAGTAATATCCTCTCAAATAAACATTAAAAATTATTAAGGCTTTTTTTTTTTGGTCAAGGGCTACTGTAATGAATTTCACTTTTATATACATTTATAGAGGGTCATGCTTGGGGAGAGAGACTTCACCTCTATTGTTACAGAAACGGCAAACTTTAAACAGCGAGAGAGTATCTATCGGGGTTAGACTAGACCCAACAGAACGTCCAATATTAATGGCCAAGAAACCAACTCTAATTGGGCTCCGTGGGCACATGCTGGGAAGAGGCTGTTGCCTAAGACCGATGTATGTGAGGAGAGCTTGCCGCCTTTAGCGCTCTCGGAGTCTATTGGCCGACTAGTTGATCGTGTCGTCTGCTACGCGCTGCAGACTATCATTACACTGGTCACGTGTTCGAACCTTGCCTGACGCCATCTTCTGTTTGGGCTGGGACATAAGAAGCTTAGAATTGAAGAACAAATGATGGGAATCATTTCTTTTGGTCTCATACAGATACGCATCTCTTCAAGAATTTGGAACTAGGTGGTTGTTGTTTGAAACCCCTGAACTTTGGGAGTAATAAAACTATACAATAAAATGTTTTTAAACATCTAGGTTTTTATTTAAATTGTGAGCACTAGACACTAAATCAAATAAAATATCAACATTATGTAACATAGAAAAGTACACAGGTTATTTCTCGTCTCCAGTCACTAATAAAAGACAAGAATAGGTTTTATCTGGTAGATCAGTAGATGTTTAATTTAGAAGAGAATAAATACATTTTGTTTGGTCATGACAAAATGGCGTGCTATGTGGCACACATTGTAATGCAAACGTTTCAGATTGCCCAGAGGTTCTTCAACTGTGCTATATAGGACATCTAATTGACTTCATCTATATAGTTAGTCTCAGGCAGAGAGTGAGAGAGAGAGAGAGAGACAGAGTGGGGGGGGGGGTATTTACAATTAAAAGAACACTAAAAACTATCTAGCTCAATCTCCCTCACCTTTTAATGAAAAGTACAACAATAAATTGGAGATGTTCATGACTATAAATAGCTCGAGTGTTGGTATATCCGGTATAAACAAAAACATAAAAGAAGTTTTGTTAAGGTGTTCTTTTAAAAATTGTTTTATCCTCATTTGTGTGTGCACTGCAGAATCATATTTACTCAAAGCTTTTCCGTGTGTAGCTCCAAATAATGTGAATATGAAGACAGCCTTAGACTTTCACTCTAGGACTTGCAACTTATTTCAAAACAAATTGACAACTATAATAGGAGCGGTAATAAATGAGAGATTTGATACGAACATTTCCTGCCACACATTCAGATAGTGTTTAAATTAAAGCTTTTTTTTTATTTAGTGAAAGTCAATTTAGCGTCCTTGACATTCTTCAGTTTCTCATGAAAATCTCTTATACCAAAACACCAACCTTGACATGTACCTCAACGATGTGAGAGTCACCGTATAATTCAAAAGCAAGACAGTAAAGGAGCCACAAGGAGACCTCATCCCACACAATATCAACCAATCTATTATGTCAGCTGATGTGTTTGATTTTGAAATCATTGACTGTGCGGGGATTAAATCATTTTGAGGCCCTCAGGCTTCTACCATCTCCTTGTGAGAGCAACACAAGTCTAACACCAGGAGCACGCCTTCATTGATGTATGAGGACAGATATTGTCTACATCAACGCAGACCACTTTCAAACCTGAACACACAAAAGAGAAGTTATTTGTTTTTGTTTTCTGTGTGTATGTCTGTCTGTCAAAAACTAAATGTGCTATTGCAAATCCGATTGAACCCTAAATCTGTATCGCGCTAGAAGCAAAAACAGTCAATTTCTGTTTTTTTTTTAATCTTTTTTTAATTGTTTTTTTTTATTATTAAATATCCGAATCGTTGATACAAACACGTCATTATTTTATAAGAAAACGTACAGATTTTGTAAAGTGTATACCCATAATGATAATAAAAGGTAGGCCTTATACTGCCTGAATATGGGAGAATATTTTTTTTACATTTATATAGAAAGATTTGAGATCATCATATGTATATTTATACATATATATATACAACGAAATGAAAGTTAGATCTAGGTGCTAAATCTATTTGTGGTGTACCAAAATGTGCACTTTAAACACCAAAGAATGCACATTCAATGTATATTGTTCACGTAGAGGCCTCTATACATTTGTCTAAAAGCCGATTTGAAAGGCAGCTTGTGCTAGTAATTGTACATGTACCGCTATATTGTACATGTACCGCTATATTGTACATGTACCGCTATATTGGAGATGTTGATAATTCATTCATTGATCGCTACATCCTGCCATGGTATAATTGTGACGGTCATTGGACGGTGATCTCAGCCAGTCAAAGGAACAGTTTGGATGGAGGAAGGACTGGGGCTATTGATAGTTTTATTAGTTTACAATTTCTTTTTTAACAGAAGGCAGGAGAGCCGCTGGTCGTCCACTTCTAAGGTGTACTGATGTATGCCAACGCGATATGAAGCTCCTCAAAATCGACACTAACCGAATAGATCCACATGGAAAGCGAGCATAAAGGAAGGGTCCCGGATTGCAGATACCATGCACAACAGAAGTGAAGAAAGGCCTGTGACCGCAGCTGTGTATCAAAGATTGGCCTCTTTGGTCACACAAGAAGTTGCAAAGGGAAAAGATTGTCTTTAGAGACGTAAAATGACGCTGACTTAGTTACTACTTTACAATTTCTTATAGTCACACAGAAAGGTTTTCTATCATTTGTACTTAGCTCCAAGGAAAGTTTAGTTCTTTATAGTATAGCAGGTCACATCTGACGTATTCAGTTGTAAAATAAAATGGGTCTTTGTTAATGTGAGTATCTTGAATCTACATTGCTGCTCAACTTTAGAGTATTTGTTCCATTTGGACTTATTTCTTTCTCCTACATTTGACAATGTGAGTGGCCGAGCAACAAATTCCGTAGCACTAGAGAGTTCCTTTAAAGTTCAGACAGGGTCAGACGATATAATAAATACATTTGGAGGTCAAAGAAATGTTTAGACTTTCTAGCGTGCTGAACTAATGTAAAACTCAACAAATGCCAAAGATATTAACAACAAACAGTTAAAATTTGTAATTGTAAGTAAATTTTTATAGGATTAAAAAAAAAAAATTATCAGATTTAAAATTGAGATTGTTGTCCTCTGAATGTAGATTAAAGTCAGCAAGACACAACTAATTGGGTGAAGCATCACCAGACAATGACGACTATTTCTTTCTATCGAGAAGCCCGAAACACTATAAAAAAACAACTGTATATGGGAACTGCCTGCTATGGAAACCACTGCGTGGTTCACCTTGACTATTGGATTACTGATCTGAACCTTCCGACATAAGAAAGAAGAAGTTTTTAAATAGATTATATTTTTTTATTAGATTTTTTTTTTAAGTTGAGGTGACCAAAACAATGTCCAGATTTGAAATAAGTTGAGATTGTTGTCCTCTGAATGAGATTGTTGTCCTCTGAATGAGATTGTTGTCCTCTGAATGAGGATTTAGTACAGCAAGACAGAATACATTTGTCAACTTGTGTGTGAGTTTGTGTGTTTTAGTGATGCTCGGGGCTGTGATACTGGTGTTTCTAAGTCTAAAACTTAAGATCTCTTCATGATTCGTATATCTCAAACTTTTTTTTTTAAACTCTGTCAATGTAGATTCTCTTTCTCTAAGCCCTTTTTTTAAAATCATAGTTACTTTATTTTCAACCCCTCTCTCTTTCTACCTTTTATTGACATGCCCCCCCCCCTCAAGCAGAGATTATTATAGAATATAGAATATATAACATTGAAATGTATTTCTTTAGGTATTGATTTATGACAGTCACACTTCAATTCACAAGAACAAGGAAGAGAAGAAAAAAAAGAACACAAGAACAAGACAGAACTTCTTTTATCTCACCAGAACATTCCGAGATATTTATGTTAGTCCAGATTTCTTTTATCTCACCGGAACATTCTGAGATATTTATGTTAGTCCAGATTTCTTTTATCTCACCGGAACATTCCGAGATATTTAGGTTAGTCCAGATTTCTTTTATCTCACCGGAACATTCCGAGATATTTATGTTAGTCCAGATTTCTTTTATCTCACCGGAATATTCCGAGATATTTATGTTAGTCCAGATTTCTTTTATCTCACCGGAACATTCCGAGATATTTATGTTAGTCCAGATTTCTTTTATCTCACCGGAACATTCCGAGATATTTATGTTAGTCCAGATTTCTTTTATCTCACCGGAACATTCCGAGATATTTATGTTAGTCCAGATTTCTTTTATCTCACCGGAACATTCCGAGATATTTATGTTAATCCAGATTTCTTTTATCTCACCGGAACATTCCGAGATATTTATGTTAATCCAGATTTCTTTTATCTCACCGGAACATTCCGAGATATTTAGGTTAGTCCAGATTTCTTTTATTTCACCGGAACATTCCGAGATATTTATGTTAGTCCAGATTTCTTTTATCTCAACGGAACATTCCGAGATATTTAGGTTAGTCCAGATTTCTTTTATCTCACCGGAACATTCCGAGATATTTATGATAGTCCAGATTTCTTTTATCTCACCGGAACATTCCGAGATATTTAGGTTAGTCCAGATTTCTGCTCTTTAGGATTCTGTTTTCATCAACATTTGAAAAATGGTTTTTCATAATTTTTAAAACGAAGAAAAGCAGCAATTAGAAACTGTCACAATCTCAAGACGCTCTCTATTCAAAGCCTGAGTTAAACTTCGTAGCGGACCTGAAATCTGGACGACAATTTTTGTGTTTTTCATCTTCGTCTTTAGTTTTCAAGAGGAAGGATCCAAATCTTACTTTCATACCAATTCAGAAAACATATACACTTTCTTTTCGAAATAACAAGTAGGCACATTGTAGGCACATATTTGTAGGCACATATTTTAGGCATTTTCAAAAGCAACAATTTATAAATCATGTATTTTTATCCTTACATACCCTAGACATGGCTGTGCTATAAGAACACTAGATAGAAAGCTGCCATTAATAACGTAGAATCTGTTCATTCAAATCAATCATATAGAAATAGCATTCGTGTTCTTAAACAAATTCTATTTATTCTAAATAGTTGGTAGTTGGAATTGGTATTTGTACCAAAGTATCATCTCCCACTGCAGTGTGTATGCACTACTGTACTTATTGGACAAAGGCGCGAATTCTAGAATTTATTACCTGAACAGCCTTTTATATTACCTGAACAGCCTTTTATATTACCTGAACAGCCTTTTATATTACCTGAACAGCCTTTTTTATTACCTGAACAGCCTTTTATATTACCTGAACAGCCTTTTATATTACCTGAACAGCCTTTTATATTTAGCTTTTACGTTTAACTAATTGTCTTCTCTCCTTCTCTCTCTCTCTCTCCCAGGCCACCTATTACGACCCCACACAGATAAAGCTTGAAAGCAACGAAATCGTCACAGACGAGAACCTGGTTATAAATTGTTACAGAAAGATAAGCCTTGGGTGTAACTAATGATAAGCAAAACAAACCAGTAATTAGGTCAGTGTTCATGTTTCCTACAAACAAACGCCAAAGTGCTACTCCAGCCAGAGTGGGCTAGTTCCATCCTTGGGTTACATACGTTCTCATCTTGACCAAATAGTTTCCATGGCAACGGTTATCGTTATACAGGTTATACTATACACCAGAAATTTGAAACATTTTAAAAGTAGATTTAGAAAGAAACACTGATAACATTTCTAAACCTTCATCTGATAGATGGGATTAGGTCCCCTGGTCTAGTTGATGTCACCTGGTTCTTTAATAAGGCGAGAAGATGTTTTAAATGGATGTTACGATACTAGGCAGTCAACAAGGCAGACAAAAACAAAGACAGACAAAAACAAGGCAGTCAAGAACAAGGCAGACAAGAACAAGGCAGACAAGAACAAGGCAGACAAGAACAAGGCAAACAAGAACAAGGCAAACAAGAACAAGGCAGACAAGAACAAGGCAGACAAGAACAAGGCAGACAAGAACAAGGCAAACAAGAACAAGGCAAACAAGAACAAGGCAAACAAGAACAAGGCAGACTAGAACAAGGCAGACAAGAACAAGGCAGACAAGAACAAGGCAAGTATGTAGAAAAACAAAATGCGGTGGTAGTCGTGCTGTCAGACCGTTGGACAAACAAACTAACAAGTGACCGACAAAAAAGACAAGAAAACCATGGACACTTGGACGAAGAAAGCTCTCCAGGATAAAAATACTTTAAAAACTTGTGGGTGATGACAACCAATGTAACAGGTAATGTAACTGATGGGCAAATATACTTCCTGTCCTCCACCTCAACAAACAACAACAAATCTGTATCCATCTAATGTTTGAGGAAAACACGTGACGTTTTAGCCCACGTGACAGTGATGTGAGACTTAGAAATGTCATCAGTGTTTGTGTTTAGACATGAGAATAAACAGGCATAAAGTTAGAAACAAAGCTTAATAGAGTTTAGGCCTACTTTCATGGGCGTAGCCGGGGAGTCACCCCCCTCCCCCAGGAGTTTAGTGACTGATTTTTTGCTTTGATTTTGTTTATTAATAGGTGAGATTTTAATACTACACCATCACTTGCCTCTTCTTCAACATAAAAAAAGCAAATTACACACTCAAAATGCTATGAGTGTAGCCAATGGAGGGTTTTGAGTTTAAACCCCCCTTCAACGTGGTTTGATGCTAAAAAACACCTCTTCAATATAAAAAAAATATAAATTACACACTAACATTCTATGAGCGTAGCCAAGCCAATGGAGGGGTTTGAGTTTAAACCCCCCTCCTCCAGATGGCTTTTTTAAATTTAAAATATTGTTTTCTGTCTAAAATCCCCCTACAGAGAGTTTTGAGTTTGAAAACCTCTCTCTTCAATTATATTCTAAAGTAAACTACAATCAGCAAATTCTATGAGAGTAGCTAAATGGGGGTTTGAATTAAAAAAAAACAACAACTCCAGAAGCTTTTTAGTTTAAAACCCCCCAACAGATGATTTTGACAATAAAACTTCCCTTTTCGATATAAAATTTAAAGCAAAATACAGTCACCTAATTCCAAGAGCGTAGTCAAGAGAGGTTACACATATCTACCAGTGGTTGGGCTCCATTAATAAAGTGCAGTGAATAGTCATCAGCCGAAATTGAAAAACACTATATGTGGCTCAACAAAGATGGCTGAGACTGATTTTAGGAGTCAGTTATAGAGATCGGGTCTAAATCAAAGAAATTCATTTGCCGAGTCGACCCCTTAGTAAGGTTTTCAGATAGCATCGCATGAGGTTTGCGGGACATGTTCTCCGACACAATGAATTACGCATAATAGGAGTTGCGATGACATTTTAACTTGGCGCAACACTTTTATGGAGGTCCTCAGAACAGGTGGGAAGAGGCTTAAGACATTGTTAGTGATAGATTTTTGTGGAAACAGCTTGCCGCCAAATGCGCCAAACGGCACGGAAGGATCTAAGTCAGTAAGAATAGCACATTAGGTTTTTGAAATAAAACTTTTAATAGTAGGATAATACACTGTAGATGTTTCAGAATATGCATTTTGTTCGCTTTCAATACCGGAAATAATGCTTGGCGGCGTGCTCCGCCCCGCACTTGGGGAACTCCCAGAGTTCCCCCAGAACACTTCGCTTGCAAGGGCGAGTAAATAACAGCACCAGGGACCAAGTTTCTAATAGAGAAAGTAGTGAATTAAAATGCTACGAAAATAATGTGTTTATGTTGTCCACTTGTCTTTGTGAGAGATATACAATTAGATAGAGCCATTGTTTGTCTAATACATGTCTAACGGCTGTCTGTGTCGGCTCTATCGAAGTTGTTAGTGAACGGATGCTGCAAGGGTGGGGGAGGGGCTAGCTGGGGCTTGTGACCTTTGACCACTGGGGTGGTAATTTGCATACGGGCGAAATGACTCTGGATCAGAAGAATGTTGTTTTTTTTGACATTCCGATGGTCTAGAGGTTAGTTTCGCTTGGTGCGTTATCGCTAGGCGGTGGTGTCGAATCCAGAGTCACAGGTTCGAGCCTCGGTCGGCGCATGCCCTTATTTTCGTAGTATTTTAATTCACTACTTTCTCTCTTAAAAACTTGGTCCCTGGTGCTGTTATTCATTTATGTTTAATATATGTAGGTATCATTTGTTTCAGCACCTAGCTTCAACTCTATGTTTGCAAGGGCGAGGGAGAGCCTATTCTAGGGCACAATAAACATTTTCCGAAAAAATGAAAGGTCAGAATGTAATATAGATTAATTATGTACATAGAAATATATTTTTTGGCGGGAGGGAACCTCCCTTCCCCCGAAAAAAAGCCTGGCTACGCCCATGCCTACTTTACAAAAGAGAAACTTTGTGAAGTAAAAATATCCCCCGAAGTTAAAATACAAACTTCCATAACGCATCTGGAGGCTAACTACAGACTATGCACATTCACATACCTACACAATGCCGTTTTCTAATTGTGATGGTACTGATTTGGACAATTATTTATAAAATAATTATATAAACATTACCAAACACTAAAAAGACTAAAAAATGTCTTGAATAAAAAATTTCGCATTTATTAAAAGTCTTTTACTTATAGAAGCACTTTTCCCTTGAGTAAAAATGTAAATATTCCGTGAACTTTTGATTTGGTACAGCAAACCTGATCCTCTAGCATCACTACCACTACACTCAAGGAACTCTATCAATGACATAGACGTCATCAGCACTTCCCGTTTCCAAACAACATAGGACGTGGTCTCTGATTAATAACTGAACAACACCTGGTGTGAACTATTCACTAGTTGTCTGTATTTGATTGAACGTGATCTCTGACTAATAACTGAACAGCACCTGGTGTGAACTATTCACTAGTTGTCTGTCTTTGATTGAACGTGATCTCTGACTAATAACTGAACAGCACCTGGTGTGAACTATTCACTAGTTGTCTGTCTTTGATTGAACGTGATCTCTGACTAATAACTGAACAGCACCTGGTGTGAACTATTCACTAGTTGTCTGTCTTTGATTGAACGTGATCTCTGACTAATAACTGAACAACACCTGGTGTGAACTATTCACTAGTTGTCTGTCTTTGATTGAACGTGATCTCTGACTAATAACTGAACAACACCTGGTGTGAACTATTCACTAGTTGTCTGTCTTTGATTGAACGTGATCTCTGACTAATAACTGAACAGCACCTGGTGTGAACTATTCACTAGTTGTCTGTCTTTGATTGAACTTGGTCTCTGACTAATAACTGAACAGCACCTGGTGTGAACTATTCACTAGTTGTCTGTCTTTGATTGAACGTGATCTCTGACTAATAACTGAACAACACCTGGTGTGAACTATTCACTAGTTGTCTGTCTTTGATTGAACGTGATCTCTGACTAATAACTGAACAGCACCTGGTGTGAACTATTCACTAGTTGTCTGTCTTTGATTGAACGTGATCTCTGACTAATAACTGGACAACACCTGGTGTGAACTATTCACTAGTTGTCTGTCTTTGATTGAACGTGATCTCTGACTAATAACTGAACAACACCTGGTGTGAACTATTCACTAGTTGTCTGTCTTTGACTGAACGTGATCTCTGACTAATAACTGGACAACACCTGGTGTGAACTATTTACTAGTTGTCTGTCTTTGATTGAACGTGATCTCTGACTAATAACTGGACAACACCTGGTGTGAACTATTTACTAGTTGTCTGTCTTTGATTGAACGTGATCTCTATCTAATAACTGAACAACACCTGGTGTGAACTATTCACTAGTTGTCCGTCTTTGACTGAACGTGATCTCTGACTAATAACTGAACAACACCTGGTGTGAACTATTCACTAGTTGTCTGTCTTTGACTGAACGTGTTCTCTGACTAATAACTGGACAACACCTGGTGTGAGCTATTTACTAGTTGTCTGTCTTTGATTGAACGTGATCTCTGACTAATAACTGGACAACACCTGGTGTGAACTATACTAGTTGTCTGTCTTTGATTGAACGTGATCTCTGTCTAATAACTGAACAACACCTGGTGTGAACTTTTCACTAGTCTGTCTTTGACTGAACGTGATCTCTGACTAATAACTGAACAACACCTGGTGTGAACTATTCACTAGTTGTCTGTCTTTGATTGAACGTGATCTCTGACTAATAACTGGACAACACCTGGTGTGAACTATTCACTAGTTGTCTGTCTTTGACTGAACGTGATCTCTGACTAATAACTGAACAACACCTGGTGTGAACTATTCACTAGTTGTCTGTCTTTGACTGAACGTGATCTCTGACTAATAACTGGACAACACCTGGTGTGAACTATTTACTAGTTGTCTGTCTTTGATTGAACGTGATCTCTGACTAATAACTGGACAACACCTGGTGTGAGCTATTTACTAGTTGTCTGTCTTTGATTGAACGTGATCTCTGTCTAATAACTGAACAACACCTGGTGTGAACTATTCACTAGTTGTCTGTCTTTGAACGTGATCTCTGTCTAATAACTGAACAACACCTGGTGTGAACTGTTTACTAGTTGTCTGTCTTAGATTTAGCAATAAAGAAAGCTTGAAAAATGTTTGCACTATTTCAACCCTAACCCAAACGCAACAATTCAACATTAAACATTGCATTACAAATAAAATATGAACTTATTCTATGACTACTCGCCATAAAGCAAAGAGGAGTACATATTTATCAAATACAAACATGTCATAGTTTAATGAGGTATTACTTTTGAAACTGCAAACCTTATAGTTCTTGAAATGTGTATAAGGTCTCTCGTCGGTCTGTCTCAAAGCCTAAGCTACTATGTAGATGAAGAATATCAGAGAATACCTGGAATGTGTTTGTGAAGAGCTCATACAGAACTAATACGCCATTGCTCCGGAGAACTAACTAGAACAAATTGTAACTCCAAAGTGTTTAGAACACAATGTAACTGAAAAGCTTGCCGAACACATTGTAACATTGTTACCAGAGGCCTACAGATGTGACTTTCCATTATCATCTTTTGTTATCAGCAAACACTGTACATTTTGTGTGTGACCACTGCAAGAGATTCTCATCATGAAAGAATCAAACAAAAAATAAAATCGATAGCAACATCTGTTGGCTCTCTGTGTTTTCACTAGTGCAGATGACAAAACAAAATGTTTGACAACCTGGTAGCATGGTTGACACACAACTACTGACAGTGTCATTCTAAACAAAATTACTGACATTGGTGTTGTCAATATTTCAACACTAAACATTTTCTTATTGATTTTTAGCTTTTTCTTTATTTATTGGATTTATTCTTCGTGTCATTTTCGGTAGTTTTTTACTAGGCATTTGAAGCCATGATACTGTCTCGTAACAAGTTTTATTCCTTGGACATTTCAAGCCATGATACTGTCTCGTCACAGGTTTAATTCCTTGGACATTTCAAGCCATGATACTGTCTCGTCACAGGTTTTATTCCTTGGACATTTGAAGCCATGATACTGTCTCGTCACAGGTTTTATTCCTTGGACATTTCAAGCCATGATACTGTCTCGTCACAGGTTTTATTCCTTGGACATTTGAAGCCACGATACAGTCTCGTCACAGGTTTTTTCCTTGGACATTTGAAGCCATGATACAGTCTCGTCACAGGTTTTATTCCTTGGACATTTCAAGCCATGATACTGTCTCGTCAGAGGTTTTTTCCTTGGACATTTGAAGCCACGATACAGTCTCGTCACAGGTTTTTTCCTTGGACATTTCAAGCCATGATACAGTCTCGTCACAGGTTTTATTCCTTGGACATTTCAAGCCATGATACTGTCTCGTCACAGGTTTTATTCCTTGGACATTTCAAGCCATGATACTGTCTCGTCACAGGTTTTATTCCTTGGACATTTGAAGCCACGATACAGTCTCGTCACAGGTTTTTTCCTTGGACATTTGAAGCCACGATACAGTCTCGTCACAGGTTTTTTCCTTGGACATTTGAAGCCACGATACAGTCTCGTCACAGGTTTTTTCCCTTGGACATTTGAAGCCACGATACAGTCTCGTCACAGGTTTTATTCCTTGGACATTTGAAGTTACGATACAGTCTCGTCACAGGTTTTATTCCTTGGACATTTCAAGCCATGATACTGTCTCGTAACAAGTTTTTTACTTGGACATTTCAAGCCATGATACTGTCTCGTAACAAGTTTTTTACTTAAACTTTTCAAGCCATGATACTGTCTCGTAACAAGTTTTTTACTTGGATATTTCAAGCCATGATACTGTCTCGTCACAGGTTTTATTCCTTGGACATTTTAAGCCATGATACTGTCTTGTCACAGGTTTTATTCCTTGGACATTTGAAGCCACGATACAGTCTCGTCACAGGTTTTTTCCTTGGACATTTGAAGCCACGATACTGTCTCGTAACAAGTTTTTTCCTTGGACATTTGAAGCCATGATACTGTCTCGTAACAAGTTTTTTCCTTGGACATTTGAAGCCATGATACTGTCTCGTAACAAGTTTTTTCCTTGGACATTTGAAGCCATGATACTGCCTCGTAACAAGTTTTTTCCTTGGACATTTGAATTAGAAGCCATGATACTGTCTCGTAACAAGTTTTTTCCTTGGACATTTGAAGCCATGATACTGTCTCGTAACTTTTTTTTTTCTTTCACCAGTGGACACGCAACAGCCATGTAACCTTACACATTGTTTTTCATAGTGGACATTAGACAAGACACAACATTCTAAGATTGACTTTTGTTAGTGGACATTAGCTAGACAAAACACATCATAAGATGGACATTAGCTAGTGGACATTAGATAGACTGTAGACTTGGCACAACATCCTAATATCGACTTCAGCTACGGACATTTGATAAAAGGATATAACATCTTAAGATTGACGTTTGTTTATGGACATTTTTTTCTGTACTTTTTTGTTCTAAATAAATCCTTAATACTGTAACTTTTTGGTTGTAACTTTTCGGTTGTAAGTAAATCCTTAATACTGTAACTTTTCGGTTTTAAGTAAATCCTAAATACTGTAACTTTTCTGTTGTAAGCATATCCTTAATACTGTAACTTTTCTGTTGTAAGTAAATCCTTAATACTGTAACTTTTCGGTTGTAAGTATATCCTTAATACTGTAACTTTTCGGTTGTAAGTATATCCTTAATACTGTAACTTTTCGGTTGTAAGTAAATCCTTAATACTGTAACTTTTCGTTTGTAAGTAAATCCTTAATACTTTAACTTTCTGTTGTAAGTAAATCCTTAATACTGTAACTTTTCTGTTGTAAGTAAATCCTTAATACTGTAACTTTTCGGTTGTAAGTATATCTTTAATACTGTAACTTTTCGGTTGTAAGTATATCCTTAATACTGTAACTTTTTGGTTGTAAGTAAATCCTTAATACTGTAACTTTTTGGTTGTAAGTAAATCCTTAATACTGTAACTTTTCGGTTGTAAGTAAATCCTTAATACTGTAACTTTTCGGTTGTAAGTAAATCCTTAATACTGTAACTTTTCTGTTGTAAGTAAATTCTTAATACTGTAACTTTTCTGTTGTAAGTATATCCTAAATACTGTAACTTTTCTGTTGTAAGTATATCCTAAATACTGTAACTTTTCTGTTGTAAGTATATCCTAAATACTGTAACTTTTCGGTTGTAAGTATATCCTAAATACTGTAACTTTTCGGTTGTAAGTAAATCCTTAATACTGTAACTTTCTGTTGTAAGTAAATCCTTAATACTGTAACTTTTCTGTTGTAAGTAAATCCTTAATACTGTAACTTTTCGGTTGTAAGTATATCCTTAATACTGTAACTTTTCGGTTGTAAGTAAATCCTTAATACTGTAACTTTTCTGTTGTAAGTAAATTCTTAATACTGTAACTTTTCTGTTGTAAGTATATCCTAAATACTGTAACTTTTCTGTTGTAAGTATATCCTAAATACTGTAACTTTTCTGTTGTAAGTATATCCTAAATACTGTAACTTTTCGGTTGTAAGTATATCCTAAATACTGTAACTTTTCGGTTGTAAGTAAATCCTTAATACTGTAACTTTCTGTTGTAAGTAAATCCTTAATACTGTAACTTTTCTGTTGTAAGTAAATCCTTAATACTGTAACTTTTCTGTTGTAAGTAAATCCTTAATACTGTAACTTTTCGGTTGTAAGTATATCCTTAATACTGTAACTTTTCGGTTGTAAGTATATCCTTAATACTGTAACTTTTCGGTTGTAAGTATATCCTTAATACTGTAACTTTTCGGTTGTAAGTAAATCCTTAATACTGTAACTTTCTGTTGTAAGTAAATCCTTAATACTGTAACTTTTCTGTTGTAAGTAAATCCTTAATACTGTAACTTTTCGGTTGTAAGTAAATCCTTAATACTGTAACTTTCTGTTGTAAGTAAATCCTTAATACTGTAACTTTTCGGTTGTAAGTATATCCTTAATACTGTAACTTTTCGGTTGTAAGTAAATTCTTAATAATTAAACTTTTTCTGCCTTTCAAACAAAAACAAAATGGACATTATGTTAAGAGTAAGAGACAAAAGAGGTCACGTGGTATCCCATATTCGAACTATGTGACCTCGTTCACGGTAGGACAGACCTGGCCGGTGGGCAAGCACCTTGACTATCATCACTTGTAAAGTACTAAGTACCTCAGGAGTTTCGCCTCAGTGACCTGGTCTAATCACCCACACCTAGCTACAAAGTGGTCATCCAGATGTGTCCACACAATATAACGCTGCCCCACAGTGGGACAAGAGGGACTGACTCGCTAACAGATACACATCTGCTCAATAGCATCGTGCTAGTCAAGTACAGATCGAGAGTAATTGAACCTGGGAGTCATGGGGTACAACGACATTGGGGGGTCGAGGAAATACATTGAAACTATTTGTCTTGTCAGACTAGTGATCTAGACTTAGTGATCTAGACTTAGTGATCTAGACTTAGTGATCTAGACTTAGTGATCTAGACTTAGTGATCTAGACTTAGTGATCTAGACTTAGTGATCTAGTCTTAGTGATCTAGACTTAGTGATCTAGACTTAGTGATCTAGACTTAGTGATCTAGACTTAGTGATCTAGTCTTAGTGATCTAGACTTAGTGATCTAGACTTAGTGATCTAGTCTTAGTGATCTAGTCTTAGTGATCTAGTCTTAGTGATCTAGACTTAGTGATCTAGACTTAGTGATCTAGACTTATTTAAAAGATAAACTATAAACACGAACATTAATTGCCTATCAAGACTTGGAAATGAAAAGCAAGTAGCCAGACCAGAATTACTGTAACATTGGCCAGATATTTTACTGTATATAGACCAACTCTCTCTCTCTACTTCTCTCGATGTATAGATAGATAGATAGATAGATAGATAGATAGATAGATAGATAGATAGATAGATAGATAAATCGACAGATAGATAGTCATTATACGTATGACAGCAATAGCTGTAAATCTTGTACAACATTGCGTTTCTCGGACATTTATTATTTATTAATTATTATTAGCAAATAAGAGGTTTCCATCATGTTTCTCAATTTGAGAACAAATCAAAAAGTACTTATACTTGAGGCCTTAAACCTAAGACTTGTGCCACTGAGACTGAAAGAGTGATAATCTTTCAAGAGATTACTAGCAATGACTCAATGCCTGATTGTATCTAGGGATAAATTACCTACTTCCCCCTCCCCCCCAATCCCCCAGACTTCCATCTGACCAAAACAAAATGATAAATAAGCAATATATGTATGCCTCAAGTCTTTATTTCTGTGCCACTGGAATGTTGGGTGCAGATCATAAGAAATGTGTTTAATGCTCTCTTCCTGCTTAGCAATGAGATATGTCTTGCTTCCAGTACACAAAGATATATACATTGGAAACTAAATACATTTTGTATACCAAGGGTGTATAAACTATCTATGTCTCAGTATACCTTCAAATCCTATTTAGGTGGTACAAACCAATTTATATGTCGTTTAGTTCACATTAAAGAAAAGTCAACATACAGAACAAACCAGTTCTTGAGTCTTGCTATCTTTCTGCTTTGATTTATTGTTTTTCACGCATGTTTCTAGGTAGATAGTGGCTCATTTATATCAGCTGAGAGTTAGTGGGACATTTCTATCAGCTGAGAGGTCACGTGACCGTGAAGTCTGCGGATTTAAAGCAGGACTCTGACCAATTTCTCACTCCCTCTCTCTCACTCTCTCTTTCTCTCTCTCTCTTTCTCTATCCATTCTAGCATGACTAAACAATTACTCCAGCTTCTTTAGATTGTACAAGTGAAAGGTGCCAGTGATTGAAGGGTAGGAGTTAATGGCAGCATCTTCCATTTCGAAGATTAAGGATGAAAGCCGTGTTTCACATGGCTATGCAAAATCCAGTTGCGACCTACATATTTTTTCACATCTGATGCAGACAAAGTTTTTGTCCGTGTATTGAAAGAGTAAAGGACAAGACACCGGTGGTTAAATCCAAGGGCAAGTCACCATTTGGAAGAATATTGTTTTTAGTTCTGTAAAAAAGCTCTAGCTCCAACATTGTAAAAATGTGATAACTGACAGCCGGTTGTAATGCTAGTTTACATATATATGCTGTATGAAAGATATATGTGACATTTTTACTGACAAATATATAGCTAAATTTACAAAGGAGGTTTTTGGAAGAGAGTCTGAGACTTTGAGAACTGACGCCTTAAAATTAAATGGAGCTAGCCAAAGTGTGAACGCAGACACAGACAGTCGTGTTGTGATCTTCTGGTGATAGCATAAAATACTGTGGCCACAGATAAAGCAGAAAGGCAGGTGCTCAGATAAGAGGGACTTTGATGTTCTTCTGTTCTTCAAAAATGTTTGACGACAGACGGCGAAAGACATCACATGGATCGTTTATTGTCTAGAATATCACAGAGACCATGTGTTGTCTAGAATATCACAGAGACCATTTGTTGTCTAGAATATCACAGAGATCATTTGTTGTCTAGAATATGGAATGAGCCCTTCATACACAAATGATTATCAGTCAATGTGATCATGTGCACTGCCAATGTGATCCTGTGCACTGCCAATGTGATACTGCCAATGTGATACTGTGCACTGCCAATGTGATCATGTGTGCTGCCACTGTGATCCTGTGCACTGCCAATGTGATCATGTGCACTGCCAATGTGATCATGTGCACTGCCAATGTGATCCTGTGCACTGCCAATGTGAGCATGTGCACTGCCAATGTGAGCATGTGCACTGGAAATGTGATAATATGTTTTGTACAATATGATCATGTTCAGGGCCGGGCTTAACCAGTAGCAAGAATTACCAAATGTTTCAAACTATTTTCGAGAATTGTTGACCTCAAGTAATTCTTCGTTAGTTTGAGGCGCGAAAAACTTAGTTCACCAGATTCCAATATTACGGGTATTGTATAACACCATTTTTTTTAAATAGCGCGTAGGATTGGCGTTTTCCATATTGAATGACACCCCGAAATGACAATTTTGTCTATATTTCAGGAGATTTTATCAGTTTTTAAAAGATTTTAATAATTTCCGGAGAATTCCAGGACTTTTTCGTATATTTTGCAATTTCAGGAGATTTCCATGAGCTCCTGGTAAATCAGGAGGCTGCGGGAAATCTATTATAAGTTATAAAGTGGTTTAATTTAATAATTTACACCTAGAATTAGTGCGGGTCCTATGAAAGTGCGGGGTCCACTGCGGTCGCATAGGTTGCAGAGGCCTTGGTCCGATCATGTGCACTATCAATGTTCTCCCTCTCCTATTTGATATACTACTAAGGCATGTCTTTGTGTCCGGAGATTAATGAGGTTTACAGTATGTCACGTCGCTACGCAGCCCAAACTATCGTCTAAGTAAGACATATTAAAAATGTGTCACTGTTTTCTCGAGAAGCGTCAAGACTCAAAACTTATTGAAGAAAACATTTTAAAACGTTTTAAATCACGTGATTCTGCTGGACCTTCTTATGTCAGAATGGTCAAATTAGTCCAGACTGTTGTACATCGTTATGTTGGCGACTTTGGTGTGACACAATTAAGGTGCTCCCACACCTCTTTACTTCAACCTCTTACACATGCGCTCTTTGTTATTGAACAATAAAAGGGCTTTGTAGACGCCACGAGAATGAATTTTTGAAGCTCAGAACGCATCACAAAACATACAGCAATAACAAGACATACAGCAATCACAAGACATACAGCAAACACAAGACATACAGCAATCACAAGACATACAGCAAACACAAGACATATAGCAATCACAAGACATCACAAGAAATATAGCAATAACAAGACATACAGCAATCACAAGACATACCGCAATCATAAGACATACAGCAATCATAAGACATACAGCAATCACAAGACATACAGCAATCACAAGACATACCGCAATCACAAGACATACAGCAATCACAATACATACAGCAATCACAAGACATACAGCAATCACAAGACATCACAAGACATACCGCAATCACAAGACATACAGCAATCACAAGACATAGAGCAATCACAAGACATACAGCAATCACAAGACATGTAGCAATCACAAGACATCACAAGAAATATAGCAATAACAAGACATACAGCAATCACAAGACATACCGCAATCATAAGACATACAGCAATCATAAGACATACAGCAATCACAAGACATACAGCAATCACAAGACATACCGCAATCACAAGACATACAGCAATCACAATACATACAGCAATCACAAGACATACAGCAATCACAAGACATCACAAGACATACCGCAATCACAAGACATACAGCAATCACAAGACATAGAGCAATCACAAGACATACAGCAATCACAAGACATGTAGCAATCACAGACATACAGCAATCACAAGACATCACAAGACATATAGCAATCACAAGACATATAGCAATCACAAGATCACAAGACATGCAGCAATCACAAGACATATAGCAATCACAAGACATCACAAGACATGCAGTTCTCGTTCTAATATTGTTTTCCTTCTTCTGAGAATTTTGAAGGCACTAAGGATGCAAGAAAAAAATGATTCACAAAAACTTCAAAACCATGTAAACATTTTTCAAGTCTGTACAACAAAACTAACAGATGGACAATTTTTAGATAAAAATACAATTCATCAGCGAATGTGTTTAATTTTAGACTCGGCTTGAAGTTCATAAAGTAATCTGTAGAAATAAAAAGGTTATAAATGACACTTTAAAATGTCACACCTGGTGTACGGCGACAGCTCCACCACAAGGCGCTAGTATCATTAGGTGCCGGGACGCCCCCACACGTACATGTCATGTAATACAATGTGGTGTCCCGTGTCCTCTCGCTCGAGGGTAAAGATCCAGGTCCAGGTGGCTGTGAGAACTTTGTGGTGGATCAATGGATGAGACTGAGGCTGCAGAACTAATGAACCCGTGAGAATGAGCATATTATTTAAGGGGCTAAATAGTGAATTTTAATGCAAACATTTTGAAAACAATTCAATTATAGGTTTGATCTATCTCCATGTACACTTCTGGCATTTGTTTTTATGCTTTACAAACGTGTATGTGCTCTAAAACTGTAAAGGTTTGAAATTATCAAGGGAAATAACAAGAGGAAAAATTTGAATTATTGTTCCTCACTGGACAAGAGACTACAAAGATTTTTTCCCCTAAATATTCTACATCCTGGCAGTGCTAGAGAATGACTTCTAGTCCCATTTTGATAATAAAAAAAAACCCAGACCCAACTTCTATCAAATTACACAATGATTTTCACAACAATACAAAAATGCCAGAAAATGAACCAGAACTAAAACCTGGAAACTAAGGTTTGCAGACTAAGCGATTTGGATGTTCAATAAACGAGCAGTGCATCCAATCGCGTTATCTATCGATAAGGAAAGGGAAGAAGAGTCAAGACATCATAGACATCTACAAGATGTTGACATCATAACAATTGACCTTATAACAATTTCTCATTGGACAAAGTTTAATCTCATACAAGGAATGAAGTGACCCTTCAGTGAATATCTCTCTTTACAGTTCTAGACACAAACACTAACAAACTTCCAATTTAAAATAAACAAAAATACTGTAAATAAAAATATAATTTAACAGGCTTTAGTCTTACAATAGTGTCTTACACGGAACAATTTACTCTCCAGTATGTGTGTCTTGTTGAAGTATACTTTTGATTAACAAATATATTTGTATACTGTTGAATCTTGTCAAAGCATCAAGAAATGAAACAATTGTAGGTTAAAATACCTAGCGGTGCAAACATCAATATTACTAACATTCTCCCGTCATTATGACCTACTGAGGGCATGTGCGTGTGTGTGTGTTGGAGGGGGGGTGAGATTATGTCTGTATTGTCCAAGAGATCCGTCAAACTTGACAAGGGACATACTGTCTGTCAATGTCATCACTGCCTGGGCGAGTCCAGGAATCCAATGATTTAGTACTTCCCCAAAGAGATGACCAGCGACCAAGAGACCGATATAAAGTTATAGAATAGGAGTCTTCTTAACTTTAATTGGTTCAGAGCTGAAACCTGCACTAAACACAATGACAACGATTTTGGAAGACTGGACTTTCTGAGTTGTACTGAATTACAAAAACGAATTTTTAGGTCAACAAAACAACAAAAAGTGGACGAGGCGGTGTATCTAGTTGGAAAGAAAGCTGAAACCTTTTCTCTTTACAACTTCATTCTCATTAACACTCTTGATTGTAAGCAAGAAATATTCCATACTATAATAGGAGTCCCATTTCTTTCTACTTTCAAACAGCCTACTCATGCGTGCTAGACCATTGTCCAGCCATCACATGTCATATAAAGAAAAAAAAACATTACATTCAAATTAATTTTTCTTGCGGTTTATTACAATTATTATAATTTTTATGAGTTCAATTATTAAGTATTAATAACTTTACTGCGCAATTAGGAGCTGAGTCAATACATTGAGCTCTGACATGAATGAAAGCCTGGCCTTGTTTTTAACATCGGTTGACGTCACAAGAGGGAAATGACCTCACTCTTAAAAACATTGACTATGAAGAACTATGAACATTATTTATCTCCCTCCACCACCCCCCCCCCCTGATTGACATAATTAACCCCCTCGCTTATAAGTACTTTTTTTTTTAAATACAGAGCACATGTTTTATTCATTGCCCATTCATAATTCAGTTTTCTTTGCTTTTAGACATCCGAGGTGTCGTTCCCCCACCCCACCCTCTTGATTTGTTAATGTTTGACTTGACATCTGCTTCAAGTTTTATCCAAATGTTGTCGCTAGAGGCAGTGCCCGGGACTTAATTGGTGCATATCCTGCATTTGGTTAACTCAACAAGATCTGCGGCTTCTTGTTTAAATAAACTGATTTGGATTATGGAACAAATGCCATGATCTGACAGGACGAGTGGTATACGCCTCGGAATGTCGCATGTATTGTCCAGTTTTTCTTGACCAAATTTCGCTATGACTTCTGGGACACGGCTATGGAGAGAAAAACAATGAAGTAGGACATTGCTAACATTATGAAGCTATTAGAACTTGACTCGGTTGGTCATTGACTGTCACGGACTGGTCATTGACGCTTGTCACTGGCCAATGACTCTGTCACTGACTATTTTTACAAAAGTCTTTCGTGAATCCTTTTCTTTAAAAAAATAAAGTCACTTTCCTTTTGAACACGTCAATCTTGCCCAGCCTTGACATTGACCTATAAACTGCCTATCCCAAAGTTTGTCAATGTAAGTCAATGTGTGTGTGTGTGTGTGCAGCTCTGTGCTGTCTGATTAATGGAGTGACGGTAAAACTGGATTAGTTACAACTTCTCAATCAGCTGTTGTGTGCAGTCCACTTTATTAGGTAATAATTAAGAGGATCTTAATGGACAATAACGAATGCACTGATTATACCGCCAGGTGTACCCCAATTAGTTCATCACACTTTCATTACACAGGTAATCAATAGAGGCCAATATCAGGTCACCAATATCTATCAGATCTGTAGTGTCACACTTTGAACAAGATGTTGGTTTAAACATTTTTTTTTATTTCGTCAATCTGTTATTCACGGACTCGCAGACGTGATGGCGGCCTTTTCACGGTTAATGTCGGTACAATGTAGGAATTCGAAGTCCTCACTTATGTAAACATCTCCTAGTTACAACTCTTTGCGCCCAATATATTTTTCATGTATGTGCAAGATTATTTTGTCTAAAGTTTAATTTTACCCACGTCCAACACACACACAGACACAATTCTGACGTATTTGAATACTCTAAATAAGTAACCTACTATCCGTACAGACGACTTACAATTCTCGATTGAGGTTACTAACACTAAACAATCGTTAATAACACTAAACAATCGTTACTAACACCAAACAATCGTTAATAACACTAAACAATCGTTAATAACACTAAACAATCGTTACTAACACTAAACAATCGTATGGTTATTGCATCACAGAGGCGTGTATGTATCTCGTGTTCCTGCCAGGTCGACTTCCTACGATTGTTTGTGTGTGTGTGGGGGGGGGCGTGTGACTTCCTAACGGCCTCGCTAAGTCACGAATTATAAGCATATAATGTTGAGAGATTACGCCAGGCCTGCGTGTCAATCTAACAATTAAAACCAAAGCCATGATGGCGTTGTGGCCAATGGAATGCGAGCAACGTTAATTGTATATTGTGTTAGTTCTATAGCAGTCAGAGAGAGGCTGACATAGTGTAGTCAGAGAGAGGCCGACATAGTGTAGTCAGAGAGAGGCCGACATAGTGCAGTCAGAGAGAGGTCGACATAGTGCAGTCAGAGAGAGGTCGACATAGAGCAGTCAGAGAGAGGCTGACATAGTGCAGTCAGAGAGAGGCTGACATAGTGTAGTCAGAGAGAGGCTGACATAGTGCAGTCAGAGAGAGGCTGACATAGTGCAGTCAGAGAGAGGCTGACATAGTGCAGTCAGAGAGAGGCTGACATAGTGCAGTCAGAGAGAGGCTGACATAGTGCAGTCAGAGAGAGGCTGACATAGTGCAGTCAGAGAGAGGCTGACATAGTGTAGTCAGAGAGAGGCTGACATAGTGCAGTCAGAGAGAGGCCGACATAGAGCAGTCAGAGAGAGGCTGACATAGAGCAGTCAGAGAGAGGTCGACATAGTGCAGTCAGAGAGAGGCCGACATAGAGCAGTCAGAGAGAGGCTGACATAGAGCAGTCAGAGAGAGGTCGACATAGTGCAGTCAGAGAGAGGCCGACATAGTGCAGTCAGAGAGAGGTCGACATAGTGCAGTCAGAGAGAGGTCGACATAGTGCAGTCAGAGAGAGGTCGACATAGTGCAGTCAGAGAGAGGTCGACATAGAGCAGTCAGAGAGAGGTCGACATAGTGCAGTCAGAGAGAGGTCGACATAGTGCAGTCAGAGAGAGGTCGACATAGTGCAGTCAGAGAGAGGTCGACATAGTGTAGTCAGAGAGAGGCTGACATAGTGTAGTCAGAGAGAGGTCGACATAGTGCAGTCAGAGAGAGGTCGACATAGTGTAGTCAGAGAGAGGCCGACATAGGGCAGAAGAATGTCTAGAAAATGTGATATTTAAAAAGTAGAGACTCGGGAATCTATGACATTTTCTTTTTTTTTTTCTAACAGATTTTACTGCTTTTAAATTGTGATGACAAATTTGATTTCCCGAGTTCGAAATGTCATGAGAAACTAAAAGGGAAAGTGTAAATGAAATCATCCGCGTCCTGTTCAATGCCAAAACATTTGGCCCCTCCAGAGAAGACACAGAAGATCGAAGCAGCACAAGTTTCAGAAGACAGAACTAATTAAACTCAGCACTATTGAGTGGCACTGCTGGGTATGCCCTTTAAACCTGCAGACTTTATCAAGAGTATTTCAAAGGTCCGATTAAAATATTGTCTCCAGGAGGCCTCCATCTCAGGTGGCCTCCTGGTCTAGAAACCTTTACTCAGTTCATCTCTGTTACCTGAACCTTTACTCAGTTCATCTCTGTTACCTGAACCTTTACTCAGTTCATCTCTGTTACCTGAACCTTTACTCAGTTCATCTCTGTTACCTGAACCTTTACTCAGTTCATCTCTGTTTCCTGAACCTTTACTCAGTTCATCTCTGTTACCTGAACCTTTACTCAGTTCATCTCTGTTACCTGAACCTTTACTCAGTTCATCTCTGTTACCTGAACCTTTACTCAGTTCATCTCTGTTACCTGAACCTTTACTCAGTTCATCTCTGTTACCTGAACCTTTACTCAGTTCATCTCTGTTACCTGAACCTTTACTCAGTTCATCTCTGTTACCTGAACCTTTACTCAGTTCATCTCTGTTACCTGAACCTTTACTCAGTTCATCTCTGTTACCTGAACCTTTACTCAGTTCATCTCTGTTACCTGAACCTTTACTCAGTTCATCTCTGTTACCTGAACCTTTACTCAGTTCATCTCTGTTACCTGAACCTTTACTCAGTTCATCTCTGTTACCTGAACCTTTACTCAGTTCATCTCTGTTACCTGAACCTTTACTCAGTTCATCTCTGTTACCTGAACCTTTACTCAGTTCATCTCTGTTACCTGAACCTTTACTCAGTTCATCTCTGTTACCTGAACCTTTACTCAGTTCATCTCTGTTACCTGAACCTTTACTCAGTTCATCTCTGTTACCTGAACCTTTACTCAGTTCATCTCTGTTACCTGAACCTTTACTCAGTTCATCTCTGTTACCTGAACCTTTACTCAGTTCATCTCTGTTACCTGAACCTTTACTCAGTTCATCTCTGTTACCTGAACCTTTACTCAGTTCATCTCTGTTACCTGAACCTTTACTCAGTTCATCTCTGTTACCTGAACCTTTACTCAGTTCATCTCTGTTACCTGAACCTTTACTCAGTTCATCTCTGTTACCTGAACCTTTACTCAGTTCATCTCTGTTACCTGAACCTTTCAATATTGATTTTGAGAAAAAGAAGTAGAAATCTATGGTAGCGAAAAAAAGACACATCTCTTTCTGACAGGCGAAATAAGAGAAGGGTGTTCTCTTTAAAAGAAAAATAGAATTAATCTATTTAACAAAAAAAAGAATCTAAATTCAGTTTATATATAAACGAAGGTCTCTTTATTTCTGCGAATTCGATACAATAATTGTGTTAGACTAAAATCATTTTTAGAAGTTTCAATGTGAATCAAAGACATTAGGACAATACAAACATCAAATAATGGAAGACTTCAGTTTCTGCAATAAAACAGTCATGGAAATATTGCGACAACTACCGACAATGGCTCCAAACAATGACCGATGACTAGGACAAAGCGCTTTGAGTACCTTAAGTGAACTGACCACACGAAGACCCACTTTAAACAAATGTCTTTATATAGAATGGTGACAATAAAAAAAACACGTGACAAAATTTCTTTCCTCGGAATGCTGGGGAACAGCTCGTTACTGTTCTGGCTTCGATCCTAATCTTATATCGAACTAACACTCATTATAGAGTTCTCTTCATTAAGCAAGGGGATCTTATCACGTCCGACTTGCTCATTAATAATCTAGTGTGCAACTTTCTTCCTTTCAATAACACACACACACACACGCACATACCTATACGCATGAGGCAATCAAGGTAAACGCCCAAACAAAAAACAATTGAAAGGCAGTATTGATTATGTATGCATTAGTTATCTCCCTCAGCGTTTATTAATGAACGTGGACCAGGCCGAGGTGTGGATGTAATGACTGGCACGTCGCACGAGTCGTCTGGTGCACTGTGTGTCGCTATATCTAGTGGGCGTCATGACACGAGGACAGTAAATCAGCCAAAAATAATGTTACGTCTTTGACTTTTTAGAGTCAATAGGACAACTTGTGTGTGTGTGTGTCTGGGACTCAAGAGAACACGTGACAAATGTTTCTTTGACTGACCACGTGATCACAAAGACATGTTCCTACAGCCTACACGTGTCAGTTTTTTGTTTTAAAGACTTAAAATGAACTTTCCATTTTCTTCAATGATTAATTACATTTTTTAAAATTTCCTCTATTTTAGCTTGCAAATACTTCAACTGTGAAAAAAACAAATCCTGGGCCGACACGGTCCTTGAATAAATATTTTCCTAGAAATTTGACAGTTTATGTACGTACGTCAGCAAATGTTCCAAATGTATTCATTAAAGAGTTAAATAAATAAATACATTTTGCGCACTACTAAACACTCTTACAAGAAGTCATCAGAATCGTCTTCTAAAAAATATGACCTGTTTATTATCTCCACTATTTGGAATTTCTGTTTATCAGATAAGATTTAACAACATTTTTTCGTTATATATCCATTTCTTACACAGCCCACACATCCAAACATGTACACATCCAAATATCCACTATATATTGGATAACATAGGCGTGACTTGTGGTGATTGTTTGTAGTAATAGCAAGTTTCAACTGAAGAATGTTTCAGAGAAAGAAAGGGGGATGACTCTCTCACCGGCACTAAATTTTATAGGGCAACATAGAAAGTACAAATATTTGAGCAAATCAAATGCTTTATAACTTAATCGCTGACAACCAACTAGAGCCAATCAAAAACCTTGTAACTTGACAACGTATTGCTACTAGACATTCAGCAGCCAATGAGAAAGCTTATAAGTACACAAGTTATGCATTGCAGAAGCCAATCAAATACCTTGTAATATTCCAGTATGTCTAAAACTCTGGTGTAGCCGTCAGTTGAATAAACACAGAGCGCAGAAAGAATCTCAATCACCTGTTTCTTAATGGCCACGTTGTCTGTGTCGAGAGCTGAAACACACAAGAACAAAGTCAATATTGCTAAATACAGGAACACAAGAACAAAGTCAATATTGCTAAATATACAGGAACACAAGAACACAGTCAATATTGCTAAATATACAGGAACACAAGAACAAAGTCAATATTACTAAATACAGGAACACAAGAACAAAGTCAATATTGCTAAATATACAGGAACACAAGAACAAAGTCAATATTGCTAAATATACAGGAACACAAGAACAAAGTCAATATTGCTAAATATACAGGAACACAAGAACAAAGTCAATATTCCTAAATACAGGAACACAAGAACAAAGTCAATATTGCTAAATATACAGGAACACAAGAACAAAGTCAATATTGCTAAATATACAGGAACACAAGAACAAAGTCAATATTGCTAAATATACAGGAACACAAGAACAAAGTCAATATTCCTATATACAGGAACACAAGAACAAAGTCAATATTGCTAAATATACAGGAACACAAGAACAAAGTCAATATTGCTAAATACAGGAACACAAGAACAAAGTCAATATTGCTAAATACAGGAACACAAGAACAAAGTCAATATTGCTAAATACAGGAACACAAGAACAAAGTCAATATTGCTAAATACAGGAACACAAGAACAAAGTCAATATTGCTAAATACAGGAACACAAGAACAAAGTCAATATTGCTAAATACAGGAACACAAGAACAAAGTCAATATTGCTAAATACAGGAACACAAGAACAAAGTCAATATTGCTAAATATACAGGAACACAAGAACAAAGTCAATATTGCTAAATACAGGAACACAAGAACAAAGTCAATATTGCTAAATACAGGAACACAAGAACAAAGTCAATATTGCTAAATACAGGAACACAAGAACAAAGTCAATATTGCTAAATATACAGGAACACAAGAACAAAGTCAATATTGCTAAATATAGGAACACAAGAACAAAGTCAATATTGCTAAATATACAGGAACACAAGAACAAAGTCAATATTGCTAAATATACAGGAACACAAGAACAAAGTCAATATTGCTAAATATACAGGAACACAAGAACAAAGTCAACATTCCTAAATATACAAGAGCACAAGAACAAAGTCAACATTCCTAAATATACAGAAACACAAGAAAAAAATCAATATTCCTAAATACAAGAACACAAGAACAAAGTCAATATTGCTAAATATACAGGAACACAAGAACAAAGTCAATATTCCTAAATATACAGGAACACAAGAACAAAGTCAATATTCCTAAATATACAGGAACACAAGAACAAAGTCAATATTGCTAAATATACAGGAACACAAGAACAAAGTCAATATTCCTAAATATACAGGAACACAAGAACAAAGTCAACATTCCTAAATATACAAGAGCACAAGAACAAAATCAATATTCCTAAATATACAGGAACACAAGAACAAAATCAATATTCCTAAATACAAGAGCACAAGAACAAAATCAATATTCCTAAATACAAGAGCACAAGAACAAAATCAACATTCCTAAATACAAGAGCACAAGAACAAAGTCAACATTCCTAAATATACAAGAGCACAAGAACAAAGTCAACATTCCTAAATAACAAGAGCACAAAAACAAAATCAATATTCCTAAATACAAGAGCACAAGAACAAAATCAATATTCCTAAATACAAGAACACAAGAACAAAGTCAATATTCCTAAATATACAGGAACACAAGAACAAAGTCAACATTCCTAAATATACAGGAACACAAGAACAAAGTCAATATTCCTAAATATACAGGAACACAAGAACAAAGTCAATATTCCTAAATATACAAGAACACAAGAACAAAGTCAATATTCCTAAATATACAAGAACACAAGAACAAAGTCAATATTGCTAAATATACAGGAACACAAGAACAAAGTCAATATTCCTTAAATACAGAAAAACAAGAACAAAATCAATATTCCTTAAATACAGGAACACAAGAACAAAATCAATATTCCTTAAATACAGGAACACAAGAACAAAATCAATATTCCTAAATACAGGAACACAAGAACAAAGTCAATATTCCTTAATTACAGGAACACAAGAACAAAGTCAATATTCCTAAATACAGTAACACAAGAACAAAGTCAATATTCCTAAATACAGGAACACAAGAACAAAGTCACATATTCCTAAATACAGGAACACAAGAACAAAGTCAATATCCCTAAATACAGGAACACAAGAACAAAGTCAATATTGCTAAATATAGGAACACAAGAACAAAGTCAACATTCCTAAATATACAGGAACACAAGAACAAAGTCAACATTCCTAAATATACAGGAACACAAGAACAAAGTCAACATTCCTAAATATACAGGAACACAAGAACAAAGTCAACATTCCTAAATATACAGGAACACAAGAACAAAGTCATTATTCCTAAATACATGAGCACAAACAAGTGACATGGAAAACACACAAGTTTCAAACAATGTCTGTATTTATTTTGTCAAAGCTTGTATTAAACTCCTTCTGTCTGTCTGTCTGGGTTCAAGTCGATGACAACACATGAATCAATCAAATAATTAACCAATTAGTTAATCAATTAGTTGTAATTAGCTAGCTTTTTTCTTAGATAGAAAATGTATTAAGCTAAAGGGAGATAAGACTTGTGTAGAGAATTAGGTCGTTCTCCAAACAATTTTTAATTAACAATAGACTATAGAACTTTCTATTTTGTTTAATTACTGGAATAACTTAGTACCTAGCTCGTTGGCCTCCTATCATGGAGGCTTGAAATAACTTAGTACCTAGCTCGTTGGCCTCCTATAATGGAGGCTTGAAATAACTTAGTACCTAGCTCGTTGGCCTTCTATCATGGAGGCTTGAAATAACTTAGTACCTAGCTCGTTGGCCTCCTATCATGGAGGCTTGAAATAACTTAGTACCTAGCTCGTTGGCCTCCTATCATGGAGGCTTGAAATAACTTAGTACCTAGCTCGTTGGCCTCCTATCATGGAGGCTTGAAATAACTTAGTACCTAGCTCGTTGGCCTCCTATAATGGAGGCTTGAAATAACTTAGTACCTAGCTCGTTGGCCTTCTATCATGGAGGCTTGAAATAACTTAGTACCTAGCTCGTTGGCCTCCTATCATGGAGGCTTGAAATAACTTAGTACCTAGCTCGTTGGCCTCCTATCATGGAGGCTTGAAATAACTTAGTACCTAGCTCGTTGGCCTCCTATAATGGAGGCTTGAAATAACTTAGTACCTAGCTCGTTGGCCTCCTATCATGGAGGCTTGAAATAACTTAGTACCTAGCTCGTTGGCCTCCTATCATGGAGGCTTGAAATAACTTAGTACCTAGCTCGTTGGCCTCCTATCATGGAGGCTTGAAATAACTTAGTACCTAGCTCGTTGGCCTTCTATCATGGAGGCTTGAAATAACTTAGTATCTAGCTCGTTGGCCTTCTATCATGGAGGCTTGAAATAACTTAGTACCTAGCTCGTTGGCCTCCTATCATGGAGGCTTGAAATAACTTAGTACCTAGCTCGTTGGCCTCCTATCATGGAGGCTTGAAATAACTTAGTACCTAGCTCGTTGGCCTCCTATCATGGAGGCTTGAAATAACTTAGTACCTAGCTCGTTGGCCTCCTATCATGGAGGCTTGAAATAACTTAGTACCTAGCTCGTTGGCCTCCTATCATGGAGGCTTGAAATAACTTAGTACCTAGCTCGTTGGCCTCCTATCATGGAGGCTTGAAAAAACTTAGTACCTAGCTCGTTGGCCTCCTATCATGGAGGCTTGAAATAACTTAGTACCTAGCTCGTTGGCCTTCTATCATGGAGGCTTGAAATAACTTAGTACCTAGCTCGTTGGCTTTCTATCATGGAGGCTTGAAATAACTTAGTACCTAGCTCGTTGGCTTTCTATCATGGAGGCTTGAAATAACTTAGTACCTAGCTCGTTGGCCTTCTATCATGGAGGCTTGAAATAACTTAATACCTAGCTCGTTGGCCTTCTATCATGGAGGCTTGAAATAACTTAGTATCTAGCTCGTTGGCCTTCTATCATGGAGGCTTGAAATAACTTAGTACCTAGCTCGTTGGCCTCCTATCATGGAGGCTTGAAATAACTTAGTACCTAGCTCGTTGGCCTCCTATCATGGAGGCTTGAAATAACTTAGTACCTAGCTCGTTGGCCTTCTATCATGGAGGCTTGAAATAACTTAGTACCTAGCTCGTTGGCTTTCTATCATGGAGGCTTGAAATAACTTAGTACCTAGCTCGTTGGCTTTCTATCATGGAGGCTTGAAATAACTTAGTACCTAGCTCGTTGGCCTTCTATCATGGAGGCTTGAAATAACTTAATACCTAGCTCGTTGGCCTTCTATCATGGAGGCTTGAAATAACTTAGTATCTAGCTCGTTGGCCTTTTATCATGGAGGCTTGAAATAACTTAGTACCTAGCTCGTTGGCCTCCTATCATGGAGGCTTGAAATAACTTAGTACCTAGCTCGTTGGCTTTCTATCATGGAGGCTTGAAATAACTTAGTACCTAGCTCGTTGGCTTTCTATCATGGAGGCTTGAAATAACTTAGTACCTAGCTCGTTGGCCTTCTATCATGGAGGCTTGAAATAACTTAATACCTAGCTCGTTGGCCTTCTATCATGGAGGCTTGAAATAACTTAGTATCTAGCTCGTTGGCCTTCTATCATGGAGGCTTGAAATAACTTAGTACCTAGCTCGTTGGCCTCCTATCATGGAGGCTTGAAATAACTTAGTACCTAGCTCGTTGGCCTCCTATCATGGAGGCTTGAAATAACTTAGTACCTAGCTCGTTGGCCTTCTATCATGGAGGCTTGAAATAACTTAGTACCTAGCTCGTTGGCTTTCTATCATGGAGGCTTGAAATAACTTAGTACCTAGCTCGTTGGCTTTCTATCATGTAGGCTTGAAATAACTTAGTACCTAGCTCGTTGGCCTTCTATCATGGAGGCTTGAAATAACTTAATACCTAGCTCGTTGGCCTTCTATCATGGAGGCTTGAAATAACTTAGTACCTAGCTCGTTGGCCTCCTATAATGGAGGCTTGAAATAACTTAGTACCTAGCTCGTTGGCCTTCTATCATGGAGGCTTGAAATAACTTAGTACATAGCTCGTTGGCCTCCTATCATGGAGGCTTGAAATAACTTAATACCTAGCTCGTTGGCCTCCTATCATGGAGGCTTGAAATAACTTAGTACCTAGCTCGTTGGCCTCCTATAATGGAGGCTTGAAATAACTTAGTACCTAGCTCGTTGGCCTTCTATCCTGGAGGCTTGAAATAACTTAGTACCTAGCTCGTTGGCCTCCTATAATGGAGGCTTGAAATAACTTAGTACCTAGCTCGTTGGCCTTCTATCATGGAGGCTTGAAATAACTTAGTACCTAGCTCGTTGGCTTTCTATCATAGAGGCTTGAAATATATTAGTACCTAGCTCGTTGGCCTTCTATCATGGAGGCTTGAAATAACTTAGTACCTAGCTCATTGGCCTTCTATCATGGAGGCTTGAAATAACTTAGTACCTAGCTCGTTGGCTTTCTATCATAGAGGCTTGAAATAACTTAGTACCTAGCTCGTTGGCCTCCTATAATGGAGGCTTGAAATAACTTAGTACCTAGCTCGTTGGCCTTCTATCATGGAGGCTTGAAATAACTTAATACCTAGCTCGTTGGCCTTCTATCATGGAGGCTTGAAATAACTTAGTACCTAGCTCGTTGGCCTTCTATCATGGAGGCTTTTGTAAAGGCAGCACGGAAACCTTCTCCGGGATCTCCCCCCCCCCCCATATAAACTGTTTGACCCTAGCGAACTATGCTATTAGCATGAAAGTTGCGCTAGACAAAACAATTAATACAAATCTCTCCAATCAAACACATTTATTCCTGTTAGTCTAGAATAGTCTAAATCTGTTACAATTTAATTAATATACTGATTTATAATAATTAAAGCCATTCCACTCGATATAAGCTTAATTTTTTAAAGTATTATTTATATTTTACTGGTTTAAGTTTTTCTTCAGTATTAAATGGTTTTGGCTCTAAGACAACTTCATAACGTGCTGATTCTCTGAGCGCATCCTGACAGAATGTTCTCTCAGATCTTTAAGAACGACCCCCCCCCTTCCCAAACTGAAAACTGTTTGAGAAGTCAATGCAATAATGAAATATTAAAACTAGGATTCAGCTTCACATTTCTCTAAATAGTTTCTGAAAGTGGGTGCACAAGAGCGCATTGTTCCAGTTCTATTTTATTTATTAAGAACATTTGTGTTGTCACAGAAGAACGGCTATTGTGGATTTTCTAGAAAGAATTCCCTGTGACAAAGAATATTATATCTACTTCTTCTCCCTGAGGTGTAATAATTTTACTACTGCTTATGTTTTTCAATTAATATCTATAGGTATTTAATACAAGTAATATTGAAATGTATGGCTGTGATCATTTCAAAGCAGTGAACACCAGCCAAGTGTTGGCAACGACGAGAGCAGCGTTTCTCAAACTGTGGGTCTCGCCCCTGAGGGTAAAGGGGTGCAACGTACCGACGAACAAAGGCGTAGACTGCTTAGGTGGTGGCAAAGTATGAATACTGATCCTTAACTCTTTCTCTCTGTAATTATTTACCACATTCTGGTGGAATCAACGCTGGTATCGTCAGTTAGGAGAGAAAGAGTTAATCTTCGGAATCGAAGACAATGTTAAAATTATATCATAGAAAAAAAGAAAATAAAAAAAAAAGGTTAATACACTTCAAGTATGTATAACACGTACACGCACACACACACGCACAAGCAAGATGACTGATAGCTTGCGTTGTGAGAGAAATGAAAGAAAAGATAATTTTGACAAGTTTCGTGTCTGACCAATGACATGTCTCAAGAGGTAAAGACTACAAATCGTGGACTGCAGTACTACAGTGTAACACCCGTACATTTTACTACAGTGTACTATCTGTAACTTTTACTTCAAAAGCGTTAAGTGCAGACGATCTGTCAGCCATGACAGATCACGTGGTCACTAGTAAAATCTAGAACGTATTGAAACTACGCAGACGTGAGATGATCCAATCACTTTTATTCAATGTCGTTTCGTTTTTTAACAGTTTCAAATAAAAATGTAAGCGATTTAAGGATTTTTCAAGTTCAAGGTCAGCAGTGACGCAAGGAATTGTTTTCTCTTGCGTAAAAACTTGTTTTTGACAGTCTGCTAATATTTAAGGCAAGACCTGATGACAACTTAAGCCTGTCTTTTATACCCGGACATGCCAGAGCACCAGTCATTCAAGAATGTACACATCCATCTGAAGAAATTTAACAGAAACGCACATAGGTGCGTTATAAAACCCGAGTCTGTGGGGCAACCACGTTACAACAACCAAACATGTAGACATTGATACGAGCCAATAAATAGTAAGGTGACCAATTATCAAGAGAATCTCAGACTGAAGACATTTATTTCTGGGAATAACCTTGTTGGGTCTTGTCTTGTTGGGTCTTGTTAGGGCGTGATGACAGGGGGTCACGATGCCCCGGGCGCCACCCTCAAAGCGAAAGGACCAAAAAAATAAAATTATTGTAGATCTTCTTATCTTATATAATACAGACGTTACTTCAAAAAAGAAGATGATTACGTCCTACGCGTCACGCATTTAGTCATGCATATTAACCAATGACTTAAATTCTGCCAAGTCACTGGTTTTCCTGGCTAGCTGAGTTAGGTACTACATTTTAAGGTTATTTGTATTCTATTATTATTAAATCCTTTTTATTTCTATGTGATGTTCATGGAAATGGGGGGGAGGGGGGCGCCAATAAAGTTTCCCTGGCGGATGTTTTGCTCACTTCTGGGTCTTCTGACCCGCCCCCCTCCCCCCGTAACACATAAACTGTTTCTAAATTTTGGCGCCAAACCAATTTTGATTTTCCCCTTTCCTGTATTAAGAAAAAAAACTCACAATATTTTTGTGTAGTATCTCCACCCATGAGCTTACCATTTCCAATCTAGTGAAGTAATGAAGCAGTGGTCACTGAGACAAACATGATACTACCGAAAACCCGCTGTGTGGACTGAGTGGAGTGTGTTAGATCTCATTGTCTCAACCATGTATAACGTAGACTCTGGTGGTATTGTGTAACAGTAATAATATGTTCATTAAATGGACTCCAACAACATAACATATTTTTTTGTTAGAGATTGTAAAGACACAGTGCAAGCTTTGGTAACACCGGATATAAGCCCAACGGTAATATATTAATTAACGATTTATATTGACTAAGTATCGCTTTAATCATCCAGTTCAATTAAAACACAGAGACACGTGATGCCCATGATGACGTACACATGACTGATGACATCCCCAGAGGCTAACCATGACCTACAAAACTTGAAACAAAAATATGATGGTCATAGACCGTGATAATACTCACCTTTATGCTTTCAACATTAGTTTAGCCCACATTAGTAGACACACATTAGTAAACACACATTAGTTAAACACACATTAGTAAACACGCATATCTAAAAAAAAGAATTAAATAAACACAGAATAACTTAACACACATTAACTAAACACATATTTATTAAAATATATTAATCAAGCATAATTTAATTAAATAAACATTAACCAAACTTTTAACAATCAAAAACACCTTAATTAACTACTGTATGTACTAGAACTAGACAGAGGTTAACCAGTGGTATATCAGTAAGGCACAAATGGTGTATATATAGGAATGTAAATATTTCATTAAATTTAACCCTAGTCTCAAAGCATAAGAATACCTCAGAATAATCAATTTAAAATCTGTTTGATGATTATGTAATGTAAAAAAATTAGAAGTCATCAACCAGGTAATTTGTGAAATGTGGTTCAAGGGCCTCGGGTTCAAAGTCATCAATAACAAGAGTAAAGGCCTTTAAAAAAAATATGTTTAATTTCTGAGTTTTCAACAATTAGAGCAGTGCAGCTAGTATAACGCCACGAAGATGACCTACTAAACTCATTGACCTAGTTACTGTAGCACAGTTGACTGTTTTGGTGCAGCTAGTATAACGCCACGAACATGACCTACTAAACTCATCTGACCTAGTTACTGTAGCACAGTTGACTGTTTTGATGAGACTTTCTTTAGGAGCGAAACATAAACAAAAAGACGAAGGTAACGAATGCGATAGCAGGAAGAGATGAGAGACAAAGAGAAAAAAGAAGAGAAAAAAAAGAAGAGAAAAAGATGAATAGAGAAAGAAGAAGAGAGACAGAATAGGAAAGAAGAAGAGAGACAGAAGAGAGAAAGAAGGAGAGAGAAATTAGAGAAAGAAGAGAGAAAAAAAGAAGATGAGAGAAAAAGGACTCAAAAGGAGAAAATGGGGGGAAAAAAGAGAGAAGGAAGAGTTGTTCATGACTAAAGTTCAGTTTGAGTTGATGTATATAAAGAATATCTGTATGTAGGTATGTATATATCTGTATGTATGTATAGAATATCTGTATGTAGGTATAGAATATCTGTATGTAGGTATGTATATCTGTATGTATGTATACAATATCTGTATGTAGGTATAGAATATCTGTATGTAGGTATGTATATCTGTATGTATGTATACAATATCTGTATGTAGGTATAGAATATCTGTATGTAGGTATGTATATCTGTATGTATGTATACAATATCTGTATGTATATATAGAATATCTGTATGTATATATAGAATATCTGTATGTATATATAGAATATCTGTATGTATATAAAGAATATCTGTATGTAGGTATGTATATCTGTATGTGTGTATACAATATCTGTATGTAGGTATAGAATATCTGTATGTATGTATAGAATATCTGTATGTATATATAGAATATCTGTATGTATATATAGAATGTATGTATATATAGAATATCTGTATGTAGGTATGTATATCTGTATGTATGTATAGAATATCTGTATGTAGGTATGTATATCTGTATGTGTGTATACAATATCTGTATGTATGTATAGAATATCTGTATGGATATAGAATATCTGTATGTATGTATAAAATATCTGTATGTAGGTATGTATATCGGTACATCTTTTCGAGCTTCATTCATTACTACATTCTCTATTCTAAAACAAATAACAAAGAGATTTGAAAGAAAGAGATTTCAAAGAAAGACTGCTGAGTGTTGCTATCTAGGACAGATGATATATACATATACTACGCCATTGTTGAAAAAGTTGGTATCTATCTATATATATATATAATTATCTTCATGGCTCAAGAGTTTGGACACCAAGTAATGGAAAGATCACTCTTTTAATTTCTGAAAGTCGGACGGACTAGAGTTACCCCACGTAATTTTAGAGGCGAAAAAAAAAAAGGGGGGGGGGAGACAACAATTAGTATTCACCCGTCACTAAATAGCAGGGCCGGACTTAACCATTGTAGGGCCCAATGCGAAACGGACTTCGCGGGGCCAAGTTTGGGTAGGGATAAGGATAATAAGAGAAAAATTACTACACGAACCTTGGGTGTAGCGAAGTCATACAGTATATCATAAGAATTATGTTTCCTACATAGATCACGCTAAATAGCAAGAATTACCAAATGTTTTAATCTATCTACGAGAATAGTTGACCTAAGTAGTTCTTTATTAGTTTGAGGCGCGAGAAACTTCTTTCACACCCAAAAATGACAATTTTTGTCTATATATTTCAGGAGATTTGTATGAGTTTTCAAAAGATTTTTTAATTTCCGGAGATTTCCAGGACTTTTTCGTATATTTTGTAATGTCAGGAGATTTCCAGGAGCTCCTCTGTTATGATTTATAAAATGGTTTAATTTAATAGAATTAGCGCAGGTCCTATGAAAGTGCGGGGCACACAGTGGACCCATAGGTTGCAGTGACCTAAGGCTGGCCCTGCAAAATAGCGGCGTATGCTACGCATCTGGTCGACTAGTATATGTTTATTTTGCCAGGAACACTCTTAAACTCAATATCCGGCTTTTTTCACTGTTGTTTACTGCCATGGCATATCATCTATTGATCGAATTTTATACTTCAAAGGATCTATGTTTTTAGTACGAAAATGCTAATTGCAGGTATTATTAAACTTTAAAGGATCTAATTGTTGTCCTTTATATATTGAAGAATCTGAAAGTTGCGCTTGATAACAAAGTGAAATCCTTCAGTACTATTCAAAGCTTTGGTTGAGACAGCTTGTGAAGAGGAGCGAGGGGGGGGGGGGGTGGGGAATGGGTGTCAAGAAGGAAGGTGTCAATGGAAAGGTCACAGCGACAGCGATTGCAGGTCAGTCGGACAGCGGTGACATGGAAACAAGGCGGGAGACAAGACTTGCACAACGGGGACGGGGATCAGACAAGAAAATAAAAGAGTGTCGGGGGGAGAGGGGGGGGGGACAAAAGTACAACTCGGTGTAATTGGATTTATTTAGGATCCCAATTAATTTCTCTCTCTCTCTCTCTCTCTCTCTCTCACACACACACACAATGTGCATCTTTGTCCTTCTATCACTTTTCACTTTCTTACTTTACTCTAGTATCAGATTTTCTCTCTTTCTCTCTCTCAATTTCTCACTTTCCTCTAGTATCAGACTTTCTCTCTTTCTCACTTTCCTCTAGTATCAGACTTTCTCTCTTTCTCACTTTCCTCTAGTATCAGACTTTCTCTCTTTCTCTCTCTCACACTTTACTCTAGTATCAGATTTTCTCTCTTTCTCTCTCTCAATTTCTCACTTTCCTCTAGTATCAGACTTTCTCTCTTTCTCACTTTCCTCTAGTATCAGACTTTCTCTCTTTCTCACTTTCCTCTAGTATCAGACTTTCTCTCTTTCTCTCTCTCACACTTTACTCTAGTATTAGACTTTCTCTCTTTCTCTCTCTCACACTTTACTCTAGTATCAGACTTTCTCTCTTTCTCTCTCTCACACTTTACTCTAGTATCAGACTTTCTCTCTTTCTCTCTTTCTCTCTCTCACACTTTCCTCTAGAATCACACTTTCTCTCTTTCTCTCTCTCACACTTTCCTCTAGTATCAGACTTTCTCTCTTTCTCTCTCTCACACTTTACTCTAGTATCAGACTTTCTCTCTCTCTCACTTTCCTCTAGTATCAGACTTTCTCTCTTTCTCTCTCTCACACTTTACTCTAGTATCAGACTTTCTCTCTCTCACACTTTCCTCTAGTATCAGACTTTCTCTCTTTCTCTCTCTCACACTTTACTCTAGTATCAGACTTTCTCTCTTTCTCTCTCTCACACTTTCCTCTAGTATCAGACTTTCTCTCTTTCTCTCTTTCTCTCTCTCACACTTTACTCTAGCATCACACTTTCTCTCTTTCTCTCTCTCACACTTTCCTCTAGTATCAGACTTTCTCTCTCTCACACTTTACTCTAGCATCACACTTTCTCTCTTTCTCTCTCTCACACTTTCCTCTAGTATCAAGCTTTCTCTCTTTCTCTCTCTCACACTTTACTCTAGTATCAGACTTTCTCTCTTTCTCTCTCTCAATTTCTCACTTTCCTCTAGTATCAGACTTTCTCTCTCTCACACTTTACTCTAGCATCACACTTTCTCTCTTTCTCTCTCTCACACTTTCCTCTAGTATCAGACTTTCTCTCTTTCTCTCTCTAACACTTTACTCTAGTATCAGACTTTCTCTCTTTCTCTCTCTCACACTTTACTCTAGTATCAGATTTTCTCTCTTTCTCTCTCTCAATTTCTCACTTTCCTCTAGTATCAGAGTTTCTCTCTTTCTCACTTTCCTCTAGTATCAGACTTTCTCTCTTTCTCACTTTCCTCTAGTATCAGACTTTCTCTCTTTCTCTCTCTCTCACTTTACTCTAGCATCAGCCTTTCTCTCTTTCTCTCTTTCACTTTCTCACTTTCCTCTAGTATCAGACTTTCTCTCTTTCACTTTCTCACTTTACTCTAGTATCAGACTTTCTCTCTTTCTCTCTCTCTCACTTTCCTCTAGTATCAGACTTTCTCTCTTTCTCTCTCTCTCACTTTACTCTAGCATCACACTTTCTCTCTTTCTCTCTCTCACACTTTCCTCTAGTATCAGACTTTCTCTCTTTCTCTCTCTCACACTTTACTCTAGCATCACACTTTCTCTCTTTCTCTCTCTCACACTTTACTCTAGTATCAGACTTTCTCTCTTTCTCTCTCTCACACTTTCCTCTAGTATCAGACTTTCTCTCTTTCTCTCTTTCTCTCTCTCACACTTTCCTCTAGTATCAGACTTTCTCTCTTTCTCTCTCTCACACTTTACTCTAGTATCAGACTTTCTCTCTCTCACACTTTCCTCTAGTATCAGACTTTCTCTCTTTCTCTCTCTCACACTTTACTCTAGTATCAGACTTTCTCTCTTTCTTTCTCTCACACTTTCCTCTAGTATCAGACTTTCTCTCTTTCTCTCTCTCACACTTTACTCTAGCATCACACTTTCTCTCTTTCTCTCTCTCACACTTTCCTCTAGTATCAGACTTTCTCTCTTTCTCTCTCTCACACTTTACTCTAGTATCAGACTTTCTCTCTTTCTCTCTTTCTTTCTCTCACACTTTCCTCTAGTATCAGACTTTCTCTCTCTCACACTTTACTCTAGCATCACACTTTCTCTCTTTCTCTCTCTCACACTTTCCTCTAGTATCAGACTTTCTCTCTTTCTCTCTCTCACACTTTACTCTAGTATCAGACTTTCTTTCTCTCTCTCACACTTTACTCTAGTATCAGATTTTCTCTCTTTCTCTCTCTCAATTTCTCACTTTCCTCTAGTATCAGACTTTCTCTCTTTCTCACTTTCCTCTAGTATCAGACTTTCTCTCTTTCTCACTTTCCTCTAGTATCAGACTTTCTCTCTTTCTCTCTCTCTCACTTTACTCTAGCATCAGCCTTTCTCTCTTTCTCTCTTTCACTTTCTCACTTTCCTCTAGTATCAGACTTTCTCTCTTTCACTTTCTCACTTTCCTCTAGTATCAGACTTTCTCTCTTTCACTTTCTCACTTTACTCTAGTATCAGACTTTCTCTCTTTCTCTCTCTCTCTTTCCTCTAGTATCAGACTTTCTCTCTTTCTCTCTCTCTCACTTTACTCTAGCATCACACTTTCTCTCTTTCTCTCTCTCACACTTTCCTCTAGTATCAGACTTTCTCTCTTTCTCGTTCTCACACTTTACTCTAGCATCACACTTTCTCTCTTTCTCTCTCTCACACTTTACTCTAGTATCAGACTTTCTCTCTTTCTCTCTCTCACACTTTCCTCTAGCATCACACTTTCTCTCTTTCTCTCTCTCACACTTTACTCTAGTATCAGACTTTCTCTCTCTCACACTTTACTCTAGCATCACACTTTCTCTCTTTCTCTCTCTTACACTTTCCTCTAGTATCAGACTTTCTCTCTCTCACACTTTACTCTAGCATCACACTTTCTCTCTTTCTCTCTCTCACACTTTCCTCTAGTATCAGACTTTCTCTCTTTCTCTCTCTCACACTTTACTCTAGTATCAGACTTTCTCTCTTTCTCTCTCTCACACTTTACTCTAGTATCAGACTTTCTCTCTCTCACACTTTACTCTAGCATCACACTTTCTCTCTTTCTCTCTCTCACACTTTCCTCTAGTATCAGACTTTCTCTCTCTCACACTTTACTCTAGCATCACACTTTCTCTCTTTCTTTCTCTCACACTTTCCTCTAGTATCAGACTTTCTCTCTTTCTCTCTCTCACACTTTACTCTAGTATCAGACTTTCTCTCTTTCTCTCTCTCACACTTTACTCTAGCATCACACTTTCTCTCTTTCTCTCTCTCACACTTTCCTCTAGTATCAGACTTTCTCTCTTTCTCTCTCTCACACTTTACTCTAGTATCAGACTTTCTCTCTTTCTCTCTCTCACACTTTCCTCTAGTATCAGACTTTCTCTCTTTCTCTCTCTCACACTTTCCTCTAGCATCAGACTTTCTCTCTTTCACTTTCTCACTTTACTCTAGTATCAGACTTTCTCTCTTTCTCTCTCTCACACTTTCCTCTAGCATCAGACTTTCTCTCTTTCACTTTCTCACTTTACTCTAGTATCAGACTTTCTCTCTTTCTCTCTCTCACTTTCCTCTAGTATCAGACTTTCTCTCTTTCTCTCTCTCACACTTTCCTCTAGCATCACACTTTCTCTCTTTCACTTTCTCACTTTACTCTAGTATCAGACTTTCTCTCTTTCTCTCTCTCACACTTTCCTCTAGTATCAGACTTTCTCTCTTTCTCTCTCTCACACTTTACTCTAGCATCAGACTTTCTCTCTTTCTCTCTCTCACACTTTCCTCTAGCATCAGACTTTCTCTCTTTCTCTCTCTCACACTTTACTCTAGCATCAGACTTTCTCTCTTTCTCTCTCTCACACTTTCCTCTAGTATCAGACTTTCTCTCTTTCTCTCTTTCACACTTTCCTCTAGTATCAGACTTTCTCTCTTTCTCTCTCTCACACTTTACTCTAGCATCAGACTTTCTCTCTTTCTCTTTCACACTTTCCTCTAGCATCAGACTTTCTCTCTTTCTCTCTCTCACACTTTCCTCTAGTATCAGACTTTCTCTCTTTCTCTCTAACTTTACTCTAGCATCACACTTTCTCTCTTTCACTTTCTCACTTTACTCTAGTATCAGACTTTCTCTCTTTCTCACTTTCCTCTAGTATCAGACTTTCTCTCTTTCTCTCTCTCTTACTTTACTCTAGCATCAGCCTTTCTCTCTTTCTCTCTTTCACTTTCTCACTTTCCTCTAGTATCAGACTTTCTCTCTTTCACTTTCTCACTTTACTCTAGTATCAGACTTTCTCTCTTTCTCTCTCTCTCACTTTCCTCTAGTATCAGACTTTCTCTCTTTCTCTCTCTCTCACTTTACTCTAGCATCACACTTTCTCTCTTTCTCTCTCTCACACTTTCCTCTAGTATCAGACTTTCTCTCTTTCTCTCTCTCACACTTTACTCTAGCATCACACTTTCTCTTTTTCTCTCTCTCACACTTTACTCTAGTATCAGACTTTCTCTCTTTCTCTCTCTCACACTTTCCTCTAGTATCAGACTTTCTCTCTTTCTCTCTTTCTCTCTCTCACACTTTCCTCTAGTATCAGACTTTCTCTCTTTCTCTCTCTCACACTTTACTCTAGTATCAGACTTTCTCTCTCTCACACTTTCCTCTAGTATCAGACTTTCTCTCTTTCTCTCTCTCACACTTTACTCTAGTATCAGACTTTCTCTCTTTCTTTCTCTCACACTTTCCTCTAGTATCAGACTTTCTCTCTTTCTCTCTCTCACACTTTACTCTAGCATCACACTTTCTCTCTTTCTCTCTCTCACACTTTCCTCTAGTATCAGACTTTCTCTCTTTCTCTCTCTCACACTTTACTCTAGTTTCAGACTTTCTTTCTCTCTCTCACACTTTACTCTAGAATCAGATTTTCTCTCTTTCTCTCTCTCAATTTCTCACTTTCCTCTAGTATCAGACTTTCTCTCTTTCTCACTTTCCTCTAGTATCAGACTTTCTCTTTCTCTCTCTCTCACTTTACTCTAGCATCAGCCTTTCTCTCTTTCTCTCTTTCACTTTCTCACTTTCCTCTAGTATTAGACTTTCTCTCTTTCACTTTCTCACTTTCCTCTAGTATCAGACTTTCTCTCTTTCACTTTCTCACTTTACTCTAGTATCTGACTTTCTCTCTTTCTCTCTCTCACACTTTACTCTAGCATCACACTTTCTCTCTTTCTCTCTCTCACACTTTACTCTAGTATCAGACTTTCTCTCTTTCTCTCTCTCACACTTTCCTCTAGCATCACACTTTCTCTCTTTCTCTCTCTCACACTTTCCTCTAGTATCAGACTTTCTCTCTTTCTCTCTCTCACACTTTACTCTAGTATCAGACTTTCTCTCTTTCTCTCTCTCACACTTTACTCTAGTATCAGACTTTCTCTCTCTCACACTTTACTCTAGCATCACACTTTCTCTCTTTCTCTCTCTCACACTTTCCTCTAGTATCAGACTTTCTCTCTCACACACTTTACTCTAGCATCACACTTTCTCCCTTTCTCTCTCTCACACTTTCCTCTAGTATCAGACTTTCTCTCTTTCTCTCTCTCACACTTTACTCTAGTATCAGACTTTCTCTCTTTCTCTCTCTCCCACTTTACTCTAGCATCACACTTTCTCTCTTTCTCTCTCTCACACTTTCCTCTAGTATCAGACTTTCTCTCTTTCTCTCTCTCACACTTTACTCTAGTATCAGACTTTCTCTCTTTCTCTCTCTCACACTTTCCTCTAGTATCAGACTTTCTCTCTTTCTCTCTCTCACACTTTCCTCTAGCATCAGACTTTCTCTCTTTCACTTTCTCACTTTACTCTAGTATCAGACTTTCTCTCTTTCTCTCTCTCACACTTTCCTCTAGCATCAGACTTTCTCTCTTTCACTTTCTCACTTTACTCTAGTATCAGACTTTCTCTCTTTCTCTCTCTCACACTTTCCTCTAGTATCAGACTTTCTCTCTTTCTCTCTCTCACACTTTACTCTAGCATCAGACTTTCTCTCTTTCTCTCTCTCACACTTTCCTCTAGCATCAGACTTTCTCTCTTTCTCTCTCTCACACTTTACTCTAGCATCAGACTTTCTCTCTTTCTCTCTCACACTTTCCTCTAGTATCAGACTTTCTCTCTTTCTCTCTTTCACACTTTCCTCTAGTATCAGACTTTCTCTCTTTCTCTCTCTCACACTTTACTCTAGCATCAGACTTTCTCTCTTTCTCTTTCACACTTTCCTCTAGCATCAGACTTTCTCTCTTTCTCTCTCTCACACTTTCCTCTAGTATCCGACTTTCTCTCTTTCTCTCTAACTTTACTCTAGCATCACACTTTCTCTCTTTCACTTTCTCACTTTACTCTAGTATCAGACTTTCTCTCTTTCTCTCTCTCTCACTTTCCTCTAGCATCAGACTTTCTCTCTTTCTCTCTCTCACACTTTTCTCTAGTATCAGACTTTCTCTCTTTCTCTCTTTCACACTTTCCTCTAGCATCAGACTTTCTCTCTTTCTTTCTCTCACACTTTCCTCTAGTATCAGACTTTCTCTCTTTCTCTCTTTCACACTTTCCTCTAGTATCAGACTTTCTCTCTTTCTCTCTCTCACACTTTACTCTAGCATCAGACTTTCTCTCTTTCTCTTTCTCACTTTCCTCTAGTATCAGACTTTCTCTCTTTCTCTCTCTCTCACTTTACTCTAGCATCACACTTTCTCTCTTTCACTTTCTCACTTTCCTCTAGTATCAGACTTTCTCTCTTTCTCTCTAACTTTACTCTAGCATCACACTTTCTCTCTTTCACTTTCTCACTTTACTCTAGTATCAGACTTTCTCTCTTTCTCTCTCTCTCACTTTCCTCTAGTATCAGACTTTCTCTCTTTCTCTCTCTCACACTTTACTCTAGTATCAGACTTTCTCTCTCTCACACTTTACTCTAGCATCACACTTTCTCTCTTTCTCTCTCTCACACTTTCCTCTAGTATCAGACTTTCTCTCTCTCACACTTTACTCTAGCATCACACTTTCTCCCTTTCTCTCTCTCACACTTTCCTCTAGTATCAGACTTTCTCTCTTTCTCTCTCTCCCACTTTACTCTAGCATCACACTTTCTCTCTTTCTCTCTCTCACACTTTCCTCTAGTATCAGACTTTCTCTCTTTCTCTCTCTCACACTTTACTCTAGTATCAGACTTTCTCTCTTTCTCTCTCTCACACTTTCCTCTAGTATCAGACTTTCTCTCTTTCTCTCTCTCACACTTTCCTCTAGCATCAGACTTTCTCTCTTTCACTTTCTCACTTTACTCTAGTATCAGACTTTCTCTCTTTCTCTCTCTCACACTTTCCTCTAGCATCAGACTTTCTCTCTTTCACTTTCTCACTTTACTCTAGTATCAGACTTTCTCTCTTTCTCTCTCTCACACTTTACTCTAGCATCAGACTTTCTCTCTTTCTCTCTCACACTTTCCTCTAGTATCAGACTTTCTCTCTTTCTCTCTTTCACACTTTCCTCTAGTATCAGACTTTCTCTCTTTCTCTCTCTCACACTTTACTCTAGCATCAGACTTTCTCTCTTTCTCTTTCACACTTTCCTCTAGCATCAGACTTTCTCTCTTTCTCTCTCTCACACTTTCCTCTAGTATCAGACTTTCTCTCTTTCTCTCTAACTTTACTCTTGCATCACACTTTCTCTCTTTCACTTTCTCACTTTACTCTAGTATCAGACTTTCTCTCTTTCTATCTCTCTCACTTTCCTCTAGCATCAGACTTTCTCTCTTTCTCTCTCTCACACTTTCCTCTAGTATCAGACTTTCTCTCTTTCTCTCTTTCACACTTTCCTCTAGCATCAGACTTTCTCTCTTTCTCTCTCTCACACTTTCCTCTAGTATCAGACTTTCTCTCTTTCTCTCTTTCACACTTTCCTCTAGTATCAGACTTTCTCTCTTTCTCTCTCTCACACTTTACTCTAGCATCAGACTTTCTCTCTTTCTCTTTCTCACTTTCCTCTAGTATCAGACTTTCTCTCTTTCTCTCTCTCTCACTTTACTCTAGCATCACACTTTCTCTCTTTCACTTTCTCACTTTCCTCTAGTATCAGACTTTCTCTCTTTCTCTCTAACTTTACTCTAGCATCACACTTTCTCTCTTTCACTTTCTCACTTTACTCTAGTATCAGACTTTCTCTCTTTCTCTCTCTCTCACTTTCCTCTAGTATCAGACTTTCTCTCTTTCTCTCTCTCACACTTTACTCTAGTATCAGACTTTCTGTCTGAATTTTTGTTCTTACACTCTTTATGGTCTCTTTCCTCCGCTTCTCTATCACACACACACACACACACACAAACAATTTTCTCGCTCTAATTTCTGAAATACTCGAGGCTGTAACTCTTTCTATCTGTCAGTGTTTTTTGCTCCGTCTGTCTCTCTATCGCTTGTTTATGTTTTTCTTTCTGTATTTGTACCAAGTTTTTTTTTTTGTTATCTTTCATTCACAATAGTAAAAAAAAAAATTTGAATGGAACATGAAAAAAACAAAAACCTCGAAGACTTAATAAATTTGTCTGAAGGCCGTCGCTTGTCTCCTACAACAGGTCAATATGTCTTCCAGACCTGGGCCACCCAACAGCTGCAAGTTATTCATTACATAGAGTCTCTACAGGTCAGGTGCACGTCGACAGACAAACGAAAAAAAAAAAAAAGGGTGTAGAGAGTGTGTGGCGGGGGTCTAGACTGCTAATTTAATGTCTGAAACTCTATGTGCAGAACATTAATTCCCATTAATCGAAAGTGTGCGAAAGAGAAAAAGAATAATAGAGCAGAATAGAGAAACACAAAGTGAAACGGGAGTATAGACATTACAAAGATTAGGTCGTAGAGGGTTAACAAAACTTTTGGACTCCCAATGTCTTCCTATCTAGCCTCACATCGAACTTTACCTCTAGACCACTGGGAAAGTGTAGGTGAATGCTTAAAAGCTAAACCGAGTTGTCTGCCCCCCCCCCGCACACCTTTCTCTAACATACACACACACAGACTTTCTATACCTCTAAAGTGGCGCGATGGCTGAGTGGTAAAGTGATTGGCTTCCTAGTCTTCGGGTCCCGGGCTCAAATCCTGATGAAATATGGGGTTTTTAACTTTGGTTTAGGGTGCCTTTGAGTCCATCCAGCTGTAATGGGTCACTGACATTAGTTGGGAAAAAGCAAGGGCGTTGGTCGTTGTGCTGGCATTATGACACCCTCGTTAACCCGTGGGCCACAGAAACAGATGACCTTTACATCATCTTGCCTAGAGACCACAAGGTCTGAAAGGGGAACTCGACTTGTTACTTCTACGCTAGCATATCAAATAGAGCGGGGAGAAACAACACCAGAAGCACCACCTTGCTATTATAGCCTCACCTAGATGACGGGGTCAGTGAGCAAAACAAATTACAATGTATCATCATTTGTAAGCATTTTAATCCATTCTGAATTCTGGATCTAGCAACATTTCCACCCCAACTTCTATTATGAACATTTCAAGCCTAACCAAGATTAACAGCATTTCGACGGTAAGGACATTTCTTATCGCTGTGTAAACATGTCTATTAAAATGACGGGCCTCTCCAGTGACACTGGCGCCGTGACTCCACTGTCGCGCTGTAACTTCCAGAGGTCCGAAATCTCACAGATGACTAGACACGTGTTTTCACTTTGAAGCTCTACAAATATCCACTTGTGGTACTGATCAGGTGTGCTGTGGCGGCATTAGAAATACACAAAGTTGAGGTATTTACCGATGCGCCGTCTGTTGTAGTTTACGGGCGGCGATGTCCGGCACGGCACCCATGTCGTCTCTTGTGTTTATTTTAAGTAGAAACAATCTAATCTCTCGTGTTCGCAGCATCACTGACTAGAAGATAACTCATTTCGGCTTGCGGATCTTTTGAAACTTAATTTTGAAAGTTAAAGGTATGTTTCAGGTTTCTGCCTGGTCGAGTGGTGAGCGGCTCGGGCTGTGGTCACAATGTCCCGAGTTCCAACTCTGCTCGCTGCCATCGCCTGCCGACCTGCAGGACATTTAAGCGTAATACTTTTCCTTAGTTTTCATTGCAAAAGAGCTGAATAAAACGTATAAAACAAGAAACTTATTGACACTCATCATTCTTTCCCAAAGCTTGAATGTGTTTCGTTTTTTAATCGAGCCACATTGGGTTGAAATCACTTGTTCCAACATAATAACAGCACATATATATGTATCCCACAGGCTTAACTCACGGGATGTATTAATTGCACAAAGTTCAATGTTTACATAACATAGATCCTATAGGGAGGCACAAAGTTCAATGTTTACATAACATAGATCCTATAGGGAGGCACAAAGTTCAATGTTTACATAACATAGATCCTATAGGGAGGCACAAAGTTCAATGTTTACATAACATAGATCCTATAGGGAGGCACAAAGTTCACAGATTAGTTCTAGTCCATTCCTACGGCATCATTGTAAAGAACCAAGAAGTAAAAGAAAAGGAGAGCGTCGTAATATTCATGAGAACCACGGACTCATCTCACTGACCTTTATGTGATCGTTCGTATTTAGTGAAGTGAATATATCAACAAGATTTATAGTCTTCACAATGAAGACTATAAAGTGTTTAGATATAATCTTGGTTTTCAAATATTTATGTTAATTTATTGTGTGGGGAACATTCATCGATCGCTGGTACTTGCACCCGCTTTTGGAGGACTATATTTTGTCGTGAAATATGATATCACCATGTGTGGCCAGTAGGTCCAGGTTCGAATGATTGAGTGTGAAACAAAACTGTATGACAGAAGTGAACAATGAAAAAAAAAAATTCTTATTGACTCTTTAGAAATGTATACAGGCAAGTGTTAGCACTAGTTTTGTAGTTCCGTTCTACTGTAAAAATATGTTATTCCTACTGCGGAAATCAACCAGCTGTTGTATCTTGTATATTTATTGATTTAAATGTCAGGATTAAGATTGGTTACATTTGTCATGCATAACACATAAGACACAATGATAATGTGATGGTTATCACTAAGAGCGCATCTGTCCTATAAGATGAATATCACAGGAGTTGAAATGAGAAGCCTGACACACTCGCCAAGAGTGGGAGAACTAACTCACAAATAAACTCTGCACTCTATCCAGAAGAATTGAAGAAATTAATTGTAAATAAAATAAATAAGAAATGGACGAGCTCCCATCCAAATCACAAGAAAGATGACGCTTACTATAAGCTATCCCGACAAGACCAACGTCTAATCTTTCGACTCAGGACCGGACACAACAGAATGCGACAACACATGTTCCGGAAGCTCAAAATTGGAACCAGTGAAATCTGCCCATCACCAGAGAATGCCGACCACGTCCTCCAAAACTGCTCTCTTTACCAAGAGGCCCGTGTAAGACATTGGCCCCAAATCACCCCAATAGAAAAAAAACTATATGGAGAGCTCTCTGATTTGGAAACCACTGCGCAGTTCATCTCATGTATTGGTCTAGTCATCTGAACACTCCAACATAACAATGAGAACGAAGAAGAAGAAGAAGTTGTCGTAAAGTGTATGTACGCTTACATAATGTTCTTCTAGAATTATATCCCTGGTATAAGCATAACGATAACCGAGTCGAAAACCATGTCCGCTTAGTCTGACTTTAATACACTGAATGACTACACAACACACATTTCGTGAACACATTCTCACGGACGAGTTACAAGCACATGTAAACATAAGAACGATAACCGATACAGAATATAATTTTCATAACATTCACCCCCGGTTCAAATTATGCTAACTAGTATTATAAACAATGAAAGAATTAAGTAAGTGCTGAATAATAATAGAGATTCAAGTAAACAAACAATGTAGAATAGCATGACATTATGTAACATGTTGATATATCATGGTAAATCAAATAGCTTATTAAAATATAGCATGATAGATCAAATATCATATTAAAGTCAAGTCAACAAAGCCAAATGAAAGTAGTAAAATAAACAAGTGTCATTTTGGAGACAAGTATTGACAAAACTGAATGTCAAAATAAGAGTTCTAGTAAGCTGATGAGCTTTTACACTTTGTAGTTGGGCCTAGTTCTCCTTACTCTAAGATTGTATGTATGTGTAGTTTCATCTGCTTGAGTTTCGGACGGTCTGGCTATGTCTTCGGTGGTGCTGGTGGTTTCTTCAGGCATGATAGAATCAGTCGGTTGATTCCTGGGAGGTGAACTTTGGATGGGGCAGCCAATATCAAGCTCTGTTCTACTCATTTTCTATAACTTTTTGTTCCTCCCTAGGGGCTAACATTCGTAATGAGACAGTTTCCTCTCGGCCGTTTGGTGTTAGGATAACAGCGTAATGAGGGTTGCATTTTACCAAATCAACTTCCTCTTTTAAGGGATCATATTTAGACGATCTAACGTTCTTCTTCAACAGGACAGGGCCCGGACTGGTCAACCATGTTGGCAGGGATGTTCCGGAACCACTTCTTCGATTGAACCCAAGAAGTCGTTCATGCGGTGTCCTATTAGTTGCAGTGCATAGTAATGACCGGATGGACTGCAGAGCATCATTTAGTACTAGTTCCCATTTAGCTATGTCCAATTCCTTAGAATGTAATGCCAAGGTGATGGCTTTCCATAAAGTCCCGTTAAGTTTCTCTATTTGTCCGTTCCCTCTCGGGCTGTAAGGGGTCGTTCTACTGGTCGCAATTCCTCTCTCGTGGAGGAAAGGCTGCACCTCTGTAGACATAAAAAAGTTCCCCTGTCAGTGTGGACGTACGCTGGAAATCCAAATAGGGCGAATAGTTCATTGAGACATTTAACGACCGTAGAGGAAGACATATCGGGACATGCAAATGCAAATTTAGAACCTATTGTAGGTAAGATGGCGTACAATTCGTACATGACATTGTTATACCAATAATATCATACGATCATAATGTTATTGTGACTTTGTTTAACAATAGATTAAATGCACCTACATTCCACATTCAAAATTATTTAGAAACAAACGTTTACGAGACTTTCTCAAACAAAAGGAGAATTGTGCTTTATTTATATTTAAAAATGACGAACAGACGGAGAGAAAGACTACTTAAAAACAATTTCTTCTATGGTGGTAACAAAAAGCAACATTACACAGTTGTGTGTCAAAGATCAAAGCTTCTCATCATGAACTTAAAGGCAATGTTTGAAAACACTGCGGAAACATTTCAAAGGTGGCATTACAGGAAGTCAAGCCACAGAGCTTTCGGTTTCCCCACAGATAAAAGAGTTACACCATCAATCAGAAGATAACCAGTCCAGCAATTGTCACGAAGTTAATTGTATATTTGGATTTGCTTTGACTAAGTCCATAAAACCATTTGACGGCACTGGAACAGAGTTCTTCCATTTAGTTTTTAGGGGTTACCCAATTATGACGCCCAGACGAATACTGATTATTTTTTTATTTTTTTTGTTACCATTTCCTTCAATGTCATTGGCGCAACCAGCTCTCTATTTCTATAATTTCAGAAACGTGACATTATCAGCCACTAGGTGGGAGAATTATGAGGCTATCATGCAGTGGCGTAGCTAAAGGTGGGGAGGGGGGATATTTTTTTACATTAAATATTAAATACTACGCAAAATGCAGGGAACCCCAAAGAGGTCAACTCCTCCGGACCCCGAAATGATGGCAAATTCCTTGCTACGCCACTGCTTATATGAATAGAACATTTAACATGTTTTATACTATAAGTCTCTCTAACATAAATGGAGATTGAATCATTGCTGAAACTAATAATGATTTATCGTGAGATGTAACATAGAGTAATAGCAATAAGGTTGCACTAAGGTAGCACTAAGGTAGCAAGGTTGTTGAGAGAAGAAGGGTAAGAAAATATGGCGAAACAAAGATAAGCTCCGAGGGGGACTCAAACCATGGATCTTAGTGTTCATTAGTTTAATAACTACCACTTCTGAAGCTCTATCTATATGTAATATGTTAATGTGCTCTTGTATAGTTAGAGCGAAATCATTGCAATTTAAACTACCGGGTCTTTGTCGTAGAAGAAGTTCGACTATGTGTTGACCCTAAAAATAGAATTGTTTATGAGGACGACTATGGGAGGGATGTGGTCGGGATCCGGAAGTGGAGTGTAATCAGATGAACCTGCGTGGCCCACTGGGTTCAATGTTAGGCTGGTAGCGTATGTGAAACTTCTTTCGTGACGAGTATCGTGCTGAGACTTATTCCTTCAGAGTACGTAATTAGGTCTCTCTATACAGAACTAGATCTAGACCTACTAGACTAGATCTTTAGAGTTCTAGATCAGACTTCTAGGCCTACTGTTAGACTTAGATCTAGACCTACTAGACTAGATCTTTAGAGTTCTAAATCAGAAGTCTAGGTCTACAGTTAGATCTAGACCTACTAGACTAGATCTTTAGAGATCTAAATCAGAAGTCTAGGTCTACAGTTAGATCTAGACCTACTAGACTAGATCTTTAGAGATCTAAATCAGAAGTCTAGGTCTAGTGTTAGATCTAAATGTCTATATAATGAACGTACCAATAAATAATCGTATACGTATGCCCAGTGGCCGTCGTTAGTATCAGCAGCTGACGTAATAATGTAATAATAACGGGCTCAATACCTGGTTTTAACTAAATATTTATTTTTAGTTTTAAAAAAATATATTTATTATATCTTAAGGTGTATAATGGAGGTAGTTTTATTAAAAAAATGTATTTTATTATTATTGTTGGGAAGCAACGGAGTAAGAACAAACCTTCCTTTTAGAATATGTTTACATTTAATTACAGACAATTTTCAATTTCATAAATTAAAACTATATCAGCCCAAACTTGGTATATCCTTTGATCACATAAACATTACTATTGTATTCTTCACATAGTGTTATTGAAAACATTTGTTTTCGTTCATTGACTAGATGTAGTCAGAATGATACTCGAATACAGATCGATTGATTAGTTGGAAACAAAATCAGTTGGGATGGAAATTGTTTTGCTGATTTCCTACAGCCGAAATATTATTGACTGTTAATGACATGATCTAATTAGGCAACTGGCGACCAGAAATGTTTGTTAATCATTACACTAGATAAACATTCAGAAAACAGTGCATAAACTCTGTAATTGATTCTACATGATGAGTCAATTAGTCAATGACATTTATTTGTAGGATATCGCTTTCTTCTTTCACGACCAACCAATCAAATTACAAAGGCAGGATTTAGAAAGAGCTGACAGTTTTGAACCAAAGCACGCACATAGAATCATTCTTTGCATTTTAGTGGTATTTGACTAAACACAACCCAAGGACAATCTATTTTTTTAATTCTGAATGTATTCTACTGCCAGTTCTCCATGACTACACTAGGAGCCACATCTAGTCAGATGGACGGGAAACTAAATGAAAACTGCGATTCTAATAAAAAAACAAACGAAACGAAAAGATTTACTCTCAAGTTTGTTTATCCTGTCTATGTGTTGTAGGAGAAGTCTGGAGCCATTTCCTCGCGCTCTTAACACTCTGAATGAAAACTTGGATTGGATTAGTTGAGGCCCATGATGGTTTCTTTTCTCTTATTACATTATCTTTCTTTTCCAGTTTTTAATTTTGTAATAATTTCACATTGAAATAAAATGTCACAATTCAATCATCACAACAACAACAACAAAAAAAACCTCGATATATTAATAAAACTCGAGCGGTGAGGCAGTAGGCCTATTACAACTCCAGAAATTAGATCCAGGTACTAACGGACTTTGCACTGGACTTAGTGGACTACCTGGATGAAGGGTTAAATCTGTGAGATCTTGTACTGTCGGTCAAGCGGTCACTCTAAAAAGTTTATTTCACGGAAACGTCGTTAGATCTGAGAGAGTTTGACCGGTAATCCCTAGACACCATTGGTCAACTCGGACATTGCCAGGGCGAGGTTTGTTTGGGTGCAAGTTTAAAATGTTAGATAACCAGGTGATGTAAATAGTCCATTTGTCCACCAGGTCATAGGTAAGTTATATCAATAGTTGGAGACACGTAGGCTGTGCCAAGTATATCATCATTGAATATATAAAGGTTAGGTCAAACAGGTCAAAGTTGAATGCATGTAGACTGGCATTATTCAGTACCAGTGACGTGGAGATATACTTGTCTTAAATTGGTTACAATTTTGGAAAAGCGTATCTACTAAATTATTGAGTCCGAGAGACCAGTCTTGACAAATTCATTCGAACAGATTTGATACTTTGTGCGATCATTCAAAACTGTAAGAATATAACAATTAACAACAAAAAAAAAACTACTTTGACTTGGAAGACTGAATGCTGAGGGCGATATACAAAAAATACAAAATCGAAGCTCGTGGTACAAAGTTTATATTCGGAACTTTGAGGTACATGACTTTTTTGGTAACTGGAAAACTCTACAGGAATAAGTTTATTGTTACGATACCTCTATTCAAGCCAGAACTTTATGGAGTCTGAATCCAGGAACCTGGACAGCTGATCTAAAAAAAGGCTCTAACGATTTTCCTAGAAATTTAACACTGAGAAAAGAATCACTAGCTTGTTGGTTTAATGTGAAAAGCTCTAGTTTCCCCGTTGTAAGTTTTCAAAGTAAAAATAAATAAATGTAAATTTGGCTAAAGACTAAATCTAGGTCTAGATCCAACATCGGTTTTGAAAGGACTATCGCATTCGGAAATTTCCGACTGTAAGGCTTGGTTCAAGAGTATAATAAATTAACGCTCAGGAAAATTTTGCGCATCGTCTTCTAAGTCTAGATCTTAAGGTCTATCATTAAGGTCTATCATTAAGGTCTATCATTAAGGTCTATCATTGAAATTATTCAATAAAAATAAAAAATAACTTGGCGTAGTCAGCCGTAGTGTACCGAAATTATGCCATAACAGTAAATTTAAAGTTGCTTCAATTTTATAGAAGTTTATCAGCTTTGCTTACATTTTTTACGTAAATCTAATATAGATTACATCTAGAAGTAGATCTAGACTAGATCAGAAATTTAGATTCATATAATAAACATATCAATAAATAATCGCACAAGTATGCCTAGCCCGCAGGGTGAATCACAAAAATCGTGTCAAGGGTTTGATACCTGAATTGAATCAAAAATGTTTACATTATTTTTTTAAAACTTATTGTTATTATATTGTAAGTTTTATATTGGACGTAGTGTCTTTTAATAAAATATTTTAAAATGTTTTTCTTGTTGATTCTTTCCTGTGAAACAATGGATGTGATGGTTGTCATAGTTCCAGACTAAATCACTTGACTCACTAGATTGAATAGTTGGGGGCATAGTCCTGGACTGGCAATGTCTGAATATTTAGTTCCAGAACTTTTGAAATTAACTTCATGTCTTGATTTTGAAAAAAAAAGAGACAAAGTTTCTCTGACAGAGTTTCGTTAAACAATCAAGTTTCTCTGACAGAGTTTCGTTACACAATCAAGTTTCTCTGACAGAGTTTCGTTACACAATCAAGTTTCTCTGACAGAGTTTCGTTACACAATCAAGTTTCTCTGACAGAGTTTCGTTACACAATCAAGTTTCTCTGACAGAGTTTCGTTACACAATCCAAGTTTCCTTGAGAACACAAAATGAAATGCAAGAAAATGTTCATAAAATCGTTTTCTGCAGAACTCCACGAAAAGTTTTGATTTAAGACTATGAGACTGTTCATAATGCAAGACTAGGGACAGACACAATTCGAAGAAATGTTTTCGGAGGAATGTCAAAAGTATAGAATGTGAAATGTATTCAAATATTTTTTTTAATCACTGCTCAAGATAAAAAAAGATGTCTCTTTTGATATTACATAATTTTTACATTATTTACATAGTAAAATTATTGGTAATTCTGCAGGAGTTCAAGGGGCAGCCATCTTTGTACTATTTTGTTATTGTTTATGTTCCAAAGAAATCCCAAGATAGTGTCTTAAAAATACCAAGAATTAACATTACTTCTGTGTTTTCAAAGCAATGCTATTTTTTCTTTTAATTTTGACTTGGTGTCAATACAATACATTTCTTATTGTTCTGTCTTCTTTTTAATTGTTAAATATTGTCTAGAATCTATATCTATTTTGAATTATTCTGATATAGAGAATCTAAATTTAACTAGGCCTACAATAAATATCAGCACAGTTTAATAGACCTTTATTGCCTTTAAGAACCTTGTCATATTAATATAATAATTAGTCTAGTTCTAGGAGTTAGATTATGAGTCTAATTAATAGACTTATTAGGACTAGATGATACCAGTATAGCTAGATCTAGCATATTATTTAGCTTCAAAAATAAAAACAAACAAAAATCCAAATCTGAGAGAAAACCCAAGATACAAGATTACAGTCTAAACAATAACAAAGATGGCTGCCCCTTGAACTCCTGCAGAATTACCAAATTATTATATCATATTATTAGTCAATTTCATTATTATTGCATTAAAACATTAAAATACATTTTATTATATGTTATTACACAACAATGTTATTTTGACACAATAATTACTATTATGGTAAATATTGTGTCATTGCTGCGTTTTACAAATACTGCCATTATCATTATGACTTGACTTAACTTTCTATCTTTGACTTTGACTAATTCTTTAATTGAGTAACCAGACGGTGTTTTTTGCCAAATAGGTCAACATTCTCTAAGCGCCCCCTCTCCCTTGTCATTCAAAAGGCCTTCTGTGAGAAGCTAGTTTTAAAAAAAGGTAGCCTCTGGAGGCCTAAGTTGCAATCTCCTAATCTCCAAGCATACACCTATTTCTGAGTTCAAGAGGACAAGCTAATTCCTTCTGCGTTTCTGGGGGGATAACTAGCGTCAATACTGTCGGCCGGACAGTACCATGTCCCGCGCCTTTCTATTCTCTCCCCTTTCACGCCAAAAAGTGCTAAGTTTTGCTTACCGTCGTTTCCGGTAAACATATTATGCAGACGATGGCCTCCATGTTTATGAGCTGCACTCTGTTTAGGGCCCCAAATCAGCTCTAAGCCGCCCAAAAGACATGTTTAAATAGGTCCACGCATTGGCCAGGGGTTTTAAATAAGTCACAATCTAATTGCAGATGGAAGAGAGTGTCTCAACATTCATGCATCAGACAAGCTCGTTTAACTCCGCGAAAAGGAAACGTTATTTTGGAAAACAGGGGCGGTAAACGATACCGTGGATTTTTTTTTATCTTTAGGTTTAAGATAAAAATAAGAAGGAAAGAAACATAGACTGAGTTGTTTCATGTGAGGGAAAGGGTTTGAAGCTATTCGTGTGAGGGAAAAGGTTTGAAGTTATTGTTGTGAGAGAAAAGGTTTGAAGCTATTCGTGTGAGGGAAAAGGTTTGAAGCTATTCGTATGAGGGAAAAGGTTTGAAGCTATTGGTATGATGGAAAAGGTTTGAAGTTATTGTTGTGAGGGAAAAGGTTTGAAGTTATTCGTATGAGGGAAAAGGTTTGAAGCTATTCGTATGAGGGAAAAGGTTTGAAGCTATTGTTGTGAGGGAAAAGGTTTGAAGTTATTGTTGTGAGGGAAAAGGTTTGAAGCTATTGTTGTGAGGGAAAAGGTTTGAAGCTATTCGTATGAGGGAAAAGGTTTGAAGTTATTGTTGTGAGGGAAAAGGTTTGAAGCTATTGTTGTGAGGGAAAAGGTTTGAAGCTATTGTTGTGAGGGAAAAGGTTTGAAGCTATTGTTGTGATGGAAAAGGTTTGAAGCTATTCGTATGAGGGAAAAGGTTTGAAGCTATTCGTATGAGTGAAAAGGTTTGAAGCTATAATATATGAGGGAAAAGGTTTGAAGCTATTCGTATGAGGGAAAAGGTTTGAAGCTATTGTTGTGAGGGAAAAGGTTTGAAGCTAATGTTGTGATGAAAAAGGTTAGAAGCTATTGTTATGAGGGAAAAGGTTTGAAGCTATTGTTATGAGGGAAAAGGTTTGAAGCTATTCGTATGAGGGAAAAGGTTTGAAGCTATTCGTATGAGGGAAAAGGTTTGAAGCTATTCGTATGAGGGAAAAGGTTTGAAGTTATTGTTGTGAGGAAAAAGGTTTGAAGCTATTCGTATGAGGGAAAAGGTTTGAAGTTATTGTTGTGAGGGAAAAGGTTTGAAGCTATTGTTGTGAGGGAAAAGGTTTGAAGCTATTGTTGTGAGGGAAAAGGTTTGAAGCTATTGTTGTGAGGGAAAAGGTTTGAAGCTATTCGTATGAGGGAAAAGGTTTGAAGCTATTGTTGTGAGGGAAAAGGTTTGAAGCTATTGTTGTGATGGAAAAGGTTTGAAGCTATTCGTATGAGGGAAAAGGTTTGAAGCTATTCGTATGAGGGAAAAGGTTTGAAGTTATTGTTGTGAGGGAAAAGGTTTGAAGCTATTGTTGTGAGGGAAAAGGTTTGAAGCTATTGTTATGAGTGAAAAGGTTTGAAGCTATTCGTGTGAGGGAAAAGGTTTGAAGCTATTCGTATGAGGGAAAAGGTTTGAAGTTATTGTTGTGAGGGAAAAGGTTTGAAGCTATTGTTGTGAGGGAAAAGGTTTGAAGCTATTGTTGTGAGGGAAAAGGTTTGAAGCTATTGTTGTGATGGAAAATGTTTGAAGCTATTCGTATGAAGGAAAAGGTTTGAAGCTATTGGTGTGATGGAAAAGTTTGAAGCTATTCGTATGAGGGAAAAGGTTTGAAGTTATTGTTGTGAGGGAAAAGGTTTGAAGCTATTGTTGTGAGGGAAAAGGTTTGAAGCTATTGTTGTGATGGAAAAGGTTTGAAGCTATTGTTGTGATGGAAAAGGTTTGAAGCTATTCGTATGAGGGAAAAGGTTTGAAGCTATTCGTATGAGTGAAAAGGTTTGAAGCTATTCGTATGAGGGAAAAGGTTTCAAGCTATTCGTATGAGGGAAAAGGTTTGAAGCTATTGTTGTGAGGGAAAAGGTTTGAAGCTTATGTTGTGATGAAAAAGTTTGAAGCTATTGTTATGAGGGAAAAGGTTTGAAGCTATTGTTATGAGGGAAAAGGTTTGAAGCTATTCGTATGAGGGAAAAGGTTTGAAGCTATTCGTATGAGTGAAAAGGTTTGAAGCTATTCGTATGAGGGAAAAGGTTTGAAGCTATTCGTATGAGGGAAAAGGTTTGAAGCTATTGTTGTGAGGGAAAAGGTTTGAAGCTAATGTTGTGATGAAAAAGGTTTGAAGCTATTGTTATGAGGGAAAAGGTTTGAAGCTATTGTTATGAGGGAAAAGGTTTGAAGCTATTCGTATGAGGGAAAAGGTTTGAAGCTATTGGTATGAGGGAAAAGTTTGAAGCTATTCGTGTGAGGGAAAAGGTTTGAAGCTATTCGTGTGAGGGAAAAGGTTTGAAGCTATTTATGTGAGGGAAAAGGTTTGAAGCTATTTGTGTGAGGGAAAAGTTTGAAGCTATTTATGTGAGGGAAAAGGTTTGAAGCTATTGTTGTGAGGGAAAAGGTTTGAAGCTATTGTTATGAGGGAAAAGGTTTGAAGCTATTGTTGTGAGGGAAAAGGTTTGAAGCTATTTGTGTGATGGAAAAGGTTTAAAGCTATTGGTATGAGGGAAAAGGTTTGAAGCTATTGGTATGAGGGAAAAGTTTGAAGCTATTTGTGTGATGGAAAAGGTTTAAAGCTATTGGTATGAGGAAAAAGGTTTCAAGCTATTGGTGTGATGGAAAAGTTTGAAGCTATTCGTATGAGGGAAAAGTTTGAAGCTATTCGTGTGAAAGAAAAGTTTGAAGCTATTTGTGTGAGGGAAAAGGTTTGAAGCTATTGGCGTGAGGGAAAAGGTTTGAAGCTATTGGCGTGAGGGAAAAGGTTTGAAGCTATTGGTTTGTTGGAAAAGGTTTGAAGCTATTCGTGTGAGGGAAAGGTTTGAACCTATTGGTGTGAAGGAAAAGGTTTGAATCTATTGGTGTGAGGGAAAAGGTTTGAAGCTATTGGTGTGAGGGAAAAGGTTTGAAGCTATTGGTGTGAAACACTAAACGATTACTGGTGCTGGTCAGTCAAAACAATATTATTTTGATCACTTTTTTAAATCAAGAATGACAGTAGAATCTCCAAGAACTGAACTTTTTATAGTGATGTCTTAGATCGGCTCTTGTCTATGTCTACTCAATAAAACAAACACCTATCATGTTTGGGTCATACAGAATTGACTTCAAATTGAAGGAAGCTGCCTATTAATATATTTGACATACACTTCCACTATCGGAAAACAGATCACGAAATATTGCAGCATATGATGTGGCTGTGACTCAGGGACAAATGAAACTTTTCTATTCGTTTTCTGTCTCTTGTTCAACCCTAATTCCGAAGGTGCTTGCAGGCTGAACAGTTACCACCAGCTGCTTTTTTTTTTGAGATCTAAGTTTCTGTCTGTATTGATGACATAAAGTGGCAATTTAATGATCCCAGGCAAAGGAGTTTGCAGTCTAATACATGTGTCCAACACTAAAGCATTGCCTCTCTCCTGTCTATATTACCATTCAGCCAATCAACGTAAGCCAATCAAACTCAAATCACAACAATAGAAATAAGTATACATTTCATGAAGAACTAAAATACGTTGTCCCTCTTTCAGTCTCAAGCACTTTATTTGGGGGGGGGGGGGCACAATTACAAATTTGACTTAATAGTATATCTACTAGTCTTTTCTAGAATCTACTAGTCTTTTGTTTTATTCTGAGACTTGAGAAAAACTCAAAAGCTAATTTACCAAAGTAAGGTTACAATTATGGTCATGATAATTCAAGTATTCAAGACAATCCAGTGCAGACGGACAGAATGAAAATACAATGAACATTCAGAAAGATTTACTCTTTGAATTAAAATCGTTTTTGGTTTTCTTACTTTTACACTTTTTTTTCAAGTGATACTTTGGAGGTTTTCATGACATATACATCTAGGTTAATCCAAAAAAAAAGCAACATTTTTGTGTGTATCCAGATCCAATGTAAAGCCTAAAGTATTGATAAGCTGTAAATTGAAAAAATAATAATTTCGGGTATCTTTTTAGCACACAATAATCAAACGTGGAAATCCAAACAAAGTCACAACGGTGACTATGTGATGCAATGACTTTCTGACCACTTTCCCAAAAAGCAAATTACGCCTTCACGTGTCTGGCTAAAGAAAAGACTCCTCGTAAAAGACCGAGAGGAATGAATTGAGACAAGCGTAAGATCGTGTGTGGTGCCCCAACGGACTAAGGGACAGCTGAAAGTGAATAAGAAAAATGAAATAAATCAAAATGTATAGGAAGAGTGGATTTCTTTGGCAATCTTAGAGCATGAACAATTCTTCTAGATGAACATTTCTTTTAGAAGAACATTTCTTCTAGATGGATATTTCTTAAAGCTCAATATTTTTTAAGGATGAACATTTCTTACAGATTTAATAGATGACTGAAACGTTGTCAAAGCAATGAACTAAGGTTGCGGTAATTTCAACTAACTTGGGGGTACTTAACAGCACTAGCGGATCCAGAACTTTGTAGTGGGGGGGGCGATTTTTTTCCATATATATATTATATATATATATATATATATATATATATATATATATATATATATATATATATATATATATATATATATATATATATATATGAATATAAAAAAAAAGCATTATTCCTCAACCTTCGGCGAAAAACAAAACAACTGGGGCAGCGCTATAAGGTTTCCTAGTGGGGTTCGGGGCGAAGACCCGACGACAAAAGCGTTTTCTTGCATTCTTCATTGCAGAAACGCATTCTCCTGACATCTACAGCTCATTATTCATCAATGGATTTCGGGGCGCAGCCCCGACTCCAAAAGCGTTTTCTTGCATTCTTCACTGCAGAAACGCAGGAGAATCATCAGTGGAGTTCGGGGCGAAGCCCCGACTCCAAAAGCGTTTTCTTGCATTCTTCGATGCAGAAACGCATTCTCCTGACCTAAAGCTCATTATTCATACTATTAAAAAAGGACCTTTTGAATAATGTTGTACTTGAAAAATATTCTAATATGAATTTATAGGCCCTAAATACATTGCAAATAAAACCGATTTGTTCCTTGAAAAGATAAGATACCCCACATATTTAGATTTTGGCCTCTGAGGATCGCCGCCGAAAAAATAATTATTCGATAAATCGTATAAATTGTGAGTTATAGTCCCAAATTTATTCAACTAGAAAAATATCAGATTGAGTAAAGTTTGGGAAAAGGCGACTATGAAAACACTATTTGAGTTTAGAACTCATCTCAATTATGACTCTTATACTGAAAAATTTCGTTGGAATTCTAACTTTTCCAAGTCTTTCTTAAAATAATTATGATAAATTCATGTGAAATTACATAAACTCTGTCTGGAAACGGGAGGAGCGATAGAGTGAAAACGATTAATCCTCGCTCCTTGAATAATTTCTGCTAAAGATTGCATTTGGCATTAAATAATAGGGGGTGGGGCGACTCGATATCAGAATTTAATTTATAGTATATATAAATTATATTAGTGACAGATTTTTTTTTAATTTCGTAATTTCATAACTATAAATACAAAAACAAAAAGTATTGATTTGTCCAATGGGGGAAATGCGATTGCATGTATCGCCTCTCACACCTTGTAGAACCCTTTTTCATTTAAATTTACTAATGAAACAATTTGAGATTAGAGTGTGGTACGACATAATATACAATGCAATACGTAGTTTATATTATATATTATATATATATATATATTTAACTAATTTTGTTCACAAACTATGATTCTTCACAAAAATAGGACCGCCCCCCCCCCCAAGCACTCAGAGAGCTAGACTGGGAAGGGCAGTTCATGCAATCGCCCTCCCCCCAACCGCACCGAATCGGCCAAAATACCAGAAAGGGAGCGACATAATATAAAATTTATATATTAATTCAACTAATTTTGTTCACAAACTATGATTTCTCCATAAAACGGACCGCCCCCCCCACTCAAAGGGTTTAGGTGGGAAGGGCAGTAGAGGTATTCGCTCCCCCCCTTCCCCATCAATCGGCAAACAGGGAATGACATAATATAAAGATCGGTTAAAATATCAATAACAAGTTTTAGTCATATGGATAGTTAATTGATTCTGTTAGCAAACTGTGATTTCTACAAATAAATTGGTCCGCCCCCCAACTCGAAAGTGTATGGGGGGGGGGGCGGCAATGATACCATCGCCCCCTCCCGACCCCACCAAATCGGCCAACATACTAGGGGGGGGGCGAAATAATCTAAAAATAGGTTGAAATATAAATAATTAGTATATATTTTTAACATAAGTAATAAATTCGTATACAAATTGTGTGAATTCTATAATAAAATTCGCCCCGGGGGGGGGGTCGGCCGAGTGGGGGGGGGGGCGATCGCCCCTACCGCCCCCCCCCCCTGGATCCGCCAGTGCTTAACAGTACTGCGATTGGAATGCTGGTTACTGTATGTTTCTCTTGACTGAATTGTTCTAAGACTTAAAGACCAAGTTGACTTTTCTCTGAGCACAAAATGTGACATTTGAGGAAATATTTGAACACTTCTAGCCTATCCCCCCCTCCCTCTCTAAGCTGTGAACAAGTTTTTGTCCCAATGCAACTAGACACAGTTCAAGTTTGCTATTTACAAATCGGCATATTGGTGAGTGTAACTAAACATACTAGTCCGGACACTCAAACTTAATGCATTGAAGCTAACAAAGAACATCTCCAATAGGTAACTGGGTGGAGTTTTTAAAAAATGTGAAGTTTTTTGTTTTGTTTTTTGGAGGGCAAGAGGGACATGTTTGTTCAATGCAGACACATGTCACATTGTGTCATTTAGCCACATGACATTTCAATGACATGACATTTGGCTCAGTTTAGTTTCTATTCTAGGACAATGAATTTACCGTAAGGGTGGTGGTTAGTAAAAACTATTCACTCTACCGGAGCTACATATAATTAAATGTGTGTGTATATATATATATATGTATGTTTTATTATGAATGTAAGATTGGTGAGTATGTTATAAATTATAGAATAGTATAAGTTCTAGTGTGAGTTATAGGAGTACAAGTATATAGTTTTACTATTCTGTCTCCGTAGGCCTCCTGCCACATCCTCACGTTTTACTACCTACATTATAGGGGATCAAGTTGTGCTGGCCTGTTCGTGTCATTAGATGATCTCATTCTCTAGAATATTCTAGATATATTAATTAGATGCAGATATAAATAATGGATCTCAAAAATATATGAATTAATTTCTTAATAGAATAAAATAATGTATAGTTCTTACAGGTTTATGATGCATCGGATTTGATCGGGCGCAACTCATTCACATTTATGTTTGTTTTTGGTTCGATCTAAAGCAACTTACAACTTTGTTGCACAAGGTAAGACAGTAACGTTACAGCCAGCCATTCACTAGAGCGCATTATTACATTTTACTCACATATAGATCTAGATCTACATTTGGTAGAAAAACAGAGAAACAATTAAAATTAAAATTATTAGTTAGACTTATATATAATATATATATATATATATATATATTACCTTCTTAGAAAAAAAATATAATCCTTATCCAGAATGCATTTATTTTTACAAGTTTTTGTTATCCAATTTTGTGAAAGAATTCAAACTGCCGGTGTTCTAAAGAAATACAAAAAGCGCAGGGTGACAGTGACCTGTGTCCCAGCCACATAGCACCAAAGTGTTAAGAGCAACTTCACATAGCAACGTCACACAAAGTCAACACCAGCTTCAGAATCACAGAGAATCCAGTTTCGTTTTTTTGAAACTTCCCACAAGAAGCAATCAGGTAAAAGGAGAAATTAGAAAAACTGTGTGTTTGCCTGTGTGTGTGTCTGAGGGTGTATTGCGGCTAAAGTGTACGCCTGTGTGAAGGTGTGTGTGTGTGTACGTTCAGTTCTATTCTTTTCCCTTTTGCTATTGTGAAGGTGGACGCCGGACTCTATGAATGAAACCAGCGAATGGCCGAAAGAGGCGTTAAGGTATTACCCCAGACGACTTATCTGCACGCACCACCGTGAGATTTATCACCGTACAACCGTGGTTCTCAAACATTTGCAGAACTAAGAGCAAAGAAAATAGCTACTTTTCTTGGACGACATCAGTGGCGTAGCCTCTATGACACGTAGTGGTTCAATGCGCCCGGGCTCAAGACTACAATGAACTGAAAAATATTACTTTTAAGCAGATGTACAATCATTGATTATCATGAAAATTGTGAGAAATCGTTGATTATCATGATAATTGTAAGAAGTCAATGATTATCATGATACTTGTAAGAACTCAGTGAGCGTCATGGCACTATTACTTGTTTAAGGTGTAACATACAAGGAAAAGTCTTTTAACAGATGTATGGACACCAACAGAATGACTTGTTTCTTTGGACACCAACAGATTGACTTGTTTCTTTTTTTTTTTTTTTTTCATCACACTTAACCCACTAGTTTCATAGAGGGGTGTTATGGAGTGTGTGTGTTTGTGTTTCTATGGTTACGGTGGGAAGAGGTTAGCGAATAGTTGTGAATGATGCAAGATAAGCGGGATTGTTAGGTACGAGAGACGACTCCAGATTACCAGAGTGAAAAGACGTGTGTTTTTGTAGTAAGTTGGATTTTGTTCAGAATACCATTTTATATTTTTACTTAAGTCTGTTACATTTTTTCAGTCTATCTCAAGTTGATTTTGTTTCTAATGTAATGAAAGTGATATTGTGTTCACACTAGAAGTGAATCAAGTTGGACAAGTGAAGAAATACTATGCCTACAGCGGTTTAGATGTCTACCAGTAGTCTGGTGCTACAAGTGAAAGACCGTCCACAACAAGGGTGTAGGGGCACCATCATATTTTCAAACCCCGGCCCACTGGTATCTTGCTACACCCCTTACTGGGAACCACTGGGACGAGAAGGTGGGCTAACAAATCAGTGCAGGGGGGGGAGAGGTGAAGGCTAAGATAAGGTGAATGGAGGAAATGAACATGCTTGGCGGTCAAATAAAAAAAAAGGGGGGGGGGGAGGGGCGGTGTTTAGGAGTCTGAATGCCTGAGCGGGGTTTCCCCATCTTCAAGATCTCTGGGGCTTCTTCTTATGGCAATGACAGATCATGTGAACTGGAGAAAGCTGAAAGATTTTCACCTGAAATAGAAACAAACAAGATGGTGGTCTGGACATGCAGTCTGACGAAAACAAAGTTGCATCAAAACAAACAGTTTGAACCAATACTTGAACTGTGTCCATCATTTCAAAGAAGGAATGCTTCAGCTAATCCCTCAATAGAATGTCAAGAATACAGGGGAAAAAATCAGAGTTCCCATCCCTTCCCAGTAAGTGTACATGAACTGTATGATTCAAAGACTTCTAGAAATGCTTCATGTTTAGTCGCGTCTTGTTTGGGTATCTCGGACTATTTTCCTTATATCAAAATAGAACAACATAAAAAGTCAGTATGTTATGAAAAACAAAACATGTTCTCATCAAGCCTGGGAAGTCTCAAAGAGTTTAAAATAAATCATTTGGTGATTTAACAATTAACATGTTAATGGGGGGAATGAATGGAAATCTTCTTGCAGATCATTTGTGGGAATGTAATGTGAGAGACTCTGAACATTGGATTTCTTCTCCAATGTAAACCTGTTAACTAAGACTAGAAAGTATTTCACATAGTTACTTTCTCTCTCTCTCTCTTCTCTTTCTCTCTCTTCTTCTCTTCTCTTCTCTCCTCTTCTCTCCTCTCACTCTCTCTCTCTCTCTCCATGTAGACTCACAAATGCTTTATATATGAAACTATTCAAATGTTCATTTTTTTATCTTTGTTAGAGATGTTAGTAGTCTCTAGGAGAAGATACAGTGTTGCTTGAAGGAAGCACTTCTAAAGAAATGAAGTCAATTACAACTTATGGATCCCATTTCATTGACAGCCTTGGAGAACTTTAATTAGTGGCAATGACATGTCTGTGAATGGGTTTAAGAAGTGGGAGAAAGGGGGATGAAAATAGTTAGTGAGCAGAGATAGATCAGAGTTATCAGATAATAAAGGAACCAGGCCATGACTAGGGCACGACTAGGGCAACAGGCAAACGTTTCCTCAAGTGCCCATTGAATGGCGGTAAGTGAACCTGGGACTATTTCTATGAACTGGGTCAAGCAGTCTGTCCAGGTGAAGACTTTTGAATGGTTAGGTTTTTTTAAACTCTTGTCACAGCGGTGACCTAGATTTGATATTCAAAGTAGTCTGAAACCCATCAACTTAAGAATGTGTTGTTCATTTAATGCTAGAGCTCAACAAGACATTTAATGCTAGAGCTCAACAACACATTTGAAACACGTTGTAAATAGAGACACCAAACATTGAACTGACCGAATTAGCCTCTACTGATAAAACAACTTGAATTAATGACTTCTCATTGACACTTGTCACTACAAACAACAAAAATTTTTTAATGACAGCTGTATCTAATTACCTTTTATTGACGTTTGTCGTCAAACCAATCTACGACTCTGTCATAGTATAACATGTGAAATTATCTTGCTCGTGTATTATTGTCACACTTAATGTTCGATATGCTCATGTATTATTGTCACACTTTATGTTCGATATGCTCATGTATTATTGTCACACTTAATGTTCGATATGCTCATGTATTATTGTCACACTTAATGTTCGATATGCTCATGTATTATTGTCACACTTAATATTCGATATGCTCATGTATTATTGTCACACTTAATGTTCGATGACATGTTCTTTGAATTGTATTTATATTTTCAATTGTTCAAAAAAGCTTTTAATAGTGTGTGTGTGTGTGGGATGGGCCGGGGGTGGGGAGAGTTTTCCCAATCCAATACCCTCATCAATAATGTCAATAAACTACACCCTGTCTCTTAGTGTTTGGTAGTTTTATGACCCACCTGCACCCTGGGAAGGTCCCTGCCTTTAAGTGCAGGCAAATTTGGTCCCTTATTGAAATGGAGTCTGACCTCTCTTGGAGCTCAATGGTACGACTTTTGTATTCTAAGGAATATCAAACATACGCTAAGTACTGCACCCGCCTTTAGTATGGATCTTAGTCTCAGAGACTTAAATCTGTACAAGTTTGTACGGAGCAAACACCAAGTGAGAGGGGGAACGGGGGGGAGGGAACGGGGGGGGGGGGCCTTTAGGTATGAATTTTTAAAAAAAGAGGAAAAGGGGGGGGGAGTGCAAGAGAGGACAAAAAGATGTTGACTAAACTACATCATACTGCTGACTATTCCTTGCTCCCAGTTGTATGTTGAGCGTGCCATTCTTGATTAAATTGATGTTACAAAGGGATGGGGACACTACTCTAAATCTTTAGTATTTTTGAGGTAGTAAGTTCCCCTTCAGTCATTGTACTCTATGTGGTTGATGATGTTAAGCTCATTTTTTCCTAAGGCTGACGGAAAATGAGGGTGTGATGCGGCCCACGACCAATGGCCTCTACGTTAATTACTGAATTTCAAAATTCAAGTCTTCCCCAGCATTCGAACTCGAGAGTTCAAAACACAAGAGCTTTTTCGCTCGACCACCTATCTCCTTATTTTGATATAACGTATTATATTTCATTTTTTTTTACCCATTCTGTTGTTAGGATTCTTAAAGGTTCTAACGTACTTTTGGAAACGTGCATACTAAATGCAGTCACATTAAGACTCTCTTTATTTATAAAGTTGATGGTTCATTTGATTCTGCAGTGTTAGAAGTGTGCAAAAGAAAATAATAATTAAAGCTGTAAAACTGTATTGTTTATCAATATTATATACATCGAATGAACAAAAAATTTCGTTTTTAGAGAATTAGCCCCCATTTAATGAAAACCTCCCATTAAAAAAATTAAGTATTTAACAAATCAAAATTTAATTGATGATTACGGGTACTTTTCTCCACCTAAGGAAGCATGTAGAATAGTTTTTTTTTTACCCGAGGATTGTATTCATACACCCCAACAGCTAGACTGCTGTTAGGTAGACCCACAGGGCTGACACGGTTACCATTCAATGCTGAAAGGCCCAACGAGAACGCTCTGAAGAGGGTATTGTTATATACCCAATGTTGTGTTGGCCCTGGCGGTGTACGGTCCCGTCTACTTGACGGCCCAGCTTCAGATAAGACCCCCGCCCTACTCAACATTACAGGTGTGGCTGGGACCACCCTCCAAGGCGGTAACAACCTCTCTTTCCTCCCCATTCCCTGGTGCTTCTAGCTAGATAAGAAACTAAAGAGTAGAGGCATGCAATTACTTTGGACCCCTGGACCTAGACCTCCTTAAATACCTGGTAGGCTGTGCCTGGACACTCACGGTCATGTTTATCAGTGGCTTATCAAGAGGAAAGTCCGAAACCATTTGCTTTTTTTTTTTAAATACCGTACCACTCCCTTCTCGTAGTTCTTTCGTGCCAGATGATATATTTAAACGTCAAAATTGTTTTAATGCCTTCATTCAGGGGCGTCCAAGCAGCTGAACTTAACACTCTGGCAATTACTCACACATACAGACACACATTAGAAGCATTCGCTTCCTGAAATTTCCCTCCTATTTCGCTATGCCTATTATTCTGCTGTTTCTTTCTGTAGAGTACACTTATTCTGCTGTTTCTTTCTGTAGCATACACTTATTCTGCTGTTTCTTTCTGTAGAGTACACTTATTCTGCTGTTTCTTTCTGTAGCATACACTTATTCTGCTGTTTTTTCCTGTAGCATACAATTATTCTGCTGTCTCTTTCTGTAGCATACACTTATTCTGCTGTTTATTACTGCAGAATACACAAGTTCTAAAGTAGTTTATCCTTTTGAATATATGTACAGCGTCCCGTGTAGGAAAAAGCCGCTAGCGGTGTCTGTGTTTTCGGTATGTCAGTCACGTTTAGATCTAAAATTGAAAAACAGTTCACCATTGCATGTATTATGTTGGAACAAAAGAATGTTTGAATCAAGAAGCTACCTGATGGAAATCTGAAGTCAATACATCATTAGGTTAATTATTGTAGGTGTATCTACGTGCTACATACGATCAGGAGAATGTGTGGATAAACAAGAGAAAAAAACATTCACAAATTTGATAGTAAGAAAAGAAAAACATTGACAAAGTTGGTAGGCCTTCACTTGCATTGTCACTTTAGCATTTCACGAAGCAGGAAATCGAAATTTTTTAAATAGCTTCTGAACGAAAAGATGTTCCAATCTTTAAGTAGCCAAGAGTTTCTCAGTGCGGCACTGCCACTGAAGATTGACTTTCTTCATAGAAACGCTCACCTTTATTTGGACGCTTCAAGTTTTTGTCAGTTTCCTAACACGCTCAGATCCTGGTATAGAAAAAAAAAAAAGTCCCTTTGAAGTCAAATAGCACGCGGGATTCCCGCAGTCATTGTGCGGGAACTGAACATAATACCCCGTGAATCACAGGGCTAGGTTATCTACTTAGGGAAAGGTGGAGATTACCAGTCTAATCCAGTCTCCCCACGCCTTTCATCCCAGCAACCAATGTTCATGTTGGACTAGAGGAATCAAGTCCAGGTCAACACTTTTTTTAAAACAGGTATTAGGCGATAAGGCCAGACGATGTTTGGTTCCTAACTATGTAGTGGAAGAAGGTGATACTATGATTTCATGTAAGTTCCATAATCACAGTAGTTAGTGAAAAAATAGTCCGTCAAGGAAGTCACGTGAAAGTAGACTGTAATTCAACTCTAAGTATAAGAGACACCAACACTGAACACAAGCTAAATAGATGACACCATTTGAGTGCTTCGGTGACACTTTTTTAAGGCTAATAGATGTATCTCATTGTGAAAGGTGAATGAAAATCTGTATCTACTTTACTTTGATTTTAACAAAAAAAAAAAGTTTTTTTTTCCTTTTTAAGCTGAAAGATTTCAAAGGTCAAGGACGTAGTGACACACACATTAAAAACAAGGTAAACCACGAGCCAGTTCGCGGCACCTGCAGTTCCGTCTCTGACTCACTCAACTCATAGGTCTGCACCATAGCGCTTTCTCCTATTGAACTACAGGATCTGCCGTATAATCGTCTTCTAAAGATGGTTAGTACACTCAAGCATGGGCTAGTTTTTTTAGAAAGACACACTGTCTTAAGACACTAAGTAGATGTTGATGTTGTACAGATTAGAGATACATTGTCGACACGCTAGTTTCTTGACCATTCTTCACTCAACATTTTTCTTTTTTGATATGAACTGGGGCGAGTCTCAGTAAGCAAAACAAATATAACGTTAGAGTCTGCCGATTCTAGGACAAAGCGCGTTTTTTTTTTTTTTGCTTTAGTTAGTAAGTTAGTTCAATATATTTGTTTTAAATTTTACCATCACGAGTTAGTTAGTTAAATATATTTGTTTTAAATTTTATCATCAGGTGAGGACAGTTTGTATAGGCTCCAAAAACATGCAGTACACAGATTGAGTATACAACAAACTTGCATAAAGAACAACATTTTATAATATAATTATATAATTGTAAAGACTTCAATACTACACAAAATGCAGATAGTCTATTTCAACTACACGGGCTACATAGACTAGATGTGTGTTAAATACTAAATTACAATCGTATTCGTGATTCAGTATAGATCAACATATCAGAGAATTGTTAGACAATGTAACACAAAGAGAAAGAAAGAAGCAACGGCTTATAACCATTTACATTTTATATCTCTACAATTTTAACATCTGAAAGAAAAAAGACATAACAAGCTTCCAGAAAGTTCTAATCCAAAGATAGTTTGTGTGGAAACACAAACTCAAAATCGGCCCCCGAAGTGGTCCACCCAGGCAGGCTTCAATATTTTCAGAAAGAACAAATGAGAGATAAGAATGGAGAAAGAAGGTTAACAGATCTTGTGTAGTGCCCCAACGGTCCAACAGATCAAAGGATAGGTGAAAGTGAATGTTAAGTTAGATGTGAATCTGGCCTAACTAGTTCCTCTTTTAGACCTTGTGGTCTATAGGGCAGATGATGTAAAGTTCATCTGTTTTTGTGGCCTACGGTTAACGAGGGTGTCATGTAGTCAGCACAACGACCAACCGCCTTTACTTTTCCCCAACTATTGTCAGGTACCCAATAGAACTGGGTGGACTCAGAGGCGTCCAAGGATTCCGAAGTTGAAAATCCCAGTCTTCACCAGGATTAGAACCCGGAACCCCCGGTTCGGAAGCCAAGCGCTTTACCGCTCAGCTATCGCGTCTCTCCTGACCTAACTAGCTAGCTTATAATAACTAGCTTATAATGCATACTAATTAGCTTTTTCTTTTTAAAAAACTGCTTGCATAAGTGATTTTAAAAATTAGATTTTTCGCTTTCAGAAAAAAAAAGTAGCCGTTGCATCAGAACTTTGAATGGTCTAAAATATTGTGATGTCGGATTTTCACTATATTTTCTAGTTTACGAGTTCTAAACGGGAAAGACGGACAGACATTTCACACAAAACTAATAGCGTCTTTTCCCCTTACGGGGGCCGCTAAAAAAGACTAAAACTAAAAGGGAAAGAAAGTGTTGACGAGAACAGGAAGTTAGGAGTTAGGAGGAAACAGCTATGGTAACCCACAAGTCCACGCCAACTGTCCACGGGACGACAACACCTGGACCCGAGTCAAACAAAACACAACGCTATGTAAGAGATATGATGGGGGAGGGGGTGGCCAAACAATGGTTACGTTAAAATACCGATAGGTTGCAGAGATAGGAAGGAGAAAAAAAAAGGGGGGGGGATTGACCGTGAGACCTGCCCATAGCATTGTTCTTGTGCCAGGTTAGCTTAGCCCATTAATCCATTCAGGTAATTCTTAGGAGAGAGAGTGGGGGGCATGTGGAGAGGTCCTTTTGCACAAAGATAAGAGGGCTATAACAAGCACTGTTAACAAGCGGCGCACTCCTTCGAGAGTCACCATTAGAGAAATAATAATAAAGTGTACATGTGATGAATGAAATGGGTCAACCGACAAAGGGCGCTGTTTGACAACTTCACCCATTTTTTTTTGGGGGGGGGGGCGGTGAAAATTCCCATCAACGTTTAGCTTTCTTTGGTTGCATTGTTTTCACCGCCATCATCAACCCCTGCACTTTCCAAAAACATACACTAAACATGGCTGCCTGGTCGTGCGGTTTGCGCGCTGGACTGTCGTTTGGATTTATTGATGGTCCCGGGTTCAAACCTTGCCCGCTCCCATACTCTCGTCGTCCTGCGGGAGGTTTGGACTAGGAAGTAAACTATTTTCAACTCTGAAGGAACATCCGAAACATGTAAAACATTTTACCGACAAACTTACTTGTGCGCATGATTTAGATAAGCGACCTACTTTGATTCCATAACAAGCAAAATATAAAAAATACTTTTTTAAAAAAGCTTATATCAGTAATGTAGAATTTATAGCCATTTTTCAAGCAAAATAATTTATCACCTTCTTCCTCTTCGTTCTCATTTTTATGTTGGAGCGTTCAGATGACTAGACCATACATGAGATGAACTGCGCAGTGGTTTCCAAATCGGGGAGCTCTCCATATATATTAATCACCAATAATTGACTCGTCGTTTAATTTTTTTATTATTGATTCGTGTTTGGTTAGGTAAAAAAATAATAATGGTTTCAGCTTGATCCGAAAATAAATCTGGGAGAAAAACGTGTTCAAAATGTGAACCAGACAGACAGACAGACAGAGTGAGATGATATAAACTTTGTACAAAATCAAATTATTCTTGTTGATAGTGGATAGAAGAATGGGAAGGGCTCTACGTAGACTATTTGTAAGGGAGCGTACCCTATACTTTCTAAACAGTGGACATCTATTTACTGTTACATGTCGCATATAAAGTGTATCATGTATACCGCACAGAAAGTCACCACCAAAAGCAGCGCTCTACACAGAGGCATAGCAAGGGATTTGTGAGCCAGGGGGATGGGCTTGGCCTCGTCAATGGCGCCCCTGCATTTGGACATTCGACATCATGACATGAGATAATGTACTTATGAATATATAAGTCTAATGTGTGGAATACATGCAACGTGGTCACTTATTTACAGAACCACACGAATAGCAAGATAACATGACATTGGAAAATATTTCATGTAAAAATGTTTCGGACACTCATTTGGACCCTCCCTCTAATGGGGTCAGGGGGAATTTAAAAATTTGGACCCCACCTCCACCCCCCATCCTAGCTACGCCACTGGCTCTCAACTAAGTCCAGATGTTGTGGGATTGCACTATTCGTCGTTTTGTATCTGTCTATTTCTGCACTTGCTAGGCCACTAAGAGGTAGAGTACATGATCCTCTGGTCTACACGTTAGCTCAGATGGTAGAAACACTATATCATATTACCTAACAGTAGCGCAATACGTTGCAACAGTTGGAAACAGCATTATGAAATGTATGAACATAATTAAGCGAACTTTTTATTCTTTCAATAGTATCTATATAGAGTTTGCTGTAGACAAGTTTAGAGAAAGATACAGAGAACTGCTAAAAGGGTGGCGGGTATTTAAAAAAAAATTGAGACAGATTAATAGACTAAAAAGACAAAGACCAGCTTATATAAATAGACAGACAGATTAATAGACTAAAAAAACAAAGACCAGCTTATATAAATAGAAAGACATTAATAGACTAAAAAAAACAAAGACCAGCTTATATAAATAGACAGACAGATTAATAGACTAAAAAGACAAAGACCAGCTTATATAAACAGACAGACAGATTAATAGACTAAAAAGACAAAGACCAGCTTATATAAACAGACAGACAGATTAATAGACTAAAAAGACAAAGACTAGCTTATATAAACAGACAGACAGATTAATAGACTAAAAAAGCAAAGACCAGCTTATATAAATAGACAGACAGATTAATAGACTAAAAAAAACAAAGACCAGCTTATATAAATAGACAGACAGATTAATAGACTAAAAAGACAAAGACCAGCTTATATAAACAGACAAACAGATTAATAGACTAAAAAGACAAAGACCAGCTTATATAAACAGACAGACAGATTAATAGACTAAAAAAACAAAGACCAGCTTATATAAACAGACAGACAGATTAATAGACTAAAAAGACAAAGACCAGCTTATATAAATAGACAGACAGATTAATAGACTAAAAAGACAAAGACCAGCTTATATTAATAGACACAAAATAAAAGACATATTGAAGAAACAGACAAGCAAATAGCTAGCTAGATAGCTATATAGACAGACATCCAGACAGAGATAGATAGATAGTTAGATAGATAGATAGATAGATAGATAGATAGATAGATGGATGGATGGATGGATGGATGGATGGATAGATAGATAGATAGATAGATAGATAGATAGATAGATAGATAGATAGATAGATAGATAGAAAAGATAGACAGACAGACAGACAGACAGATAGATCGATCGATAGATAGATAGATACATACATACATACATACATACATGCATAGATAGATAGCACAAAAGACGGTGTTAGGTAAATATATTTTATTAACATCTAGTCAACAACAGCATAAATTTCTTCCCAAATGAAACTAGATCTCGAAAGTAGGTAGAACTCCATGAATGTCCAGGACTTCACAGTAAGATACACACACACAAACACTAACACACACTACTCACACACACTCACACACACACACACATCTAAACATTGTCAGTGTGCCCAACATTTAGTTCTAATGAATCTAGCTATAAGCGTCTGCACTGTCTTGTACACAGTACGCTCTAAACAATTAACACCCATTTTAAATATTAATCCCCCACCCCAAAAAAAATAAAATCTATTGGTTGACCTCATGTGGACTAGTGAAATATCTTCAGTTTATACTAACAGACCTTGAGTGAAATTGATAGAACAATCCGAATCAAAGAAGTAGGTGCGAAATGTCAGGCCATAATTAGCTCAGTGTTCAAACCGTAATACATTTTAAAAGTAGATTCTTTTTCTTTTAATCTAACAAAATGTCATTTTGTAGATGATATATTGTATATCTAGTAGTATCTTTAAATTTCTTTCTATTACTATGGTAAAATTGTGAATTAAATTTGGTTTAAATAAAAATAATTGCGGGCAAATATGTGGTCAATATGTAATCAATTACAACTAGATCTAGAAGGCAGGTATACAAAAAATGATTCAATAAAAAATAATGTCATGAATGGTATTGGGCTCTATTCACGGAGTAATCATCCTAATGTCTCAAGTTATTTCCTGCATTTTGATCGACGTGCATAAATTAACATAAAATATGTCGCCAGACTGTCTGTGCATTAGTCTTCATGTTTGTGTCACAATATGTGTTCGTCAATCTTTCAATGCAGCACTTACCTACAGCGAATCTTCGGATAAACTCTTCATTTTCTATGATATAATCCAAGCTAGGTTCAGAATCCATGACCAAAGAAATGCACTCAGCACAGCAAGCTTGGAGCAGAACCGATAAAAAACTGACGTTTCTTGTATTGTTCCGTGTCGCCTCGGTCCCGGCGCTTATTGTTTTGAGATTATTGGCGGCCTCTAGTGTCTCGAATAGAATCTCCAGTCCGTGTCCGCTCAGGAATTCCAAAAGCCAGCGGCGGTCCCCTTTCTTCAGTTCCCTGGCCAGCGACGTGTAGAGGGTGACGGTGGGTTGGTGTCGCTGCTGCTGCAGAAGTGTGACGGCGTGGTGTGGCCTAAGGCCGGTCCCCGAGCCTTGAACTTTGGCGGTGCGCATCCAGCCAATCAGAAACTGTGTCCACTTCTCTGGCTTCTCGGAAATAACGCAAGATGAAGTTGTCTCTGTCGCCCTCAGCTGGGGTTGTTTTTCCAGGAGGCCATGTTGGGTCATTAATTCTCCCGCCATTGCTATTGGACTGCGAAAAAAAAACAAAAAAACTGTTAAAATAATAAACACTTAGAAACAATAAATATATAAAGGATCTTTGATAATATGGGTCCTCTGTGAGTTATCCATGGGAAATGAAGGATGGCTTCCTGGTCGTGTGGTATGCGCTCTGGGCTGGGTGGTCTCGATGGTCCTGGGTTAAAACCCATCCCCGCCGTCCTGATGGAGGTTTGGGCTAGGATGTAATCATATTCAAATCTGAAGGAACATCTAAAACATTTATAACAAATATCTTCTTATTATAAAATACAGACGTTACTTCAAAAAAGAAGATTACGTCCTATGCATGTCTCTAGGTCAATCTAGTCATATATGTTAATTAATGACTTAAATTCTACCAAGTCATTGGTTTTCCAAGTTGACTCACGCAACCCATTTCACGCTCTAATAGCACTAGGGAAGAATGAGCATTTGTACATATTTGTCCTAGCAAATGGAAGAAAGAATGTGCCTCTATCTTTGTGCTGTGTCAACAGTTTCTCTGATCAACAATGAAATGATGGCAACATTGTCAACAAATATCTACGATCTATATAAATATACAGAACTAGCTCTCAATGCTCGCGACAGAAAAACAAGTTTGATGGAAGCGGGGAAATTAGAATGTTGGATTATTTTTTAGTTGCTCATTATAGGAATTTAAAAAAAAAAAACGCTAATGGTTTTGTGCTGTCCGGCACATTGAAATTTCAAAAGCGAAAAGTGCTATGAAAATCTGATTTCCCCATCACCTGCATCATGCTCGAAATAGATGCAGAGGTTTAATCTGATCTTCTTAACGTTCACCATCTTATTTATAACATTAAATATACAACTGATTTTCAAAGACACATACAGTCTTTTAAAACAAAGATATAAACGTCTTACACTATATCGTAAAGTGTGTTCTCTAATGTTGATGTTAAGTAACTCAGTCCTGTTCTCACTGTAAAGTTACAGACCAGACAATGAAACGTGTATTTTTTTCTTCTTATTGATTGAAAATTCTCGACATAATCTTCTTTTAGATCTATGCACCTCTCCCATACGATAAGTTTAATATCTACGATCAACTCATTCATTGGGTTTATTACTTCAGATTCAGGTCAACGTCACAATTCTAGTTTATTTACAACTCTCTGGATGTCATGTTCATGTACAGCACTTCTTGGTAAGGATTTGTTTCAATCTGAATCTCAGGCGATGAGTCCGTCACACGTACCTTGTTCTTTAAATAGAATCTCAACCTAGTTGAACAGCAGACTTTCTCCTGACGTAAATGTAAGACTTGAGGGGGGCGGTACGAAGATGTGTGTAACAATTGCATACATCTAATAAGTCATTGACACTACGGCTGTACAGAATCAGTGGGGAACAAAAGAAATGGGACAGACGAAGACCCCCAGACTTCGGCAGGTAATGATATGAACCTATTTATACAGACTTATTGGTGACTCCCCCCCCCTTCTCCCTCCCCTAATGCACTCTTCCTCCCAGCACTTGACAAGGAGAGTGAGGGATGGACGATAAACTGATTTGAATTTCAACTTTAACGTTTGGCGACTGTACGTCTGCTGTGACGTCACTCAACGCAAGTCCCGGGACGAGATGACAGAATTAATGCGCACGCAGGTTCTTCATGTTTTATGTCTACATGGGGTGGGGCGTAGCTACACAAGGTAGCTCTTTTAAGTACTAGAGACTATTTTTTGATGTTCACATGTCCTGCTAAGTCATTACCCCCATTGCCTTGTAGTCTATTGAGACAATCGCAATAATATATTGACTATTTCTTGTTATCATGTAACAGACCTAAATCGAATCTTTTTTAAAATATTGTTTTCTTAATTTTGGAATTTTGATATTAAAAGGGTAACTGGTTTAGTCTGGAGGTAGGGAAACCAACGGGCACTGATCCCTGCAGAAGGTGGGGGGAAACCAGATCCCTGCAGGAGGTGGTGAAATCAACTGGCACTGATCCCTGCAGGAGGTTAGTAAATCAACGGGTACTGATCTCTGCAGGAGGTAGAGAAATCAACTGGCACTGATCCCTGCAGGAGGTAGGTAAATCAACTGGCACTGATCCCTGCAGGAGGTAAGTAAATCAAGTGGCACTGATCCCAGCAGGAGGTAAGTAAATCAACTGGCACTGATCCCAGCAGGAGGTAGAGAAATCATCTGGTACTGATCCCAGCAGGAGGTAGAGAAATCAACTGGTACTGATCCCAGCAGGAGGTAGGGAAATCAACTGGCACTGATCTCTGCAGGAGGTAGAGAAATCAACTGGCACTGATCCTCAGCTGGAGGTAGAGAAATCAACGGGTACTGATCCCCAGCAGGAGGTAGAGAAATCATCTGGTACTGATCCCAGCAGGAGGTAGAGAAATCAACTGGTACTGATCCCAGCAGGAGGTAGGGAAATCAACTGGCACTGATCCCAGCAGGAGGTAGGGAAATCAACTGGTACTGATCCTCAGCTGGAGGTAGAGAAATCAACGGGTACTGATCCCCAGCAGGAGGTAGATAAATCAACGGGCACTGATCCCTGCAGGAGGTAGAAATCAACTGACACTGATCCCTGCAGGAATTGAGACGTAAAAAAGAGAAGTACGGTCACTAAAACATAATTAAAATAGTTTTTTCTTTTTGACATCTTCACATCGACATCGTCCTAACTCGCGAGATATACTTCTTCTTCTTCTTAAACTATCAGGTAGAGTTGAGCATTCGGTCAGCAAAAGTGAACATGAGCTCCCTCTCACCGGCCTGAATAAGAACAGTGTACGGGTGGGTCAGACTCGCGGCAAGAGACCGCGTACACTAAGACCCCCGCCATTTTTCTTTTCTATACCAGGCTAACTGTGCGGCAGGGGCGGACTGGCTATATGGGCAAACGGGCAAATGCCCGGTGGGCCGGTTCCAAATGGGCCGGTCTGGTCGCGACCAAAGAAAAAAAAATTCAATGCAGACAACTTAAAAACAAAAGTGACAGCAGCAAGACACAAAGGCCCGAACACGTTTTCTTCTTTGTTTGTTTTTAAATTATTATTACAATTAATTTTGTTTGAAATTCAAAAAGAATATAATTTTAAGAATTACACTATACACTGTACGTATTATCATTTGTAAAACGTTAGACCAGTGATTTCCAAAGTGGTCTATATAGACCCCCAGGGGTCTACGAAGACTTCCAGGGGGTCTACGAAAGTGAAAAAATAAATTGGGGGTCTATGAGAGGTCCACGGGGGTCTACGATAATAGATTTCATTTAAAGCAGATCATTTTAATTTTTACATTCATTTAATGTAATTATTTTATACAGTAATATATGATTTTTATCTTGGTAAATCATTTAAATATATATCCTGCTAATCAAACCAAAGAATTGTCTCAATACTTATTTAAAAAGTTTAATTTTGTCTACATGTAACAAATGTTTAACAAAAAGAAATGTACACTGTCCAGCGTTGATTATTTAAAACTGGGATTCATTCCTTCCTTGTCAAACAAGCGGTTGCCTAAGTGACTTTTTTAAAATAATGATACGAAACCAATTGCTAGAGGATCATCTGAGACAATGTCAACTGACAAAATAGATAAAGATTTAAAAATTTTCTAGTACTCAAAGATAAAGTTAAGAATAGACCCACACAATCTCACTTCAACATCATATATATAGAGAGAAGATGTTGGTTTGTGAGCGTCTTACAATATCTCTTTACTTATAGCAAAATACGGAAACATAGGTAAAACATTGATTTTACCAGCCGTTGTAGTTGTGAAAACTGTTTTACACACACCTACATCTGATATTATTAAAAGAATTTCTTTAAGCAAAAATACAGTTCAAGGGCACATCGGTGGCATGAGTTATCAAATTAAAAGCTTCTTATGTGATTCTTTGCAAAGGAAATATATACAGTTTGGGATAAGTTTGGGACCAGTGGCGTCACAGGCTCTGATGGGGTGTAGCGCTGTGTGCTGTAAACTGCCCAGGGGTCGCCAGCTCCTTATTTTTCCTAAGGGTTGACCCACGACAGCTTTCCCATGTTTGGGAATAGTTGCAAGGCAGCAGATTTTTAAGTTCAGTTTTACTTCTGCTATGTGGCTAATGAGCTCTTCCTGCTTGAAGCCTACTGGCTAAGGCGCCAGTTACTCGCCTTCGCCCCTTCTCCTTTAGTGAAAACAGTTCGGCGGACACGTGAAAGATACACGAGAAACTCTTTGCGAAAACTTTTACAATGATACTTAAAACAAATAATTTAATTAATATTTATTGTTTGAATGTCTTCTTCGTAGAATGTATGAAACATGACATCCATAGGAACAGATGATAAGCCTGGGTAAAAAAACATTTCCAGTGTGTTTGATGATTCCAGCAATACATATTTAATTGGTTAAATTTGAATTTTATCAATAAAAACGAGTTATTATTTAATACTTTATATGTATTTTTAAATTGCATTTTCACTCTTCAACTCACTAAAATTAGAAATTAGTTTTAAAATAAATTGCAAAAAAAAAAGCAATATAAGTTAAGCAGGGGGTCTACCGAAAAGCAGAAAACATGGCAAGGGGTCTACGAGACAAAAAAGTTTGGGAACCACTGCGTTAGACCGTACTTTCTACTATGCACGAGCGGCATGGCCTTCAACACTACTTTGATGTCTTCGAGACTGTGTTTGGCCTGATCATTTTGCTGGTCGGCATGGGCCTTTGATGGCACTCCTATTTTTGTTTTGCTCCTTCCCTCACCCGTTTTTTGATGGTTCCATGAAACTTAACGAAAAAGAGGGATGGGAGAGGACCCAACTTATTCATAGCTCAATATGGGTATAGAGTTCTACTTTCTGCGATTTGAAAAGAAAAAGCAAGTTTCTTGTTGTTTATTTGTAATAACATTGATCTAAAAATACTACACTTAAGGCTTTAAAAAAAATTATTTAATTAAAACATAAATCTAGATCTAAATCAATTTTATACCGTTGTGATTAACGGCAAACTTATGCTTAGTATGAAGTCATTGATGATGAAAATTATTACAATAATTTATATAGCGCTGTCACATCCGATATTTAATGAAAGGAGATTTAGAATCATTTATATTTTAAATAATATATTCATATACAAATCTCGTCTTTTGAGAATGTACTAGGACGAAGCAAGAGGAAGTACCTCTCTAACCGTTCTGCTTTCTCTTATCTTGTAAAGGAATATACATATAGTTCGTCCATCGTAGTTCGATTATGACCATTTTGTCATCCAGGGGGCTGAGGGCTTTGCACTTGGGGTTTTATGTCTCCTCGTGTGGATGGTGAGACCTATGTGAGCCCGGAATGTTCGGCTGCACACTGGGCAGGTTACTCCAGCTGAAGATAGTGTCATTGGCCTTGCTTTTCTTCTCTGGCGTTTTTCTTCTGCCAGCGTTGTTCTCTTTTCCTCAGCAACATGTGCGCCGGTTTTCACAGCGCGACGTCATGATTCTCTGTCATGTGCCTCTGTCTCCCAGGTGGATGGGTCTATGCTGAACGCCTTCAGAGAAGCATTGAGGGTGTCCCTGACGCGTTTTCTTTGACCACCTTAACAGCGCTTTCCTTCGCTTAGTTGGCCATACACAAGTCGTTTAGGGATGCGGTGGTCTTCCATTTTACATACGTGTCCTGCCGATCGCAGCTGGGACTGCATCAGGATTGTGTGGATGCTTTGCAGACCCGCTCTTTGAAGGACTTCAGTATCTGGTATTTTGTCTTGTCATTTGACATTCAGTATTTTTCACAGACATGTCATGTGGAAGTGATTTAGTTTCTTTGCATGTTAACTGTACACTATCCATGTTTCTGAGGCATAGAGCAACGTAGAGGAGGATGACGGCTCGATAGACCCCTATTTTGTATTTGTGGTGATACTTCCACTTTAAAGGAATGGGTTGTCAGGCAGGAAAACCAATGATTTAGCATATTTTAAGTCACAGATCAACATGCATGACTAGATTGACACGTGAAATGCGTAGGGCCTAATTATTTTATGTATTTGAAGAAACGTCTGTAATCTATAAGTAATACCAAAAAGTGTGAAACTCATTAAGGCTGCTATTGTAGTGTTTATAGTTTTCAGACTACAGACATATAGACCCATAAATAGAATACATTATGTAAGCCTACGAAAGCATATATCCAGTTTTCGATGCGTTATCAAACTTTATATATTTTGAATAGAATTAGGCTTACACCTATGATAAAACACATGGGCGTAGCCGAGAGGGGAGGAATTCAAACCATCACTGGCCTCAGATCTCATTGTCTGAAAAGGAAACTTTACTTACAGCCCCAGTACAGCTACCACAAGCAAACTACAGTCACCAAATTTCATGAGCGTAGAAAAAAGTGGTTTTGTGGTTCCCCCCCCCCCACCCCTTTCCAATACAAAAGTAAAGCATTTTACCATTTTCTACCAGTCTCTGGACTCCAGTGAATAGAAGATTTAGTTTTTGATTTTTTTAGCGGAAGAGTAGCAGGCACTGTAGATACCTCAGAATATGCATTTTTTTAAAGCTTAAAATAACGGAAATAATGCTTGGATTACGGCGCTCCCCCAGACTTCCTAGCTGTAGCTGTCCCTTGGCGGTGTGTACTACCTTTCACTAATTATAGGAAGAGAGTATTCTAGAGTAGAAAAAACGTTTAAAAGAATGAAAGATAAGAATGTAATGAAGATTAATTACATATACACACACTAATATATATATATATATATATATATATATATATATATAAATATATATATAAATTGCGGAGGGGGTTTAACCCCCCCCCCCCCGAAAATATATGAAATGCCATTTGTGGGCCGGTTTATATGGTAATGCCTGGGCCGATTTTGATACCCAGTCCGCCCCTGCTACGTGGCCACGAGGTATTGGTCTTAACTTCCCACAGATTGTGACGTTCCAGGTCAGTTATCAGGCCTTTTTAAATCGAGGCCGACTTGGCATTTTTCTAACGAATCCTTATAAAACGGGGGAAAAGTTTGTACTAGTCTGTACTAGTCATTGTGATAATCTTACAGTTAATATTAATTTTGTTATTGTCAAATCTCAAAAAGTTTTTTTTTTTCCTATTTAGAAAAACTTCCTAGTTATAATTCCACGACATTTGCTCGGAATTTTTATTTCTTGCGTCCAGGTCGTCCTGGGTGTGAATCATTTATTTTGAAATTAAAATATTACCTTTCCTAGTAGCCGAATCTCTATACTCTCTCTCTCTCTCTCTCATCTTTCTCTCCTCTCTCTCTCTTCTCTCTCTCTCTATCTCCTCTCTCTCTCCTCTCTCTTCTCGCCCATTTCTCTCTCCTCTCTCCTCTCTCTTCTCTCTCTCTCTTTCTCTCCTCTCTCTCTACTCTCTCTCTCTTCTCTCTCTCTCTCTCCCCTTTCTCTCTCCTCTCTCTTCTCTCTCTCTCATTCCCCTTTCTCTCTCCTCTCTCTTTTCTCTCTCTCCCCTTTCTCTCTCCTCTCTCTTTTCTCTCTCTCTCCCCTTTCTCTCTCCTATCTCCTCTCTCTTCTCTCTCTCCCCTTTTTCTCTCCTCTCTCTCCTCTCTCTTCTCTCTCTCTCCCATTTCTCTCTCCTCTATCTTCACTCTCTCCCCTTTCTCTCTCCTCTCTCTCCTCTCTCTCTCTCTCTTCTCTCTCTCTTCTCTCTCTCCCCATTTCTCTCTCCTCTCTCTTCTCTCTCTCCCCTATCTCTCTCCTCTCTCTCTTTTCTCTCTCTCTCTTCTCTCTCTCTCTCCCCTTTCTCTCTCCTCTCTCTCTTTTCTCTCTCTCTTCTCTCTCTTTCCCCTTTCTCTCTCCTCCCTCTATTTTCTCTCTCTCTTCTCTCTCTCACCTTTCTATCTCCTCCCTCTCTTTTCTCTCTCTCTCTCTCTCTTCTCTCTCTCCCCTTTCTCTCTCCTCTCTCCTTTCTCTTCTCTCTCTCCCCCTTTTCTCTCTCCTCTCTCCTCTCTCTTCTCTCTCTCTCCCCCTTTTCTCTCCTCTCGCTCCTCTCTCTTCTCTCTCTCTCCCATTTATCTCTCCTCTATCTTCTCTCTCTCCCCTTTCTCTCTCCTCTCTCTCCTCTCTCTGTCTTTCTTTTCTCTCTCTTTTTTTCTCTCTTCTCTCTCTCCCCTTTCTCTCTCCTCTCTCCTCTCTCTTCTCTCTCTCCCCTTTCTCTCTCCTCTCTCTCTTTTCTCTCTGTCTCTCTCTCTTCTCTTTCTCTCCCCTTTCTCTCGTCTCTCTCTCTTTTCTCTCTCTCTCTCTTCTCTCTCTCTCCCCTTTCTCTCTCCTCCCTCTATTTTCTCTCTCTTCTCTCTCTCCCCTCTCTCTCCTCCCTCTCTTTTCTCTCTCTCTTCTCTCTCTCTCCCCTTTCTCTCTCCTTTCTCTCCTCTCTCTCCCCTTTCTCTCTGTCTCTCTCTCTTCTCTGTCTCTCCCCTTTCTCTCTCCTCTCTCTCTCTCTCTCAGCTTTCTCTCTCTCCACTTTCCTCTCTCCACTTTCCTCTCCCCCTCTTTCTCTCCTCTCTCTCTTTTCTCTCTCTCTCTCTTCTCTCTCTCTCCCCTTTCTCTTTTCTCTCTCTCTTCTCTCTCTCCCCTTTCTCTCTCCTCCCTCTCTTTTTTCTCTCTCTCTTCTCTCTCTCTCTCTCCTCCCTCTCTTTTCTCTCTCTCTTCTCTCTCTCCCCTTTCTCTCTCCTCTCTCTCTTTTCTCTCTCTCCCTCTCTCTTTTATTTTTAAAGAAATTGCTCACAAACAACCTCCTGGAAAAGAAAAGCCACGCCTCCCACAGAGTATTTAGTGAATTTTACTTTGACAACAAATGGATTCGAACTCTAGCCCTACAACTCATCGATGCACTCGTCCACAGTTTGATTGGGAAGTAAATTATCAAAACGAAATAAGATTCTATTTCCACTCCTATGGACCTGTCTAGTCGTTGACATTATTCTTTGCTTCCTTTTTCTGTCTATTTCTAGATTCACAGATTCTACTAGGGAATAACATTTTGGTCTACATAGTTTCTAGGAACTCGTTCTATAGCTGTCTCGCATGTTTACATTTTTTACTAGGTTTCAATCGAATTTCCCGCCACTTCTACTCATCTAATCGTCATCAAATTTTGCATATCAGCTCATGCTCGATGACAATACAAGAATTAAAAAAAAATCAACCCATTTGTTAATCAATTAGTAGTTATTAATTCCTTTTGTTGTTTTTAAATAGAACATACAATGTTTAGAAAAGAAAATTTAGACCTATCCAATCGGCATCCGATTTAGCGTACAGCTTATACTCAAGGACAAGACAAAATCAATAATAAAATCAACCCATTAGTTAATTAATTAGTCGTGATAAATGTGTGAAATTAGAAATAGTTTTACAAAGCATATATTAATTCACTCTGTCTGTTAAAACGTTTGCACACGTTATTCCCCAAACACCCGTTCATAGACAAGACATGAATCCATTTAAAAAAGTAACCAATCAGTCAATTAATTACTGGTAATTAATTATTTTGTTTGATAAGCAAATAACGTGAACATTATTGATTTTTGTTATTACTTTAAAAAAATATTTTTATATTATATACATATTATACTTTTCGATGACCTTGACCGATTAAACCACTAGTGTAGGGCCGTAGACTAAATAGTAAAGCAGCAGTAATGTATTAGACATTAGACCATAATTTACTTATTTAAAAAAAACAAATAATAGCATAAATAAATTACCCAGAAAAACATACACAGAGCGAAATATATCTAAGTACATATGCTAGTACAAATTTATACTCCTTGTTCTATAATCTCATGGAATGGGTTGCCTGAATCAGCCAGGAATACACGCACGATTAGATTCACTCTATGGATACGTGAAGGATGTAAATATCTTCTCTTGTTAAGTAACATCTGTAATTTATAATATAAATAGGAGTTTCCAAATCCCTAAAAATACATAGACGGAAGTGGAAAGAGGGAATTTAGAGGGCGTAGCCAAGTGTAAAGAAGAATTTGAAAGAGATATAAAAGAGAAACGAAACATACAACTTGATCTCTCTTTAGTCTAAATATAACTGAGTTTCTTTTCCTTCTTAACATTGTGATTACAAGGGAGAGAATGCAGTATAATACATGTTTGTAATTTTGTCTTGAGGATTTATCTGCTTTACTTGTACAGCGTTGATAACTTGCTAACACATGTGTGTGATGTGTTCAGTTTGTGTCAACAATCATGTCCAACACGTCGCCATGTCAAATGATACGGAAAAGAAAGTCGTGTTCCTAATAGTCCTAGTCCTAGTACCACTTGCGGATCCAGAACTTTAGAGTGGGGGGGGGGGGAGGCGATTTTTTTTCAAACCCTTACCCTAGCGCCCAGTAAACCCTAACCCTATACATAAACGTACGTACAGCATATATATATATATATATATATATATATATATATATATATATATATATATATATATATATATATATATATATATATATATATATATATATATATATATACATATATATATATATATATATATATATATATACATAGATAGATAGATAGATAGATAGATAGATAGATAGATAGATAGATAGATAGATAGATAGATAGATAGATAGATAGATAGATAGATAGATAGATAGATAGATAGATAGATATAGATATAGATATAAATATAAATATAGATATGAATTAAAAAAAAAAAAAGCAGTGTTTCTCAACCTTTGGCGAAAAAAAAACCCCAGTCATGTTGAGGCCTTTCTCTTGCAAACTTCGGGGTCTAGGGGAACGCTGTAGGCTTCTCCAGTGAGGTTCGGGGCGAAGCCCCGACTCCAAAAGGGTTTTCTAGCAATCTTCACTGCAGAAACGCATTCTCCTGACATCTACAGCTCATTATTAATCAATCGAGTTCGAGGCGAAGCCCCGACGCCAATAGGGTTTTTGTTTTTTGCAATCTTCACTGCTGAAACGCATTCTCCTGACATCTACAGCTCATTACTCATCAGTGGAGTTCGGGGCGAAGCCCCGACGACAAAAGTGTTTTCTTGCAATCTTCACTGAAGAAATGCATTCTCCTGACCTAAAGAAAAAAATATTCGATAAATAATATGCAATATAATTCAAGCGTAAATTGTGAGTTAAAGTCCCAAATTTATGTAACTAGAAGATATCAGATTGAGCAAAGGTTGGAAAAGGCGACTATGAAATTGTTATTTTGGTTTAGAACTCATCACAATCGTGACTCTTGTACTGAAAAATTTCGTTTGAATTCTAACTTTTCCAAAGCAAAGTCTTTCTTAAAATAATTATGATAAATTCATGTGAAATTACATAAACTCTGTCTAGAAAGGGGAGGGGCGATAGAGTGAAAATGATTAATCCTCGCTCCTTTTTATAATTTCTGCTAATGATTGCATTTGGCGTTAAAGAATAGGGGTGGGGCGACTCGATATAATTATTTAATTTATAGCATATATAAATTTTATCAGTGACAGATTTTTTTTTATTTTGTAATTTCTTAACTATAATACAAAAAGAAAAAGTATTTGTTTGTCCGATGGGGGGAAGGCGATTGCATGTATCGCCCCTCCCACCTGGTACAACCCTTTTTCATTTTATATTTAATAATCATAAAATTTGAGATTAGAGTGTATTGCAACATAATATACAATGGATTCACATATCAATACGTACTTTATATTATATAGATCTTCAACTAATTGTGTTCACAAACTATGACTTCTCCATAAAAATAGGACCGCCCCCCCCCACTAAGAGAGCTAGAGTGGGGAGGGCAGTACAGGCAATCGCATACCCCCTACCCCACCGAATCGGCCAAAATACCAGAAGGGGAGAGACATAATATAAAATTTATATATTAATTCAACTAATTTTATTCACAAACTATGATTTGTCCATAAAAGTAGGACCGCCCCCCCCACCCACTCAAAGGGTTTAGGTGGGAAGGGCAGTAGAGGTATTCGCCCCCTCCCTCAATCGGCCAACAGGGAACAACATAATATAAAGATCGGTTAAAATATCAATAACAAGTTTTAATCATATAGATATTTAATTGATTCTGTTAGCAAGCTGTGATTTCTACAAATAAATTGGACCGCCCCCCCTACTCAAAAGTTTATTGTGGGGGGGGGTGCGGATTGATGTAATCGACCCCTCCCGACCCCACCAAATCAGCCAACATACTAAATGGGGGGGGCGAAATAATCTAAAAATATGTTAAAAAATATAAATAATTAGTATATATTATTAACATAAGTAATAAATTCGTATACAAATTGTGTGAATTATAATCTAAAATTCGTCCGCCCCCCCCCCCCTGGATCCGCCAGTGAGTCCTACTTCTAACTGGCAACCAGCCAGTGCCTCCCTCGTTCCTGAGTGACCGCTCATGTCCAGCCAGGATGCTGTACTTTGTGTACGGGCAACAATAGCGTGGGAAAGAACTTTAATGAGGTGTTCTATGTTAGCGTGTCTCCAAAGGGGATCTGTTTCAAATATTCTTTGCTATCTAATTTCAAGTATTGTATTTGTAAATCTTTATAAAATATTCCCTTGAGACAGCCGATGTTACTAATCGATGTTAGAGGGTGGAATGTTATGAACTGGGATGTTGAGGTGTGAAAGGACGAATGTTATGGTGGGATAGTGAGGGATTTTAGTGTGTGAGATTTTAAGGTAAGAGCTATTAGAGTGTGAGATGTTGGGGTGTTGCAGGAAAATGGTGTGGAATGTTATAGACCTGTGACGTGTCAACGATATATTAGTCTAAACTGCCCACAGGTTGTGACGATGCACAGGTCAGTGTTCAGACGGATCCGGGGGTGGTAGTAGGAGCACACTCGGCCGACCCCCCCCCTGGATTTTAGTAGCTTTAGTAGTAGTTTACGAATTGTTTAATTATATTTATATATCAAATTAATGCATCAATCCCAGCGGTTCAATGTTTTGGTAGAAATCACAGTTTGTTAAAAACTGTAGTTACATATCTCTATGGTAAAACTACGTATTGATATTTGAACAAATCTTTATATTGTTTTGCTCTCGTCTGGCATGTTGACCGATTCTGTGGGTTGGGGGGGGGGGGGATTACATCTACTTCCCTCCCCACCCAAACCCTATGAGGGGGAAGGGGAGTCTAAATTTTCTAGATACAAGAGTATAGATCCAGATCTAAACTACGTCAAGAACTAGTCAAGAAATCTAGATCTAGATTCTATATATATTTTATATTCTGGATCTAGTCTTGAGTAAATATAGAGCAATTATGATCAGGATAGTTGGCCTACTAGTGGGTAATAGTGTATTAGCCTATTCTGTTCGCATGGGAAACCTGTTTAGTTTTGCAGGCTCATTTGTTTTTATTTCTTACTACGTCTACTCCAATATGTTAATCGAAATTGTTGGGAAGAAGTAGATATCTTGTAGAAGTGGCGTCATTGGGGGGGGGGGGGGGGGTGGGGACGAGGATGCGGTACGCACTGGTCGACACCATTTTTGGGGGAGGCAACCAAGTTGAAAAAAATTATATCTTGGCAATAGCAGACACATCGGAAAAGATAATTATAAAACCTCAAGATATATCTTGGAGCAGTGGCGTCACTGGAGAGGGGGGGGTTGCAAGGGTGCGGCTCGCACCGGTCGACACAATTTTGGGGGTGACAACCAAGTTGAAAAAATTATAACTTGGCAAAAGCAGACACATTGAAAAAGATAATAATAAAATCTCGAGATATATCTTGGAGCAGTGGCGTCACTAGGGGGAGGGGTGTGAGTGGTGCGGTTCGCACCAGTCGACACCATTTTGGGGGTGACAACCAAGTTGGAAAAATTATAATTTGGTAAAAGATGGAAAAAGATAATAATAAAATCTCTAGATATGCCCAAATATGCCTAGACACATCTAGATGGTAATTTAAGTATAAATGATACAGCACAACGTTATACCATTTCTGTCTTAAAGTATAATAAAAGAAACCTTTTCATAAGATGTTAAGTATATTTATAATTTTTATTAAATATTGTAGTAAAATTTGCAATAACATTTGAATAAATGTAATAAACATTGGGATTTTACATTTGAGTAAAAATCAATAAAAGTAGCTAATCAGCTCACAGAATGGTTCAACAAAAAAACAAAAATAATAACTAGCAATAGTGTTTATTGGAACATATTTCAATAAAAAAGATGGGGAGGGGTGACAACCTGAGCTACCGCACTAGGTGCTACCGACACAGTATAGAGAGGTTTCCATGCTGATCTTAGGTGATCACTTAACGCTACTCTACCTATTTCAAAAGAGTTAGAAGAGTCTTATCAAAGACAACATGTTGCACTGTTTGCTTTCATGTTACAAATAACGCCAAATTTTTAACATTTCTTTAAACGATGAAAACAAGAATATGGCTTGAATATATTTCTAGTCCATTGGTGAATTTGATGGGGTCGCCTCAGAGTTTGTGTGATAACACAAACTTTCTTTGTTATCTTTTTTATGATAAAATATTATGATCTTTTCTTTTGCAATTTTTTATCTATTGTACAAAAAAATGTTTTTTTTAATCTGAATTCGAACTCGGGCATCCACATTAGGAGATCGACTTGTTAGACAGTGAGCCAAGTATTTATAAAAATAGAAAGTTATATAGTCTATTTAGTTTACAAATTTTAGCGAACGACCTCATTCTATATTCAAGGCTTATCTCCCCTTAGCTTAATAGGTCCTACTATCTCTATCTCAAACAAAGTTAGTTAATTACGACTTATCAATAAACTTTTATTTTTACAGTGATTCCTATTTTGACAATCATCGACAGTGAATAATTGTGGAAAGCTTCAACTTTATTCCAGAATAGGAAGTGGGAGAAATAAAGTGCACAAGATTCCACCCAGACAGACAGACAGACAGACAAAGTTGGTAAAAGCTTTATACTGTAAATATGCCTGTATGTTCTTTACCCAGCATTGCCCAGCATTAATCTGGAATTTAATGTATTAGTTTGTATAGAATACTAATGACATATTAAAAGAGATTTTACAATTGTTTTCAGAGTAATTAACACGTTCATCATTATGCTCGTAATCAAACATACCTTTTTTAATCCAAACTATTTGTGATCGCAATAATTCTGTCCCGGTCTCTACATCTCATTTGTTGCCGTGAAAACAACAGCAACATTTTGTTTTCTATTCGCTCTTAAGTCTATGAAATAATTAGTAACTTTTTCCAATGCAGATAAACTATTTAATGTAAACTGCTGTAACAATATAGCTACAGAACAAATACATATACAATTCCTTTCATTAGTACCTGGAGCATGATCGCCACAACTTTAGTATTTATTTATTTCGTAAATTCTTCGCAGCTACATCGATGATGATCATAAAATTCACCATTTGTGTTGTGAGATTTATTGCCTCCGATAGAATTTCCCGGAGTGTTTCGTGTTATATCTCAATGTTAAAGTATTCCAGTAGCCAATGAGTGTCAAGTTACAGGGGAAATATGTCTACACTACTTCTACTTCTAATGGCCTTAACAACAAGTAAAAAAGAAAAAAAAGAAACTACTTACTCCAAATAGTTATTATTTCTCTCTCAAAGTAAAAAAAAAAAAAAGATCTATACAATTGCTGCATGTGGAAACATCTATTAATTATGTAACTTGACTAGTCATGTAGTGGGAGTAAGTCTTCTAGATGTAAGTGGCGTGATGTCAGGACTTGATCGCTTTGATGGCGTGATGTTGCAGCTGTGTATGGGGTGGGACGGGAAGTATTTACTTTTTGATGCATCTCCAGACAAAGTGTGCCTGACAGAATCTTTTAGAAAGCTCAATCGATGCTGTCCACAGAGCCCTAGGTGCAGCTATTGAGGACGATCAATTCTTGCAGTAGGCCTAATCATGAAAATCCATTGATCCAAAGATATTTTGTGGAAGAGAATGAAAGAGAAGGACTTGATGGAAGACTTAAACATTGCTTTGAACTTGTTGGAAAGAATAGAGCTATTTTTAGACTACCACTGTTTTGTCATGCTGGCTGAAATTTGTTCAATATCGTCATTTTTTGTAGAATTCATTTTTTTAGAAATTTAATTTTCTCTGAAATACAATTTCATTTCTTGCTATTCTCAGAAAGTGAATAAAAAAACAACACCAACAGAAATCGTTAACTTTTTATTTCAGCTTCAATAACAAACTGGTTGTAAAGGTGGTTGATAAGCTTGCCAATATAAATCAACACGTGACTTTCTGTTTCGCTGTACAAAACGACTTAACCTTTTTGTAGCGAAATTCACACACACAAACACAGACTACAAATATGGATGACTTCCTGCCAAGTATCAGAAGGACATCCAAGTGAGATCTTCTCTTTTCTAACCTAAGAAGAAAACTGATCGTTTCTCATTCCAGTAATTTTTAGAGGCCTCCGAAAGGGGAAAAGGCGCTATTAGTTTTGTGTTAAATGTCTGTCCGTATGTCCGTCCCGTTTAGATCTCGTAAACTAGAAAAGATAGTGAAATCCGACATCATAACATTTTAGTCCATTCAAAGTTCTGATGCAACGGCTACTTTTTTCTTTTCTAAAAGCGAAAAATTTAATTTTTTAAATCACTTATGCAAGCATTTTTTTCATAAATTACACCACTTTTACAACTATTCACTATTAATAGTAACGTATATGTGAAGCTCTTTAGTAGGGTAGACTACTGTAATATATATTTGTATTGTTACGTTATATAAGGTCTGTCCTACTAACTACTACATTTACCAAAAATTATTTTATTTTTTTGTAAGAGAAAAAATAATCTATTTAGTGTGCATATAAGTTGGACATAATTTAAAACAACAATTAATAAGTAGGTTTTCATATTATCGAGTGAACTGCAATACCAAAATATATCTATAGAACATTCAACTAAATCAGTGATTCCCAAAGTGGTCCATATAGACCCCCAGGGGTCTACGAAGACCTCCAAGGGGTCTACGAAAGTAAAAAAATAAATTGGGGGTCTATGAGATGTCCACGGGGGTCTACGGTAATAGATTTCATTTAAGCAGGTCGTAACTTAATTTTCACATTCCATTAATGTAATTATTTCATACACTAATATATGATTTGTACCAGAGTTAATCCTTTCAATATTTATCCTGCTATTGAAACGAAACATTCTTGTATTCTATTTCAATACTTATTTAAATATCTTAATTTTGTCTACATGTAACTAATATTAAAAAAAAAAAGAAATGTAGACTGTACAGAGTTAATTATTTAAAATTGGGATTCAATCCTTCCTTGTCAAACACGCAGTTGCCTAAGTGACTCTTTTATGACGATATGAGACCAGTTACGCTGGATGATCATCTGAGACAATGCCACCCTGACAAAAATTAAGATTTGAACAACTTTCGAACACTCAAAGTTCAAAATAGACCCACAAAATCTCTGTTCGACATCATTTAGAGAAGATTTTGGTTTGTGAGCGTCTTTCAAGATTTCTTTACTTATAGCAAAATACGGAAAACAGCAAAGGTCAAACATTGTTATTACTTTTTTACAAAATCCTACATCTGTTACTATTAAAAGAATTTCTTTAAGCGACAATACAGTTTAAGGTCGCTTCGGTGGCATGAGTTATAAAATTAAAACCTTCTTATGTAAATCTTTGCAAAAGATATAAATACAGTTTGGCCAGACAAGGTGTAGCGCTGTGTGCTACAAACTTTCTAATGGTCACCATCTTATCTCATCTCATCTATGCCTGTGGTCCTTTCTGGGCATAGACCACCAACCAGCTTTCTCCAGGCATATCGGTTGTGGGCGAGACTCTCCAACTGTCTCCACGTCTTGCCCATCTGCTTGGCATCTGCTTCCAAATCGCGGTGCCATGGTAAAGCTTAAGCAGCCTTCCATCAGCTGAAGAACACCTGGGGATCTAGGGAAAAAGGCACCACCACCAAGATTAGGCTTTTTAACACCATTGTTAAGCCGATTCTACTTTATGGAGAAGAGACCTGGAGAACCACCATCACCACCATGAAAAAAATCCAGGTATTCATCAATAGCTGCCTGAGGAAGATTCTTATAATCCGCTGGCCAGACAAGATCTCGAATGAGGAACAGTGGCAAAGAACAAAGCAGCAGCCCATTGAAGTAGATATCCTTCAGAGACGCGGGAAATGGATAGGTCACACCCTTTGCCAGCCTGCATACAGCATAACATGGCAAGCCCTAGCCTGGAACCCACAAGGAAAGAAGAAGAGGGGACGGCCCAGGGATACATGGCGGTAATGGTCACCGTCTCCTTATATTTCTTTAAGGTTGACCGACGAGACCTGGTTTAGGCTCCAGTTACTCGCCTTTGCCCCCCTTTTGTTAATAAAACAGTTCCGCAGATTTAATATTTGAGCCACACGTGAGAGATCAAGAAATACACGAGAAACTGCTCTTTGCGAAACCTTTTACAATGATACTTAAGGCATATTCAGTAATTAATTAATTAATATTTAATGTTAGAAAGACTAATTCATAGAAAAACAGATTTGTATATAAAAAATTATATCCGTAGTTGTGTAGTTTTAAATTACTATTTCACTCTTCAACGCACTACAGTTAGAAATTTGTTTAAAAATAATGTTGATGAATTTGCAAAAATTTGCAAGTTGAGTAGGGGGTCTACCGAAAACCAGAAAACATGGCAGGGGGTCTACGAGACAAAAAAGTTTGGGAACCACTGATATAGAAGGTATTTCCCTTATTCGATATCAAACAAAATAATTAATTACCAATAATAAATTGAATAATTGGTTACTTTTTTTTAAACGATTCATGTTTTGTTAGGTACAATAAATAATTGTTTAAAGTTGTAACTTCACTCATAAATGGGTGTTTGAGAAATAACGTGAAGAATTATCTCAGGGGACAAAACCTAACATATTTAGTCATTTGTTTGTGAAACTGAAGGATGAATTTCAGTTGTTGGTATCAAACAAAATAATAAATTAGCAGTAATTAATGCACTTCTTTTTTTTAAATTCATGTAGTCTCTATGTCAACAAATAATTGTGTCAAGTTTCAACTTCATCCGAGAATGAATGTGTGAGAAGTAACGTGTACAAACTTTTTGACAGACAGACAGACAAACAAACAGACAGACAAAGTGAATTGATAGAAGCTTAAAAAAAAAACACATATTATGTGAAACTCAAAAATGTAGCAGGGTTGTAGTCTTCATGTGCGAGAGACGTAAGCATACGTGAAAGAAATGGAGCCGATATGGACAGACATGGACAGACATGAAGCCAACATATGGGAGAGACGTAGGCAGGGCCGGCTCTAACTATTGCGGGGCCCTCTACGAAATGAATTGCGCCCAGTCTATGTAGGAATATGAATAATAAGTGAAAGCTAAGATTTTGTATTAGAAAATAAATTCGTCTTTGCATTTTCTTTATTCTTTAATACGTACAAAATCATTTAGATCTATATTTATATGCCAGTGACTCTTATAGTAAAAAACAAAGTAGTGGAACTTCCAGTTTTGGTTAAAATTTGCCCTATTGTTACATTTGAAGCGTTGAAGATTAGTCCATATATATAATACTATGGGCTAATGAATTTTTGACCCAAATGCACGCATAGTTAACACATGGGCGCCCCAGGGGACTGTGACATCACCATTTTCACATCACATTGAAAAATACTGTAAAGATAATTTTTTATTATTAAATGTAAAAAAAAACAACAAATTATAATCGATTTTCGTAGGGACAAGAAGGAAAATGATATTGTTTCTGTAACTGGAGAGACTATTGAAATAGTGCAAACTTTTAAATACCTTGGTACTATCCTAGACAATAAACTAAATTTTACTGCAAATACTGATTTTATCAGCAAAAAGGGGCAGCAAAGATTAGGACTACTGAGAAAATTATCCTCGTTTAATGTTAGCGAAAAGGCCTTGGCTATGTTTTATCACGCTCACATCTGCAATATTTTCAGTTTCAATATCACTGCCTGGTATGGCAATCTGAGCATTAAAAATTAAAGTAAACTTCATAAAATCCTAAATGCTTCTGGTAAAGTTATTGGCAAAAAAAACAAAAAAAAACACCATTTGGGCAGCGGTTTGAGACAAACATCCTTAAAAAGGCTAAAAAGATTTTTTTAAAAAAATCATCCTTTGGGTCAGGATTTTGTTATTTTACCATCACAAAAGAGATACAAGACACTGATAGCAAAGACAAACAAACACAAATACTCTTTTGTTCCAGTGGCAATCAAATCATTAAATAGTAACAATCTGACATACACTTTGTCACATGTAAATTATGAGTGAGTCTTGTGTGAATGTACATTGTTTTTTTTTTATAGTCATAATGTTTTGTCTGGTGTAATGCACAAATTTCCTTACGGATAATAAAGATTGTTATGTTAGAAATGAACAAGTAGTCAATCTCTGGCGCTGCCAGGGTCGAGTTTCGCTAAAGAGAAACAAAATTCATCGTAGTCCCTTTAACAGTTTCCACTGAGGAATTTTATGGTGATGTGGCAGGTCTGCAGCAGTACCGCCCTCTGACAGGCAACGAAGATGTTCCTAGGAATGTTAAGGGCCTTGAAGGTGTCTGTGAGGTCAGTTGTTATTATCCCCACGGTTGATATAACAATGGGGTATATTGTTATTTTGGACAATTTCCATAGACGCTTAATCTCCAAGCGTAGGTTCCCATATTTTCTTTGTTTTTCTATCTCAGTTTTTCTTAAATTATGAGACAGTGGTACGGCGATATCGATAATAGTAGCGGTTTTTTCTTTTTTATCGATGAACAGCAGATCCGGGCGATTGAAATCTACCGTTTGGTCGGTCAGAATAGGCCTATCCCAGTACAGCAGATGTTCAGTAGACTCGAGAACCTCTTGCGGAGAGTATTTATAATAAGGGGGAGTGTCCTTACCAATCAATTTGTACGTCAAAGCCAGGTGTTGGTGTATTAACTTTGCAACTTGGTTATGGCGACCTAGGTAGGCTGATTCTGATAGGGCTGGACATCCTGCCATAATGTGTTCAATCGACTCGCCCACATTTCCACATTTTCGGCATTTGTCGACAACATTGAGTTTCAGGATATGCTTCTCGTAATTTTTTGTCCTGATTACTCTGTCCTGTATTGCTGTAACAAAGCCTTCTGTTTCAGGGTAGAGATGACTGCTTTGAGCCATGTTAAGGAAGCAGCCTTGTCGATGTTGTCCCCATGTAATGAAGCCGGAAATTTTCCGTGGAGTGTTTTTTCTTCCCATTGGCGAATCTCATGCCCTACGTCGTCCAAACCGACATTGATATCAGCATTGTGTAGGTTCAGAGGGGTTGCATCGGAGTCGTATTTCCGTAGGAAGGAAACTAATTTGTTGCTGGAGGCTAGCAGTTTTGATCGTATTTTTAAAACTTGCATCTTACACAATTTGAAAATGTTCTGCAATCCACGACCCCCATCCTTCCTGGGCAGGTATAACCTTATGGTGGAGGACTTAGGGTGTAGGCATCGAAACTTGGTTAGTAATTTTCTAGTGAGTCTGTCAATGTCATGTAGGTCGGTGTCAGTCCATTTGATCATTTGTTATTATTATTATTATTTGTATTAAATGTAAAAAGCTGAAGATGCATTTTATATCGCGCATAGAATTAGCGCTTTCTATATTGAATGGACGCATAGGTTGAATGAGGCATAGGTTGAATGAGGCATAGGTTGAATGAGGCATAGGTTGAATGAGGCATAGGTTGAATGAGGCAGAGGTTGAATGAGGCATAGGTTGAATGAGGCATAGGTTGAATGAGGCAGAGGTTGAATGAGGCATAGGTTGAATGAGGCATAGGTTGAATGAGGCATAGGTTGAATGAGGCATAGGTTGAATGAGGCATAGGTTGAATGAGGCATAGGTTGAATGAGGCATAGGTTGAATGAGGCATAGGTTGAATGAGGCATAGGTTGAATGAGGCATAGGTTGAATGAGGCATAGGTTGAATGAGGCATAGGTTGAATGAGGCATAGGTTGAATGAGGCATAGGTTGAATGAGGCATAGGTTGCAGTGGCCTAAGGCCGGCCCTGGACGTAGGCAACACACTGGAAGTATGTAGACAACAAAAAGGATTTGCTCAAATCTTTTCTAAATTTATGTATACTCCAAAATTGCAGAAAGTTTGTTTTTTTTTGTTTCGCATTTTTATGAAAAGATCTAATTGTTTTTGTGTAATCCTGTCCATCTGTCAAGCTTAGATCCTAACGCTATTTAAAATATGATCCACACCTGTACCGAAACTTGTACAGAAGCAACCGCTACTTATGGGACATTTCAATTGTACTCTTCTCTTTAATACTACACTTGCTTTTGTATGCACATATAAATAAACCATTTTAAAAACAAGATTTTATAGCATTGTTTGTTATTAAATAAATACACATGGCCAATTGTGTAAATAGATATAAACATATTAAAACATATTTATATGAACATATTTAGCCATTTCTGTGAAAACTGAAGGATTAATTTCCCTTTTTGGTATCAAACAAAATAATTAATTATCAGTAATAAATTGACCAATTTTTTAAAATTGATTCATATATTGTCTACGCCAGGGGTGGGCAAATTACGAACCGCGGGCCACATGCGACCCGGCAAAGTCTTTTATGCGGCCCGCCGACACCTACAGAAAACAGGTGTGCCCACAGTATATACAGATTAAAAAGTAAATATATTAAAATAATATCTATATAAATTATTGAAACTGTCTCATTATAAAAAGTTTCATTGGTTAGGCTTCAATACACTCAATCCAAGACAATCTCTTATCAGTATTTATTTAATGCTATGAAGAACTGTGTTGAATGTTGGGTATGCTTGATACAAGATGGCAAGTGTAACAACCGGTGGAGCTCGATCTTTGATAGTGTAAAATAGTTTGTTTTTTGTTTTTATATAAAAAAAAAATATATCCCAACCATAAACTCTAAACAGGAAAGTTTGCACAAAGCTGCATAAAATTTCAAAACATTTTTGATAGAGGTAACATTGTAATGAACCTTATTAGGGCTAGGGGTGTTAACCACATGTATATATTTAGGAACATAATAATCCAATATATCCGCTATCTTAGCATGGGCAAGGCAAATGAGAAGAATATAAAATTTCAAGAAAGAAATTGTTATGTTACTTGAAGGACATTGACTGTGACTTTGTTACCAATATTTACGATAAAGAGTGGAAGACAGATTTCATGTGTTTCATTATTGCTATTGCGATGGGCTTTTTTTGCATATGAAATATAATTACATGTTAAATCTTTTCAACCAAGGCTTTCCATTTCTACAAGCAAGCAAAAGAAAATAGGTTTTGTCATTTTCCTTTGCTGAAAGGTGAAACTATTTCTAGTAAAAAGTATAACACTTATTTAGATTTCTTAATTGTGCAATTTATAAAAGCAAATTTTAAGACGCCAAGAACCGTATTTCAATACCATCAGCTCACCATTTAGAGCAGAAGCTGATTCAGCTCCAGAGGACATATCTCCAAGCAAAGAGAAGTTCCAGTCAGTACTACCACGGTGTCTTATGAATGCCAGAAGCTGTATTTCCACACTTAAAATAAAATTGCTGCTGTTCACACTATTTGTGTACACATACATCTGTTCTTCCTCTTTCTCATTTTACATGTTGGAGAGTTCAGATCAGTAATCGTATATCTGAATAGTTTTGGTTCTATAGGAGGGTTTTTAGGCCAAAGTCTTGTTCGGGTCTCTTGATTAAGAATGCACCATTGAAGGACATGTTCAGCATTCTCTGGTGATGGGCAAGTTTCTCTCGTCCCGACATTTAACTTCCGGAACATATATTGTCTCATTCAGTGAACAAGCCTTACTACTGGTCGATTTTGACTGACTGTAATTTGACAGCAGTCACAAGGATAAAAACTAGTAAACTAGTAAACTAGTTCCACAGTTCCAAACATTATACACGAGTGTAAAAAGTAAAATACTGCACATTAAGTACAACTGTATATTTGTCAAGATATTTTAATGTAAAATGAAAACAGCAATTTGAAAAAAAAATCGTAAAATTGGTTTAAAAAATTGCTAACTCTTGTAATTCCTTAACGTGGAGTGTGAAAAAAAAAAAGAAACGTGAATATAGCACACTGGAAATATGAATTAAAAGACATTCTACACAGTTAGCTTAGAGTGTCTCTATAAGTTGTATATTCCCAATTTTTAAAAAATGCGGCCCTCGATACAAAAAGGTTGCCCACCCCTGGTCTACGCCAATGAATAATTGTGCAAAGTTTCCATTGGATTCGAGAATGAGTGTGGGAGAAATAATGTGTACAAAACTTTTAACAGACAGACAGAGAGACAGACAGAGTAAGTTGATATATTGTAAAAGTTCTCTATTGTCTAGAAAACATGAGCACCTTCATTTTTATTGGCCTCCATTATTCCCTTAGCATTCAACAGATGTTTATCCTAACTAAATTAAATATTACCTCACTATTCTAGGTAGGAGACATGGTTGCCTTGGGGGGTCGATACACTTTCATGTGTGCACCGTAATATAATAGATTCTATATACAAAGGAATCGTCCTGAACCACAATACTCAGCCTATCACTAAGGTCGTACAGGAGTACAGAAATACCTAGTGGACAACGCATTCTTTGTCCGGACGTTTCCAGCGACCCGGCGGGAATGTAGAATGACATTATGCAACACATGTCTGGTACCTGCCTGACGTGTACAATGGAAAGAATCGAAAAGAGAAGGGAGGTAAGAAGATGTTATTGAACCAATGAATGGAGTACGTGGGGAGAGAACGCGGGGGGTGACTGTTCGAGGCCTATTAGCTGATCAAAAGAAGCTGTTCTTGGTTGCAAGACAAGATTGAAATGTGTCATAACATTCGATGAATGGCGGTAATTAGCTCCATTCTAACGGTGGGCGATACAGAGCATAACTTTAATTATATACAAGATCATTTTGAAAATTAAAGCTCTCTGTGTACATAATAGAGAATACGTAAAGTGGCTTCAGAAATAATTATAGAGCAAGCAACAGCCAAGATAGAATACATTTTGGGGTCAGTAGTCTCGCTTTTTTTTATGCATAAAATATTCTCCATTCAAAGTGGAAAGAGTTCAAATTAATATTTCAATAAGTATTCCATGTAGCATACCCTAGAGGTATGTTGTACAGCCGGAGCTAGATATTGTTACTAAATACTTGAGTGGAAGAGACGCTCATGGTTCTCAAACTAAGGTGAACACAAGAAGTGAGATTTTCTTGGAGAACATAGTGATCTAACATCTAGTAAGCCAATATTAATAACTAGTCAGTCTTTCCGTTTTGCTCAGCTTGTCGAAATGATGGGTTTCAAAATGAAAGACACCCTCTACTATGAAGTAAAGAATGTGATGTATTTAGCACTAATTAGCCTGGCTGCAGTATATAAACTATCCTGTGGCACATATTTAGATGTGAGATTTATGCAGAGCAAGAAATAGTTAGACCAGCGGTTCTCAACCTTTTAAGCTCGGCGACCCCTTTTTACAATCCCCCACTCTGCCGCGACCCCCCCCCCACACACACACATACAGCAATAGAAGAATAGACAATACCAATCCATATTTTCGATGGTCTTAGGCGACCCCTGGCAAATGGTCAATCGACCCTCAAGGGGGTCGCGACCCACAGGTTGAGAACCCCTGAGTTACACCGTTCTCATAATACAACGTAGCAGCAACCTAAAACAATAAAACGTGGAAAATACAAACACAACAGATATATATATATATATATATATATATATATATATATATATACTTAATATCACGTGATGTCACCAGGGGGAACAACTCTAAGTAAAGAATGCTTTTAATAAATTCAACTTAAAAGAAAACAATAAACACATACAAAAAACACTTTAATAAGAAAAAAAACAAACAAAGAACAGAGCTTATATTTAGTGTAGTTGTATCAATTAGTTTGAATAAGTCATGTCATTAAATTTGTAATAGATTTAAACTAACAATCATAAATCTGTGCGATTAGAAATTTACCAATTGTGTTTGTTTAGCGCAATTTCATGCTTTTATCTTTTTTAATGCATTATGATCCTATCACTTTCTCACTGCGCTATGATCCTATCACTTTCTCACTGCGCTATGATCCTATCACTTTCTCACTGCGCTATGATCCTATCACTTTCTCACTGCGCTATGATCCTATCACTTGTCTCACTGCGCTATGATCCTATCACTTTCTCACTGCGCTATGATCCTATCACTTTCTCACTGCGCTATGATCCTATCACTTTCTCACTGCGCTATGATCCTATCACTTGTCTCACTGCGCTATGATCCTATCACTTGTCTCACTGCGCTATGATCCTATCACTTTCTCACTGCGCTATGATCCTATCACTTTCTCACTGCGCTATGATCCTATCACTTTCTCACTGCGCTATGATCCTATCACTTGTCTCACTGCGCTATGATCCTATCACTTTCTCACTGCGCTATGATCCTATCACTTGTCTCACTGCGCTATGATCCTATCACTTTCTCACTGCGTTATGATCCTATCACTTGTCTGGACCAGTTGGGAAAAGGAGACGGCGGAAGGAGGGGGTATTTGATTGAATCTTACCGTGATCGCTTTAAAAATATTTTTTTTTTTAAACTTCTTCTCTCAGGGCTCAAGCCTTTTCAAAGGGGACTAATTCAACTTATATCACCACATCTGTCAAGTACGATTTCTTTCCCTTGTTCGATACAAAACAAATAATTTATTACAAATATTTAATTAATTAATTAATTCTTTTAAAATATATATTCTTGCTTTTCAAGGTACAAGAAATCATTGTGCAAAATTTCAACTTGATTCGAAATTGGGTACGTGAGAAACAACGTGTACAAACTTTTGATCAGATACACAGTTGAATCGAGTTGATAGAAGCTTTGTAATAAGCGTGTGTAAAAGAAAGTAAGTCTCACCCCAGAAATGGATAAATGTATGAATTTGTCGAGCTGAAGAAATATAAACTGGAAAGGAAAAGTGTCATTTCCTCCTGCTCAACGTGCAACTACTTGTGTCCGGAGCAGGACTCTTTACATAGAAATAATTGTGTTAATTTATTTGGCACTATCATGACCATGAAAAAAATACTTGCACAGGTAGGCTACCATAAAAAAGTAAGTAAAGTTCTCCTTTCAGACTGTTATGACATGATTAGGAATTAGTTATTTGTTTCGGGAATAGGGTAAAGTTTTACTTAGCGACGATGACGTAAAGTGGGTTAAAAAACAAGAACGCTCTAAGTGACGCTACAAAGAAGACGCTTCTTGTAGAGCAGTAGAATAGATACGGATTTACGGACATAGCTGACATCGGACGATTCCCTTCTTGATTATTAAATATATTTATAGAACAACATCAGCGTCGACTAAATATTTGATTGTTTCGGCCTTTCGCCGGTGTTACTGAAGTAGTTTGAGTTACGCATTACTTCCAGTCAGACGTAGATCTACACTAGATATATTTCCAAGAATCAACACCGCGCGGAAGCCTCAACAGACCTTGTGGTCTATAGAGCAGATGATGTAAAGACCATCTGTTTCTGTGGCCAACGGTTAACGAAGGTGTCATGTGGCCAGCACAACGACCAACTGCCTTTACTTTTCCCCAACTTATGTCAGGTACACATTAGAGCTGGGTGGACTCAGTGGCGCCCAAAGATCCTGAAATAAAAAATCCCAGTCTTCACCAGGATTCGAACCCGGGACCCCGGTTCGGAAACTAAGCGCTTTACCGCTCAGCCACCGCGTCTCAGGCTACTATAATGCTACTACTAAAAGTTCTCTTCTATGATAGATCACTCCGACATCTTTAAGTTCTGATACGAAGTTAAACATAAGCTATTTCTTTCAACTGTTTGTAGTCATGTCAACGGTGTAGAAATCAAAGAAATTCTTTATTTTCAGGCCGTGTACAAGTAGAGAGGTCTTATTATGATGTAGATGTGGCCTGACATTAACCTACAAAAGTTGTCTGTTATGACAGTAGATCTAGTAGTCTATAAACAGACACAGTTCTTGTGTCCTGAGAACGCTGCCAATGTCATAGAAGTAGTTCACTGTTATCAATGTGTGAAACGAAGCTTAAAGCAAAGTGAAGAGCAGATTACTTCATAAACTTAGTCACCGAATTCGGAGTGAGAATAGCCCGTTGTCTATTGACATTAATGTTGTTTAGCGAAGGTTACAACTTAATCTAGTACGATGTTCATTATAAGTTGCAGGCAATCTCACATTTTTAAGTTGTGTATGGTCTCACGTTTTTACGTTGTATGTAATCTCACATTCTTAAGTTGTATGTAATCCCATATCACAGCTTATATCAATTCATTCTATCTGTCTGTCTGTTATCTAGAACAAGAGAAAGAAATAGTACTTGACTGTGGTGGTGGTATAAGCTGAATTAGTCCCCTTTATAGGTGGTCGCTTTAAAGTAAGTTTGAAACAAACAATACCTCAGTAGCAGAGTGGTTAGAATGTTGGCTTGAGTCATGTGTAAGTTTGTAACAAATAATACCTCTCTAGCAGAGTGGTTGAAATGTTGGCTTGAGTCATAAGTGAGTTTGAAACAAACAATACATCACTAGCAGAGTGGTTAGAATGTTGGCTTGAGTCATGAGTTCGAACTCAGGTTTTCTTTTTTTTTTTCTTTTTTTTTTTATTTATAAATGCTTTAAAAAACCGATTACGGTCAACTGAACCCAGACATACCTTTCTTTTTCCCCCTTGCCCCAGCTTCACTTTGTATAAGCTTTTGTTGTTTTTAAGTATTTTTGATGTTCTTCTTGTTAAGCTGTATATTATTAGCAGGTAATCTCAGTTTGTTTTAACGCACGTAACGAAGACATTGAGTTCAAGAAGCTGTCAGTTTGTAAAAGTCGGTTGGAAGAGAATGACGCATCTTGCGTGTGTGTCATCGAGATCTCGGTAAGTAGATACTTCGTCAAGCTATTTATTATACAAATGTTTTAATGACAATACAGTTATAGATCTGAGACTGATTGATATACACTATAGGGCCTATAAAGATATACAAATTAATACGAACTTAATAACAAATTAATAACAGTGAACTTGAATCTTCTTAATAGAGAAATTAACGCAAAGTAGATGCTATGACTAGGCTAGTAAGGAGGTCGAACCCACGACATTCACGTTATTAGCACGACGTTCTTAAAACATCGCTAACCAGCTCTACAGTGAACGGAAGTTCAAACTAAATTATTCAAATTGTTGTTGTTTTTTACATCTAGTTTTAGTTGTTGTTTTTTTATTATGATAAAATGTGTCACCTAATGTCAGGAACTGAATAAAAAACAAAACTCTTGTGAATTTAAAATTCAGTTATGCATTGTCTTCAGCAGCTGCGTGGTAGAATTAAAACAATTCACCTAGTCCAATAAGAGATGCTGAATTATATCTTGGGCCCATCCATGACACAAATGTGAGAAGCCAGCACCATTTTAAAGAATGTACAGTTTCTATATAGAGTATAGAGACTTTTGCCATTACCTCCTGGAGATCTTCTTCGTGAGCTCAGCCAAGCGGAACTCTTCAAGGAGCTGTCTTATGACGTCTTTTGTGACCGTTCGGCTAACATCGCTGGAAATAGCGCACGTTTTCTTCCAAAACTACAGGACCTTAAAGTGGTGGCCTGCGTACCAGTGTCGGCGCCAGAAGTCACTGTCTGACATTTTTCATTAACTAGCTATCAAATAGAAGGATAAATAAAACATCTCTGCCTTTGAATGACTTAACAGAGAGGAGAAAAGTTGTGAACAAGAGGGGGGGGGTGTCTGTAACACTCGAAGTAAATCGCTAGCACTGATTCAACGTTTATTTTACGCATAACTGATCAATTTTCTACTTGGTTGGTGATCTGGTTTTTTTTTCTCTTCCTTTTTAATGAAGTAATGTCAATAAATTGAACCAAGGTTCTAGAGTTCCCTATGATTACTAAACATATAAGAGACGGCGATGTAACGAATAGTGCAATTCATTTCAGGAGCTGAAGTATAACAATGAACTCTTCACATTCGAGAGACAAGGAAAAAGTAATAAACTCAACTTTAGGGAGTATATTTTCTTTTAAGGCGAAATCATATACAAGCATTCAAATCTAAGAACATTAAGAAATGTAAAGATATAATGAATTTCTATAAATGTCTAGAATAGGGTGATAGGATGATAAGTATCGATGTTTCTCAAAACGTTTCAATCTGACTGCCAGTCAAGGTATTGCCAATTTCAAGACATTCAGGGGGGACACAAGCATAATTAAAAAATTGGAACCGAAACTCAAACATAAATCATTAGCATAACGATACAAATAATTTTGGTGGATTGGCTATTTGAATGATTTAAAAGTTTTACTCATCTTTATATTAACTTTCAGGTTAACACACACACATGAATTTCAATCATCTCTGGATAATATTATGCCTTCTGACCTGCATTGCTTACCAAACAGCAGACCCAAAAGGGCCACACATGAGTCTGTTTTAACACAAACTCTTATGTTTGTTTTTGTAGACTTTAAACTTTTGATTTGAAATTGAAGAAATAAAGGGTGGTTGATAGTCATCATGGTAATACGAAATTCTTATTAACCTATGATAAAAAAACGTGAACCTTCTATCAAATCAATTATTGCATAAAAGTTCTTAAAAAAAAAAGGAAATTCCGAAGCATACACGCCAAGTCCAGCCTTCTGCAGAAACCTTTTTGGACTTCTCTTGTGAGTTTCGATGCATAATAACAGCACACATGACTATAACTGTTTTTTTTTAACTTAACGCTTGAAGCTTTTAATTTAAAATAGGTGACCTTCTTATTTACATTCTCTCTAAAAATAAACAAAAGCACAATGAGGAAGTAAAGCCTCAGACAATTATATTGCCATTAGAGATTCCATCGACAGATTTAGAAGCCCTGGTTGTGATTCAAAACACACTATTTATTACTTACGACTAAATCCAGTTTTGAATTGCATTCAAAAAGTCGTTAAATCACTTCATTTATTTTCGGCGCCAGTATTTTGGGGACAGTTTGAAAGGAAGAAATGAATTGAAACTAAGAGATGTGCAACCAATCATCTACCTGCAAATAAAACTACAGCCTGATTGCACTTCTAGGCTAACTTGTGTAGAGTAGAGTAACTTTTGTACAGTAATTTTTGTAGAGTAACTTTTGTACAGTAACTTTTGTAGAGTAACTTTGTAGAGTAACTTTTGTAGAGTAACTTTTGTAGAGTAACTTTTATACAGTAACTTTTATACAGTAACTTTGTAGAATAACTTTTGTAGAGTAACTTTTGTAGAGTAACTTTCGTAGAGTAACTTTGAAGAGTAACTTTTGTACAGTAACTTTTGTAGAGTAATGGGTAAGACTGGGAAAAATAGTAAAAATGTTAAACCAAATAAGAGTGGGATTTTTTTTTTACAAAGCTTATATCAACTAAATATTTGTCTGTCTGGTAAAAAGTTTGAACATGAGTTTTGTCCCACTTCCCACTCTCGGATCAAGTTGACATTTTTTTCCTAAGTATTTATAATCGACGAAAATATACGAATCAATAAAAATATTAAATTAAATAATCATTTAGTAGTAACTAGTAATTAATCATTTTGGCATTAATTAGCGGTTCTTTCCCTTAAATAAGCTTAGTTTTTTAATAAAGATGATTTTTTTTTTTTCTTTTGCTTGTTCTATTTCTCATCTCTTTAAAAAAGTGTCTTTGCTCTACATTTCATCTTATAACATATTCTAGATCTGATCCTATCAAACTGTGTCCTTGGGTTCAGCAGTTAACCATTGAATTGTGTCGTTGCTGTAACTTTCCAAATAAACATCATGTACTATAAGTAACTTAGGTGTTTATATTTTCAAAATACTTACTTTCTTGACCTAAACGCTAGTTCTCAAATTGTGAACACATAAAGATTAATTTGTTGTATTAAACACAAACCCTTGAGCTGGTCAACGAATCATTACGTACACAGGACATTCTAAGATTGGCACAAGACATGCTAAGACTGCCACACGACATGCTAAGACTGCTATAAGACATAATAAGACTGCTATAAGACATGCTAAGACTGCCACGCGACATGCTAAGACTGCTATAAGACATGCTAAGACTGCTATAAGACATTCTAAGATTGGCACAAGACATGCTAAGACTGCCACGCGACATGCTAAGACTGCTATAAGACATGCTAAGACTGCTATAAGACATTCTAAGATTGGCACAAGACATGCTAAGACTGCCACGCGACATGCTAAGACTGCTATAAGACATGCTAAGACTGCCACGCGACATGCTAAGACTGCCACAAGACATGCTAAGACTGCTATAAGACATGCTAAGACTGCTATAAGACATTCTAAGACTGCTATAAGACATGCTAAGACTACCACACGACATGCTAAGTCTGCTATAAGACATGCTAAGACTGCTATAAGACATGCTAAGGCTGACACGCGACATGCTAAGACTGCTATAAGACATGCTAAGACTGCTATAAGACATTCTAAGATTGGCACAAGACATGCTAAGACTGCCACGCGACATGCTAAGACTGCTATAAGACATGCTAAGACTGCTATAAGACATGCTAAGACTGCCACACGACATGCTAAGACTGCTATAAGACATGCTAAGACTGCTATAAGACATGCTAAGACTGCCACGCGACATGCTAAGACTGCTATAAGACATGCTAAGACTGCTATAAGACATGCTAAGACTGCTATAAGACATGCTAAGACTGCTATAAAACATGCTAAGACTGCTATAAGACATGCTAAGACTGCCACACGACAAGCTAAGACTGCTATAAGACATGCTAAGACTGCCACGCGACATGCTAAGACTGCTATAAGACATGCTAAGACTGCTATAAGACATGCTAAGACTGCCACACGACATGCTAAGACTGCTATAAGACATGCTAAGACTGGCACACAACATGCTCAGACTGCTATAAGACATGCTAAGACTGCTATAAGACATGCTAAGACTGCTATAAGACATGCTAAGACTGCCACAAGACATGCTAAGACTGCTATAAGACATGCTAAGACTGCTATAAGACATGCTAAGACTACTATAAGACATGCTAAGACTGCTATAAGACATGCTAAGACTGCTATAAGACATTCTAAGATTGGCACAAGACATGCTAAGACTGCCACGCGACATGCTAAGACTGCTATAAGACATGCTAAGACTGCTATAAGACATGCTAAGACTGCTATAAGACATTCTAAGATTGGCACAAGACATGCTAAGACTGCCACGCGACATGCTAAGACTGCTATAAGACATGCTAAGACTGCCACGCGACATGCTAAGACTGCTATAAGACATGCTAAGACTGCTATAAGACATGCTAAGACTGCCACAAGACATGCTAAGACTGCTATGGAGACTTAATGAAGCCAGAGAACATCATGTCGTAGCGCTCTAAACGTTGATGCCAAAATGAAGACAGCAATAAAGAAGAAAAGTCAAAAAACAAAAAAAAAATACCACAGGCTCTAGCTGGATGACCAATAAGTAGAGAAACTCCCCGTGCTGAGTGAGGTCTCACCATAGGAAGTATAAAGCCAACACGCAAATCCTAGAATTAAAGAGGTGGTCGTCATAAACTTATAAACATAAAATCTAAACTTAATTTTGCGAAAAGGTCTTCCCAGCATCTTTACAGTCCTCAGACAACGCTGCCTTGGTCATGTTCTCCGGATGGAGGACAATCGCATCCCGAAAGTAATTCTTTACCGGCAACTCGCACCTGGCTCAAGAAAAAATTGGTCACTCCCACTTTCGTTACGTGGATATAATCAAAATTACAGACTTTACTTGAAAAAAAAAAAACAACAACAATTGCGTCATGTGTCAATCTAGTCATACTTGTTAATCAATGACCTAAACTCTGGTAAGTCGTCGGTTTTCCTGGCTAATTCAGGCAGCCCATTCCATGCTCAAATAGCACTTCAGCAAATATGTCCTAGCATAGGGAATAAGAAATGTGCCTTTAGGAGATGATAAACGGAGGACAACATTTAAAAAAAACATATCAAATACATACAAAATAAACCTGTGTTTATACCTAGGCAAAGTTTGGTGATACACAAACAGGCCTATATATCTATATTATAAAGTAGAATGTGAGGGGTATGTATGTATGTATGTATGTATGTATGTTACTTATAGACATCAAAACCGCTTGACCAATCTTGATAAAACTAGGCAGGAATGTTCCTTGGGTACCAACTTAGACCTTAGTGAATGTATTGTAGCCCTAAAACAAATGTAAGACCCTCAAAAAAAATAAAGTTGTCCGACTCTATTACAGCTATAGTATTTTATGGATCTAGGCCATGTCTACAATGTTGACATGAGAAAAGATAGAAAGGATTTAGACCTAGATCTAATTTTAAGAAATACACTTTGCGCAGATAGTTTTTTACTTTGACACATGAAAATACAAAAGAAGATCCATTGATTTCATTATATAATAAAATTAATCTTCAATTTTGTGTTTCAAAAGCATTTTTTACATTAATTAGTTCCTTATATCTGTGATTACAGATTTCCTGACGAACCTAATTTCATTAGACAATACCGTAATGAATCGCGTACTAAAAATTAATTCGTTTAATTGTTTACTTTATAATCCCATCCCTAGATCTAAAACTCTAATTCAACTCTAAGATGATAAAACTTCTCTTCGCACAGATAGTTTTATACTTTAACACATAAACATATTGATTAAAGTCCATTCATTTCATATTTTGATCAAATAAACATTCAAATTTGGTTTTCTAAAGCTACATTCTCCTATGAAGGCTGCGAAGCCGAGTTGAGATAGGCCTAGATCTATATTCATTCATGAATCGCGTACTAAATATAATTTCGTTTAATTGTTCACTGTATAATCCCATTCATTTAACAAAGCTATCGCTCTTTTCGTTTTTAATAGATAAGAATGTATCGACTTCGGGTAAACCCATTTTCGCAAACCTAATTTTATTTTCGTAGCGAAAGAGAAATAACGTGAAAGGATCATTAGCTAAGTTTAACATACATATAAGTCCAATCCACTAGATTAGTAAACACAAACTTAGACCCGAAGGCCGCGGGTAAAGTCTGGCGAACATCCTTTCATTAGACATTACCAAATGGCTACACATTAACAGTGATTAACACATCTCTCTACTGAGTCTATTCCTAGGCCTAGGTCTAATACTCTTATTGAACTCTAAGATAATAAAACTTCTTTTCGCAAAGATAGTTTTATGCTTTAACACATAAACATACTAATTATTGTCCACTCATTTCATATTTTAATCGAATTAACATTCAAATTTGTTTTTCTAAAGCATTTTTAATACATTCGTTCGCTGTTCGCTAAATAAAGCTGCGTAGCCGTGTTGAGATAGGCCTATATTCATTCATGAAAAAAGGTCACGCATGCGCAACACAGAATGAACTCTATAAAAGGCAACTAGATTAGTGTAGATTTAGATCTATGTCTACCTCAAGATCTACTTTATACTTTAACACATGAACATACAAAATAAAGTCTATTCATCTCAATTTTTAATCAAATATATGTAGGCCTACAAGCAAATGTTTTAATTTGGAAAAATGGATTTGAGCCTATTAGCTATTTTGATTTGATAGCTTCATTCACACTATTTTTACATTGACACATTCGCTTTATTACATTATTATTTCGTTTAATTCTTTACAAAACACTCTCAGTGACTATATCGACAGTAATGCGCAAATAAAGATCCGCGGGTCGCGGGTAACATATGTCTAGTATATATATATACCTCTGGGATTAGGCAAATGCGATATGCAAGCAGAATGAATTGTTAAACGCTTGACATTTTTAAAACAATACATAGGCACCCTTTCTATTCGCTCCTACGACATTTAGTCCATGTAAGCCACATACTCCCTAGTCCTTACTGTATCCACATCGCAAACTGGAATGTTTGGGAAATGATAATTGCTCTCTTGTCGGCAGAGTTTCAGAAGGTTTTACCACAGTTCCACAGCCCGTAAATAAATATTGACAGCTCCGTTACGTTGACTGCTGTGAATAGGCTTCTTCGTGTTTCCTTTTTATGAAGAGCTGTTCAAATCGAAAACAATCAAATCAAAGAAGCACGCAACATCAATAAGAGTTATGAAACTTGTTTCGAGAGGCATTTATTATGAAGTTTATAATTGTATTCCATTGGACATTTAAAATATTTAAAAAAATCATTAACAAAAGGTTTGAGAAATATGGCATGTTAATGTCAAAATATTTATGTTGACATATTTATGATTTTCTTGTGGGGGCTAGAAGGAACAATATTACTGAGCAATGCGTCTTTTGAATATTTTTTTTTTCGCCTTGCAAATGTCTCAGTAGTTGGCAGTAAGTGCCAATAGTGAAGAAAGACAACCTATTCCGCTTCGCCAGCTTCAAGCAAGAGGCAGACTGCAGTAAGATATAATTTTCAATAGCGATTTTGGTTTTCTTGATATGAATGTAACAAACTAGAAATTAACATGAACACAAGAACAAAAGTGTCTCGCCATGCAGTGGAACAAAAAGGATGATGTACTTTACTCTTTAAGCTGTTTTTGTTTGCCAAACAATTATTTGTAGTTTGTACTAACAAGCTAATATCATTTTAAATATCCTAAATGCAAGACTTGGTATTACGTACAACGGAAAGAAGAAATCACAAAATTAAAAGAGATTTAATTAAACAACAACAAAAAAAAAAAGAGAATTAAAAACTCAAATTTAAAATTGTTAACTAAAAAGACTAAAACATTATACAGATCCCCCCTCCCCCTAGTCTTATGTTTGCAGCAAGTAGCAACACATTTTTATTAGGTTAAACAATGACAATATAAGGTGAAACAATGACAATATAAGTTTAAACAATGACAATATAAGGTGAAACAATGACAATATAAGGTGAAACAATGACAATATAAGGTTAAACAATGACAAGATAAGGTTAAACAATGACAATATAAGGTTAAACAATGACAACATAAGGTTAAACAATGACAATATAAGGTTAAACAACGACAATATAAGGTTAAACAATGACAATATAAGGTGAAACAATGACAAGATAAGGTTAAACAATGACAATATAAGGTGAAACAATGACAAGATAAGGTTAAACAATGACAATATAAGGTGAAACAATGACAATATAAGGTTAAACAATGACAATATAAGGTGAAACAATGACAAGATAAGGTTAAACAATGACAATATAAGGTTAAACAATGACAAGATAAGGTTAAACAATGACAAGATAAGGTGAAACGGGAATTAGAGAGCAGCGACACAAAGTGATTTCGTGACTTTCTCACAGTTTCTGTTACATTATTTTCCAATTTAGTTACTAAAACAACTGTTGTCCATCAAAGTAATGGAACAGATGTGTATAGGATATTGGACCAGGGCGTAGCTAGGGATTTGGGGGCCCGGGGGATGGGACCTCTTTGGGGGCCCCTTGCATTTTTACATTCTTTCATGATGACATGAGATAATGAACTTAATAAATATATAAGCCTACATTCTAATTGGTACAGTATAGCAGTAAAATTAACAAGAAATAATCATTAAGAATCTTTTAATAAATTATACCGTTGTTTATTAGCGAAATAATGCACAAGTGACAAATCTCAATTCATATCGCTTCACGTCGTGCTATCTGTGCAGCTAATACATCTATAACATCATCTACATCGATACTGTCTAGTACTTGTCTCTCCACTGACATTAAAGCCATGCTAAGCCTTTTTGCGTCATTGTGCTCCTGAGGTCGTATTTGATTAACTGGAGAAAGTGATTTAGGAAGACCATCACTTGACTGATCATCAATTACTTCAGATGTTTTCTCTGACTGAGGTAGAAGGCATGTCCTGGAGTCTCTTCGGTACTACTGCCTTTATCAAGAGACATTTTCAGTTCTTCGACTGCTGTATCTTTGTATGAATCATCTGAATAGTGAAACTTTTCTTCGACACGTTCATGGTCTCCTTTGTTTTCAGTGCTCTTATCAGGTTTCTTCTTAAATGATAAGGATGATGAAATAAACTAGCCTATATACAAAGTTACTTCCTGAGAGTAACACGGCACTAGTCAGCTCTATGGAAGTTACTCCTTGAAATTGAGAGTAACCCTGCACGGAAAGAGTTAATACTCTGTGTGGAATACATACAATCGGGTCACTGACTTATATCACAACGTGAAAAGCAAGATTACATGACTGTGACGTATTATTTAATTTTTTTAAAATCAGATTTCGGACACTCATTTGGAGCCCCCTCAAGTGGGGGCCCGGCGGATCTTCAAATTCTCCCCCTCCTCCCCTTATCCTATTTATAACATAACAGAATACAAGAAATCCAAGATGACATGCTACTTCTTTCAAACTGTGATCAAAATGAAATAGTCTTTAAGTTTCGAGAAGGTAAAGTAGCAATTTTTTTTTTCATTAAAATAAAAATAAAAAAAATTTGTCATGAAAGGTAGATAACACCGAATTTTATTAAAATTAACGATATGCTTGGTAAATTGTACTAGTTACCTCCCTTATATCAACGAAATGCAGACTTTGTTTTCGTATTAAACATACATATATATAACGGGGGTAATTTTGTTTGTTTGATCATCCATGGTTTGACATGTTTCAATTGTTAATTCGACTAGTAAAGCAGTTCATTATTCATTGTTTCAGCATTTAGCTTAACACAGGGCCGGATTTAGGTATTTGGAGGCCCCTATAGTATTATGAAAGCTTGAATAAAGATCTACTTAGGAATAATTGAAAACAACAATTCATAATTACAGGTTCATATTATATATTTGAACTATGGGCTCTTTACACATAGCAATATACATATATTTCTGTTTTATATATTATATCAATAAGACGTATTTAATAATTATTTAATACAAATAACCTTAGAATGTATTACTTCCTAAAATATCAACAATAATTTTATTTCTACAATATATATATTTTAGTTAACTGTTTTTATAACTTTTCTACTATTCACTGAATTGTAATCTAAAATCAGATTTGTTATTAGTAAATTTTTTTTTTTAGTAAATCGCGATTATTCTTGTAGATGCCTATTGACCAATTTTTATAAACACATCGCATTGTATTCAACACAGTGAATAGCCTACATCAGATTTTACAGAAGCGGGAGTCTTTTGTATAATTAAAATAAGCATAATAAGGCTTATCTTCGAGTCCGAAGATCAGTGAGGAATGCAGCATTTCCCGTGGCTGCTCAGCCTCAACTGTGACCTACATATTTTGCCACATCCAGGGCAAGCATAACCATTGTCCGCAGGTGATCGATTTAGATTTTCCTTTCGCCGTCTGCGTCTGTCCTCGGCAGCGGATTTTCTTTTGGTCTATAATGTGTATACCGCTGCCTTTGTGAGTGACCTCCAGCTGTCTCGTTCTGAGGCCGCATGCAACCAGGGGCTCTCTTCTATGTCAGCTAAGGCAAGTTGGCGTCTAAGCTGGTCTTTGAAGCGTTTCCGTGGGGCGCTCCAAAAAAGACTGCCTTTGGCATACATTCGTCCCCCATATGGGATACGTGCCCTGCCCAGCGTAACTGTCGGACCATAAGAAGTCCCATACCGGCGTTCGCAAGGACATCGCTGTTTGTAGTGCGGTCTAGCCACCGTATGTCCATGATGGAGCGCAAGCACCTTTGGTGAAAGCGCTCAAATAGTCTTAGTTGTCTGTATAGTGTCCATGTCTCAGATCCATACAAAAGGGTTGAGAGAACCACCGCCTGATAGACATTGATTTTTGTAGGCAGGCGGAGCGATTTATTCCGCCAAACTCTCGCCCGAAGGCGTCCAGAGCGCTAATGGCCCTGACCGAACGGTTATCAATTTCCCTTGAAAGTGAGGCCTCATTTCATACTATAATACCCAGATATGTGAAGTGGTCTACCACGTTAAGGGGCTGTCCGTTTACGTTGATCTTTGGGGCTAATTAGGTTTTATTGGGTGACTTCTGGAACATGACTTCTGTTCTCCCGAGGTTTATAGATAAACCGAAAGAGGCTGCAGCGTATGCACATTCGTTGACCGCGTTCTGGAGATCATGTTCATTGTGAGCTAGCAGGGCGTAATCATCGGCATAGAGAAGCTCCGTTATGACCATCTCCTTTGTTTTTTATATAGTACACGACGGAGATTGAGCACATTGCCGTCCGAACGAAACCTGATGTAGATGCCTTCGTGCAATCGTTGTCTCATTTGACCCAGCATTACGCCAAAGAAGATAATGAATAGAGTAGGAGCAAGTACACAGCCCTGCTTCACGCCATTTTCTATTGGGAAGTGATAAGACAGGTCACCATTGTGTCTTATCTGGCCTTTTTGTCCCACATGAAACTGCTTGAGAATGGATAGGAACGTAGGAAGGCATCCCAGCCTAACCAACATCCCCCACAAACCATCGCAACTGACCGTGTCGAAAGTCTTGGTGAGGTCCACAAAGGCAGCGTATAGGTTTAGGTTCTGATCTTTGCATTTTTCTTGTAGTTGTCGCAGAACAAATATCATGTCAGATGTACCTCTACCGGCTCTGAAGCCAATTGGCTCTCAGACAACACCTCGTCCACTAAAGAGTGGGTTAGTCGGTCGAGCAACACTCGAGCAAAGATCTTTCCTGCTACTGACAGAAATGTAATGCCTCGATAGTTGGAGCAGTTAGACTTATCTAGAGTCATCTATATCGGTAGTCTAAGCGACATCAGTCGGTCTGAGTGACCAACAGGGATATGTTTTACCATAAAAGCCACCCCCGATTGCCTGTGCTCCTCAGGGCCTCTTCCAGACCAGTAGGGCCTATAGGGTGTAGCCAGCCCCCTTTCAGTCAGCGACCCCTGGCTCGCCAAGCGTACCTCACTGAGGGCAGCTATGTCTACATCTAGCCGAGCCAACCAGTGCAGATTTCCGATAATTTAAGACAGACCAAGTTTGTATCGTATCGATTTCAGCAACCTGAATACTGACAACACACTGCCAAACTATAGTCAGTACATCTCCCTCCCTACAAGGCAGGGTAGAACGCTCGACAAATGCATTAAGCAGGATTACAAATGTAAAAGTTTGTTCCCACTTGGAGAATCTCACCGTAGACTAGACCATCTTATACCAAATTACAAACTTACTCTTAAAACTACAAAGAGAGTAATAAAAACGGTCAAGATGTGGTCTGTAGAGGCTGTAGAAAAACTACAAGGATGCATTGAGAAAACTAACTGGGAAATCCTTATTGAGAACTGTCGAGACATAAGCGAACTAACAGAAACTGTTAACTCGTATAGATATCTATTATTCTGCAAAGAGTTAATAATTCCAACAAATACCAAGAACTTAAAAAACAAACATAGCCAAATATTTAATTGATTAAAATATAATTAAATCATACTCTTTAAAAACAACAACAACATATATTTTGTAATTTGTACCAATAGATATCATAGGGTCTATGATATCTGCCGGACGAAGGACACGTCCTCCTTTTGCACGACGTCTAGTAGGCTAATCATAAATTCCATGATATATTATAGGCTATGTAGGCCTAAAATTATTCTCTAAATGCTTTTAAATTTATGTACACAAGCTCATATTTAAAGTCCGATAATCTAAATCACTATGTCCTATGTAAATATTAAACTAAATGTGCAGGTCAAATAAATAACTTCTATAGACCCTTAATATGTTTCATTTTTAAAAAGGTAAAAAAAAAACTGGGTGAACACCTCCCAATCGATACAATTACATTCCTGGTAGATGGCTATGAAATGACGTTTTCCCACATCTATTTATAAACCGAAAAAATAGGTGTGTCGTGCAGGTGATGGCGGATCATCATTATTTTTAAAAAAGCCCTGACCAATGCCCTGTTCTCCTGGAACGTGAAAAATAATGAACGATTCCACACCTGTCAACTTTAACCTGGAGTCAAAATTAATCATCTGATGTGAAAAGAAAACCCTATATTGGAAATATAGAAAAATGAACCATGCGCAGAATCGTTACAGAAAGTAGTTTAGCTAAAAATATCAAAATAAAGTAAAATTTAACGAGCTGTTCCGTCTGGGAGTTTGATGAGTCTATAACTATGTATTCGTTTGTTTGAATCATCTCCAATAGCGATAAAATGAATATAACATCTCGTTATTAGTTTAAATTTGAATGTTACTATAATAGTTTACCCAACTAAGTATTTTAAGAAGATCTAGATTCTAATTATTAAAGTTTTAATTCAGAAATTTACACGATTTTGTTATATATTTAAAATAAAAAAGAATATACATAAATATTAATATTATTATTACAAAGGGTCCGGTTCTAATAGACAATAAACGGAATCATAGTCTCAAGTAAACTAAAAAATTGGACTAAATTTCACAGTGGGAAAATACAAAACTACGAAGTTAGTCGTGTGCTAAACAATTTGCAATAGAATTCATTGGAATTGATCTGAAAGTCAAATCATGCCAGAAATCGTCCTACCAAACTCACCAAATTGGTTTTTGTCTTCAGTAAGCAGTGGAAATGATTCAGGTCTCTATGCATTTGGAGCGAGAAATAATGTATTTGTCTATGACGTTCAACGAACGAGCGATTCCGACCATGAATTGAATGGGGACAACGGCAACGATTGTACAGCGGTTACAGCGGGTACGGTTGTACCATCATTTGTAGCTTGCTATACTGAACACTCCGAGAAAATTACGGCCGTTACATTGTCTCCAGATTCATCTCAATGGTTGTGCTGCTCATGTGATGAAATCTCAATAAGATTATGGGATATAAGATCACTTGTCACTATTCAAAGTCAAAATGAATGCAAGGTAAGCTTGTCTTCAAACTGATACAATCATACATGATTAATTATCATTATGATAGAATCTAGATCTAGTCATCTAGTAACATACTCTTCATTCAGTGATACTCATTGAAATTGTCAGGGGACGGGTCTCAAGTTCAAAAGTAAATAGATCTAGAATCTAGATATAGACTAGAGGATGCTCTTACTCTTATAGTTTGAACACCCCATCGAATTCTTCTTTCTAAACGGGTCGCTTTTTTTTGTTTGTAATTCATTTGTTTTTATGTTTGGAGCTAAAATCGACGATTCGGGACTGCGCATGTCCAATTTTAGATAAGTTCTGGTAATTTTGTTCCGTTTTTCCAAAGCAGATGGCAGTTATTTAGATTCTCGGTAACCATGTATGTTAAGCTGTTGTTTTAACCTCCCCCGGCAATTCATACCCATATAAGGGATGAAGGCTATATCATGAGCCTGTTTGATCGTAGGCTGATGGGCATATCAAAATAAGCTTCCAAACATCTTTAGAAAGACATTCCAATCATATTTATACCGTTAGCTGTTAAATAAAATTAAAAAAGGGGGTGTCCAAACAAATAATAATGAATTCAGCTCATTCTCCTTTTTGAACACAGCAAAGTCGTATTAAGAAATATTATTGGGATTAATAAATCTATGATTTTTTCAATGAATAAACATGACCTAGATAGAGATATCTAGAATATATAACTTATGAATGAAAGAAAAAGTGTGGGCTGCTAATTTGAAGCCAGAGACCATGCCCACTGCATATGTGATCACGCAAGATAAGCTGGCGGTAAGGAGAGGTATACACTCAGCGAGTATACCATAGTGTCACAAACTATCCAACAGGCAGTGGAGGGAAGGGAGAGAGTCATGAAAAGAATTATAAGCATCAATGGGAGGGAGGGGATGTTAAGGTGTCACAAAACGAACATCCAAATTATGAAAACAAGAAGAGGGTCCTTGGATGGGAGTTAAAAGAAAGACAAAGAGAGAAAATACAAGTAGCCTAGTAGAAAATATCATGTTTATTAAATTAAAATAATTAATTTATAGCTCTATAATCTATATATATAAATTTATTTCTGTCTGTTTCTACACATAGATTATATAGGTATTTAAATAAATAAACTATACACGATATATATATATATATATATATATATATATATATATAAAGAGAGAAAGAGAGAGAGTTGCAAAATTGAATCTACTTCTTTTACTACAATCTAAATAATTTTTAAGTAACACCGATATAATTTATTAGCAATTACATAGTGGTGTTCAACACCGGTGCTCACTGTTCAACTAAAGGAGAAAGCCCAAAAACTGCGTTCAAAATAGGAGCATGAAGTGACCTAATTTATTTTAAAATAAAATCTTGACTATGGGTGGTAATACAAAGAAACACAGCTATTTTTATAGTCCTTTAGTTGCAGAATAAGAATCTGCTTTCAGTTTTTTTGTAAGTTAAACCTTCACCAAATAAAAAAATAAAATAAAAAATTGACCTAGTTCCCAAAAGTCGGTGTTCAGTTATAAGAATCTACCATATATATATAGAGTCGTCTAGTTACTAATGAATCTTATAAAAATCTTTTCGGTAATTCTGCAGGAGTTCAAGGGGCAGCCATCTTTGTTACTATTTTGTTATTGTTTATGTTCCAAAGAAATCCCAAGATAGTGTCTTAAAAAATACCAAGAATTAACATTACTTCTGTGTTTTCAAAGCAATGCAATTTTTTCTTTTAATTTTGACTTGGTGTCAATACAATACGTTTCTTATTGTTCTGTCTTCTCTTCTTTTTAATTGTTAAATATTGTCTGGAGATATCTATTCTGAATTATTCTGATATAGAGAATCTAAATTTAACTAGGCCTACAATAAATATCAGCACAGTTTATTACCAAAAATTAATTGACCTTTATTGCCTTTAAGAACCTTGCCATATTAATATAGAGTCTAGTAATTAGTCTAGTTCTAACACTCACAGTTAGATTATGAGTCTAATTACTAAATTAGTAGACTTATTAGGACTAGATTCTAGATGATACCAGTATAGCTAGATCTAGCATATTATATTATTTAGCTTCAAAAATAAAAACAAACAAAAACCCAAATCGGAGAGAAAACCCAAGATACAAGATTACAGTCTAAACAATAACAAAGATGGCTGCCCCTTGAACTCCTGCAGAATTACCATCTTTTCTTATAATCTTGTAAAATAAATTACAATACAGACGTTACTTCAAAACAGATGATTACATCCTATGCCTATGGCCCTATGCAAGGAAAACCAAAGGCATTGACATAGCACTTAGAATTAGAGTTTAAGATTAAGTATACAATTAACATGCATGACTAGAACTAGATTGATACATGAAATGCATTAAACGTAATTATCTTCTTTTTTGAAGTAAAGATTTATTAATGTCTGTTTTTATATGAGTGTTTCTCCAGTACTGGTGACAAATAGGTATTGGTACACTAAAACGTCTATAACTCAAAAACTTCTTATTAAATTTAAATGTCATAATTTTCTTTTCATTGCACTGAGAAATGGTTTGTATAAATTGTGATATTTTGAGCTTGAAAGGTGCATCTATAGTGGAATTTTAAAATTGTAGAAAATGTGTGAAATAGTGCACAAAATGGCATCTTTTGATGTAACATGTAACACCTGGTTTAGGTTGAAGTAATATTCTACTAAAAGCAAGGATTATTGAACAGACATTTTTGTTGAAATAGGTTAACAATATGATGTTATGGCATTATCTATAATTTTTATTTTATATTTACTTTGGTATTACTTAGATATCGCCGTAAAAAATGCGTCACACGTGCATCACATGGTGTCCCACTAAACTTGAAATTTTAAACCTTTATCAATTGTAAACAAAGTAAAGGATTCTGCTCCCATTTGTGTCTCTGTTACTAAAAGCATCAATGATTAATTTACACAAGTGTTATTTTTCTTTAAAACTGTAAAAATTTATATAATTTTAGTAAAATAGGTCTTGGTGTCCCAGGTGAAGCACCTCAAATGCGCTTGACAAAAAGAACATGTATTATATTTTTTAAACAAAGTTATTAATGTGATGGGAATTACTTAATGGTATCTCTGATACTGCTTCTTAGTACACAATTAGCTCCATTTTCTTGGGAAAAGGCTACATATTATATAGTAATTAACAGGAGACATTAATATAGACATGGTGTCCCACATTTTTTCACTGTAGCACCCGAAACACTGCATGTTGAATCATACCAGAAAACCTCAGAGATCTAGATAATAAGTATTTTTCTCACCAAAGTTTTGAATTATAATAAGAATTAAGCTTATTATTATCAAGTTTGATCTAGAATACATAGAATACTATTTTTTAATCTAAGTTAATGTAAACCTGATTGTTTTATCATTGTTTGTGGTGCTTCATGTGACACTAAACAAGTCTTGATCTAGATATAGGTCTTGTATAGATTTAAATCTACTCTTATATTTCAATTTATATGTAAATCTAGTTTTGGATCTTGTTCTTGGTACATTGAAAGTCAGAAAGCTGCACCTTTTAGTCTATGATTAGATCATATTTGAAGCAGTTATGTCTTTAATATATTTTTAAAGGATTGTTGAACACACACACAAAGGCCTAGTACATTCATTTGTGGTTATAGAAAACTATTTTGTGAATCACTAATAAAACAATAATTGGTAATGTATTTAAATACTTAAAAAAATTGTATTTCAGCATGTATTAACAAAAAAACTATATATATATATATATATATATATATATCATATTGGTGTCCCGTTGTAGCACCTGCAACATCTAGTGATATAATAGTTATGTTAAAATAAATGCTTGAATTATCATTGAGATATTGCAGCAAATAATAGCCTATATATATATATTTAGCTATAATGCAAGTATAGCATATAAATTCTATTTCCTTATAAAAAATCTTACAAATTTAAAAAACTTACCAGTAGTGTTACAGGTGCTACTGTGTCCCATTTTTTAAATTGACATAACGTAAGTGCTCAAAAACTTCAATTTCTCTATCTAGCTGCCTAATACAGTAGAAACATTCAAATTATGCTAAAAAAGCAAACAAATTAACAGTTAGTTGTACTTTAATCATCAATGGTGTCCCAGTGATTCATCTGAAATGCAAAAGTGGGTACCCCTTTTGCTAGCACTGCTGAGGAAATGTACTTATTCCAATTCATTTTCTATTGATAAATTCTTAAAGTACAATGGGTGAAGAAGTGAATACACTTAAAATGAAACCAAAAACTTCCACTTTAATTTTTGGCCTAATGTGACACTTTTTGATACCAGTACTGGAGAAACACTCATATATACAAGATAAGAAAAGATAGAAGATTATATAGTATAGATCTCTAAAGATCTAGATCTATAATATTATTTCTAGATCTTGATTACATTGTAAATCTAGAATCTAGACTTTCTTCTTCTTCTTCTAGCCACCTTTTAGCTGTCTTGTTCTTTTCTTAGTTGAAAGATAGATCTATTTATTGCTCTTTGCGGGGGAGGAAGTTAATATTGTCCAGTTTCTTTGGCATGGTCATTTCTTTGTACATGGCTCTGCCTGTGTTTCCTGTTGCCTATTGGTTCTTTTTTTTTTTTTTTATTGTTGACTAACTTTTGTTCTAAAAATTAAGGTGAAATAGTTAACAGGTCTGGTTGTTCCATCTAGACGATCCAGCCTTTGATAATTTATTGGTCTTTTTATTTCCCATGAGGCCAATGTATCCAGGGAGCCACTGTAATGTGATATATATATATTGATATTTAATTTTGTCATAATTTGATGGATTATTACGATTATTGTTGTCAACTCTCTTGGGCTGGTTGAGCTGCTGCTGTTACTTGCTTACAGAGCAGATTGTAAAGACAATATATCTGATGAGGATTGTACTCCTTCATATAATTTGTTTTCAACTGTCTTTAATGCTATGGTAATTACCTCAATTTCTGCCTTGAAGTTTGAGCAGTAATCACCACAGGGTGAACTTACTTCAAAGTGTTTATTTTTAGAGACTAGGTGGGCACCAATCTTGAGATGTAAGACATCATTGATCATGATATATTTGTAAATAAGTAAATCATAATAATAAATATATATAGCGCTTTGGTCCAATCTCTTTGTGGACCAGTGGGGGGAGGGGGTATCTAGGAGTTGGTTTTCCGTGCTGCCTTTAGGCGCTCAGTAAACGCAACTCTGCCCGAGTCGGGTGTCGAACCTCGAGCCCCCTTCTAGGTAGCCAAGACAAGCCTTCAAGCGCACTTAGCCTCTCGACCACGCTTCCCACTATATATATATATCTAATTTAGAGAATTAATAACTTGATAGATATAGATCTAGAGTTAAGTATTTAGTTATAATTATAGATCTCAGATCTAAATTTAGTCAATTTAGATCTAGATTACATGATTGTCTAGGTCTAACTTGTGTATCATTCATTCTTTGTATGATGATAACAGGCTGTTAGATTTATCTACTAGTACTAGATTTATAGTGTATATACTCTAGTTAAAAATAAAAAGATAAAATTAAACTTTGAAAACATGTTGGTAAATCATAGGCTGTAAAACTTGTACTGTTTTAGGATCATATTTCTAAGATGAAACTTACAACTTAACATTTATAATCTCACCACTTGCTAAAACCATTCATGTGGAAACTTTAAATGCAAAACATTTTGTTTTGATTGTGGGCCTGCTCTGTGAGAAAAATGGCTCTCACTCAGTAGCTCCTCTCTTACTCTTGTCGGCATTTCATTGATTTTTTATCTGGTTGAATGTGAGCACTATACCCATGAATATGGTTAAAAAAAAATCACAGATAGATATTAAAGAGTCTACAGTTTCTTTTGAACAGCTTTGAATGTAGGAACACCTGCTCATGAAAACAATTCATCTTTCTGCTGTTATTATGTGTGGGTTAAAGGGTTTAAACAAGAAAAGTTGAAGAACTGAATTCAATTGATAGAAGTAAACAATTTAAACTATTAAAGCCAGACATTTGCACACTTTAGGCCACTGTCTGCTGAATGGAAGACAAGACCCTAAATTGACTGTCTGAATTAAGATTTAGAGATCAAGTGTCTAGTATCTCAGTTCCTAACAACTGACTAACATGACCATGACATAGTCTTAGACTTTAATGAATACTATACCATTTTTTTTGTGTGTGTCTAAAGAATGAATTCTAAACCTATCTGTATCTGACTCTCAGTTCTTTTTATGACTGTTATTCACTAATATTTTGATTAGAGATGGGAATCAAACCCAACTTTTAAAGTTTGGGTTCGGTTCTATCAGATTTAAGCTCAGGTTCGGCTCATTGACAAGTATAGTTTGGGTTTGGTTCGGTTTGATGTTAAGAAATTAGGTAATAGAAAAATTTATGTGTACATGTAGTAATGTCTAATTCAATTATTTATTATTTTATGCCAAACTTCATTTGGCCTGTTGGCCATTTTAATTTACTAAACTCGAGTCGTGGGTCACTATACATAAATATACAAAAAACATTAAATAAAAAATAAAGCACTTTTTATAGAAACCCATGGATTTCATAAAAATAAAAAAAAAGATCCCCCTTCCAGACCTTGCGATCTATAAAGCCGTTGATGTCAAGTTCATCTGTTTCTGTGGCCCATGGTAATGAGGGTGTCATATGCCCAGCACAACAACCGTCCACCTTTACTTTTCCCCAACTAATGTTAAGTACCCATTAGAGTTCTTTGAACAGGTCTTTGACAGTGGTGTTCATGTAACACTATTAAATATATATATATTTTTTGTTTTGTTTTTGTTTTTGATGGAATAATGTAATTACTGCTAAGTATTAATTATTTTAATTGTATATATGTAACTAAAATTAGCAGGGTGTTCAACTGTACAATAAAGACACTTATTACCTAAATATATTCACCAAATAAATAACTTATTATATAAATATATATATATATATGGTTCTATTTCTGTAGGAAAAACTCACTTGTATGACATGGTGTCCACGTAATACAGATTTGATTGTTACTGCCTGTGAAAAAGGAACTGTGCTGACTTGGAAGCTGAGTAAAAATGCTGTACAAAGTTTTCGGTTTGAGAAGGAGTATGTGTATAGCATAAAGGCATCACCTCATCATGCTTCACAAGTAGCACTTGGGTAATTATTTGTTATTTAAGGCACTTCAACTTAACTAAAAAGTAAAAGATAATGTCCATCACTAGCATGTTTAATGTCAAAGCCACTAGACTAAACTGTAAATGATATTGGAAAATCAGTTTTTCACTAAACACAATGTAAAAATTGAAACCTTTTTATATAGAGAGAAAAATTATGGTTGATTCTGGACTTAAAAGTAGCACTGATTATTTTTATTCATTATTGTAGGCTAGGGGACTGGTCATTGTACATTAAAATCTTGAGAATTTTGTTTTAATTGATTTCAACTTTTTAATATACTTTGATCAATGTACTGGTGTTTGTATTAAATAACTATAGATCCAATAATAATTTTTTTTTGTTTTCATATCACAGATATCGTATGGGAACAGTGTTGATTGTGGATCTCAGCGCTAATGAACCTATCGTCTTACAAAAACTGAGAGGTCAGGAAGGTGAGATCACTTCAATCAGCTGGTGTCCTTTGCGAGGAGAAAATGTTCTGCGTGGCAGTGGTGATGGTATGTTAAAATTTTTTTTTGAAAATGATAATACTTACAAAACATATTATTTTCAGATGGTGAATTTTTTTTTATCTCATTACTGTTTCACCTTTCAAATCTAATTGCACTTAAATGAGCAATGTAGTGTTAGTTTTACTAATAATACAGTATTGAACCAAACATATATATATATAAACAAAAACTTATTGTTTCAATTTTTAAAAAATCTCTTTTGAAATATAGGTCTTTTCACAGGTCTTGGGATAGAAATGTAATAAAAAAAAAAGAATGTTAATTAATAGTGCAAAAATAAATTTAATTGTAATTTAAAATGGTTGTGCTATGCATTATTTTATTATTTGCCATTGTACTGTGCTTTTGTCTTTACATCTCCAGCACCCATATCCTCCCTCCCTCTGTCAAAACAATAATTAAAAAAAATCTTTCCATTTAAAGATATTTCAAGATTTAAAACAAATGTATTAGTAAAATTTGCCATACAATGAAAAGAAATATTCGAAACATTTGACATTAAAAAGATAAAATAATTTTATAAATATTTTAGTTAGGGTCCTGTTTTGTTTATATGATCATAAATAAAAATTGCAAATTCATTATAGTAGAGTTCAATGCATAAAGTTTAGTTAACATTACATCTTGTGTTAACAATAAAATTTTAACACTCAGTTTCGTGTTTCACATTTTCCCATTAAAAGTTGAATTATTGAATGTTTAGATACAATGTGTTATGTTATCACTGTCTTTTTCATGTTTAGATGATGATGGAGTTCTTATAGCAGCAGCTAGTAGAAAAATTGTTAAAATTTGGAGCTCAACCAATGGAAAAGAGATTTGGTTTAAGAAACTCCCACAGGCAGCAACCTCACGTCAAGACCCTCAGGATTTGATGGGCAAAAGGCAATGGTTAGATATCTTATGGCACAAGTCAATGCCCCAGTATATTCTGTGCACATCTTCAGGGTAAACAGCTCTTATTAAGACTAAGACTAAGACTGCTTTATTGATCCTTACGGAAATTTGTTGTGATTACAAGGACTCGTTTCTCATATAAAGACAACACAACAGAAACATACACATAAATACAACAGACAACATAAAGAGTTCATTCAGCGACTACACACAGGTATCTTGGTGCACATATCTTGTGTGACACACATAAGTTCAATGTTAGGGTCAGTTTAAAAATTGTAGGATTATTTTTGCTTACACCATCTCCTTATCGAATCTTCAAATTTTGCAATAAGCAAATGCTACTAGCCATAAAATGTATTTTGGACAATTGTAAAAAAAAAAATCTATTCTCATCTTTTTATAACCTTTTTTTTTTTCATAAGCTATTTATTCTTTCTCTAGGTCATTTGGAGAACTGTTTTTACTGAATGTATGTCAGAAGAATGATCAGGAAATGGAACATTTTACTGTACGTCCAACAGGCAAAAATAGATTTATATTCAATATAGCTGCTGTGGGAGGAGATAAGTTGTGTACATTTTCTTTGGACAGAATGGTAAGAATTAGTAATTTTCATAAATCACACTTACCTCTTATTTAAGCATTTAAAATTGTTACAGTTAATAAAAGGTCACAGAATGAGTAAGATATTTGTTTTTTGTTTTTATGCAATGCAGGTTTAAAATAAAATAAAATTTATGTGCACACGATATGTTACGTGGCAACAAGCTATTGGTCTAAACTGCCCACAGGTTATGACATCGCTTGTCAGTGTTCAGGGCTACTATAACAATTGGTCTTGATGAAAGACAAAAAAAAAGGACATAGAATTTGAGGGCTATAAAATTTGTGTTAGCGGTGGGGGAGCTTTGTAATGCAGGCCATTTTATGAGGGCTTTAAGAGTGTTCTGGGCAAAATAAACATAAATATCCACTATTTAAACCATGGAGTAAAATGGTTATCAGCTAGCATAGAGATAAAATGTAATAAGTGCATATATTTAAATTTGTTACAAATAGATTTTTTTTATATGTGTTTATGCACAATTTTAATACTGATAAATATGTATTGTTGAGAATATTTATTGACCTTTGACTGCTAGATCAAAAAGTATTTAGTGGGTGTAACAATTTTTTGATCTCACTAAAGTTGTGGATTATAAATGGAAATTTTCAGATTTCTGTGTGGAGTTTAAAACAACGCGAGTTACTGTGTTCAATAAGTTCGTTTGGTGGCCATGTTTACTGTATCAGAGGATCACCAGTAGATCCAGGTAAATTAACTTAAATGTTTTTTGTTTATTTTTTTTTAAAGTCAAATAGAATTTTATTTTATTTTCAAAGTGTGAAAAATTAAGTTAGTTTCTGTGACCAACTGGATGTTCCAAAACATTGGATTTTTATTGTGTATTGCTTTATATTATCTGATCAACTAGAGACTTGAATGAGGCAACATTTTCAGACCCTGGAGATTGTTTTCAAACATTATTAAGAGCTTATTGAAAACTTTGCTATTTCAGACTCTTTCTGGGCCATTGGTGGACTCTTTGAAAAAAAGTTATTAATGTGTGTGTATTATGTGTTAGAACATAGCCCAGATATTTATTAGATGCACTTTTAGTCACAAGTCTTTAGTCACTTGTTCCTAGTAAAAGTAAAGTGTTTACAAAATATAATTTATGATTTTGATAGAAAAAAGGAAAATAGTTTTAAATATTTTAATAAGTAAATTTTTTTTTGGATATGGCTTAAAGATCCTGAACATTGCTTTTTAATTTTGTAATTTTCATTGTTTAACAAAGTATTGATATAATTATCTATATTATAAAGTAGAAAATAAGGCGTATGTATGTATGTGCTGAATAGAAATCAAAACCGTTTGACCAATTTTGATAAAACTTGGCAGAAATGTTCCTTGGGTACTAACTTAATCTGTAGTGTATGTATTTGTCACGTACACTGTATCTATATTTAGCCGCCCAAGGTTACCAGCCAGAACTTGTTAGCTCGGGAATTTCCATCACGCAACAAACGTATGTTTTGGAGTGAATGTGTTTGGTTAGAAATATTATTTATTGTACTTTGAGCTGCATTTATTGGTTGGCCTTGCAGTGTAGAGATGTTAGTCACGTGATTACACTCTAGAGCCCGGGAAGATTCTAGATTGACGCCAGTCTTGTGTGGAACGTGTTAGAGATAACATGTACGAGTGTCTAGTGTTAGAACTCAATTATATTATTGTGTAGATCATTGATTCTATTCAAGTACATTTAACCATTGTAATTATTTGTGAATAGCTTTTCCAAGTTTTGAATTAAAGTATTTGTTTTAGACAAAGAGAAGTTTCTCCATTGAATATATAATAAAATACTTAGATCTTCTTGTCAACCAGTAACTTCTAGATGATCTTCTTATCAACTGATGATTTCTGAATCCTCGGCAATTACGATCATTGTTTGTGCTTCAACGTGACATCTTGACATCAAGTTTGATTGTAACATCTAGCACTATTGATGATACGTGACAGTATTGTAGCCCTAAAACAAACTTAAGACCCTAAAAAAAAATGTTGACTAACTCTATGAAAGCATTATAACTTCATCGATCTAGGCTATGTTTACTATATTTACATGAAAAGATCGAAAGGATCTAGATCTAATTTTAAGAACTATACTTTGTGCAGATAGTTTTTTACTTTGACACATTTAAATACAACATATAGTCTATTGATTTTATTATTTAATCAAATTAAGATTCAAATTTGTGTTTTAAAAACATTTTTACATAAATTCGAATACATAGAATTCCTGACGAACATTCTTTCATTAGACATTACGCAAAATTTTACACATCTCTCTATTCCTAGGTCTAAAACTCTAATTCAACTCAAAGATGATAGAACTTCTCTTCGCAAAGATAGTTTTATTTTTTAACACATGAGCATACTAATTATAGATCTTTCATTTAATATTTTAATCAAATTAACATTCAAATTTGTTTTTCTAAAGCATTTTTCATACATTCCTTCGCTATAGCTGCAATGCCGTGTTGACAGACATTTTAATATTTTCATTCATGTGTCGCGCAAACCTTACATGCGCAGTGAAAACATTCTGTGATTGGACAGGCAAATGATGCTTTAAAAGGGTGATATCAAATATACTAACATAAATAATAAGCTTATTGAACCTTAAATTCAACCTTAAACTGATAGATCAAGAATGTTTAGTGAAAGTAGATGCTTTTACTTAATTTAAACAAATGAATCTAACTTTAATCTAGGTCAAAAACTATATTAGACTCTAGATCTAGATCTCTATATATATGCAAGCAAATCTTTTTGTAACAAAAACGGATTAAGGTCGATTAGCTATTTTAATAGCACTAGTCATACCATTTTTACACTCACGCATTTGCTTTACTTATAACATTATTATTTTGTTTTATTATATGAAATTTTTATTATAACTTTTATATAGTGCTTCTTTAATGCGTATAGAATGCTCAGAGTGCTATGGTCCATTCACATTTGTTTCCATGCTGCCTTTAGGTGCTCAGTAAACACAGCTCAACTCGAGTCGGGTGTCGAGCCTCTCAACCATGCTTCCCACAAACTATTTTAACGTACTGTTACGAATCTCACTATCCAGGCTCTCTGCAAAATGCACCATACACCACCAACTTAAAGAACTTGACAAGTCAGGGCTCCAAAATAACGTAAAGGTTTAATGTCCATAAAATAACAGCCAATACTGTACAATGGGCAGCACGTAGAACAGTACAAATAGCTCTGCAATAACAAATATCTCTCCGATAACACCATTCCGCCGTATCAAGTCTTGCACTGGCCTCTCCGTCTCGTTCCGGGCTTGCACTGGGTTCAACAGTTCGGGACTGACTTCACACACTTGGGCTCGTTGTGTCGGACTCGATCACAGACCAAGATCAAGACGCTGTTCGTCTCAACTGTACTTGACAGTACTCCGCACTGAACCGCCGTAATGCTCCGTACAGAACCACACCGCTGAACTGTGCTGTAGTCGACCGGACTGTAGTGAACCGGGCTCTGAACCGTCTTGACTGCGACACCTCCGCTCTTTATATAGGGTCCCTACTGGCCTTCTAGAACCGGACAGAACGCCGTTCGACGTTTCTAGGTGGTAAGATGACTACAACTCTCGTGACGCTAATGAGCTCTGTTCATGACGGCGATTCTTCCCGAACCCTCTTGTTGACACTCGTCTCGGCCGATCGTCGTAACTCATCACGGTTGACCGCTCGTCTAGCGCTGGCCTGGGGCGATTTGCGTCAGCTGACTACACTCACACCACTACCCCCATCTGTGCCACCACCAGGTTTATAACAGTACTATATCAGTAACACGCATATTGAGACCCGCGGGCCGTGGGTAACAGTGCTAAATAAAGATTTCTTATAAATATACTGATTTATTCTCAATTCTAAATTAAATGGGTCTGGCCTCTCATCTACACTCCTGTTTTTAACTATTAATCAACTTATTCAATAAACATTTCTTAAATATTTTTTTTAAACAGGTTTTGTAGCTATAGCAGCTGGGGATAGTGCAGTGAGGATTTGGAATCAGGGCAACAAATCAAACCCTTTAGATTTTTCAAGTTTATATTTTGCAAATAGAGTGAAGATCACAGCGGTAATTTTTCACAATATGATAAGCACGTTTTTTTTTTTCAATTTTTAAAGGACATAGTTTTTTGTTCTTACTATAATATAATGTATATAAATAATATAATCTATTTAAAACTTTGGATTGTATTTCCTTAGCTTGCATGGCATCCAAAGAAGGAAGGACTCTTGGCATTTGGCACTGACCAAGGCAGAGTTGGAGTTTGCAACACCCTAAATTTCAAGTAAGTAGAACAGTTTTAGAAAGTAAATATTTAAAATGTATCTATATAAGCAGATATGTCTCCCCTTCAGCCTACAGTTTCTTTTGAACTTTTTCAGCCAATCTTTGTTCAAGCTGTTGTATAGACAGTATGTCCATTGGAATAGGAAGTACAAAATCATAATGCATTGTCTTCAATTCCAAAGATTAAGGATGAGTGCAGTATTATATATGATAGCACAAACCCAGTTCTGACCTGCACATTTTGCCACATCTAATGCAGACCATACAGTTGTCTGCTTAGTGTGTGTGTGTCTACTTATGTTTTCATTGTCTGCACCTGTTTTTGGCAAGGGCTCTTTTTTTTTTTGGGGGGGGGGGGGGGGTCAAATGTGTGTCCCATGACCTTCATGATAGCTCTCCAGTTGTCTCTTTCAGATGCCATCTGCTGCCAGCCTTATGAGGCTATGATCAAGGTCATTTGAATTGCAATTGGAAGTAGAATGACAAAAGTTAAATTTGCTTAGTTTCAATGTCAAGATAGTTGAGAATAACCTGCTCATAGATCACCTTGGAGTTTTTTAGCAGAATCACTGAATAAGTCATATCCTTCTATGTATTTCTTTTTACTTCACAAATAAATTGCTGTGATTTTCACATTCTTCCACCTTGATTCCAACAATGCTCTGTTACTATTTTAAATTTTTCATAATCAGGGAAGTTAGAATAGTGCTGTCTGGCTAGTTCTTTGCAAGTCAAAACATGTTGCAGCTACATCTCTGTAAAGACAGACCACTATATCTCTGAAACCCAAGAATTATGTATTAGGTAGCAACACCTTATCATCAGCACATAAACGGTATTGATATTCCCTACTTGTCTGCGTTTATTCTAAAATTTTAAACATAGCCATTACTACTCTAGTCATTGAAGTTCAAGTTTTTTTTTACAAAGCTTATACCAACTCTATCTGTCTGTCTGCTTGTTTGTCTGGCCAAAAGTTTGTACTCGTTATTTCTCTGACCCCCAATCTCTAATCAAGCTGAAATTTTACACAATTATTTCTTTTACCTGACAACACAAGAATCAATAAAAAAAAATTAAGCAATTAGTTAATTAACTATTCGTAATAAATTACTTTGTTATTTCAAACAAAAGAAATAATTATTCCCTTTTCCAATGGAAAGAAATAGTACTTAACTGAAGTGGCAACATAAGCTGAATTAGTCCCCTTTATATTTTGTCATTTGAGGCTTATTACTAATTTAATTACATGACTGATCCAAAGTAATAGATGCACTTTATATAAGCTTTGTTTTTAAAAAAGTATTTTTTTTACTTTGTTGTTTTTAATTTGGACACTTTTAACACATCCTATGGCTTCTTCTATGATTGTACATCTTACAATTTAGGGAATTCTCTCTCATTTTGTCTTTCAAAAAACATAATCTTTTCCACACATAATACAAAGGTCTTCCTAGTCAAGCCACAAACTACAAAAAAAAAAAAAGCAACAACATTAAGACCCTATTTTTAGCGGCCCCCAAATGGGGAAAAGACGCTATTAGTTTTGTGTGAAATGTCTGTCCGTCTGTCCATCTGTCCCGTTTAGATCTCGTAAACTAGAAAAGATAGTGAAAATCCAACATCATAATATTTTAGTCCATTCAAAGTTTTGATGCAACGGCTACTTTTTTCTTTTCTGAAAGCGAAAAATCTAATTTTTTAAATCATTTATGCAAGCAGTTTTTTCATAAAAATAACCACTTTTACAACTATTCACTATTAATAGAACTTTACAAACAAGGGAGGCTCTTTAGTAGGGGAGATTACTATTTACCATATTTTGAACAAATTTATGCAAATGGTTTTAGACTTTCTTTTTGTTAAAAATTTTTTTTTTAGACATTTGTATTGCTACGTTATGTAAGTTCTGTCCTATTAATCACTACATTTACCCAAAAATAATGTTTACTTTTTTTTTTAGAGAAAAAAGAATCTATTTAGCATACATATAAGTTAGACATAATTTAAAACAATAATTAATAAGTAGGCTTTCATATTATCATGTGAACCACAGTGCTACAAAACATACATACACAACTGAACTAAAGGAATTTTTTATTTTTTTACAGAAATGTTTTTTTTTTTCTTTTTTTGAGGATTTGAATAAGAATCAATTAGATATTCATTATAAGACATCAGTTAGGCCAGGTTGGCATTTAACTTCACATTCACTTTCACCTGTCCTTTGGTCTGCTGGACCGCTGGGGCACCACATGAGATCTGTTAACATTCTTTCTCCATTCTTCTCTGTCATTTGTCTTTGATAGAATTAATTCTGTGTTCTTTCTGAAAATATTGATACCTGCCTTTTTACCTGCCTGGGTGGACCACTTCAGGGGCCGATATTGAGTTTGTTTCCACACAAACTGTCTTAGTAACCTTGTTTAAAATAGGATCCTCGTGTTTAAAATATCAAAATTTGATCAATGCTTTACACTAATGTATACATACACTTACTATTTATTAGTGTTGCTTTTTATATTTTATAAGCTCCTTCAGTTTACAGTATGATATTTTTTTTTTACTATTTATTTTTGACAGCCCTATAATTGTGCTCTTATTCAAATGAAAGTATTCTTGTGTGAAACTTATCCAAATGTTTTTCTCTTTTAGAGCACCAACAGTCTCAGCAACTAGTCATAATAAAACTGTCTATGTTGTTTGTTGGGCACCACCTTTGAAAATGGAAGCAGGTAACTAACTGGCTGAAGGAAATGTTTTTTAGGTTCTTATATATATATATATATATATATATATATATATATATATATATATATATATATATATATATATATAATATATATATATATATATATATATATATATATATATATATATATATATATATGTATATGTGTGTGTGTGTGTGTGTATAGGAACTTAAAAAATATTTGTAGACCAAAAATATATATATACAAGATTTAACTATTACCGTACATGTATCATGGACATACGGTAGCCAAGACCACTCGACAAGCAGTAATATCCTTGCGAACGCCTGTATGGACAGTATAGAGGGACTTCTTAAGGTCCAACAGTTATGCTGGGCAGGGCATGTATCCCGTACTGAGAACAAATATATGCCAAAAGCAGTCTTTTTTTTTGTGAGCTGAAAGGTGGTCGACATAATAGAGGTGCCCACTAAATGCTTTAAAAACCAGCTTAGGCACCAACTTGCTTTAACTCTTTATCTCTGTAATTGTTTTCCACGTTTTGACAGAACTGTTTTTCATTACATTTGTACATTCTCCCCTGTTATGATTAAACTTCAATAACATTTTTATTTGTTGTCAGAAAATGTTACTTTTGGTATAGGAATTATAGGAGAATTCATGCTATTTTTATACAACACAAATACAAGTTTACAAAACCAAAAATTAACTTAATTTAATGAGGTCAAATCAACGGTAGTATCGTTAATTAGGAGAGAAAGAGTTGACTGACATTGAAGAGAGAACCTGGTTGCAGGTGGCTTCAGAATGAGACAGCTGGAGGTCACTTACAAAGACAGCGGACAAATGTAGATGGTGAAAAGAAAATCTATATTGACCAAAGGCAGACAATGGTTATGCCTGGGCTAGGTGTGACCACCCTTATATATATTGTTATATGTTACCAGTTATATGTTATATGTTACATAAACAAATTTTGGCAAAGCATTATTTATGTTTTCTTTTTCTTCCTAAGCCACTGACAGCAGCTATCAAGTGTACTCTGTTGGAGATGGTACAATCCTACAGCATTTCATAGGCGAGTCCAAAAAACCTGCCATCAATTTTTTAAACTCCATAATGGCTCTGAACAAGACTGAGGTTAGTGTTTGGTCCTTGTAGTCAAGTTCTTACATCACAATACTAATTTGATGGCTCTCACTGTAAAAAATCCAATATTAGACCAAGACTCTTTTTCTTTATTTTGTTTGCTGTCATGTACACAGAGTTGCCTACAAGAATGCATCTTGCGTATTTTGTACGCAAATGGACACGAAAATACGCGAGTACTGTTTATCATCTGAAAATACGCATTTCTCCCACAAAAGCAAAAAAAAAAAGACTAGTAGTTTTTGCTAATCATATATATAGATCAATGCCTGGAAACGGACTATTCTTATTAGATCTAGATCTACCTCGAGATAGTATTGCTTTTTTTTTCTGACGCCCGAAGATTTAAATGTTTACTAGCTCTTACTGATCTAAATGAATCGAAAATTCTTTCAATGTATCAGTTTATATGAAGTCTTGAACCTGATTGGGAGTTAATTGATTGATTAGTTCTTTTCATCTAGATTGGATCTAGAACTAATGATATTTTACGATGTATGGCACCTATGATTGAATTTACGTAAATCTTGATTTAAAATCTAGATCTGTATAGATAATTCTAGTGTAGATAGTAGATATAGATCTACTTGTGACCAGGTGTGCTCTAGACTTAGATTTAGAACTATCTTATCTTATATAATACAGACGTTACTTCAAAAAAGAAGATGATTATGTCCTATGTGTCATGCAACTAGAACTAATCTAGATCAAAGACCTACATCTAATTATAGATTTTGAGAACTGACTAGGTCTAGTAGCTCAAGGCTCTAGATATCTGTAACTAAATCTAGTTCTACTCAAAAGCAGCAATTTCTGCCATCTTATTGTGACGAGATGTTTAATTAGTTAATATTTGGCTTGTTTATTTAAGTCTAGGGGAAATTTTATTATTTTATCCCGCTCACATATACAAGATTTTGGACAGGCACACCGCAACTGACAGTAAGAACAGACCAATATTATAAGTTTATAAATAAATATAATTTAATAAATGAAAGTTTACAAAAGATAAATGATCAAATAAAATTATAATCAAGAAATTATATGAAGGTGCTAATATCTAACATAACTGCTCATCATGGATTGCTAATTGATGAGTGATTGGAAGAGAAGAGTGTTCCTATGCCTTGACTACTTATATTCTTAGCTGCTAGCCCGTGGGTCGTCTTCTGGCGGTCGAAGGACTGGCACTCAGAAGGATGAGTCATCTGGCTCTGTCTTAGGACGTCGGCTCGGGATATTCTCTATGCTGTAGGCAAGCTGGCTCTAGGGTGAGGTCGCTGCCTGTTTAGCAGTAGAGGGGGTTGGTGCTGCAGACTAAGTTTGTAGTAGAAAGATCTCTCAGCTGTGATCTCTAGCTCGTAGAGAGCCGTGCTAACTCAACACCAGTTTATCTTCTGCAGCGAAGGTTGCTCTAATCAGTCGGCATCAGGCAATAGCTATTGGGCAGTGGACAGTTTGGGCCGGGTACTGGGCAGATGATACTGGGCAGTATAAGGCACTGTGGACACTGGGCAATATTTTAAGGCCAAGGACAGTAGGCAATGCCTTCTTGCTAACAGGTATGTAATGGGGGGGGGGGTATCTGGTGTGGTCTGCTCCGGTTACAGCTTTGGGTGGAGATATGACCGTTACAGCATACAGTTACTGAAGCCTCAATCAGGTACAGCAATCGAGGGTAGCTATCGTGTGTAGCAACCAGGCTGGGGATAAGACAGATAATTAGGAACTTCCTAAAGGCATTGTTCAGGGATTCCCAAATGCCTTGCAATCATTCAGATGCAGGCATTGGTATCAATCCCAGTAGGGCATTTAAGACAATTAGTTATAAAGTCTTAAAGCATGCGTATAACTCAATAACAAACAAAATACAAGTAAGATAACCACAGTAAATGGGTTATCATACAATGTAGGATGATATTAGTCAAGATTCATCCATTGAATTTGATTACGACGATAAGTAATCAGTTATAGTAAAATGGGGAATGAGCATTGGCATTGTATTTACTAAAGGATAAGATGAACATAAAATACTAGGGACAGGGCTACAGTAATAAGGGTTTGATTTAATTGATCAAAATTATTTTCATCCAAGGAACTATAAGTTCACAAGGGCGTGAGACAAAATAATATGTATGAGGGATATATAATAGGAATGTGAAATAATTACTTTCCCATGCGCTCTGTAAGTTTAGAGCACTGTGATCTAAGTTCTTAGACAGTACTTATATTCACGAAAGGTTATTGTTTACATCAATCACTAAGATACAGGAATGGATGAAACATAACAAATCAAACACAATAATTATGGTTTCAAATGTAGACAACCATAGCGACATTAGTAATACTATATGAAGATATAGCATCGACATAAAATAGTACAATGTACATGCATAATAAAGTCATGATGTAATGACAGGGAACGTGGTTGTGTACTAATGTGTACTCACACATTCCTATAAGATAAAATAAGTATAGTAAAATGTTTACACTCACCCGTTTGACCCCTAATGAAACCTCACAAAATAAACTTCTTAACAGGGGAGACTGTATGAATTCTAGCGGGCCTAACTTAGAATGCTTGGGTCCTTCTTTATATATAGTTGGGGCATTTTATTTTGGGGAAGAAATCTAGGTGATTTTCTCACATGTATCTATGTACCGGAGATGTCAGGCGTCAGGTCAGATTTATAGTCAATATTCGTTGCCTACCGTGAGAGTAGGGACACTAGCGAATATGTATCTGTCCAGCCCGAGTGCAATGCTATTCTTAGAGTGGTGCGTATCCTGCGTGGGGGGGGGGGGGCTTATTAGGCCGCTGCGTATAGCGCTGGTGCCGCGGCTATTGTGTGCTGGTCATCTGTACAGCGCTAAAAAATTAAAAGTTAGCCCTAGAGAAGCTAGTTAATGTTTTACATCGAGATTTATTCCTTGAGAAACAGTGCGAGGGGAGATAAATTCTATAAGAATTTAGTTATGGGTGGACAAGTGAATAATTGTTTTAAGTTAAAAATAAAAGTTTCCCACGATTTGCTGGGAAAAACTCAAATGAACTTTTGCATGCAAGTTTCGTATCGTCACACTTATCAAGAGATTTATTGATCTCCTTTCTCATCTTTTTTGGAATCTAAAATAAAAAAATGGGCAAAGTTTGCTGTTCTAACTTTGTGTAAGTCTAAATCTAGTCTTTCACATTCACCATAGAGCCTACAATGCCCTGGGATTGTTTAAAATACCTTGAAATAGGCCTATGCATATTAAAAACCATTTAACTATATGAAGCTGCCTACATCTATCCCTAGATCTATGCTAGATCTAGATTCGATTTTTTGTAAACCACCAAATTCAGGAGAGAGTTGTTTTGAGATGAAAGTGAGAAGGACAGAGGTTTTAATGGAAGAAATATTGGTTGAGCTTCATCTCTCTCATAGCTTGATAAAGGGAATCGTACTGATGTTCCCTGACTTGCAGAATTTATCTTCTGTGGCAGATTGAAAGCTACTGTTATAGTCACTAGTGACTAGCTAGGTTCCATTACTTATGAGGGCCCAAATTCAAAGAATGAAATCAGGGGCATTCAAGGCTGAGTGTGTTTGCAAAAGCAAGGCTTTAATTGTGCTGACAAAAATTATTAAATTCTTGATTCCTTGTGCCCTCCTTCTAAACATCTGTTTGTTTTATAAAACAACTTCTAGCATCAGGAACTAGAATAAATAACTTTAACTTACAACAGCTATTTATCCGACTCAAAAGCCCAGCTTTTATATTAGAAACAAATCCAATGATTAATTAGGATTATCTGCCTGAAAAAAATCCTTATAATGTTTCATATTAGTGATAGTAGAGGATGCCAAAAAGCTTCATTGCTAACTCTGCAAGGAATGGTCTGAAAAACAAAATACTGAATTTTTTCAAAATGTGATAAAATATTTCCAGTGTCTGGATACCTTCTAAAGAAATTGCTATAAAAAAACTACTTTTATAGAATTAGATGTCACTGATCCAGCTAAGCAAACATCTGGTTTAAGTCTAATTTCACTTGTAACAAAAATGTCAATTTTTTTAAAATGAAGTTTCTGTTGCCGCTATTATGAAATGTGGAATACACTAGAGGCATTATAATCATAAAATCATTGCAGAGTGACAAGAACGGCATCATTCCTAACATATTCTAGAAAAGTCTATGACAAAAATCATAAGTGTAAATATTTTGACAAATGTACAAAATTTCTTATATATCTTTATGCTGTGTTAACTTTAGGATTGCTGCATTTCGAGTATATTACGTGCTTGAATGATTTTAAGTCTCTCTTGAGTTTATTTCTTTATATTTAGGAAAATACACATTTGCACATTTCCAGGTGTGGGAATACACATTTCCATTTTGGCATGTAGGCATCTCTGTGTACATTTATTTTAATTCCAAAACACATTGCAGTTGAAACTGCAGACAAGCAAGCCAACAAAAGATCAACCCATACAATCCATTTTAATTTGACTTGGTTACAAATTTTTTGCCAGCTTTTTTTTCTTCTTCTCCCTTCATTAAAATTTTTTCCTTGAAACTTTGATATTACCATCACATTTGTAAACTTTATTTAGTGCTTGATTGAAACTAATTATCCTTTTTTACTTCCATAGATGTAATTTTTGTATTTTGCTTTTCTTTTCATTCCACACCCTGCAGACTGAGAGACTGTCTAGTAGTGAATTGTCTTGGCGTAAAGATAACACTGGCTTTGCTGTTGGCTATGATACTGGGTACAGTTTGACATTTACTTTTACATAAGTGTAAAAATGATGATATTGATTGACTTGGGCATAGCTATAAACCATTCTGATTCAATAATAATAATAAAGCAATTTTCAGATTGAAATATTTATTATACAATGTTTATATAGCAAATTAAAGTTGAAGTTATATTTTTTTTGTAGATGAAATAATATACAATAAAAGCAATTTTGTTCTTCTCTTTTGAATATAAATGTTCAACAAGGAAAATATAATCTATATTGTAAAGTAGAAAGTAAGGCGTATGTATGTATGTATGTATGTTAGTATGTTATGAATAGAAATCAAAACCGTTTGACCAATCTTAATAAAACTTGGCATAAATGTTCCTTGGGTACTAACTTAGACCGTAGTTATGTATTGTAGCCCTATAACAAACTTAAGACCTCAAAAAAAAAAAGTTGACCAACTCTATGAAAGCATTATAACTTCATCGATCTAGGGCATTCTAGGCCATATTTACATGATAAAAGATTGAAAGGATCTAGATCTAGATCTAATTTTAAGAACTACACTTTGCGCAGATAGTTTTTTACTTTGACACATGAAAATATAAAAGATAGTCTATTGATTTCATTACGTAATAAAATTAACCTTCAATTTTGTGTTTCAAAAGCATTTTTACATAAATTCGTTCCATATATCTGCGAATTTAGACGTCCTGACTTACTTTATAATCCCATTCATTTAACAAATCGGGTAAATCCGTTTTAATTGTACTTTATATCCTAATCATCTATCGCTTCTTTCGTTTTTAATAGATATGAATGTATCAACTTTCGGGTAAACCCATTTTCGCAAAACTACTTTTATTTTCGTAGCGAAAGAGAAAAACTTGAAAGGATCATTAGCTAACATACATCTAAATTCAATCCACTAGATTAGTAAACACAAACTAAGGCCCGCAGGCTGCGGGTAATGTCCGGCTAGTTATAGATAAAAAATAAATAAATAGGCTGTGGGTCATATCCGGATAGTATATATATTATATATATTACATATGTATAATGCAAGTAAATATTACTCACCTATAACATCACATACATTTTTACTCTAGCTGTGTGGCAGTGTACAACTTCCCAAGTCTACAACAGCTGTGTAAAATAACCACACACTCTAAGATCATCAACTGCATCCGCTGGCATCCAGAGACAACTGGAGAGTCACCTGGAGGGTCTCAGTGTAAAAACTGGGTCGCCTTTGCTGGAAATGGAACCACAATTTCTGTTGTCGATCTGTCTAAATATTTTGGTAATACCTTGTTGACATTCTCGCTTTGCTTTACCAAACATAAAATGTTGCTTATGTTTTAAAACAAAACTAATAAAAATAACAGTGTTTAGATTAGCACTCTTCTAATTCTTTTTAGTTGTAGAGCAAACAGTAATACTAATTTTAATTATATCAAATAGTATCAAATCAGTATGTAGCATCAATGCACTATAAACAGTTTATTTACAATTGCAGACACATTCTATCTAAAAATTGGCAAACAAAAATTGTTTTTAATCACTAGATAATTTGAGAAAACAAGATTCTGTTGTAGAGGAGATCACACAGGTGTTTTGTCAGGTTGAAGGTCATTTACAAAGAACAACAGATCTTTGCTGGAGCCCTCATCATGATGGACGACTGGCAAGTGTGGGCTATGACAACACCGCCATTGTAAGTAAAACAAAAAAATATTTAAAGAAATTAAAGATATGAAAAGCATTAAGTGACCAAAAAATTACCTAAAAAAAAAAAATAATATATATATATATATATATAAGTAGAATGAGCCTTTGAAATTATAAAAACCTTAGATGAAATGTTTATTAAAAAAGTTGAAAATATAGTTTGACATTGTGCATAAAACTCTCTCACTAGACTATTGAAATAATTGAAATGTTCTTAACATGCATTTTTTATATCTTATACAAAATATGTCTGCAAATAAAAACAATTAAATTGCCAATAATCTTAGATGCATTGTTCACTGATATTGAGCTTCAGGGTTCGTAGCCACCTTGAAAACCTGGAAAAAGCCTTGAATTTCATAAAAGACGGTGAAAAAACCTTGAATTTTAAAACTGGACCTTGAGTTTTTTTCCCTCCCGATACCTGGTGTTTATTTTCGCTATTTATCACTGCGGTAACCTTCGTTTTATTCACTTACATCAAGCAAGCATTTCACCTGGCATTATTTTGTTTTTTGAAGGCAGCGCTAGATTTAATGTGTTGTGACTATTGACTATAATTAGAGCAATTACCAGCCTAATGTGTAGGCTACACCCCTCCGGCCCTCCCTCACCTAAAATCTTTTTGTAACAGAAAGAGTGACTTCGCGTGGAAAGTCCGTAAATCATCTAGATTTAGCTAAATCTAGTAAAATAGTAGCCTATCTACTAATCTAGAGTTAGATCTAAGTTAGATCTAGTGAAGATAAATTGCACATAACCTGAACGCTCCGTGAATTTTAGTCAATTTTATTGTCTCGATACATCTAATGTATAGATTACTCTAGAATCTAGAAATACGCTAGATTCTACATTTACGCTAAATCACTATCTAGAATTTAGTGACAATAATTCGCACACAGCCGTGAAAAGTCCGCGAATTTAGTGACTTAGATCTAGAGTCTAGATTTACGGTAGATTCATTGAAGATAATTTGCACACAGCCGTGAAAAGTTCGCGAATTTTAGTGACTTAGATCAAGAGTCTAGATCTACTGTAGATTTACTGAAAATATTTCGCACACAGGTGTGAAAAGTCCGTAAAAGTTATTTCCCCCCCCCCCCCCCTCCAAAAGCCATTACTTAGTAAGCAAATGTCAATTAAACAACCAAATAGGCCTATATATTACAGGCTCTGTTTATGAGGAGGATTTAAGTTCAGTTAATACAAGAATAAAACATTGCCCCAAATGCCCTCCATGACTCTACAGTACACATAGGAACTAAGAATGTACATTTCCATCACAGAGAATGCTGGCAAAATCATTGGCAAAAAACAAACCCCATTTGGGCAGTTGTTTGAGACAAACATCTATAAAAAAGCTAACAAGATCCTCGAAATAAAGAATCACCCTTTGTGTCAGGATTTTGTGATTTTACCATCACAAAAGAGATACAAGACATCGATAGCAAAGACAAACAGACACAAACACTCTTTTGTTCCCCTGGCAATCAAATCATTAAATAAGAACAATCTGGTATAAACTTTGTCACATGTAAATTATGAGTGAGTCTGGTGTGAATGTACACTTTGGTTTCTTATAGTTATAATGTTTTTTGTTAGGTGTAATGCACAAATTGTAAGACGAATTTCTTTACGGATAATAAAGATTATTATTATTATGTTAGAAATGAACGAGTAGTCATTCTCTGGCGCTGCCAGGGTCGAGTTTCGCTAAAGAGAAACAAAATTCATCGTAGTCCCTTTAACAGTTTCCACTGAGGAATTTTCTGGTGATGTGGCAGGTCTGCAGCAGTACCGCCTTCTGACAGGCAACGAAGATGTTCCTAGGAATGTTAAGGGCCTTGAAGGTGTCTGTGAGGTCAGTTGTTATTATCCCCTCGGTTGATATAACAATGGGGTATATTGTTATTTTGGACAATTTCCATAGACGCTTAATCTCCAAGCCTAGGTTCCCATATTTTCTTTGTTTTTCTATCTCAGTTTTTCTTAAATTATGAGACAGTGGTACGGCGATATCGATAATGGTAGCGGTTTTTTCTTTTTTATCGATGAACAGCAGATCCGGGCGATTGAAATCTACCGTTTTGTCGGTCAGAATAGGCCTATCCCAGTACAGCAGATGTTCAGTAGACTCGAGAACCTCTTGCGGAGAGTATTTATAATAAGGGGGAGTGTCCTTACCGATCAATTTGTACGTCAAAGCCAGGTGTTGGTGTATTAACTTTGCAACTTGGTTATGGCGACCTAGGTAGGCTGATTCTGATAGGGCTGGACATCCTGCCATAATGTGTTCAATCGACTCGCCCACATTTCCACATTTTCGGCATTTGTCGACAACATTGAGTTTCAGGATATGCTTCTCGTAATTTTTTGTCCTGATTACTCTGTCCTGTATTGCTGTAACAAAGCCTTCTGTTTCAGGGTAGAGATGACCTGCTTTGAGCCATGTTAAGGAAGCAGCCTTGTCGATGTTGTCCCCATGTAATGAAGCCGGAAATTTTCCGTGGAGTGTTTTTTCTTCCCATTGGCGAATCTCATGCCCTACGTCGTCCAAACCGATATTGACATCAGCATTGTGTAGGTTCAGAGGGGTTGCATCGGAGTCGTATTTCCGTAGGAAGGAAACTAATTTATTGCTGGAGGCGAGCAGTTTTGATCGTATTTTTAAAACTTGCATCTTACACAATTTGAAGATGTTCTGCAATCCACGACCCCCATCCTTCCTGGGCAGGTATAACCTTATGGTGGAGGACTTGGGGTGTAGACATCGAAACTTGGTTAGTAATTTTCTAGTGAGTCTGTCAATGTCATGTAGGTCGGTGTCAGTCCATTTGATCACACCGAACGTGTAAAGGAGCACAGGGACGGCCCAGCTGTTAATTGCAGTGATGAGATTACTGCCAGACAGTTTGGTGTTGAGGATTTTATTAACTCTTTGCCTATATTTGCCAAGGAAGTCCTCTTTTAATTTCTTATGGTTTATCTTGGCATTCTGGTTTATTCCAAGATATTTATAAATAGAGGCGGAGTTCAATTCCTCGATGCCTTCAAATTCAATGTTGGTGTTCGTTGCCTTGCCCTTTTTAATGCTTATGATGCCACACTTATCCAGGCCAAAAGACATACAGATATCGTCACTAAAGCATTTTACCGTTTTGATTAAGGTGTGTAATTTTTGCTCGGTTTCTGCATATAGCTTTAGATCATCCATGTATAATAAGTGGGACACACATTTTGTACATTTAGTGTCAACCCTAAAACCGTTTGTAGAGTCTTGGAGTAATGTAGATAGAGGATTAATCGCTAGGCAGAACCAGAGTGGAGATAGTGAGTCACCCTGGTATATACCTCTTCTTATGTGCACAGAACCTAGTTTATCACGATTTAGGTGCAGGTTTATCTTCCAATTATCCATACAGACTTTCAATAGTTGTTTTATTCTTGGGTTGATTCTATGGATGTCCAGGGTTTTTAATAGCCAATCATGCGGAACTGAATCGAAAGCTTTTTTGTAGTCGATGTAACACATGTGTAAATTTCTCTTTCTTCTATTAGCTTGATGCAATATAATACCATCTATAGTTAGCTGTACTTTACAGCCCATCGACTCTTCAATGCAACCTTGTTGTTCATCTGCTAGTAGCTTATGGGCAGAACAAAATTTATACATTTTACTTTTTAAAAGTGAAGTTAATAGTTTATACACCACTGACAGACAAGTGATAGGGCGATAGTTTGATGGTTGGTTCGCATCCCCTTTTTTGGGGAGGAGAGATGTTCTCCCTTCAGTGAGTTCTAACAGCATTGAAGACGGTTCTGATATTAGCTCGTTAAAACTTGATGTTAGTGGTGCATGTACGGCTGTAAGTTTTTTCAGCCAAAAGTTGTGTATATTGTCCGGTCCAGGAGCAGTCCAGTTGTGGGTTTTTGAAATAGCTGCGGAGACTTCCTCAGCTGTGAAATCCTCATCAGGCATTTCTGGTATTAGGTTGTTTTTAGTTTGGATTTCCTCGATCCAGTCAGCCTGCACATTGTAATGTAGTGGGTCGGACCAAAGCGCCGCCCAGTAGTCGGTAAAGGAGCCGTGTTTAGTGCTATCAATGGTTTGAATTTTGTCAGCACCATTATCAGCTAGTTTACGGAAGAACTGTTTTCTCATGTGCTGAAATAAAGCGTTATGCTCCTTTCTTTTGGTGGTTTCGTTGTAGCGCTTTAACCTAGCTCCCTTTAGTTTAGCTTTCTGTCTCAGAGTATCTTTCAAACATAAGAGTCGTGCGTGGCTATCACAGTCCGTCAATTTGATTCCAGTTGTTCTTAGTATTGTCTTCATTTTGTTAAGTATTTTCGCGGAATGGTTGTTTCCCAGATATTGTCCAATTGTATCCATTTGGCTCCTCAGTTGATTAATATTGTCTTCAAGGCGCCTTTTCCATGCTGGCACATGTTGTTTTGGTCTTTGATTAATTGGGCCTATCTCGAAGGTCTTTTGTCCAGAGAGCTCCGTGACAGCCACAGCGGCGCAGTATATAGCGAGGTGTGTCTCAAACAAGTTTCTTGGTGTTTCAAGATGGTTAGCTAAGACTTTATTTATTTCATTAATATATGTGTTTGTCTCTTTCTTGACGTTTAGCTTGGGGATACGAGGCCTAGAGTTAAGATTGGTGTTTTTATAACGGTCTATAAGATTAGAAAATTTTGAGTGTAGCTCATTGCTAATTGCCGATGTTGGGTCATTCTCTTGTTGGTTGGGTGTTCTACTAATGTCTTCGTTGGTCGGCTGTGTGGGCATGTCGTTTATGTCTGAGATGAGCTCTTGTATATGAAGCTCATGACCTACTTCCCTTCTTATCACGTCAATTTCTGCGGGGGTCAAATAACATTTTTTAATTATTACAGATCTTCTGTCTACAACATTCTGCTCTGTAAGGTTTAGATTAGGGTATAATTTGTTAAATTCCAGGGAGAGTTTTTGCCTATAACCTGGTAGAGGTTTATCATCACAAATGTTAACACGGAAGAACGATTTGATAATGTCTATATTCATTTCTCTCGTCCATTTGATCCTTTTGGCTCCTCTTGTTCTACCACCAACAGCACCTCTCAATTGTGTGAGGTGCGAGTCAGGGAGTAGACCGACCTCTTGTGTTTGGTCATGAGGTTGTGAATTACCCTCAGTAAACACTCGACTCATTGGTGAATAATATTTACCGCCTAATTTATTTCATATTCATCGCTGTCCTGGAAGAAGCAATGGGTCCGTTCTATTTCCTCAAAATTCAAAAATGAAGATAAAAAAAATGAACGTGCATTAACTAGTTTATTTTGATCTACTGTCTCAGTAAACAAGCTTTTTAGATCTAGGTCTAGTAATCATGGAAGTGACGCAGCGAAAATGGCGTCCCTAGCCTAGGATAAGAAGTGATCTTAAAACTAAGAAAGTTTTCAAACCCAATGCATAAAAACATCCTAAGTATATGCGGACCTACAACCATGTAGCAGTACTTCAGTATTTGTAAAGTCTAGAGTACAAATACTTCCTTGATCTCGCTAAAAAGTCATAAGAATACAATGAGTCAGAGAGAAGGAAAACACGCCATAGCTTCCGGCGGCCATTATTATTATTATTATTATTATTATTATTATGAAGGCATCTCTAAGAATATTTCTTATTTTAAACAAAAAATGGAATAGTAACCGTTTGTAATGTTCTTTAATAAATCTTTGAAAAAAAAAAGGTTGTTTCAGGTTTTGGGCTGACAGTCAAGTACGTTGTTACTTGATTAAAAGATAACTTTCATTACATTTTCTGTGGACATACCAGCTGATGACGTTGTTTATGTTCTGAGTGGGATGTTGGCAAGATATTTAAAATCTATCACACAAACAAACAGGACAGACAGACACACACACACTTACATATATATATACTTTTTTTCAGTACTAAATACATATATATATATTGTTCTTTTTACATATTTATGTCTGTATGTATGTAAATATGTTAAGATATATATTGCTTGCTATGATGCGATGCATGCCTTGAAAATTTAAAATTCTACCTTGAAAACCTGGAAAATACCTGGAAAATCATTCATGAAATTGGCTATGAACCCTGGAGCTTACTTGGTGAAATGAATAACTATAGTTTCCAATTTGTAAGATTTTATTACAAATTTGTTAAAACGTTTAGTATAAACGAATGACTGTTTATCCATATATTAGGTGTGGAATATGAAAAGTTCTGAAGCTATTGCTAGCTTTAAAGGACATTCTGTTAAACTGTTGACTGTACACTGGAGCAACTTAGACCCAGATGTTATCATGACTGGTGGTTTTGATGCAACGCTAAGAGTCTGGAGAGTCTCCGAGCAAACCTTGTCTATACTCTGCATGGCAGGTGAGACATTCGAGAAGTTGTTCTTCCAAGTAGGGATTCAGTATTGAAGCTTCCACAATCATCCCATCTGTGTATGTAAGGAGGGAACAACACAAAGTGATATTTATATTTTTAGGCTTGGCTTTTAGTATCATAGAAATTAGCTTTTATATTTGCTTTTTCATAGGGCTTTCAAGTTCCCATTATATTTATGATAATTTTGAGTGGCCATCTGGACCTGCGTAATTCTTAGTTACAATGTTAGAAATAAAATATTTTAGATTTTACTAGCAGAAATACACAGAATCGCCCATTGTAGCTGGAATGTTTTTTTTTTTTTTAAATTATCTCTTTAAAAAAATTGATATATGCTTTTTTTAAATGATATAATTGTATGTGTACTTGTGTGCTCTTGATCCTCTGGTTGTGGTGAGCTCTATTATACTATGGCCTCTACTATGTTTGTTTTATTGAGATTGATCAGTGTTACAGATAAACATTTATCTCACAATTTGCTTTATAAATTAGTTGTAAGCTAAAAATGTGTGACCATGTTAAAGCCTTAAAAAACAACTTTTTCCCCTGGGATAAGCTATTAAACTACATTTCTCTGTCAATGTTTGATCCTGTGTTTGCAGAAAGAAAAAGGAGAAAGAAAAACTTGGCCAAGATTGCCAAAAATTCAAAATGTGTAGATGTGTCTCCAGAGAAATCTTTGGCTACTCAAGAGGAAATAACAGAACTGCAGGAACTCATTATGCTTAAGAAACGAAAGCTATTACAGGTTATTAGTTTACTTAAAATTTCTTTTCTTTCTAATGCTTTAGAATTGTTATAAATCTTGAGCTTGATCTTTCTTGTGAACTAAAAAAAAAATGAAGTAAAATAATTTCTTTTGTATTTAGCATGTGCCAAATGGTAACAGTGAAAATGGCCAGGAGAGTGTTGGTGAGTACAATTAACATAGTTAATTGTTTGAATGGTAATTCAATCTTGTCAAATATACTTTTCTCAGCACTCATCATTTAATCTTTAGAACAGTGTTTCTCAAACTGTGTGCCGTGGCACACTAGTGTGCCGCCTAAGATTTGCTGGTGTGCCGCAGGAGTTTTCAGAACGCCACCCGTGCAGCGTTCCACAGGTCTGCATACTATTAAATGTTTATTTTACGTTGCGATGACATCCCCATCTGCAACGACCAGTAATAGTAGTGGATCGCTCCATATTGACGGAAAGGGGTGTTAGCTGTTTAGGTTATGGAATTGTCCACTATACATATGTTATTATTATAAATACTCAAATGTTGGCCGCCTTAGCAGACGCACAGCAGTTCTTGAATTGGTAGCAATAATAATAAGCGATGTGTTTCATGTAAATTGTTTAGGTGTATGCTAATAATAACAAATTATCAATAAGGTAGGGTTAGGGGGTTAACCCTAACCTTTCATTGTTATCCATGGAGAAATACGTTAGCAAGAATGGAACTGCGAAAGCATTAAATGAAAAGCAAGGAACCAAACGAAGGTACAAAGACGATTACATCGGATATAGTTTCATATCTTCGGGAACTGATGATTCTCCATTGCCATTCTGTCTGATCTGCAATGCATATTTGTTGAATGAGGCGCTTGTTCCAGGCACTTGGAAACAAAACATCCAGATGTAAAAGCGCAACCGAAGGAATACTTTTAAAACATCTGGGCTCAACAAAATAAACAAGCTGAAAACTTACGAACTAATTAAAGCTGCCAGAAAAGGGATTGATTGCAAGTTATAAGGTTGCTCAGTTATTAGCAAAACGCAAGAAAGCACACACATAGGCTGAATAAGTCATTGCACCAGCTTTAGAAATAGTTGTTGAAACTATCCTTGGACCCGATGCCGCCGAAAAAGTTAAAAAAAGTTCCTTTGTCAAATGATACTATCTCGCTCAGAATTTATCTTTACTATATCAAATCTGCAAACACTTAGACGTGACTGAAGATGAAGTTTCTCTGCTGTGGTCTCTTCAAGTTAGCGTCAAAGCCCAGCTGCTAGCTTTTATTCGGTTCATAAAAGATGAAAAATGTGTCAACGAATTCTTATTTTGCAAAGACTACGACCAAAGGCGAAGATATTTTCAAAGTGGTGAACAAAAACATTTTGCTATTCAATCTACAGTGGAAAAAATGTGTCAGCATTTGCACCGATGGCTGTCCTTCCATGCAGGGAAATAGAAAGGGAGTCGTCACTCTTGTGCGTTAAGAAAATCCAAAGTATTAGTTGTTCACTGCATGATCCACAGGGAAGCTCTTGCCTTCAAATCTTTGCCGAAAGATTTGATGTCTGTTCTGGATCAAGTAATTGAAGTTGTAAACTTCCTCAAATCTCAACCCCTTGCATCCCGACATTTCTCAGAGCTTTGTGAAGCAATGGATTCAGACTACAAATGTCTCCTGTATCACACCAACGTTCGTTGGCTCTCCAGGGGAAATGTGTTAAAGCGTGTCATCCAACTCAAGGCTGAGCTGATTTCATTCTTGGAGGCTAAAAAAAAGACTTTAATTTTCTATTCATGACGAGATCTGATGGGTTAAGGTGACACTTCTCTCTGATTTATTTGACAAATTAAATTCATTGAATTTAAGTCTTCAAGGACCATCGGAAACCATCATCACTGCATCCTCAAAACTGAAGTCATTTGGTGAAAAAAAATTTTTTGTGGCAAAGTAAGATCTTGAAAGGTGTCTTCGCTTCTCCTACTTACAATGAATGGGCTTCAAAAGAAATCACCCCAGAAATTCTGTACACTTTGACACACCAGCAGTCAGAATTGCAGCATTACTTTCCAACAGTTTGAAGTAATGTGTATGGATGGGTCAGCTATCCATTTGGAAACAAAGAAGCTACAAATCTTACAACTGAAGAAGAAGAGCAGCTCATTGATTTAAAAAAACGATGCAGTTCTTAAGTCAAGTTTTACTGAGAAAAGCCTGGATGTGTTTTGGATTTCAATCAACAAGTTATATCTTGCAATCAGCTTAAAAGCAATCAAAATAATTCTTCCATTTGCATCTTCATGGTTTTGTGAGTTTGGATCTTCAGCACTGACTGAAATCAAGTCTAAGAAAAGAGAGAGACTTCTTGCAATAGACAATGAAATGCGAGTTTGTTTGTCGACTCTGGAGCCTCGATTAGATCGCATTTGCTCGCAAAAACAGGCACACCCTTCACATTAAATATAATACTTAAAAACAGGTCAAATCTTTTTTTCTTTTTTATTATAAAACAACTATTGCTCTTCGTGATGTGACGCGAAATTTTTGTAGTTTTTTTAGTATGCCTGCAGACAAAAAAGTTTGAGAAACACTGCTTTAGAATCAAAGAGATTGCCTTATATTTAATAGGGAGACTAAATCTTCACTAAAAATCATAATGTGATTGATATAGCACAAACCATTTTCTTAGTAGCAGCATTTAAAATAACCATTATATCTGGGATTACTATTTCATAAAAAAATCACACCTATAGAAGGAGAAATAATACAGAATAAACACAAATAACTATTATTCTTTCTATTTAAGACCAAAGTTTGAATCTGGTCTAGAGGGCTTTAAATTGTCCAGCCAATGTCTTAAATTTGTTCTAATTTTTGTCTCCCATTATTAGATTAAGTCTTGAATATCTTTAGTAGTGAAGCTACCCAGTAGCTGTTCACCAGCATGTTCTGTACTTTTGGTTTTCATAGGGTGTATTAATATTAATAGTATTGAATGATTCTGATCACTGAATGGAAACCTGAGCTAATCACAGTTAACTTATTAATAAGACCCACCTGGCAGTTGGAAAACTAGACCCTTCGTATGACTAGACACTTTTATCTAGGTTTGCATCATGGGAAAAGTCCTAACCTTTTTATGGTTTTATAACATTTCTGTACTTAGTTCTATCTGTGTGTGACTTTCATGTCCATCTCTCAAGTATATTACAATAAGTGCTTCTTACCAATAGCTTCAATGACCTATTTTCTAAATTGTTGAAACATTTTCTAGTTGTTTTTTTTTTTTTTTTCTGTTTAAATTGATCATGATTAATATCCTTCATAAAAAAAAAAAAAAAAAAAAAAAAAAAAAAAAAGTACTTGTCTCTGGTAAAGATCACTTTATTAAGACAACCTGATTTGTATTTCTAGTGTTGGTTTAACATGGTCACCAACTTCATCCAGAAGTAACCACAGGGCAGACCAATATTAAAATGATATAATAAAGGGGTGTAGTATAAAAGTAAAATTTAAAGTGCCCAATCAGCCCATTGTATTTTGGCAAATGATTGCTAAGTATTTTTAGAAATGAATGATAATCATTGAAAAAGTTAATATCAAGGAATTTTCTGTAAATTTAACACACAATTTATGATTAGCATACTTTGCACAATACATACAAATAAGCCAAATAAGAATGAACATATTCCATCAAAAGAAGGTGTGCTATTTTCCCCTTGCTTGTTGAATCAGTTCACCTATAGATCAAGTAGAGAACAAAGTATGTTGTGTTTTAAAACAAAAAAGGCAATGCCAGTGTTCGGAACACTCTTAGACATGAGAGCTCCATCAGTCACATTGGGGAACTAATGGAGAGAACTAATGACATTGAAAAAGGTTTCCACCTCCAGCTGACTTCTAATGAAACTCTTTGTTCAACTCTTCACTTCATTTGCCAAGAGAAGAGCAAAGTAAGCAGCTCAAGTAGAGCTTTTCCAATGTCATTCACCTTTTGACTTGAGTCAGCCTGTCTTCATGTCACCTTGACATTGACAAGTCACCTGTTTTTGGAAAATTTCTTTTCACCCAAAGAGCCAGCAGATGTAATTACCTGTGCTCCAGGGTGTTTACATCAAGTCTTATCAGATGGTTGTTATATGCTACCAAATACTTCACTACAAGCTCTTATTTCTGTCTGTTGCATTTCAACAAAGATGTATGATTGAAAGTCAACTATCACAATTATTCACCCACTCAAACTGCATGAACTAGATTGACAAATAAAAAGGAAACTTGACATTATAGTATCCATGGAAGACATAAGTACTGCACGTGTAAAGGAACACTCAATAATCTAACTAGTTCCACATGTAGGCAGAAAGCTGGATCACGAAATTGAAATGTGTTCATTTTACCTCCCCTTGGGTTAGGTCAAAGGTTGTGTAATTTCATTTCACAGTTAGACCCACACAAAAGTAATTCTTTCCTTATGAGTTTTCTTGTAGTCTCTTGATGTTCACATTTAGTCTGTATCATTCAACTCTTTCTTCTGTTTGGGTGAGCAAAATTAAACTCTACACATTTCTATGCAAACATTTGTACTCTGATTCTGTCCTAAACATTTAGGCCTAACAGACACTTTGAAGATCAGTTAGTTTTCAGCCTAGTGACCAAACTTGGTGGCTTAATAGTTAATAAACTTTAAATAGAAACTTTTTGTTTTTGAAGAACTTGACAGCTCAGCTCATTAAAATACAAAAACGTTTTAAAAAAAAAAAGTTGATTAACTTTAATGATATTTTGTACTTTCATATTGTATTTTTAAAAAATCAAGCATGATATTGGTCATATGAATTGTAAACTCAGGTGTGGTGTTTGTAGACTTTGATTTTGTTGCAACATAATGAGAAAATCCTGCTGCGATATAATCTGTAGGCAACTGGAGTAAAATAGGGATCATTTGTTTGAAATATTATGGTACTTTTCAGACAAACTCGACCAGAGATCATTTAATGGTGGATCTTGGTATCCTTGTTTCAGTATCGAGTCAGAATCTAGGTCAGTTCAATGTTCATAGTGATGTTGGTATAAACAAATGTTTCGTTACCTAGAAGAGCGAATCAAATCAAATTGTGTTTTTTTTTCTCCGTGTACTTAATAATTAATTTATGTGTAGACCTACTACTAGTTAATTATTCGATTTAGGGTTCCGCGTAACACAGTTTGGTAAACACTGTTTTAAGGTGTCGATTCTTTGAATTGAACCAAAACAAATTGCATTGAATAATGCATTATGTATTGCAACACACCTCATCACAGAGTTGCGTACAAGTACGCATCTTGCGTATTTTGCACGCAAATGGACAAGAAAATACGCGAGTACGGTTTATCATCTGAAAATACGCATTTCCCCCTCTAACAAAAAAAAGTAAAATAAAAAAAAATTAGTTCTTGCCAGTCGTATATATAGATCAGTGCGTCAATGCCTGGAAATGGACTATTCTTATTAAATATACCACGAGATAGTATCGCTTTTTTTTTCTCGCGCGTTGACGCGCGAAGATTTAAATTTCGATTAGATCTTACTTACTGATCTAAATTCATTTCAATGTGTCCGTTTATATGAAGTCTTCAAACTGATTGGGAATAATAAATCTAGACTGGATCTAGAACTAGAAATATATTACGATATCAAGCACCTATAATAGAATTTACGTAAATCTAGATTTAGAACTACAATTTAAATCTAAATTGATCTAGATAATTCTAGATCTAGTCTAGATGTGACCAGGTGTGCACTACACTTAGGTCTGGATTTAGAACTAATTTAGATCAAAGTACTACTGTCTAGAAGCTAAAGACGCTAGACTCTAGATATCTGTAACTATATCTAGATCTTCTCAAAAGTAGCAATTAATTTCTGCCATCTTATAAAGAGAAATATTAATCTCCTTTCTTATCCTTTATGGAATCTAAAATTGGCTGTTCTAACTTTGTATAGGTCTAGATCTAGAATTTCACATTCACGATAGAGGTAGAATTGTTAAAATACCTTTAAATAGCCCTATGCATATTTAAAATCAAACAACTGTTAATGAAGCTGCCTACATATCTATATCTACTATAGATGTAGATTCGATTTTTGTGTAAACCACCAAATTCATTTGTTCTTTTGAGAGGAAAGTGAGAAGGCAAGATGTGTTAATAGAAGAAATAGTGGTTGAGCTTAATCTCTCTCTCTTAGCATGATGAAGGGAATCAAACTGATGTGCACTGGCTTGCAGAACATATCTTCTATGCAAGATCTGAAGCTACTATTATAGTCACTAGCGACTAGCTAGATTTCATTACTTATGAAGGCCTCATTTCAAAGAATGAAATCAGGGGCATTCAAGGATGAATGTGTTTGCAAAAGAAAAGCTTTTAAGCTGGGAAGCGTGGTCGAGAGGCTAAGTGCGCTTGAACTTGGCTTGTCTTGGCTACCTAGAAGGGGGCTCGAGGTTCGACACACGACTCGGGCAGAGGTGCTTTTACTAAGCGCTTAAAGGCAGCACGGAAAATCAATTCCTAGATACGCCCTCCCCCCCACTGGTCCACAAATGAGATTGCTCTGAGCATGCTATAAGCATGAAAAGTAGCGCTATATAAAAGCTATAATGATGATAACTATGCTGACAAAAATTATTAAATTCCTTAAGCCTTCTTTCAACACATCTGTTTGTTTTATAAAACAGTTTCAAGTATCAGAAACCAGAATAAATGATCTTACAACAGCTATTCAGCAGACTCAATAGCCCAACTTTTATATTTCATCCAAGTTCAATGACTAATTAGGATTATCTGCCTGAAAAAAATCTTGCAAAATTGCAAAATATACGAAAAGTCCTTAAAATATACGGAAATATAAAGACAAAAATTGTATTTTGGGGTGTCATTCAATATGGAAAACTCCAATCCTACGCGCGATAAATAAAAACGGCATTATGCATTAGTCGTAATTGTGTAATCTGGTGAAAGAAGCTTCTCGCGCCTCATTCTAATGAAGAATTACTTGAGGTCAACAATTCTCAAAGATAGATAAAACATTTGGTAATTCTTGCTATTGAGCGTGATCTATATAGGAAACAGAATTATTATGAAATACTGTATGACTTCGCTACACGCAAGGCTCGTAAAGTAATTCTGTACGTAGTAAAGAATGAATAAAATGCATAGACGAATTTATTTTCTAATTTAAACTCTTAAATTTCACTTATTATACAAACATTTGGAAATCTCTGATTTCTGAAATCAAGTTGTATTGAAAACGTTTTGTACCGTTCAAATGTCACACAAACTGTCTATAAAGTCAACTAAGTCATGACATCGTCAGGTGCGTCTCATGGTGTTAATGAGAGACACTGTTATTCCAGTCGGTTCCATGCCGTCACGAGCTTTAGGACTGATGAAAAATGATGCCATGTATCATGCGGCTGCTGACACCAAACTTGATCTATGACCAGCATTGGCTAGGACGGACTTTGGTTTAAAAAACAACAATATTGGAATGGGAAGGGGGAGCGTTAGAAAGATGAACTCATTTACTCTCAGCGACACCGCGAAGGGATTTTGTTGTCCGACAGCAAGCATGCATTAATTAGGATTTAGTTAGTGGTCACATTCACGTCATTCAGGTCAGTTGAGCTTTTGACTTAATTACTATGTAACCCTTGAGCTCTACCTATACATGGACATCATCAAATTTGTCTTCAGTCAAGATTTGAGAGGCTCAACTCCCCACTTTTCAAATGTTTGTTGTGTTGCCTGGATGTTCTCATAGAAGAGCAAGTTGAGAAATTGGGGCTGTCAACTTTCTGGGAAGGGTCGGGTGACCTCAGCCACTAGGACACACAGGCTAGTTCACTTCCTCCTGTGCAGAATGAGTTCAGTCCCGGGTCTCTGTTTTAGGGCCTCTGAAAAACATCTCAATTCAATTTTACCAAGCTACATAATCGAGACGTTTTTTTTTCTCCAGTTTTTGGCCACACACCATTGCCTGCGGTAAGAATTTTTTTTGGTCATATTAAGCTAGATATTTGGTCATTACTTTTTTTACTAGTCTAATGGGCCTGACGTACCTTTATGTCTTTCAAGTTTTATTCTTAGTTTCTCTCGTCTAAAAATTGGCTGCAACCAGGTTGACCAGTTACAGAAAATATGCTGCAGCCGGGTTGACCAATAATAGAAATTATGCTGCAGCAGAGTTGACCAATTATAGAAAATATGCTGCAGCCGGGTTGACCAATTATAGAAATTATGCTACAGCCGGGTTGACCAATTATAGAAATTATGCTGCAGCAGGATGTGCTCTATGTAAGTTTATTCTAGTTTCTTTCAATAGTAACAAAACATACCACCACATTGATTTTAAGTATGGTTTGCAAGACTCATACATTAATTTGGATTTTTTTTAAAGAAACAAAAAAAAAAACAACAAAAAACTTGTTAATTCAAGCATATGAACTAGCCAGAAAATTGATTGACTTTGGGCTCTAGGAGGGAACATTTTGAATTCAATCTTTGTGTATAGAGAACGAGTTTGGAAACTGAAAGTTTTCTAGACTCTGAAACAAAGTTTTCTCACTGTTAGCTGCTAGCTATGCAATTCTTCATCTAGATGTTGTATGTTTTGTCCATGATTCTTCCAGTGCTGAAAGTGTCGAGGTAGAGCCAAACCTTCATTGATCTATAGCTGATCCCTTCAGTTGCTGCTCATCGCTTCTTTTTTAACTCATGGTTTTTGAACAATTCACTTACCTTTTGACTCCCAGATATTTACTTTCAAATGTTTAGTCTACTTGACATTTATGATTTCTACACAAAGGCTAACTTTTTGGCAGTCTTATCCCCTGCCAACATAGTTACCCCCCCCCCCCGCCCTTTTAAGTTGTGACGAGAAAAGTATTTAAAGTTAGACCTTCACTTACTACTGTCATAACATTCCTATTGTGAACGACTTGTACAATGTGTTATTGAAAGTGTGGCTTCCTTAAAAAACAACAACGGTCTGCGCTCTACTAAACTGGGGTTGGTATCTGAAACCTATATCTGAAATGTATTTGACCAATGCAGTTTAAATGTTAATACGTCAACATATTTACTATTCGCTATTTAAAATCAGTGTGCTAATTAGTTATACATATGTCTGTTTCCTTTTGATTTTTCGTGACGGCTTTTAAATTAACAAAAAAGTGAATGAATAACTGTTACACAAGAAATATCTAGGAATAATGCAACTTAAAGGAGTCAGGGTCTTGTCTTAACAGATCCTTTACTAACTTGCAAGGTTCACCACTGGAAGTAGCTGATTTATGACCTCATAGTAATCGTCCAAATTTGTGGTTGTCATTAGAAGTGAAACTAGGTCTCTTGAAACTGTAGGCAAATTAAGCTTCCCTACATTTTTTTTTCTGTCTGAAAAGGTTCCAAGTAGATTCAAAGTCTTGCATTTGCGTTTTTTTTTCTGGGGGCCCAAATCCTAACACACTCGGGCTAGAGGCGAGGACGATGACCGAGCACCCCTCGGAGACCCACTCATTTTCCTTCTCTGTACCACATGGGCTGAGCAGGTGTCCTTCATACATGGCCTGTTGAGAAACGTCTTGGTCTCCTTTTAGCGATCATTCCCCCCCCCTCTTTTCCCCCAATGAGCTACGTTCAGACTGGGAAGAGCGTTGCCCGGGTAGTTTGCGTTGAAGATTTCTTTTTAGCTTCTAGAGTTACTCGTAAGCTTATCTCCAGAAGATTTTGTCACTCTTTGGGTGCGTTGTACTGCTAATTCTGCACTATGTCTGATAGAATAGGGTTCATTATTCCGACCAATACTTGTGTCTGGTCTAACGTAGGAACACCTATCTCTAGGTCTCTAATTGTGCCTGAGATAGAAAGTCGTTAACCTCACACACGTTTCTGCAGCACTGATTGACCTGACCGACATAGCTTCAGGTCAGAGAATCTCATCAGGCAGACGCTAGATGTAGTGGAGTGACGGCTTTCGAAGAGGACATGTTGGGCACAGAGATAGCAGCATGCTAAGATGATCTAGTTTTCACAAGAGCTTTGTAGTCTTTTGGCGATGTAATCGTTTCTAGAGCTCGAGGAACATCTACTACCATGTTGTGATGTAGTACACAAGTAGGTCAGAGTCACCGAGTTTCAGCAGCCGGCAATGTTCAAACTGGAGACAAACACTTAATCATTCATTAGATCATGCAATTAACCCCCCCCCCCAAATAAAACTTTTTTCCCCCCTCTGCTTCGTTGTACATACACACCCTTGCCCTCCCTCCCCTTTCCAATTTTATCCTTCCACGGAGTTGTCTAGAGAAAAAAAAATTGTGCACGATTTCTGTGGGAAAAGAAATTCGTTTCATAAACCACTGACCTTGACCTTCTTTTTTTTTTTTTTGTTAAAGTCACATGGACTGTAGAATTGAAGTCAAGGACGTAACTGCAGGTTTAGGGAAAGGAAAATAAGGGTTAGGGTGATTTATTCTTTCTGTTTGATTTATTTATGATGACCGCTTTGTTTTGACTGCTGCTTTGTTTCAGAGGCGTTCGAGTGTCTCTTTATCCGGACCTGCGTTTGGCTGGAATGGACGGGGGGGGGGGCTGAAAAATTATAGAGTGTCTAAGTCAGTACATTAAACACTGTGATTTTATAAGTGACACTATTAGCAACCTTTGTTTAGTTCACTACATACGAGGTCATATAGTCAACTCAGTTATTTTAAGTCAGGCGTTCTGACTGCTGTACCCAGAGGAGAGGTTGGTCAGGAGAAAATGTACTTTATCATTAGCACACTTATGGCATTCTATCATTTGTTGCATACATCGCCCACATATTTAGGTATTGTAGATTATGTGTCATTCTTCTGATAGTTTTATAAGATGATTATTTCTAAAATTCTAGGACTCTAGGTGATACTTAGCCAATAGATAGCTTACAATTTAAACTGTTTACAGCATAAGTCAGTGCGGACCAGATTTGCCTGCTTTCGGTTTAAAGCAGTGATCGATCACACTAATATATCATATTGAATCACTTTGAATCGTCACCACTAGTTAAAAACTATTGAGTTTTGTTTGAATCAGTTTGGCTCTACCTGATTAGTTTAAAACATATATACGTATTGGGGGTGTGTGCAAAAGTAGGTATATAGTGTTTAAAATAAGAGAAAACACGTATTTATTTACTACATTTATTATACTGAAAGAGTAATAAAAAAATGATAAGTATATACAAGTATATACTTGCTGAATTAATCCTAACTAGTCGACGGCGATTTTGCAGGGCCGGCCTTAGGTCACTGCAACCTATGCGACTGCAGTTGGCCCGCACTTCTTATAGGACCCTCGCTAAATCAAGGTGTATAAATGATTACATTAAACCATTTTATAACTTAAAACAGATTAATGAAATAAATTATTACCAAATATTGTATAACATTATATTATGCAAAGAATTATTTATTCACATTTTCATGTGGAATTTACTAGTCATAATGTTGAATCTTATTAGCTTTAGAGCTTGATGGTAGAGAAAGTGCTTATCCAACACTGAACTCATCCAACACTGAACTCATCCAACACTGAACTCATCCAACACTGAACTCATCCAACACTGAACTCATCCAACACTGAACTCATCCAACACTGAACTCATCCAACACTGAACTCATCCAACACTGAACTCATCCAACACTGAACTCATCCAACACTGAACTCATCCAACACTGAACTCATCCAACACTGAACTCATCCAACACTGAACTCATCCAATTCTGAACTCATCCAACACCGAACTCATCCAATTCTGAACTCATCCAACACCGAACTCATCCAATTCTGAACTCATCCAACACTGAACTCATCCAACACCGAACTCATCCAATTCTGAACTCATCCAACACCGAACTCATCCAATTCTGAACTCATCCAATACTAAACTCATCCAACACTGAACACATCCAACACTGAACTCATCCAACACTGAAACTCCGTCTACTACGTCCTATAATGCTCACGTTTTTAATATTGTACAGCCAAACTTACCACTTGTCATTAGACAAAAACTCCATTACCTTGTCACCCACCTTCTTTGTTGTCTGACCCCCCCCCCCCCTTTCCAAATCATTATTTCCATCTTGTAGGAGAAAGAAAAGCCAGATAGTAAATTATTGTCTGATGGAAATATAACGTATTTGAATAGCAAATCAGACATCTGGCAATGTTCTGTAGCCCGTCCCTTTATTCCCATCTGGATTAACACACTACGCACATACAGCCTCCACCCCCAACATTGTCTCTAGATTTCCTTGTTGTGGACACTAAGATCTTGGTTTCCCCCTGGAGCGATCGGAAAATGTAAACTTAATCAAAACCTTGGGTTGCAACTGTCCCCTCAAAACTGCTTTGTGATTTAGAGGTATGATTATTTGCCATTAGAAGTCTAATTAATCTCTGGATGTTTCTTGTTCCTTGCGACATGTACACTATTGACAAGAAATACTCTTATCTTTGTCTATTGTAGATGTTGGGGCACTCAGTTTTTTTAATGGTATTGTTTTGTTAACAACACCATCACATTTTGTGTGTGTCTTACTTCAGTATTGTCTCCCCTCTACAGCTATATGATCTTCAGTTGAATTCATGTTTCACTTTCCGCTTGAATCGCACGTTAGGATCTAAATGAATTTAGCCTGAATGAGGTCCCAAAGGACTGGGTGAGCTCCAATCAGTATGAAGGAATTATAAAAAAGAGCCTGAAGCGTTCCTAATTGTCTGAATGAGTTCCTAAAAGCCTGTAGGAATTCCAAAGAGCCTAAAATGTATTTATGAGTTCCAACTAGTTACTAAAGGACGGACTTTGCAATGCCCAAATAAGCATTTTTTTTTAAACAGAGCATGTTGAGTCCCGAGAGTTGCTATGGAATGTTCTTGTGTGTTTCATCTCGGGCACGCTGCCCTGCCTCATCTTGGCGCTCGGGTGGAAACGGTCGTGAGAGGGGACGACAAGGCCAAAAGGTAGCACAACAAGTGCCTAAGAGGTTGCGAGAGTATCCTCATTGCACTGTGCGGGGATGTAAAAGAGCTCCCGCAGCGAGCTCTCCACGTCCAGGCGCCGTCCCTCAAGGGGTCGTTACATAAATGATAATTGGCATGCCCGCACTGTTAGCCTGGTCAATCAAAGGAATATGACGGGGGTCTCAGTGGTGCGAGTCCGCGAGTCGGGAGTGTTCGTGTCCACCGGAAGTGAACGTAAAATCAAACTCCGAGTCTCAAACCCCCCCTCCTCGCGTCAGACAGGGTGGTGTGAAGGAAGAACACGCTACCCACTTCAGGCTGGTGGAAGGGAGCTCTTGTTGGCCTTAAAGTTCAAAGTACAACTCTACTAGACAATTTCAGATGTGTGTTTCATTGAACATAAAGTGTCCATGTAATAATAACGTATCAATTAGGATCAATAAAACTGCAAATAGAATCACTGTAAAACTGTAGACACGTGATGCCATGCAATAGTTAGAAAAAGCGGAGTTTAATGACAGCATAATTACAAGATTATCAGAGATTCATACAAACATACACATGCCTTGATTATAGTTTTTCATTTCGTTACTCGATCAAATGTCCTCTCCGCTAGCCTTCAACTTCCTCTTGATTACTTTCTGAGCGCGTGGGATTACATTTCTCAGTACACAACCGTTTGGAAGAGCGTTTGAGTTACTAGACCCTTGCTTGTAAGGATGGAGACGAGTTTCTCGTCTATATGACTGAATACACGTAACATTGCTAGTCAAAACACATGTGATCACGTCCTCTTGTGCGAAACATTTCACTTCAGCAATTCATTTTCTGTTATGTTTTTTCTTTTTTATCGACTTGTCTCTGACAACTGCAACTTTACAATCCCAGCAGCGTATGGCTAGAGAAATAGACGTTTTCGACAGCGGAGCCGAAATTTGCGCGGTCGTTGACTATTTCAGTCTTATTAGGATTTTTTCCGATTTTTGTAGTGTGTGTGTGTGGGGGGGGGTGAGGGTGTTTTTTTTTTTAATTTTATAATTTTTGAACGTGAATTTTAATATTATATGTATTCATTTAAATAATAAAAAATTAGATTTAAAATTATGATTATATGTAATTAAAAAAATAGTAATTAGATGTAAAAGTATGATCATTTGTAATTGTATTATTCAACTAAATATCTGACTTTGATTCTTCCAATAGGATCTAGTCCGACGAATTTCTCATTGGTTAACCACCAACCTGTGCACAACAGTAAGGACTTTCAAGGACACCTCAACGGCGACAGTCAAAGTCTGTGTACCAAGCAGTCTGGCAATGTGGACGGAGTACGTCCTGACATACACAGTGACACTGCTGAAGGTGGCCAGCCTGTCAGGCGCGAGGTGCCCTTAGTGAGTGACCTGGTGTCTCCAGTGAAGCCCCTGTTTCCCAGATCCGCCAGAGTGGATTCCCAAAGTGCAGGGCCGGTGGCAGGAGATGGCTTAACATCAGGTAAGCTTCAATATTTATACTCGTGCAAGCTGTAGACACATGCTTCTATAAACATGTATTAAGGTGTGCGTGTGCGTGTCTGTGTGTACGTGAGTATATGTATTTGATTTAATAACTGCATTGAGGCAGTTCTGTATCCTGTTTTCAGATACATTTCATGAGGCTGTTAAAAAAAGATCTAGTAGGTAAATGAAGATTGTCAAAGAGAAAGCTGTATTTCCAAGCTTAGTTAGTTCTGTGTTTGATATGCTTACTAAGTGAACGTAGGGTAGTGTAAGGCGTTGACCGACAGAGTTGTTGCTCTTATTTTGTAAGTGAACTGTGGGAAATAGGCGTGGATCTAGAGGTTTCAAGAATCAATAGTTCAAAACATATTTCTAGCTGTTGTGTTCATAAGTGACTGCTTGGTTTATTTGTTGTGAAACTTATATTCTTACTCGATACTTTGCAGGGGTGAAATGTATTTACATCGATGCACCGGTGAAATGTATTTACATCGATGCACCGGTGAAATATATAGAGTTCGCAGGGGTGAAATGTATTTACAATCCATACATTGACATTGCACCGGTGAAACATATAGAGTTCGCAGGGGTGAAGCATGTGTATCATCGATATATGACATTTGCACGGGAGAAACATATTTACCATCAATTCAAGGTAGATTGACACTTAGGAGACTACTCTCTACCCAGCACATTGTTCAAAACATATTTAAAACTGGTCGCTATGTTTTTGAATTAGTTCCCTTGCTGCCAACCAATGTTCTCTTCATGTTTGGTTTGGCTAGTTTTTTTTTTCTTTCTTTTCTTTAACAAAGATGTATAGTGCTCTCTAGATGTCAGATTACTGCAGCTTAGGATGCAGCAAAATCTTGACAAACCCCACTGTGGAAGCTTACATCACTCCTGTAAATCCCTAGCTAGGGTTGCATCATCAGAGGTAAATGTTTGAGAAAATGACAAAGTGTTAGGAATACCCGACAGGGTATTAGTTAGACTGAGCTAAAATATCATTTGTCAATGATACTGCCCCCCCCTTTTTTTTTCCCTTTATGTGGCTTGTTTAGTTTATTTTGTTTTTTCAGAAATGAGATTATTAAGACCTAGTCCAAACCTCCAGCATGAATGGCAGCTTTCGAACTCAGGACCATGGTGTCGACAGTCCAGAGCGCATACCTCACGAGCAGACAACCATCGGCCTTCAGACCAAAAAAAAATATTAAAAGACATTTATCAACGTAATAAAATAACAAAAAACAAACAAACAAACAAAGAAAAAACCAACCTATACAGCTATACACTCAATCTCAACCCGATGTTAGTGCAACACATGATAGGTCTGGACTGGAGATATCATCCTGATTGTATTGGGCTAACTGTGGAGAGGTGAACGGAGTTCGCTCATCTTCAGTCTGATATGTGCCCTGGTTGTATTGGGCTAACAGTGGAGAGGTGAACCGAGTTCGCTCATCTTCAGTCTGATATGTGCCCTGGTTGTATTGGGCTAACTGTGGAGAGGTGAATGGAGTTCGCTCATCTTCAGTCTGATATGTGCCCTGGTTGCTACCATTTATGTTGGCGCCGTGTTCCGTGTTCGGTCTGTTTCAATCTTCTCTGGGATTAAGTGCAGCACTTTTCTGCTACTTCGGTGTCTGGTGGCGTTGTGAGTAGTGGTGGGTTAAGTTTGTACAGTCCATGTTTCGTATACACTAACCGTTCTTCTCGAATTGTAATCTTTAAAACACTATTCTGCTTATCAGTAATCTAATAATCATCATGCTGTTGTTGAACACTTTTAGTATGAGGAATTGCTTGATTTGCTTGGCAGTGTTTTTATAATAATACTAGCCAGATATTACCCACTGCCCGCGGATCTTGAGTATTGCTGATATAGTCACTGATATAGTGCAATAGAAACAATTCAAGAAAATAATGATGTTATATATAAGTAAAGCGAATGCATGAATTCATGAATATAATAATACTAGACATATGTTACCCGCGACCCGCGGGTCTTTATTTGCGCATTACTGTCGATATAGTCACTGAGAGTGTTTTGTAAACAATTAAACGAAATAATAATGTAATAAGTAAAGCGAATGTGTCAATGTAAAAATAACTAATAGGCTTAAATCCATTTTTTAAAATTAAAACATTTGCTTTTGAATAATCTAGTGGATTGGATTTAGATGTATGTTAAACGTAGCTAATGATCCTTTCACGTTATTTCTCTTTCGCTACGAAAATAAAATTAGTTTTGCGAAAATGGTTTACCCGAAGTCGATACATTCTTATCTATTAAAAACGAAAAGAGCGATAGCTTTGTTAAATAAAAGGGATTATAAAGTGAACAATTAAACGAAATAATTTTTAGTACGCGATTCGTGAATGAATATAGATCTAGGCCTATCTCAACTCGGCTTCGCAGCTTTCGTAAGCGAATGTAGCTTTAGAAAACCATATTTGAATGTTTATTTGATCAAAATATGAAATGAATGGACTTTAATTAATATATTTATGAGTTAAAGTATAAAACTATCTGTGCGAAGAGAAGTTTTATCATCTTAGAGTTGGATTAGAGTTTTAGATCTAGGGATGGGATTATAAAGTAAACAATTAAACGAAATATTTTTTAGTACGCGATTCATGAATGAATATAGATCTAGGCCTATCTCAACTCGGCTTCGCAGCTGTCGTAAACGAATGTAGCTTTAGAAAACCAAATTTGAATGTTTATTTGATCAAAATATGAAATGAATGGACTTTAATTAATATGTTTATGTGTTAAAGTATAAAACTATCTGTGCGAAGAGAAGTTTTATCATCTTAGAGTTGAATTAGAGTTTTAGATCTAGGGATGGGATTATAAAGTAAACAATTAAACGAATTAATATTTAGTACGCGATTCATTACGGAATTGTCTAATGAAAGAATGTTCGTCAGGAAATCTGTAGTCACAGATATAAGGAACTAATTAATGTAAAAAATGCTTTTGAAACACAAAATTGAAAGTTAATTTTATTATATAATGAAATCAATGGATCTTCTTTTGTATTTTCATGTGTCAAAGTAAAAAACTATCTGCGCAAAGTGTATTTCTTAAAATTAGATCTAGGTCTAAATCCTTTCTATCTTTTCTCATGTCAACATTGTAGACATGGCCTAGATCCATAAAATACTATAGCTGTAATAGAGTCGGACAACTTTATTTTTTTTGAGGGTCTTAAGTTTGTTTTAGGGCTACAATACATACACTACGGTCTAAGTTGGTACCCAAGGAACATTCCTGCCTAGTTTTATCAAGATTGGTCAAGCGGTTTTGATGTCTATAAGTAACATACATACATACATACATACATACATACATACATACCCCTCACATTCTACTTTATAATATAGATTATTAACGGAGCTAAAAATAGCTAATCGACATAAATCTAATTTCTTAATGAACACAATGGCTTGTGTATAGCTTTATATTTAGAAGCGCGCGATATCAAGAATAGAGTTGCACTCATGGCGAACGAATGTATGTAAAATGTATGCTTTAGAAACACAAATTTGAAGGGTAATTTGATTTAAATATGAAATGAATGGACTATATTTTTATGTTCATGTGTTAAAGTATAAAGTAGATGTCATCTTAGAATTAGATCAAGAGTTAGAGTTAGGCCTAGGCATAGGATGTTTGTGTGCAAGCGCATGCGTGACCTTTCCCTATTGTCTTATGTTAACCTGTCTATTTCGATTCTAAAGTACGTACGTCAGGACATCTACATTTGCAGATATAAAGAACACATTTATGTCAAAATGCTTTTGAAACACACTTTTGAAGATTAATTTGATTAAATAATGAAATCAATAGACTATATTTTGTACTTTCATGTGTCAAAGTAGAAAACTATCTCTGTAAAGTGTAGTTCTTAAATTAGATCTAGATCCTTTCGATTTTCTCTCATGTAAACATGGCCTAGATACATGAAAAGTAATGCTTTCATAGAGTTGGGCAACTTTAGCTTGTTTTAGGGTTACTTTACATACCGCACGGTTCCAGTTAGTACCCAATGAACATTTATCAAGATTGGTCAAGTGGTTTTGATTTCTATACGGGACATACACCCACACATACGCCTTGTTTTCTACTTTATTTCTGTGCATTATATAGTTTGCTAGTATCTGTCACGATTTTAATTTGAGTTGTTGCACTGAAAGAAAGACAGTGTTAAAATTCCATTACAGCTATCAATATTAAACAATGAACTGTGAACAAAGAATAATGATCGATTACTGCGGGCCAACAACACATCGATATCTTGTCTCGCTTTCCTTTTATAGTTTTCAAAAAAAAATTAATTTCTTAGTGATGACGTTATTTTCTTAGTGATGACGTTATTTTCTTAGTGATGACGTTATTTTCTTAGTGATGACGTTATTTTCTACCTTTCCCTTGAACTTTTTTTGGAATATTCTTTTCTTACTGAGATGCGTGTTTGTTTACAAAATAAAGAGTTCAAGGTCTCTTCCGACATTTAGATGACCGTAGCTTATCCAATACATAGCCCACCAAATCGACCTGGCTTACAATCATTAGTTGCGATGTCCAGTCTCGCGTGGCAGCAGCAGTAGGGTACACCACTTGTATCATACTGGATAAATACCATTGTCTTTTGTACTATTGCCTTGTACTATTGTTGTAGATACAGAGGAGTTAACAGCTCTTGGCCACTGCTAATTAAGCTTTGAATGATATGTTCACAATGTCACGTATTCGGAGAGGGTAGGAAGAAAACTTGGCAAACATTGTGGTGGCCACTGGTCCTCGCACTCTTTTCCCTAAACGACGCCATTGTTGGAGACTGCAAGAAAGCTCGGTTTGGGTCTCTCAAGATTTCTAATCTGGTTATTACCGATATTATATCAAATCAGTTTGTCTAGTCAGAAGCTTGTACACGTTCTTTGTTCCAGTTCTTGGACGAAATTGAAATTTTGCTGCACAATTATTTAGAGTCGATGACAACACTTACACATGCATCAATCATTCATTTATTAATTTTGTTTGATATGCAAAATTTACTAAATCGGCCACGGACGACCCCTAACAATAGTCACAATAAGGTAGAGAAATAGGTAGTTTGTTAAAAATCTTAAACTTACAATAGACTAACAAAACATTCTATTTTTATAAGTACTAAAATGGCAAAACACTCGTGAACAGACCTTTTGAAAATGCAGCACAAAATCTTCTCAATATGATTGATAACATGATTGTTTCAAAATAATGGATAATTGAGTACATGATTGATTCAAACTAATGGATGATTGATTACATAATTGATTTGAAATAATGGATGCAATTTCAATCATTATAAGTGAGTTTAAAAAAAAAAGTATTTTTCATATATAAGTTGTTGGAGCTAGTCTTGTCTTGAATAGTATTTCCACAAACTTGGCTTGACTTTCGTCACAATTTCTCCTGGTCGACTTTGAGAAAGCTTTAGTAATGGATTCCTTGATGCTGGGATGGGGTAGGCAATGCACGACATTAACAAAAAGACAAGAAGTTTGACTTCCACTGCGCCGGAACGACTAGTTACGTGTCCATCAAGATGTTCAGATTAGTCTCTCCGAAGAGGAAGTCATCACAAATATAAGCAAATAGTTCCACCGACATAGAATGTCATTTTCCTATATGTCAGGCTTGATTTATATATGTAGGCCATACTGTGTCATTTGACAGGATCGCTTTCCGTGTCGTCTTACTGTTAATTCGCATAATGGGTTTTTGTATTAGAATAGCTCTCGATCCATTACTAGAACCAAACTTGGTCATTTCTTATCCAGAGTCTTTTAATTGGTTTTGACGTGTAACAGAGGGAATTTTCTTTGAAGCGTTTCTTACAAAGGATCTCACTCTGTCTGGGTGGAAACGTGTACATCTCATACTTCCCATTATCGGCACTATTTGAGACGTTGTTCAATTATTCATTGTCGACGACAGCTTATTAATCAATTACAAAATTAACTAATTAGATAATTAATTAGTTGTAATTAATTAATGTTCTTATGTAGAAAATACACTAAGCTAAAGGGAGATAAACCTTGTGTAAACTAACAATAGATTAACTATAGAACCTTGTAGACCTACTTGAATAACTTAGTGGCTGACGTTCCAGTCTACCATCGAAGAGGCTTAAGAACTCGAGTTGGAGTTCAGACTCAATTCATTTCTTTTGAAAGCATCTCGGAAAACCTCTCCCCTCCCACCTCCTCAAACAAAAGTGATTGGACCATTGTGCACTCAGGATGGTAGAAGCATTCAAATCTGCGCTAAACAAAAACAATAAATCATATTGACTTGATGTTGTCTTTGACGCTGCATCGAGCACTTGGTAAGCATGAAATAAAAACTCGATACAATACTTGTGTTCAGCTAGGTGTTAATTGTTTTGTTATAACAATACCTCTATTCAAGTCAGTTTTCATGGAACCTGGAACCAGCCTAAAAAATGGCTCTTACTGTGTTCCTAGAAATTTAACGGTTGATGTATATCCCTGACAAAAGAATTACCAGCTCGTTGGCCACTTTGGGAAAACTCTAGTTTGACCGTTATAATTGTTTAAAGTAAAAAAATAAATAAATGTAAATTTGGCTTTAGTACTAGACTTAGAATAACTAGAGCCTACATCGGGAATTTCCGAATGTTGGAAATTATTGATTCAAGAGTATAATAACTTAATGTTTAGGAAAATTTTGCACATCGTCTTCTGAGTCTAGATTTAAAGGCCTATCATTGTATAATATTAATTTAAAAAAGCATGTTGTAGTGTACCGATATAATGGGATAACAGAGTAAATTTAAAGCTGCTTCAAGTTTATTGAAAGATTATCTTAGTTTTACTTATATTTTTTTACGTAAAGCTAATATGGATTAAAACTAGATTTTAGATCTAGAAGTAGACTAGATATTAAGAGTTCTAAATCAGAAGTGTATGTTAGATCCAGATGTCTATAGAATAAACATACCAATAAATAATCGCACAAGTATGCATTGTCCCCTGGCCGAGGCAGAAACATTCTACGTGTAATACTCGGTTTGAACAATATATATATTTTTATTTTTAAGTTTAATAATGGAGGTATTTTAAAAAAACAAAAAATGAATTTTTAATGGTTTTCTTGTTCTTTAAATTATTATGAATTTTGAAATATAGCGCTATGGTTTTGGCTCATATCCATTGGCCTCCTTCAGTCGTAGAACGACTATGTTTTATCTCAGAGCACACTTCCTCATGTGGCTGTGGAGCCCTATTTTGGAGAGACACTCCTGTCCACAGATAGCGCAGGTTAAGGTGCCTTTTGCTTCGGTGGTAGAGGAGCTGGCCGTTTTTCGGATTGTACGTTTTTCTTCCTGAGCTGAGACCCATGTACTTTCACTGTCCATAGCTTTCTTGGTCACTGTCTCTCTCCACCTGTTGCGGTCTAGAGCTATGTCTTCCCAATTGTCAGTATTGATGTTCACTGATTTGAGGCTACGTTTTATCACATCTATGTAACGGAGGTGGGGGCGACCAGTTTTTCTTGTGCCAGTCGCGAGTTGACCATAGAGGATGACTTTCGGGATGCGCTTGTCCTCCATCCGGCGAAAATGTCCAAGCCAGCGCAAACGGCGTTGTCTGAGGGCTGTAAAGATGCTGGGAATACCTGATCGCGCAAGGATCTCAGTATTGCACACTTTTTCTTTCTATGTGACATTCAAGATCCCACGGAGACATCTCAAATGGAATGAGTTCAGTTTTCTCTCTTGCTTTGCGTAGGTGGTTCATGATTTACTGCCATACAGCAGTGTACTCATAATGCATGCCTTGTAGACTTCCATTTTGGTCACTGTAGTTAGCTTGTGGTTTTCCCAAACTCTTGGTCTGAGTCTAGCCAAGGTCGAGGCAGCCTTCCCTATGCGTTTTTTTATCTCCTCTTCTAGAGTCAGGTCATCTTTAATTGTGGATCCCAGATAGCAGAATTCGTTTACGGCGTCCAGCTTGTTATCGTCTATGAGGATGGAGGGTTTTGCTGTAGCAGGTGGTTCAATAACATTTGTTTTCTTCATGCTAATATTCAAGCCATATTCTTTACAGGCCTGAGAGAAGCGGGACATTAGTGACTGAAGTTCCTCTTGCGTGTGTGCCACTACCGCTGCGTCATCTGCGAATAGCATATCTCTTATGAGGGTGGCTCTGATTTTAGTTTTGGCCTTCAGTCTGGCAATATTTAGGAGTTTGCCATCAAATCTGGAATGGAGATAGATGCCTTCGGTGGATTTGTCAAACGCGTTGTGGATTAGCAGTGAAAATAGTATTCCAAAGAGGGTTGGGGCCAGGACACATCCTTGTTTAACTCCGCTGTTTATACTGAAACTTTCAGAGCTGGCACCGTTGATTTGCACTGTACCCATCATATTTTGGTGGAAAGATATGATTACATTTAGTAGCTTGGGTGGACAGCCTATTATCTGTAAAATTTTTAAGAGGCCAGCTCTGCTAACTAGATCGAAGGCCTTTGTCAGGTCAATAAACACAATGTGCAAAGGCATCCTTTGTTCTCTGCACTTTTCCTGGAGTTGGCGGATGGAGAAAATCATGTCAATCGTGGATCTCCCTGAGCGAAAGCCGCATTGTGATTCTGGATAGACCCGATCAGCGAGTTTTTGTAGCCTGGGAAGTATCACTCGAGCAAAGACTTTGCCTACAATACTTAAGAGGGAGATTCCCCTGTAATTGTTGCAGTCGCTTCTGTCACCTTTGTTCTTGTACAGTGTAATGATTTTAGCATCCCGCAGGTCTTGTGGCACATCACCTTCTTGCCAACATTTGCAAAGCAGTTCGTGTAGAGGTTGGATTAGAGTAGTTTTGTTTTAGAAGATCTGGGGGGATACCATCGCATCCGGGTGCTTTGCGGGCAGCAATGTTGTCTATGACTTTGTTGAGCTCTGACAGGGTGGGTGTTTCGTCTAGCTCGTTCATTGTGGGTAATTGTATGATAGCCTTAAGGACTTAGGCAGAGACTGAGCTTGTTGTGGCGTAGAGCTCAGAGTAATGTTCAACCCATCTGTGCATTTGTTGGTATGTTGTAAGATCAATCTTCTCCCCCAAAAAATCCACCATACCAAGCAGATCCCAATCGGATGTAAGCAAGATGTGTCACCCTGATCTCCAGATACAGTTTGCGGAATCTTTTGAACGCGAGTATAAAAATATCTCTGAAAATACAGCAACAGAAAAATGGGAACACTGATATAGTGACACTAAAACAAATGGCTATGGCTAGAACTACCGAAGAAAGCATTGCAAGGAAAGATCCAAACCTTAACCAGCAAAATGTATTCTCCGAGTGCCTTGACAGTTTGTTGCCATGTCTTGGTGAACTAGTTACATGTACTTTTTCTTGCACCAATAACAGTTTTTATGAGCGAGATGGAATTCAATAAATAGATTTGATTATTGTCCAGTTGTATCGAACCAATTGTGAATTATGTTTTTCTGCGATTGGTCTGTTGATAAATTATATAGGATACTCGAGAGAAATGCATAGTCAAAGCGTATCAAAAGTTGATATTTACTGAACCTAGTAATTCCAAATGGTATTCATGCCGGAATCACTTTGCACAATACGTTTGTTACATACAAGCATATTACTGAACTGATCTTTGCAACTTAAATACAAACATATTTCTAGTTTACTTTTCTCTTGGGACATTTCTTTCAAAGTGGTTTATCTAAAAGACAAATATTTGTACAGTCCAGATTTATGATGTAGAGATGTTTCTTAATCTATAGCTCTATTTCATTTTTCTATATAGATCTACGTACTCGCAGATTTGGGTTAGTTTTGGTTTAAATCACATTTTCGTCTAGAGTCACAACATGCTGAATCCTTATAGTAGGCACTCCAATAAAAGTACTAATACAACTCAACTCATCTTCTTAAAGTTGAACTGCTGTCCGCATAGATTCCTAGTTTCTACCAACGCGAGGCTATCGTCAGGCTCTGTGATTTCCACACAGTATTTAAACTACATCTCTTTCTTCCTAGCTCGCATTGATCAGATCTAAAAGCCCCATCCCGAGAATCTATCCGGTACATCTTTAGACTAGATTTGTGTCTGCGTGGGTGTGTTTCCGTGTCTTCTGTTTGTGAGTGACTGGCCAGATGGACTGTTTAGTTACGTGAGATGAAGTTTTAAATCTGTTTGTCAAGGACAAATGTGGATGAGATTTCGATCAATGGCTGAGCTAGATTAGAAGTGGAAGAAAACAAAAAAGGTTTCTAGTGAACCAAAAGTCGTAGGAGTGAATGTGTTTCCAGCTCACTAGAGTCTTCAGCTGGATTGGTTGCCGTGTACTTCACACAGGTTCAAAATAGACCGTTGCCACTTGTACCGAACGAGAAGTGCTCCAGAAACCAAATGAACTAGGACTAATAAAGTAAAAGCTTGTACACCACATAAATACAATACACGGCTATCAGCTGTCATACTCATGCTGTTAATTAAACAGTGTATTTGTTTACCTTTAATTCTATGAGAGCCTTACTTGTCTGACCCATAACACACACAAAACAAAAAAGGATAAAAGTACAATTTGCTAACTAGAACTTGACCGGTAGCCGAGAAGGTCGATCTATAACCCAAGGAAGTAGATCCTTTTAGTTCTCATGGCCGTTATCAAGTTATTTTGTTTCAAATAACTATTTTAATTAAACATTTCTTTTTTGGTTGAAGAGACTCTTGTTCTGGAGAGAAAGTTTACATTGTGCAATTTGTTTTCTACTCAAACTACTAGATTTTGAGTTCCATTTGTATTCAACTGAAGACTATTCGGTGTACTAACCCCACTGTTCAACTTTTAATTGCTTTATGTTTGTGGCATATATTATGTTTGCTTGTTTCTTTCTACAAATCGTGAATGTGAAACGTGTTTGATGTGGTAGCCTCGAGCAGTTGGAAACTTGCTTTGATGTGGAAATTTAAAACTAATTAAGTCTGCAACCAACCTTTTTTTTTTAAATGATACATGACAAACTTGGGATGGGTGGCCTATGGGAGAGACTAACACTGATACGTATTGAGAAAGTCAGAGGCTACGAAAATTAATAAACTTATTGCAGTGGCGTAACTAAGGGGGGGATGGGGGGGAGAATTTTAAAATCCCCCCGGGCCCCCACCTAGGGGGGGGCCCCAAATGGGTGTCCGAAATAAATTTGTAAATACATAAATTAATATATTTGATTGACAAATAGTGTCAACAGGTGTCTTTTTTTTTCAACATTTATAGATGAAATTTATCACAAAGACTAAACCTAAGATCTAGGTCTATCAGTAAGTTGACTTTGTTGACATTTTAAAAATATTTTTTCCTACAGAGATCAAAGTTTTTTTTAAAGTTAGTTTAACATTTTAAACTTTGTTGCCACGAATAAAACTGCATGATATACAGCGAATTCCAGTTATCTTGTTACCTTTACTAATAATAGATCTAAATGGCGAGAATTGTGTGGCTACACTACTTAACCTTGAACCAAAATTTACAGAATCGAGTATAACAGATCTAAGAGTTATTCTTAACAATGCTAAAATAGTCCATTATTCGGGTTTGGCGTCTATAATTTCACACTCGAGTTATTACCCCTCTATTTATCTTTCCTCCATTCAATGGAAACTCCCTTTTTTATTTCCATCTAATCCTTTTGCTTTCGCACAAAACATAAACAACAAACAATGACGTAATATCATATCATATTAGCACATCCTTCCTTTTGAAGTTATTATCACACCCTTCCTTTTAAAGTTCTTAAGAGTGATATCTACTAGCAGGGCCGGCCCTAGCATTTGAGGGGCCCTATGCGAAACGGATCGCGCGGGACCCAGTCTGTGTAGGGAAAAGCATAATATCAAAATTATTTTTTTTGAATTTGAAAATAGGCCTACTTTCGTCTTTACAATAAATTTTTATCAAATGAAAGCTCGCAATGCCACTTTTTATTTATAGGCACCCCAAAATGTCAATTTGGTCTATTCTTCAGGAGATCTGAATAAATTCAAAAAAAGTTCAGGACTATATCGCATATTTTGCCTTTTTATGAGATTTCCTGGAGGTCCTGGAAAATCAGGAGATCGCGAAAACCATGTTAATTTATTTACGTTATAATGGTTTAATTTAATACTTAGAATTAGCGCGGGGCCTATGAAAGCGCGGGTCCCACTGCGACCGCATAGGCTGCAGAGGCCTAAGGCCGGCCCTGTCTACTAGGAACTTTAACAATTCGTCCACCTCTGGTTGTCTTGACTGGCACAATAAGTTCTCTAGACATTGGTCTATAACTGTCTGTTTCGTTTGTTCCAATAGTTTGCAGTTCATTGTCTTCATCGGTATCATAGTACCCAGAGATGTCTTCATCGAAACTCTTATTCAAAAAGCGTTGATTTCTTCTGTATGTTTTTCCATCGTTTGTCTTTGTGATTTAAGATCTGGGTGCTGAATGTTTTTTTATGACCACTGCTTTCTGGCATGTTTGACATAGACGAACTCTCCGACAGAATAATCTTTAGGTAGTCTAGCTTTTGCATCGTATTTCACTTTGCTTTTCATCTGTCGTTCGTTGAGTAATGTCTCTGCATTTTGAGCTACCGATGGTTTCAATAGTTTGGGATCAGTTGGAATGATTCCCTGAGTCTTCTACTCGTCAGCAGTTGTGATGGTGAATACGGCAGTCTACTTATCGGAGTATTTCTATATTCGAGCATAATGAGATATGGATCTTTCCCACTTTTGTATGCTCTGAATCCTTTTGCTTTCGCACAAAACATAAACAACCAACAATGACTTAATACCATATAATATTAGCACAGAATCTTCTTCATGCAGTAGAAAATTAAGAATTTTTTGCCTATCTTGAATTCTGGTCAAAGCTCCTGCGCCCAATTAATATAGTTCAGAAGAAACTACAAAAGTCTGGACTGCATATACGGGAAGCTGCTAAAGAAATTAGTACCCTTTCATGCTTTCTGCAAAATGATGAGAAACTGACCAAAACCCAATCCATCGAAAAAGCAAAAGAAGATATTACTGTCAGAGATGGAGTGACCTCTCCATTGCTGGGGGAAAGCCTGGACGATAAATTTGCGAGTGCTGGGCTGTCCACACGTCAGCACACGCCTCTCTTCCATACTGACCGGGTCCAAAGGGATGGCAAGCCATCCCATTTTGGGGGTCAGGTGGCTGCAGGAGTTTGCCAGAGAGCAGTAGTCTTACTACTGTTCCCCCGCCTACGGGGCTCCAAGACCAGATTTTCTATTAGGGTTTACTCCCTTAGCCTTAGACCTTGCAGGGACACACACAAGGCAGTCCGGCTATTGATATATAGCTAAGGGTTTGGTTTGTGGGCAGCAGGGCGTGTCCGCACTGTGTGTAACAACTACATACTTCTCTGGAAAGGAACGCATTAAAGTCTCTTGGCAGCACCCACGCTCAAAAAGGTGGCAGCAGCTTGACCTCTGCATCACTCGAAGGATGGATCTGAAAAGTGTCACCTACACCTGCTCATACCATAGTGCGGACTGCAACTCAGACCATTCACTAGTGATCAAACTACTTTTCAAGAAGGCTTATACTTCCAGTCAACCAAGAACTAGGCGAATTAATATCAACCATGTATGTGACCCAGAGAAGTCTGCACTCTTTAACGAGCCCCTGAACAGTTCAATCCCCTTGATAAGTGATGAAGAAGACATCTCTATCAGATGGGAGAAATTAAGAGATGTAATCTACAGTTTAGCAATTACTGCCTTTGGGCCTCAAAAACACAAAAATATAGACTGGTTTGAGGCGAATCTAGCACACCTTGCTCACAAGACAAAACCTAGTCCAAAATCTTTGCAAGCCTTCAAAACTGCTAATAAAGAGGCAAAAAAAAAAATATCTAGATAATGTGCTAACAACTTTTCGAGGGATACCTGAAACACAATTCAAGAAAGTCTCTACTTAAGAAATAGTAAAGCTCTATTTGATTGCATTTAAGCGACCCTTGGTTCAACAGTGTCTAAGCCAATCAAAATCTGGAGGAAAAATTACAGATCAAACCAAGCAGCTAGAACGATGGACAGAACACTACCTCGATGTCTATGCCACACAGAATACAGTAGACGATGTCGCCCTGGCTTCTCTACCAGATCTTCCAGTATTGGAATGCCTAGATGAGCTTCCGAGTCTTGGTGATCTCAAAAAAGCAATAAACTGCACGAAAAATAGAAAATCTCCAGGGAGTGATGGCATCCAAGCGGAAGTAATTAAGGTCAACGAATCACTCCTGCTCCCTGAACTCTAAAATCTCTGCCGCTGCTGGCAGTGACGCAAGTATTGTCACAATATATAAGAACAAAGGGGATCGGAGTGACTGCAACAATTATAGGGGTGTCTCCTCAGCATAGTTGGCAAAATCTTTGCTAGAGTGGCACTATCCAGGCTGCAAGTGATAGCTTCTAGAGTCTACCCAGAGTCTCAGTGTGGATTCAGGAGAGGTAGATCCACCATAGACATGATACAAGTCCACCTTAGGGAACTGCAGGAGAGCTACGGAGATTGTGGCACCATTTACACTGACGGATCCAAAAGGGATGGAAAGGTCGCGTGTGCCTCCTCCTTTCGGAACAAAACTATCTCCCGTAGACTACCTGATGGATGCTCCATCTTTACGGCCGAATTACATGCAATATCGCTTGCACTCATGGCCGTCAAAGCATCAGACAGGAGAAAATTTATAATCTGCTCCGACTCCAAATTTGCATTTCAAGCTTTGGGGCGGATGAAGACTGACATTCCATTGGTACATAAGAGCCTAAAGCTGTTGGACTAAATAACAGCTGACCATAGAGATGTCACCTTCATCTGGATCCCCTCCCATGTGGGCATAGAGGTAAACGAAACAGCAGACAGATAAGCAAAGAGAGCCCTAAATCAAGCGGTGTCAGGAACCCTAATTCCCTGCTCGGAACTGAGACAGAGTATTGCCTCTGCCACCTATCGAGAGTGGCAGGATCTGTGGGAGGCTGAGACCCACAACAAACTCAGACTGTGGCGGATGTCAGGTGGCGGCTTACATCTAAAGGTCTGACAAGGCGTGGAAGCACGACCATGTGCAGACTTAGTATTGGCTACACCTAAATCACACACTCCTTTGTGCTGAAGAGAGAGGAGCCCCCATTTTTTGAGTACTGTGACTCTCGCCTCACGGTGGATCATATTGATTGCCCCAGATACCAGGATATTAGGGGAAATTTTTTTAGAGCGCACAACTTCAAAACACTATTCAATAGTGTCGACCCTGGGAAGGTACTGGGCTTTGTCTCTGAGGTGGGGTTGTCTACGAAGATTTGATCTGTGAAACTGTGAACATATAATATTTACAAAACATTTTTATTAAATTATTAAATTCTTTACTATCTTTTAACTGTGAATAGACATTGTTTTTAATCACTTAACTATATAAAATTTAGCTCTTGTGGTATGAAGGGATTACGGGCACGACATGGCCTAAAGTGTGCCTATGAGCTAAAAACTCAACCCCCCAACACAGTTTAATATATTTTTGCTGTCTCAATGTAAAATTAGATCTATTCCAAAACCGTTTATTGGTTTCTTGTCTCTTGTCCTAACAATGTCATTACTAGCCGTTAAGGTGAGAGCATTTCTTTCCCGACTCGAAAATAACATTCTCCTCCCCCGCTCTTGTCTGCTTGCCATTCATCAAAGTCAGTGCTAATGTCAGGGACATAGACCAGCGAGAGAGAGAGAGCAGAAAGCTATTTAATTTTGATTAGAAGATGAAACTTTAACAGAACACCATCATCTTAAGTTGATAGAAAGTGTTGCACCAGACTGCTATCTATTAGATCTACCATGTACAAGGCGATATGCACTTTCTGTCTTTGGCAGTTGAAATACTAGAGAACAGAAGAAGTTCTAGTTAAAGACGAATTGAATAGTTTGTTCGGCGTGACCTTAACTCCGTTAGACTGTTTTTTAGCGGCCCCCGAAAGGGGAAAAGACGCTATTCGTTTTCTGTGGCCTGTCTGTCCGTCTGTCCCGTTTAGATCTCAGAAACTAGAAGAGAAAAGGAAAATCGGACATCATTGATTAATGTTTGTTTAGTTAATAAATATTTCTATATTTTTTTATGAGTCACATCCTGTAAAATAGATTTGCATTTTTTGATGATTTTTTAAAAGTATATTTTTTTACAGCCTAATGTGTTCTATCCTCTACCAATGTCTAGATCTGTCCATCTGTCACTAGCTAGACCACTTCGGGGGCTGTCTTTGTAACCTTGTTTTTTTAAAGGCAATGTAACGATTTCTAACTTATTTTAAAATTTCAAACCATTGCTTTTCTCTCTAGATCTTGGTCACTGCATTGATTAAAAACGGTTCATTGAAGTTTTGTTATTGTAAATGTTACAGAATTGGCGAAAATAAGTAAAATATAGCAAAATACTTTTAAAAAAAAATAAATAGAAATTATGTTGAGTGAAATCGCGTCATCTATTTTGTTTTTGTTTAGCGCAACTTTCATGCTCATTACACATTGGTTAAATCACTTTCCTGTACCAGTTTTGGGTGGGTTGGTGGGAGGGGGGGGTATTTGGGAGAATGTTTCTGTGCTGCCTTATCAAGAGCTATTTTTTTTTTTTTTAAAGTTGCTCAGTCTAAACTGCCATGATGAAAAACTGGCACGCAAACCACTTAGCTGTTCATTCAAGTACTTATAAAAGCAAAAGGTTTTATACATATTTATTGTTAGTTAAAACATTTTTGCGAATGACTAATTTTGTACACAAGGCTTATATCCGCTTAGCTTACCGCATTTTGTATTTAAAACAAAATTAATGAACTAATGTTGTCATTGACATTGAATAATTGTGCAAGTGTTCAACTTGATCCGAGAATGGGGAGTAGGACAAATAACATGTATACGATTCCATCCATCCAGACTGATAAACGAACTGAGTTACTATAAGCTTTGTAATAATAATGTGGCAGCTGATTTCCTAATTGAGTCTCGCATTCAAATGGTGATACATTTCGGAACGTTTCTCAGTGTCCTGGCATCCAACGGGTATGTAGCGAGTATGTAGCAGTTAGTGGAGATGTCAAGAAAAATTGGACGTCATTAAGCGCCGCCCAGCAGTTCCTGCGCTAGACACAAAGTGGAACACCCAGACTAGTCCCTCCTACCAACTCAATTCTCTCTTTCTCTCTCTCTCTTTCTCTCTCTCTTTCTGTCTATTTCTCTTTCAGTCTCAATATACACATACTGAGGTTATGGAATAACCCCGGATACATTTCTATTTTTAAAAAAAATGTCGGAAAAAGTAAACCAGAAGTCAATATAGCAAACAAACGCCTAGCAAACAACGATAGCTGTATGCAGTCCACGTCTCTATTTGTTATGTGGTAACAATGGTGAGTACTCTCAATATCTGTGATCCACTGAATACCTTCTGTGAAAAAATCATGACGTCAATGACCATTGTTGACTCAGATTCCCGCCTCCGGGGAGATAACTCTCAACTCAAGGTTTTCAAACGTCTGCCGTTAACTAATGTAGTGAATGTCCAACGACTGTGATGCTCTTTGACAAGTAGAGATCTAGATGTAGATCTCCATCATTTAGCCCAAGGATACAACAAACCTTTTTTTTTTTTTTTTTTAAGAAAATAATGAAGGCCATTTAACTGACATTGTAAAGTTATACTTTTTTTTTTTGTTCTGTCTGGAAAACGAAATCCATAAACTAGATTACTTGTGTGATGGAAACGTATGAGTCTGGTTCACGCGAGTGACATTCACATAGCTTTGACAAAGTAGTCAAAACGAGTTTACAAAACGGTCACAGATTTTTTAAAAATTTAAATACAAGTCACGAGGATGACAACAAATTTGTTCATATAGCTCAAATATTAACGAAGTCACTCATTTTTAGCGGCCCCCGAAAGGGGAAAAGACGCTATTAGTTTTGTGTGGTTTGTCTTTCCGTCAGTCCGGTTTAGATCTCAGAAACTAGAAGAGAAAATGAAAATCGGACATCATGATATTTTAGAACATTCAAAGTTCTGATGCAACGGCTACTTTTTTTCTTTTCCGAAAGTGAACCATTTCATTTTTAAAATTATACACACAAAAAAAAACACACCACCACCACCAATTTTTAATGAAAAAGTAAGTTTTTTTAAAAAGACTTTTTCATTAATAACTCTAGCTTCATTCATAGATTCGCGCATTGGTACAAAAAAAATTTCAACTAATGTCGCAATGGAAAAAAGTGTGAATGGATCATTATAAAATATATTTCCCATTTATTAACTAACTCATTAAATGAAATACTGATTCAAATGTTGTTTTTGAAATAATTTTGATACGAACTTCGTTTTAGTTGTAAGTTATCTAGATTCTAGATACATTCTATATTATGGATCTAGTCTAGACCTACAAAGTAAATAGAGCGATTATGATCAGGATAAGTAGGCCTAAACCTACTAGTGGATAATAGTGTATTAGGCCTATGCTGTTCGCATGGGAAACCTATTTAGTTATGCGGACTCATTTTTTTTTATTTCATAGTCTCTCTACTCCAATATATTAATCGAAAGTAGGTAGGTATCTTGAAGCAGTGGCGTCACTGGAGAGGGGGGGGGTCGAGGGGTGCTGTCCGCACCGGTCGACACCATTTTTGGTCTGACAACCAAGTTGGAAAAATTATAACTTGGCAAAAGCAGACACATCGGAAAAGATAATAAAATCTCTAGATATATAGATATATGCCCAAATATTCATAGACACATCTAGATGGTAATTGGGTAGGATATTGCAGTCATTACTTCATTGAGCCGGGGAGGGTCAGCGAGTGAATGGTCTATTGGGACTTGTTCCAGGCGTGCGATGGCTTCGGCGCTAATGCTAGATGGACAGTTTAGGATGGTACTGAAGTGTTCAGTCCATCGAAAAAGTATGTCCTCCTTGTCTGTGAGAAGTTTGTTTCCATCAGCACTGAATATGGGGGATGAGCCATTTTGCTGAGGACCATAAAAAGCTTTCATTGAATTTAAAATCATTTTTTGCATTTTTAATGTCAGCATAAGACTGAATTTCTTTTTCTTTTTTGTTATACCACGACTCCTTCATGAGTCTCAGATTCCGCTGGACCTCACCTTTGGCATTAGTGTAGCGTTCTCTGCTTTGGGGGCAATCTGGATTACACAGAAAGGCCTTAAAGTAAAGTTGCTTGTCTGTTAAAAGCTGTTCAATTTGCACATTGTTTTTATCAAACCAATCTTGGTGCTTGCGTTTTGGCTGACCGAGGACGCTGCTAGCCAGAGAGTACACAGAATCCCTTAGTTTATTCCAGCTGTTTTTTACATCCTTGTTCATGTTCAGGGTCTTAATTTCAATGTCTTGTTTGTTGATGAGCTCTTGCTTGATATTTGGGTTTGTGAGCTTACCAACATCTAGGCGCTATGCATGCTTGCATTCTTGGGGCCGTCTAGGTGGTTTGATGCATATTTTTAGCTTAGATAAGATTAGGCGATGATCAGTCCAACAGTCAGCTCCGCTTTGGTGACTTTGACGTCTTGTCTATCAGACTGTCTGACAATGATGAAGTCTATTTGATGCCAGTGCTTGGACCTGGGATGCATCCATGAAGTCTTTTTTCTGTGAGGTAGCAGGAAAAGAGTATTTGTTATTGTCAGCACAACGTTATACCATTTCTGTCTTAAAGTATAACAAAAGAAACCTGTTCATATGATGTTAAGGAAGATATATTTGTGCGATTATTAATTGATATGTCCATTATATGGATATTTTACACTACTAGACCTAAAATTCTGATTTAGATATCTTAAAGATCTAGTCTAGAATCTAGATGTTATTCTTATTATAATTACGTAAAAATATAAGCAATGCTTATAAACTTCAAGCAACTTTAAATTTACACAGTTATCGCATTTACGGTAATACGGCTGATTACGCCATGTTAGCTCTAGACCTAGTTATAGTTTCCAGCCAAATTTACATTTATTTATTTTTTACTTTGAAAAATTATAACGGTCTAATGGGAGTTTTCCTCGTGTGGCCGACGAGCTAGTAATTCTTTTCTCAGCGATATACATCAACTGTTACTTTTATAATCAAAATCGTTAGAGCCGTTTTTTGAGATCAGCTGTCGCCCACCCACTCAGGTTCCATGAATGAGTGATTTGAATAGAGGCATTGTAAAAAATTTTTCTCCCACATCTTACACATAGACATATATATATATATATATATCACAAAATCAATTGATAAAAACTAATTGATTAATTAATTATGTGATTTTTAGATTGATCATTGTCATCGACAATGAATAATTGTGCAAAATCTGAATTGAATCCGAGACAGGGAAGTGTGAGAAATAATGTCTCAAAGATTATGCCCAGACAGACGGAGTCAGTTGATAGAAACGAGTTCACATTGATGTCATAACTTCCGATAGATTATTTGGACATAAAGACCTTCTTGACACTTGGCGCCATGCCCTATTTGTAGTTTTTAGAGTCCTTTAATTTTCTTTTCTGTATTCATAAACATAAAATCTTTTCAAAAAAAAATTTTGCGCTTAGAGTTTATTTAATTGTTTAAAAAAGAAAACAAATGTGTTGTCAGTTCTAGTAGCTTTGACAAAGGACGATGTCTCCAAGTCTGGAACTAGATTCCTGCTAGCGTTTGATGAAAGGTGTGATTTCATTCCAGAACATTGTTGAGATTCATGATACCACCTTTCAATTGGATTCACAACAACTTTGCCCTGAGTGAAGCCTAGACACCAGTAGGTCGGAACAAAGAGAGGAATGAAATAGTACACACTAAACATGGGACTGTAAATGGAAACACAGTAGAACATTCCACGAAGTGAACGAAGCTCAAACCTGACCGTCTCTTGCTATGCTAATATGGTCAGTTGAACATGCCTAGGATGGCTAGTGGACTTCAATGTAATGAAGTGAAACCTATCGGAATCTTTACTATTACGTAAGAACAAACGGATACTTATGAAAGGACCTTGCTAATATACATATATTGATGAAAGTTGTTTGCGCTGAACTATTGAATAAGTATGAATTAGACATGACTGAGCACTCTTACATTTCACGTGCTCCAACAGTCAAGGAAAGTACACTCACACAGCATCAATGTCGCTCTGACCTGTCCTTTTCGGGTGCCTGCGATTCCTAGTTGTATTTACCTTGTGAGTAAAGTGTTTCTTTGATCTGGGATCTCAACCTTTTTTTTTTTTGTGTCTGGAACATTGAAAAGTGCACCGAACTTTTGTTGAAAAGTGCACCGAACTTTAGTTGAAAAGTGCACTTGTCTTTTTTCACTTCCTACAGTTACCTTTTTTTATAAGTCGTTCACTCTGGCGTTCATCTGAGTTAATCAGATTTAAAACTTCTAGTTCAGAAATCGTTCATCCTGCCTCTGGTATCGCATGATTCCATTTTTCAGTATCGCTTACATTCATCCTCTAGTATCGCATGTATCGTCCTCCTTTATCCCACAGTAGTACCTTCATCCATTTTCACCTGCATTCAGTCTCCCATTGCACATTTTTTCATCTTCCAGTACTGTCTGCATTCATTCTCCTGCATTTGCCTTCATCCATCTCCTATAATGGGCGTCTTATAACTTCCAGTATCATTTGCAAATGGCCTCCAATATCACTGCATCCATCCTCCAGAATTGCATGCACCCATACGTTCATTATTGCCTAACTCTCTTTGCGAAATAAAACACTTTAATTCTCCTAGCAAATATCACTAAAAAAATTAAACACCCATTATCAATACGCAATATAACTTAATTTTAATAATAGATTTACAAAAGTATTTAACATGGAGATTCAAACTTATTAACTGGAAGACTCCGATATTAGCTTGTCTCACCAATTATAGGTTGTCAAATAGAAATCTCTCAAACGGAAATAAATTTAAATCGCTTCATTTCTAACAAACTCTTGAACTCCTTTCTCTTTCTGAACTTCTTTTTCAAAACTTGAATTCTCGTGAAGCCAATGTGGGAACCTTTGGAACCTTGAGGCGTACATCACTGAAATGTACACATTGACATTTCAGTCCAACTCGTTTTGGTTTCATTTCTCTGAGAACTTGACGTGTACTGTATAACAAACTTTATTGACCCGGGGACTCCTTTATATAGTCTAAACTTGCCAACGGACCCCTAACTGAAAATGCTACATACATTTAAAATGCTTAGTATATAAATTACAAATGTAATAAAAACAACATTTTGTGTAAGGGGTATTTATCGAAATAGCTTTTGTTTCAAATAAAACATGAATGACTTGGATAAACGTGATGATATGTTATGAGTGTATTTAGATGATATCCGATTCAATATTTTGTAACCAGCGACCCGCTAGTTGTCTCCACGAGCACAAGTTTCTAGTTGGCTTCTTTTCTATGTTGAGGTTTATTACAGCACTGAATCCACGTTGTTTCAAATAACAAGACTGGAAAGCAGTCAATAACTTCTTTAGAATGACCCATAATGCAGGATATAAAATTGGAATCTGTTTTTGAAACCAGACTTTGTGGTCTACTTGTTCAAAACTTTGGTTTTAAGTTTCTCGTTTTTAGGAGACTTGAAGAAGCTGCTCCTGTATTAGAATAGATTCATTTGTGATTGGGTTATAGTTCTTCTACGCGCAAAAAGGTTCAATACCCATTCTGCAATATATATGTAAAAGTAGAATATCTCTTTAAATCTTTGGTTTATGTCGTTAGTCTATTGTAGACATTTTAAATAGTGGTGAAGAGCAAGTTAATTATTATTCCAATTATCTGATCAAATAAACTGGCTGTTAGCGCGAATAAATTATTTTAATTGTGTACAATTTATTTGTATCTTTCTTCGGACCCCTAACCTGTTTAATTCATCAATCATGTGTCACTGTGAAGCTTGTTTAATTCATCAATCATGTGTCACTGTGAAGCTTGTTTAATTCACCAATCATGTGTCACTGTGAAGCTTGTTTAATTCACCAATCATGTGTCACTGCGAAGCCTATTTAATTCACCTGTCATGTGTCACTAGGTATCTTGTTTTATTCACACAATACAAACTTTGCCTTATGAAGTCCATGTGCTCAGGTTTAATTGAAATGTAGATTTCTAATTGAGGAGATCTAGCCAGTGGGGTTAGTGAACACTTTAAAGTACACTTCCACTTTTTTCCTTGAAAAATCCATTGGCTAACAGGCTTAATAGCCAACTAATCCATACGTCTTCTTTGACATTCAAGGTTGGAAGAGATGTAGCCTGTCTAACTAACTCTTACATATTCTGCCTGTCCTATGGATTTGGAAATAACAATAATTCTGGATAAGTGACAGAGTTAAATTTTGTGCACACTTTCCAAAATGAGAAAAAGAAAATGGGGGTGCCCTCTACCTGAATGGCAAGTACTTGATCAATGCCTTTCTATCTGTGCCTCTGCTCCTCAGAGCTCTCGGACAAAAGCAAAAGACGTAAGAACAAAGCCAAGTCACTCTTTCCTGTATGCGCTGCGGCCAATAACCGAAGCAAGGCCGCTCTTCACGAGGACATCTTAGATCTGACAAGGTTAATCACAGGTAAGTCGAATATGTCTGGACAACATCTACACTTTTCAAAACATTCATGTCACTTTTTGTTTTCATTTGGTGCACTTTGGATCAACGATTTTTTTTTCCATTTTTAAACAGTTTTTATATGCAAACTTTTTTTTTCATAGACATACGCCATTTCTAAAACACAATTTTAAAATATATAGTTATTCTTCTTGTATAGCGTCCTGTATGTCATATACAGATAGAATTGATCAAGCAGTTTTATCTGCTATAACATATAAAGTGTTTCGTTTTCTTAGATGCTACCTGTGAAGCCAAACCATCATCTTGTAGTACTTTCAGGTCAATTATTTCCTTACACCTGAGACAATGGCCATGTTGCCAAGCCCCTGTAGTATACTGCACCATTAGAATGGAACACGTTACTTAACTACGTGTTTTGTTTTTTTGTAATTTAACTTAATGCAAATGCGAAATGGAATTGGATAGTTAAAACCACTACAAGAAACATGACGAAATAACAAAAGCAGAAATATTTATTTTAGTACAGGAACATCAACATACTTTCAAGTAAGTTTAGTCAATTCAAGTTAAACATTTTAAAAAAATCTCTCTTTCTCCCTTTTTCTTTCCCCTCCCCGATATTTAAATGTGACAGAGCCCTATCTAGCAATCATACATTTAAGTGTGACACAGCCATATCTAGCAATCATACATTTAAGTGTGACACAGCCATATCTAGCAATCATACATTTAAGTGTGACACAACCCTATTTAGCAATCATACATAAAACATTGAATCATAATCTTCAAATACAAAAAACAAAACCCAATAAAATACTCCGAAAGACACAAAGATAAAGGCACATTCCTTGTTCCATATTCTAGGACAAATTAGTACAGATGCTCCTTCTTCCATAGTGCTATTCTAGCATGGAATGGGTTGCCTGAGCCTACAAGGAAAATAATTCAAGTCATTGGTTAACATGCATGACTAGATTGACCTAGGAACACGCATAGGACATAATCATCTTTTTTTTTTTGAAGTAACGTCTGTATTTTATAAGATAATGTAAAATATCCACAGCAGAACTAATAAAATGAATGAGACCTTCAATTTCAAAATCTGCTTCTTTCCCTCGTATTACCAAATGAATTCACTCTAGCGCTTCCTCTTTTTTATATTTTAAGTATGTCCGTAGTAGACAGTAAGAAGCATTTCAAAATCTAGACCAATTCTCGTTCAGTTCTTGGGACTGCGTAATTAAATATGTAAGTAGTTTGTATAATGTAGTTTGTAACAGTGATATTTCAATGGTTTCGAGGCTTAATGACACGCACGAGCTTTGAGGTCTCAGCATTCTACATCACACCTGGTTCATAAACATAAAAAAAAAACAACTTTGCATAACCTTCCAAGTTGTCATTGTAGGACAAGAAAAGCCTGGGTGCTTTAGGTTGAATGGAGTCAGACATGCTCTGCATGCAGTTACATGATGACAGATCACAGTCTGTCTGCTTAGACCAAGATCTACCTGTCTTTTCCACACAGACATTTCTGTACCCTCCCCCCAGTTTTCTTATTAACATTTAACATTGACTTTGATAAAGATCTCAACTTTCGATTTAAAAGCTGCAAACGTTTTCCCCCTGAAGATGACACCTCTGCAAAATTCTGCCCACAACGCAGGTATTTCAGACATTTTAACAAATGGAGTAGATCAGTCTGAGATGCGCGTTTCGATTCCTGGTCTACAAAAAATGTTTGACATAAATTTTCCAGTTCATTGTAGATCATTTTTAACAAAAAACTTCTTTTCTCTCTCTCACTCACTCTCTCTCTCCTCCTTCCTTCAAAATGTTTTTCTGTATCACTGATTTGAATTAAACTTTCCAATACAATTCCTAGATCAAGCAGCAGTACCAATGTTTCTTGAAGTTTGATCTATCTAGTTGATTGACTTTGGTCTGGAAATGAAACAACGTTATCCCATTACAAATATATGTTTTTGTTTTTGAAAGGGTGGGGGAACACTTTGGAAGGGTAGGGAGGGAAACTTCGAAGTCCAATCAAGATTTCTTGATAACGGACAGGTGAGAGTGACATTGATTTCCTTTCATCTTTTCCACATTCTTGTAGATAATTCGTTGGATCTGAAAGTGTGACAATTAATTGTGTAACTGGATGCAGTTTGAAAAGTCTACTAGGAAAATTAAAAAAAAATAAATAAAAACGATATTTGCGTCCTTTCATTGGAGAGTTGATTTGGTTTTCTTTTAGAAGCTGCGATTTCCCGTGATCAACCTTGTTCACCACTGATTTGAAACATCTTGAAATAGTTGTATTGAAAGCCTTTTACTTCACCTAACACGTAAAAGCTAGTTTCTGTCGCTAGATACAGTTTTGATAAACCTACACATCAGAACTGATAGAGCTTGATTGTTAAAATTTTTAGAAATGACCTGGTTTTATTGCTAAACCTATATATTAGAGTAGAGTGGGTTTTATTGCTAAACCTGTTAGAAGTGAGTGTGTTTTATTCATGAACCTATTTATTATAAATTAGAGGGTTTTATTGATATACTTTTTTTTTTTAGATGCTTGCATTTTTTCTGCTGCTCCTAACTGAAGGTATTGCAAGTAACGTATTTAAAACTGTGAGATTATCTTCACTAAACAGTGACTACACTCGAATTTCTCGTGTTCAAACAATACCAAATAGTTTCAGTCTGTCCCACAGTGTAGAAGCGCACCTTACCCGTTCACGTTTCTTGTGTACTTTCAAGGGAAAGGATAGTGCCTTTTCCCCACTGATAGACAATGGATATCACAAGACACTCTGAATATGTTTGAATGTTAACTTACTGAATTTATAAGTAGCATCGGGCTTGAGTCCTTGCTGGTTTAAACTAGACTCTAGTAAAACTCTAGTTAGTATAGTATATCCCTGTGTGTTGGGTTCAAGTAAAACTAATCGGCCTATTATGTCCAGACCGTTCACAAATTAATCTCCGAATGTTCATTCTCCTGAGACTCAACTAAATCCATGCCAAAACGAAAAAAAAAAGTTCATTTCAACTCTTCCTGCACTATCATTTTTATACTCCTGGAGTAGCTAGATATATTCAGTTTTGTTGTAGTATTGAGAGGTTTTGTTGATGGACAACACTTGATCGAAATTGTACACATATACAAGTGCTCAATATTCCATAAACTTCTGGTTCTTTACTTGTATTCTCATATACAGATTATAGTTGCTTTCTCTAATGAACATCATATTTGTATTATCATATGAACATCATAGTTGTATTGTCATGTGAACATCATAGTTGTATTGTTATATGAACATCATAGTTGTATTGTCATGTGAACATCATAGTTGTATTGTCATGTGAACATCATAGTTGTATTGTCATGTGAACATCATAGTTGTATTGTCATATGAACATCATAGTTGTATTGTCATATGAACATCATAGTTGTATTGTCATATGAACATCATAGTTGTATTGTCATGTGAACATCATAGTTGTATTGTCATATGAACATCATAGTTGTATTGTCATATGAACATCATAGTTGCTTTCTCAAATGAACATCATATCGTATGACAATCTTAGTTGTATCTTTTTATGACCACCATAACCTGCGATAATAAGTCCGTTGTAGTTGTCTATTTTACTTTTACAAATTAGTTGTAAGGTTACTTTTTTTAACTAACAAAAATATTCTTACATTTTTTAAACTTAATCGCTAATATGTAACCGTCAAGCTCTAGCTGTATCGCATTGAACTGTACTGTATGTACATGAAATGGATTTCCCATTGCTGTCATGAAGTGTATACTGTTGTTTCTTTGTTAATATTATGATCCGAATCTTTTCTTTTCGCCCTGTAATATAAATCTCATGGCATGGCACTGGCAGCAGTTGTACGTGATGCAGTGTAAAATAACTTTGCTTTTATGGCTGAAGACAATGTTCTTCTCCCAAAAAACCTTGAAAGCTGTTCTATTTTCAGTGATGACTTCAGTGCCATGACTTTGTTTCAGTAAGTTTGAAGACAATGTTGTCATCAGCGAAGGCTTGAAAACAGGAAGAAACTGGAAGACTGATCTTTTCTCCTTCATCGCTTCAATTTAAATAGTACATTGTGAATGAGAATTGTTCAGTTTGAAATGGAGCTCATTGTAATTTAAATAGTACATTGTGAATGAGAATTGTTCAGTTTGAAATGGAGCTCATTGTAATTTAAATAGCACATTGTGAATGAGAATTGTTCAGTTTGAAATGGAGCTCATTGTAATTTAAATAGTACATTGTGAATGAGAATTGTTCAGTTTGAAATGGAGCTCATTGTAATTTAAATAGCACATTGTGAATGAGAATTGTTCAGTTTGAAATGGAGCTCATTGTTTTGAACAGAAGAAACGAAAACGTACAAAGCGAGGGTTAATTAGTAGCAGAGCACTCTTAGTACGCGTCAAGGTCAACTGGTGAGTAAAGATATACCCACTCGTGACCTCGACATTTTCACCGCTTGGAAAGCAGGTCTTACAACATTCTTTTTTTTTGACATGTTCTCTTCGCAATGTAATTTATGTGACGCATGTATTATGATAGCATCCTGTGTTCGTGTATATTTAGTGTCATATAATGCAAGCAGGATTTTGTGAGTTTGTCTTTTCTTCTTTGTTGTTAGTGAACCTAAAGCATGTTTTCAAGGTGTGTGAACAAGTGCCACTACCACATCTACTGAAACAGAGCTACACACAGTACTACTTGTAGCCACAATCAGTTGTGTCAAGGAATCCATTGTAAGTCAAATCTTGTGTCCCGTATCGACTCTTTAACTGATCAGTTTCTTTACTCAAAGTCCCTTTCACTGATCAGTAACTTTCTTATGTTCACTTCACTGACCATTTTCAGTCTATGTTCATTGTTGGGTGATTCGGGCTGTCACAGGATGACTTGGGACGAAAGAACGAGACAAACGTATTCATTTTGGCCTATGTGATAACATTCACTGTTACAGTTCATTCTGTTGTCATGTTGCAAGCTGGATGTCAGGTGTCATATTTTATTCTGTTGTCATGTTGCAAGTTGGATGTGAGCTGTCATGTTGCAAGTTGTTTGTTTTCGCATACTATATCAAGAGGCCCGAACAAGACTCTTGCCCCAAAACCCTCCTTAACATAGAACTGCCTGATCTGCAAACCACTGCCTGATCTGCAAACAACAGATGTAGGATTACTGATCTGACCCTCCAACATGTAAAATGAGAAGGAGAAGAAAATTCAGTTGTCATGTTACAAGTTGGATGTCAGGTTCAGGTGTAGTATTTCATTCTGTTGTCATGCTCCAAGTCGGATATCAGATGTCGTAGTTCATTCAGTTTGTGTGTTGTATTCTTAGATTTTACCCTTCGAAATAAAGTATTCGTTTTCTTACATAAGCAAAATATTGTTCAAAAATTTTTTTTAATTAGCGGTTTTGGTATGGAAAACTCGGGATCGGCTCTCTCTTTCTGGCAGGTTTAGATGACAAATACTAAAATTACTTGTGAAAATGTAGTGCTTGAAATAAGTGTATCGGCTACTTTAGTCTCCCAAATGAGAAAGACTTTTAAAAAACATAAGTAGACAGACATCGACTCTGTCTGCGTTGAATGTGGTAAAATATGTCAGCTCTAGCTGTATCTGTGTAGCCAATGTACTACTTCAGTGTTCATTAATCTTCTGACACCATCTGTGGTAAACTACTGCACAGGGTCACACAAGAAACTGATACATCTTGCGTGGTGACAAACTAACATGTCTCGCGCACTAACTTGTTCTTGAAAGGTTAACAGGCGGGCGGAGATTGAGCAACCTCTGACCTTGGTGTGAAAAGTTTGTCGTGAGTGATTGGTTCCGTCCATTACTGGTGTTGAGCTGACCTAAAGTCACGTTACTTAAGATTTACCTCCACTGGATTCTCTTTTTAAAATGTCGTGACGTCAAAGTTGTTTTGTTTTGTGTTTCGTATTGGCTGGAAATGTTCGGGGAGAACAAGGCCGGACAAAGGAATGGAAGTTTGGCCCCGGCCCACGGGTTTTTAGAAAGTGAGCCCGTTTAAAAGCAATAACATAGAAATAATAATAATAATAAACGGCATTATAAAACAGATATGACGTCATTCTTAGTTTGAGTCGCGAATAAAAGATTGTTAAACTACGTCTAGATAATCGATGGGAATATTGACCAAAAAGAGACCAGAAAAAGAGTCGTTGGTAAAGCTATCTACAATGTTGCCCACATATGCAGTTAAGAAATTAAGCCAGTTACGACGCGTAATAAAAGAAAAAGTATCCTATTTATTAAATACAACTACTACATGCATGGGTCTCTAACTAATTATTTAACTTAATTAGTTCATTTCATTTCGTTTTTTTACCTTTTTAGGCTTGTGGCACGCGTGTCCGAAATTAACATGTCCCACAGGTGGAATTAGGTTGCATCACTAGTCTAAGCTAAGCAAATGTTAAAAAGGTAACTTTCTTAACAGACGTTAAAGAACTCGGTTTTCTCAAGTGCGCATGTTTTTTGTTTTGTCTTTTTGTTAAGATAGAGCTTTGCTACAAACAAAGAAAATAATTCATGCCAAAAACCTTTCTTCCTTCCCTCCATTAAGTTGATCATGGTAAGCAGCCATAGATCACCTTGCCGCTCACAGCTTTCATAAACCTTTTCAGGAACTCAATTAGAAGAACCAGTACACTCTTGTGTTTGTTGATTTAATAACATTGCCTCATGAAAGTTCCAATGTGTCGATACATCCACACTTGGGGTCAGTCTTACTTTCGAAATGCCGAAAGCTTTTTTTCTTTCTTTTTTTTTTTATATTACTCCAAATCTTGTCATTTTCATTGAAAGAAAAACAAACAAAAATTCCTGCAACAATATCTGGTACGTAGATCTCTACAGATCTCTACATTACATATCTCTACATATTTCTACATATCTGACTTGTTGGACTTTAGTTTGTACGATGTTCTCCCAGAACCTAGTAGTGTATGAAACCCATTCCATTCCAATAGAGTGATGATAAGGTGTGTCTTGAACCCATTCCATTCCAATAGAGTGATGATAAGGTGTGTCTTAAACCCATTCCATTCCAATAGAGTGATGATAAGGTGTGTCTTAAACCCATTCCATTCCAATAGACTGATGATAAGGTGTGTCTTAAACCCATTCCATTCCAATAGACTGATGATAAGGTGTGTCTTAAACCCATTCCATTCCAATAGACTGATGATAAGGTGTGTCTTAAACCCATTCCATTCCAATAGACTGATGATAAGGTGTGTCTTGAACACATTTTAATGGATAACATTTGAACGATTCAAACACAGTTTGGGAAAACTACAGATATGAAAATAGTTTCAGTTTTTTTTTTTAACAATCATAAAATACTTGATAAACTATATACATAAGGTGTGAAACAGATGTCACTGTATATATTTGTCTGACCGTAGTAGAAGCAGAAGAAGAAAGATTCAGGTACTTTGCTTGCATTTTGTTAAACAAACAGAACTTTCTGAGATCTTCATTTGGTTAAATAAAATGATGTTTCTGAGGTTCATTTGGTTATTATATTTACAACACTTATAATGAACTGGACAGTATCTATAAAAAATTATTTACTAAATGTTTTAATGACAGTTGAAAACTAACTGTGGTTGTTATTTGTGGGGACCAAGATGGATGTAACAGGTTGAGAATACAGCTGTAAGTTTTAGAATCATTTTTGTTTAAAGATAAAGCGCTGTTGAGACTTTTGAATATCTTTGTTGACGTTATATCAAGTTGGATTTAAGCCTATTAACACTTTTTCGTTTATTCTGTGCTGTAAGTAGGCCTCATTCAGGAAAAGATCAACATTTCTAGTCAACACTTGTTGCTGACGAAAAGAAATGAATATGTCTCTTTAGTTTGAACTAGTCCTTTATCAGAATTGTATGCATTGCTTTCATAGTGAACTTCCTTACCGTAGTCTTTGTCTTCAAAAGGAATAGAGTTAAGCGGAAAATATTGGTCAAGACGAAACTATGAATAACAACCCATTAGTTTAAATATAAAGTCAGTCTGAACTCGAGTGAAAAGGTGAAACATTGGATGACCTTTCAAAACAAAATGTGAGGATGTTATTGCCAGTATCACTAGCACATTAAGGCTCCAGTCAATGGGGGCATGACAGACCTTGGAGATGGTGCATCACTATTAACACAAACCCTGGAAATGTAAAGAGAAGTCTGTACAGACAGGTCGATACTGTTTGACGTAGACTGGAACTAGGCCAGTGTTGATGGGAATGAAGGCATGTCATCGCTGTAATAAATGTACTGTAAAGGACTCATGGCGCTTCAAATTGAAATGTTTTTGGACCCTCATTACTTCCACACACGTTACGTGAGTTACGTTTATGAAACAATTAAAAAAAAACATGAAACTAAACTTCTCTAGTTTTATTTGAAATTGTTTGTTAGTTCATTGAATGATCTATGTATTTCTTTTGTTCAGTGTCTACTATGAGAAAAACACCGTGTTTATTGGACTCGAGTACTAGCTCTATGGTCGTCATTCTATCTACAGCCGTTGTCTAGAACTGTAATCGATGGAGGAGCTCACGGCCTTGGACCAACGTTGTTGGATGGCCACCCTAAAAGTTCATCAACAGCTCAACCTGTGTAGCGCTCTTTTATTCTGGAGGTATCAAGGTCAATACTTCGTGCGTCTTCGAACTGCTATCAAAGTGGATCTTACATTTCTCAAGCTAATGCAATGAGTTTTTGAACTGCTATCAAAGTGGGTCTTAAAGGTTCACTCTTCTTTCATATTTAAAAACTACAACACCTCAACGCTTAGAACGAGGCATAATTATATCGCAAAAATCATGTATGTTTTGTTGTTTTGTGAAATCTACATTTTTTTGGCACAGTTAGAACACTAAAATCAATATTAGATCGGCAAATTACTTTGTGGTCTATCATAGTTATTTGTTTTGTTTGAATACCATAGAATAAACAAGCAAAAATGGATCGTTTCAACAGATTGTAAACATCAAAATTATTTTAATAGGCTTTCCCCCCCCCCCCCCCTTTTGTTAGAAAGAATTCATTTTTCTGATTAGAATTTCAATGATTATAGAAATAATACTAGTATTAGAGCGTTGAACGCGATGTGGCGCAGTGTCAATTTGTCAGTATCACTCTATCAATCAAGCTGTACACTCTAAAGAGCGTATTTGTTTCGCTATGACTAAGAAAAACTTTTGATCCTAATCCCCGTTACTTTGACGAAGGACTAACGAACAAAGATTTACTAAATAATGATCAACAAATCCTAACGTCTGTCTGGACAAAAGAAGAAGTAATTGATTTTTCTTAGCGGCCAATGGCCGTCGCTGTGTCCTTATCTCTTTTGTTGTCTCTGGGTAATCTGGCGACGATGTTCATTTGTGGTGTGAGATATTCGATCACTGAACTCCCAAGTATTGCCTTGAAATGGAATGTATTAGAACTTCCTGGATGTTCCAACTAAGAGATATATTGTTGACTTCCCAAGGAATGGTTAAAGATGTAAAGTATGTATCATTTAACCCTCAAGTAGGAAAGATACCCAATTATGGACTTTCCAAGACATGTTGACAGAGTATTAAAATAAAGATATTTAACAATTTGTATCCCAAGTAATAATCCAATGCCTTCCATAAAATGTGTGTACATACCAAATAATTACTTTTCTTAGTTCTATAAGCATATCTATTTCAAAAATGTCATGTCTCACTTTTAGAACTGGAATAACGGATCTCAGGATATTAGATGTTAGAATTCCCAAGAAATAGAGATATCATGTCTTAAAATTCCTAAGTAATATCAGGTCTTAGAATTCGCGATTGATATAGAGAAATTAATCTTAGAATTTCTAGATATCAGATGCTAGAATTCTCAAGTTCATAAACTAGCTAAATAAGAGTCCAGATTTCAGATGAACTAAATAACATCTTCATGAGTAGCAGTTTTTTCTTCTAGACAATCCAGTCCATACAGTGTGGCTTTAGATATTCGATCATTGAACTCCCAAGTACTGGACGGAATAAAAGCACTACTTATTATTCGACAAATGCGCTATGTCGGACACTTATCCCAGAGTAGGGACGACCGCATGCCAAAGGCTATCTTTTTTGGCGGGCTTAAAGGAAGACTGCGTAACCCGTAAGCGCGGTAATGATCAACTCAGGAATAGAGAAAGGTAGCTGTCAGAAGATGGTCTCTGAAAGAGACATTTGGAGAGCTCTTACGAATGCTGAGGGACACACATTTGTGGCCCAAAGAAAAGCCCCTGAAGAAGACGTAAAGAGAACTTAAATAGTTTCAGACCTTGCGATCTATAGGACAGTTGCTGCTGAAATGCTGGCAGTTTGATTGAAATAGCAAAAATAAAGGGAGGGGCGTAGGTCCAGCGTTAGGATTTGAAAGTTGTAAGAAGAAAAAAGGGCCCCGGCCAAACAATATCATAGAGCCTATCAGATATTTCGATTCAAAGCTGAAAAGCAGAATTGTTAGAGAGTGTCAATAAATAAGTCTATTTATTGAGGCTTAGGGGAGGGGAAAGTGATACTCGAATTTACTGGCCATTCCAATTCTCGTGACAGATACTAGAATTGATTCATTACTACGGGCATTCATTGGAGCATCAAATGATGGGGAGTACTTGGACACCATTCATTTGTTCTCCCTGTGTTTCTGTGTTGTCACCTTTTACATACAAGTGCTATCGAATTGATTTCTTTTTTAATTACCTCGTCATGTTAAAGAGGGATCGTTTTCAAGTTTCACGGAACAAAAAAACAACAACATATATAAACAAAAATATAGTGAATCACTTGAGAGAATACAAAATCTCCATCTACATGCCCTTTGACTTGTGGTACAGAGGCGGGGCGGGTTTAAGTTTCCTGTGTGTCGGTATTTGTCAGCATGCCAGATAATGGTTTACAAATCAGATACTTTACGGAAGAAGTTTTGCGTCCCTTTTTTCACCCTGCTTAACATATGTCTTTCCACCACTGTGTACAGCAGTACTTCTTGTGGTCCATTGTCATCGGATTGCAGGTCAGCTGTAAAATGTTGGCGGTGACATGATAAAAAAAACCCACCAACAACCTACTTGTGAGTAATTATAACTAGTCAACAAAAACCATTTCTCCATTCTTGTATTTAAACGAGCTAACGGCTTATATGAAGAACTAATCTGATCAGTGTAACTTCAACTTCATTTCTTTTCTTAGGCCTAGGGGCAAAATGTGAAACCTTGTTAAAATGTGAAACCTTGTCAAAATCTCTGTATTTCTTTTTCACATGGTGAACACGAGGGTAGGAAGCCTGATTCCAATCTTAACATGAGCGCATTTCCGAAATTATTCACTCGAGTGTGGAGCTGAATAAGAACTTATTTATAATTCTCTTCATGGCTCAACAGTTTGGACACCAGGAAGTACAGAACAGATCACTCTACTAGTGGGACTAGAGTAACCCCACGTAACTTTAATTGGGGAAAAAAAGAGGGGAGAGGGAGAACAAGTAGTATTCACCTGTCACTAAATAGCAGGGCCGGACTTAACCATTGTGACCAAGAAGTCATGGAAAAATCATTCTTTTATTTCTGCAAGTCGGACTAGAATTACCCCACGTAGCTTTAATGCGGAAAAAAAGAGAGGGGGGGGGGGGAATAACAGTTAACCTACTCTGTATTCACCCATCACTAAATAGCAGGGCCGGACTTAACCATTGTGACCAAGAAGTCATGGAAAAATCTTTTTTTTTATTTCTGCAAGTCTGACTAGAGTTACCCCACCTAGCTTTAATGCGGAAAAAAAAGAGAGAGGGGGGGGGGGAGAACAGTTAATCTACTCTGTATTCTCCCGTCACTAAATAGCAGTGCCGGACTTAACCATTGTGGGGCCCTATGCGAAACGGATTTTGGGGGGCCAATTTAGGTATGGATACGGATAATAAGTGATTAAGAGTTTATATTAGAAAATAAATTCGTATTTGCATTTTACTCATTCTATACTACGCACAGAATTACTTTATGTGCCTTGGGTTTAGAGAAGTTATACAGTATATCATAAACATTATATTTTCTACATAGATCACGCTCAATAGCAAGAATTACCAAATGTTTCAATCTATCTTTGAGAATTGTTGACCTCAAGTAATTCTTCATTAGTTTGAGGCGCGAGAAGCTTCTTTCACCAGATTCCACAATTACGGGTATTCCATATTGCCATTTTTTTCCCCATCGCTCGTAGGACTAGCGTTTTCCATATTGAATGGCCCCCCAAAATGACAATTTTTGTCTATATATTTCAGGAGATTTGTATGCGTTTTCAAAAGATTTTAATAATTTCCAGAGATTTCCAGCACTTTTTCGTATATTTTGCAATTTCAGGAGATTTCCAGGAGCTCCTGGTAAATGAAGAGGCCGCTGGAAATTTGTTATATAACTTATGAAATGGTTTAATTTAATAATTTACACCTAGAATTAGCGCGGGCCCTTTGAAAGTGCGGCACCCACGGCGGTCGCATAGGAAGCTGTTGCCTAAGGCCGGCCCTGCAAAATAGCGGCGTATGCTACTCCGTGGGTCGACTAGTAGATATGATTACAACCCATTTCAAACTGTACAAAAGCATATCTAATATCATTCGTATATAGTAATTTTTCATTTCAATCTGAATATAGACATATCTCATTTTAATCTGTACATATTCATCTCCACTCCCCAAACAGTACTTTGAAACGGTACTTAGTCATATCCCATTTTAAACAGTATATAGCTATATGAGCTTTCAAACTGTACTAAGTCATATCTACTATCAAAGTATACTTTATTTGTTATTCTCTATTTGATACACTTTTGCTTACGTAACTGTGTTACTTTAAAAACTCATAACTATGTATGCTTCAAGCACATTCTTTAGCTCATTATACCTGTCTTTCATTTTAAAATAATCTCTGCAGTCAAAAAAGGTGTTTAAAAGTTTGACTTTATGGTGACCTAAGTCATCTTACATATCCTAAGATCGGCACTGTATGTGTTTTACCTTTTGTTTGCTATTGACATCAATAGAGCTTTGGACTTGTTTATATATTTGATCTTTTTCTTCCGGTACCAATATTTTTCTGTTTAAATCAATGTATGTCTCACTAAGCCATAGAATATAGAAAGTATTCTTAACGACATTTCATCTTACTTATTTCTATTGCTACCTTAGCTAGTCATAAAACAAGAAAAATTTAATGGACAAAAAAAGTCCTATTTTATAAAGCTGATGACCGCTTCTTAATAGAATGTTTCATTCTTAAATAAAAGTTATGATTGTAAAAAAAAAAGTAATATTTTTTACCCCGCCCCAATTCCCCCTCGCCACGACAAAAAATGTTGTTAAGCGTATGTATTAAATATGTACACCTGAAGGACAGTGAGCTACATTGTCCTGGACGTCTGTTTACTTATTGAACCATGAAACTCCTGTATACCAAAGAAATAGCAATTTCGAGGTGTTTTTTTTTTTTTTTTTTTTCAAATCAATAAAGAAAACAGTGCCTTTACGCATTTCTCGCACATCCTGCATTGTCGATTTTTAAAATGTCCAAATGCCCTAGTTCTAGTAAAAAATGCCCAGCATGGAACTACACCAAAGGAACAGTGACTTCAAAACAGAGCCGTCTAAGCCTAGGGTGTGCGAAAATAATGTATTTTTGTGAGGTTCTCTTACTCCAATAAATTTAATCTAGCATGACAGATTGAAAATGAATATAGTTTGTACACATCAGTTTCAAAAAAGAGACAAAAAAAGTCTAACCAGCACGGTTGAATCGTGCGCGGTGGAGGCGCTACATCCTTTTTGGTCCAAGTAATCTTTATATCTCCGTTACCAGGACCATGTTTTTGAAGTTGCTGTCCCTTTAGTTGAGTTCTATGATTAAACACTTGAATTAAATAATAGGCCGTACATGCGAAATAACGCTAAGACGTAGTCTGTTCAAAATAAAGATTGTCTAGTCCTGTAGCCAAAAAAAAAAAAAAGAGATAAAGATTGTCTAGTCCTCAGCCCCCCCCCCTTTTCCCAAACAAAAAAGATAAAGATTGTCTAGTCCTCTAGCCAAAAAAAGATAAAGATTGTCCAGTTCTCAAGCCAAATTAAAATTATTTTCATATGCTTCGAAAAATAATAATGGTCAAACTAGAATTTTTCCAGTGTGGCCAAATAGCTAGTAATTCTTTTCCCAAGATATACAGAAACTTTCAAATTCCTAGGAAACTCGTTACAATCGTTTTCGAGATTCGTGTCCACCCACCCACCCATGAATTTAATGAATTTACAACCTGAATAGAGGAATTGTAAAAACAAAAGTTCTTTAAATGAATGGGATAGCAAAAGTACATCATTAAAAGACAATGTTGCATTTAATATGTTCACACAGAGAACTGTCAAGGTGTGAGAGTCCTTGATTTCTGGGAAACATTCCCGCCAACAGGTTCCGTTTCCATGCCCAGTACCAGCTTTGACGTGTTAGCAAGAACGAGCCCTACTTCTGGTGTTGTGCCCATGTGGGTCACTATGTCATGGTGCGACCTAGGTACTATTTCTACTTGCAATAACAGATAATCTAAGTCTAAATGATACACGCAAGGTCATCTCAGTCAAGCAACACATGAACCATGTTAACATATTTCTTGTGACGATCTCGTCAGCGTGGTGTATATCTTCAGACATTTTGCTGTTTTTGGATATTACAACTATAATTTGTACTGCTACCTATTCGTATTATGTATGGTAATGTGCTGGTTTGTTTTTAACATACATTTATATAGATACATATATATAGATGAATCTTAGAGACTTTGTTTTGTTTGCAGTGTTACAGAGTATCTTTCTTTTTGGTCCCAATTAGAGGATGTTAAAGGCTGTAGAAAAACATAATTAGTTAAGATCTGACTCTAAAAAAAATGAAACACACAAAAACATTGATAAAAACCAACCGCAGATCAACGAATGCTATAAAACGAAATCAGGATGCATACACACGTAGAATACTGCTCGGTTATTGCAACGTTTCAAGTTCAATTATTTCAGTTTGTTGTAGGATGTCCTTAAACTTTGCCAGCCGTGACAGTACTTTTGTATGTTTGATTGGCCAAGTCAGTTTTGGTCTACATGTACTTGGTCTGGTGTGTGTGAGTGTGTGTGTACACACGCACACACACACAAACACACACACAAACACACGAGTCTTTAAGTTGTTAGATTCTGTTTTTTTTTTTTTTTGAACAATCTATACATTTAATCACAACTTTCTTAAGATTACGTCAGAGCATCATGTGGACAGTATTTGTGTGGGCTATACGGGTAACTTACTTCAATTACTCGCTGTTGAATTGTTTACATCTAGATTTCAGGAGTTACTGACGAACGACAAGAGAAAAGAGTCAACTGTAAAGTATCTTTGGACAACAATGACATGGGTCCATCCTCTTTCCATAGCGCATTGTGCTAATCGTTGTTTGGACAACAATGACATGGGTCCATCCTCTTTCCATAGCGCATTGTGCTAATCGTTGTTTGGACAACAATGACATGGGTCCATCTTCTTTCCATAGCGCATTGTGCTAATCGTTGTTTGGACAACAATGACACGGGTCCATATTCTTTCCATAGCGCATTGTGCTAATCGTTGTTTGGACAACAATGACATGGGTCCATCTTCTTTCCATAGCGCATTGTGCTAATCGTTGTTTGGACAACAATGACATGGGTCCATCTTCTTTCCATAGCGCATTGTGCTAATCGTTGTTTGGACAACAATGACATGGGTCCATCTTCTTTCCATAGCGCATGGTGCTAATCGTTGTTTGGACAACAATGACATGGGTCCATCTTCTTTCCATAGCGCATTGTGCTAATCGTTGTTTTGACAACAATGACATGAGTCCATCTTCTTTCCATAGCGCATTGTGCTAATCGTTGTTTGGACAACAATGACATGGGTCCATCTTCTTTCCATAGCGCATTGTGCTAATCGTTGTTTGGACAACAATGACATGGGTCCATCTTCTTTCCATAGCGCATGGTGCTAATCGTTGTTTGGACAACAATGACTTGGGTCCATCTTCTTTCCATAGCGCATTGTGCTAATCGTTGTTTGGACAACAATGACATGGGTCCATCTTCTTTCCATAGCGCATGGTGCTAATCGTTGTTTGGACAACAATGACATGGGTCCATCTTCTTTCCATAGCGCATTGTGCTAATCGTTGTTTGGACAACAATGACATGGGTCCATCTTCTTTCCATAGCGCATTGTGCTAATCGTTGTTTGGACAACAATGATATGAGTCCATCTTCTTTCCATAGCGCATTGTGCTAATCGTTGTTTGGACAATAATGACATGGGTCCATCTTCTTTCCATAGCGCATTGTGCTAATCGTTGTTTGGACAACAATGACATGAGTCCATCTTCTTTCCATAGCGCATTGTGCTAATCGTTGTTTGGACAACAATGACATGAGTCCATCTTCTTTCCATAGCGCATTGTGCTAATCGTTGTTTGGACAACAATGACATGGGTCCATCTTCTTTCCATAGCGCATTGTGCTAATCGTTGTTTTGACAACAATGACATGGGTCCATCTTCTTTCCATAGCGCATTGTGCTAATCGTTGTTTGGACAACAATGACATGAGTCCATCTTCTTTCCATAGCGCATTGTGCTAATCGTTGTTTGGACAACAATGACATGAGTCCATCTTCTTTCCATAGTGCATTGTGCTAATCGTTGTTTGGACAACAATGACATGAGTCCATCTTCTTTCCATAGCGCATTGTGCTAATCGTTGTTTGGACAACAATGACATGGGTCCATCTTCTTTCCATAGCGCATTGTGCTAATCGTTGTTTTGACAACAATGACATGGGTCCATCTTCTTTCCATAGCGCATTGTGCTAATCGTTGTTTGGACAACAATGACATGAGTCTATCTTCTTTCCATAGCGCATTGTGCTAATCGTTGTTTGGACAACAATGACATGAGTCCATCTTCTTTCCATAGCGCATTGTGCTAATCGTTGTTTGGACAACAATGACATGAGTCCATCTTCTTTCCATAGTGCATTGTGCTAATCGTTGTTTGGACAACAATGACATGAGTCCATCTTCTTTCCATAGTGCATTGTGCTAATCGTTGTTTAGACAACAATGACATGAGTCCATCTTCTTTTCATAGCGCATTGTGCTAATCGTTGTTTGGACTATGTTAATGCTGTTTTTTTATTTGGGACTTTTTGTTGGGATAATGTTTTATAGGAATCACAAGTGTGTTTTCATTGTATGTCTATGTGCGGAGAATTGGATCAACTTTCAGTTCATTAAATGAACAAGTGATAATGTTAAAACGCTTCTTTCAGATTTTTCTTTCTAGGCTTCTTGTTCTAAAATGACAAAATCCTTTATTCCGGTCTATGTTTGCATTTCCCTGAAATGTCCATGAAATCTTACAAAAAACCCTTTTAAGTTCATCGAAATAGGAACATGTGTCTTTAATTCAGGGGTCAACAGATGTGGAAAGCGCTGAAGTGAGGTTTATAAACAAATAAATCTTATGTCCAATCTTACATCCAATCCTCGAAATGAAGCACTAAAACCTAGTTGTGTGGATGCGAGATGTCAGTTTTTGTTTAGTGATAGTTTGAATGTCTTGTTTTGCTCATATATATTCACCCCAATCCCTTTGTAGCAACAGGGCTAATCAAATCAAACATTATTTAGTATTCTTATCTCTGTAATGGACAAAGAAAAGTTTGCTCTACGAAGAATAATAAACTCTTCACTTATTCTTCCTTTTTCTTGATCCTTTTTTAGCATACTGATATCTTGTCAATATAAATCAAACTTAGACAGGCGGGAGTACCAGATATTTGAAACGTAGGAACTGGAACAGATTTTAATTTCAAAACCAAAATCTTGTGTTTAAAAATGTAGTTTATTAATCATATGCAACATAGGATTTGTGGAGAAATAGAGATGCGAATGGAGAGACATGGATAGCTAGAGAAGACCGGCGGCAACGGGGGTAGGTGGGGAGGGATAGGGGGAGAGGAATACTTCGAGAGAAAGTTGACTCCACCAGATTCTAGGTATTGGTCAAACGTTGGCAATAAAATATAAACACGAGTTCAGTCTGAACATAACCAAAAATACCAACAAAAAAAAAAACCTCCTCCTATTCTTGTGTTATTTTTGATAGGAGATTCGTACCATAATGACTGTCAGATGTAACTTCAAACCACATAGAACTGTTTCTATCCCTTTCTAGACGCACCGAAAAATGAAGAACATGATTTATTTAAATTGTATCTGATTATATTATGATATATTTTAACTAAAAAAATAAACCCTAATGTTTATCCTTTCTACTTCCCATCTCTACTTCACTTCTCTACCTCTACTTCACATCTCTACCTCTACTTTACTTCTCTACTTCACATCTCTACTTTTATTTCACATCTCTACTTCACATCTCTACCTTTACTTTACAAGTCTACTTCACATCTCTACCTTTACTTCACATCTCTACTTCACATCTCTACCTTTACTTTACAAGTCTACTTCACATCTCTACCTTTACTTCACATCTCTACTTCACATCTCTACTTCACATCTCTACCTTTACTTTACAAGTCTACTTCACATCTCTACCTTTACTTCAAATCTCTACTTCACATCTCTACCTTTACTTTACTTCTCTACTTCACATCTCTACCTTTGTTTCACATCTCTACTTCACATCTCTACCTTTACTTTACAAGTCTACTTCACATCTCTACTTCACATCTCTACCTTTGTTTCACATCTCTACTTCACATCTCTACCTTTACTTTACTTCTCTACTTCACATCTCTACTTCACATCTCTACCTCTACTTTACTTCTCTACTTCACATCTCTACCTTTACTTTACTTCTCTACTTCACATCTCTACCTTTATTTCACATCTCTACTTCACATCTCTACCTCTACTTCACATCTCTACTTCACATCTCTACCTTTACTTTACTTCTCTACTTAATGTCTCTTACTTAACTTCTCTACTTCACATCTCTACCTTTACTTTACTTCTCTACTTCACATCTCTACCTTTACTTTACTTCTCTACTTCACATCTCTACCTTTACTTTACTTCTCTACTTCACATCTCTACCTTTACTTTACTTCTCTACTTCACATCTCTACCTTTACTTTACTTCTCTACTTAATGTCTCTACCTTTACTTCACATCTCTACTTCACATCTCTATCTCTACCTCTACTTCATATCTCTACCACTACTTCATATCTCTACCTCTACTTCATATCTCTACTTCATATCTTTACTTCATATCTCTACTTCATATCTCTACCTCTACTTCATATCTCTACCTCTACTTCATATCTCTACCTCTACTTCATATCTCTACTTCATATCTCTACCTCTACTTCATATCTCTACCTCTACTTCATATCTCTACTTCATATCTCTACCTCTACTTCATATCTCTACTTCATATCTCTACTTCATAACTCTACTTCATATCTCTACCTCTACTTCATATCTCTACTTCATATCTCTACTTCATAACTCTACTTCATATCTCTACCTCATATTTCTACTTCATATCTCTACTTCATATCTCTACTTCATAACTCTACTTCATATCTCTACCTCATATTTCTACTTCATATCTCTACTTCATATCTCTACTTCATATCTCTACCACTACTTCATATCTCTACTTCATATCTCTACTTCATATCTCTACTTCATATCTCTACTTCATATCTCTACTTCATATCTCTACTTCATATCTCTACTTCATATCTCTACTTCATATCTCTACTTCATATCTCTACTTCATATCTCTACTTCATATCTCTACCTCTACTTCATATTTCTACCTCTACTTCATATCTCTACTTTATATCTCTACCTCTACTTCATAACTCTACTTCATATCTCTACTTCATATCTCTACTTCATATCTCTACCTCTACTTCATATCTCTACTTCATATCTCTACCTCTACTTCAAATCTCTACTTCATATCTCTACCTCTACTTCAAATCTCTACCTCTACTTCACATTTGATTCACGCCGTTAGCTTTACTCCTTTATCTCTCCTTTTACCTCTTTTTCACATTTCTATAGCTCATAACTATCTTTCTTGTACTTTACATCTCTACTTCACATCTCTCCTTCTGCGGGCCACAAGTTGAACAATGTGTAGATGATAGTTTTATTTTGATACTTGCTAATGCTACTGGAATTCTATTATAGAATGATATACTATGAAGTAATATATATTTGAATAAACTATTTGTTTGATCGTGTCATTTGATGTCTGGCTATTCTAAACTAACTTTTGAAAAAGCTTGTACCGCTTGAAAGGGGTTACACTTTTTGACCCCCTTTCGTAAGATTCTTTTTCAAACTGCTTCTGTCTTGTTTGGATAGTACATCCCAGACGAGAAATGAATGGCGTCGTCCTTTTTAACTGCTGGCTGATTTTCAGTCCTAAAGACCTAGCCTTTTGTGCAATGCTCTGGATAATCCGCCATCTCGCATAGTAAGTAGTTCTCAAGACATTTCCAACGTTTTCAAGAGCCCTCAGATTGAGTGGTTAGAATACATACAGGGCTGTTGCAATATCACGAAACATTTGAGTTTTGTTTGGAGAAAAAAAACGGTTTGATATTGTTCATGTCTTTTGTCTCATCAAAGTTTTGATTGAGTTGTTCTTATAGAGACGGTAACATATAGTAACTTTTAGTTTTTCTTGACTGTACTTCATAGACCCGTCTACTTTTACTGTTGAGAGGTGAAAGTCTGAAGGGGTAACCCTGGCACGCTTCAGCTAGGGTCTCGAAGGCGCCGTTCGTGTTCGCTATAAAGTTATTCAACTTGTTGTCCGTGATTTATGGCCACGCGTCTTCTTCCTTAACTGCTGGTCATGTATCCATGTAACTCTTCTCAAGGACCTCGCCATCCAGTTCTCGAAGGAGCCGAACTTAGAAATACGGTTTAATTTGGAATTCAGTTTTTCCTAATCGGACCACTTATTACGTATATTTTACATGTAACAAAGTAAATGTATCAGATAAAACCAAAGCTAAATCATCTAAAAATACAGCCTGCTGTTCTATGCTGTATGTACTTTTATATATTGTGTCGCGATGACCCAAGCTAAATGTAAACCACTATCTTATCTAAGAATGAACATTGCACATGGGTGTGGGAGCCTTTGTCACAGGTGAATATTACCAGGGGCTATCACAGCGAGCTGAAGAACAACGAATACTACGCTTTATGATTTGGAGAAACGTAAGCTTACATCTGCCTTTTTTTTAAAACACGATAACCATCGCTAAGCGAGACAGACATTATATTCTAATGTAGTACTTTGGCTTGCTGTAGTGGACATGAAAGATAACGGTAGGAACAAGGAACTTCAGAGTTGGTTTTGAACGCCCTGTAAATGTTTTACATCTTTCAAAGGGAATGAAGGAAAATGACGTACTGTTTTTTTTTTCTATCTTATCATTTGCATGTTGAAAACGCTCTAGTTTACTAGGTGAGATCTTTGAGGCTACTTTTCATATTGGTCTTGTGATGCTCACTTTGGAAGCCTCTATCGCACTTCTCTGTCTAGCCTCTGACTGCCTCTTTCCTCAAGCAAGCTATGTAAAATTATTTGACACACTTCACCATCTTTCTATCACATTATATTTGTATAGATAGAGTTATTTTGAAGAAGGACACTTCGGTTTGAAATGTTTTACTTTTGGATTTTATACAGAGAGATAAAATATTTACAAAAACATTTTTTCATGCTGATACATTTTTTTTACTTCTCTGAGTCTATTGGTTATAATAAGAAAGTTACTTTAAGGCATTGCAATAGTTTGAAATCAAGCACTATTATTGCAAATGTTCTCAGCATAAATTTTTTGCTTATCATTTGTGTGTTGTTGTTGTGGTTGTTGTTTTTATTGTTTTGTTTTATTGTTATCGTTCATTTTTTTTATTGGACCTAATTTTTGTAACAATTCCTTATTTACCTGTCTCTAAGCAAGGTAGCATGGCTCTAAATCATGAAATCAAACTTGCATTATTGGATTAAGATAGTAGCTTAGAGTTCCACAAAGAAAGATAACCTTGACTCTGTGATTGAATCTCTCTTTCAAACGTTTCTTTCGCGGTTAGTCGCCAAAGATATCTAGATATCCAAGTCTTTAGGAAAGTGAAGACGGTTGTCGCCAAAGATATCTAGATATCCAAGTCTTTAGGAAAGTGAAGACGGTTGGTCGCCAAAGATATCTAGATATCCAAGTCTTTAGGAAAGTGAAGACGGTTGGTCGCCAAAGATATCTAGATATCTAAGTCTTTAGAAAAGTGAAGACGGTTGGTCGCTAAGGATATCTAGATATCCAAGTCTTTAGGAAAGTGAAGACGGTTGGTCGCCAAAGATATCTAGATATCCAAGTCTTTAGGAAAGTGAAGACGGTTGGTCGCCAAAGATATCTAGATATCCAAGTCTTTAGAAAAGTGAAGACGGTTGGTCGCTAAGGATATCTAGATATCCAAGTCTTTAGGAAAGTGAAGACGGTTGGTCGCCAAGGATATCTAGATATTCAAGTCTTTAGGAAAGTGAAGACGGTTGGTCGCCAAAGATATCCAGATATCCAAGAAAGTAGGTCATATTATATCAAATTTAACTCTTTATAGTGGGTGTTTAATAAAGCTGACATAATTATATTATTTTTCTCAGACCTACTCCATACCGTCACGTCTCTAATCATTGACCGAAGGCCAAGGCTACCCCCTATCCATTTACACATGAACAATTACTGACGACTTTGGCCTAGCATCCCTGGCCATTTCGCAAACTGGCTTTTTTCTGCTGTACATTGTTTCCTAAAGTGGGGTACGTGTACCCCATGGGTACGGGAAGACTTTGTGGGGATACGCGTTGCACCTCATTAACCATGCTGATTTTTAAAAAATACCCATTTATTATGTTCATTCTGCTCATAGATGTAAGACGAGTGCTACTCAGCGTTACAAAAGGGTTGTCGTACTTTAACATAACAAAAACCATGTTACATCTAAAGCTTTATTACACTGAATGACAAACCACTACACACATAGTAAAGATCACGACACGAAATATAGTCAGTACACTGTCTTACAAATGTAAACAAACACTAAGGAGGGGGGCAATTGAATAAACAAATTCACGACAAGTGTACACTTTAGTCAAAAGTTTGCGGAACACTGCTATATGTATGTATAGCATATATATATATATATATATATATATATATATATATATATAGACAGACAGACAAACATAGTGCTGGCATTTTGAAAGTTGTAGTTTCCCGAGTCAAAGCTTTGCCATGAATGGTACATTACTGGACATTTTCTTTGATTCTACATCTATAAAGGAAGGAGGAGACTGCAGTTTTATCTGCATTATCACGTGATACAAATGTTTGGGAGGTAATTATTCTGTCGTATCCAGATTCACTTAACTAATCTCGGGCACCAGTGTCTTTGGCTCTGATTAGGAAAGATTTGTTAACACTTCTATTAACATTAGATTTCCAGTGAAGACGTGAAGTGTTTCTAGTAATCCTAAAGTAGTAGCCAAGGTGCACATCTTCTTATCTTATATAATACAGACGTTACTTCAAAAAAGATGATTACATCCTACGTCCTACATCAGGTTTTGAGGATAGACTACTTTTAGACAAGACACTATAATTGCACGAATAAACTATTGGACAATATAATGCTTAGATATGTGAAAAGTGTTTGATTGATATTATTTTTAATATTAACATAAAACACTTCTATTATCTTTTTTCCCCTTCATTTGCAAATATTTATATTACAAATAATGCAAATTAGTTTTAAAAGCAGTTTATTCAAAAGTAAAATTAGCATTTTCTCAGCCAGCAATCATATAATTTATCCCCCCCCCCTTTAAAAAAAAAAAAAGTATCATAACTGATGAGCTTGCTATTTCTTGTGCTGGATCCACCATTTCTACTCCCTCTCATTGTAAGCCGTTCTCAATACTACAACGTGTCCATTCTGTTGCACTTGTCTGGACTCCTAATAGAACATCTGCCAATCATTGAGCGGCTCTACACCGTGGGACATGAGGCGTGAAATATCACACGGTCACATTCTCTTCACTTCTGCAGCTGCACTCGTGGACATGTCTCCGGCCTGCCACCATGGCTGAGGGCTTCATTCCTGTAGAGATGTCAGCCAAATTTAGGGTCTCTTGTAGTTACAGTATTTCCTTAGCTTGCGATTCTATTGAGACATTCATTGTGCTAGTGCAAGGTGTGTTAAGTTGGTTATTACTGTTACACTGAGAGGGCGAGACACGCTCTACGTATGACCTCGCGTACTACATCTATATGCTAGTTGTCAATGTTGGTGGGTTTTCTAAAAATGTGAAGATACCTTGATTTGTCATCTAAGATTTTCAAGGATAACAATATAAGTATCTAGCTTTTTGGTGTCTATGGTGTTGGTGAGCGAACTAGTCTTAAAGATAAATGATTATCAAAGTTATCAACTAATTCGCTTGTAGCGCAAAGTAATTTTTTGTTCTATTTATTTACCATTAGTGACCTTTGACTATAGCATCCTTCACTTTGTTGATCTAGTCTTTTTATTTCAGAAATTCTCACAATCTTCTTTTCATGTTCTTACGTTTTTCTTTAGCTTCCATTATACCGCTACCATATTTCTTCCTATCGTTTTCTTTCTTTTCTCTATCGCTGTATTTTATTGTAAACGTCAACATAATCTTAAGAATCCTGTGTAAATAAAGAGCAGAGTACTGTGATTAACTTTGAATGTGAACATCTCCATTTGTCAGCTCCTTAGTTTTATGACCAGATAAACTGCGATATAAATAAGCGAATACTAGTTTCTGATCCAGTAACATCGTGAAAGTATTTCTTGTACTGGCACTGAACACAAAGGATCAATGGAAACTTGTCAAGATTTGAACCCTACCAACTTCCAGTCTTTGTCTTAGCCTGTTGTTCCAGGTGAGATCACATACATCAGTGATGTGCTACATAACAATAGCTTTGTGTGATTGGCCGTGAGAATGTTTATGTAACGTGCGTCTGTCGGCCATGTTAATCCTGTCACCTGCCTTACCACAACGTGCAAGACACGGCCCGCCTTATGTGTCCTCTATTGGTTTCATCCCTCTCATTATTCAGTAGAACGTGACAACTGTTACTACACAAATGGCGGGCGTTGATTAGGTTTTGAGTTCAGTAATTATGCCCCTACAACGGTTTAGTTAGACTAATTGTCTAGCGCTTCAACCTAATGGCTGAATCACCACATTTAGAACAGCCCTCTCCCAAGTCTTGATTTGTCTTTAACATTGTATCGCATAAGTTGGGCAAGGAAGTAGTCAGCATCTAGATGGACAGTGAACAGAAGAATTCAGTCTCTGGCAACTAAGTCAATGTCTCCATTGTTTTTTTTTTTTAACTTAGTCTCTTAAATAAAACCAAATCCTAAAAATTGTCTTTAATTTTGCGATATTATCTTTAAGGTACTACTCTTTAGATACGATGTTTTTCTGGTATAGTTGACAAATGGCTTCAGTTGCAGCTGACAAATCTTTTCCAAACCGACCCACCACATAAAGTGGATCAAAGAAATGCTAGAATCAGGTTGAGATCTTTTGTTTGTCTAGAATGGACTCTCTTGTCCCAGTACTTTGCCTCCATGCCTTATATTCCCCATCTCTTGACTTGTGTACACATCGTGCATCAGATTGTTGGACAGGGCAAATTCGATTGGGAAATTCCACAACTGTATTCTCTTTCGAGGCAGCCTCAAGAGATCTAGACACATACACTGAAACTTTAAAACTAACTCTCTCTCTCAGTCACACACATACACACAGTGGAATTCAAGCTGTGTTGTTGATAACGAAACTGGCCATGTCGGCACTAATGGTTGCTAAACCTTGGTACCATTTCTGTGACTTGTTGCCCCCAACGTCCCACACTATCTATATCCCGGTGCTAGCAGAACAAAACATAAGCAATCCATGTCCAATTCAATAGTGTCTGTTCAGCTATCTATCATAATGCGGAAAACTCTTCAGCGCCAGTGATACTTCTGTCTGTTACGAACAAGCGAACTACTGAATTTCTATGTTAAAAAATGTTTCTTTATATTTTAAAATTCAATTTGCTTTGAGGACAGGAATTGAGATTAAAGAGAACTTGTGATTTTGAAAGAATTTGTATTTCTTCGCAAAAGTGACTTCAACAGTGCCTGTCTATACAGCTCTGTCGCTAATATAGTAGTAATGCAGTAGTTGTGTTCAGATTGTGAGAAAAAGATGTGAATGAAAGATGATCATAAAAATGACATCGATCTCTTCCGATAGAACTTTAATAAGCACGTCTTAAAGTGGTTTTTACTTCATGAGTACAAGACACTAATCTGCTTCTTTACAATCGGTTTGTATTGAATTTCCCTTATCAATCGTTACCAGGTAGCCACAAACTACTAGCATCATTTAAAGCTCCCTCCCTCCCCCTTCCTCTCTCCATTATTTCATGTTTTCAGTTCATTGATTAGATTACAGCCTTTTTTTTTCTACACCTATCTAAATCTTCTAGATTGCATGTACACCTATGTGTAGGTCTGGATCTAGTCGTAGAAGTAAAATAGTTTCATTCATAGACTAGCTTCCGCTATATTGATTTTGCACTATTGATCTTGATCTAGATCTATATAAATCTATATCTAGATATGATTGGTAACATATAATTAGTGTCTAGAATAGGTTTAATCTTTAAATTATTCAAAGGTCATTGTTTAGATTAAATAATTTTAAAATTGTTTTTGAATTGTTAAGTTCGATTTTCATCTGGGTTCCATTTATGATCTATACCTAATTTGATTCTAGTTTGACTTCGCCATGAAGAATCCCTTTTATGTACTTACAAGTGAAGACAATATTCGGATCGAAAATCTTTAACAAAAATTAAACAAGGTTACAAAGACAGTTTGTGTGGAAACAAACTCAAAATCGGCCCCCGAAGTGGTCCTTGAGTCTTCAAAAGGATTCGAACACGGGACTTCCAGTTCCAAGTGCTTTACTCCTCAGCCACAGCATGTCCATATATTTATTTATCGTACACTTATATTATTTAAAATAATAGTTATTAACCTTACCTTATCCATACATTCAAAATTAATGACTTAATACATGTAATAAAGAGAAACTAAAAAAAAAAAAAGATTTATTCTTCTTACAAAATTAGATAAATTGGCAACCCGAAATAAAAATTCTTGACCGACTTTAGGTAGTGAGCTAGCTAGAAATGACTTGACAAGACTTTCCCCTCACAAATAAAAATTAATAACTCCATTGCCATTTGTCTTACAAACTAGATCTATATCTAGAGTTAGATCTAGAACTATAAACCTATAGTATAGTCTAGAATTAGATCTAGAATCTTGATATAGAATCTAGATCTAGACTAGAATTCGCATGACTTTACACGTGTAATCTTAAAATTACTAGACCTAGGCCAATGTTATGATCAGGAATAGTAGACCTTTTTATTTTGGTATCCTGTTCGTATCCGATTTACTTCTTAATGCGGTACTAGTGTTTACATAATAATTAAATTTGGACCCCTAAGCTGTCAGAAGATAAGCTATTGCCATAATAATTCAAATTTTGTTCAAATTATTAATACATTTATAATATTTATATTATAAATATACGTAGATCTGGGCTCTATTTAGTCTTATTGAAACTGTCAAGTGTATAATGAGGATATGTCAAAACTGCGCGCTACTAAAGTAGTTCGTTTTGTTATTAACTAACAAATAAAAATCTTTTTTAAAAACTAAATTTCAATCAGTATTTTATGCCATGAGTTAATAAATGGAAAAATATATTTTATAAATAATACATTGATACTTTTTCCATTGTGACCTTAGATGCAAATCTTTTGTACTAATAAGCGAATCTATGAATGAAGCTTGAGTTATTAATGATTGACATCCTTGACCTATTCAAACAAAAATTACCTTCCCTGAAGTTTTTCATTGAAAAGTGGTGTATTTTTAGCGGCCCCCGAAAGGGGAAAAGACGCTATTAGTTTTGTGCGAAATGTCTGACCGTCTGTCCGTCCGTACTGTTTAGATCTCGTAAACTAGAAAAGATATTGAAAATCCGACATCACAATATTTTAGACCATTCAAAGTTCTGATGCAACGGCTACTTTTTTTTTTATGAAAGCGAAAAATCTAATTTTTAAAATCAGTTATGCAAGCAGTTTTTTAAAGAGAAAAAGCTAATTAGTATGCATTATAAGTTAGACCTAATTTAAAATGAATAGTGATCTTATAAATTTCATTTTTCTGAACATTTTTTTATTGCGGAATTTTTTTTTTTTTTTTGGAGGATTCGAATAAGAGATTGAGCCTTTTCAAAACAATAAGATCAATTATAAGACATCAGTTAGGCCAGGGGAGGCGTGGTGGCTGAGCGGTAAAGCCCTTGGCTTCCGAACCGGGGTCCCCCGGGTTCGAATCCTGGTGAAGACTGGGATTTTCAACTTAGGAATCTTTGGGCGCCTCTGAGTTCACTCAGCTCTAATGGGTACCTGACATTAGTTTGGGGAAAGTATAGGCGGTTGGTCGTTGTGCTGGCTACATGACACCCTCGCTAACCGTAGGCCACAAAAACAGATGAACTTTACATCATCTGCCCTATAGACCACACGGTCTAAAAGGGGAACTAGTTAGGCCAGGTTCACATCTAACTTTACATTCACTTACACCTATCCTTTGATCTGCGGGACCGTTGGGGCACTACACAAGATCTGTTAACCTTCTTTCTCCATTCTTATCTCTCATTTGTCTTTGATATAATTTCATTTGGATGTTCTTTCTGAAAATATTGAAGCCTGCCTGGGTGGACCTCTTCGGGGGCCGATTTTGAGTTTGTGTTTCCACACAAACTGTCCTTTGTAACCTTGTTTTTTTTGTTTTTTTTTTTTTTTGTTTGAAAAATCTGCTTGCATGGATAATTTCTAAAATTAAACGGATCACTTTCAGGAAAAAAAGTAGTCGTTGCATCAGAACTTTGAATGATCTAAAATATCATGATGTCCGATTTTCATTTTCTCTTCAAGTTTCTGAGATCTAAGCGGGACGGACAGAAAAACCACATAAAACTAATTAGCGTCTTTTTCCCCTTTCGGGGGCCGCTAAAATAAAAGTAGGAATTTTTTTCTAATTACGGTAATTAATGAAGGAAAAAAATAAATTTAATAATGAGTCATTAATATTTTCCATTGTTATCTCAGGTGCTAATTTTTGTGAACAGGCGCGAATCCATTAATGAAACCAGAGTTATCAAAAGTCTATAACCCATTTTAAGGACTTACCTTACCTGAATTTTTTAAGATGAAAAAAAAAAAGATGTATTTTAATGAACAAAATCGCTTACATAATTATTTTTTTAAACAAAGTTTGAGATGAGTTTGACGGGAGTTCGGACAGACAGATCGCACAAAACTAATAGCGGCTTTTCCCCTTTTGTGGGCCGTTAAGAAATTGAATAATTTCACAATATGATACGTTTGAGGAACATAAACAAACAACAAAGAAGCTATTGTGTGAATGAAGAAATTCGATGCTATCTTATTACATTGACATTTGATGTGCTTTGACATTTCGTTCGTGTTCATAAAGATGATTAGATCTAGATTTCAAAAGCTGGCCCGAGTCAGTTTCAAAATAGAATTTTGAAGATTAGAATGTACTGCACCAGTATACACATCTTATGTTTGCACTTTTAACCCAGGGCGGATTGGATATCTAAATCGGCCCTGGCATTACCCTACAATCACATATTGAGTGCCTGGTCTTATATAAAAAGATTATTCATCGAACACATGCGTATGTGGGTATAAGTAACTTAATACATTTCTAAATGTATATCTTGATGTATTATATAGAATACTACAGTGTTTGTCACACTTCTACACTACTCACCCGCATAGACTAAAAATGTAAGATCACTTCCCCCCCTCCCTCCGTTTATATAGGTAGGTTTCAAGGGTAGAGCTGTACGCTTCCCTGGTGTGGTATCATCAATTCGTTCACCTTACATCTACACTACACTATGTCTCATAGAAAGAAAGTCGGTCAAGGATGGGACCCCGATATACTGGCGTGTGAGAAACATTCCAGTCGAAAGAGAATGCTGGTTGGAAATGGACTTGTTCTTAGTAGGATTATTCTCCTGATTAACTAGGAGTCATCGTTGGCTTTGTTCATGAACAGAACGACGTCAGGCCCACGAAAGAAAAACTATAGAATTGCGTTGGCGAAAAAGTATTGAAAGTCTTTCAAAGGAGTGTTTTAAATCCTTCTTGTTGTAGACGCTACTATTCTATAAGTACAGGATCTCATTATACAGTCACCTAGAGCATGTTCATACTCAGTGAATTCTAGAGAGCTATAAAAATGTTTGTTATTAACGTGGTTTGTAAATCGCATAGTGTGTCTGAGGAATTAAAGCTCATCAGAAGAATGTTTTATGAAGATACTGTTATGACTTTTCCATGCGCACCACCATGCAGGCTAGTGCAGAGATGCGCACTTTCTAGTAACCAGACTAGAACAGGATGTTGACATTAAGAGAAAACGATTTCCGCCCAAGTAGAGAGCCAATATGGAGATGCTGTGCTCAAGGCAGTTGCCCCTTTGTGTTTGTCATGTCTCCGTGTAAATAAACGTCTATGTCTCGTTGAGTTGCCTCCCTGACAGTTATTACAATATTATTCTATTAGAACGAAAAATGTGTTCAGCTAGTGTTTGCGTATAAAGTCTGTCAAAGATCTTTGAGGAAAAGGTATCTGAGGGATAATCAGGCAGCACCATTTTAAAATTTTAAAGAAAATATCCTACAATCTTTTACTTGCCTTACTGTCACTCAAAGCAGTTTATTCGTTGGAGGCCCTATGCTCATAAGGCCAGTCCACCCCTGCTTTGAACTTAGTGAAGACAGATTTTTTGAATTTTTTAGAACAGTAGAAACTAAAACAATGGTATCAAGCGCTCATGGTTCTAACAAATGCGTCCAAGGGTGACTGTGATTGTTTCATTACTTGTAAACATACTTAGAATAGAACAATACACGTGACCTGTTGTGTCTGCACAGTTATCCTGTAGTGGACAACTAACTTTGAAAATAACAAATACAAGTCATCCCTTGTCTGTAGTGGACACCTAACTTTGAAAATAACAAATACAAGCCAGCCCTAGTCTGAAGTGGACATCTAACTTTGAAAATAACAAATAAATTTATTTTTTTTCACCGCATATTTCCATTTGGATGACACATTAGACTGGTGTCAATACCTAATATCCGCTTGTTCATTTCATTTGATTTAGTGATCATTAGCGTTCAAATCAACATTCATATCCCTTCTCTTTGTGTCTTAGCGGGAAGAGACTATTGACTCTTTTTTTTCCATTGTTTTTGCTTTGCGTTTTTTTTTAAATTGGTTCTCTTGAGCTGATATTTGTTTCCTGACTCGGCCCCTATTCAGCAGAGGGATGTACTTTAATCAGTATGAAGGCCACGGTTCCCGTACGTCCAACTGCAGACTCTTGTTTGAAGAAGAAGTAGGCCAAAGGAAGAAAAAAGTTGGCACAGAAAAAGAAACGGAAAGAAAGAAAAGGTCTTGATTAAAGTGCGTCTTTCCATTTCTTTTTAGAAGTAAGGTTTTTTTGTTTTTTATTGTGTTCTGTTGAAAGCATTTAAAGATGATAAGAATGTTTTCTTATTAAGATACCTGGCCCCCCTAGCTAATAGCGATGTAGAGAATTGGCTAGTGGTAACAAACACATTTCTTTAGGATCAACTGAGAAGTGATTGGGGGGGGGATGCTTTTAGTTTCCAGAGGCCATCATTGAAGTAGTTCATCAAGTTGTTCACTGAGTGGCTCTCTTTAACGAAGGATTTCCCCCCCCTCCCCCCCCCCCCCCCAACAAAAACAAAAAGTTCCGAGGGCGATATTCATTTACATTTCATCGCTTATTGGCTCTCTTCAAAGTCATTCCAACAATAGTGAATACAGCTCAGTAGTAATCAAAATCAAAGTAATTAAAAACAAAAACTGATGAAGGATTATGACATACATACCCGCGAGCTGCAGTGGCTAGTACCAACCAGTGGGATTGAGTTTTCGGTAGCCTTTTTTTCTTCTCTACGTATAGCACAACTATGTCAGTCTCTTTCTGCTCTTGCTGCGGCAATGTTCCGCGAGTACTTGAGGATGAGATATTCCTTTGTAAGACTGACAGCTTCAATTGTTATCTTTTGAGATCCAATGGTATGACTAGATCCACGTTCACACTTAGGACCAAAGTTGAACCTTTTGTCTGTAGACCTTAATGTTTTCATTGAAGCATTTTGACGTCATGATCAATGATGTCTGTGCAGGAGAACATAAGGCCAAACTATTTGTACTCTCTGTTCTCTGGCTTCGTTTTGATCTATAGGCCCTTTCTTGTTCACGTTCTTGAATACTATTTATCAAATTATATATATTGTTATAAACCTGGTGGTGGCACAGATGGGGGTAGTGGTGTGAGTGTAGTCAGCCGACGCAAATCGCCCCAGGCCAGCGCTAGACGAGCGGTCAACCGTGACGAGTTACGACAGTCAGCCGAGACGAGTGTCAACACGGCGGTCCGGGAAGGATCAACGTCGTGAACAGAGCTCAGGAGCGTCACAAGAGTTGTAGTCATCTGACCACCTAGAAACGTCGAGCGGCGTTCTGTCCGGTTCGAGAAGGCCAGTAGGGACCCTATATAAGATCGGAGGTGTCGCAGTCAAGACGGTTCACGGCAGGGGTTCAGAGCCCGGTTCACTACAGTCCGGTCGACTACAGCACAGTTCAGCGGTGTGGTTCTGTACGGAGCATTACGACGGTTCAGTGCGGAGTACTGTCAAGTACAGTTGAGACGACTGGCATCTTGATCTTGGTCTGCGACCGAGTCCGACACAACGAGCCTAGTGTGTGAAGTCAGTCCTGAACTGTTGAACCCAGTGCAAGCCCGGAACGAGACGGAGAGGCCAGTGCAAGAGTTGATACGGCGGAACGGTGTTATCGGAGAGATATTTGTACAGTGTACGTGTTGCCAATTGTACAGTATTGGCTGTTATTTATTCAACTATTAAAGTGTTACGTTACTCTGGAGCCCTGAGTTGTCAAGTTCTTTACGTTGGTGGTGTATGGTACAGTTTGCAGAGAGCCTGGATAGTGAGATTCGTAACAATATATTATATATAGTGTCCTTGCTTGGATTTTGTGTGTTGCCTGTTTGCTACTACATGACTTATTCTAATGCGAGTCCGAACACATCCAAGGAACACAATTCACTATAACATACTTGATAAAGCTTATTTATTTACAGATGAGGATGATCTTCTTGTTTATCTGTCCGTCGTTTAATTAGCGGCCTATTCACTATCCATCTCTCTACAAGCCCGAGCCATATTCTTCTCCTTTCATGTACCGTATCCTGCAACGTCATTCGTCTGTCTGATCCGTCCCGAGACATGACGTTAAACTGCGCTCCTCTTTCCTTAGCACTTTTGGAGCTCAAAAGTGCCCTACTTCTTTTCTATCATTGTGTCTGCCTCCTCTTTTCCTAAGTCTGCCTTCATTGATCATCACACTGTCTCCTTAACTTTAAATTCTCACTACGTCCTAGACCAGTCCGTTTGCCGTGGACTGCGACGGGTAAGGGGGGATAAAGAGATCCTGGTGTTTGAGTGGTGGCTATCTGAGGATAAACCACAACAACACAATACTTTGGCTCCAAGTTCCCCTAGACCTGAGACCCAGATGGCCCGCTCTGGGTCAACCGGCTGGTCATGCCGAGCTACCAGCATAGGTCGTCGACCTATGCTGGAGGGCGGTGGCTGGAGGGTCAATCAGGGAGCTGCTGTATCGGACACATGTCCGATGTAGCAGCTGACTGAGTATAGCACCTGTGTAGCCCTGGCGGGCTCATTCTGGACATCCGAATGGCCCGTCCCCCTGTTGGACTCGATGGCGGGTGGGGAGCACAGGTGCCGAATTAACCAAAATATATATGGACAAAAAAACACACACAAAACTACTTGCCCCAGACCTATGTCTGGGCAAGAAACGACGAATTGACGATAAAAAAGAGGAGGTCCCAAAAAGCTGTGCCACCTGGCCATCATTTCTGGTGGTTAGATGCACAGAGGAGGGAAAAAGCCTGACCAAGTTGAGCCCTTTTATTATCTATAAGGGACTCAAGTCAGTAGTGGGAGAGCCCAAGAGTGTGTCTAAGCTACACAAAACAATGGAACTACTTGTAGAAGTAGACAGCAAGACACACTCTGATGGGCTTTTAAGATGCAGAAGACTCTGTGATCTCCAAGTGGAAGTCATGCCACACAAGAGTCTGAACACCAGCAGAGGTGTAATCAGCTCTAGGGACCTACTGGAATGTTCCGAGAAGGAAATAGTGGAGGGCATTGAAGGAGTCACCCATGCCCGGCGCATTACCAGGCGCAGGGAGGGTGAGGAGGTCAAAACCGCCACTATTATCCTCACATTCGGAACTACACCGCCAGAGTATGTGAAGGCAGGATACCTACGAGTTCCAGTGAGGCCCTACATACCTAACCCCATGAGGTGCTTCAAGTGCCAGGGTTATGGACACGGCGCGGCAGTCTGCAAGAGGAACACTGTGTGTGCCAGATGTGCTGGAGAGGGTCATGAGGACAAGGGCTGCACAGCCCAGTTCAAATGCCCAAACTGTCAAGCTGGCCACTCAGCCTACTCCAAGGACTGCCCTGTGTGGAAACAGGAGGTTGCCGTGCAGGAGTACAAGGCAAGAAACGGATGTACCTTTAGCCAGGCGAAATCGGCTGTACTGGCCCTACCCAAGGGCCAATTCGGCTTGACAAAGACCTACGCCCAGGCTGTTGCTAAGAAAGGAAGATCCATAGCCACACAGACGGACACATTGACCCCACCACCCCCTCCTCCTCCTCCAACTCAGAAGAAAACACCGCCAAAGAACACACCTCTGAAGAAACAAGAAAGCCCTGTTGTCATGCTAAAGAACAGGTTCTCTGTGCTCGCTGATGAGAGCATGGAGACTGAGCAGCATGTCAAAACCAATACTCCGGGAGAACCCGGAGACATCATGTCTGACACAGGTTCTCCTCAGAGAACCCAGCCAGACACCCCAACCTCTACCGAGTTAGAGGTTGACCAACTCCCTAAGGGGAGAAATCAAAGCGGAGAGGATGCCCGAGGTGAGAGAGGAGGAAATAACCTCCGCCCTAACCAGAGGGATCTCCCCTCTCCAGAGAGAAAGACTTCCCCCAAAAGGGGGTTGTCCTCCTCTCCATCCAAACCCAAGAATAAAAATACCAAGGTCACTGGAATAAAGGGAAACCCCTCCGGGGGCCTCCCAAGGCCAAATAGCTCCAAGTAGGTCATCTAGAATAAGCCATGGATTCCAGAATTGTACAGTGGAATTGTAGAGGCCTCAAGGCCAATTACGAGGAAATGCAGCTACTGATGGACTCTGAGACTCCTGTAGCTGTCTGCTTACAGGAAACATTTCTGAAAGATTGCATCAGCTTCCGAAGCTACCGTGCTTACACCAAGAATGTTGAGGATGCAGAGAGAGCATCAGGTGGAGTCTGTATCCTTGTGAAGGATAGCATCCCCCATGAGAGGGTAGAACTACAGACCACACTACAGGCCGTAGCAGCTAGGATAACCCTTCACAAGGTTATCACTTGCTGCAGCCTGTATCTACCACCAGGCGCTCCATTAAACCGAACAGACATGGAGGACCTATTGAAACAACTCCCCCGGCCTTATTTAATCCTTGGGGATTTCAATGCCCATAACACCATGTGGGGATCCAACAATACCGACACAAGAGGTCGTATGCTGGAGGATATCTTCCTCCAACATGATTTATGCATACTTAATGATGCATCACCGACCTACTTGCACCCAGGAACTGGATCATTCACATGCATTGACCTCACCGTATGCGTCCCCGGACTTCTGGACGATTTTAAATGGTCAGTTAGCAATGATCTACGGGGAAGTGATCACTTCCCAATCATCATTACTAACAATCTCCCTTCATTGGGACGAACTCAGCGGTGGAAACTGAATAAGGCCGATTGGGAACAATTCCAAAAAAGATGCTCCGAGGATATCACAGAAAATATCCTCGATGAACAGAACCCAGCTGATACCTTTGCTAGCAAGCTACTAAGTATAGCCAGGAAAGTTGTACCCCTAACCTCTGCAAACCCAAAACGGCCTAGCAAACCATGGTTTGATACAGCTTGCAAAAGTGCTATTGGCGATAGGAAAAAACGACTGGCTGCATTTATAAAGAATCCTTCCCAGGAAAACCTAAAGCTATTCAGGATAGCTAGAGCAAAGGCTAGACAAACCATACGGTCAGCCAAAAGGAATTCCTGGAGAAGTTTTGTCGGCAGTCTGGATGCCAAAACTTCTGCTAGAGCGGTTTGGAAGGCAGTAAGGCGAATCAAAGGGAAAGAATCAAATGCAATAGGGCATTTGAAAAACCAAGGACGAACTGTCACGTCCCCCAGAGAAATAGCTGACTGCCTTGCATCCTCAATAGCAGAAAAATCATCCACTGCACACTACACGCCAGAGTTCCAAAAAGTCAAAACCAGGGAGGAAAGACACCCCATTGATTTCAGGTCAGAGAACAATGAAGACTACAACAAACCGTTCTCGCTTGAGGAACTGAGGGAATCGCTGGACAAGTCACATGACACAGCGCCTGGAGAAGACGAAATCCATTACCAGTTCCTCAAGCACCTTCCCGAACCCTCATTGGCAGTCCTGCTAGGGGTCTATAACTGTGTGTGGCAAACAGGCGCTTTCCCAAACAGCTGGAGGAAAGCCACAGTTATACCGATACCTAAACCGGGAAGAGACGGCTCTGACCCAGCTAACTATCGACCAATAGCACTAACAAGCTGCATCTGCAAAACCATGGAAAGAATGATTAACAGTAGGCTGGTCTGGTACCTGGAAAGGAATAAAGTGATCTCAAACTACCAGTGCGGATTCCGGCAGGGGCGGACAACAACTGACCACCTGGTAAGGCTGGAAGCTTATATTAGAAATGCATTACTCAGAAGAGAACATCTAGTAGCTGTATTCTTCGATATAGAAAAGGCCTATGACACAACCTGGAAACATGGCATTCTACGTGACCTGGCGCTTATGGGGCTTAAGGGACACCTCCCCCGTTTTGTGGAGGAATTCCTGAAAGATCGAAAATTTCAGGTCCGAGTGGGCAACTCCGCTTCTGACACTCATGACCAGGAAATGGGTGTACCCCAGGGCAGCATTCTGTCAGTCACCCTGTTCAACATTAAAATAAATAGCATCATAAATGCGCTGTCCCCTGGCATAGAGTGCTCTTTGTATGTTGATGACTTTGTCATTCTTACTTATGGGAAAAACATGAACACCTTAGAAAGGAAATTACAGTTATGTTTAAACAAAATTCAGGGTTGGGCAAACTATAATGGTTTCAAATTCTCTGACTCCAAAACAGTTAGTATGCATTTTTGTAATCTAAGGGGGCTCCACCCAGACCCTGAACTATTTATACACAAAAAGAAGATCCCTGTCGTGAAAACTACAAAATTTTTAGGCCTCACCTTAGATTCCAAATTTAATTTTCTCCCCCACATTAAGGAACTTAAGAAGAAATGCCAAAAGTCATTAAACATACTAAGAGTACTCAGCCATACGGACTGGGGAGCTGACAGAGATACCTTGCTGCTGCTCTATCGGAGTCTAATTCGATCCAAGCTAGACTACGGATCCATAATATATGGAGCAGCAAGGAAGTCGTACCTAAAAATACTGGAACCAATACAAAATGCTGCCCTGCGTCTCTGTCTCGGCGCGTTTCGTACATCACCTATCCCAAGTCTCCATGTGGAGGCTGGAGAACTCCCCATGGATATAAGAATGAAAAGCTTGCAATGCAGTATATAGTCAAGCTAAAATCCAACCCCACGAACCCTGCTTTTGACTCCATATTTAACCCCACAGAGGTAGAATTATACAATCGAAGGCCTAACGTCATACAGCCGTTGGGCCTTCGAATGAGAGAACCCATCCAAAATTTAACCCCACCCATTGACCAAATCTCTAAAATAGAAACCCCTCAGAATCCTCCTTGGCTAATGAATAAACCCAAATTAAATTTATCCCTCCTTAATTTCAAAAAAGAAAATACAGACCCAAGCATACTACAAGTCCACTTTAAGGAACTGCAGGAGAGCTACGGAGATTGTGGCACCATCTACACAGACGGATCCAAAATGGAGGGAAAGGTCGCGTGTGCCTGCTCCTTTCGGAACAAAACAATCTCCCGTAGACTCCCCGATGGCTGCTCCATCTTTACGGCCGAATTGCACGCAATATTGCTTGCACTTATGGCCGTAAAAGCATCAGAAAGGAGTAAATTTATTATCTGCTCCGACTCCAAATCTGCATTGCAAGCTTTGGGGCGGATGAAGACTGACATTCCATTGGTACATAAGAGCCTGAAGCTGTTGGACCTAATAACAGCCGACCGTAGGGATGTCACCTTCATCTGGGTCCCCTCCCATGTTGGCATTGAGGGAAACGAAGCCGCAGACAGAGAAGCAAAGAGAGCCCTAAATCATGCGGTGTCAGGAACCCAAATTCCCTACTCGGACCTGAGACAAAGTATTGCCTCTGCCACCTATCGAGAGTGGCAGAACCGATGGGAGGCTGAGACTCACAGTAAACTCAGGCAGATTGTGGCGGATGTCAGGTGGCGGCCCACATCTAAGGGTCTGACAAGGCGTGGTAGCACAACCATGTCCAGACTTAGGATTGGCCACACCTACATCACGCACTCTTTTGTACTGAAGAGAGAGGAGCCCCCACTTTGCGAGTACTGTGACTCTCGCCTCACCGTGGAACATATCCTCGTTGATTTCCCCTGATACCAGGATGTCAGGGCGAAATATTTTAGAGCCACTAATCTAAAAACACTATTTAATAATGTCGACCCTGGGAAGGTACTGGGCTTTATTCGGGAAGTGGGGCTATCTACGAAGATCTGGTTTATGAATTTGTGAACATGCACTATTTACATTAGATTTTTACCAAATATTTAAATTTTTACTACCTTTACTATTTTAACTGTGAATAGACCTTGATTTTAATTATATGACTGTATAGAATCTGGCCCTTGTTGTTTAGAGAGAGTTCTTAAGGGACTGCAGGCACGACATGGCCTAAATTGTGCCGATGTGCCTCAAATCAACAAATCAATCTTCGCTCAAGAGTTTGGACGAGAAGAAGAAGTAAAGGAAAGATCACTCTCTTATTTCTGCGGATAGAGTTATCCCACGAACTTCACGAGCCTTGCGTGTAGCGAAGTCATACAGTGTATCATGAAAATTTTATTTCCTACATAGATCACGCTCAATAGCAAAAATTCAAAAACATTTCAATCTATCTACGAGAATTGTTGAACTAAAGTAATTCTTCATTAGTTTGAGGCGCGAGAAGCTTCTTTCACTAGATTACACAATTACGGCAAATGCATAATTCCGTTTTTATTTATCGCCTGTAGGATTGGCATTTTCAATATTGAATGACACCCCAAAAGGACAATTTTTGTCTATATATTTCATGAGATTTAGAGTAGAGTCACTATTGCGGAACAGGCATGTTTGCGGAACAGCTCGTCGAAATTAGTTAAAATTTACTTTATTTTGAAATTTTCTGCTAAACTACTCTAACTGTACTGCGCATGGTCCATTTCTCTCTACATTTTCGATATACAGGTTTTCCTTTAACAGCAGAAAATTAATTTTGACTCCAGGTTAAAGTTGACAGGTGTGGAATCGTCCATTATTTTTCACGTACCAGGAGAACCGCATAGGTCAAGGCTTTAGGCTTTTTAAAAATGATAATGACCCATCACCTGCATGATACACCTAATTTTCGGTTTATAAATGGATGTGAAAAAAAACGTAATTTCATAGCTATTTTTCTGGAATTCAATTTTTTAAAAATTGGGAGGTGTTTACCCAGGTTTTACGTTTTTAAAGATAGTCACAATTGTGGAACACTATGGATGTTATTCATTTGACCTGCGCAATTAGCTTAATATTTACGTAGTGATTTGGATTTTCGGAATTTAAATATGAGTTTGCATTAGTATACATAAATTTAAAAACATTTAGTGAATAATATTAGATATAATATAGAATTTATGATTACCAGACGTCCAGAAAAAAGTAGACAAATCATAATATCAAATATCATATAGACCTATATAATATTAATATAACAAAAAAGAATGTGGAAAATAAACCTTGTAAGGAAAATCAGAGTAGTGTGACGTCAATTACAATTAAAGAAGAGGTAAAGAATCTAAAATGTGAGTCTTAGATCTAATGTGTGTCTTTAGCTTTAATTAAAAAAAAGAAAGTAAATAGTAAGGAGTTCAAGTATTATATAAGACTTTATATAGGCTTTGTTCCGACATTTTTACCGTGTTCCGCAATTGTGACTTCTTAAAAAATCCTGTTCCGTAATTGTGACTGACCATATCTCAGTCGAGTTGAATTTTTAAATTTAAATATGTGTTGAAAAACTAAACAATGTGTCCTTTTTATCGGAAAATGGATGGGCAACGCCTAGGTACTTTTAGTTTTTCCAGAGGTCTAACAATTACGGAGCAAAAAATTCAAAACTAAAAGTAGCTGCAAACTGTTCCGCAATAGTGACTTTATTATATATGAGTTTTCAAAAGATTTTAAATAATTTTCGGAGATTTCCATGACTTTTTCATATATTTTGCAATTTCAGGAGATTTCCAGGAGCTCCTGGTAAATCAGGCGGCCTCGAGAAATCTGTTATAAGTTATAAAATGGTTTAATTTAATAATTTACACCTAGAATTAGCGCGGGTCCTATGAAAGTGTGGGGCCCACTGCGTTCGGATAGGTTGCTGTATAGGCTGGCCCTGCAAAATAGCGGCGTATGCTACGCCGCCGGTCGACTAGTATATATGTCTATTTCTCGGAGAAGCAAATGAAAGCTCATTTCTACAAGAACTGGCGAGTCTTTGGCAATTTATTAAGAGAATGCAAACGGAAAAGAAATCCAGTTCCTATTTCAATGCCACTGTCGCTCTCTGAAAACTGTTGAACTTGCTCAACAACATTACGTTGTCATAGTTTTTTTTTTTTTTTACCCTAGCGAGAGCGTGGGTTTTAGCTAATTGAAAGGTATTTTTCAAGAGGAGTCATTCCCAAGAAAGCTGTGGGTGAAGAATTACAAAAACAAAAAAAATGTTTTGTAGAGCAAGTCACTGTTCTATTTGTTGTATTCGTTTTCCAAGGCTTATGTCTGAAACCGTCAAAAATATGAACCTTGACCCAAAGTAAGAAGTAATCTTGGGAACAATTTTGCGATTTCCCAAACTCTAAGTCTAATGGGTACCTGACCTTAGGAAAGTAAAGGCGATTGCTCGCTCTGCTAGCTACATGACACCCTCGTTAACAGTGAGCCATAGAAACAGATGACCTTTACGTCTGCCCAGTTTACTCTGAAAAGCAAAATATGAGTTTTAATCATCTTGGCTTATTTTGTAAATCTAAATAACTACTACTGTTAATATAGTTCCTAGGGACCATCCTCTAATGTGATTGATACCTGTTTGTGTAGTGTTGCCATCGAGTCCTTGCAACATGCTGCTCTGCGTGTCCGTCCCGAGTCACAAGCATGATACTTCTAATCGGGGAGCCTGGCAGTAAGAGAACCTTAACTAAACAATCGTATCGAAAGGCCACCTGGAAGGTCTTATGTTTTCCCTCGTTCTCGACATATTCAACGCTACATGTTCTTCTCGAGTCATGTGGGGCTTTTGTTAGAGAGAGACATGTTGGTGGTAGAGCTAGTACTAATCATGTATTGAGACTTAAGAAATAGTCAACACATAAAGTATTTGTTTCGGTCATTAGTCATGAATTCTATTTCCGTCAAAACCTGATCGCAATACGAGATGATAATCTTTGGACACTTGATCTATCTAGTCAACGAATGGTCAGTTTTCATGACAAACTGTTAAAGGAAATATGAATGGTTTGCGTGCTCAGGTTAAGCAAGTCTAGAAAGAAAGAGCGCCCAGTGTTTGACAACCTAAGTAGAAAGATCAAGATCTGGTGCGGCATGAAGCATACTATTTTATATCTCGCATTCTAGCTGGCCTTCAAACTATATTCTCTCTTTTGTGTGAACAAGTGGAACTGTCGCAAATACAAATAAACAAGTATTGTAGGTCTCAGTTAATGGTCAATTGAAATGTCTTAGAATGGAGGCGATGAAGGGACATTATTAAGGATTTCGTACCTTAAGTTTATGTCTGCTGTCTCATGGTCACTTATTTTGACAGCCGTGAAGTGTCTTAGCTACTTGGCTGACTTAGGGTAATTCAATTTAAAACTTAAATCTCACCATGGTAACTGTATCAGCTTTTGCTAACATGTCTCGTGGACTAACATGTCTTGTGGATTTATTGATATTTTAATCAGGTCTGGAGTCTACGATAGCGAAACAAATAAGGATGCTGGCAGAGGCTGCAGTAGTTTCTGTAAGAAATAGCAAGCTAGGTAAGCCGAGGAAAGAAGTCCGACACAGCCGTAGAGATAGACGAATGGGAATCGCTCCATGCACCACTATCGGCATGTCTTTCTTACATGAGCACAGTTGTTTTTGAGACTAGTTCCCTTAGGAAACATACACCGTGCTTCGACGCATACATCTAGTGCTTTTAATAGTGCCTTGAACCAATAGAAAAGATGGGTTTAATTGACTGAAAGTCACACTGTATTGTTTAGTTGACTTTGTTAATCTGACAAGAATTGTTGTATAATGTTTGTGATCTTTGTACATCTAGATGAGTCAGACAAAAAATGTTGGACCAAGCTGTATCTGACCGTATCCTGCTTTGTGGACATTGATACGTAGAATACGCTGAGTTCCCTCCTCTTTCCTTGCAAGATGTGAAAGTTGAAGCTGTTTGTTTATTTCCAAATTGTCAACGCTGAAGTAGGGCAAATCTGTCAGGCTAATGTTATCTTGCATCTTTCATGTGCGCACTTCCAGGGCATTCACCTGACCAAACAGTAGACCATAGCAAAGCATATCGGGAGTCATCTGGACACTGTAAGGCTGTTACATGGAAACACCAGTAACGCCTTGACCTCATGGGAACATTGGAACAATTAATTTTGAACAAAAAAAAAAGGTTATTAGAAAAAGAAATTATAAGAAGAGTCGTTAGATCTCTCTAAAATTAGAAAAGTTATTGAAAATCTGATTTCCTTATATTTTGTAGCTTGCTAAATTTAGGTGCATCGTCAACTTTTAGTCTTTTGAAAGTGAAACCTTTTGATTGAATACGGAAACCGCTTTGTTTGATCACTAAAACTTAGACTAGTGTGTGCACAGGTGCTGCAATTGATTTTGTATGTAGAAGTTGGAAGGATGTCAACAGAACTTCAATGTAGGCGTGATACTTGTTGCTTTACACTTGCAATGGAAGGAAGAAGAGAAATATGTCTGCTCGGAAGCCACGGTTAAAATGATTGAAAAAACTTTAGAGCATACGATTAGTTGATAGCACCATTTGAACTGTGCCTCTTCCTGAACACAATCATCTAACCTGTTCATTATCTTCTTTATCTAACCTGTTCATTATTTTTTGTGTCACCTGTTCATTTTTTTTTGTGTAACCTGTTCATTATTTTTTGTGTGTAACCTGTTCATTATTTTTTTGTAACCTGTTCATTATTTGTTTATCTAACCTGTTCATTATTTTTTTGTGTAACCTGTTCATTATTTTTTTATCTAACCTGTTCATTATTTTTTGTGTGTAACCTGTTCATTATTTTTTTTTTGTGGAACCTGTTCATTATTTTTTGTGTGTAACCTGTTCATTATTTGTTTATCTAACCTGTTCATTTTTTTTTGTGTAACCTGTTCATTATTTGTTTATCTAACCTGTTCATTATTTGTTTATCTAACCTGTTATTTATTTTTTGTGTGTAACCTGTTCATATTTTGTTTATCTAACCTGTTCATCATTTTTTTTGTGGAACCTGTTCATTATTTTTTAATTTTTTTTTTGTGTGTAACCTGTTCATTATTTGTATATCTAACCTGTTCACTATTTGTTTATCTAACCTGTTCATTATTTTTTTTATTTTTTTTTTTGTGTAACCTGTTCATTATTTTTTAAATTTTTTTTTGTGTAACCTGTTCATTATTTGTATATCTAACCTGTTCATTATTTTTTTTTTGTGTAACCTGTTCATTATTTGTATATCTAACCTGTTCATTATTTTTTTTTTGTGTAACCTGTTCATTATTTTTTTGTGTAGCCTGTTCATTATTTGTTTATCTAACCTGTTCATTACTTGTTTATGTATCCCGTTCATTATTTTTGTTGTGTAACCTGTTCATTATTTTTTGTGTGTAACTTGTTCATTATTTGTTTATCTAACCTGTTCATTACTTGTTTATGTAACCTGTTCATTATTTGTTTATCTAACCTGTTCATTACTTGTTTATGTAACCTGTTCATTACTTGTTTATCTAACCTTTATATTTTTGGTAACATATTCTTTGTCCTACTTTACACCACCAATTTGTTTTTGATTCCAAAAATTGTATTCTAATTTGTCCTTGTAAATATTAAAACACAAGCGTGAAATCTATGGATTGTATTGAGCCTGATGTTACTTACGACTATTTTGATTTTCTACTGTTTCTAAAGATTCTCTTTCAGTCTGAGAACATAGAAACGGTCATGTCACGTGCTAATTAAATGATCAATATCGGATTTGTTCTCGCGCTGAACGCAATTAAAATATTCTGTGCCTGTCAATGTGTCTGACGTTTTTTCTTCTAACATTTTAAAATGTTTTGAAATAAAATCAACGTTTAGATCCAATTCAAATATTTTCTGGCACATTGAAAAGTTCAAACACGTTCAAGCAGCTGTCCGGAAATAGAATGACGCAGTGGATTCACGCGTTATATCGTCTTCACAAAACTTGGCGGCTTCTCTCCTGAACTCTATAAATGCATGAGTTTGATTTGTTTCTTTCTTGAGTCAAACACTTGATCAATTCGTAACAACCTTGCAATCCAGTAATGCGCATGTACATACCTCCAGACATACCAGCACTCACACACACACACACACACTGGAGCTGAACAGAAACAAATATGCTAAGAGATTCTAATCGAAATATGTTGATTTTTTTTTTTTTACATCTCTCTTTGTTTCTTCAACCCTCACTTCTTTTTCCTCTCTCTCTCTCTGTCTGTGCGTGTGTGTGTGCTCCAGCCTAAAATGTCGTATCGGTATCCTTGCCTCTTCTCTAATCTTCTCTCTTTCAATTTCCCCTTCTCTCCCTCTCTCTCCCCCTCTCGTCTCTCCCTCTCTGTCTCACTCGCTCTCTTACTTTTAAAATCTTTCTCTCTGTGTGTCTCTGAACATATCGCTACATTACAGTTGTAATCTATGTCAGCAAATACACAATGTGGTCGATGCTTCAGTTCAGTGGCAGCACACATTGCCAGCTTCCTTTCACCCAATCATTCAACTCCTTGATTAGGAGACATCCTTTTGAAATGCTTAAGACAACAACTGTAATGTGCAGATCGTTTATCAGCAGACTCATGTAGAGGTGTAGTTTAAACTCTACTCCAGAAATAGCTCATCAAACAGGTGAAGAAGAAATCTAATTGTTACAAATGATAGTCTTTCTTTACAAAGGTGGGAGGGGGGGGCTGGCTGGCATCGTTTTCCAAGAATATAGGACGGAGAAAATTGCCTGGGTTTTGATTTTATCTTTGACATTTCACGGCTCGCACGCGTGACATTGATAGTTATCTCAGATATTGTTCACTTCCATTTGAATCTAACTTTTCAACCACCCACGTGTCTATGCCTCTATATGTCCTTCAACTGGAGTATTTCCTTGTCATACGTGCCATGACAACCAAGCCATATGTATTGTAATATTTCAGAGATGTCGGGATGGATACCAAAAAAGGGGAATCAAAGATAAACTCTAGGGAATCACAGATAAACAAAAGGGAATTCTTATGAATACAAATGAATTCACAGAGAAACACAACTGAATTCACAGATAAAGAAAAGGGAATTGTAAGATAAACAAAAGAGAATCCAATATACACAAAAGTGAATACTTCACAGACAAGCTAAAAGTACTGATGATGATAAACAAAATGTGTGTTTTTAGAGAGTTTATTGTTCATGTCCACTTCTGACTCCAATTTATTTATTAATTTATTCTGATTCACTCCAATCGAGCTCTCAAGTATTTCATGCGAAACGTTTCTAGGCCTACTTGTTAACAATTATTTCCTGAACATAGATCTAAATTCTGTTGCTTCAGTGGATATTAGAGTAATATGATCTACTTTGACATGCAATTTCTCCTTAGTTATCCTTACTGACTATAATCGTCAACTTTCGACATAGTGTACCTTTATTATGTTTAAACTTCTATAGCATCCAAATTATTTACGGTCATTTCCTAATCGTATTTACTATTTTGTATACTATTAAAGGCAACACCAAAAGATCCTGCATTCAAACATCTGTAGATGTTGTAGCAGGCAGTTATTGAAATAGATTGTTGTAGCTTCCACAAATGTACTGTTCTATTTTCAGACCAACGTTTTGTGAGTTTGTCATGTTCATGTTCACACTGCTTAAGTCACACTTTGCTTGCTTACTGCAGACACGGCTGAAATTGTTCGCTCTATTCTTTCTGACGCCATTCAACTCCCCCCCCCCCTCCCTAACATATTTGACATGTTGTACCGGTACATCTATTTCTCCACACCTAAAGCAGCTGGTGACACGAACATGCATCTCTCCTGGACACTTCGCTTACATCTTGACTGTGTCATCGGACCAAAGGCCTGCAGCTTGACGCGTTTGGTGACACCTGATACTCTTCACTACCAAAACTATTAGATTGGGGATACTCCGAGAGTTACATTAAGGGAGACTTTCTGAGCGACCTAAAAGGATACTTTTTCTATTTTTTAGCAACAAAAGGCGGCTTAGTGTTCAGTAAACTCATGGCGTATTCGGTGTATATGGCATTGTGCCAAAGCTATCTCTAATGAATTTTTTGTTTACATCATGAGATACATGACCTTAAGTATTATCATTAACTAATAGCATGTAATATACATCCAAAGATGTAGACGGTATTATTAGTTGCATCCTAGTAAACTAACTAATGGAAGTTCCGCTACCTACAGCTTATTATTATAGGTACGTGGTTGGTAAGCTCCTTGCTTCTGTCTGCATTAGACCTATCCAGTGTGAAGTTCATTTCTATGTAGAGAGAGAGAACATTTTGCCTTCCAACTTACTCAGCTACCCAAAGCCAGTGTAAGAGAGTCTCTCTCTGCTGATTGTAAGATGTTTCACAGTCTCTCTGTTGATTGTAAGATATTTCACAGATTTTCTCTCTGTTGATGTAAGATATTTCACAGATTTTCTCTCTGTTGATTGTAAGATATTTCACAGATTTTCTCTCTGTTGATTGTAAGATATTTCACAGATTTTCTCTCTGTTGATTGTAAGATATTTCACAGATTTTCTCTCTGTTGATTGTAAGATATTTCACAGATTTTCTCTCAGTTGAATGTAGGATTTATCTGAGGTAGTTTCTCCTTCGTATGTCTGTTTCGCTAGCACGACCTTGTTGTATTCCTAAATAAAAAGAGAATGTGACTTCAACATGTCGACCTGTACGTAATCATCTCCTCGCCAATGGACCTAGGCGGGTTTAGAAAGAACGTTGGCCTGATAGCGCTAAGATTCAAAGACAAAGTCCTTGTCAAGCACGAACTGTGGTTAAGTTTGCCGCTCTAAAATCGTGCACAGCAGAGTCTGTCCCGACAAAACAGTCAACACCAGTCGTTTTTTCTATGTGCGCGCATACATTGTCTCTCTAGACGGATCCATATAGATTATAGACAGACTACATTATAAAATACAACTAGTTTACAAACCATAGTGTGAAGTTGAAGCTATCTGGCAAAAGGTTACAACTGATTACTGTTCCAGTGTACAAGTCACACAAGTAGCTTCGCGTGTAGCTCTCCTTGAGCCCTCTCTTGTACACACTCAGTAGTACACACACACCTACCCGGGCCTGGAAGTGACATGTTCAGTGCGCGTCAGTTCTGTTCAGGGTTTACGACACCCCCGCCCCTTTCCCTTTTCATTTCCACACACAAACCCTTGACATCACATTACAGAAAATCTTCCCACGATCTAATAAACACAGGAACACCAAACTAAAGAGAGAGAGAGAGGGAAGGAAAAGGAGTTATATCCTCATTGTTTCCAAATGAAATCATTGACAGTACTTGACGTAATGACCGTCTCTGTGCGAGTAGATGTAGATGTATTCAGAATATCTTTTGTTTAAAGTGTGGGTTTAACATGAGACTTTGTGTTTAGATAAGTTGTGCTGTCCAATGTACCTATCCATCCCCTCACTTGTACAAATATTAGTTTACAGTTTCTAGCTAAGAAGTGATATGGTCCCGTTAGAGCTTTCCAGCATTCCTCTTTGGAAGAAATATCTTTAAATCACGTGACTTAATGTTGTTGTTTATTTAATTTGTTTTATTTTTACACCCTTCTATTTGCAGTTCTTGTTGTGTATAATTCTTATGCACTTTTGTTCTAAGTTGTTTTTAGAGTTACCTACATGCAGCCATTTCGTTGCTAATGAAGTTGTGCACTTTAAGCTCAGTTTTAATGAAGTTGTAATTAGAAAAGTGTTTCATTCCTAGGGCTAGTCTTCGTCAAGTTTACATACACGGGCCAGTATCTGCTGTGTGAAGCTTGTAGTGTCCGATTACTAGTTTTGGTTTGTTTCAATTTCTTATGAGAAAAAAAATGAATGTCATGTAATTTGTTGAAAGATAAGAAGAATGTCATGTAATTTGTTGAAAGATACTCGCTCCAAATGATTATAACTAATTTTCCACCTAGTCAATGCCATATACCGGCTCCGATTGACGGATTGAAAATGATTTGAAACGCTCTAAGGTCTACTGTTTAGCTAGTACAAGTGCCCCTGTTACTTGTTGCTTGTAGCTTTTTTTTAAATCATTTATTTAGCAGCCAAGTTTCTGATACATTTCGAGTTGTCAGAAACAAATGACATGTGATCGAGTTCTTAAAGTCAGTTCACAGTAAAAAGACTCGTTTCCTGTTGAGAACCAAAGTGATTACACGGTCTAGTTTTGAGTCTTGTTGGCAAATGTGCACTATTCAGAGTCCGACTGTTTGAAATGTTGTTCCTGCTGCGCAAGTTCAATACATTGGTTCAACTAGCAAGGAAATTGTCCAACTATTGGTTTACAATTCACTGTGGTCTGTCTCTGGGGTACACATTTGGAATACGTTACGTATCCAACTTCCCAGTCTCGGATCAAGTTATTATCCATTGTGCCTAACAAAGCATGAAATAATTTTAAAAGAATAGTTCATTAAATAGTGGCAATTAATTATTATGTTGGATATCGAAAAGGGAGATAAATCTTACAGTATTAAGATTATCATTCCTTTCTCTCTCTCTCTCTCTCCCTCCCCTTTCCCCCCCCCCCCCCCCCCCAATGTTACTCTCCGTCCAATCTGAGTATTGCAAAGGTTTTTGGCTGCTCCGTTCATAATTCTTGTATTCATGTTTCTCTTACAATTTTCATTCTCTATAAATGCAATGTCCTCGATTCTGAAGATTTAGAATGAGTGCAGTATTTCACCACAAACCCAGTTGCCACCTGCATATTTTTCTCCACTTATGCAGACAAAGCTGTTGTCCGTCGGCGGTCTATTTAAGTTTTCTTTTCGTCTTCTGCGCCTGTCTTCAACAAGAGCTTTTTCGGGAGAGACTTCTGTTGCGTCATCCTCTTTTGAGCTCGCCAAAGAAGATCCCCTTTGGCAAGCGGTCGTGTCCCATGTGGGACATGTGTCTGACCTTGCGCAATAGTCAAAATGTAATTAGTACTTCTATACTGTTCACACCGGCCTCCTGCAGAACATTGTTAAGTGTGTAAAGTGGTTAACTACATTAAAGAGATGGATATTCACATTGATTTGTGTAGCTGGGTTAGTTCCGATTGGGGACTTCTGAAGCATGACCTACATTTTATTTGTTTAGGTTGATGGACAGGTCAAACAAGTCAGCAGCATCAGCAGATCCATAGGCAGCAAGATGAAGCTCCTGTTCGGTGTGTGCAAGAAGGACTCAATCGTCCGCCTTTAGCAGTTCAGTATCAATTATCTATTGAGTTTGTGTATGTGGGAGCAAGCGTCCTATATTAAATGCTGCCATCGGAGCTTCAATTTATTTAACTTTGCTCCAAGGAATTTTGCTAAGAGTGCTGGAGCTAGCACGCAACACTGCTTCGCGTCATTACAAAAGAGCTGATAGGTCACCATTGTATCTGATCTGACCTTTTTGACCCTCATGCAGTTGTTTCAGAATAGCTATGAATCTTGGAGGGCATCCTAGCCGAAATAGAATCCTCCACAAGCCATCGCGATTCTTTTTGTCAAATGTTCCCTGCATTTTTCCTGCATTTGACGCAAGACAAAAATCATGTCCGTTTATCACACCGACTTTCTGAAAGCACATTGCCTACTATGGAGTTGGTCAATCAGTCAAGGAGTGTCCTGTTATGGATTTTTCCCGCTACTGACAGTAAGGTTATCTATATGCTCGTGACAATCTGTACTGTTATCAAATAGACTTTTATTGAGAAGTTCATTAGTTGTAAACAGAGAGACTACTATAAGACTGGATAGATACTGGAGTGTTTCAAAAGTTTTGTAGCCAGAGAATGTATTTCTCAAATGTTCTTTGACCTAACACACAAATACAAGAATAACAAGCAAGAAGAAAAGTAAGTGGTTACCTAGAACGTTTCAAACAAAGGATAGACAATACTTCAAGGTTTCAGAAAGACTATTTGACTCAATAGTCAAAGACAAGTGCTCACTGTAGAAACTTAGGGGAGTGGGTTTTAATAGTCTTGTACCAGCACAGTTCTACTTCAGTGTTTTCTTGGATTCACTTTAACAGTACCGGGGGAGGGGGGGGGGTGTTACTTCGTAAACCAGGTGTCACAAGCGGTGTTTGAAAGATTGACCATGTTTTTGTAAGGTTATTATTGACATGCTTGTAGAACACTAGTTTGCTATGTATGATCACTTCCAAGAAAACTTATCGCTCTGTAAACACTAGACATGATTTATCCTCGATATAACCTGGCACAAAGTTATACTCAACATCTCTCACAGACAGACAGGAAAAGATCAAATAAATTACCCAGATTTCAATGCTAGCGACACTTGCATCAGCTCACTTGTCTCTATGTAATCGGAGCACAAGTAGACTACTTAGCTAAGTAGCTGCCGATCTGTGTCTTGTCTTGTTCTACAGTGTCCTCCTAGGGCTAAGTTAATCTTCATTGGCATTATTGCTGCACTTTATTGCTTGTATGCCCACAATGATAGATCAGTTTATCTGGACATTGAATTTGGGTCTTGTGTTCATCCGTTAACGCCATATCGATCTCAGGCCCAGTAGACTGACCTTCAATAATCTCCCCCCTCAACCCCACACACATACTGGGCATACACATGTGTTTCCTAAATGTCGTCCTTCGGTACACCAGTTCGATTTGTGCTAGTTGGCTGAGAGAGAGAGAGATGATTGATAGATTTTGTGGGTATAGCAATTAATATATAATGTTTGAATTCAATTTCTATTTACACCAGAATACGTGTTTGAATAGAAAATCAGTCAATATAACACTATTTCTATTTGAATCAACACAGTTGTCTTAATATACCCCCAGGCCATACGCACACAACTCTCCCACATGTACACAACCTTCATATCAACACAACTTCACCACACGTATAACTTTCACACAACTCTCCCACATGTACACAACTTTCAGACACAACTTCCCACAGATAAACAAATCTTCACACATCTACATATACAACCTCCAGACACACATTTCCCCACATATAAACAAACTTCACACACAACTCCCCACATATAAACAAACTTCACACACCTCCCCACATATAAACAAACTTCACACACACCTCCCCACGTATAAACAAACTTCACACACAACTCCCCACATATAAACAAACTTCACACACAACTCCCCACATATAAACAAACTTCACACACAACTCCCCACATATAAACAAACTTCACACACCTCCCCACATATAAACAAACTTCACACACAACTCCCCACGTATAAACAAACTTCACACAACTCCCCACATATAAACAAACTTCACACACACCTCCCCACGTATAAATAAACTTCACACACAACTCCACACATATAAACAAACTTCACACAACTCCCCACATATAAACAAACTTCACACACAACTCCCCACATCTACACAGTGTTCGCAACTTATCACCCTCCACTTAAACACACTTCTGGTTATCGCTTCCAGTTTTTAAAAAAAAATCTATATTTCAAAATGCTCTTACCGCCTTCTTAATATATATATATATATATATATATATATATATATATATATATATATATATATATATATATATATATATATATATATATATATATATATTATTTTTTCATTTCAGGTCAAGGCCCTTCTGCCCTAGTTGATACCAAACCTCATCTTGGAATTTTCACAGATAGATTAGGAGCCCACAGATGTATTCTCCAAGAAAGTAAGTCATTATCTATTAGGTGTGTACTGAAATGTTTAGTCAACTTGAACCATCTCATGTGACGTGTGTTTGGCGAACGAAATCCTAATACATGATGTCTTAAAGTTGCACGTTTGTCCTATGATGTCATTTCTTGGATACACTGTACTGGAGATTATTTTTAGATTTCGGGACTTCCATGCGCAGCTGGTTTTCTTCTTCTTTTTTCTTTCTTTCACTCTGTTTACATTTTTTTTTTCTTTTTCCCTCCTCAGCCTGCAGCTGAGCGCGCGAGGTGTTTTGTGGTTAGTGGGGACAGGGTTAGGACCAAATACACAAACATCCTTTCTTCTTGTCATGTGACCAAACTGAAATGTGTGTGTGTGCAGACGTGAAGAACAAAATGTGGATCATTGAATTGTAAATGCCCGCGTGTTTTCTTGTCTCGGCCTTCCTTGTAGTTCTGAGGACAAGGTGCCATACTTCAGTCCCATCCGTCGCCGTTGTCTAGCAGCTGGCGGTGGTGACTGGATGGAAAAGTATTTGGCAAGACCGGCTGTGGTTTGACTGTGGTAACTCCCGCCTCTCTTAAGAGAGGTTATGTCTTTGACTGTTCCTCCCTCACTCGGCTTCTTGCTTGTGTTTCATTCATAACTTGTGTGAAAGGTTTCGAGATTCAAATGTAACACCACTCCGTGTTCTGCTTCAGCGCTTGGAGCTTTAGAATGTTTTTTTTTTCTTTGCCTCAAAACTGAATGAAGACACACGCACGGTGTCTTGGATTTGGTACATTCCGAGAAGTTCTGGAGTACTGAGAGCTAACTAAGTTATGTGTCTTTGACAAAATAGTGGAGTTTCTTACTTACACACGCCAAGAGAAATGTGCTTTATTTATTTCCATTCTGAACACAGACTGAAAAGTGCAAGACCCGCGCTGCTACACATTTCACCTGTTTTATTGGACTAGTGACGCCTTCCCCCACTGTGACTACATCTAGATAGAGCAGAGCAGTAAATTTTGTCTTTGTGGCAACGTTCCAGGGAGTTAGCATTGATTTTCTTGTGTCCAGTGACCTCCAGACATTCAGATGTGTGCGTAGGGAATCATTTATTTGCAATAACTGGTGGAGTTTTCAAAGACCCAATAACACATTGTGGTGGTGTAGAAGGACAGAGTCAAGGCTTAAGATCGCTCTAGTTGGGTTTTGTTTAGCGATTTCTTTGTGTTGACATTTCTACTTGGAAACCGCCAATGTAAACAGAACGTATGACATGTGAGTACACTAACTTGGGCAATCATACACTGATTCATTAGTTTCGCCCTCTGGGTGCCACTCAAGTTAAGGGCGCTATTTCTTGTTTTGACCTAGATCTAGATTTTATGCTCCGTCCGTGTCAGCCCTCGAAAGGTATCTGACTTAGATATGCTGGGTTTCCTCCCAACCTACACAAACAACAGTCTGACTTAGATATGCTGGGTTTCCTCCCAACCTACACAAACAACAGTCTGACTTAGATATGCTGGGTTTCCTCCCAACCTACACAAACAACAGTCTGACTTAGATATGCTGGGTTTCCTCCCAACCTACACAAACAACAGTCTGACTTAGATATGCTGGGTTTCCTCCCAACCTACACAAACAACAGTCTGACTTAGATATGCTGGGTTTCCTCCCAACCTACACAAACAACAGTCTGACTTAGATATGCTGGATTTCCTCCCAACCTACACAAACAGCAGTCTGTGAATGCACTGTTGTGTGATCTCGCTGTCTTCAACAAATGTGTGGTCGTTGATGTGTCTGCATCTAGAGCTCTTCCCCTTGGTTGTCATTGAACTACTTGACAAACCCAGGGCACACAATTCTACCAGAAATCAAAGATACATTGGTTGTAGGCAAGATTGACATGTTTTTATACAAAGATTTTGTTTTTTGCCACCACTCACCCACCAAATGTTACATTAAAGTCTGTCATCCCCCCAACCCACCCCCTCCTTCTGAGCAAAGTCATACATATTCACATGCGTAGCTCTGGTCAGCTGATCAGGTGCCCCAAGCCAGAATGTTTTCTAAATAATTTCAAAGCTAATATTGACATGGGCTGTGTGTAGACCGAAACTCTCCTGTCTTCATTCTTTAAGTAGTCTTCTATTTGTTCCATTTACTTATCTTCACTGTCTACTCACTTAGTCCCCCGGTGGCGAACCCCCCCCCCCCACAAACACACACACTATGTTGACTTTCTAGGTGTCAGTGTAGTGATAGAAGTGCTTGCTTGCTTGATTACATTGTAGAGACAGAAATTTCATTGCTGTTAATACTAGTTTCAAAGATATCAACAATGTCTAAACTAATTCATCTCCTTGTAGACATAGTAGATACTTAAATTATCTTAGAGAGTTCTAATGCAACTTTCTCTTCAGATTTTTAAAAAGCAGCTTTGTTTGAGACTTATAATGATAGCATTATGGGTGCAAAAAAAGGGGGCGGGGCTAACAAATCAAACATAAAGTGCATTTGAAATATACATTGATTTGTATATTTATAATTGTATTATTAAAATTCGCTAACAATTAAAGTTTATTTGTTCTTCGGTTACTTTATTTTGTTTCACATTTAGGAAGGTACAACATACACAACTAGTTGTCATTCCTGACTAAATGACGTGACCACCAAGTACTCTAGCGTAGTTTCAGCGTTTAGTTTCTGCGTTTTGTTTCAGCGTTTAGTTTCAGCGTCTAGTTTCAGCATCTAGTTTCAGCTTTTAGTTTCAGCGTTTAATTTCAGCGTTTAGTTTCAGCGTCTAGTTTCAGCGTTTAGTTTCAGCGTCTAGTTTCAGCGTCTAGTTTCAGCGTTTAGTTTCAGCGTCTAGTTTCAGCGTCTAGTTTCAGCGTTTAGTTTCAGCGTTTAGTTTCAGCGTCTAGTTTCTGTTTACTTGACTTTTTTTTTCCCTTGACAGCTACGTTAAGAAAAAACAATTTGTTGCTAACAATCTACAAACAGCTGCAGGAATCACGAACCTTTTATAGACCTAGTAACAATATTTATTAGCATCATTGAGATTTTACGAAAAAAAAAAAAGAGAATGAATGGAAAATCTATAGGAATTAGTAGGTATTTTATTGATACATGAAATGTGTAGGGCATTGTATGGATTTGAAAAGGAACTTACCTTCTATCCTAAACATTACAGTACAAACACTAAATTCATTGTGCGTGTAAATATTTGATAGTACACATTACCTTTAAAGAAGTTTATAGTATTGTTATACTTTTCAAGAGATCAGTTATCAAAAACCAATGGGCATCATTGAACAGAAGATCGTGTAGGATGTCTAGTTGACAGCAATACAATCTTCTTCTAAAAAAAATCTTATCAATACTAAGTTTTAAAAAGCCTATTTATATATTCATATATTTGCAATGAATCTATCACTGCCTGTCTGTGTATTCTATAGTATTAATCAGTTGTTTGATACTTTTTTAACAAAGCTTATATCAACTCATTTTGACTGTCTGTCTGTTGGTCTGTCTGGCTGGTAAAAGGTTTGTACACCTTATTTCTCCCACGCGCATTCTCGGATAATGTTTAATCTTTGCACAATTATTTTTTTAGCATAGGTAAGCACTAAGGAATAAAAAAACAACAACAATTATTCAAATTAATTATTGGTTATTAATTATTTTGTGTGATACCAACAATAGAAATTAATCCTTCGGTATTTACAGATATGTAAGGTTTGGTTATTGTTATTTTTCTCACACCGATTCTCGAATCAAGTTAAAACTTTAAACAAGTATTTATTGTACTTAACAAAATATAATCAATTACAAAAAAAACCAATTATTCAATTAATTGTTGATAGTTAATTATTTTGTTTGATATCAAATGGGTAAATAACTTCTACATTATTGAAAGATATTGTTGTAAGGGCGGAGTTATTCCCTTTAGATAAGCTTTGTTATTTAGAAAAATGATTTTTATATTTACTTGTTTGATATATATATATATTAGTAGATCATAGAGACCATTAAATTGATTTAGGACAAATTGGGTTATTCTTTGAAACAACAAAAAAAAAAAAAAAGCTAATCCTAATGCAGAGCCCTAACCTGCAGTTACTTGCATACATCACCAGAGAAATGACTTATTTAGAACCTCTGGTAGGTAGGAGGGGAAGACAGTCTAGCACAGTGGTTCCCAAACTTTTTTGTCTCATAGACCCCTTGCCATGTTTTCCATTCTTCGGTAGACCCCCTGCATTTTTTTGAAAATTCTTCAACTTCGTTTGGGTTTTTCTCACTTATTTCTAGGCCATTCATTGATGAAATTCACATTAAAATGAAGCAAAATAAGATTTAATATGCATTATATGAATTGACTAAAAAAAAAAACAACAAAAAACGCCTATTGCAGTATTTCCCAAAGTTCGTTTATTATTTTCAACAATTATTCTATTTTTTAAAGGGGGGGGGCAGAGTAGGGGTACTTAGATTTACGAAAATTATTGAAGGGGTACGCCTAATTGGATATATGTTGAAAGTTTGGGAAACACTGGCCTATTGGATAGCAAGTTTGTGTAAAATTTCAACATTAGGGTTCAATTTAGTTAGATTTAATCTATCATAACTTCTCGATTAGATGATGATGGTTTTAAATTAGGAAATTTCATCCAATCTATTGTATGCTTCATTACTTAATCCTCACAAGAAACTTTGAGATTATGCCTTCGTTTTGATCAAATTTAGGTAATCACCTTGTAGCGTAAGTTACCCTCATTAAATTTATGAAATAAGTCTGTTAAAATTGGATTTTTAGCACCCAAGAACTCAGAAATAAATATTGTCAAACATAAGTCTTTCGACAACTATCATTCTTCATTGTGATGGAGCAATTGATCAAAGTTTCAGGCAATGAGCAGTTCTTTATGGATTTCTTAATCCATAACAAAAAGAAAACATGATAATAATAACACAATATTATCGGGCAAGGTTAACTAGTCTAGCATTTTTTTTAGAAGTGTCTTTTGCAAGTAATTACATAAGAACCTTCAAGTGTCCTAACTCCTCTTACCATTACACCATTGAACTGTATTGTTGTTTAGAGAAATGTTTTTATTATGATATCAGGCATGGGCGTAGCCAGGGGGGGGTTCTTGGGGTTCAAACCCCCCCCGAAATGAAATCCCCCCCCCCCCCGCAGGGGGGAGAACGGAATTAAGTGACTGATTTTTGCTTTCATTTTGTTTATTTTAGGTGAGATTTTAATACTAAATCATCACTTACCACAGCACAGCCAAGGCAGTTTTGAGTTAAAACCCTCTACCAGGGGGTTTTGAGTTTAAATCCCCCTACCAGGGGGTTTTGAGATTTAAAAAACACCTATCAGGGGGTTTTGAGATACAAATCCCTCTACCAGGGGGCTTTGAGTTTAAAACCCCCTACAGGGGGGTTTGAATTTTAAACCCCCTACCAGAGTAATTTTGCAGTTAAATCCCCCTCTTGTATAAAACAAAACAAAAAAAAATGCAAACAACAATCCCCAAATTCCAACAGCACAGTTGAGGAAGATTTTGATTTTAAAACCCCCTCCAAAATTTACGATAAACCCCATCTTCAATATAAAAAAAAGCAAATTACACACTCAAAATTCATGAGCGTAGCCAAAGGGGTTTTGAGTTTAAACCCCCATCCCCTCCAGTTAGGGTTTGAAGCTAAAAAGTACCTCTTCAATATAAAAAAAATGCAAATTACACACTATAAAATCTATGAGCGTCGCCAAAGGGGTTTTGAGTTTAAATCCCCCTTCTCCAGATGGCTTTTTCTTTAAAGTTTAAAACCCCTCCAGATGGTTTTGAGTTTAAAATTCCCCTACAGTGCGTTTAGAGTTGAAAACCTCTCTCTTCAATATTATTTTAAAGCAAACTTCAGTCACCAAATTCTATGATCGTAGCTAAATGGGGTTTTGAATTAAAAACAAAACAATAAAACTCCAGAGATTTCTTAGTTTAAAACCCCTCAACAGATGATTTGACGAAAAAACTTTCCTTTTCGATATAAAATCTAAAGCGAATACAGGCATGTAATTCCAAGAGCGTAGTCAAGAAAGGTTACAAATTTCTACCAGTGGCTTGGGCTCCATTAATAAAGTGTGAATAGTCTTCTGCCGAAATTGAAAATCATTAAATATGTCTCAACAAAGATGGCTAAGACAGATTTTAGGAGTCAGTCATAGAGATCGGGTCTAAATCAAAGAAATCATATGCCGAACTGTGAATCGAATCCTTAGTAAGGTTGTGACAGAGCGTCGCATGAGGTTCTCACACAAAATGAATTACGCAAAATAAGAGTTGCGGAAACAGCTTGCCGGAAAATGCGCCGAACGGCGCGAGAGGGTCTAAGTCAGTAAGAATAGCACATTAGGTTTTTGAAATAAAACTTTTTAATAGCAAGATAATGCACTGTAGATACCTCAGAATATGCATTTTGTTGGCTTTCAATACCAGATTTAGTGCTCGGCGGCGGGGCTTCGCCCCGCGCTGGGGGAGCGCTGCGAACTCCCCCAGACCCCCTTGCTTGCAAGGGCGGGGAGTCTACAATAGACAATAAACGTCTTCCGAAAGGGTCAGAATGTAATAAAGATTAATTATGTACACACACACACACATATATATATATAATTTTTTTTCCGCGGGGGGGGGGGGAAGTCAGGGGGGAATCTCCCCCCCCCCCCCAAAAACCCTCCCCGAAAAAAAAATCCTGGCTACGCCCATGATATCAGGTGTGTGTGGCTTTTAATAGTGCAGTTTTCTGGAGGTTGATATAGGCCTAAAAAAAAATTTTTAAGACACTCACAAAGCTCTTTTCTTTCAGGATGTTTAATCAAACATTTTGTTCTACTGTTGTGAACTAAAAGTGTTGGAAAGTATTTCAAATCTCAATCTATTTTAGCATGTTGTCATTGTCTCAAATGGTGTTCCAGGTTAGATAGTTTCATTGTAACTTAGCTTAAAACTTTGTTACAGAAAAAGCACATATGAAATGTGTTCGACAAGGACGAATACAGACAAAATGTCTAGTAACCAACACTTTCATTTCTACAGTTCTTTTTAATTAGGCCATGTACAATGTTACTTTCATGTAGAAAAAATTACAATGTTTAAAATAAGATGTCAAAATTTAAAAAAAAAAAAAAAATTCATTACACTAACAGTGTTAAAATTGAAAGGATTAACTAAGATTAAATCATTAATGGGAAATGAAATATAAAGTCTCGATATGCTTAAATGAGATCCACTCTCGTAGACCCCCATTTACAGGTCATGGACCCCCAATTAATTTTTTCACTTCTGTAGACCCCTTGGAAGTCCTCGTAGACCCCTGGGGGTCTATATAGACCACTTTGGGAATCACTGGTCTAGCACGTTGTCATTTGATGTGACGAGTTGCATTTATCTGTGCATTATCGCCCCTGGCCATGTGTAGTACATGGCGTCACGTTTGATGACATCCAAAAAATAAATGTAAAAAAAAAGCCGGGGGGAGAGTTCATTAAACTATTGGCTAATACTTGAGACTAGAAAGGCACATGCTATTGTTTACAACTGTCAGGTGTTGTCATGTGTGACTTCTGGTCAACTCACCTCAGTGTCCGCCTACAATAGATGACGTATTGCTCAATGGTAATGTTGTTTTGTTAGCAAAAACAACTGTTTCCCCCCCCCTCCTTTTGAAATGTCAACTAGGCAAAGAAAAAAATGTTCAGAAAACTAACTGCATTCGAGTCTTAGGTGTTTCTAGGTGTTTGTGTGTAGAGAGGTCTATTACCTGCCCCTTAAAATCTTCTTCTATTTGTTACTTAGTGTAGCAGTAGTTCCTATACAGCCACTGGCGGATACAGAACTTTGGAGTGGGGGGCGATTTTTTTACAAACCCTAACCCTAACGCCCAGTAAACCCTAACCCTATGCATAAACGTGCCTACAGCATATATATATATATATATATATATATATATATATATATATATATATATATATATATACATACATTCGATATATGATAATAAAATAAGACTGTTTCTCAATCTTCGGCGAAAAAAAAACCAAAAAAAAAAACAGTCATGTTGAGACCTTTCTCTTGCAAGCTTGGGGGTCTGGGAGAGCGCTGTAAGATTCTTCAGTGGGGTTCGGGGTTTTCGCCCCGACACCCAAAAGCGTCTTCTTGCATTTTTTACGGCTGAAACGCATTCTCCTGACATCTACAGCTCATTATTTATTAGTGGGGTTCGGGGCGAAACCTCGACGCTAAAAGCGTTTTCTGGCATTCTTTACTGCAGTAACGCATTCTCCTGACTTACAGCTCATTATTCATTCTATTATAAAGGACCTTTTGAAAAATGTGAAAAAATATTCAAATATGAATTTTTAGGTCCTTAATACATTGCAAATAAAACCGATTTGTTCTTTGAAAAGATATACCCCACATATTTAGATTAAGGCTTTGAGGATCGCCGCCGAAAAAAAATTATCAGATAAATAATATTCAATAAAATCTAAGTATAAATTGTGAGTTATAGTCCTAAATTTATTTAACTAGACAAAGATGAGATAGAGTAAAGGTTGGAAAAAGTCGACTAGGAAAAGATTATCTAGCTTTTGAACTCATCTCAACCGTGACTGTTATATTGAAAAATTTCGATAGAATTATAACTTTTCCAAAGCAAAGTCTTTCTTAAAATAGTTATGATAAATTCATGTGAAATTACACAAACTCTGTCTGGAAAGGGGAAGGGCGGTAAAATGAAAACGATTAAACCTCGTTCCTTTTTATAATTTCTGCTAAAGATTTGAAGATGCCAAATAAGTCATGTGACCTTGATCCCATTCCAACCTCCTTGCTCCTTGAATGTTTAGATGAGCTTGTACCTACAATTACCAACATTGTGAACTCTTCACTGACTTCAGGCATTGTACCACAGCAATTTAAGCATGCACTTGTCAGGCCCTTATTAAAGAAATCCAGTCTTGACCCGGAATGTCTAAAAAACTATCGCCCGGTTTCAAATCTTCCCTTCCTGTCAAAGCTTCTGGAGCGCATCGTGTTAGTGCAAATTCTTTCTCATCTTGAACAGTACTGTCTCTTGGAAGAATTTCAATCTGCATATAGGAAGTGCCGTAGCACAGAGACAGCAGTGGTCAGGGTACTAAACGACTTACTTCACAATTCCGACAAAGGCCACATATCAATTCTTTCTATGCTGGACTTGTCCGCAGCCTTTGATACGCTAGACCATGAAATTATGATGGCCAGATTCTCTGCAACTTTTGGTTTAGCAGGAGTCGTCCTAAAGTGGCTTGGATCCTACCTGACGGAACGCACCCAAAGTGTCGTTGTTAGCGGGACGGAATCAACAAGCTTACTTTTGAAGTACGGAGTACCCCAAGGATCAGTTCTAGGCCCAGTACTGTTCACTATGTACACATATCCACTCAGCGGTGTCATACGGCCAACCGGCATTTTATACCATTTCTTTGCCGATGACTCACAGTTATACGATTCATCAGTACCCTCAGAGGTGTCCCATCTGGCAGAGAATATCAGTGGTACCGTTGCAAGGGTGAGCGATTGGATGGTTGAAAATAAACTCAAGATGAACGAAGACAAGACAGAAATAATTAAGATTGGCACTAGGAACAATGTCTCAAAAGTTGAAAGCACAGATTCTCTCTTTATCACGAACTGCCATGTTCCTTTTGTCCATGTAGTGCGGAATCTTGGAGTTTTCTTTGACTCAACACTATCTTTCGACCCACACATAAATCAGCTCTGCAAAGGTCTTTATCTGCAGCTGCGCAGATTAGGCCAGATCCGACCATATTTAACAACGGAGTCAACAAAAACGCTAGCTGTGGCATTCATACTCTCCCGCCTTGACTACTGCAACGCCGTGCTAGCAGGTATACCTGATGACAAAATAGCCAAGCTGCAACGTATACAGAACAACGCCGCTCGAATAGTCCTTAAAAAAACTAGACAAGATTCTGCTACTACGCTCTTGCGCACGCTCCATTGGCTTCCCGTGAAAGCGAGAATCGATTACAAGGTCGCCACACTTTGTCATCAGTGTATATATAACAATGAGATGCCCTTGTACCTTAGCGAACTGATTACTCCATATGTCCTCCAGAGAACCCTGCGCTCAATGGACTCAACGCTTTTAGTAGTGCCACGTTTCTCCCTCAAAAGCTACGGTCTGCGTGCTTTTTCAGTTCACGGACCAAAGGTTTGGAACTCACTCCCCATTGATCTCAGACAGACAACATGCTATACCACTTTTAAGAAGAACATTAAGACCTACTTGTTTAAAACTTTTTTAGATTAACTGTTATTTCGGCAGTTGTGTTTATGTTTGTAATGTTGTTACAGCGCCTTGAGCCTACATTTTGTTTGTTAACAGCGCTTTATAAATAAAATTATTATTATTATTATTAAGATTGCATTTTGCATTAAAGAATAGGGGGTTGGGCGACTCTATATAAGAATTTACTTTATAGCATATATAAATTATATTAGTGACAGATTTTTTTTATTTTGTAATTTCTTACTATAATACAAAAAGAAAAAGTATTGGTTTGTCCGATGGGGGGAAGGTGATAGCATGTATCGCACTTCCACCTGTTTATATTATATAAATATTCGACTAATTTTGTTCACATACTATGATTTCTCCATAAAAGTAGGACCCCCCCCCCACCACTCAAAGGGTTTAGATGGGAAGGGCAGTAGAGGTATTCACTCCTCCCCTTCCAATCGGCCAACAGGTGAACGACATAATATAAAGACCTGTTAAAATACCAATAACAAGTTTTAATCATATAGATATTTAATTGATTCTGTTAGCAAGCTGTGATTTCTACAAATAAATAGGACCGCCGCCCCCCACTCGAAAGTTTATCGTGGGGGGGGGGGGCGCGGATTGATGCCATCGCCCCCTCCCGACCCTACCAAATCGGTCAACATACTAGAAGAGGGGGGGGCGAAATAATCTAAAAATAGGTTGAAATATAAATAATTAGTATATATTATTAACATAAGTAATAGATTCGTATACAAATTGTGTGAATTCTATACTAAAATTCGTTCGGCCGAGTGGGGGGGGGGGGCGATCGCCCCTACCGCCCCCCCCCCCTCCTGGATCCGCCAGTGTATACAGCCTAGCGGCTTTTGAAAGAGAAATAACGGGGGTGAAGCAGTTTGTTAGCAACATTACATTAACAGGTTGTGAGCTGTGATGTTTAAACGTCACCAGCTGTTACCTACTCATCCCCAGCTCCTTGACATCTGGGGGTCACGTGACTGGCGGGGACAAGGCCTGAGAAGTGAAACTTCTGACCATGTTTGTAAGGGAAACAAATCCGTACAGTACCGGTATGATCGATGGACAGAGAAAATGGGCGCGAGCTGGATTAGCTGTACTCACCTGATATCATACACCCACTCATACACTGTCTCACTTACAGAGTTACAGCACAATCAAACTAGCTTACAGTTGACACCTGCCACCCACACAGTCTCAGATCTTAAAAGTTGAATTCTTTTTTAGTAATGATCATTATATAGTGCCTAATATTTCATAAGAATTTCTTTTGTTTTCCTTTTTTTAATTAATATTATTGATTTTAAAAGGTATTACAAAAATGTATTTTCGGTATAATGAGATAATAAAGAAAGTGAGCAGTATTTCAAGTGCGCATGCAGACTCTGCTGTGACCTTCATACTTTACCACCTCTAAGACAAACTAAAATAATTTCCTGCCGGGGGTCGATTCTCTTTTCGCCGTCTTGGCCTGTCTTCTGAAGTGTAACCTCTGAAGTAAACCTTTTCTTTAGTTTCTAATGTCCACCCCCCGATCTCTTCTTCTTCCTAAAACATTTGTTTTCATATCTTCTCTTTGCCGGTTCAGGCATGCTGACTCTCGACTGTCCTTTTGAAAACGTTGTCGAGCACTACTTAGTAGCTGTTCACTGTCCACACCGTCCTGAGAACATCTCTATTTGTTGTCTTACCATCGTATTCTCATGATGGAGCGCCTTGTTTGTGTATGGACATGTTTCGGACGTTACTTTCCAAAATGTGTCCCAGTCCAAAGCTCTCTCGGTGGATGGCGGCGGTCAGATTTCGAATCCGGTACCGTCGAGACGAAAGTTAAAATACACAGTGGGCCCCGCACTTTCATAGGACCTGCGCTAATTCTAGGTGTATAAATTATTAAATTAAATCATTTTATAACTGGAAGTATCCGGAATTTTTTTAAATCTTTAGAAAACTCATACATACAAATCTCCTGAAAAATATAGGCAAAAATTGTCATTTTGGGGTGTCATTTAATATGGAAAACGACAATCCTACGCGCGATAAAAAAACGCCATTAAGCAATACCCGTAATTGTGGAATCTGGTGAAAGAAGCTTCTCGCGCTTCATACTAATGAAGAATTACTTGAGGTCAAGAATTCTCGTAAATAGATTGAAACATTTGGTAGTTCTTGTTATTGAGCGTAATCTATGTCGGAATTAGAATGTGTATTATATACTGTATACTTCGCTACACGCTATTAGAATGTGTATTATATACTGTATACTTCGCTACACGCAGGGCTCGTAAAGTGATTCTATACGTAGTAAAGAATGAATAAAATGCCAAGGCAAATGTATTTTCTAATATTAATTCTAGATTTTCACTTATAATCCGTATCCCTACCCAATCTGGGCCCCGCGAATTCCGTTTCGCATAGAGCCCCACAGTGGTTAAGTCCGGCCCTGCCTGCTATTTAGTGACGGGTGAATACAGAGTAGATTACCTGTTCACCTCCCCCCCCCCTCTTTTATCCGCCGCTAAAACTATGTGGGGTAGAAATAAAAAAAAAAGATCTTTCCATGACTTCTTGCTATTTTGTGACTGGTGAATACTACTTGTTCCCCCCCCCCCCGCCCTCTTTTGTTTTTCGTAGGTTAACTCTAGTCCAACTTGCAGAAATAAAAGAGTGATCTTTCCTTTACTTCATGTCCAAACTGTTGAGCCATGAAGAGAATTATATATATATATAGATAGATAGATATGAAACATTTTGTTATTTCCCCTTTTTAATTTCTTTGGTTGTGAATCATATTTATGAAAGTTTCTCTATCATCTTTTTGCTATTCAACGAGCAAGTTAACATATTTTGTTTTTCACTACTTCGCCTTATGACCATTTCCACAACTCTACGGAGCTGGTGCTTTAGTTTGATTTGAATCATCGTTTTAGTCTCGATCCAATGAAGTATTTCTGTATTGAACACGCTGATGGTGAGAACGTTGAATGCTAAGATTAGTTAAAGGGGTTTCAAAACAAACATCGAGGCCATGCAAGGCAATCAATCATTTCATCCGTTTTGGTCAAAAACTATTGTTCGTATCTGTTACTGTGTTCCAATCTAGCTGTTATTAACTGTGGCTCATCAAGTGCAATTCGTGAACTTCTTGCAGCGCATTTGTTGTCTATCCTCTGAGATACAAATATTTGGTTGGAACTATCCGGTGGCCAGCTACCGAGCTTCATCAGCTAACACTCCCCTTTAATTTGTTGCCATACACCTGCAATAATTTCAACAAAATCAACAGAGATGTGCATTTAAAGAGCAGTCATTTCACATCCCAGTTTTTACGTAATATATATTGGATGTGCCATTGCTTATTATGACATTCCAACACTTCTTGACTAGAGTCTGCTGGTAGGCATTGTTAGCCAAGTAGTTTTAGAGAGTACAAATACAAGCATCGATTATGAAGTTCTGAAGTTCTCGCTAATAGGTCATACACCCGCCTCCACCAAACCACCTCTTGGCTTAATTAGTCATTGTAATGCAGTGTTTCTAAAATTGACGAGACTGTTTCATGCAGTACTTTGACTAGACATTGTAGCCGCTGTTTCGATCAGATCCGTTTGTTTTTCACAATGTGCCTGCTTCTTATTTTCTCATCTTTTCAATTCTTTTATTTCAGGATATTTTGTTTGAAATTCACCTAGAACTAGAGAGATAAAATTGTTAAAAATGTGGAGATAAAGACATAACATTTGGATATAGAACTATTGATAATGTATACATCGAGACTTCGGAATGAGTTTTGGGGATGAAAAAGCAGGACATTCTTGTTAATAAAAAAAAGTAGGTCAGAATGTTGACCAATAAGTCTCGTCAATGTTTGTTTCTTTACCACGGGAAGATGCTACATATGTAGGTCAGAACGTTCAACTGTTAAAAAACAACGAAAAGGCAGTGACCAAACGCCATGTTCAGACGTCTATCTAAAGACACTAATATTGACTTAGTCAGGTCAGCGTGCGAAACTTAAAGGGAGAGGTGAAAGCAAAAGTATTAGACTGTCATTTAAATGTTTAAACACCTCTGTCCTAGGCAAAAAGAATGTTCTGTTAAGGATTTGTGGTGACCTTGTTGAAAATACCACGGACATGGAAACGTGGGGGGACATCATTCAGCTGGTCATGACATCAGCGACACTAGTTTTGTGCAGATTGTATTCTTTAGTGTGACATTCAATTCTTCAGCTGGTGATGACATCAGCGACACTAGTTTTGTGCAGATTGTATTCTTTAGTATGACATTCAATTCTTCAGCTGGTCATGACATCAGCGACACTAGTTTTGAGCAGATTGTATACTTTCAGTGTGACATTCAATTCTTCAGCTGGTCATGACATCAGCGACACTAGTTTTGAGCAGATTGTATACTTTCAGTGTGACATTCAATTCTTCAGCTGGTCATGACATCAGCGACACTAGTTTTGAGCAGATTGTATTCTTTCAGTGTGACATTCAATTCTTCAGCTGGTGATGACATCAGCGACACTAGTTTTGAGCAGATTGTATACTTTCAGTGTGACATTCAATTCTTCAGCTGGTGATGACATCAGCGACACTAGTTTTGAGCAGATTGTATACTTTCAGTGTTGACATTCAATTCTTCAGCTGGTGATGACATCAGCGTCACTAGTTTTGAGCAGATTGTATACTTTCAGTGTGACATTCAATTCTTCAGCTGGTGATGACATCAGCGACACTAGTTTTGAGCAGATTGTATACTTTCAGTGTGACATTCAATTCTTCAGCTGGTGATGACATCAGCGACACTAGTTTTGAGCAGATTGTATACTTTCAGTGTTGACATTCAATTCTTCAGCTGGTGATGACATCAGCGACACTAGTTTTGAGCAGATTGTATACTTTCAGTGTGACATTCAATTCTTCAGCTGGTCATGACATCAGCGACACTAGTTTTGAGCAGATTGTATTCTTTCAGTGTGACATTCAATTCTTCAGCTGGTGATGACATCAGCGACACTAGTTTTGAGCAGATTGTATACTTTCAGTGTGACATTCAATTCTTCAGCTGGTGATGACATCAGCGACACTAGTTTTGAGCAGATTGTATACTTTCAGTGTTGACATTCAATTCTTCAGCTGGTGATGACATCAGCGTCACTAGTTTTGAGCAGATTGTATACTTTCAGTGTGACATTCAATTCTTCAGCTGGTGATGACATCAGCGACACTAGTTTTGAGCAGATTGTATACTTTCAGTGTGACATTCAATTCTTCAGCTGGTGATGACATCAGCGACACTAGTTTTGAGCAGATTGTATACTTTCAGTGTTGACATTCAATTCTTCAGCTGGTGATGACATCAGCGACACTAGTTTTGAGCAGATTGTATACTTTCAGTGTGACATTCAATTCTTCAGCTGGTCATGACATCAGCGACACTAGTTTTGAGCAGATTGTATACTTTCAGTGTTGACATTCAATTCTTCAGCTGTGTTTCTACGTCTCCAATTTCATTGATTCTAATTTGTACTGTAACTTGAGCAGCTCAATTTTATCCATTTGGAGTTTGTAAGAAAAAACAAACAAACAATGATTAGTTAAATAAGTGCCATTTCTATTAGAAAATAGTTTCAAAGATATTAATAACAACAAACTTTGTTCTACTTAGGTCAATTAGTTTTTTATTTGTTGTATTTCAAGGAAATAGCTTTTTGTTTTTAGAAAATCATTTGTTTCTATAGGCAATCTCTGTGTTGGGGTATCTTGGTTTACTTGTCCATGTTGCCAGAGAAGTCTTATCATCTTTTTTTACAAAGCTTCTATCTACTCACTCTCTCTGTTTGCTAAAACCTTTGTACACGCTATTTCTGCCACACCCAATCTCGGATCAAGCTGAAATTTCGCATAATTATTTCTTGTAATTGCTAAAACAAAAATCAATTTAAAAAATAATTATTAATTATTGGTAATTAATTATTTTGTTTTGTATCGAACAAGGGAAAGAAATTGTACTTAACAGATGCGGTAATGTAAATTGAATTTGTCCCCCTGAAAAGGATTAAGCCATGAAAGAACAATTTCTTTTTATGAATTTAAAAACCGATCAGGGTGACAAGCACCAAGATACCCCCTTTTTTATTAAATAGTTGTTTTTTTTTCTTGATTTACTCATTGGCTTCTGGTAGCTTCTAGTTTCTACACAGAAAAATAGGGGAGATTATTCGTTTTCCGCACCAGAAAATTCTATTACTTTCAATTTTTAATGGAGATTCAAGCTTCATTTCAAGTCTGCTACTGTGAATTTATTAACAACCAACAAAAAGCTGAGAGGAAAAAGGTCATATATATATATATATATATATTGAAGGGAGATGTTGAAATCCCATTTAGACTAGTCTAGCCTTGCTAATCTTAAACATAGAGATTTGAATCGAAGCAGTTTATAGCATTAGGCTATACAAGCGAATTCATTCAGACTTTCTAGAATCAAAATGGAGAAGATCAGTGAAACAACGGAGTATGGTTTGGCTTTGGGATTGCTTTTTGTGTTTTGTTTTACTTTACATAGGACATCTTCCATACCTTGATCGTGCTCAGTGCGCTATGGTCCAATCTCTTTAGTGGACCAGTGCCCTTAAGCGCTTAGGAAACACCTCTCTGCTCTAGTCGGGATTCGAACTCGAGCCCCTTAGTTAGGTGGCCAAGTAGCGAAGTCGTTTTGACCCTCTCACCCAGACATCCCACGGTTTATTAGTTGTGATGTGAGGACCACTACTTAAGTAGTTGCTAACATGCAAGCTCGTTATGTCCCCCACCTTGTATTGACTGTATAGATCTGTCAAAGTTGGTCTCCCCTCCATTGGAGTTGGCTCCATGGAAACACCTGACCTGTCAAAAAGTAGCTTATCTACTCAACTAGTGCCACTGTAACAAAGTTGTTGTTCACAATCCTAAGTGTTGTCTATGTCTTGCTCAATACTGGCAAGTTCTTCGTGTTTCTACATTAGCATACCGTGTGTGTGTGTAAGGGTTATCAGTCGGAGCTGAGGAATAATCTGATATAACCATCTCTTGCCTTAGCAGTGGAACGTCTCGCTGTACCGAGTCCTACCAGTATTTTAACCAGAAGAAGAAAGATGAAGACTTACTCATGCGTATTGTTTATTAGTACAGCCTTGTGTGCAGTGTAGTCTATTAGAAACAAATAAAAGGATAATAAGGGATCAATAAATTCACTTGTATTTAGCCATGGAATCTCTAACCCATCCTTCAAAACTCAGTATTCCTACACTCAAAATGTAGCTTATGGTGAATTTGGGATTTAGAATTAAAACCCTCTAATCAAACAGAACTAACATTGTTCTCATTCATATATAGATGATGTGAAATCGAAACTGGGTAAGTTTTCATTAAAAGCAATAAACCTTTTAGAACTGAAAAGCTTTTTTCCCTATCATTGCTCATCTGTTGTAGCTGTACACATTTGGAGATGATTACCTTTGACTTGTTGGCTTCCAGCCAGTCCGTTCTCGTCCGGTGACAATGAGCTGCTTTGTGTAAACAATACTCGAGAGAATGTGATCAGTGGACCAGAACAAATCAACCACCTCCCTTCCCTGTACTTTTACTATTCTCTGGTTCCCAGTATTTTCATTAAATGGCTTATAGGCAAAATCAATACAGTTGAACATAAACTGTCTCTATAGTTTTGAAAAGCTCTTCCGTTGGTTGGTTCCACACCATCTACACTCAGTCTACTGGCGATGTACCATTAAACAAAACACATCAGACTGAACGGTTCAATTACGGGTTCTATCTGTGGTAGTGTGTGAGGGAATGTGTGTTTGTGTCTTTTTGTGGTAGTGTGGGTGTGGGTCTGTGGTAGTGTATGTGGGTCTGTCTGTGGTAGTGTGTGGGGGGATATGTGGTAGTGTATGTGGTGATGCTTGTGTGGGTCTGTCTATGGTAGTGTGTGTGGGTCTGTCTGCAGTAATTTTTATAATTATAGCGATGATATAGCGCTACTTTCATGCTTATAGCATGCTCAGAGGGCTATGGTCCAATCTCATTTGTGGACCAGTGTGGGGGGAGGGGGGGGGAAGGTGTGTCGAAAATTGAGTCCCTTTCATAGGTAGCCAAGCATACTTAGCCCCTCGACCACGCTTCCCACGGTAGTGTGTGTGTGTGTGTGTGTCTGTGGTAGTGTGTGTTTGGGGTGTGGTTGGGTCTGTCTGTATGAGAGTTATGTATGTGGGAAGTATGTGTGAGGATCTGGTTGTTTTGTAAAGACATCTCAGATGTCTTCCATGCAAAGCTTTACCTTCATTTCTTCCAATCAGCTTGGACTCTACTACTTAGTACTAACACACGCTTTTGATAAATGCTGCAACTGAACTGCAGTTGCTAACAGGGAATCGTGTTACGTTTAGGTCATAAATTGCATAGTTAGTCTGTGGAATTTGAACATTGATTATGAACTGGGAGATGCTTGTATATCTCTTTCTGATACGTAGCATGCACCATTTGAAGCAGTATACATGGGGCTGTTTGAACTAAATGAAGCGTGAGTTAGGCTTTTTGTATTCCTAGACTAAATTAAGATATTGAGTATGGACATTGAATCAGAGGATCGGAACATTTAGCGTCCCGAGACATGACGTTAAACTGCGCTCCTCTTTCCTTAGCACTTTTGGAGCTCAAAAGTGCCCTACTTCTTTTCTATCATTGTGTCTGCCTCCTCTCTTCCTAAGTATGCCTTCATTGATCATCACACTGTCTCCTTAACTTCAAATTCTCACTACGTCCTAGACCAGTCCGTTTGCCGTGGACTGCGACGGGTAAGGGGGGATAAAGAGATCCTGGTGTTTGAGTGGTGGCTATCTGAGGATAAACCACAACAACACAATACTTTGGCTCCAAGTTCCCCTAGACCTGAGACCCAGATGGCCCGCTCTGGGTCAACCGGCTGGTCATGCCGAGCTACCAGCATAGGTCGTCGACCTATGCTGGAGGGCGGTGGCTGGAGGGTCAATCAGGGAGCTGCTGTATCGGACACATGTCCGATGTAGCAGCTGACTGAGTATAGCACCTGTGTAGCCCTGGCGGGCTCATTCTGGACATCCGAATGGCCCGTCCCCTTGTTGGACTCGATGGCGGGTGGGGAGCACAGGTGCCGAATTAACAAGAACATATATGGACAAAAAAAACACACACAAAACTACTTGCCCCAGACCTATGTCTGGGCAAGAAACGTCGAATTGATGATAAAAAAGAGGAGGTCCCAAAAAGCTGTGCCACCTGGCCATCATTTCTGGTGGTTAGGTGCACAGAGGAGGGGAAAAGCCTGACAAAGTTGAGCCCTTTTATTATCTATAAGGGACTCAAGTCAGTAGTGGGAGAGCCCAAGAGTGTGTCTAAGCTACACAAATCAATGGAACTCCTTGTAGAAGTAGACAGCAAGACACACTCTGATGGGCTTTTAAGATGCCGAAGACTCTGTGATCTCCAAGTGGAAGTCATGCCACACAAGAGTCTGAACACCAGCAGAGGTGTAATCAGCTCTAGGGACCTACTGGAATGTTCCGAGAAGGAAATAGTGGAGGGCATTGAAGGAGTCACCCATGCCCGGCGCATTACCAGGCGCAGGGAGGGTGAGGAGGTCAAAACCGCCACTATTATCCTCACATTCGGAACTACACCGCCAGAGTATGTGAAGGCAGGATACCTACGAGTTCCAGTGAGGCCCTACATACCTAACCCCATGAGGTGCTTCAAGTGCCAGGGTTATGGACACGGCGCGGCAGTCTGCAAGAGGAACACTGTGTGTGCCAGATGTGCTGGAGAGGGTCATGAGGACAAGGGCTGCACAGCCCAGTTCAAATGCCCAAACTGTCAAGCTGGCCACTCAGCCTACTCCAAGGACTGCCCTGTGTGGAAACAGGAGGTTGCCGTGCAGGAGTACAAGGCAAGAAACGGATGTACCTTTAGCCAGGCGAAATCGGCTGTACTGGCCCTACCCAAGGGCCAATTCGGCTTGACAAAGACCTACGCCCAGGCTGTTGCTAAGAAAGGAAGATCCATAGCCACACAGACGGACACATTGACCCCACCACCCCCTCCTCCTCCTCCAACTCAGAAGAAAACACCGCCAAAGAACACACCTCTGAAGAAACAAGAAAGCCCTGTTGTCATGCTAAAGAACAGGTTCTCTGTGCTCGCTGATGAGAGCATGGAGACTGAGCAGCATGTCAAAACCAATACTCCGGGAGAACCCGGAGACATCATGTCTGACACAGGTTCTCCTCAGAGAACCCAGCCAGACACCCCAACCTCTACCGAGTTAGAGGTTGACCAACTCCCTAAGGGAAGAAATCAAAGCGGAGAGGATGCCCGAGGTGAGAGAGGAGGAAATAACCTCCGCTCTAACCAGAGGGATCTCCCCTCTCCAGAGAGAAAGACTTCCCCTAAAAGGGGGTTGTCCTCCTCTCCATCCAAACCCAAGAATAAAAATACCAAGGTCACTGGAATAAAGGGAAACCCCTCCGGGGGCCTCCCAAGGCCAAATAGCTCCAAGTAGGTCATCTAGAATAAGCCATGGATTCCAGAGTTGTACAGTGGAATTGTAGAGGCCTCAAGGCCAATTACGAGGAAATGCAGCTACTGATGGACTCTGAGACTCCTGTAGCTGCCTGCTTACAGGAAACATTTCTGAAAGATTGCATCAGCTTCCGAAGCTACCGTGCTTACACCAAGAATGTTGAGGATGCAGAGAGAGCATCAGGTGGAGTCTGTATCCTTGTGAAGGATAGCATCCCCCATGAGAGGGTAGAACTACAGACCACACTACAGGCCGTAGCAGCTAGGATAATCCTTCACAAGGTTATCACTTGCTGCAGCCTGTATCTACCACCAGGCGCTCCATTAAACCGAACAGACATGGAGGACCTATTGAAACAACTCCCCCGGCCCTATTTAATCCTTGGGGATTTCAATGCCCATAACACCATGTGGGGATCCAACAATACCGACACAAGAGGTCGTATGCTGGAGGATATCTTCCTCCAACATGATTTATGCATACTTAATGATGCATCACCGACCTACTTGCACCCAGGAACTGGATCATTCACATGCATTGACCTCACCGTATGTGTCCCCGGACTTCTGGACGATTTTAAATGGTCAGTTAGCAATGATCTACGGGGAAGTGATCACTTCCCAATCATCATTACTAACAATCTCCCTTCATTGGGACGACCTCAGCGGTGGAAACTGAATAAGGCCGATTGGGAACAATTCCAAAAAAAGATGCTCCGAGGATATCACAGAAAATATCCTCCATGAACAGAACCCAGCTGATACCTTTGCTAGCAAGCTACTAAGTATAGCCAGGAAAGTTGTACCCCTAACCTCTGCAAATCCAAAACGGCCTAGCAAACCATGGTTTGATGCAGCTTGCAAAAGTGCTATTGGTGATAGGAAAAAACGACTTGCTGCATTTATAAAGAATCCTTCCCAGGAAAACCTAAAGCTATTCAGGATAGCTAGAGCAAAGGCTAGACAAACCATACGGTCAGCCAAAAGGAATTCCTGGAGAAGTTTTGTCGGCAGTCTGGATGCCAAAACTTCTGCTAGAGCGGTTTGGAAGGCAGTAAGGCGAATCAAAGGGAAAGAATCAAATGCAATAGGGCATTTGAAAAACCAAGGACGAACTGTCACGTCCCCCAGAGAAATAGCTGACTGCCTTGCATCCTCAATAGCAGAAAAATCATCCACTGCACACTATACGCCAGAGTTCCAAAAAGTCAAAACCAGGGAGGAAAGACACCCCATTGATTTCAGGTCAGAGAACAATGAAGACTACAACAAACCGTTCTCGCTTGAGGAACTGAGGGAATCGCTGGACAAGTCACATGACACAGCGCCTGGAGAAGACGAAATCCATTACCAGTTCCTCAAGCACCTTCCCGAACCCTCATTGGCAGTCCTGCTAGGGGTCTATAACTGTGTGTGGCAAACAGGCGCTTTCCCAAACAGCTGGAGGAAAGCCACAGTTATACCGATACCTAAACCGGGAAGAGACGGCTCTGACCCAGCTAACTATCGACCAATAGCACTAACAAGCTGCATCTGCAAAACCATGGAAAGAATGATTAACAGTAGGCTGGTCTGGTACCTGGAAAGGAATAAAGTGATCTCAAACTACCAGTGCGGATTCCGGCAGGGGCGGACAACAACTGACCACCTGGTAAGGCTGGAAGCTTATATTAGAAATGCATTACTCAGAAGAGAACATCTAGTAGCTGTATTCTTCGATATAGAAAAGGCCTATGACACAACCTGGAAACATGGCATTCTACGTGACCTGACGCTTATGGGGCTTAAGGGACACCTCCCCCGTTTTGTGGAGGAATTCCTGAAAGATCGAAAATTTCAGGTTCGAGTGGGCAACTCCGCTTCTGACACTCATGACCAGGAAATGGGTGTACCCCAGGGCAGCATTCTGTCAGTCACCCTGTTCAACATTAAAATAAATAGCATCATAAATGCGCTGCCCCCTGGCATAGAGTGCTCTTTGTATGTTGATGACTTTGTCATCCTCACTTATGGGAAAAACATGAACACCTTAGAAAGAAAATTACAGTTATATTTAAACAAAATTCAGGGTTGGGCAAACTATAATGGTTTCAAATTCTCAGACTCCAAAACAGTTAGTATGCATTTTTGTAATCTAAGGGGACTCCACCCAGACCCTGAACTATTTATACACAAAAAGAAGATCCCTGTCGTGAAAACTACAAAATTTTTAGGCCTCACCTTAGATTCCAAATTTAATTTTCTCCCCCACGTTAAGGAACTTAAGAAGAAATGCCAAAAGTCATTAAACATACTAAGAGTACTCAGCCATACGGACTGGGGAGCTGACAGAGATACCTTGCTGCTGCTCTATCGGAGTCTAATTCGATCCAAGCTAGACTACGGATCCATAATATATGGAGCAGCAAGGAAGTCGTACCTAAAAATACTGGAACCAATACAAAATGCTGCCCTGCGTCTCTGTCTCGGCGCGTTTCGTACATCACCTATCCCAAGTCTCCATGTGGAGGCGGGAGAACTCCCCATGGATATAAGAATGAAAAAGCTTGCAATGCAGTATATAGTCAAGCTAAAATCCAACCCCACGAACCCTGCTTTTGACTCCATATTTAACCCCACAGAGGTAGAATTATACAATCGAAGGCCTAACGTCATACAGCCGTTGGGCCTTCGAATGAGAGAACCCATCCAAAATTTAACCCCACCCATTGATCAAATCTCTAAAATAGAAACCCCTCAGAATCCTCCCTGGCTAATGAATAAACCTAAATTAAATTTATCCCTCCTCAATTTCAAAAAAGAAAATACAGACCCAAGCATACTACAAGTCCACTTTAGGGAACTGCAGGAGAGCTACGGAGATTGTGGCACCATCTACACAGACGGATCCAAAATGGAGGGAAAGGTCGCGTGTGCCTGCTTCTTTCGGAACAAAACAATCTCCCGTAGACTCCCCGATGGCTGCTCCATCTTTACGGCCGAATTGCACGCAATATTGCTTGCACTTATGGCCGTAAAAGCATCAGAAAGGAGTAAATTTATAATCTGCTCCGACTCCAAATCCGCATTGCAAGCTTTGGGGCGGATGAAGACTGACATCCCATTGGTACATAAGAGCCTGAAGCTGTTGGACCTAATAACAGCCGACCGTAGGGATGTCACCTTCATCTGGGTCCCCTCCCATGTTGGCATTGAGGGAAACGAAGCCGCAGACAGATAAGCAAAGAGAGCCCTAAATCATGCGGTGTCAGGAACCAAAATTCCCTACTCGGACCTGAGACAAAGTATTGCCTCTGCCACCTATCGAGAGTGGCAGAACCGATGGGAGGCTGAGACTCACAGTAAACTTAGGCAGATTGTGGCGGATGTCAGGTGGCGGCCCACATCTAAGGGTCTGACAAGGCGTGGTAGCACGACCATGTCCAGACTTAGGATTGGCCACACCTACATCACGCACTCTTTTGTACTGAAGAAAGAGGAGCCCCCACTTTGTGAGTATTGTGACTCTCGCCTCACCGTGGAACATATCCTCGTTGATTGCCCCAGATACCAGGATGTCAGGGCGAAATATTTTAGAGTGCCTAATTTAAATACACTATTTGATAATGTCGACCCTGGGAAGGTACTGGGCTTTATCCGGGAAGTGGGGCTATCTACGAAGATCTGATTTCTGAATTTGTGAACATGCACTATTTACATTAGATTTTTACCAAATATTTAAATTTTTACTACCTTTACTATTTTAAGTGTGAATAGACCTTGATTTTAATTATATGACTGTATAGAATCTGGCCCTGTTGTTTAGAGAGAGAGTAGTCCTTAAAGGACTGCAGGCACGACATGGCCTAAATTGTGCCGATGTGCCTGAAATCAATCAATCAATCAATCGGAACATTTAAACCTATCTCAGAATTGTCTGACTCAGAATCACTGGTTGAGGTGTCAGAACTAGAGTTACAATACTTTGGACCGTAACGTTAGACCATGTTTGAAATTCACTTGACTACGGCTTAGGCACCATTGTTACGAGAAGCTTTAAAAAAAAACCTAGTCGACCCACGGTGTAGCATACGTCGTTATTTTGAAGGGCCGGCCTTAGGCCAATGCAATCTATGCGATCGCAGTGGGCACCGCACTTGCAAAGGACCCACGCTAAATCTAGGTGTAAATTATTAAATTAAACCATTTTATATCTGATTTACCAGGAGCTTCTTGAAATCTCCTGAAATTGCAACATATACGAAAAAGTCTTGGAAATATCCTGAAATTATTAAATCTTTGGAAAACTTTAACAAAATCTGAAATATATAGACAATAAATTGTCATTTTGGTTGTCATTCAATATGGAAAATGACAATCCTAAGCGCGATGAAAAAACAAACGGCATTATGCAATACCCGTAATTGTGGAATCTGGTGAAAGAAGCTTCTCGCGCCTCAAACTAATGAAGAATTACTTGAGGTCAACAATTAGATTGAAACATTCGATAGTTCTTGCTATTGAGCGTAATCTATGTCTGAAACATAATTTTTATAATATACTGTATGGCTTCGCTACACGCAAGGCTAGTAAAGTAATTCTGTAGGCCCTGCTATTTAGTGTCGGGTGAATACTACTTGTTTCCGCCCCTCTTTTTTTTTTTGCGCTAAAGTTACGTGGGGGTTACTCTAAGCCGTACATGCAGAAATAAAAGAGTGATCTTTCCTTTACATCTTTTCCAAACTCTTGAGCCATGAAGAGAATTATATAGATAGATAGATAGATAGTCAACCCAACGCCGCTATTTTACAGGGCCGGCCATAGGCCACTGCAACCTATGCGACAGCAGTGGGCCCCACACTTTCATAGGACCCGCGCTAATTCTAGGTGTAAATTATTAAATTAAACCATAACTTATAACAGATTTCCCGCGGCCGCCTGATTTACCAGGAGATCCTGGAAATCTCCTGAAATTGCAAAATATACGAAAAAGTCATGGAAATCTCCGGTAAAATTGAAAAATCTCATGAAATATATAAAAATTGTCATTTTGGGGAGTCATTCAATATGGAAAACGACAATCATACTCGCGATAAATAAAAACGGCATTATGCATTACCCTTAATTGTGTAATCTGTTTAAAGAAGCTTCTCGCACCTCATACTAATGAAGAATTACTTGAGGTCAACTATTCTAGTAGATAGATTGAAACATTTGGTAGTTCTTGCTATTGAGCGTAATCTATGTAGGAAATAAAACTTTTATGATATACTGTATGACTTCTCTACACGCAGGGCTCGTAAAGTAGTTCTGTACGTAGTAAAGAATGAAAAAAATGCAAAGACGAATTTATTTTCTAATACAAACTCTTAAATTTCACTTATTATCCGTATTTCTACCCAAACTTGGCCCCGCGAAATCCGTTTCACATAGGGCCCCACAACGGTTGAGTCCGGCCCTGCTATTTAGTGACGGGTGTATACAGAGTAGATTACTTGTTCTCCTCCCCCTCCCCTTGTTTTTTCGACGCTAAAACTACGTGGGGTAGAAATAAGAAAGAGTGATTTTTCCATGACTTCTTGGTCACAACAGTTAAGTCCGACCCTGCTATTTTGTGACGGGTGAATACTACTTGTTCCCCCCCCCCTCTTTTTTTTTGTTGGGTAACTCTAGTCCGACTTGCAGAAATAAAAGCCTTTCCTTTACTTCTTATCCAAACTGTTGAGCCATGAAGAGAATTATATAGATAGATAAGTGTTCTCGTGTGCGCTTTTAAAGTTTATGATTGTAGGATCACTTTATTTCGGTCTCATGGGCGAAACCTGGGTGGATACGGATCTCGAAAACGGCTCTAAAGATTTTCCTATTAATTTGTCAGTTGTTTATCATTGAGAAAAGAATTACTAGTTCTAATATTCTAGTTTGACCGTTATAATTTTTTAAAACATTAATTTGGCTAGAGGACTAGAAAATCTTGATCTTGAACAGACTACGTCATCGGGTATTTCCGCGTGTAGACACTATTGTTAAAAAATTTAATAAATCAATTTTCAGGAACAGTTTGCTCGTCTTTTAACCCTGTCGGAAGACCTATCATTAGAATAATATAAAGTCTAGTAGATTTATACATTCGCTAAACCAGCACTTTGGGGGGAGGGGGGCAGGGTAAAAAATATTCCATTTTTATTTGCTAAATCTAACATTCATTAGTTTTTAAGAGCAAAATAATCCCTCTATAAGTTTCTTGTTTACATTTGAGATATTTTGTAACGTCCGTTTCTCAATCAGGAAGTAGCCTAGACATTTAAACAAGTTCAATCTGTTATTTCCCTACTAATGTTTTTTTTCTTCCTTTTAGTTAGTTAAGATTTTATATTACATATTTTTTTTTCATCTTCTCTCCTGGGTGTTCCCTTGGGTCTTGCGCCCCCCCCCCTTTCCCAAACTTTACTGTTGACCAGGTCAACAAACTCTTGTCATTTCCCAGTGAAGCCTCATCTCTACGCACACGCATCCTTGTGGCTTCTTTTCGAGACTTGCAGTGAAACACGTCAATTTGAAGAGGTCCGGGGGAAAGTCAGCCAAGTGGGCAATGGCTCGAGATCTATTTAGTCAATGAGGCAATGTCATCAAATCATTACATCTAGAGTTCAGTTGTTGGCACTACAAACGATCCCTGTGATTTCATTTCTGTAGACAAGCTCACAACGGTATTTTCCCCCACCACTGTATATTGGAATAAAAGGATGCTAGGCCTTCATTCAAGGAAATGGTTTATCCGTCATTGTGGTCAAAGGCTATGAGGATAACTTTTCTTTGGACATATGCACACATCCCTATTTTTAGTTTAAGAAGATGTAGCCCAGCTCTTTAAAAAGTCTTAGTTATATATGAATCGCATGGGTCTGCGTAGTCACTTGCAATACAGGACTCATTCTTAATCTTGGCATTCAATGGCAAATGCTTTATATCTGGCCATGTTCGCTTGGTCTATTTCAAACCTCAGACTTCGCCCCCTGCTCATGACATGACAAGAAATGGAAAGTTTTCTTTCTCCAATGTCTAAGTCACTGCCTGAATATAGGTTGTAGAGAAGGACAGGGTCCCAGGACATTGGCACTGTAAATATCAATAGACTTTTTTTATTTCTGGAACTTATGCATCATATGAAAGGCATCTAATTATTCTTTCTTTCACTTTTCGGATCTCAAAAACTAACAAGCGAAACATAGAAAAATCCTTTTTAAAAAGGATATATATTTTATATATATATATACATATATATATATATATATATATATATATATATATATATATATATATATATATATATATATATATATATATATATATATATATATATATATATTATTTACGGGAAAGAACTCTACACTTACAACTATATCTTTCAATAATGTAGGAGTTATTTCTCTTATTCGAAATCAAACAAAATAATTACCCATAATAATAATAAGGCTTGTCTTCGAGTCCGAAGATTAATAAGGAATGCAGCATTTCCCGTGGCTATGCAGCCCCAACTGCGACCTACATATTTTGCCACAACTATCGCTGGTATAACCATTGTTCAGCAGTGGTCGATTTAGACTTTCGTTTTGCAATAAGTAGTAGACTAGCTTAAATTTTAAATTGGTTATTGTTTTGTTAGGTACGATTGATAATTGTTTAAAGTTTCAACTTGATCCGAGAATAGGTGTGGAAATTACTTTTTCAATATCTAAGGGGATGAAACCTTACATTTTTTTCCTGTATCTGCGAATACTGACGGATTAATTTCCCTTGTTGGTATCAAACTAAATAATTGATTACCAGTAACTATTGATTAATTGGTTAAATTTTTTATTGATTTATGTCTTGTCTATGCTAATGAATAAATGCAAAGTTGCAACTTGATCGGAGAATGGGTGTGGGGGAGAAATAACGACTACACACTTTTTACCGTTATTTCTCTAAAAAAAAAAAGTTACTGATTATTAATTATTTGTTTCGCACAAACTTTCAGGCGTCCCCCACTAGATCCGTCCTTGGATAAGGAATATTCAAGTCGTTGGTTTTTTTTTTTTTTTTAATCGTCTAAAGTAACAAAAAATAAATCATTAAAACAGTTGCCCTGTTTTGAAATAATGAAACTTTTAGAACTTTTGGCAAGAAAACTAGGCTAACTGTAATAGTGATTTCAGAAATACATTTGGCGTTATTTTTCACTTGAAAACAAAGAATTTTTTTACTAGTGCTTTAGTCAAGCGCAATTTTCATTCTTAATTATAGCATGCTCGGTGCGCTTTAGTCAAATCTTTTTATTTGTGTGGACCAGTTGCTGGAAGGGGGGGGGTGTTGGTCGATCGTTGGCTGGTAGCTCTAATCAGCTATAACATGAACCGATGTAGACGTATTTAATTTTTAATATATATACTTTACGTAAGTTACACAAACTTGTGTATTAAAATAAACACAGAGTTAACTTTAAATGAGATAAAAATCTAATATAAACTGATATTTAAATAAAATCTAGCTCACAACAACAAAAAAGTCTATACTCTTTCATGTCTTTATATCATCTTCCGTTCTTAACGTAAATTATGACAGATCCTGTCGTGATTTCATCATTCTCCAAGACCAAAAACTAATGCTCCCTTTCTTCATCATCACCTTGAAACACACACACACACACACAAGGGGCTACCAGGGAGAAGGTTATCGTTCTGCCTTTACAAAAGCAATTTTTTAAAAATTCAGCTGAAAGGGGGAATAAGAAGCATATTATAACGTCTGACCTCCCCTAAAGTAATTTATTTTTAAAAAGTAGTGTATTTTTCTGAAGAAAAAAACAACTGCTTGCTTGTTTAGTTTTTAAAATGAAGCGGTTAGCTTTGCACTAAATAAAAGATGTAAATTATCATATCTTCCATATTTTACAGTTTTTGCTATCTAGGCATGAAAGACAGACCACACAAAACGAATTCGTAGCGGCCTTTTTCCTTTCGGGGTACGCTAAAAACTAAAAAGTGATCTCCATACACTTAGCTCAGTAAAGGATAAAATGACTTTGTCTCTTAAATGAGGTCAAAATTCACAACCATTCTTTAGTCACAAAAGTTTGGGTCAAAATATCTTTTGTTTTTCTGATATCCTCAACCTCTCTTGGGGACAGAACATTTGACATATATAGGGGGGGGGGGTAAGTGCTGGGTTGGGCGACATCAGTCCGTACAGGCTAGTCTTAAGAATCCTGTTTACTTCCATTCATCACATCCATTTTTTTTTCAGACTCAGTGGAAACAGCGACATAATAAATCTTTGCTCATAAACACCAGAGGTCAGTGCGACACATTTTAGTCAACAGTAAAAACCACCAGGCACTTAGTCGCGCAAATTTTTCCTGCTGTCATATAGCCTCTGTGGTTGAGGAATATCTGTTGAATACATTATACAATTTATAACATTCGTAGTATTTCTCAACATAATTTTTATCATGTGTATACTTGAACCCTAACCCTATACCATAACCCTAAAAACTTAAATTATTGTTTTAAAAAAAAAACAAGCTTGCACACTGTATGGATATATTTAAATACATTTGAAGACAAAATTTAGCAGTTTCGTATCGTTTTATACTTAGTAACAAGCACGTAGTAATTTATTTGTGTATGTAGATTGTAGACTTTAAAGCACATGATTTTCTCTCCTCTATTTCTTCTCCACTTGTTGTAGACCATGTACTGTTCAGGCTTGTCCTAGGCATGCACGGCCTCGTAACGTGAGGTGACGTAGCCGAACTGTCAATGTCCAGTTTGTAGGGAGGGAAATAGCTTAGTGATTTCATTTCTGCACAGTACTTTGTTCTTTATATTCACAATTACTATTATATTATCTCACTGTTCATATATTAAAGCGTCAAAATGAAAAGCACTATTATAATGTTCATGTTGGAAGTAAAATTATCGAAACATGCTGAAAAGGCGGTCCTAAAGGGGCCGCCTAATAGTTTGTTTCTAGGCCCAGTTTTTTTTTTTTAATAGCTTTGACATTACAACTATTCTTCCCTTCATCTGAGAGCAAAAAATAAGTCTGAAATTTACCAAAAACAAGATTACAAAGAGAGTTTGTGTTACACAAACTCAGAGGCGGCCCCCGTCGAAGTCGGATCCCTGTCGGATCTGCATATTCGCAAATAATAATCAAGAGGTGATTTAATTTTGATGGTCAAAAGTAGGCCTAATAATGTTTCAAAGATTCAATTACCGTAAATTTAAATTAAATAAAAAATAGTAGATTAGTTTTAGTATATTATAACATTGCAATATTGATCAAAACGTTTGGAAATGAAAATCTACACTTTTTTTTTTACACTTTAAGTTTAGAAATTGAAATTCTACATCTTAATCTAGTCTATTTTAGTCTAAACTAGATCTAGACTCTAAAATAATTTTAATTAGAATATAAATCCAGATCTAGATATACTGTAATAAAAATCTAGATCTAGTTTAAAAAATCTAGATTAGATCTAAATCAAGATATCATTCCTTTTTTAAACGCGAGTCACATAACGAGGCTTAATAAACATTACTATACCGAGTTCTTTTTTCATTTCATTTGAAGAATTAATTCCATATAACGTCTGAGGAAAAAAAAAACACGTCACACGGCCTAGCTAGACTAAAAATCGCATTCATCAATACGAGCCATTTATCGAGTGTTCATAGACTTTGGTGCACCGAGTGCGTTCTTTAAGCATTTCATTTAAAGAATTCATTCCATATGACGTCAAAGGAAAAAAAAAACACTACGTCACACGGCCTAGCTAGACTAAAAATCACCTTCATCAATACGAGCCATTTATCGAGTGTTCATAGACATTGGTGCACCGAGTGCGTTCTTTTAGCATTTCTTTTAAAGAATTCATTCCATATGACGTCAAAGGAAAAAAAACCACTACGTCACACAGCCTAGCTAGACTAAAAATCACCTTCATCAATACGAGCCATTTATCGAGTGTTCATAGACATTGGTGCACCGAGTGCGTTCTTTTAGCATTTCATTTAAAGAATTCATTCCATATGACGTCAAAGGAAAAAAAAACACTACGTCACACGGCTTAGTTAGACTAAAATATGTTTTCATCAATAAGAGCACTTTTTCGAGGGCTAATAGACATTGGTGCACAGAGTGCGTTATTTTAGCATTACATTTAAAGAGTCCATTGATATGACGTCGTGGAAAAAAAATCCATTACCTCACAATAGGGTAGTAGTACTGGTACCATAAAAAAATGTCTTTATTTACACGAGATATTTAACGAGGGTTCATAGACATTGGTGCACTGAGTTCTAATATAATTTATTTAAAGAGGATCAAAGCCGCATTGTTTTTGCGTTTTGTCTGTCAGTCGGTCTGTCCGTCATCTTGATATAAAAAAAAAACAACTAAAAGTTATTAAAATTGATTAACCTTTATTTTACGTTTCAAAACATCGCAATAATTTTTAGGTATGAACACAATTGAAAAGTTTATATAATAGATTGTTCCGTATGTTTGTATAAATAATAAAAGAAAAAGAGAATTTCAGATAAATGTAATACCGTTAATTAAATTTTTTGGATGGTCTCGTATAAAAATTAGATGTACTACAGCCATGTGGAGAGATTTTCATACCTTACTTTGGTGTTTGGATTCTGTTTTCCTTAAAAATCGGAATATAATATTAAAGATAATTAGATTTTTTAATGTTTTAGGTAGAAAGTTAAATGTACTGTAAGAGAGAAGTGAGTTAAAATATTTTTCATAAAAATCCGTAAAAACATTATTTCGTAAATGAGAAGATTATTTGTTAATTAATTATTTGGCGTTAGTAGATTTTTAAATAAATTTGGAAATTTCTGGCGACGATTTGTAAGAAACAAAATCCGGAACATTCTTTATCGATTACAAAACTTCTATGTTATGTTTCAGCAAGAAAATTAAATGTCTAAAAAGTAATTTTCAGTAATCAATTCTAGTAAATTACTTTTTTTTAAAGCCCTGAACAACCTATTGTCGATATTTTTAAAATTTGCTTAAAGATGAAAATACGGAGCAATTTGATTTTGATAACCAAATTATAGTGACGCATTGTCAAATAATATAAGTGTAATATTAGTAAACTATGCGATTTCAAACATTCATTAGGCATAATTCATGTTTTATAAAACAATATCCGGAACATTTTTACACTTAATAAAATTTATAAGTCAGTATAGAGATTTTGGTTTAGCATTAATATGCTATTTACATAAAAAACGGAACAACATATTATTGATAATGTGTTTTTGCAACGTTTAAGCATGGAAATTGAATGTAATATAAGCTAGAAGAGCAAACAAACATTTGTTGGCGTTGATTAGTTTTGCATAAAAAAATCCGGAACAATCAATTTTAGATACTTAAAACTATTGAGATGTTACGGGAGAAACATTAAAGGGTAAATCAGATTTTCAATAGGTTTTAGAGTTCTAGTTTTTTTTAATCTAATCGTGACGGACAGACCGACAAACAGACAAAACGCATAAAAATAATCTTCTTTTATTCGGATGGTTTAGCACCTGATCATGTTGCGACGTTACGCTACTGCACGAAAATCGCTGTATAAAAAGTCCATTTAAAAAAATGTGCGTGATATTTACATACAAAGTGCATTATTAGCCTTTATAAACAAACAGAAATGTTTCCTTACAATTTTAGCAGCTAGTTGACCAGAAAAAACGTCTTTAACTATTATTTATATTTGTTGTAAACATTTCCTGTACATTTTTAAAATATATTTGACTTAGTGATACTGGAAATACAAAAAAATATCCATCTTTGTTAGCATATTGTAACATTGCCTCCCTTACATTTACGTAATTGTTTTAGAATTGCTGTATTTTTATGAAAAAATCGCTTGTATAATTAATTTTATAAATTAAACGGTTTGCTTTTAGAAAACCAAAAGTAGCCGTTGCACCTAAACTTTTCAAGCCGCATTTAATGATGAAATAATATTTTTCATATCTCTTCTAGTTTTCGAGATCTGAGTGTGACAGACGGACATTTTGCACAAACCTAATAGCGGCTTTTTCCCCTTACGGGGGCCGTTAAAAAACAACAACAACAATAGACTTTGTTACTAGTTCACATTCGCGAAAGTACAAACTGTAAGGGTATTCACTTAGAGATATCTTAGAGCACACACAATCAGATTAAAATGTATACTTTCTACTTCAAGATTCGAGTCCTATACATTCTGCTTAGCAACGAAGAGTTCCCACTTTATATAACAGATATCCACATAGGTAAAAAACAAAAATGGCGGATCCAGGTGAGAAACAACATTAATTAAGTGTTGCTGTTTTCAAAGAAAGTTAATTACTTGCTATTGTTGATACCATCCATGATGAAACAAAACAAAGAATTGTCATGTTGAAATAAACGTCAGAAGACCTACATTCGCTTGAATTGCGGTAATGGAGAGATTTTGTATAGGCAAGTGTGCTTACGCTAAACCAAACAACAAAGACAGTCCAAGCTTCACCAAAGACAAATGTAGCCTTGAAGATACCACAGCAACATAAGTCTCACCCAAACATCAAGGACAGTCCAACCTTTACCAAATACACGTGTTACCTTGAAGATACTACAGCAACATAAGGGTCACCCAAGTTGTCCTAACTCGTTCAGAGAAAGCACGCAATAGATATTTTGTGCTAGTGTTCAGAAAAAGTCCTGAACTCTTCAAAAACTCTGACCATAACTGATAAACTATTCATCGTACAGAGAGACGAAATGTTTTCTCACCTGATGACAGCTTGAAGTCAAAACATTTGTTTCCCTTGAAGTCTGGGACCTTGCTGCTATGATTCTTGCTCAGAATTCTTGCCAACCTTGCTTCTAATAGTGAAAATAAAGTTTCAAAGAAACAGACTAATTGATTTTTTCTCAATACGTCATTGATATGTTTTCCCCTCGCATTTGGCTGTGGTGTAGTTAGTAAATGTGATTCAATTACGTGCCATCTCATCCACAAGAAGAAAGGCGACGTAGTGTTCATCTGATCATTAGTCTGTTCTGCTCTAAATGAAACCTACTTGTTCCAAGAGTATATGCCAATGAGAGCCAAAATAAAAGATTATTTTGTATTTCTCTTACTTTTCTATCTAATCATTTGTCCTCAGTTGAACTCATGATGTTATATTCGTTATAGGGATGTTCGTTATATGGACGTTCGATGATCTTTTGATGTTTTTCTTCAAATGAGAGAATGCTTTTGCACAAGTTTGACTATTTCTATCTGGGCCGGTCCTAACAATTGCTGGGCCCTATGTGAAACTGATTGCGCGGGGCCTAGTCTGGGTGGGAATAAGGATAATAAGTGAAAATTAAGATTTTGTAAAAGAAAATAAATTCGACTGCATTTTATTCATTCTTTACTAAGTACAAAATTGCGATCAAGTTAACTTTACTTTACGAACTTTGCAACCTACGGCATATTCCAGTGACAATAAAAGTAAATAAGGTATTGGAACTTTCGGTTAAGGGGAAAATTAGTCATATTCTTATATTTTATTACAGGAATGCTGACATTGCCTTTTTTTTTTTATCGCGCGTAGGATTGGCATTTTCCGTAATGAGTGACACCCATAAATGACAATTGTGTCTATTTTTCATGAGATTTTAATAAATGCAGAACATTTCCAGGAATTTTTCGTATATATTTTTCAATTAATAATTACACATAGTATTAGCGCGGGGCCTATGAAAGCGCGGGGCCCACTGCCATTGGCCATTGAATTTTAACTACAAATGTAAAGCCAAGTACAAACCAAGGAAGGATGCATACATGTTACATTTAGACAGGCAGCACTTAAGTCCCTTATTTCGTCATGTTCTAGTCACCATTTTGTTGATAACATGCAAGCATGAGTCCAAGACAACGGAGACTACTCCAAGCCTTTTCCTGTCTCAAATGGCGTGAAGCAGGGCTGTGTGCGGGCTCCAACTCTTTTCAGCATAATGTTCACCACCATGCTGAAAGATGCCTTTCGCACAGAAAGCATTGGAGTTGGCATACGATATCGCACCGATGCAAGTTTATTCAACGCTCAGAGACTCAAGGCAAGGACCAAGGTAAACTACGACTGCATCAGAGACCTGCTATTCGCAGATGACTGTGCCCTAAACGCCGCAAACGAAGAAGACCTTCAAAAGAGCCTGTACCTTTTCGGATGCCAAAATTTTTGACCACACCATTAATGTAAAAAAGTCAGAAGTGCTGCACCAACCTCTTCCAAATAAAGCTGTCACCTAATCAGACATTCTCATAGATGACCAGAAATTAGCAAACGTCAAAATGTTTGTCTATCTGGGAAGCACCATATCAGCAAACGCCAACCTAGATGATGAGGTTGACTTCCGTGTTGCTCGTACCACTGCTGCTTTTGGCAGACTTCAAGAACAAGTGTGGCAACAGAGAGGACTCAGTATATCCACTAAACTGGAAGTCTACAGTACTGTAGTTCTCCCGTCACTCCTATAAGCACCAGAGTCCTGAACCCTATATTCCCGCCACACCAAAAAGCTAAACTCCTTCCACCTACGCTGTTTAAGGAGTATCCATAAGGTGCGTTGGTCCGACCACATACCAGACACAGAAATCTTAAAGCTGTCCAACAGTATCAATGCGACAGTAAAAAGGTCCCAACTTCGATGGGCAAGAAATGTTGTCCGCATGCCAGACAATCGCCTTCCCAAACGAATTCTGTACGGGGAGTTGTGTGCAGGTAAGCGCTCCCAGGGAGGCCAATACAAGCGTTACAAAGACACTCTCAAGAGCTCCTTCAAGGAATGCGATATCGAAATACGGCTGGGAAGCACTTGCTCTTAATCGCTCCTCATGGCGTGAAGCTATGAGTCTCGGAGTCTCAACATTTGAAGCAAGAAGAGTGGCCAGGGCGAAAGAGCGCCGAACCAACAAAAAGCTGATAGAAGAAGCAGGCCTTTCTGAAACTGACCTAACCCACCCATGCCACGTATGCGGCCGGTTTTTTAAAGCGAGGATTGGACTTTACAGCCATCTTCGAGTCCATAGGAAATGAGAAATGTGCTCATCTTCGACCACCATTTAACTTGTTACGTTGAATTGGAACGGCCTGTTTTAGAACGCACCTACACAGATAGTTTTGTTCCGATAGTTCTTGTGTTATCTTTCTCTCTTCTTCCCGCAACACCTAGCCCACCCCAATGATACACACTATTTTCCACCTCCTTAAGCTTTATATTGTTTATTATGGCCGGAACCTACCCTTAAATACACTCCTTTTAACGCTCCCCTCCCCCACCCTAAAAGAAAGACTAATATTAATAAGCCCTCATATTCACTCTGAATTCGTATTTCTAGATCTAGATATATTTCAAGGATATGTTGAGCTCGAGTTAGTCCTCTTATAAAATACAAAGTGCTTTCGATGGTCTAACTCTACAAACTGCATACTCATCTATTGTTTACCACAAACACGCGCGCACGACTTCCGTGCTCACGATAAAAGAAATATGGAATTTGCTTTCATTAAATGTCTATTTTTTGTGAATTTGTGAAAGAACGTCTTAAGATAAAAGAAAATAAATACACAATAGGATGTAAATAAAAAAGATTAAACATTAAAAATTGAATAAGAAAAATCCATTAGGAAAACTCGACCTAGTGGCTGTTTTAGTGCGTAGCCTGATTTACGAAGTTTGTGCTACCTGTATGTTAAAAAATAACTGGGAGAATTAGTGAATATACTTCTCAGTTCTGTCTAGAAATATTTGATAGGCTTTGTGTTTCTTGTAGAAGCTGCGAATTAAAAAATAATCTTGGGGAAAATGTACACAGCCGTTTTGATCGTGTAAGGTGCTTAGTTGTTCTAGGCACATTGTAAGTATTAACAAGTCCAATTTAGTTCTAAGAGGGAAATCAGTCAATTAAAGCTTTTACAATGATATAAAACTACTCATTTGAAATACTCACTAAATAATAAGACATTGTCTTCGAGTCTGAAGATAAAGGAAAAGAGTGCAGCATTTCACAATACATTTTCACGTAAACCCACTTGTGACCTGCATATCTTTTCACAATAGACGCCTTACAAAGCCGTTGTCCGTGTGGGTGTAGATTCTAGGTCTACATCCGACGCAAATAAATAACTAAACCAGTTTTTCTTTTGACGTAAGTACAAATTTTTATGTAATCGTCACTAGACAGTTTTTAGTTCTCACCACAGACAACAAAGAGCGATGAAATGTCAAACTATGTACTTCCTGTTGGTGCTCGAAGAAAGAATGTAAAGCTTGTCAAACTCTTCCCGAACCTTCTTTCCGTGTCAATGAGGCGAAGATTTGGAAATGAAATAATTAGATCATTCGAAACATGAAGTAGGCCACATTGAAAACTGCTGCGTTATTGTTAAGTCGTAATGAGTTGAACATCCCTGGCATGGAGTGTCTGAGGTCAACGATGTTCTTGACTGAATAGCTGCTGCAGCTAAGTCTCTGTAAATAAAAGCTAAGTGAAGAAAAGAAAAAAACTAACTTAAAGTGTTCTTCACTTTCATTCACCAGTGTGAGGCAGGTCGTTGTCTTAACACTGCACTACAAACGCGCGCACACTCACACAGTTGCCTTTAATTGGCATTAGGCATGCGTCCGTTTATCTGATTGCATTTAAAGATAGGAGCATGTTTCAACTCTGTGGCTTTTTTTTTCTAAATGCTTCTAGTTGTCAGTGTCATCCACATGATTTTATCTGAATAGATCCCCCCCACCCCGTACACGAACACATCTTCTTGTGACATGACAGTGAGAAAGGATTCTCGTTATTGCTCTACTAGCCACCCCCTAACGCCGCCCGTGCATAGCTCCCGGCATAAAGTGTCTTGGTATCCATGTCTCGCGGCATAAACTGTATCCATTTTACATGGCTTACAGTGTCCTGGTTATTATGTCTCCAGGCATATAATGCCCTCCTGGTATCCATGTCTAAGGCATAAAGTGCCCTCATGATATCCGTATCTGTCAGCCAAGTCCTCCTAGTACCTATTTCTCTTGTCTTACTCTAGTTTGTCTGTCTGTCCAGTTCACTCGAAAGTTGAATGAAATGCATTATCACATTATGCACCATTATACTATACACCATCAATTCTTTTGTCTGAACTCCCCTCATGTTGTACATTCTATAAAACATTTCTATGCGCTACTTACTTGCTCAGTTCTAGTGACATGGTTACGTATTATCTCCACGACCTTCAAAAGGTAGCGACGTACTGGCTCCACAGTTTCTCTTTAGCTACAGACCTAGACATGGTTGAAGTTTTCTAGTTTAACCGAAACCAATCATCATAGAAGGCCTGAACACTGACCTGCAATCTGTGGGCAGTGGGGACAGATAGCTCGTTGACACGTCAAAGGTCTTTACCACATATTAACGACCTATTGGTCTCCACTGCCCGCAGGTTGCGACGTCGCAGGTTAGTGTTGATGTCTACTTCGACGATTGGTCTTGGTTTAACCAACTAAAAAATGGACATCTGTATTTGATAATAGACTAGTATTTGTTCCTGGACTTGATTCGCTTCTCACTTGACACTGGATCTGTGCCATTGTTGCACAGAACTGATTTGTCAGTGTAGATAGCGTTATATTTTACCTTGAGTCTACCCATCTTTCCGGAACACTTCACATTTAGAACATTTTCTAGATCTAAATGCAGTTTTTATTTCAACAATTCACACGAACGATACACCTGGAAACCGTAGGTCACGGAAACGACTGAAGTCTACATTAAAGCTCCTCTGGGTTACAGAATTTTCTTTTTTCTTTTTCTTTTATTTATTTATTGCATTATTTCCTCGTGTAAAACTTTCCAACATAATGTCAGGTGAGCATGTTTGAACTAAGTTTGCTAATTTCACTTTAATATAGCTTGTCTTACTATAAATTGCTTAATATTTAGCGGCCCCCGAAAGGGGAAAAGACGCTATTAGTTTTGTGTGGCCTGTCTGTCCGTCCGTCCCGTTTAAATCTCAGAAACTAGAAGAGAAAATGAAAATCGGACATCATGATATTTTAGATTATTAAAAGTTCTGATGCAAAGGCTACTTTTTTCTTTTCCGAAAGTGAACCATCTAATTTTTAAAATTATATATTCAAGCAGATTTTTTAAAAAAATTACACCACTTTTCAATGAAAAACTTCAGGGGAGGTAAGACTTATAAAAAGGTCACAGATTTCTTCTATCAAGCCTCACTCATAGATTCGCGTAATGGCACAAAAAAATTGCATCTAAGGTCACAATGGAAATAGTATCAATTGATCATTATAAAATAGATTTTTCAATTATTAACTAACTCATGGAATAGAATACTGAGCTACTGCGCTAGGTGCCACCGACATTGTATCGGGAGGTTTCCATGCTGATCTTAGGTGATCACTTAACGCTACTCATCTTATTCCAGAAGAGTTAGAAGAGTCTTATCAAAGACGAAGTGTTGCACTGTTGGCTTTTATGTAGAAAAAACCCTGTCAAAACAAGAATATGGATTTAATATATTTCTCGTCCATTTTGTGAATTGGATGGGGGCTGACTCTGAGTTTGTGTGATAACAAACTCTCTTTGTAATCTTGTTCATTATAGTTTTGGAAAAAAAACGCACTTTTAATTCACTAAGTATCCAATATAATCGCTTGCCCTTTGTGTGCTCCACAGGCGAGTACCATCTTAACAATGAGAACATGGAGTATCACCTCCAGTTGGAGTTATGGAGAGGTAACATTGCCGGAGCTGTGCAGATAGCCAGACAGCGAAACGAGTTGTCTGACTGGATAGTGGCCATGGCACCTTTGGGTAAGTTACAATTTTCACTTTAACTTTGGGTATCAAGTCTCACCCACATTTCTTTCTATATTTAATCATCATCTCATCTCTGCCTGTGGTCCCTTCAGAAGAAATAATTATTCCTAATTGGAGGCCCTTGGCAAAGTGAATTTGGTGGCCTCAAATAAAATAAAATAAAAAAGCGACAACAGTAAAATTATTCAATTTATTAAAAACCTATTGTACTTCAACAATAACATTGAGGACAAGTTTCGCTATTTCTTCTCTAAAATGACAAGAAGGAAGACAGTGCAAGGCCCTCACCAATTGGTGACCCTAAGCACTTTGTCTATGCCTAAGGCTGGCTCTGTGCCAATAATAAGATCGTTGAGAAATCAATTCCAACAATATATTTGATATTCAATGCTTTATTTTATTAAAAACCTTGTTTTTCTTAGTCAAAGCACGAGCTCCATTTGTTGTTACACTTACCATCTTGTACAAGCCGACCCAACACTTTCAACACAGTTTTTGATAGAATTGAATAAATACTGGCTTGTGTTTGTCTTTGACTGAATGTTTCGAAATATTGCCATTAAGAATAATCTTCGTTTATATTAAACTTTTTAGAATAACAATTTTTCTTTAGCCTCTTCATAATAAGTGATAAGAATCAGAAGTTTCAACTATTTCTAGATCTATAGATATCTATAGATATTTTCAATTATTTATATAATATATTTGCATTTTTATTTGTGTAATGTGTAGGAACACCTGATTTCTTTAAGCGTCGGCGGGCCGTATAAAACACTTCGGCGGGCCGCATGTGGCCCGCGTGCCGTAATTTGCCCACCCCTGCTCTATTGGTTAAACTAATGTTAGCATTCCTATCGAGAACATAAGTATATAGACATTCCAACTTTGTCCTATCAAAGTGGCTCAGACAGGAGCGATGTAAACTGATTTTTGTTGGAGAGAGATTAATAATGGCCTGACTTCGGCCAGGAATAAAGATTTACTTTTTTATAGCAAGTTGTCTGTCATAAACCACTTCCGTTTGAAGATTTTTTTTGTTCTGACTTGTCATTCAATGCTAGAGTTTCAATCCAAGGCAAAAGAGGAATGGAGACAGACTGTGAACAGACTAATGGTAGGTGTGAAGGTGATCAATGTTTATAGCCGAGGTAGAACTGAAGTGAATTGTAAAAGCACTGGTCGATTTTTACATCTCGATATGAATGAACTAAACGTCGGGTGTGAAAACTGAAGTCGACAAGACCGTGTTACGCGAACGATCTGGCCCATGTAGTGGGCTCGCCTAGCTCGGTCACTTGCCGTAAATCTTGACTTGACGTCTGATCGGTTCACTCCATCACCGAGCATGTCTGTGTTGAAGGGACGAGAGGATCGTGATCCACTTCTCGATAAGAGAAAATGGTTGGATGGTAAAAGTTCACTTTGACCTAGGTCTGTGTTACATGTTGCTTTGACCTTTTTAAATTGAAGCTCAGTTTCAATCAATTTAAACTTGTGTCTTATGTAATGACATGTCTAGCCGAGGGCAGTGATTCTAAATTGTTGGAAAGTAAAATACATTTTGGTCACAAATATTTGTTTGTTCATTGCATCAGCCTTCGAAATCGTTCATTATGGTTCGCATGTCAAAAGGACTACATAACAACAATACATTCACACAGACTTATTAGCGGCAGCCCCCCGTTGATTGATGTGCATGTCGAAGGTAAAGTGTTTATAGTTTTGAGCAAGACGAACATTATGGTGAAATCCCAGATGACATTAACCCCTTTGCTCTTTGAAATGAAACTAAAATGTACAACTAGCATTGCCTTAGATTACTGAACACGCTATTCCTCCTACATCCATTCACGGATATAGTGGAAACAGTTACTTATTTCTCTTAACAAAACATGAATCCATAAAAATATTAACCAATCAGACAATCGATTACTGGTAATTAGTTGCTGTTTTTTTTATCGAATAAGGGAAATAATGTCTACATTATTGAGAGATATATTTGTAAGTGCGGTGTTCTTTCCCTTAGATAAGCTTTTTTTAAATGTTGTTGTTATATTTTGCTTTGTTTTTTTTTTTATCTTTATTTGTGTATGCTTAATTAAACAAAAGTTTGTTTTCGTAAGACCAGAAGAAGGTGTTACACTCTTATTTAGAGTCCAATATAGACTAGTATTTCTTGAGACCGCCCATAAGCTTTAATGGTATTCCCAACTATAAAACCACACTGAAGCTTTGAAAAAAAAAAAGTGAAGTTTCCCTTGCAGACTTTGCGATCCAAATGGCATATAATGTAAATGTCTTCTGTTTCTGTGGCCCACGATGTACATTCAAGAACCTGTTACACCAACAATGGAAAGGAAACATAATGTTGAAAAAAATGACTTTGGTTACGTCAACGTTCATTATTGTTCATTATTATTTGTTTGCTCTAGCCAGGGTTCTCGTTTCATGGTATTTCTCTGGGCCATATGAAATGAGTATTAGCTTGTGTTCATAGATCTCTAACCAACTGCTGAGCTTCCTGTTTGGCCTGGTTCCTACTGCTCAGCCAGGATGAACAATTAACTGGTTGTGGTTTTGAGAACTTTTTGTTATCTGCTGTGCCTGTTGCGTGCCCTGCTCTGTGATGTATCGCATTAAAAAAAATAGTTTTAGGAGGCAAGGCATTTCCTGCTGCGCTCTACCAGACAGACGATAGGCTGTGAAGTTTGAGTCAACACTGCTGGAGCTACTTCTAACAAACTTTGAAGAAAATACACAATTTGTTAAGGCCATTTTCTTATTCTAATTGTAAGACTTGAAACCCATCTCTGTAGTTGAACAATAGAAATGAAAGGCCACTGCAACCACGAAACGACAAAACCAAATCACTAGTCTGTAGATCAATTGGGAGACGGCACTATCAAAACGTACGATGCGTAGTTAACACGTAATTCCTTTTGAAAAAAAAGATGTACCAAATACTAATAATAGTCCCTTGTTTACATTAGGTGCCCCCCCCTCCTTTCAACCCTGTTACCCTTCCCTTCACCAGATCCACGTGCTTTTTTTTTTTTTTCATTACTGGTTAAACAATGGAACAGCTTTGAATTAGTGAGACCTGAATATAATCTCTGACTTGTTTGACTAACTTAGTCTTGATTGTTTGGTGTTCCCCACAAGCCACGACTCACCTTTTTTTTTTTTACAAAGCTTATATCAACTCACTCTCTGTCTGTCTGGTAAAGAGTGCTTACTAGTTATTTCTCCCACACCCATTCTCGGATCAAGTTGAAATTTTGCTCAATTATTTTTTGGCATTGGCAAGACATGAATAAAAAAAAAATAATTAGATAATTAATTACTGGTAATTAATTATTTTGTTTAATACCAACAAGAAAACTAATACCCCCTTATTCACAGATATGGTTTAATTTGTTGGGTTTAGTCCCCTTAAATAAGCGTTAACGCTATTTCGCCCTTACGTTTTCTCCGATCAGCTGATACTTCAAACAATTATTTATTGTAGCTAACAAATCGAAGGAGTGTTGATATTTTGCTTGTTTCACCTAGTTGTGATGGTTTCACCTAGTTGTGATGGTTTCACCAAGGTATTCTCTGTTCACATTTAGTCTGGCTATGGTTTGCTTCTGCGGAACTGTTTCTCTCTTCAGACGAAACATCAATTGTAACATCCAGGACTTCTTTGAAAATCTTTCATTTAGAAAGAGGAAATGATTCTGTTCCAATTGAGATCGTTCGATCAATGACGTATAAATGGCTGCTTTGTTCACATTCATGTCTTTCTACAAATATGTTTTGTGTTCGTGCTTTCAGTGTCTTGTGTGCAGTGTAGACACATGTCGCTGCTACCTTGCCTGGTTCTGAACCCCTTTGAAATGTTTGTCAATTTTAACAGAGCTGAAATCACTTTGAGCTGAATGTCACATTGACTACATTGCCTAGATATCAGCTTCAGAAATAGGTGTGGCTTTCTACTGCCACGCCTCCTCAATCGGGCTGAAATTATTCATACATAAGACTAATCGGGTTGGTCACTATTAAGTCTCTTCGTATTACTCGCTTCCTTTAATCTAAAACTGGTTCAACGGTGAAAGCCCACAACCTATTTTCAGTTGCTTAATAGCTCATTACAGTAGCCACCTGGTAAAACCTCGTACTATCAATGTTACTTGGTTTAACTTACATACATAATTTTAGGAAAAAGTTACTTTAAAAGCAAAAGTACTTTAATTTCTACACGCTTGCCAGTTAGGAAGTATGGATTGTACTAAGCAAACATGCGGCTATTATGTGTTGAACACTGAGTTGACTGTGAACTGTACATCCCAGAACAAGTAGAAAGAGTTGTTTTATGCATTCAATATGTTAGCCATTGCGTCCCAATTTAAAGACTTATTTAATGATCAGTAATATTTTGATTGAATGCTCATTAATGTCGTAGTTGAATATTCAGTGACACTATGGTTGAATATTAAGTGACGTTATGGTTGAATATAAAGTGATATTATGGTTGATTATTAAGTGACACTATGGTTGAATGTAGAGTGTGTTATGGTCATGTTAAATGTTGTGGTTAAATTTAATGTAAGTTAGTCTGTCAAGTTTGAAGATCACCGGTATGTCTCAAACTGTTTGTGACACAATGAAATATGACTGCATCTAGTATTTGAATGTGTTGAATACTAAGCAACATGCCCAGTAGTAGACTAAATAATAGAGTCTCACAATAGTTTTGTCAACTGGAATTCTACTAACGGTAGAAGAATGCAGACATCCAACTTACTAACCCGAGAAAGACTTGTTGTCATTATTCCGAGCCTTTGAAAAAAATACAAAGTAAATCTGAATAGTTAGGGGAACACACTTTCAAAAGTACTCCTATATGTTGTGTTGTGTTGTTTAATTTACCGCTACCCATGACTATTAAACATATCAAGTGAAGAGAGCTTGAAATGAAATCAAAATGTGTAGATAAGTTGTTTCTTAATTCAGACCTGCTGCTTGTTAGATGATTGTAAGTCTTCTTGTAAGATTTGTTTTAGACATTTCAACTGTACTAGGTTCAAACATGTTATCTATTATATAGGCCTTACATTTTGAAAAGCATGATCCTCGTTGGTGTTGAGAGTAGGCAAGAAACTCACAGATTCAATTGTGTTAATGAAACATGTTTTACTCTTCTATCTACTGTTTGTTCAATATGTTTTAATGAACGTTGAGACTCAAGTGTGACTAGTTTTTAAAGGGATCGCACAATGAAATGAACATGTAGATTCATTGTTGTTGTTTTTCGTAGCTACAAGAGTTAATCGCTCTTGACGCTGTCTATTTTACTGCTGTAAAACTTGCCATCAGCCCAAGCGAAATGTAAACAATAGGGGAAACAACTCACAGTGGTGTGTGGTCAATTTAACGTTTTAAAGGACAGTGATTCTCAACTTGAGAGCTCGTGATTGTCTGGAACTGTTTATCGTCTTGTGAGACTTCTAGCTTCTATCTAGACAACAAAGTGATGCTATGATGATCTAGAAACAATTGTTTTATTAAGATCATTTAGTTACAAGCAACTTAATACTAAGAAGGTCTAGCAACGTAATTGTATGATTTCTACAAGATCCTACCTTGTTCTAATTAAAACAAACGTTATTTATAATGGTCTAGCTAAAGTAAACACAATCCTATGATGGTCTAGCTTTAGCCAATTGATAGTGACCTCCCCTTCAAGGCTTCAACTGTGTTCCAATGCATGACAGTATTTCAACTTTAAAGTCTTCTAACGTGTGGTGTGTGTTTTTTTTTTTTTTTGTCAACTTTGTTCGATTGAAATAAAGTCAAAATAGAAAAATTTCAACACAGATTACAACTTTGTAGAACTACGAAACAATTACTTGCTTTCCAATAATTAATTTTCCTTTTTTTATAACTGATTCAAGATAACAGATTATTTTTACCCAAATACCTATAATAAGGAAACCTCAGAGTTGCCTTCAAGTACGCATCTTGCGTATTTTGTACGCCAACGGTCACGAAAATACGCAAGTACGGTTTATCATCTGAAAATACACATTTCCTTCTCTCTCTAAAGTAAAGAACTAATCCCCCACCCCTATAATTAATTTTTTTTTTTTAGAATTGTTGTTTTAAATTATGTCCAACTTATATGCATACTAAATAGATATTTTCTCGTGTTTTTTTTTAAAAAGTAAACATTTTTTTTCGTGTAAATGTAGTAGTTAGTATGACAGAAATTACTTAACCTAGCAATACAAATGAAAAAAAAAATATTTTTTTTTTTACAAAAAATCAAAAACCGTTTGCCTAAATGTGTAAAAAAATATGGCTAATGGCGATCTCCCCTACTAAAGAGCCTCCAGTGTTTGTTACTATTAATAATGAATAGTAGTAAAAGTGGTGTATTTAAAAAAAAAACTTCTTGCATAAGTGATTTAAAAAATTAGATTTTTCGTTTTTAGAAAAGAAAAAGTAGCCGTTGCATCAGAACTTTGAATGGACTAAAATATTAAGATGTCGGATTTTCACTATCTTTTCTAGTTTAGGAGATCTAAACAGGACGGACGGAAAGACATTTCACACAAAACTAATAGCGTCTTTTCCCCTTTCGGGGGCCGATAAAAAAAAGGCAAAATTAACTGTTCTAACTTTGTATAGGTCTATATTTAGACTAGTATTTCACGATAGAGTCTACAATGCCGCGGCATTGTTAAAATACATTTAAAAAGCCCTATGTACATTAAAAGCCAATCAGCTGTTAATGAAGATGCCTCCAGATCTAAATCTATTCTATTCTAGACCTAGATTCGATGTTGTGCACACCACCAAATTGAGGAGCGAGTTCTTTTGAGATGATAGTAAGAAGGGGGGAGGTTTTCATAGAAGAAATATTGGTTGAGCTTAATCTCTATCTTAACATGATAAATGGAATCAAACTGATGTTCCCTGACTTGCAGAACGTATCTTCAGTGTTAGATCAAGGGCTACTGTTATAGTCACTAGCGACTAGCTAGATTTCATTACTTATGAAAGCCTAAATTCAAAGAATGAAATTAGGGGCATTCAAGGCTGAGTGTGTTTGCAAAAGAAAAGCTTCAATTATGCTGACAAAATTATTAAATTCTTGATTCCCTGCGCCCTCCTTCAACACATCTGTTTGTCATAAAATCATAGCCAAGTGACAAGAACGGCATCATTCTAACATATTCTACAAAGATTTAAAGTGTAAATATTTTGAGAAATGTACAAAATGTCTTGTATAACTTTAGGCTGTGTTAGCTTTAGGATTGCTGCATTTCGTGTATGTTAGGTGCTTGAATGAGTATATTTCTTTATATTTAGGAAAATACACATTTGCCCCTCAGATTTCCAGGTCTGGGAATACACATTTCCCTTTGGGCATGTAGGCATCTCTGGGAAACTACAGGATATGTTTCAATAGAAAGGAACAATGGGTTTGAAGAAATTATTGAACATTATATAAAAACCAGATATAAACCTAAAAAGAGTTATATACAAAAATACATATAGGTATAAATGTGAAGATTTGTACATTCAGCAGACATAGCATACTCATTCAGGAAGTAATTGTCTGCTATTGTAGTTGTGATTCTGTGAATGGGTTAGTTTTAGAAACCCTGTTGCTACTGGCAGTCAAAGTACTACAAGGCAGTCAACGAATGTCAACATTTGATGAGCTAGTGTCTGTGTGCGATCTCGTCATTGGAGGTGGCTCCAGTCATCTTGCACTTGTCTTCAGCTCGCTACTTCTTTTTTAGAATTCATTTTCTGCTTGTACTTTAAAGTTCAGATTAAAGGTACATGTCTAGACTCGGCTGCATCCGCTTTGTAATTGTGTCTTTGTGGGAGAGACATAAACTGAAACAACAACAAAAATATCCTAGCGACAAAACCGTACTCTTCAGTTGTAAAATAGTAAAACAATACCAGTCAAAGCTGGGGAACTAGCAATAATTTGATACATTATCAACCTAAACTAACTCTGGAACTAACCATTGTCAACCTAAACTATCTAACAATAGGACCCAGACACTAGTAAACAATTTTACTGCACTAATATTGATCTCATAAGATGACGGTGTGATAATAAAAGAAAGTTTACACACAGTGTAAGGTATGTTATCAATACAATCTTGACAATTTTATGAACGGTAGTAGGCATTCCTTGGCATTGTTAAGTTTCATCTAACAAGGCGGCTTTGAGCTATTCACGTGTAATCTATTCGTTCCCTTAAGGGATACTCTCAAGCCCTTGTCCTTTCGTGCTGGTCAGATCAAATAAATAAAAACATTTCAGCATAGCCACATGCAACGAAAAACTTTGCAAAAGAAATTTTAGGCCTAATTGAAGGGTTGCAAGCTAACTGGTAGTCGGCTTTTTCTTTTCCGGAAGGCAATAATTTTTTTTTTTCTTGACAGTAAAAAGCCCATAAATTGTTTCTATTGGTGTTTCTTTTTTAATACATACGAGTATACTTTATAAGAGTATACAAAATGTACACAATAAAGAGAGACGCTTTCGAAAGCCTCTAATATCCATGACATCTATTTGAGCACGTTTGAAGTAACTGTGAAATGTATCTTTTAATTGCGCTTCTCTTTATCGAGAAAGGAACATGACAAGACAGAAAACGAAAAGATAGGTCGTCTTAATGTACTTCTTGAATTTAGTGAAACGTGTTGTCTGAGCTCAACCTTTAGTCCACGCACTGAAATAGACGGCAAACCGTAACTTTTGGGGGAGAAACTTGGTCCATCTAGAAGCATTGAGCTGATGGAGCGCAGGACTCTCTGAGGGACATATGGAGGGATCAGTTCGCCAAGGTACTATTGTAGATGTACTGATGACTAAAAAGTGTGGCTATTTTATAGTCGATTCTTGCTTTCACAGGAAGCCAATGGAGTTACGCAAGAGAGCTTTAGCAGAATCCCGTCTTGTTTTTCATGCAGTGTTGTTCTGGTCACCGCAGCTTTGCGACATTGAGTATCCCTGTTAGCACGGCATGGCAGTAGTCAACATTTTGTTGACTCATTATCGTCATGTCGCTAAAAACCTAGTTAAACCTAGCACCAGCCGCCTTGTTAGACATTCCTTGGCATTGTCAACTTTCATCTATCTCCGTACATCAAGTAGTCAAGATTGTATTGATAACATACCTTACACTGTATGTAAACAATTCTTTTATTACCTCAGTTATCTTGTGAGATGACTATTATTGCAGTTGACTATGGTCTAAAGTTTAGGTGCTATTGTTATAGGGTTAGTGCCTGTGTTGCCAATGTCTGTACTTGTGGTTAGCTCCATAGTTTAGACTGCTATTGTTTTTATATTTCACTACTGAAATTTACGATTTTGTCGATAGGATATTGTCTACAACCTAACGACCGCGTAACCTAAACTGGACACTACAGATACGTGATTTCTCTCTCCTTCTGTTCTGTTGAATGAAGCCTGTTCTACTAGTTGATAGCATGCACCCAGTGTTCTGGACCATCACCATGTTGGATTGTAATAAGAAAGGCCGCTGAGAAACAATGACCTGCCCCTACGATCTGGATAAGGTTTGTTGGTGGTGGTCACTCGAGTTCTTCACTCAATAACGCTTTCACAGATCTATTTTTTCTTTGAACTTTAAGAATGTTTTAGGAAACACTTGGGATCTGTACACGTCATTCTAGAAAAGCGGGCACAGATTCAAACCAGCCGCGTCTTTTTGTTATGACGTGTGCTCTCTGGTTCCGTCGTCTGAGGAAATAGCAAGATGTGTAGAGCGACTGAAATAATATTGACCTAACAATACCTTCATTTTATCACAAGCAAGATTTTGAATCATTTCACCTTATCCGGCTTTACCCAAACCGTGAAATACTTGCCGGGCTGTGGAATTCAATTATTTGAAGGAAAGAGAAACTGTTGAAAGATGGTAAGAATATTCCAGAAGCTAGTGAAAAGATCTACAGCAGCGTTACATACACTTGCCCACCCCCCACCTGCGGGGTTAGGTGAACAATGAGATTGTGTACAATGTACTTTGAGAATGTAATTATTTTAAAAAAAAATGTTGTTTGCATATTTCTTTACCGCAAGTTTTAAAAAAATTAAAATAATAAATGAGAGTTTGTTATGTGGGTCAGCCAACTTTTTGAATTTTCAGACATTTTCTATCTGATACAGCTGTTGATTTGAAAAAAAACATATTAGCTTTTGAAATCTAAACGTCAGGTGAACAGACTGCACTTGCTTTGTGGGGCCACTAGACAAATGCATTCCATCTTTTCGGTTTGACTTTATTTAGACAGACATATTAGTGAAGATTTGTCAGACTTAAAGAGAGCCAATAATCCAATAGTTGCTGGTTTACTTTCAAAATCCAAATCTGAATGAAATATATCTCTTGAAGTTCTCAGTTCTGAAGTTGTTGACATTGCGCCATGGTGGACTTCTTTAATGAAACTATTTCATGACTTCCTAACTAGATCAAACGCCATGCTCTGTTATGGTACTTTCGTTACTGAGACTCGTGCTACATGAGTACTGGCATGTTCTCTTGATAAGTAATTTATTCGTATCCTTTAGTGAGCTAGTCCTCTTTCAATGTGCAGTATCACTTTACTCTAGAAATAAACGACATCACCGCTCTTTGGTAGCCAAAAACGAGGAGAAATAATCCTCTTCCTTTTTTTGTTTTAGAAAGATCAAAGAAATGTGAACTCGTTGAATTAAGAGACGAACAAGAAAAAAATAATTTTGGAAAAGGAAAAATTTTTATTTCATTGTTTTCTTGAAACCTGGCTAACGTGTTGGTTAACGTGTTGGCTAACGTGTTGGCTAACGTGTTGGCTAACGTGTTGGCTAACGTGTTGGTTAACGTGTTGGTTAACGTGTTGGTTAACGTGTTGGCTAACGTGTTGGCTAACGTGTTGGTTAACGTGTTGGCTAACGTGTTGGCTAACGTGTTGGTTAACGTGTTGGTTAACGTGTTGGTTAACGTGTTGGCTAACGTGTTGGCTAACGTGTTGGCTAACGTGTTGGTTAACGTGTTGGTTAACGTGTTGGTTAACGTGTTGGCTAACGTGTTGGCTAACGTGTTGGCTAACGTGTTGGTTAACGTGTTGGCTAACGTGTTGGCTAACGTGTTGGTTAACGTGTTGGTTAACGTGTTGGTTAACGTGTTGGTTAACGTGTTGGTTAACGTGTTGGTTAACGTGTTGGTTAACGTGTTGGTTAACGAATGTCAAGCCACTTTCCAATATCTCAAACTTTACACATTCTAGATTAGTGTATCTATTAATAAACGGAGATGTGCTTGCTGAGCGCCTAAATGGCAGCATGGAAACCTTCTCCCAGATACCCCCAGTCCACAAAAGAGATTGAACCACTGAGCGTCCTTTTAAGCATGAATGTTGCGCTATATTAAAGCGCTTCAAAACTCCGATGGTCTAACTAGCAGCTATTTGTCTGTGTGTCACTTTGTCATTTCCATTGGGCCAACCACAACATTTCTGTTAGTGTCCGACAGGAAACAGGTTCACGATGCGCATGTCACCATAAGACATTCTTGTCATAGCTAACAAATAACGATTATGTAACTGGGAGTTACCTCCCACAACACATTGCTTTAGCTTGTTTAAAAGGCAAAGTAATGTGTGGGGGGTGGGGTTCCTCTCTCCTCATAATACAATCTCCTTATAACTTCAATGTTTTCATGTCTGATAGTACAACTCTAAAGTATAGTCTCAAGGAACGGTTGATCAACCGTGTTATGTTGTTTTTCTTCAGTTGTACGTGAGTTTTTTGGGGCACTTTTTAGCTCTGCAGAATGAAATGTTTTTGGAATTATTTGGTTTGAAACATGAAAGTTTCATTGAGCATCCTTGACACTTTCTAGTGGATCGCATCCTCCGGGATCCCTCAACTAAAAGAAAAACAAAGAAATTAAAACAAATAGAAAATAGAGCAATGAGAATTATAACAAACGAATATTAAAATTTGATTAGATTAACAACATTAGTCAAATCACTAAACTTAGGGACACTTTAGGACAGTCAAGTAGCTATAAAACACTGAACCCTAATTGACAAATAGACAAACTTAACGTAATAAAATACCCAGAAAGACCCAAAGACAGAGGGACATCATATCTTAGTCCATACGCTAGTTCCTTCTTCCCTAGTGCCAGTGGAGAATGGAATGGGTTGTCTGAATCAGCCAGGAAAACCGACGACTTAGCAGAGTTGAAGTCACTGATCAAACTGCATGACTAGATTGACACATGAAATGGACGTAATTATCTTCTTGTTTGAAATAACCTATGTAATGTATAATATATGACAACTACGATGATTTCGAAATACACATTTTGTCTCAGAAGGAATCTGAATCATTCTAGAGGTAGAGATATATTGATCATTTCTTTCAACTGTTTTAGTCAGAAGCTGAACATGGGGAAATAGTTTCAAATCAATCCTTAATTTGGGGGGGGGGGTATTTTCTTATAAATAGAGACCGGCTTATTTTGTGTTTAAAAAATGAATGAAATTGCTCTTAAAAACACTTCTAAAGAAAAGGGACGTTTTGTGGAGGCAATCAAACAAGACTCCAGTCAACTCAAACGCAACCAACGTACTTCAGTGTTATTAGTCTAGTGACTCTCTCTTTCCTTTAGGAAGGAATGCTACATTATCTACGTGGTGTATTACAAGCTGTGGTATCAGTTCATTCCTGGGACCTGAAGCAGATGATGTATAGGGCCAGGGGGAAGCACTGGGGACTAATGAAACGTAGACATTAGTTCGCAGTCGCTGGATATACACGCCCAACCAACTAGCGAGCTCCTTCAGACAAACAATCCTATAAAGTAGGTGAGGGTTTAAGCAGACTTGCGATTAAGCGGACTATTGACCACGGTCAAAACGTGTGATCCATCACGTGATAGTAGCCAGGAAGTGTAGGTTCAAATATCTGATAAAAATGACCCCGACTCTGGGTCGATTTCTCTAGATTTTTTTTTATTCTCCATTTTACAGTCTCCCTTTGACTGCTATGTTAATGTCTTCTAACTTGGCATGCTAGGCGGACATTAGATGCTGTTTAGCAAGTGTCTAGTCTTGTGATAGGGATTGAAAAGTTGTTCTGTTGACTAGTGCTTCCATGGGCGTAATTTTTAAATAGTATCTATTTCCATTGGTTTATTAGAAACTATCAACTTTCAATCTTATTGTTGTATTCTGTACTTCTAGTATTCTTATTCATACATTATAAATAGTTATACAATCATCGGGCGTGCTTTTAAAACCCAGTCCTTTTTCTCTGCTATAAAAGTGGCGATTCTGTATATAGAATTTGTTTGAATGACTTTTTTAAAACAGTCAACTATTATTAATCATTGCAATATAGCTGGAGTATTTTAAAGATTATATTTAAGACTATGTTGGTAAAAGATTATATCCAACACTCTATGTATATTAATCAAGAAACTTTGTATAGGATTTGTTAATCAACGTCGTCTTAATCACCATGTCACAAATGGTTTCCTTTCTACAGACATATATTGACTTAGTCAGATTGTAAAAACAAAATAGGTATAAATAGAAATGTACAAACAATGGTTTCTAGTAGTCTTCCTAAGACTTCAATCCTCCCTATTGGGTGGTAATGTCTCTCCATAGAGATCTGTCACTGGCAACGTCCCAGCTGTTGTCCACTGCTCTGAGGTCCTCCATGAAGGTGTGGCGCCAAGTAATACGAGGATGTCCCTGTTTGCTCTTTCCTATTGACCTCCCCCTTCTCTTGGTATGCTTAATTCAACCTCGTTAAGTGGGTCGAATGCCAGTTCGGCAAAGGATTTCTTTATTGTTTGTCACCCAATCTCTGGAACTGACACCTAAAATCCGTCTTAACCACTTTTGCTTAGCCACATTTAGCCTTTTCTAGATTTTGGCAGATGACTTTCATGTTTGGCATCCATACGTCGGTATGACGATTGTTTAATAGGTGGAATTTTGTCTCAGGACCACTAGCATGAGTTGTCCAAACAGGCCTTAACCTTTTTAAAATCGCCCATGCCTTTCCTATTGGGCATGATACTTCTTGACGGGCATCCTCATCGTTTGATAAGATGCTGCCTGGGTCTGTGAATTAGGCCAAAAGATTTATTTCTTGTTTTCAGCTAAGCCACAATGTTGTTTAACATATTCCAATAACATCGCTAGCCGTACAGTTGCTATTCAGAGAGATGGACCTTGAAGGTATACATCTAGTTAGTTTTCATTATATCTCTACACTTTATGTCCATATAATTTAGGTTTAGATCATTCAAGTTCTTCCACTTCTTGTATGCCCAGGTCCTTCAGTTTCTTGTTGTGTCACATATGCCATGGACCTTCTGTTTCTTGTCGTGTCACATATGCCACGGTCCTTCTGTTTCTTTTCATGTCACATATGCCCAGGTCCGGTTGGTTCAGGTCATGTCACATATGCCACGGTCCTTCTGTTTCTTGTTGTGTCACATATGCCACGGTCCTTCTGTTTCTTGTTATGTCACATATGTCACGGTCCTTCTGTTTCTTGTCATGTCACATATGCCACGGTCCTTCTGTTTCTTGTTGTGTCACATATGCCACGGTGTGACAGGTTGGGAAAAGTGACGTGTGTTTGGCGCGTTTAATGTCTAGGGGATGATTATTTTTGAAACTATCACACACCAACCCGTCAGCATTTAAATCGGGAGCAGGCACGCAACGAGACAAGCGTCCCTCTAGCGGATAGAGGGACGCCGGTGATTCAGTTCTTGTGGAGTCTCAATCCAAAGTTCTGATATCTGTAGTGGGCACAGTAGGGCGGGTGGTCGGCTACCGTGGGCACAAGTGGTACTGCGGGCAGAGCGGATCTGCCGTGGGCAGCGTAGTGAACAGGATAAGTCCAGTGAGTTGCAGAGGGTTTGGCGTAGCTATGACGTCTCGCACAGATCTGGGTCTATAGGGAGTCGCACCTAATAAGTTGACAGGTGGGCTGTCGAATAGGCGGGCAAGTAGATCCGATAGCGCCAAGTAGTAGAGTTGAGTAGGTCCACGTAGGCAGTAGATGATACTCAATAGCAGGTGGGCAAATGATCCGATAAATAAGCAAGTGCAATGCTGAATAGCACTAAGCACAAAGGCAGACCCCTGAGGGGGGCTGCGGATAAATAAAGACAAGTTAGGACATGTCTCTCAAGCATCTTATGCTTTTGAGCACAAAGGGGAGATGATGACAAATGGGATTTGGAAAACAGATGGCTGATAGTAGCAATATAAAAGTGTACATAAAAAGGGGAAATAATAATCTCAAATAAACAACACAAGTGGGAGGAAAAAAAGGGGGGGGGAGAGAAATGGGCGAGGGTCAGCGACCATGACGGTTTGTTAACATACGACCGTCGGCCGAGAACAATGGAGCGCGCTTGAATGGAGAGGGTGTCCGTTCAAGGTGCGCAACTCTCGTTGGAGTAAAACGAGTAATGGGGAGATAATTCATATCTCTTTTCTAAACGCAGTATTAGTGCGCTAGTAAAATTATCAAGGCGGTCAGCCGAGATAAAGGAAATAAAATAAGATATACATGGTTGCGTCAACGATCAATTGAGCAACGTAGCATTAATAGATTAATGCAATATATAAATATATACATATGCCATGTTTATGTTTTCTACTTACGACAGTGAGAAATACACAATGCACTAATTAAACATAAGTGAAATAATAAAATACAATGATAATACTCAGTGAAAAAATGCACAAAGTAATTAAGTGGAACTTGTGATTAAGTTCGGCTTACCACTAGGTATTCCTCTAAGAGTAAGAATAAATGAAGTAGTCCAGACTCGCTCGATTGCTCAGCCAGAATGAGAAATATGAGAGAGTCTGGCTTGATTTAATCTACCTTATATATAGGCCTGGAAAAGACGGGCGGAAACAGGAAATGTCCTAGGCTTAAGATTTATCTTACACGTGGGTGAATTAGACTTGAGATGGGAGTCGCACCTTGGAGCATCGAGAGATCTGTTGGTCCAAGTGATCTCCTAGATCAGTGTTTCTCAAACTGTGTGCCGCGGCACACTAGTGTGCCGCCGAAGATTTGCAGGTGTGCCGCGGGAGTTTTCAGAAAGCCACAAGTGCAGCGTTACACAAGTCTGCCTACTATTAATTTTTTTTTACGTTGCGATGACATCCCCACTTGCAATGACCAGTAATAGTAGTGGGTCGCTCCATATTGACGGAAAGGGTTGTTAGCTCTTCAGGTTATGGCCGTTATGGCATTGTCCACTATACAAATATTATTATAATGACTCAAATGTAGGCCGCCTTAGCAGACTCACGTCAGTTCTTGAATTGGTTACGATAATAATGTGATAGTAAATGTTATTGTTTTGTCAGCCCCGTCCTGTTAGTGTAACCCAGTAACCCACAATGCTGGCATGTTGAAAGAATGTGCTCATTAACAGATAGGGGGGGGGTAATGGAATTCCTTTTAAGCCTTTATATATGGACGATCTAACTTGAATAAACCAGCATTTAAACTTTAAACAGACAAGAAAGTGTTTGTTAGTCTCTACTAGCCTACTATTACAAATAATAAGCGATGTGTTTCATGTAAATTGTTTAGGTGAATTTTAATAATAACAAATTATCAATAAGCATTATTCATTGTTATCCATGGAGAAATACGTTAGCAAGAATGAAACTGCGCAAGCGTTAAATGAAAAGCAAGGAACCAAACGAAGGTACAAAGAAGATTACATCGGATATGGTTTCATATCTTCGGGACCTGAAGATGCTCCGTTGCCATTCTGTCTGATCTGCAATGCAACTCTGTCGAATGAGGCACTTGTTCCAAGCAAATTGAAGAGACACTTGGAAACAAAACATCCAGCTGTAAAAGCGCAACCGAAGGAATACTTTGAAAACATCAGGGCTCAACAAAATAAACAAGCTAAGAAACTTACGCACTACCTAAAGCTGCCAGAAAAGGGATTAATTGCAAGTTATAATATAGCTCAGTTATTAGCAAAACGCAAGAAAGCACACACAGAGGCTGAATCAGTCATTGCACCAGCTTTAGCAATAGTTGTTGAAACTATTCTTGGACCCGATGCCGCCGAAAAAATTAAAAAAGTTCCTTTGTCAAATGATACTATCTCGCGCAGAATTGAAGACTTATCGACAGATTTACAAGATCAAATCTGCGAACACTTCGACGTGACTGACAATGAAGTGTCTCTGCTGTGGTCTCTTCAAGTTGATGAATCCACAGACGTTAGCGACAAAGCCCAGCTGCTAGCTTTTATTCGGTTCATAAAGGATGAAAAATGTGTCAACAAATTCTTATTTTGAAAAGACTTACAAACTACGACCAAAGGCGAAGATATTTTCAAAGTGGTGAACGAAAACATTTTGCTATTCAAACTACAGTGGAGAAACTGTGTCAGCGTTTGCACCGATGGCTGTCCTTCCATGAAAGGAAATAGAAAGAGATTCGTCACTCTTGTGCGTCAAGAAAATCCAAATGTATTAGTTGTTCACTGCATGATCCACAGAGAAGCTCTTGCCTTCAAATCTTTGCCGAAAAATTTTATGTCTGTTCTGGATCAAGTGATTCAAGTTGTAAACTTCATCAAATCTCGACCGCTTGCACCCCGACTTTTCTCAGAGCTTTGTGAAGCAATGGATTCAGACTACAAATGTCTCCTGTATCACACCAATGTTCGTTGGCCCTCCAGGAAAACTGTTAAAGCGTGTCGTCCAACTCAAGGCTGAGCTGATTTCATTCTTGGAGGCTGAAAAAAAAAAGAATTTGGAGGTTTTCTATTCATGACGAGATCTTGTGGGTTAATGTGACATTTCTCTCTGATTTATTTGAGAAATTAAATTCACTGAATTTAAGTCTTCTAGGATCATCGGAAACCATCATCACTGCATCCTCAAAACTTAAAATCATTTGGTGAAAAATTGTCTTTGTGGCAAAGTAAGATCTCGAAAGGAGTCTTCGACTGCTTTCCTACTTACAATGAATGTGCTTCAAATGAAGAAATCACCCCCGAAATTCTGGACACTTTGACACACCTGCAGTCAGCATTGCAGCATTACTTTCCAACAATTGGAAGTAATGAATATGGATGCGTCAGCTATCCATTTGGAAACAATGAAGCTACAAATCTGACAACTGAAGAAGCAGAACAGCTCATAGATTTAAAAAACGATGAAGTTCTTAAGTCAAGTTTTGCCGAGAAAAGCCTGGATGTCTTTTGGATTTCAATCAACAAGTAATATCCTGCAATCAGTTTAAAAGCAATCAAAATAATTCTTCCATTTGCATCTTCATGGTTTTGTGAGTTTGGATTTTCAGCACTGACTGAAATCAAGTCTAAGAAAAGAGAGAGACTTCTTACAATAGACGATGAAATGCGAATTTGTTTGTCGGCTCTGGAGTCTCGATTAGATCGAATTTGCTCTCAAAAACAGGCACACCCTTCACATTAAATGTGATACTTAAAAACGGGTAAAATCTTTTTTCTTTTTTATTATAAAACAACTGTTGCTCTTCGTGGTGTGCCGCGAAATTTTTGTAGTTTTTTTACTGTGCCGCCAGACAAAAAAGTTTGAGAAACACTGTCCTAGATCAAAGAGAGACGTGGGAGAAAGGGGGGGGGAAGGAAGATTGACTCGCATTCCATCCAAGGTGGTGTCCACTGCGGCTGTCAGACATCCTGCGGGTAAGATCAAAGAGACTGTTTTTATCTTTCCCCGATCAAGGGAAGATAAATGAAAGTACGCCAAGGTGGTGGACCAAGTCTAGCTCGAAGAGGTAAAGGTGGGGCGGGTGAAGAAAGTGGGGATAGGACGGGGAAATAGTAAAATAAAATAAATAAATGAGGATAAATAATAATAAATGATGTGATAAAATTGAGTGACTCTGGCAGAAAGCTTTTGACTTGTCACACACGGTCCTTCTGTTTCTTGTTGTGCCACATATGCCCAGGTCCTGACGCTTTTTTGGTCTGTCTCTTCTTCCTGTTCCCATTGTTCCTGCCCGTGGTGTCCCATCTGTCTGCATATACTTCTTATCATTTGTGCCAACTTGTCCAGTGTCTCTAGGGAAACCTAACTATTCACTGGTCGACTGCTAAGTGTTTTGTTTGCAAGTAGAAAAAATGTGTTGTACTCTGGCGAACAGACTAATTAGGACTTGTTTGTCCGGACTTGGCTTGTTAATTTCTTACTGTTCACATAATTATCATCTTTTCTCTTTCTGGTCTCTGAGTCTCTTTATTCTCATTAGAACTATTTTTTTTTTGCTAATTGTTTCATCCGCTTTGATTTAAACTCCCTTTTTTTTTAGTCTTTCTTTCTCGTTTTTTTTTTGTTCGATCAGTTTCTCCCTTAGTTTTATTTCGATCATTTTCTCCATTGGTTTTATTTCGATCAATTTCTCCATTGATATAAACTGGATCACATTTTTCGTCAATGTAACCTTTACTTTCTCCGTTCTTGACTCACATTCAAGTCGTTTGAAATACTTTTAGTAATGCCTATGATCTCCTATAGAACTAGTTCGTCTCTACGTCACTGTTGTATAATGAGTTGCAATCAATTAAATCAATGGGATATTCAGTGATTGACAAAAACAATCAATATTTATTAAACAGACATAACTATTATCCAAAATACATGCACATCAGTTTTAACCGTTATCTTATATTTTATCTTATATTTTCATTTCTAAATATTAAGATTTGAACCACTTCTAACACATCTATAGTTATTTCACTAGAACAAAACCCAGACTCTTTCGAGCTATCCACAGAACTATTCTCACCAAACTCGTCTTTCAACAGAACTATCCTCAGAGTCGTCTTTGGGTAGAACTATTTCTTCACTAAAATCGTCATTATCAGAACTACCTCAAAACTATCTCCACTAAAGAAGTCACAGACAAATCAGTGTTCCAATAAGAATTTGAAGAAGGCAAGAAAGTCCTTGGAGCACCAATGAAGGAGTCTTTTGTTTCAAGGCAATGTTTACCTCGGTTACAAGAGGTCCACGTGTGACGTCCTTAAGTACGGAGAACTCTCTAGATGTAGATGACGCACGTAGCAGAACTGAGGTTCTCAACTTAGTTTAAACTTCTACCCGCTGTGTGTGGGGTCTCCATCGTAGACTTAAAACATCCACGGCTGATGGTTAACTTTCAGTCTAGTTTCATTTCTGTGTGTCTTCTCTTTGTTAAAGTATGGGTTCCAAACTAAGTGCTACGTGTCTCAGTGGGACAGAGTGGAATGGAGTTGAATGGAAAGAAAATGTATGTTCCTCAATGAAATCATGATGTAAACAAAAGAACATTTAATCAGATTCACATTTTTAATTTACTGTTGCTTGCCATTTTGCAAAATGTTGGGCAGGTGTGCGTCAAGGTTGTTGGAGGCCTTGGTGGATGTAGTCAGAACTTGTGGCAGGGTTTATTTAAGAGACATGTACACATTAAAACAAGCAAAATAGAAAACAATACTTTTTTTCTAAACAAAGCTTATATTAAGGAAAGAACTGTATATTTACTGACATATCTCTCAATGCTACAAGACTTGTTTCCCTTTGCTATAATAAACAAAATTAATTACCGCTAATTAGTTAACTAATTGGTAAACTTTTTGTTTGATTCGTGTGTTGTCATCGACACAAAGTTTCCACTTGATCCAAGAATGGGAAGCGGGAGAACAAAACTTGTAAACCAATTGGGGGCAGACGGAGGGATTGAATAGAAGCTTTGTAACTAGGTGTCCATGTTTGGGCCACTCACTTTTGGATTTATATTTGATATTCTTGTTCAAGTAGTCCCATGTTTCTTACTTTACTCCCTCCCACCATAATGCTATCCAAGTTTTAGCCTCTACTGTGTCGATGTCATGGTCAAAATATACAGTGAATGAAATTTAAAAGTTACACTACGTTGCGGGAATGACAAAATTTAAAAGCAGTGTTTGATCAGTTGATGAATCAAGTATTAGCACTCCTAAGCTTGAATATCGATTGAATTCAAACGCCTCAAAGAATAGATCCTAAAGTATTCATGAGCTATAAAGCACAAATGTTCTATGTTGGACATGCTCGAGCTAAGCAAATGATATGCGGATAGACTTAACATATTTCTGAACATTTTCTCACAGATCTCGTTATGCCTAAGTGATGTGGCAATAGTTCGAGTGATAAGTCACCATTCTTTCCAAAGAACCGTTGCAAGCAATGCTAGTCTCAATAGTGTCTGACCATTCAACTCCCAAGTCATTCCTCAAGGAAAAGGGATGGGGGGGGGGTCCTCCTCTTTCACGCAGGTGTGGCAAGTGAACACTAAGAAGCAGAGGTTCCATATATCTAGATGAACAGCCCCATACTCTGTTGGACAGGAAAGGAAATTGAGGCAATCGTCAATAGTTTGAAACGAATCGAGCAGCCGCCAAAAACTGTAGACTCCCCCCTCCCCTTTTCGAAAATATACGATTATAAATAAAATTGTAGATCTAAAATCTTTCATACTTTCCTGAAACAATAATATGAAGAATTAATGTCAATCTTCTGTCAATGTGCGTTCAATACAAGGCATGTACAGCATTTTTGCTCAAATTCATAATGTAGTGGAGAACAGGACCATCTAAATGAGGTTTCAATTGTCTGCATTGGTGGATTGTCTTGTAATAACCTTTGGTCTTGAAATCATGTCTTAAAGACAAACTTGATGGCTTGTAATTGAGTTTTTACATATTAATGCGTTTATTTTTTTTTTTCATTCTCTCAGTATTCTCTCCGTATGTAAACCTTGACATTTATGATAATCACATCTGGCTATAGTTCAAATGTTCTGATTCTATACAAGTGAGCACTAGGATTGGACTCTGCCTGTGGTATTAACATGTCTGTACTTAATATTTTATCTTTTCCTATCGGCAATGCTAAAATGTTGCTGCCGCTGACCTTGACATTAACAATCAAGCAGAGAGCGACTTACGTAGGTGTCATTGATATGATGTCTCCAGGATGAAGATAAAAGTGTCCAGTGATCAGCCAGTCTCTCTTACCGACACATTTGCAAAAAGATAAATGCTGGACATGTTTGTTTTTATGTCGCAGTGACCTTGCATTATTGCGTTGGGTAACATCTGGAACGCTAGCCTGCTAGTGTGCACCTGGTTTGAATCTCTGACGTAATCTTTGCTTTTGGAAAAGAAATATAAGCACTTGGTCCTTGTTCATTTGTTATCCTAGACTTGAGCTTGGGGGAGAAATCATTCTCCAGAAAAGTTCTCTCCTGTCACTAGAAGAATTGATGCAGAGAACTACTTTGTCTTTTTTCGATTGAAGTCATCCAAAAAGATGTGTTACTGCTTTATATCCCACGTTACAAAGATGGGAATTAATCTTCTATGTCAATGGAGTTCTTTTCAAATGAAAAAGACTAGTGTCTAATTAGATGTTTCATTCTTTATATATCTTTTCTCTTTCAATTCTGAAAGGTTTTATTGTTCTGTTTCTATATCATTTCCATAGTACACTGTATCACAATTGCAACCAGTCAGTGCAGAAACTAGATCCAATAGTTTTCAAGTTAATTTTGACTGCTGTTGGTCAGGTATTAAATTGACATAAGTCTTTCTGTTTGAGCTACTTTGATTGATGCACAGAATACAGTCATTCCTATCCTCGTTTGTTGTTCTTACTCCCTACTTCTAGTTCTACATGTACATGTACTACATGTAATAGGCCTACATGTTCAAGGATTGCCTTTCACTTCGCCAAAATGAATGTGTTCATGACAAACCTATTTACAATGTTTAGACAACAATATTATATTGATACATTTAGTGGTAATGAAATCTATTCATTATTCACTTGGCCTCTGTAGTAAAGTTATGTCTAATGTTAGTTAGTGGTTTCTATTTCGTCTCTCGAAACTATTTTATAACAAAAACACACACACCGACAGCCACTCCTGCACCCCATTAGTACGTCCATGTTGGTCTCCTGCTGTTGAAGTACTTTGTAGGAAAGTATTTGTATTTCTTGTCTCTTGTACTATTGCCTTGTACACTTCCTGTCTGTACACGTGTTCAATGTGAGTGACTATTTGTTCTCTCTGACAGCCTCTCACGACCTCTGGGAACTGGTGAGTGCCGAGTACGCGGAGCAGCTGGAAGAAGATGGTCAGTACCACAAGGCCGCCACATACCTCCTGGCCGCCCACAAGGTCTACCAAGCCATTGATCTGTTCAGGAGGCATCGTCTGTTTAGGTGAGTTCCTTATAGACTCTAATGGAAGGTCACTTAGTGGGGTGGACAGATGCAGTGTATGTTTGTGTGTTAGAGAGACAAAGGGGGGGGGGTAAGAAAAGTTTTGAAAGATAATATTCAACGTTGTAAGGAAAACAAATCTCCAGACTGTAAACTTGTAATGGACTAATGGAATAGACAATGTCAAAAGATTTCATTTGTCTGGACTAGTCTTATTGTTTTCTTTTAGTACTTCACACTTCTCAAGGAATACCTTTAAGTTTAAGTTAAACATTATAAGTTTATTCAAAAAACTTTTTTTTTTTTGCAATTGTTGCAATGTTTTTGACATCTTGTCATTCCTTCTACCCTCTGCCGAATTCAGTGCCTACTATTAACTTTCATCATAGTAAAAAAAAGAATTTTTTTGGACAACTTTTCATCATTCTATCAAGCTGAAGTTTTAAATTTAACTGCTACATGACAACTTATTTTATTAAAATTTCAGAATTATCACATCTTTGTTGTACCTACGGGACTCTGGCAAACTAACAATCATATTGAATTATTCTTATTACAGAGAATCAGTAATATTCCATTTGCATAAAAAAAAATATGAATGTTTAGTTGATTATTTTATCTGAACATATAGTAGGAATGACTAGTTTTCTTTTAAGCAGTGTCTGTCTCTTCACTGCATTGTAACTTTATCTAAAGTAGTGCCTGTCTATTCAATGTAGTGTAATGTTATCTTTTAATGATGTCTGTCTCTTCACTGTAGTGTAACTTAGACATTCAATGATGTCTATCTTTTCAATCATTGTGTGCTAGAGAAGTAATAATGAGTTCAATGTGTCACTCCACAGGGAAGCAGTATCACTGGCTCGAATTCGACTGTCTCCTGTGGATCCACTACTGGAAGACCTGTATACAGAGTGGGGCCAGAACTTGATGAAAGATGGACTCTTTGAACAAGCAGCCAAATGGTCAGTTGCTTTTAATGTGTCGGATTAAACCAGTTCCAAGTTTTCTATTCACTCTCTTGGATGGACGGATGAAAAAAAAAACTGGAATTGTGTCATCAAATACTTCTAGATGGTCATGTTGCAACCTATGTGGCCTTACACTCACAGTTTTATCTCCAGCTTTTGGATTCAATGGAATGCTTGTAGATGTCTTGGTGCTGCCATGTTGTAATGGAGGTCATTGTAAACTAATTGTTCATTACACTGTGTATCATGGCTGCCTGGTCATGTGGTTATGCATTCTAGACTGTTGTCTGGATGGTCCTAGGTTTGAACCCTGTCAATAGCTAAATGTTTGAAATGCTTTTAAAGAAATATCTCAAGAAAGCCTCCTCCTTAAAGGAAGAAACTTTTGTAGAATTTAAAATGTTGAGAAAGAGAGTTGTGGTTCTTGTTAAGTCAAATGTCAATTCCTAAACAAGTTTACATTTATGTAAATATATACTTTATTCCTACACTTGAGAAATTCTGTTTCCCTATTGTGTTCTAGTTATCTGGCTATGAGACATATCCAAGAAGCAGGAAAAGCACTGACCAGGAGATATGATCAAACCTCATTGAAAACTGCCTGCCATATGACACTGCTGGTCAATGACAAACAACAAGGACTGTCCTATGCCTACAAATTGTTCACTCAGAATCTATTGATGGGAGAGTGGCAGGAAGCATACAAGTTTTTGGCAGAACACAACTCTCTAAAGGTGAATAGCTTTTTTACAAAGCTTATATCAACTCACTCTGTCTGTCTGGTAAATAGTTTGAACAGGTTGTTTCTTCCACACCCATTCTCTAATCAATTTATTGTCCTAAAAAGGACATGATGCATTAAACAAAATTAACCAATTAGTCAATGAAATGCTGGTAATTTTTTTTTTTTTTTGTATATACCAACACCATGGAAATTAATCAATTGTTTGATTCAGTGCCCTTTATTAGAGGACAGGTTAGTTCTCCCCTCACCTACCCCCCTTTTCTGATCAAGTTGAAACTTTAAACAATTATTTATTGTGCATATCAAAACATGAATCAATTTAAAAAATTAACCAATTATTCAATTAATTATTGATAATTAATTATTAATTTTCTATCAAAAAAAGAAAAGAATTTCTACTATATTGAGATACATATCTGTAGCTGTGGAGTTTTCCTCCTTAGTTAAGCTAATTATTTTTTAAAAATTTGATTTTTTTATTTTGTTTGTTTTTATTTGATTTATTAATGAAGCTTTACAATTTAAAAGTTGTTTTTATCTTATTAGCTTGCAAACTCTTCTTGGGTTAGTAGACACTGATCTTGAAAAAGGCTTTAACAATTTTCTTAAGAATTTGACAGTTTTTGTATATTTTTGGTAAAAAATTACTAGCTAATTGGCCACACAGGGAAAACTATGGTTTGACGGTTATAATTTTCCATCTTAAAATTAAATTTTGTCTGGAGATCTGTATTCACATTAAGTGGAAATATCTACTTATATTCACTAAAGAGTCAAATAACAAAATAGACATTCAGGAATATTTGTGCACTAACTTAGGTAGAATTCAGTCTAGACTACTGTCTTTTAATATTTTTCAGTTTAGATCTATATCCTCATACTAAACGTTTATATACTCTTGAGTAGATTTATACATGGATGTTACCAGGAATCCTTTTCTGGAAAAGGATAGTGGGATTATGGGCTGGTTAATAAAATGTTTCTTTTTTTGTATGTATCATTCATTAGTTTAAGTAACCAAGAACAAAGTCATCTTTCTTACACATACTCATCACCTACTTACTTAGGCTTAGGTCCTCCCGCGCCATTTGGCGCATTGGGCAGCAAGCTGTCTCCACGAAGATCTGTCACTGGTAATGTCTGAAGCCTTCTCCAACCTGGTGTCCACCGTTCTGAGGTCCTCCATGAGGGTGTGGCGCCATGTTATACAAGGACGTCCCTGTTTGCGCTTTCCTTGTATTGGCCTCCATGTCATCGAAACTCTTGTTATGCGTAGATCATTTTGTCATAGTATATGTCCCACAAACTTCATGTGACGCTCTGTCACAAGCTCACTAAGTGTTTGACTCCCAGTTCGGCATAGGATATCCTTGTTTGTCATCAGCTTCATCAAGGAAGAATTGTCTTTGAAAAAAAACTTTTTTTATGTTATGTTTTAGGTTGATGCAGGAATAATAACTCAAATAATACAATTGAACTTTACACTAAGTTCTTGTTCTTGATTTGCAGATTTTGAATATTTAACTTTTTAAAAATATTCTCTAACCATCTTTGTATGCTTAACCTTGAAAAACACAAAGAAATTCTTCTTTTTTAATCAAATGAAAGTTTATTGTAAACATATTCCTTCATTTCTTTTCCCAATCACAACATTATTTGTTACATTCAGTGTTATAAACAATCATTTATGGACTTCAGTTTCACTGGTCTTGTAGACATTGTTAGTTTTGTTGATAAAATATAATGCTAGACATATGTAGGAGAGGAATAAATGATCATCAGTTATTTGATTGGCTTTTAAATTGAACTGGTTCACAACAGTAGATGTGCCCAAAATTTAAGAAATCTTTATTTGCCCCTTACCAAACTCAAAGCAGCTATGAATATTATGGGCATTACAGTAGCCATTGCCTACAGCATCAGCATTAGGTGCTCATATGGGTGAGAGTGGTAAGCCAGTCAGTTGTAGGCTTTTAAATAAGTTTTGTGTTTGATCAGTCTCCCAACCTTCCTCTCAGTGGCAAACTTTGTAGGTCTTGATGTATTTTGAACAAATGTGTTTGATTATCACTCACCTTAACTTGCAAATTAGAGGAAGTTCTACTCTCATGTCCTATTGTTTTTGTTTGTAGATTTAGACTTCAGTTGATTTGAAATTCATTTCACAACAACATTTTGTTTGCAGGTGTTGTTGCCACTTCTCAGTACACATGAACTGCTGATTCATCATCTGTCCATCATGTGTCCATCGATGGTACTCACACAAAAGCCAGTGACTAAGGCCAGTTTCTCACAGTGGTGTAAAACAGATGACATGAAAAGCACCATTTCTCTTCCAGGCAAGTAGAAATGTATTTTTTAGTTGGCATCACTTTCCTTTTTGTTTGAACATGCTGATCACACTTGACATTTAAAAAGTCTGAACTAGAAACTCAGTCCTTTAGGTTTTAGTTGATTACACTTCTAAATTCTGTGAATACATTTTTTTGAGATTCCATGTTCTGTTGTTGTTGTTTTTTTAACCTCTTTTATATTTACATAGGAACTACTTTCATTTCATAGAATTCATGTTTAAAGTTCAAGAGTTTTATTTTGGCATTGTAGGCTTTTAAATAAGTTTTGTGCTTGATCAGTCTCCCAACCTTTCTCTCAGTGGCAAACTTTGTAGGTGTTGATGTATTTTTTAACATTGTCACAAGCATTTCTAAAGGGTTTTTTGGCTATGCAATTATTCACCTGCCTTTCTCTCCTAGCAAAACAAAGAGTGCTTACATAAAATAGTGGTATTTTTTTACAAGAATCTAATGTATGTATTTAAATAGTTCTTTTTGTTTTAGTATGAATCTATAAATTTTGTATTGTTTTATTTTTTATCAGAATTTTTAGTGGACAGGTCAGATGTTGATCCAGTGGTACCTTGGGAGCCTTATCTGATTGGAGGACACACCTTTCCTCACCACTTGCTCAGGGTCTGGCACCAACATTTGGATATTACAATGGTGACTCAGGAACTAATGGCCATGCACACAGCTATTTCCCAACTTATTTCACTCCGACAGAACCTAGGAGACTTGCCAAATGTAAGTGGCACTTGGCTTTTTTGTTTTTTGTGCTTTGTGATCTTTCAGATTTTATTTTAAGAACATTTTTCTCCAGTGCTTTTTGTGTATTTAAGTTGTTCCTGGGTTTCTGAACTGTGAGAAGAGAGGAATTATAAAAGTGTTTCATTTATTGTCTATATCAAAGCCACCAGTTTATACAAGTTGATTAAATTTGCTGCATTCTTAAGGTGGCTATTTGTGAATAGAGAACTTTAGTGGAACTTTTTGAATGTAGTGATATTTGAATGTTATGTGCACACCCAAATATCTTCCTCACTTGATTGAAAATACTTTGAACATTTTACCCAAACCTCTGTAATGTCTGCTAGTAGACGTGATTGGGAACAAAACTTGTTTGGCTGTATCAACATTTTTTAAAATCCTTTTTATATTTGGTTTTGTTAGTTTAAATTATTTCAACATAAATTGTTACAATATCTATTAAATTATTTCTACACAAATTGTTACAATAGCTATTAAATTATTTCTACACAAATTGTTACAATATCTAATTGTCTTTTATTACATTTTTATGCCATATTTTTTTTAATTGCATTTCACACCTCATGGCTTAGTGACCTGTTTTTTTTAATACAAAATATATGTATTTCCTCTAGCTTCTGATTCTAGTTAGCATGGACATCACTCTATGTTTGTTAGTACTACTTACATCAGAGACATCCTCAGCCATTGTCCACCTCCTACAGGCCATGTCCACCCTTCACAGTAGTGGCAACAGGTTACTTCTCCAGGCATTGTGCCGGCTAATACTGCCGCAAGGTATGTCCAAAAGAAATTTGTTTTACATTAATGATATATTAGTTAGCTTAGAAATGGTTTACAATAAATAAAAGTAGCATTATTTTCTAATTGAATATCCATACAATTAATTTCTCTATTTGCAATTCATTCCCTAATGTCTTTTAGTCTTACCAATGTAAGACAAGTTTTATATTAGTACCTACTTAATGTATGGAATTTTCAATCTTGCTTTTTTGTTTAGTTAACTCTTGATATTTGATAGATCAATTAGGAAGATTTGATTCTCCTTCTTTACATTTGAAAACATAGTGAATGTTGTATTAATAGTTAATATTGCTTATTTTCCTCTAGGTCCCAAGTATATGTTAAAACTACAACAAGAATTCAATGCCTCCAGAGTTCTCATCACCATGGAGAGTCATGGTGATGTGGACAAGGCTGGGGGTGAGGGCCATAACAGCATCAAGAAGTTTGTGACAGACATCAAAGAGGACAGCGCCATCACAATGTCCAGCCCCAGGTGCAGGGAGCTGGACTGTCTGCGAGCCTTCTACTACCTGGCTGTGCTGGACTACCTCCACAACAGCTGCTCATCCACGCAGCAGGAAGAAGACATTCTGGATGGCATGCCCAATAGACAGAATCTTTCCAGAGATAACATTAAGGTGGACTTAAAGGAAACAAAAAACTCAGGTTCTGACATGGTGGATGTAGTTTCCAAAGGTTGTGATATCACCATGAATGTTAACCCTACCCATAATTCTTTGACAGCCAGTTCAGTGTATCAAACAATTGTTACAGACTTTTCCAATATAGGAAAAACCTGCTCAAACAGTGATTATTGTGCCAAAAATAGTGTCAATTTCTCTCATTGTACAGTATCTCCATCATCTGCTTCTTCATCCTTGCCAACTCTCTTACTGCCAGGGTCAAGGTCACCAACTGATTCATCATCTCCAGTTGATCCTCCGAGTGTGCCTTCCAGTGTTCATCAGACCCAGTCTACAGTTCATCCAAGTACGACCTCTCATCAATCTATCCTGGTAGGCACTGCCACATCTAAACCTGCCACAGCATCAGAGGAGCCCTCCTTGCCTGGTGCCAATGGCAGCAGTCCAGTGATGACTGGAAAAGGTCATGATTATAAAGGTCAGCTCAACCACAAGAACCTCCTGAGACTTTCTAAAGGAATCCTCTGGGATGTCCAGGCTAAGAGAGAGGCCCTGACTGAGACTCTGGGTCACATCCACAGTGCCATTGCTCAGCACCTGCTGGCCAACAGGTCTGAGGAGATGTCCAAGTCAACGTCAGCCCTCAGCCCCACAAACTGCAGCAGGCCTTTCATGTCTCCTCTAGATGGAGAGTTGGAGGCGGATGGTTGCTGCCACCAGTCACGCCACTTCACACTCCCATCACAATCATTGTCCCCAACAGCTTTCTCAGTGATCAACTCAGCCGCTGTCAAAACAGAATCCATTTTATGTTCTGCAAACACTCCACAAACTGTTTTGGATGCTGTGGCAACATCATTTACAAAAGTTGATGATCAGGTGTCATCTAGTGGGGACAATGTTAGCCTTGATCGAGCCAGGTTATTGTCTCCTCAGCCGACAGTTAAATCCAGTGACAAGGTCAACAGAGGCCCATTCCGGAGTAAATCTGAAAACTCTGCCAGCAACTTGTCAGTCCAACTTGATACTACTGTATCACCCCAAGTTGAGACTGAACTGTTAAATAGTTTTGAAGGTACTTCTGTAGCATTCCAAAAAACTAAAAAGGTAAGCATTCAATGCTTTAGATTCTTTTTTTTTTTGTTGTTGTTTTTTTACTTGCCAATTATTGTCATGTACCCTGTTGGGTAGCATAGTGGTTAAAATTAGAATTTTGAACCATGGTAGAAGTGTTGGGATGTCCACCAACTCTGATTGGTATTTAACATTTGTTGATGAAATGAAAGATCATTGTGCTAACTATGGGCTATAGATCTAGAGAGAAACTTTGCACAAAATTTAGTTTTTTTGTTAGGCATTGAAGAAAGTATTTTGTCTTTCTAATGATCAGTTTTAGAATAACATTCACACACATAGCCTTTTTCTTCATTTCTTAAATGAACCAGAATTATTGGAAAAGACCTAATTCTTTCTAGCCAGTAACCATTATCTTTTGTCAAATAGCAGAAATTAAAGACTATTAACTAAATTTGAACAGTACAGGGTGATTCAAAAAGAATGCCCCAAAAACCATTGCACTATATTTTTAAAAAAAATGAATACCTGACACAAGTGTTGTATAACATAGCTTCAAGATTTGATGTCATGCTTTACAAGTGCTCATTGTGATTATCACCGGAGGCATGAACAACATCAAGCTGATATGAAAATTCCTTTGAAATGCGCTTCAGGATGTCCCCATCCACTGTGACAATCTTTGATGTCATAGACTGGCAAAGGTGGATCAAAAACCTTTGTCTTTAACACACACACCCACACCCACACTGGGAAAACAGTCACACACAGTGAGGTCAGGGGAAATGACAGGAAAGCACTGAGAGCACACAAAACGTCTTCTGCTGAGGAGTCACTTTTTTAGGGTTTACAAATAAACAAGTGATTTTCCTACAAAGACAAATTGAAACTGACACTCATTTAAACAAGGATAACTCCTGTAACAAGAGACCAGTCAGTCTATTACAAGCTTTTGAAAAGAATAAATGCCTGGTGATTTTGGCATATTCTTTTTTAATTACTTACTTTCTTAGGAGAATTTATGACTTTTGTAAAGCTAGATCAGTTGAAACTGTTTATTTATCCATGGAAAGAAAGAAAATCCAGGACAAAAGACATCAACATACCTATTTCCTTTAAAAAATATTATTTACTTTCAGAATGTTTTAGGTGTTTCTTTTCAATTAACTTTCTTTTTCATAATGGCAGTGATAAGATACAACCCTGTTTTCTTCAGCTTCATTTCTATAACAAAGTAGAAGCACTTTTTTTTTTCTTACTAATTGACTGGCTAGTGTAACAAGTTAGACCTGCTAGATATTTTGTTATTTAGTAGTATCTTAAGTAAATAGTTATAGTAAATATACTGTATTGTCCTAAAACTTTTCAGAAAGCAACACTAAAACAATATGAAACTTTAATGCACAAATATCGATAGTATTTACTTGAGGAAAACCTTTTTTTTTTTTTTAACAGTTGTGAAAGCAAAAATTCTCAAAGCAGCTAATCTAAATCATGCAATGTAAAATGTTCAGGATAAGATCAGGCCTAGTTAGTATATATAGGTGTTAGTAAACTTTGTTACCATACTCTGAGTGCTCTACATTAGAAATAGTCTTATTGAATCTATTTTGTTATGTATTTGGACCTTGATGTCTGGTTGCTTTTGTTATAGATTCTGTGGCTGGACAACAGTAGGAGATCCATGGATGAAAGTCTTGGCAGCCCACAGCCAACCATCTCCAAACTTACTCCTGATGGCAATGTGATCCCTGTTGAATGGGTTGACCTTCCAGTTGATGTCAGATACATTCAGCCGTACCTCACCCTACCACTACTTAAACATGAGCAAGACATTGTTACTCAGGAATTGAAGCGGCTGCCAGATGCCACCAAAGTAAGTTTGTCATGTTCTTTAAATCGAATGAAAATGTATTTACATAAATCTTTTTAATAAATGAGATTTTGACTTCAACATTTCTGGGCATTCCTTCAGAAATGAAGATTATCTGCTTCGGGATAACAGGGAATAGTGGAAAGAGCAGGATTTTAACCAGGGACTAAGAAGATGACAGTTTTAAGTGCATATGACACCACCATGCATTTGTATTTACAATTACAAAACACAACCTATTAAAATACTAGGCACAAAGATAAAGGAATATTTGTTTGTTTTCCATGTTTTGGATAATGTACTTCTTAGTCCAAACCTCCTGCAGGACGACGGGGGATGGGAGCGGGCAGGGTTTGAACTTGGGATTATCGATAAGTCTGAACGACAGTCTAGCTGGCAAACCGCAAAACCAGGCAGCCATTTCTAATTCCATATGCAGGACAAATTCTTATAAGTATTCTTTCAACCCTAGTGCCACTAGATCCACAGCAGATGTATTTAAAGATGTCATAATTATTGAATATATAAAATTTTAAAATATGATCTAGGCTTATCCTTTTGTAGATTAAAATGTAAGATCATTTCTTTTTAAAGCCATTTGTCTTTCAAATGAGGCAAAGTACCTTCTTGATTTAAAGTACCAGATAAGTCTGTTCATCTCTTTGTCAGGCCAGTAGCTTGTAATGTTGACTAGCAGCCTTGATGTTGTAAAGACTAAACAGATGTTTGTTTGTAAAATGTTTGACATGTTTCGGATGTTCCTTCAGAGTTGAAGATAGTTTACTTCCTAGTCCAAACCTCCCGCAGGACGACGGGGGATGGGAGCGGGCAGGATTTGAACCCTCGACCATCGATAAATCCGAACGACAGTCCAGCGCGCAAACCTCACGACCAGGCAGCAAAAACTCTTTTGTTCCTTTGGCTATCAAATCCTTGAACAAAATGAAACTGTTGTAAATGTCACATGTGTTGTTAAAGAGAAACTGGGATATGAACATAAATCTTGTGTACAAATGTTTTCTCTAATCATGTACTGTTTTTTGTAATGCACAAGTGTAAAACAAATTTCCTCACAGATAATAAAGATTATTATTATTATATATATTAAAAGTGAAACTACTAGAAAACAAGATGGTCTTCTTGTTCAAAATAAATAATTGTTTCTATCCCAGGTTCCTTTTCCCTGTACCAGCACAAGTGTTCGAAGATTGCTAGAAGCTTGCCTGAGCTCTCCCCACCTGAGTAAGGAGCAAAAGGTGAGCTACTTTAAGCAGTTGAATGACTGGGCCATGCTATTTGCTGTCACTACACATCAGCAGCATGAAACCAACACTATGTTCTCTGATGCCTTCGCTGACTACTTTAAGCATTGACCACCTTCCACTGGGGTTGGCAAGGCATTTCTTGTTTGGCTGACTACTTCAAGCGTGACCACCTTCCACTGCGGCTGGGAAGGCATCTCTTGTTTGTGCACAAAATGTGGGAAAGTGTTTGGCCTCTTTTAGTTTAACCACAGAAGTTATACTCAACAGAATGTGCAATGGCTTCTAAATATTTTTTTTCTAGAAGCTACCTGCTCAGCCACTGGATTATTAGGTAATTAATCATTGAACAGCAAATGTTCATATTTAATTTTTTTTGTTTTAAGAAAGTCATTGTATATTTAATTTGTCACTTTGCTAATGAGCATTATGACTACCGGTAATGCTGGTGTTTATGTTAGTGACTGACAATTCTTTACTTCACAGTATGTTCTGGGCAGAGATTGCACATTTTGATGAATATGTTGTTCTGTCTCTTGACTGGATTAGGTTGATTTTAAAACTGGTACACTACCATTAACTTTTGTTGTCAAGTCACTTGTACTTTCAAGAAAAAAAAGCATTGTTTAGATTATTTTAATATTGGCTTAGATTATTTTCATTTTTCTTATTTATGTATTGAAAATAGAAAGATAGTTGGGAATTGTTTAAATTGTATTTATATAAGTAACATTTAATATTTCATGTGCATAGTTTCAATTCTTTTAATGTACAATCTCATCCATTTTAGAATTCATATTTTAAAGACCTTACTTTCTGTACCAGTATTTATTAAATTGACAATTGTGTATTAGACAAACTTTTCATACTTAAAGAACAACAAGTACTTAACTGAACAAGCATGAAAAAAAAAATTATTAGCTTATTAATTTTAGTAAAATGTATGGAAAGTTAATGATAAATGTGCCTCCTTGCCATTTTCCCTTGGAGAAGAAATGTTCCCAAATGCCTTGTGTATGTTTGAGAGTAGAAACTTGGGAAACTTGTCTCTACTCCTGAGCTGTAGGTTGTAAATAAGTCACTTGTTGTGAGTCTTACAAAACATCCTTGACCTGGTGACCTTGTTGTTTATGTTTGAGTTTGCCGGTGATGTTGAGCAGAAGTCTACTGGTATAGAATGATGTCACTTGCAGTTAGCACAATTGATGTCTAGATGGAAACATTCCATTGGTTACATAGTTTCAGTGAGCATCAGTTGATTACTTTAAGTGATTTTTTTGTTTTATTTAATGCAATTTGAAATGTACAAGGCTAATATTCTCTCTTTGTCTACTTTTTTTAGACCAAAAATAAATATTTTTATTGTATTTGGGGTGGGTCAGCGTTTTGTTTTTAAATCAAAAATAAATCTTTTTAGTTATATTGGGGGTGGGGCATTTTATCTATAGCGGATAGTTTAAAAATAAAAAAAATAGTTATATAGGTTTATGGTTAACAACAGATTGTAAGTGAACCAGTGGGCTTAACTGATATTGATTTTTGTTTAAAAGTCACTCTTTAGGATACTATTGATTACAACCTTGTTGATACAAGGGATATTTAGTTAGTTCCCTTGTATAATATAATATCTGTAAGTGTTAAGTTTACATTTATAATAGCTCTGTAAGTTTTATTTTGTTAGCAATAGAAAAACCTGTTGAACTCAGAACACAAAAAGAGATTGACATTAACTAAAGGATAGCAGTTGTTTTGTTTTTTTTGTTTGTTTTTATTTTGTTGAAGTCATCACTCTGTTATGTGTTGAATGCATTTGAATTGTTTTGAATTTTTCTGGGTTACATTTTTTATGTTTGTTTGCTCTAGAAACCTCAGTGTTGATAGCAGTGTTTGAATTGGTCCTAAATAAGGTCCAGAGTTATCCAAAGCTATGTTTGAGTCGTACGCAGTACTGTCATTAAACTATTTCAATTAAATACTTTGTTTTCTTTTGTGTTTTAAAATCTTTTTAACAGTGCCTAATACATGTAGCAGTTGTAGTAACATTTTTTTTTTACATTTTTGAAATAAATATCTTCATTCATTTTGATTTTTCATTTGGTCTACTTCAAGCGAACAGAGCATTTACCAAACAATGATAGCCGCTAGACCAGAAGGAATTAGCCAGCTATTCAGTATTTTTACAATACCTCTATTCAACTCATAACTTCATGGAAAATACTCTGTGGGCAAAACCTTGACGTGGATCTGATAAATGTCTCTAACGATTTTCCTAGAACTTCGACAGTTGCTGTAAAAAATGTTTTTAAAACTAACATTAATTCATTAATTAGTTATCAAGTGCAAAATAATTGCTCTTTAAGTTCTCTAAAACATATTGTCTTTTTAAAAAGTGTTGTTTTTTTTTTGTTTTTCTTGTTTGTAGGACTTAATACTTCATAACTATGACTTCACTATTTTCTTCAAGCAATTGGAAATGATGTAATTGGGCTTTTTGAGTCTGAAGATAAATGAGGAGTGCAGTATGGACAAAAAACTAATTACATTAATTATTGTTACATTATTTTATATAATAGAAACCTGATTTTAAATAATAAAACACCCAAGTTGATACAAAAAAAATTTAAAATGCATTTATAAAACTATTTGAAACAGAACATTTATTTCTTGTTTCTCTAACAAAAGCTGCTGGAGCTAAAGACCATATAATAGTCTTCTCTCTCTTTGTTTTTGTATATATCTCTCCATCAGTTCATTGCCTGTCATCTCTGGTGGATAGTAATGTTTGGGTGGTTTCCCTTCTCTCAGTCTGACAAAGAAATTTGTGTATCTGTACTGAATAATTCCATAACGAGCTCGAGCATGCCGTCTTAAGCCTTTAACAATGATTCCTCTGGTACAAAATGAATCACCTGGTTAAAAAAAACATTATTAAAATTTTTAAATTAAATAAAGACTATAAGTCATGTAATAAAATAGATCATCTATAACAAAGCATAAAGTAAGATGTATGTATGTCTCAAATAGAAATCAAAACCGTTTGACCAATCTTGACGACACTTGGCATAAATGTTCCTTAGGTACTAACTGGAACAGTAACGTAAGACCCTCAAAACAAAAACAAACAAAAAAAAATGCCCAACTCTATGAAAGTATTACTATTTCATAAATCTAGGTCATATAACCATGCTTACATGAGACAAGACCGAAAGGATCTTGATTAAATTTTAAGAACTACACTTTGCAAAGATAGTTTAAACACATGAAAATATAAAATATAGTCCATTGATTTCATTATTTAATCAAATTAACCTTCAAATTTGTGCTCCAAAAGCATTTTTACATAAATTCGTTCCTTATATTTGCGAATTTAGACGTCCTGACGTATTTAATATATAAACTAGTTCCATTTGCATGATAATTACATGAGACAAGATCGAAAAGTCACGCATATGCAGGCTGAAGGTTCCTGCATGCACAGAAAGAAAATCTCTCGAAGACTACATCTAACTCTAGTTATAACTCTTATCTAATTCTAAGATGATAGATCTACTTTGTAATTATACACATGAACATACAAAATAAAGTCCATTCATTTCATTTAAATTAACCTTCAAATTTGGGTTTCTAAAGCATTTTTACATACATTTGTTTGCTATAGCTGTGAAATGTGACTTTAGGAATCATGTAACTCCAACCATTCCCTCAGCTTATCAAATCATACATCAAAATCCTAGCATTTAGTCACACACATATACTGTTCACATTCATAGCCCTGGAATTATATTTTTTTAAAAAGATATGTAACTCTTTCATACAACAAAAATCAACCCAGTCTCTACATGCTACTGACAAAGTGACCCAAAGATCAATGGTTTGCCCAGGGAAGTGGGGAGACTAAATTAGATCACAGAAGGAAAAAGGTTTGAATCATATTTGTCTTTTTAAATTACTAGAAATATAATTTGTTTTCTTTTGAAAGGCCTTAAACTGGCCTTAAGTCACCAATTAGGTGTATACATTTATAAATCATGATAATATATTATTTGTATACAACAAAACATCTAAACTTCAAACAAAACATATTCAGCTTGCTTATTGCTAAAATGATTTTTTTTTTAATTAAATAAGATGACGTAACAATTATTGTCCTATGAGTTATTGCAACTCTATATTTGTACCAATAGTGGTACTTCAAGCTATGCCAAGTGGATTGTGTGCAATCCTCAATATCTTGATCTTTCTTTGTATACATCTAACTATACTTTGACATCTTATGTAAACAATCTAGAAAAGGAACTACAACTTTTTGTTTTTAATTATCCCCCCTAGATAAAGAAAAAAATCAAGAAATTATTTCACATCTGTCACTGGTGTGTAAAACCTGGTTTCTCAGCATAATGAGCACAATGCTAATACAGCACCACTATCCTTTGATTTGGTGTGTCTGTAAGATAAGACCTTTTTTTCTATGTGCTCTCCTTTGATTTGGTGTGCCTATAAGATAAGACCTTTTCTTCTATGTGCTCTCCTTTGATTTGGTGAGCCTATAAGATAAGACCATTTCTTCTATACACTCTCCTTTGATTTGGTGTGCCTATAAGATAAGACCTTTTCTTCTATACGCTCTCCTTTGATTTGGTGTGTCTATAAGATAAAACCTTTTCTTCTATCACAAACATAAAGAAGAAACCAAGAAACTGCATTTTCTTCATAGATCCATAACATGATGGCAAAGAAGCTAAAGCATTTCTTAGGCTAAACATAGCAATACCAGGGGGAGTAACCTTACAGAAGAGATCATGTACTTTGTATAGGAAAAAAGTGAACCAGTTAAAAATCTTGTCCACTATTTGATGTCAAATAATGCAAAAGACTTTTCAGTTGTTTGACATGTATACACCATCTGTTATTATTTTGTTTTGTTTTTACTACAATTCTATAACAAGAACATGACAGAAATCTTCTTACTTATCCACAAATTAGATTTGAATTCAACATTATGATCTCTGACAGCCATCTCTTGGGCCTCTTCCAGCACCTGTTCAAAGGGAAATAATGAAATGGCTGCTGTGAGAAAATATTTGTTTAAAATAAGTAGACCTTACAGATCTGTAGATAGTAGTCAAATATTAATAAGAATAATTTGAAAAAACATTTTACAGTGCTTTTAAGTCTAATTCATGAAAATTATGACTTTATTCAAGAAAGTATTTTAAACCAAATGACATATCACTGAAAGCAATCAACAAAGTTATTTTTTAGTTTCTTGGGAAAAAAATGGAACTAAGTTTTCAAATTTACTGCAAACATTGTTTTAAATACTTAAGTCTCCAAAGTAGAATGGTCTAGTCTAGATATTTTAGGCTAGTTTGATAATTAAGCATCCATGTCGAAGAACTCAAGTAGAAACTGACCTCTTTAACATGAGCAGCTCCTTTACGTTTGTGAAATGCCAATTGTTTGATAGCCTCATCAATGGAGAAACCTCTAATCTAGATTGAAACAAATTATTTCTTATTCTTGTGTTATTGCCATTTAAAAAGTAGGAAGAAACAGAAAATATCAGTGAAAATTCCTTATAATGTAACATAATAAAAGCACTTACCATTTGGGCAATATACCACATTTTTTTGGTACTGTATTTGATGTTCATTCTGAAGTGACATATTTCCTAGGGATCAAACAAAAATTATCTTAGTCACATAGAAACACAGAATATAAAAAAAAATTACATCATTAAATATAAAGTTTGTTTATTCTATGTATAACACTACATTTCTTTTAGTCTTTATATAATAATAAAACTAGCTAATATGTATGCTTTCTAGGTTGAAATAATTATTGTTAGGACTTGTAATGTTTAATTTTGTCTGGAATCCTTTTTTTTTTTTTTTGCATCCTCCAATGCTCTGCCACACATAGTATTTCTTCACCCATCCTTTAAACAAAATTCAGCTCCACAAATCTATATCTAGATGTATATCTAGCCCTAAAATTAGCATGCAGATATACATGGTACAACTATTTTTACATAGTCTTACTAAAATGCACCAATTAAGTATATTCTTTAAAAAAAAAAGGAAATGTCATTTTGGACTATAAAACATGTGTATTTCACCTTTGATTGCGCCCTGCTAGCTCACAATGAACATGACCTCCAGATCGCAGTAAACGAATTTGCATACGCTGCCACCTCTTTTGGTCTATCTATAAACCTCGGGAAAACAAAGTCATGTTCCAGAAGTCACCCAATGAAACATACTCAGCCCCAAGGATCACAGTAAACGGATAGCCCCTTAACGTGGTAGACCACTTCACATATCTAGGTAGTATAGTGTCAAATGACGCCTCACTTTCAAGGGAAGTTGATAACTGTCTAGCCAGGGCTAGAAGCGCTTTTGGACGCCTTCAGGTGAGAGTCTGGAAGAACAAATCGCTCCGCCTGCCTACAAAAATCAATGTCTACCAGGCGGTGGTTCTTTCAACCCTTCTATATGGCTCTGAGACATGGACACTATATAAAAAACAACTTAGACTTCTTGAGCGCTTTCACCAAAGATGCTTGCGCTCCATCATGGACATACGGTGGCAGGACCGCACTACAAACAGCAATGTCCTTGCGAATGCTGGTATGGACAGTATAGAGGGACTTCTTATGGTCCGACAGCTACGCTGGGCAGGGCACGTATGCCCTATGGGAGACGAACGTATGCAGAAGGCAGTCTTTTTTTGGTGAGCTAAAAGGTGGTCAACGTAACAGATGCTCCCGACGGAAAAGCTTCAAAGACCAGTTTAGGCGTCAACTTTCCTTGGCTGACATAGAAGAGAGCACCTGGCAGCATGCGGCGTCAGAACGAGACAACTGGAGGTCACTCACGAAGGCCGAGGGATACACATTTGAGACCAAAAAAAGCTGCTGCTGGGGACAAACGCAGACGACGAAAAGAAAATCTAAATCGACCACCTGCGGACAATGGATATGCTTGCCCTGGATGTGGCAAAATATGCAGGTCACAGCTGGGGCTGCGCAGCCACGGGAAATACTGTATTCCTCACTAATCTTCGGACTCGAAGACAAGCCTTATTATTATTCACCTTTTATACAACTTTTTTGACACATTAATAAATGAAACATTGATATGAGAAAACTGGTCATTTCAAACATAAAAAGTCCTTAGTTGTTCCAAGTACATAGTTAAAAAAAAAAGAGATCAGTCAGTCAGTCAGCTAGGACTTTGGCATAGTTAGGTTTACAAGCCTAGAAAACAAATTCTGGGGAAAAAAATCAGATAAAATGCAAATGTACAAGTACACCTTTAAATTTTCCTCTGACCCCTAAATCAATTCAAGAACTTACTGCAGGCCTCTCTGGTTCACCAATTGGAGTTGGTTTATAGACAACAGTGTTGTATTTGGTCCAGTTGGGAGGAACCAATCTTGCCCTGCCAACTTTCTTTAGGGGTTCATCCTCAAATTCTGTGTTTCTGTAGCTCACTTGTAGAGAACTTGTGTGAAACATAGACCAACAACATGCAGGTGTTCTGTGTGTTGAAGTGATCTGTAATACTGAACGACATGATGAATATCTGCAGAAATAATCATTTATTTAAACCAAAATAATATACAGTTCCCTCAATGCAAACCTAATTGTTAAATATACTGGAAGACTTTAAGAAAAAAATGTATGCTACAGACACTAAATAGGAACTCACAAAAGCCAAGAATAAAAAGGACCTAGCAACTTTAAGAAAAAAGTGCTGCATTTCTCATGGAATCAGTTGCAATGCATATATATGTTAACACAAGAAAGAACAAGAGAGATGAGTTTTCGGCAGCCCATATCTCAGCAGCAGTTATGAAAGATGGCCATCCTAATAAGATCTTTTTACTTATTTGACCATTGGCTATGTACTGTGGAAATGTGGTACAGAGATGGATAGTTATTTCAAAGCACCATCAGACAACAAGAGGAGTCAATATAAAATACAATTAAATCATTTCCCATTAATATTAAGAGTAAAGTGTTTTTGTACTTTTTTTTTGTCTGTTTACTAGGTCAGAAGAAAATGATAATTACCATACATCGGTATGTGACGTTTTGGCGACGAGAACGTTTTGGCACGAGACATTTTGGCGACGAGAACGTTTTGGCACGAGACATTTTGGCGACGAGATATCATTTGAGGATAATTTAATAAGCATGTAGCTTTTATAGCAATGTTTATTTCACTCAACCATGATATTGTATGTATAGTATGAATTCTAACACCGTTCAGCGAATGGTTGTTTTTTTTTTAATTATAAAGGTTTTGCTTATTTCATGAATATAGGCCTATAATAAGTCAGATTTCTGAATGGTAATGACATCCCCTCCCCCTTATTTATATGTGAGTTCTGCTAATTGCACTGGAGGACATTTTTGGATTTCTTTCAAAAAGATATTTTTTTAATTTGACATTAAGTGTAATATACGAACTAGCTAAGTGTCACACTTTAATATAACAAACACCATGTTAACATCTAAAGCTCTATTACGCTGAATGACGACAATAACTCCACACATAAAGACACGGAATGTGGTCAGTACAAACTCTAAGGTGAATCCACAAATATAAACAATCACTATGGGCAACAATAGATAGAAAAAAATTCATGACACTAAGATACTTTGAAAAGATATGTTTTGAGAAATAGGGTAGGGGTGCTTGGGTGACACATCTCGCATTGACGTCTATCATCATTTCATTTTGTTTTTGGTTTTTGGTTTTAATTTTAAAGTAATATCTTAAAAAAACTTTTTTGAAAATAAAAGTGTGCCTCTTAATAAACACACATACACAAGCCAAAATGTTTATTAAAGAAAATGATGTGAAAAACAAACACACATTTACATTTAGTACATGAAAAATATGTCTTAACACAAACACTCATGCAAAACATAGATATGAATAATTCTTTTAAAAGAAATAATACATTAAACGTACATAATGTATTTCGCGCCAAAACGACCTTCGCACCAAAAGCGGCAGTGCCAAAACGTCCTGCTTCGATCATACACAATGCTGTTATCAGTCTTGTGTTTTTTATGTCAAAAACTTAAAGAAATATAAAGAAAATTTCATTAAGGAGACAAAAAATTTGATATTTTTCAGAGGGAAAAAAAAAATTATATATAATACAAAAAAGAAACATCTGTTGATTTTTTACTGATAAAATGCAATGTGTTAAGATTTTCTAAGCCTTGTCTGAATCTGTACTACAAAAACAGTGAAGTTTGTTTTTAAAATATTTTTTTTCGCTGCTCAACTCACGCTTGAAATTGTGGACAAAAAACTTGCTGTAGACACTTGAAGGAAACTTTTGTAAGTGAAAGACCTGAAAGAAAGAAACAGTTATTTTCATTAGTCCTGTGCAATATATATGGGTACACCCAAACAATGTTCATCTTCAAACAATCATGCATGATCCTCACAAGATTTGGATACTGACGTACATTTGCAAACACACTCAGACTGATGACATCAAGAAATCTATATTTGTTATTTACATTATATGTAAATTTAAATACTATTTTTTTTTTTATATTTTTTTTTTATTTTGTAAATCTTGTATAATTATCTCTAAAGTCTAGATTAAAATGTTACAGCTCTCAAAGTATGAAATAGAAATTTTTGTTTTTATTTTTGTGTTGATTTTCCAACATGTTATTCATCCAAAGTTTATTATAAGTATCAGCAAAAAGTTGTTCATTTCAGTTAAAAGCCTAAAAAGTAATTTAAGGCTAAAAAAGTTGCAACATTTTAAGTGTCAACATAATGACATAATGAAAACCTCTGTCTAAGATTATAATAAAATAAACAAATAACACATAATCATGCATGCATTCCTGTAGAAAACTTCATTTAAATTTCTCAATTAGTTAAAAATTTATAACCAACATAAATTTTGGTTGTTATAACCATAAGTGTCAACATAATATTTTGTCGAAAAAAACTCAAACTTGTCATTCCACATTTATCAAAAATCAAATTTTCAAAAAAATTCTTATCTCAGTGTTAAAATAGAATAAAAAAATAACACATAATCATGCATTTCTGTTCAAAATTTCATTTAAATATCTCAATTGGTTAAAGAGTTATGACCAACATAAATTTTGGTCGTTTTTTAAATTGTCGTTCCACGTTAACAAAGAAAAATTTTTTTTTCTTAAACTTCTTTCTCAGCGTTATAATAGAATAAATAAATAACACATATTCATGCATTTCTGTTGAAAATTTCATTCAATTATCTCTATTGGTTTAAAAGTTATGACCATTTATGTGTGAATATGTATTCTGTTTCTGTCATTTTTCAACACCTACCCCTACATCAAGGGCGTAACACAAAAAAGTGTTAATAGATATCCCAGATTTAAAATTGTCATAATTATCAGAACATAATTGCGCATTTCTATGGAAAATTTTATTACATTATCTTTAAGCGTTAAAAAGTTATAGCAATTTAAATGTATAAGCTCCTCCTTTCGGTCACAATTTTTTGGGTATTTTAAGGCTAATTTTCCGACACTAAAATGGTCATAACTTATGTTCTAATCAACCTAGAAGCATAAATGAGGTATCAATGAACTCCATTCAAAAAGATCTATCTAACTATACTAGTTTCATTTAGATTCATTAAAGTTGAAATTTTTATCAAAGTACCTAATATCTCGCTGCATTTTTTTCTGCATATATTCTTAAAATATAAGTAACAGAAATCTGATTCTGCGTATCTTATCTATTCTCATGTAAACTAATACCATATGCCATATAGATCTATTATTAATTATTATAAATCTAGTCTAGATCTATATATAGATCTACTCTAGACTAGTATTGTAGTATTACCTAATCTCATCTGCCAGAGTATCATCATCATGATGAATGACTATGATTAGATTTGATTAGATCTAGATTATTATTCCCTCCTAGTCCTAGATCGAAAAATTGCTATGCCTATATTTATATTTATAAAATTTAATAAAATTATGTATAAATCTAGGTCTAGATTCTAAAAAAAACTAATCAAATCATGTTTTATTGTTATTCAAAGTTATTCATTGTTAAAAAATCAAATATGACAAATGTATAGATAGATTAGATCTCTAGCTAGATCTAGAGTCTCGACTAGATGATGATAGTAGATCATCTAGTATGATCTAGAATTAAACATCTTCTCTAAATTATTGTTACTAAATACTCGTAGAGTTAAACTATAAACTACAAATTAAATTAGTAGATCTAGATGTAGCACACAGATATAAAATTGATATAAATCTTATGGTTATGAATAATGATTGCTATTGGTATGTTAGTGTTAGAGTATAGAGTACGTTTATCTGCATTACTTTTTGTGAAGGTCGCCATTTTTTCTATAATTATAAACTAAAAAATTGATCAGCTTGAAAAGAGAGTGTAGAAACTTTCGCTGTATAACTTTATTATTATATTTAATTTTGTGTAACAAGCAACACGACTTTAAGTAAAAGAATCACTATCAATAGAGTTTAGCGGTTTGTTTTAACAAGCAAAGATGAGGCACGTTTTCTTCTTCTTCTTCTAGCCAGCTTTATTGATGCTGAGCTGTGAGCTCTTTTGCAGACTGTGCCAAGGAAAAATAGTGTGCTGTTTTCTTCAGTTGTTCAGCACTGCCGTACAGGGTGTTGGTTATGTTGGGCTGTAGTGGAAGTAGGGTCTGCCTAAGGTGGATTAGGGATGGGCATTCAAAGAGGATATGGTTTACGGTTTCAAAGGGGTGGGCGCAGTGTCTGCAAAGGAGAAGTTGTGTGGAGTTTATTTTGTTCAGGTGGTAATTTAATAGTGGTGTATGTCCTGTTCTTAGTTGGAAAAATGTAGATTGTTCTTTGCGGGGGAGGAAGTTAATACTGTCCAGTTTGTTAGGCGTAGTCATTTCTTTGTACATGACTCTGCCTGTGTTTCCTGATGCCCATTGGTTGAGCCACTCCTCTTTGTGATTGTTGACTAACATTGACCTTAGGGTGAGGTTATAGTTAACAGGTCTATCTGGTTGTTCCATAGATGAACCTGCCTTTGATAGCTTATCTGCCTTTTCATTTCCCATGATGCCAATGTGTAGTGTGATATTGATATTTAATTTTGATATCATCTGATGGATTATCACAATTAGTGTTGAAAACTCTCTTGGGCTGTTTGAGGTGTTGCTGTTAAGTGCTTGCAGAGTAGATTGGGAGTCTGTAAGACAACAATATCTGATGGTGGTTGCACTCCTTCATATAATTTGTTTTCCACTGTCTGTAGTGCTTTGGTAATTGCCTCAATTTCGGCTTGGAAGTTTGAGCAGTAATCGCCACAGGTTGCGTTTATCTCAAAGTGTTTATTTTTAGGGAAGACCAGGAAGGCACCAAGACCAGCATTGATGGTGGTTTTAAGCCGATCCGTCTGTATATATATGGATAGCTGTTGTTTTTTGTTGTTTTTTTTTTATAGCTTTCATTTGTTTCAAGCGTGCCTACTTTGAGCTCCAGTGGATTTGATTCTTTTGTTAAGGTGTTATTTAGTAAATGTGTTTTGATGGTTGGTTGTTTGTAGTTTAGTCCAGGCGTAATGTTTGAAAATCTGGTAATTTTTTCTCTGTTATTGGGTAGGTGGTGTTTTAGGGCTAGTTCGTCAGTAAGTTGGATCAGAAGTTAAATTTCTAAATTAAAATGGTTTGTTTGCGATTTCATCCCAATATGTTTTTATACAGCCGACATATTACGTTGCTATACTTTCTTCCACATTTAAGCATTATTTATTTAAGCTCTTATGTGAGAAACTTATTACCGACAACACTATAGCGTTACTTGCTCTATTTCAGGGTAGTTTTGTCCCTGGGACTACACGCGTAGACACAGGATGGTTACGGAAAAAAAATTATTTTTTGCGTTTAAAAATAAACATCGGAAAAACAGAAGCCATGTTTCAGAAGTCACTCAATAAACTCGCTTCGGTTCCAAGGATCACCTGGACACCCTCTTAACGAAATGAACCACTTGACATCACTACGGGGGGAAGTTGATAACCGGCGGGTTAAGGCCAGTCGTGCTTTTGGACGCCTCCAAGTCAGAGTGTGGCGGAATTAAATTGCTCCGCCTGTCTACGAAAATCAGTGTCTACAAGCAGTGGTTCTCTCAATCCTCCGGTGAAATTCGGATATATTTTTATCTCTTTTGTGGAGGCCCCTTTCTTGTATATCCCCGTGGCTGTAGCCCCACCTGTCATCCTTTAAATCCGGCCCTGGAAGCTTCAATATATTTTTTTTCTGGATCAGAAGCCCTTGACCATTAAATCACTACAGTTTGTAAGATTTGTGTCCCTTTATTCCTGTTGATCGTGTTTCAATGACTAGCGGTTGCACTTTCATGTTAACTTTGAGTCTCAGTGGCAATAAAACTTAAGAGGGACAACTTATTTTTCTGCTTGAAGACCCTATGCAAGAAGCAACCACAACCTTTTTATTTCTACCGCTCGACCCACTCATTCAAAAAATAAAAACCAAACAATAAATGAAGAAATTGTAAATGTTAAGGAAAAAAAATAAAAATTTAACTCTACACCACCGAAACGGGAAACGAATACAAGTCACTGAAAGGTTATAACATCTAGTAGTGACTTTTGGATCACCATAATATCTATTCATTCGTTATAAAGACATGCGTTGTCAAATGCCATGTCCATTATGTTGTTGAAAGCTTAGCTAAGTAATAAAGTTCATGGGCCCTTGTATTATAAGTTAGAATCAGATGAACTGTGTTGCATATCATGACAAATTTTAGGATATCTTAGTTTTCAAAGAACAGCTTGTCTTTAGTCTAATGTTTGCTTAATTGTAACTTGCTTTGTCTGTAAGCCGTTATGTTAAGTTGATAATTTTTAAAAAGTTTGTTTACTTTATTCATCCAGCGACTATAAGAGCATTTTTTGTCTTAGCTTTTAAGAATTTTTAGGAATTTAGGACTAAAAAGAAATTGTTGACTAGCACCTAGTTAATAGTCAAGCCATCAAAAGATTTGAAACTTGTTAATGATTAGGGTCACGCCATTTTTGAGCTGACATTCTTCAACCATTCCAGGACCTGGACAAATGAAATCCTGCAATATATAATAAATGGATTGTTCATATGGTAGTCTACTTATTGTATTTACTATGTATCGACCACCTCGGTAGGAAGACTGCCATGTTGTTTTATTTTATTTTAGATGACACAATACAAAGTCAGCCTCTCTTTCCACCAAAAAGAACTGAATGAACAGTGTAAGTTTTCTAGATTGTGCGACTAAGTCTCTGTTTCCTCCCCATCACATCGCCATGTTTCTAGAACACTTTCTTATTGACTTGGAGTTACTTTTCCCTTCTTCTGTTTCCTTATACATTTCTTTATAGACTAAGATTTCTTAATAGGGTTTGTTGCTGAACATAAAAATTATATATGTGTCAGACGCGAATAGCCCAATTTTCAGTAAAAGAAATTACAAAAGTCATTTCTCTATAGAAGAGGTTACAAAGGCTATATAAAATACAACCACAGACCTATATATACTACAATAAATATAGGTTTTTGATTGCTAGTTACGATTTATTTAGGTAGGTGCTGTTTTACTATTACATACCAAGTATTAGAGTTTAGAAAAACCCAGGTTTGTTTCTTGTGCAACGCTATTAGCTAACACCTCATATCATCTCTCCATTAGTATATTTAGATCTATAATGTGATTCTAGTCTAGATCTATATATAAAAATCGAATAGATCTAGTAATAGTATAGATTCTATCTTGAGACTAGATTGCCGTGTCTATCCTATGCTATGCCTATAGTCAGTTTTTATTAGAAAAATGTCTAGATATTAATAAAGACTAAAGTTTTTTAATTATTAGATATAGACATAAGACATAGATCTAATAATACTGTAATACGTTTACTATACTCTATACTTAATCTACTAAACTAGAGATCTATCTATAGATCTATCTATAATCTAGTCAATCTAGATGTAGGGGCCTATATAATATTCATTATAATACTTCTACTTATAATGACTAATAAGTTAGTACTTAGACTTAGATCTATTATAGTTTATTAATAGATTTACTTTTCAATGCCTAGACCTAATAATAAAATTGCGAATGATGTGTATAATGACTGATAATTATTTATTTTTTTTATAATAATAGGCCTACTAAATCTAGGTGTAGACTCTACTTAAATCTAGTCTAAAATAATGACTGTCTAAGACTCTAGATGATTGAGAAGTTCACATAGAGGTGTTTTTAATAATACGGCATGTCGGCTGAAAGTATATAAAGTGCTTTTTTTTTGTAAAAATAAAAAAAGAGGCTCCGGTACTCAGTGATAGATTGCCTAACTTTCAACTAATAATAAATTAACAATTAACGTTGAATTACAAGAAAAGTAGTAATTTTTCCCGACATTGAAAAAGGGTGCCGGTACCCCGTACCGGTGCGTATCGTCACAAAAATATATGTAGGGCCTATATCTCAATCTTCTTTCATTTATTTTTTTTGCGGGGTTATTGCTACTTAATACATAGATACCGGATCGATTTAAATAGGGCCTAAGTATATAAGCAGGATTTCGAGCATTGGATAAATTTATTTTTTAAGTACAAAGTTTTATGGAAGAGGCAATATATTAGTTGTTTGAAGTTTGTAACTTCTTAAATTCAGGCTAAAAATATTGAAGCCTACATTTTTACACTAATTTCTAAACAATTAGAAGAGATGGACTGACTCATAGTGTAGCTTGTGTACATCTGCAAAAACACAAACTCAGTTAGACTTTCAAAACTATTAAAAGAAAAACTTAGTGATTATTTTTACTGTATAATTCTATTATTATTCCTTATTAGAATTAGGATATAAACAAAAATTTGCCATATGACCTTATCTAACAGAAAAAAATTAAACTTACGCCTATGTATACAGTTATTTTTTAGTTACCTAGTAATATAAAATATATTGAACTAACACGTACATTCATCATAATGCCGCCATGCGATTTTTCGTTTATAAACATAGCATTATTTAGGACCAATATTTTACTAAGGCTGCTTGGAGAAATCAGGTATACCCATTAGGCGAAAAACGACCCCTTTACTCAAGAAAAATTTAAGAAACTAGAACAGACACAAAATAAACAGTGACATTCATAACAAAAGAATATTCAACATTGATTAGAGTAACACCTTTTTAAGTAATCATTTAAAGTTTAAAATCACTACAATTTTTTTCAACAATTATTTTGTGTATGAAATTGTGTATCGGAAAATGCCGGGTACATGAAATAAGCTAGTCCTAAAAAACAACACAGATCTTGTGTAAAATACTCATCAAATAAAGTACTGTAAATGTGTAGTTTCACGCGCTAGTTTCAGGTCTTTTCTTTTTATAGCCTCTATCGGGTTATATCCCAACTACCCGTATTTTTGTGCAGAATTTTTTTCTCTATCAGGTACACTTAAAATTATAGCATAATAATGTCAGTTTAATTTAAAAAGAGAACTGAAAAATACAAAGATATATAGGGAAAAAAGCGACTTCCGGCCCAATACTTTTTAATCAAAGAAACGAAACGGACTAGTCCAACAAACCCTATTAGTGGATTACCAGGTGAACGCAGACGCTTTTTTTTTTCAGGAAACAAACATTTCTTTTACATTTGTATTGTTTTTATAGAGAATTGATGATCTGTATAAAGACATTGTGTTGATTAAGATCTATGTTTACAGTCAGCAATAAGCAAACAACTACCATTAGTGTCATGGCGGAAACATAGGCCTACTTTATTATCTTGAACGAGCGCACCTTTGCGCACGATAGCAACACATTACCATAATTGACTTGTGGCTGTGTTTCTCTGAGTACAAAAATCTATTTGATATGTTGGACTGTTTTTTTTTTATCCAACAATTTGTATGTTCTTGTTGGCCTCCTTCAGTCGTAGAACGACTATGATCGGACTACAGTTCATCTCACAAGTTACTAAATCAATTACTTTCCATCTCTGCTTATCTCTTAATGAATATGTTCCTATTCATATTGTTCCCCATGTGAAGTAGCCCTCTGTTACATACAGGTGTGACATATGCCAGTTTTGACATCCAATTAGGATCACGTGATTTGGTTGACGTGCTAACGCAGACATTTCAGTGGACACATGACGCTATTACACGTGACATGGGCAGACGGCCCGACGGCCCGACCAGCCAGTGGTTCTCATTCGAAGATTAGGTCTAGAGATGTAGATGTACAGAAGATCAAGTCCCAACATTTGTATATTCCCATCTAAATAAGTGTGTTTATGTTAAGCTTTGTTATAAAAAGATCTTGTTTTCTATGTTCTATCTCAGCGGGAAAACAAACAAACAACCCATCAAAACAATAACTACATTTGAAAGTTTCAAATGGTGGCATCCTTGACATTGTTAATGTGGTGGGTTTGACACAGAACAAACTAAATGACATGACGAAGGCAACTAGTAGGACGATTCCAGACTGTTTATTATACATTTAAGACCTGCAGCCATCCATAAACACATGGTGTAGAACCAGGCACAAACAGGGAGTGGAGACGACGTAGGTCCAGTAACATACGGACACTACAGTGAAAAAAGATGCCGGTAGAATGGACAGTGACCACGTTGTCTGCCTTTTTATGCGCGGACACAAGGTGCCATCTAGGGGGAAGGGTCACGTGGATATAGGGATGGCCGGTGTTTCCTGAAAAGGTATCCACTCCACTACATTAAGTTTATAGTGAGACTCTCAATACGTATAGACTTTTACTTCCCAAGTGCCAATAGAACATATAACGACTTGCCTGACTAAACCACAGAAAAACAAGGAACTAGTTTAAACGAAATCTCTAATTAACATGAAATACTAAGTTTACATATATATAAGCGTCTGTGTGATAGTCCTGGTTTGTTTTTTAGAAACCTCTGCACTTGATAATAAAAATATTAAAAAATACTTTATTTAAAAAAAAAAAATAAAAAAAAAAAAACTTATAGGGGAAGAACCGCAATATCACTCATAACTCTCAATACTGCAAAGTTTAACTCCCTTGTTCTATATTAAACAAAATTAATTGATTATCTAATTGAATGATTTTTTAAAATTGATTCATGCAAAATTTCAACTTTCTACTTATTATAGTTCGTTTCAATGTAAGCGTTTTTTGGTCACTTTGTTGTTAGGAACAGTGCAAGGTTTCACTTGTACCCGAGGCTGGCAAGTGGGAGAACTAATGTGTACAAACTGTGTACCAGACAGTCAGAGTTGATGTAAAGCTTTGTACAAATAGTTTTCAACTCTCATTACAGACAATTACCTCCCAGAACTGACTTATGAGCTTAATGAACAGCTCAAAATGATGCAATACTTAGTGATAAATAATATTACGAAATAAAGAAGCGTCAATTTCTGATTGTTCCTAAGTAGCTTGCCAGAAATAAATGTTTTCCCAGGCTAGAGACACCATTCATCTGTAATTTATCAATAGCCTACGTACTTAATTTTCTTAAATATAAATGTAGGCCATCCTTTGTATTTTCTAACCAAAGTCTACCCAATACAGGTATAGGAGCAAAGTGATGCATTGAAATCTAATTTCGATCTTCTGAATGGATTGGAATATCAGAGCAGCAAAGCGTCATCTCGCACCACATACACATGTTTACAGGTTGGGTGTGAACCATGCTTACAGTCTGAGTGTGATCCATGCTTACAGTCTGAGTGTGAACCATGCTTACAGGTTGAGTGTGAAACATGCTTACAGGTTGAGTGTGAACCATGCTTACAGTTTGATTGTGAACCGTACTTACAGTCTGAGTGTGAGCCATGCTTACAGTCTAAGTGTGAACCATGCTTACAGATTGAGTGTGAAATATGCTTACAGGTTGAGTGTGAACCATGCTTACAGTCTGAGTGTGAACCATGCTTACAGTTTGAGTGTAAACTATACTTACAGGTTGGGTGTGAACCATGCTTACAGTCTGAGTGTGAACCATGCTTACAGGTTGAGTGTGAAATATGCTTACAGGTTGAGTGTGAACCATGCTTACAGTCTGAGTGTGAACCATGCTTACAGTCTGAGTGTGAACTATACTTACAGGTTGAGTGTGAGCCATGCTTACAGTCTGAGTGTGAGCCATGCTTACAGGTTGAGTGTGAAATATGCTTACAGGTTGAGTGTGAACCATGCTTACAGTCTGAGTGTGAACCATGCTTACAGGTTGAGTGTGAACCATACTTACAGGTTGAGTGTGAACCATGCTTACAGTTTGAGTGTGAACCATGCTTACAGGTTGAGTGTGAAATATGCTTACAGGTTGAGTGTGAACCATGCTTACAGTTTGAGTGTGAACTATACTTACAGGTTGAGTTTCAAACTTGCTTAAATTTTTAGTTTGAACCATGTTTAATTAAGCTCTGTAAATGTTCATTCAATTTTTTTTTCTTTTCCAATGTTTTAGAAAGTCATTTCATCAGTGTTCATGACTTGGAAAGAAAAAGCTGATGGAGAAACGTGAAGCTGGATCACACAATACGCAAAAAGATTCATAGTAAGGAAAACAAATAGACCAAATGTTGATCTACAGTTGTAACGAAAGAACCTGAATAACGTCATACCTTTGGCAACTTTAAATTTAATATTAACTACGAGTTTCATGAGACCGTCGTTGTGACAGACGGACTGTCGCAATTAATTATTTAGTAGTATAGTAAAAAGGTTCTTAATCTAATAGCGCCGCTTTCATCAATAGGTGATGACGTCATTTGTGATAATTTTTTCTTGTGTACTAGTTGCTCTCCCTTTTTCGCTTCGGCGTAAATTTTCTTATGACGTCAAACTTTTCTTCTTGATCGTTTGGTAGACTCCCTCCATCTTGCGCTGTAGAGCCAAGCTGTATCTTTGGAGTTCCTGAATTCTCCATGTGTCTTCGTTATTGGATAGCCTTAGCGTTGGCCCTGGTATATATTCTTGAAGGATTATTTGACCCCTGTTTAGGGTGAGTTTTATTTCACATTGTAAAGTTATTTTAATATGGATTCGGTCGCATTCTTATTTTGTAATTAAATTAGAAGATTAGAGGATTAGAAGAATCTGTTATTTGTCTTTCTATAGGGTTTCAGGTTTCAGGACTGAGGTTTTCGTCTCAGGTTTCAAGTCTCGGGTTTTTGTCTGAGGTTTTAAGTTTTGGGTTTCGAAACTGTGGTTCCAGATTCCAGATTTCTACATTCAGTCTTGGTGTTACATTGTGAGTTTTGCTGCTACTCTTAACCTTGATTCTTCATCGTGCTGAGCATTCATCTTGGCTAGAGAACACCTGGGATACCTTGATCAGTTTAGTGAAGTGAATTGATCCTCTTACAGAATCTTTGTCTTGGAACGAAATATTGTGAGGACAATAGGCCTACTATCAGATACCATATTACAAGATGGTTATCATTATCTTAGAAATATTAATTCAGTATTTAATTGGAACTAGACTATGATTTTGTAATTTCTTATTTCATTCTATATTTATCATTACCATTAGTCATATGTCTTTTCATTGTATAAATTTCATTTTATTAAATTCATATTTTACTTTAAATCATCATACACATCGTTTATTAATTTATGTACAACTGGGTGTGTATGGTGTGTCTGTTGGGCTGAACTCTGGGACTGAATGACATCTTATAAAAGTAATAATAATTTATAAATTAATTGTAAAACATACACACATCGCAATTAATATTACTTTTAATACCTAGACAAATTAATACTTAGTAATTAATTCAACAAAGTCCTGACACGGACATCCTTGAATGTTTCTCTTTTTGTTTTTCCACACAACTTTTTTGTAGAGAGTATATGATAAGGAAGTTCTGTGACCTGTTGGATGTAGTGTATGACGCAATTCGGTGACGAATAGCTACTTCCGTCTGTCACAGCCAAAATAGTCAAGGAAACTTGAAATGTGTCCGATGTTTGACGACATCCTGGAAGAGTTAATAAAGAAAACTCAATCCATTACACGGAAATATAACTCTTCATAGACCTTTGTGTGCCTATGTGTATGGAGGGGGAGAATCTAAATAGCTTTTTTTTGACTAGCCTGCAGTTAAGTAAGCTAAGCAGGTTCAAGTCTCGATATTTTCAGCACAAATATCATAACCTAAGACCTACAACTCTCCCTCCAGACAAAATGTACATTAAAAACAGAATCGCCTCCAATCACTTATACCTTAGGCACAATGTGCTGAGTGTCGCCTGTATGAACACGGCCAGCGTATACAAAGAGCTATCAACATTTGATAATGTAATTTTGTTCAGCCTTCCTAGTGTTAACCAGGACAGGCTTTAGGCCACTGCAATATATGCGCCGCAGTGGGCCTGCACTTTCATTGGCCCCGCCCTGATTCTAGGGGTAAATTATTAAATTAAACCATTATAACTTATAACGGGGTTCCCGAGGCTTCCTGATTTTCAAGGAGCTCCAGGAAATCTCCTGAAATTATTAAAATCTCCTGAAAACCCATAAAAATGTGAGCTTGCGCTCCTAGAGCTATTTTAATATATTTTATTTGTATAAGTTAGTGTCAGATTATATAACACATATTTTTTATATAGGTTAGTGCGGGATAGTATATATTGCTATGTCCTCCATGCTGTTTTTTGGACAGTTGACCAGCGGTCAGTAAAGTATATCTTTGTCTGTATGACAGTTGATGATCTTAGTCATCTGGCGTATGATAATTTAATCATTGTTATATTTCTGTACCTGGGACGGCCTGCTATTATTACTGCTGTTTTAACTACTGAATATAGATCTAGCTGCTGAATATAGCTGTTGAAATACATGCTGCTGAATAATACTGCTATTGTTATCGCTGCTGTAGATCTAGGGAATCTAGTGTTATATTTTTAATTTTTATAACTACAACAGTAGTTATAAACAGCAGCTCAAAGCAGCAACACAGCAGTAATAATAGCCTGCAATACATAAATGCAAAACTATATTAGATCTAGATTATATTCTATTAGGACTGATGGACGCCGCCATCTTCCGTACAGCATGTTGCCAACAATTATGACAAATAGTCCAAGTAGAAAATAAAATAACTACCTTACACATAGTATAGATCTAGTAAAAAATATAAAATATTTCTACACTTACAGGCTGTCCCAGGTACAGGAATAAAAATATAATTAGATGACAGACCACAACGATCTTCAGCTGTCACACAGACAGATATGGTACTGACCACTGGTCAACTGTACACTGAACTGTTTTAAAACAGCGTGGGCATCACTTTTTATACACAAAAAGCGGAAGTAGAAATAATAAGTTTGGCACTAGCCTATAAAAATAAAATATATAAATATAGCTCTGGGAGCGCAAGCTCACATTCATCCCGCCTTAAATTTTTGCGTCCTCGCAAAACAAAATACTAACAAACTACTTAAAATGCATTACATACATACTGCTGACATATTCTACCATCAAAGAAAATACACACTAAAATCTATTTCACACAAAAATATACATCTCCATGACATGACTTAGATTACATTGCTTTACAAGGACAAAAGCAAAAAAATATACACTTCATCAGCTAAAAACACAAGAAAGTACTCTTGATTCTGTGCATTCTCAAATAGGTACAGCAACTACTAAGCTTTAAAAAAAGCTTTTAAATACACCTGTAGATAACATGTACTCATTGAGTTATTACAAACTAGTACATCTTGATAAATAGAAATGCAATCGACATATTAAATAACAAAAAATTACAAATACAAATGCAAGAACTATGCTAGTAAGGGGAGGAAACGAACTTCATTTCCTCCTCTCGTACATATCGGTAAGTACTGCCGTCTTCTGCCTCCACCATGTACCAGCCAGAAGCATACTTGGGTACTGCAGTAATTACAAAACATGAGGGTTCATACTGCATGAACATTCTTCCCTGGCCTCTGACTCTCTGTTCGACAAGAACTCTGCACCCAATGTTCAGAAGGTTGTTCCTTTTCTTCTGCAACTCAGGAACCTCATGAGAAAGCAAGGTGGATTCTGGTTGGACCGGATGAAACTGTAGGAAAGGATTTGTTTCCCTACCTCCTTCTGCATGATTACTGGAAGTGTCAGGTGAGGCAACTTCTGAATGGATCGACATCATTTCTGCCACTGCGGGTTGGTTTCTGCGAACAATTGAATCAGGAGCAGTGTTGGATCGCCTAGGATTCTGTGGCACCTCAAACAACAATTCTGTTGGCTTGGGGGCAGGTTGCAGTTGTACTGCCTGTGGTTGTTCCACTGAGGCAACCCGAACGTGATTCACTGCTGCAGTGACATCAGGGCAAGCTCGGGTGAAATGGTCCCGGCTTCCACAATTCGAGCAGTTGCTTCTAGAAGGGTGTTGCTGGTGAGCCCGGTTCCCTGGCTTCTTTCGCTGACCTTGGAACCTGTTCTGCAGCCTGCAATTTCTTGCAAGATGGCCAGGTTTGCCACATGTGTAGCATTTCCTGTTCTTCATCGTTGGCCTCTTATGGTTAAGAGTGCGCTTTGGTTGTGAGGCAATCTGTCTCACCTTGCCGCTAATGTGATCAGGTTGATGGTGGTTGCAGTGGGGACAGTTAGAGTTCTGTTGTCCCGAAAGTTGTAGGAGCACAATCTGGGCTGTAAGCTCCTCCACTTGCTTGGAGAGCGCAGCTAGCTGGCCTTCAATCTTTATCTCACTGCATGTGATGTTGACTTGCGGTGCGACATCCTCATCCTGTGCCCACCTGATGGCCATGTCTCTTAACGCCAGGAATTCAGTTTCTGGCCTGTCAAGTAGTCTCTCTCGCAGGTCTCTCCTTAGGGTCCTGTCACTGAGGTTTTCTACAAACTGGTCCCTCAGGATAGACTCGCTGAAGGGAGTTTCAGATAGAGCTCTCTGCCTGTCTGTGAGTGCTTCAAATGCCTGAAGGAGACGGTGTGAGTACGTGCGGACAGACTCATACTGGTGCTGGCTTATTCGGAACAGCTCCCCAATGAGGCAGTTGATGCTCCGCCTTTCTCCATAAGTGGAGTGTAGAACTTGCACAAGGGCATCTGGGCATGCCCTTGTCGTCTGAGGGTGACACCTAAGTTCGGCCTTCACTGCCTCACCTAGATGTGCAAAGAGGAAGTCACATTTCTCCTCTGGATGCACCATGTGTTGAGACTTCCAAGTTCTCTCAACATTTTGAAGGAACTCTTCAATTTCCCTGGCAGGACCATCACCATGGAAGCGCCGGATACTCATCTCTGTCCTAGGCACCAAGATCACTGTCTGAGACGGCTGCATTCTTGCTGCTGCTGCTGCCTCGCTGTTCATCTACGCAACTACTCAACAAAACTAAAGCCTAATAACCTTTCTAACAAACGCCCAAAGAAAAACTGAACTATACACTATCACTACTTCCTATCACTGTCTAAACTCATACAAAAACCTAATCTATCCCAATAAAAAAATACAAGTCTGGTCACTCAAGCACAGATCCCACTTCTGACACCAAAAATGTGAGCAGGTCAGGCAGGCGCGAGTGGCTAGAGAGAGATTACCTATTCTCTTCTGCTCAACATTAAATTATTACCAACAGTAGGCAGATGTTTGCGCTACTGGGTGGGCTCATCTGTGACACCTCAGTCTACGACCAAGGGGCTAGAGTCACCTAAGTAACCAGACATACTAAACTAAACTAAATGGAAACAAGATAACAAACTTTAGTTTAGTATAAATAAACAAAATGAAACTTTATTTACATGGAATCAAATAATAATAAAATATAATATATACACTAACCACTATAAACTACCCTCTAAATCTACACCACTACAAACACTAACAAACTAACTAACACAAACTGATCAAACCAACTATCTAACAAAATCACTACAACTACTACACTAGACCTAGATCTACACAAACACACTACAATAAATTAGTCTAGATCTACAATATCCTACTATTACACTCATAACACTAACACTAAAACAAGAATATCTTATCCTTAGGCTCAGTACCTTACTATTCACTAAGAACAGAAACTGAGAAACAGACTATAAATATAACTAAGTTTACCAAGGCATAAAAAGAAACAAAATAACACTAGATTCTAGCTTCCCTAGAATTAGAATAGATCTAACAACAGTAGTTATAAACAGCAGCTCAAAGCAGCAACACAGCAGTAATAATAGCCTGCAATACATAAATGCAAAACTATATTAGATCTAGATTATATTCTATTAGGACTGATGGACGCCGCCATCTTCCGTACAGCATGTTGCCAACTATTATGACAAATAGTCCAAGTAGAAAATAAAATAACTACCTTACACATAGTATAGATCTAGTAAAAAATATAAAATATTTCTACACTTACAGGCTGTCCCAGGTACAGGAATAAAAATATAATTAGATGACAGACCACAACGATCTTCAGCTGTCACACAGACAGATATGGTACTGACCACTGGTCAACTGTACACTGAACTGTTTTAAAACAGCGTGGGCATCACTTTTTATACACAAAAAGCGGAAGTAGAAATAATAAGTTTGGCACTAGCCTATAAAAATAAAATATATAAATATAGCTCTGGGAGCGCAAGCTCACATTTTGTCTCTGTAGTGTTGCCTTAGTGGCTTAGTTATAGTCTGTTTCTGTTCTTAGTGAATAGTAAGTGTACTAAGGCTAAGGTGTTCTTGTTGTAGTGTTAGTGTTATGGGTTGGTTGTAGTAGTAGAATATTGTAGATCTAGACTAGTTTATTGTAGTGTGTTTGTGTAGATCTAGGTCTAGTGTAGTAGTTGTAGTGATTTTGTTAGATAGTTGGTTTTATCAGTTAGTGTTAGATAGTTGGTTTGGTTAGTTTGTTGGTGTTTGTAGTGGCGTAGATTTAGAGGGTTTTAGTTAGTTGCTGGGTTCAGTTGTGGTTAGTGTATATATTATATTTTTTATTATTGATTTATTTTTTTGTATGTTAATAAAGTTTTGTTTTGTTTTATTTATCCTAAACTAAAGTTTCGTTTGTGCTTTCATTTAGTTTAGGTTAGTATGTCTGGTTACTTAGGCGACTCTAGCCCCTTGGTCGTAGACTGAGGTGTCACAGATGAAACCCACCCAGTAGGCAAACATCTGCCTACTGTATAAAATTTAATGTTGAGCAGTAAGAATAGGCCCTCTCTCTCGCGCCTCCTGACCTGCTCACAAAAGTCTCCTGAAAAATAGACAAAATTGTCATCTTCAAGGCATATCCTACCAAATCCGCCAAAACCCCGGTAGAAATTTTAGCTGATCTGCCCACTAGTGAAAGATTCACTGCTTTCCCAAGCTACTTTGTTTAGCAGAGTATTTTTTTTAACAATACCCGTAACTGTGGCATCTTGTGAAAGAAGCTTCTCGCGCCTCAAACTAATCAAGACGTAGTTAGCAATGTGCGTGTGGTACGGGCTGCACGGGGCATCAAGTGACGAGGGGCCTATAAATTAAGGACGAACTTTCTCATTGCAATATAGCAGAACCTCAAATACTTCTTAGACACAAGAAAAAGGATGCCAGGCGAAAAAAGGTGAAGAGGGATAGTAAAAAAAAAAATAACCAGATATAAGCAATATCATGCTAAAAAATCACTAATTTGGCTGATGGAAAAAATGTATTCTGATAAAATCTATATTTATAATTCTCTTCATGGCTCAAGAGTTTGGACACCAAGTAATGGAAAGATCCCTATATTTTTCGGCAAGTCGGACGGACTAGAGTTACTCCACGTAATTTTAGAATCGAAAAAAAAGAAGGGATTGGAACAAGTAATATTCACCCGTCACTAAATAGCAGTGCCGGACTTAACCATTGTGACCAAGAAGTCATGGAAAGCGAACAAGTAATTTTCTCTGTATTTACCCGTCACTAAATAGCAGGGCCAGAAGTAACCATTTCCAAAGGGATTTCGCGTTGCCCAGTTTAGGTAGGGATACTGTTAATAAGTGAAAATTAGGAGTTTGTATTAGAAAATATATTTGTCGTTGCATTTTATTCATTCTTTACTACGCACCTAATTACTACACGAGCATTGTGTGTAGCAAAGTCATATCATAAAATTTCTGTTTCCTACATAGGTCTCGCTCAATAGCAAGAATTACCAAATGTTTCAATCTATCTACGAGAATTGTTGACCTCAAGTAATTCTTCATTAGTTTGAGACGCGAGAAGCTTCTTTTACTAGTTTCCACAATTACGGGTATTGCATAATGCCGTTTTTTTTTTATCGCGCTTAGGATTGGCGTTTTTCACATTTATTGACACCCCAAAATGACAATTTGTGTCTATATATTTCAGGTGATTTGAATGAGTTTTCTAAAGATTTTAATAATTTTGGGATACTTCCTGGACTTTTTCGTATATTTTGCAATTTCAGGAGATTTCCAGGAGCTCCTGGTAAATCGACAGGAGGCCGCGGGAAATCTGTTATATGTTATAAAATGGTTTCATTTTAAAATTTATACACCTAGAATTAGCGCTAGCGGTAAATGTGGGAATTTTAAGAACTCCCTCACGATGCTCTGACCTGGTCATAAGAAGCAGTGACATTGCCAAATAGATGTGATTAAATAATGATCTAGTTGATGGGTGCCAATCTTTCATCCCTGGTCTCTGGAAGAAGTCAGTCCCTTTAGCTAATGGTCACAAGGTTCTTTGGATTGACAGATAACCAATATCCAATACTGAGCATTGCACAATCAATAATTATCACGAACAACTGCCTTTTAAATGTTATTTAAAATATATTAATATAGTGTAACAAAGAAGTAGACAATACATTTTGAACTAGATAAATGACAAAAACATACCTTTATTTATATTAATTATATTGTTAGCTACCCTTCCTAACGTACAAAGCAATTGTGTTAGTGACGGTAGTACATTTGTTTGTAAGCATTATTTCGAAAACATACATATTTAATTTTTAAAAATATAAGGTTACTCTTCCACTACAGTTCCATAGTACCCAATGGGTAAAGATTTTTTTTCATTAAACAGAATCTTAGTTTCTGTATTGGATCTCTGGCCAACTAAATGAAAAACTGTTTCTTTGTCTAGAACAGAATTACGTTTGTTATGTTTAAGAGAGGGAGAGGACAACATTGGGTTTGATATTTCAACTACCACTAAGAAATCTTTTCATCTCTAGAGAAAGATCGGGAAGATAACAGCTAAAAATAGGCTTTCTAAACTACTGATGTAAAGAATGAGAACTGAATGGTGAGGAACAATTGAGAATTGTTTTTTGGTCAATTGTATTCTTTGTCTTCTAAACCCAAGGTTCAACTGTTTTAATTGCTACTATAGTTCAAGTTTCCTATGAATGGCCACACCTCTAAAGAAGACCGTATTTGCTTTCAGTTAAGTAGCACCTGTTATAACGAGAGAGAGAGTTTATACTATAGGAAGTTTTGCTTACGTCGCAACCTGGGGGCAGTGGAGACCAATACATCGTTGCCACGTCACTGGTCTTCACTACCCACAGGTTGCCACGTCACTGGTCTCCACTACCCACAGGTTTCCACGTCACTGGTCTCCACTACCCACAGGTTGCCACGTCACTGGTCTCCACTACCCACAGGTTGCCAGGTCACTGGTCTCCACTACCCACAGGTTGCGACGTCACTGGTCTCCACTACCCACAGGTTGCGACGTCACTGGTCTCCACTGCCCACAGGTTGCGACGTCACTGGTCTCCACTGCCCACAGGTTGCGACGTCACTGGTCTCCACTGCCCACAGGTTGCCACGTCACTGGTCTCCACTGCCCGCAGGTTGCCACGTCACTGGTCTCCACTGCCCGCAGGTTGCGACGTCACTGGTCTCCACTGCCCACAGGTTGCCACGTCACTGGTCTCCACTGCCCACAGGTTGCCACGTCACTGGTCTCCACTGCCCGCAGGTTGCCACGTCACTGGTCTTCACTGCCCGCAGGTTGCGACGTCACTGGTCTCCACTGCCCACAGGTTGCCACGTCACTGGTCTCCACTGCCCACAGGTTGCGACGTCAATGGTCTCCACTGCCCACAGGTTGCTACGTCACTGGTCTCCACTGCCCACAGGTTGCCACGTCACTGGTCTCCACTGCCCACAGGTTGCCACGTCACTGGTCTCCACTGCCCGCAGGTTTCCACGTCACTGGTCTCCACTGTCCGCAGGTTGCGACGTCACTGGTCTCCACTGCCCACAGGTTGCCACGTCACTGGTCTCCACTGCCCACAGGTTGCGACGTTAATGGTCTCCACTGCCCACAGGTTGCCACGTCACTGGTCTCCACTGCCCACAGCTGGCCACGTCACTGGTCTCCACTGCCCACAGGTTGCGACGTCACTGGTCTCCACTGCCCACAGGTTGCCACGTCACTGGTCTCCACTGCCCACAGGTTGCCACGTCACTGGTCTCCACTGCCCACAGGTTGCTACGTCACTGGTCTCCACTACCCACAGGTTGCGACGTCACTGGTCTCCACTGCCCACAGGTTGCCACGTCACTGGTCTCCACTGCCCACAGGTTGCCACGTCACTGGTCTCCACTGCCCACAGCTGGCCACGTCACTGGTCTCCACTGCCCACAGGTTGCGACGTCACTGGTCTCCACTGCCCACAGGTTGCGACGTCACTGGTCTCCACTGCCCACAGGTTGCGACGTCACTGGTCTCCACTACCCACAGGTTGCGACGTCACTGGTCTCCACTGCCCACAGGTTGCGATGTCGCAGGCCAGTGTTGAGGCCTACTCTAACGATTGGTCTCACGTGTTTCTGCTGAATAATGTTCAAAGAAATTGTTACGACACAATCATAACAAACTTCCGCTTTTTAAATATACATACATACATACATATATATATATATATATTATATTAATTTCCCATTCTAGTTAGGGTAGTGGTGCAGGAGAGGAGACAGACTAAAATTGATGAAAGAATTCCAAACCTTAGCGGAAATTCAACCACGCGCCAAAACTCCATCATTTGTTCCCTTGTTTAGCTTTTATTAAATCCCTCCGATCCTTCATAGGTAGCCAAGCCAAGTCAGAGTGTACTTAGCCTCTCGACCACGCATCCCACAATACATCGTGCATACTTTCTGTTGGTCTCAAGACCTGCAATCCTCAAACAAATGGTTTCGTTGGTAATACATACTAGATCTAGTAGTGCGGTGGATACGGACAATACATTGAATAACGTGAGAGTTCCGTCAGTGGACCAGATCTTCATGGAACAGCAGAGCCGGACAGGAAGGTCAGTGTTTGCTGCCGTTCCAAAGAAAGAGTTATTGTGTGTGTTGTTGTTGTTGTTGTTGTTTATGTTCACATATAAAAACAAGAAAAACATTAAAAATACTTTTTAAAACTTTTTTTATACGAAGTGTAATTGTATCAATTAGTTTAGGTCAGTCATGTCAATACATTTGTAATACATTTAGACAGGGGCGTAATGAGCAAGACATGCGCCCGGGGCAAGGTACATTATTGGCGCCCCTTTCCCCAATTATTCAATTAACATCATATAAAAATAAAGGCTGCACGTGGCACCCCCTTGAGTGTGGCGCCAGGGGCATCGTTCCCCTTGCCCCCCCCCCCTCACTACACCTCTGGATCTAGATTCTAGACCAATAACAAAATTAACTTGTGGGATTAGAATTTATTTACCATTTGTTTTTTGTTTAGCGCTACTTAATGCTTTCTCACTACACTATGATCCTGTCACTTATCTGGACCAGTTGGGAAAATTGAGAGAGAGGGGGGGGGGAAGAAAGAAAGGGATAGCTGTGTGAATTTTTAAAGTATTCGCTTTTTAATCTCGAATCAAGCTGAAAATTCACAAAGTTACTCATTAACATAGACAATACATGAATCAATAAAAAAAGTAACCAATTTGACAATTAATTACTGGTAATTCATTATTTTGTTTAATAGCATCAAGGGAAACTAATACTTCAGTATTCACAGATAGGGCTAAATTTGTTGGGTTTAAATTATTGTTGCGCTTTTTGCTCCCTCACGAATTCTCCGATCTTTAAACAATTATTTATTGTTTGAAATCGAATAAGGGAAATAACTTGTAAGGTAACTTTTAACTTGTAACTTTTAAGGACGAATTTCTTCTTATTGAGATATGCTTTCTTTTTGTTTTAACGGACACTTATATTTTGCTTGTTTGTTACAAACGTACTTTATAGCGTCGATAATTCAGATTATATCACCAAACAGTGCTATATTTCAGACAAACAGTGCTATATTTCAGACAAACAGTGCTATATTTCAGACAAACAGTGCTATATTTCAGACAAACAGTGCTATATTCCAGACAAACATTCCTATATTTTAGACAAAAAGTGCTATATTCCAGACAAACATTCCTATATTTTAGACAAAAAGTGCTATATTCCAGACAAACATTCCTATATTTTAGACAAAAAGTCCTATGTTTCAAATGAACTTCACGGCGTTTTATACATTAGGAAACTCTCTATACAGTTTTATCTTCTTAACGAGTGTTCAGTGGCTAGTATCTTGTTTCGGCCTCTAGATAAAGTACGCAGCTTTCAGCATTTTCTGTTGACACTCCACTAGGGAAAGTCTCACTAGTTCCAAGTATAGTTCTTTGATTCTGTTGAGAGCCAACTTTCTTCTGAAGTTTGGTTGGGACGATCTAACATATTAAACATTGAGTTGAAATCTGTTGATTGAGATGGAGTGCTGATATTGTTGAGATTTGACCTGGGGCTAAGCTTTGGTCCAACGGGCGTAAAGCTAGCATAATAAAATGTTAATGTAGGCGTCTTTGATTCAATGATATAGTGGAAAATATTAGAACTACGCTCTGTGAGCAGCTCACTGAACCTTATCAATGATCACAACAATTTAATCCATGTCATTTTCTTCATGCGAATACCTGGATCGTAAAGTTTGTGGGAAAACATTTATTGAGTTTAGTTGACATAACTGTCTCTCTCTCTCTGACTAAGCATCCACTCATAAACATGCACAGACATTTTTTTTAAATTTCATTTTGTTCCCTCTTGGGATGTCCCATGTCCTTGTTTCACACAAAGCAGAACTAATACTTTTAAATGTCCTTTTTTTTTTCGGCGTTGAATTTTTTAAATATTATTTTTCAAAGCGCAATAAAAAAAAATAAAAAAATTTATGTCTGGTTGTTAAGTGCCTTCATAGTTACTCAACTCTCTTAAATATACAATTACATACAGTTTAGTAATGGTCACAAAACGTTTCAAAATATAGACAAAAATTGTATTTTCATTAAAAACTACCATAATTGTTCCCAAGTTATGAAAGTAAGTAAAGAGCCGTGAGCTGTGGGTAGGTGAGCTGTGGGTAGGTAAGATGTGGGTATGTGAGATGTCTATGCACTGGTGTTCAGGAAATATAAATATAAAATACGAAGTGCTTTTTAATGCATACAGAAATTAAGTTTACAAAAACTTGTGTTATATACTCAATGTTTACAATTGTTTACATTGTCTTCAAACCAAAACTAAAAGAAGGTGCAGAATTATTTTTGAGCATAACGACATTCATGTGAACAAAATCTAATACTAATGAATGCATTGACCACCTTGCCTCTAATGTTAATAAATGCATTGACCACCTTGCCTCTAATGCAAAGGAATGCATTGACCACCTTGCCTCTAATGCTAAGGAATGCATTGACCATCTTGCCACTAATGCTAAGGAATGCATTGACCACCTTGCCTCTAATACTAAGGAATGCATTGACCACCTTGCCTCTAATGCTAAGGAATGCATTGACCACCTTTCCTCTAATGCTAAGGAATGCATTGACCACCTTGCCTCTAATGCTAAGGAATACATTGACCACCTTGCCTCTAATGCTAAGGAATGCATTGATCACCTTGCCTATAATGCTAAGGAATGCATTGACCACCTTGCCTCTAATGCTAAGGAATGCATTGACCACCTTGCCTCTAATGCTAAGGAATGCATTGACCACCTTGCCTCTAATGCTAAGGAATGCATTGACCACCTTGCCTCTAATGCTAATGAATGCATTGACCACCTTGCCTCTAATGCTAAGGAATGCATTGACCACCTTGCCTCTAATGCTAATGAATGCATTGACCACCTTGCCTCTAATGCTAAGGAATGCATTGACCACCTTGCCTCTAATGCTACGGAATGCATTGACCACCTTGCCTCTAATGCTAATGAATGCATTGACCACCTTGCCTCTAATGCTAATGAATGCATTGACCACCTTGCCTCTAATGCTAAGGAATGCATTGACCACCTTGCCTCTAATGCTAAGGAATGCATTGACCACCTTGCCTCTTATGCTAAGGAATACATTGACCACCTTGCCTCTAATGCTAAGGAATGCATTGACCACCTTGCCTCTAATGCTAATGAATGCATTGACCACCTTGCCTCTAATGCTAAGGAATGCATTGACCACCTTGCCTCTAATGCTAATGAATGCATTGACCACCTGGCCTCTAATGTTAATGAATGCATTGACCACCTGGCCTCTAATGCTAATGAATGCATTGACCACCTTGCCTCTAATGCTAAGGAATGCATTGACCACCTTGCCTCTAATGCTAATGAATGCATTGACCACCTGGCCTCTAATGTTAATGAATGCATTGACCACCTGGCCTCTAATGCTAATGAATGCATTGACCACCTTGCCTCTCTTTTCTTTGGTCATCGCTAACTTTTCTTTACGTCTAAAAGTTTTAAGCTCGATGTCCAACGTCTTTGGTTTCTCTATCCCGCCTAAAAGCCAATGTTTTTGCTCCTAGGGGAAGTAAGCTGATATCTGAGTTGGGTTTTAAAGGACTAGCACGAAACTTAAGTTTCATTTTTTTTTAATAAAAAAATCTAAACCAAAGGATTGCATCGGCAAGCGGTTATCTCCCATGACGTATTAATACATACCAGGACGGTGTTTGTTTTTAAGTGGCTCACCGCAGTTAAACTGTGTACAATTAAAACTGTGAAAGTTGGGCTCTGATCCTGAAGGAAGAAGTGAAGCTTTGGAAAGTAAATGCGACAGAATATCGCTGGCAATCGGATACATGGAAAAGAAGACAAACGAGTTTGACATTTTTGACTTGGCTGGCTCAAAGAAGGAATTCCTGAATACTGTGAATAGACGAAAGCTGAGCTGGTTGGGTCATATCGTAAGACTTGACACACACAGTCAAAAGTCATCTTTTCAAGGTACAGTGGAGGGAGCACGAAGAAAGGGACGTCCAAAGAAAAGCTGGCTGGACAACGTAAAAGAATGGACCGGCCTCTCTTGTGGATATCCTGCTAAGAACAGCTGCTGACCGAAAAAAAAAAAGAAGGATTCGGTTATGCATGGTGTATTAGCACCCTTAGGACGAAAGTTTTGTTTTTTCTACATAATCATTTGACGTGTATCGTTCTAGTACATTGTCTTCAGTATTCCCTTACACTAACAAATAAAAGCAGGCTCTGAGCTTAACGGAGCTCGGGGGAGACTGTAACGTCTATAATTCATGAACAGGTCAAAGACATCATCTATTTATATCTCTCTATATATAACAGCGTCATACATTCTCAGATTATTTCCCTCCACTGATGTAGCTCTTGCAAAAAAGACACAGGCGTCTATCGGAACAAGGCTTATTGTTTTGAGTTCTATATGTGGAAAAACAAATGACATAAAAAGTGTTTTTTAAAAAGTCAATTCCTCCCCATTCTTAACTGTGTGGTTTCTGTTGTCCACTTCACTGTGTAAATATAAAAGTATTTTAAAAATACTATGTCCTTGATTGGTTAAAACGAGGGGTAAATAAAGCCAACGAACTACATCTTATTGCAGCCGACACTTTTACCCTACCTTCCTGGCCATTTGTTGACTATCAATCTTGCCTTCAAGCCTACAGGATCTAAATCTACAAGTGTGTGGCGGGGGGAGGGGGGGGGGCTAAGAAATAGATAAACAGAAGATATAGGCCCCTACACTGAGAAAGAGAGGGGGGAAACTGTCGCGTACAAAAAGAATGAATGCACTGCACTAATCCAAGTACACACGAATGTGTCGGAGACACAGTGGGAATAACAAGGAAAGCGCGAGTTTGTTTTTATACGGCCGTCAACAGGTGGAATGCACAGACGTGTACGGCGACACATGGCCCCGGTGTTGACTGTATCTTTGAACATGTTTAATACATTCCTTTCACGCTAAACATTATCACTTCAAACACAGTGGTAGAAAGTGTTAACAGAGATATTGTTCCTTGGAGTACAGTCAACATTCAGCTTTTAGATCTAAGTACTCACAGTCCATTTGATATCGACTGGATATACACATCAAGAGAAGAGGTAAATAATTGTAAGCTTCAGTAGGTTTTCTTTCATGACTCTTTGTTTCAAATTCAAATTTATATTATAATAACTTTGTATACACACACACATATTATCATATATATATATATATAATAAGGCTTGTCTTCGAGTCCGAAGATTAAAGGGAAACTCCGATAGTTTTTCAAATTTTAGTTATTGACATATTTAAATTCTGCGTAAAAAGTTGTAATAGTAAACATTATATCATTTTTTATTTAAATGCTCGGAAAATTTTATATTTAATAAATTAGACAGAAAATTCTCCACGCCCCCAAAAAAACGGGGTTCTGCGAGATGTTTTTAGTTTTTAAAAACGTGACGTCACGAAGGTGCTGGCTAAATATAGATCTAGACCTATATAACCGATAAACTCTCTAGTCTAGATCTAGACCTATCGGATCGCATTTATTGTTACGCTTCACAGCTAGATCTAGTCTCCACGTTGATTTATAATCGGTCATTGTTTATAAACCTCTATTTCTACTTGAAGAAAATTAAATATTGTTCTTCAGCTTGTTGCAGTAGTTCCAATCACAAAGATAAAATCAGCAAGTATGCTGATACAGAAATTAGTGTCTCTTTTCATTTGTTTCCAAGAGATGAAGTTTTAAAGGGAAAATGGGGAAAATTTATTCGCCTGAAGAGCAAATATTTTACAAAGGCATTAGCTAATTCCTGTTTATGCTCAAACCATTTTGAGAGAAGCTGTTTCAGCAACTTCACTGCTGTGGAAATGGGATTTAAAAAAAAAATTGAAGTTAATACCAGGTGCAGTACCAACAATACATTGGATTTCCAGGCCAAAGAATTCAATTAATGATACTACTGAGACATTTTAAACAACTGAAGTTCATAAATATAAATGAAATCAGATTTGTGAGCTAGAAATTTACTACGAATACTAGATCTACTATTAAATTTCTTATTTAATAAGTAGATCTATCGTCTACGAAACTCAATTCCAACTTTTTAACTTTTGACTTGGGGGTGTGTCTCGCCGGCTGAGCCAGCGTCAAGCTCTCTCATCACTTTTTCCATGTCAACCAATGTTAGGTCGAAACAGCACAAAAAAATCATAATTTTCTTACGGTCAAACATACAGTCATAATTTATACACCATTAGAAATTTCTTTTAAAGTATTTTAATGATGTAATAACGAAAATTTTTTTTTATCAAAGATAATTTCTTTTTCGCCTCCCTATCAATGAGTATCAATAGGATTTGAGTGCACCGTCGTGACGTCACACAGAAATTCAGTGAAAATCTGACTGTTTTGGATGCGCAGAAAAATTATGTCACAAAAACATCAATTACTAAGTTATTCTTGCAAATAAAAAAAAAAGAATAATATATTCATTATCTATAAATCAAAACACATATTATATCAAAAATTGTCAAAACCATCGGAGTTTCCCTTTAATGAGGAATACAATATTTCCAGTGGCTGCGCAGCCCCAGCTGTGACCTGCATATTTTGCCACTTTTATACATGTATATATATATATATATATATTTGTATGAATTTAAAGGCCCAAACTACCGGCTTAACGGAGCTCGAGGGAGACTGTAACGTCTATAATTCATGGGACAAACGTATTTGCGAGGGGAAGATTAATGACTCGCATTGAACAGGTCAACCTTTATCTTCACTTTGCACTATTCAATGTCCTACTAAAGCACATAGGTTACAATTGGTTCCATCAAGAATTCAAAAGTATAGTATCTGATGGCACACAACCGCCAGGGTATGAAAGAAGTGGCAGAGAAAAAACCCAGAGCATGAGACAGGTAGCCTCTTGTTCGAGTCTTAAAAGCAATGCTTATGAGGCAGCTAGTGAAAACACAAGTATTATCTGAGAAGTCGGAGATAAACTCTGGTGCCCGATGGGCCGGAGGATATTCCAGCTACCCGTCGCCTCAGCGTGGCCCTCCGGTGGAAACATCCAGAGGTGGATCTGGACAGGCAAAGAACGAGTAGCGAACCAGGCCTTCTAGCAGGTCTCCCTGGGTGAGCTTTTGTTTTTTTTTTTTATCTCACTCGGGGTGGGGATGGAACAAGTAAACTGCAACCCAGTCCAAAAAGTCCGCCACGCCGTTCCACAAAGGGGGTCGTCATCAGTTCCGGATTGCTGGATTGGCGGCCCTTGCATGGAACAGTGGCGGTTACAGTATAGGAATATGAGACAAGCTCCCCGCAGTTAGCGCTGTCCCTGACACTTATAGCGGGTGACTTAAGATTCGGGGACGGTGCGCTGTGTACACGGCACGGCCCGGTCTGGCCCAGTCAACCGATATGGCCGCCTACCGTTGGGTGCCCTCAGACAGGACAGGGGTGAAGAGCCCCATGTCCAGGCCTGGTGGTTGGATAAAAGCCTTTCTAACCATCAACGGGATAATGGCGCCTCCGGCGCCGATTCCCTACTGGACTTCATCGAAGGTGCCCGATGGGATACAATGTTTCCCTAAGAGTCTAGCTCATATCTATTTTAGTTGGACACGCTGCTAACACGAAATTTGTTTTTATTTTTCGTATCAATACTTTGACTTGAACACTTTGACTTGAACACTTTGACTTGAACACTTTAACTTGAACACTTTGACTTGAACACTTTGACTTGAACACTTACAAAAGTACGCAGTAGGCTTTGGTCACATGGGACTGCTTGAAACAGGGGTGACTCAATTAAAACTCTCGAGCTAGTTGATTGTATTCTACTTTTAGATCGTTACATAGGGACGTTACACCTTTGACCTGATTAGGTCCACTCCGTGATTCAATGACTATGTGTAATTATTTATAGAAACCATTTCGCTTTGGGCGATTACCTGAAATGTTTTGAACTTAATCAGAAGCTAAAATATTCATGGAATGATTTTAGTTTGTATTAACCAAACAGACAGAATAATTTCATGGCTGTATCGTTTAATAATATATTATTTTTATAAAATACCACTCACTGACTGACTCATTGATTCTAAGATCTCTTAAACTGTCGTATTGATCAACACAAAAATACGTACACATGTTCATTTTACACCCTAGGCGCTCACTAAGAACCGGTTTCGACAAATTAGCAAACTGGCCATCGCTTTCTATCAAACCTTTGTATTTTATTGTTGGCAGTTTCCTTTAACTAGGTTACAAAGACAGTTAGTGTGGAAACACAAACTCAAAATCGGCCCCCGAAGTGGTCCATCCAGGGAGGTAAAAGGCAGGTTTCAATATTTTCAGAAAAATTATTAGATTAAAATTCTATCAAAGGCTAAATGACAAAGAAAAATGGAGAAAGAAGGTTGACAGATCTTGTGTGGTGCTCCAACGGTTCAGCACACCAAAGAGGTGAATGTGAAGCTGCATATGAGCATGTCCTAGCTGTTGTCTTATAATGATTATCAAATTGTTTTGTAAAGGGTCAATCTTTTATTCAAAACCTCAAGAACGAAAAATTTTCGTAAAAAAAAAAAAATCCCCTAGATATGTGTTATACAAGTTAGATTGGCTCTGCGTTCATGAGATAATATTGTTATAAACCTGGTGGTGGCACAAATGGGGGTAGTGGTGTGTGTGTAGTCAGCCTACGCAAATCGCCCCAGGCCAGCGCTAGACGAGCGGTCAACCGTGACGAGTTACGACGGTCAGCCGAGACGAGTGTCAACACGGCGGTTCGGGAAGGATCGACGTCGTGAACAGAGCTCAGGAGCGTCACGAGAGTTGTAGTCATCTGACCACCTAGAAACGTCGAGCGGCGTTCTGTCCGGTTCGAGAAGGCCAGTAGGGACCCTATATAAGAGCGGAGGTGTCGCAGTCAAGACGGTTCACGGCAGGGGTTCAGAGCCCGGTTCAATACAGTACGGTCGACTACAGCACAGTTCAGCGGTGTGGTTCTGTACGGAGCATTACGACGGTTTAGTGCGGAGTACTGTCAAGTACAGTTGAGACGACTGGCGTCTTGATCTTGGTCTGTGATCGAGTCCGACATAACGAGCCTAGTGTGTGAAGTCAGTCCTGAACTGTTGAACCCAGTGCAAGCCCGGAACGAGAAGGAGAGGCCAGTGCAAGAGTTGATACGGCGGAACGGTGTTATCGGAGAGATATTTGTACAGTGTACGTGTTGCCAATTGTACAGTATTGGCTATTATTTATTCCACTATTAAAGTGTTACGTTACTTTGGAGCCCTGAGTTGTCAAGTTCTTTAAGTTGGTGGTGTAAGGTGCAGTTTGCAGTGAGCCTGGATAGTGAGATTTGTAACAATATGAAAAACTATTTATTAATTGTTGTTTTAAATTATGTTTCACTGATATGTTTAGTAAATAGATTTTTTTCTCTTTAAAACAAAAAATAAACATTTTCTTTTTAGTAAATGTGGTAGTTAGTATGATATAACTTATTTAACTTAGCAGTAAAAAAAATATTTTTTATCAAAAAATCTATAACCATTTACATAAATGTGCTAAAAATAAAGTAAATAGTCATCTCCCTTACTCAATACTCAATTTTTATGAAAGAACTGCTTGCATAATTGATTTTAAAATTAGATTTTTCGCTTTCAGAAAAGAAAAAAGTAGCCGTTGCATCAGAACATTGAATGGTCTAAAATATTATGATGCCAGATTTTCACTATCTTTTCTAGTTTACGAGATCTTAATGGGACGGACGGACGGACGGACATTCCACACATAACTAATAGCGTCTTTTCCCCTTTCGGGGGCCGCTAAAAAATGGCATTAAAAAGACAAATCTAAATCTGTTTTTATTTCGCTACATTCAAAATGGGTTAAATAAACTTACAAATAATAAAAATAAATTGATATTCCTATTTATTTAGAGAAAAAATTAATAAAATAAATGTAGAAAGGGGAATGGGGCGTGGCATTCAAGTGGGGCTTTCGGAAAATGCATTTTTCTATTCTTGAGGCCTGAAACTAATCGTTCACAATGGAAACACAATAGAGATTGCATAAAACAGCCTAAGAAAAGTCATAGAGAGTACGAAAGACTAATTTTTATTTGATGGCGGGGGGCGGCGGGGAAGCGGCGCATTATGAAGCGGGTTTTCTTCCTAAATCAAGTCAAAAGTCTAAGTCAGAGAAATTACGATACGCAGGTCTAAAAAAATTGGGGGCTCCAGAGAGCGAAAGAAAGAAGGAAAGAGAGAGCGGGCCAAGAACTTTCATTCTAACAGATACACTCATTCACGGGCTACAAATGTAGGTTAGGTTGATCGTTAAAATGCGTCCCGTTTATTACAATAAAAAAAAAAGAAAAGAAGGGGGTGTACGGCCATAATAAACAATGTAAAGCCTGGGAACAAATCAACGGGCGTAACCGCGTATGTTTTGCTAGTTATCTATTGACAAGATCAAACAAACATTAAACATACACCTCTGACAATATTTTTTTTGAAAGAATGCTTTCGTTACGTCACTGAGAACCAACTCTTTCAATATTATAAATATTTCATTAAACTGTTGTTTTATAGCGACCAATGGAACATGTGCAGGTCAATCAGATTTCTGTTTGCTGTTCGTGCATTTTTTAAGGTTACCATTGAGTCTGATAAATGTGCAGCACTTACAGGATCTTTCCAATAAATCATTTTGTTCATGTCTTCCCCACGTCTGATCTAAGGATGCAATTCTACGTCCATGTTTCTCACGTTCATCCCACACAAACACACACACACACATGGAGCGACGTGTCTCAGCGTGGTGTCAGCGAGAAAACTTTCTAGAGAGGAAATTCTATGCTGCCGAGTTCATTGCGCTTGGTGGGGATGAAATTTTGTCTTAGTAATACGTGCGCAGCATAGTGTGAATATGGAAGGGTGCGAATGCGTGTTGAAAGAAGAAGAGAGGGATATCCGAAAACGGAGGAATGTAAATGAGGTTATTATTGACATACTGTTATTTGTTAAATCGAGATTAAAGTCCTCATAATCTACTAGAGACAAGTCTGTTTGGGGTATGATTAAGAGTCTCATCTGCTCGTAACACTCAGCTATGACCTCGCAACCTCTCTAGGTTGAATTTATTAGAGGGCCTCCCAGGAAACTGGTGAACACATGTTGGAACGAAGTTGATGATGTCACTGGCCACCAAGGTAACTTGCCGGAGGACCGGCTGAATCAAGTAAATTTGTATTAGCTAGTAATGGTTGTTCCTGGATAGCATGGTTTGTGTACACTTGAAATCAAATCCAAAAGTTTGAGCGGCATTAGTGTTACTATACTTAGAATTCAAATGCACGAACAAGTGAAACAGAAACTTACACAAACTTACAGAAACTTACAGAAACTTACACAAACTTACAGAAACTTACACAAACTTACACAAACTTACACAAACTTACACAAACTTACACAAACTTACACAAACTTACGCAAACTTACACAAACTTACACAAACTTACACAAACTTACACAAACTTACACAAACTTACACAAACTTACACAAACTTACACAAACTTATACAAACTTACACAAACTTACACAAACTTACACAAACTTACACAAACTTACACAAACTTACACAAACTTACACAAACTTACAGAAACTTACACAAACTTACACAAACTTACAGAAACTTACAGAAACTTACAGAAACTTACAGAAACTTACACAAACTTACAGAAACTTACACAAACTTACACAAACTTACAGAAACTTACAGAAACTTACAGAAACTTACAGAAACTTACAGAAACTTACACAAACTTACAGAAACTTACACAAACTTACAGAAACTTACAGAAACTTACAGAAACTTACAGAAACTTACAGAAACTTACAACTTACAGAAACTTACAGAAACTTACAGAAACTTACAGAAACTTACAGAAACTTACAACTTACAGAAACTTACAGAAACTTACAGAAACTTACAACTTACAGAAACTTACAGAAACTTACAACTTACAGAAACTTACAGAAACTTACAACTTACAGAAACTTACAGAAACTTACAACTTACAGAAACTTACAGAAACTTACAGAAACTTACAACTTACAGAAACTTACAGAAACTTACAGAAACTTACAACTTACAGAAACTTACAGAAACTTACAGAAACTTACAGAAACTTACAGAAACTTACAACTTACAGAAACTTACAGAAACTTACAGAAACTTACAGAAACTTACAGAAACTTACAGAAACTTACAGAAACTTACAACTTACAGAAACTTACAGAAACTTACAGAAACTTACAGAAACTTACAGAAACTTACAACTTACAGAAACTTACAGAAACTTACAGAAACTTACAGAAACTTACAGAAACTTACAGAAACTTACAGAAACTTACAGAAACTTACAACTTACAGAAACTTACAGAAACTTACAACTTACAGAAACTTACAGAAACTTACAACTTACAGAAACTTACAGAAACTTACAACTTACAGAAACTTACAACTTACAGAAACTTACAGAAACTTACAGAAACTTACAGAAACTTACAACTTACAGAAACTTACAGAAACTTACAGAAACTTACAGAAACTTACAACTTACAGAAACTTACAGAAACTTACAACTTACAGAAACTTACAGAAACTTACAGAAACTTACAGAAACTTACAACTTACAGAAACTTACAGAAACTTACAGAAACTTACAGAAACTTACAGAAACTTACAGAAACTTACAGAAACTTACAACTTACAGAAACTTACAACTTACAGAAACTTACAGAAACTTACAGAAACTTACAGAAACTTACAGAAACTTACAACTTACAGAAACTTACAGAAACTTACAGAAATTTGGATTCAATGTCACGCTTCATTTCACACTCTCACGAAAAAAAAATCTTTTACTGCTAGCTTATGGCTGTTTATAATTTGGAGCTATTTACTAAAATATTGAAATCGTGAGCGGAACATAATTATTGTAAAACATATATATCAACTCTCGGGGGCGAGGTCGCTGAGTGGTTTAGCACTTGGCTTCCGAACCAGGAGTCCAGGGTTCAAATCTCGGTGAAGACTGGGATTTTGAATTTCGGGATTTTTAGGGCGGCCCTGAGTCCACCCAACTCGAATGAGGGAATGGGGAAAGTAAAGCAGGTTGGTGGTTGTGCTGGCCACATGATAACATACTCTTTAACCATTGACCAAACAAAAAGATGACCTTAATATCATATGCCCCATACAGCGCAAGGTCTGAAAGGGGAAACTTTAATTTTTACTTTTATATCAACTCACTCTGTCTGTCTATCAGTCTGTCTGTCAGTCTATCAGTCTGTCTGTCAGTCTATCAGTCTGTCTGTCAGTCTATCAGTCTGTCTGTCAGTCTATCAGTCTGTCTGTCAGTTTATCAGTCTGTCTGGTAAAATTTGTTTACATGTTATTTCTCCCATACCCAATCTCGGATCAAGCTGAAATTTCGCACAAAAATTATTTCTTGTACCCGACAAAACAAGAATCAATTTTAAAAAAATAGCCAAAATGTTAATTAATTATTGGTAATGAATTGTCTTGTTTGGTATAGAACAAGGACAAGACAGACACTTTGACAGATGTGGTGGGATGTTGAATTAGTTCCCTTTATACTTTGTGTAGAGAATTACGTCGTCTCTTAAAAGTTTAAAACTGACAATAAATAGCTCTTGAAATCTTTTGTTCTCATAAGCACTTCGCTGGCACAGTGGTTAGTGTATTGACATGAGGATTGAGCCGTCGAGTTCGAATTCAAGTCGTACAACTTTTTGTTTGTAAAATACATTAAAAAGCGATCACGGTAACCTTCAGACAGAGACCCCCCTCCCCTTTTCTTTTCCGAACTGGTCCAGACAAGTGATAGGATCATAGCGTATTGAGAAAGTGATAGGATCATAGCGTATTGAGAAAGTGATAGGATCATAGCGTATTGAGAAAGTGATAGGATCATAGCGTATTGAGAAAGTGATAGGATCATAGCGTATTGAGAAAGTGATAGGATCATAGCGTATTGAGAAAGTGATAGGATCATAGCGTAGTGAGAAAGTGATAGGATCATAGCGTAGTGAGAAAGTGATAGGATCATAGCGTATTGAGAAAGTGATAGGATCATAGCGCAATCAGAAAGTGATAGGATCATAGCGTATTGAGAAAGTGATAGGATCATAGCGTATTGAGAAAGTAATAGGAACATAGCGTATTGAGAAAGTGATAGGATCATAGCGCAATCAGAAAGTGATAGGATCATAGCGCAATCAGAAAGTGATAGGATCATAGCGTATTGAGAAAGTGATAGGATCATAGCGCAATCAGAAAGTGATAGGATCATAGCGTATTGAGAAAGTGATAGGATCATAGCGTATTGAGAAAGTGATAGGATCATAGCGTATTGAGAAAGTGATAGGATCATAGCGCAATCAGAAAGTGATAGGATCATAGCGTATTGAGAAAGTGATAGGATCATAGCGCATTGAGAAAGTGATAGGATCATAGCGTATTGAGAAAGTGATAGGATCATAGCGCATTGAGAAAGTGATAGGATCATAGCGTATTGAGAAAGTGATAGGATCATAGCGTATTGAGAAAGTTATAGGATCATAGCGTATTGAGAAAGTGATAGGATCATAGCGTATTGAGAAAGTGATAGGATCATAGCGCATTGAGAAAGTGATAGGATCATAGCGTAGTGAGAAAGTGATAGGATCATAGCGCATTGAGAAAGTGATAGGATCATAGCGTAGTGAGAAAGTGATAGGATCATAGCGTAGTGAGAAAGTGATAGGATCATAGCGTAGTGAGAAAGTGATAGGATCATAGCGCAATGAGAAAGCTCCAGACAAGTGATAGGATCATAGCGCAATGAGAAAGCTAAAAACATGAAATAGAGCTAAACAAATACAATTGTATAAATATTTCTAACCACAAAGATTGATTATAGTTAGTGTAGATCAATTAGAAATGTAATGACATAAATTATCTAAACTTATTGATACAATTACACTTAAAATCAGCTAGGTTTTTTAAAAGTATTTTTTAAAAATATTTGACTTGATTTATAAACATACGTACACACAAAGCCACATGAGCTTTCTTGGCAGTATCCGGGATGTATTGACACAACTAGGCACGAAGATCATTGTGTATCATTGTGTCTGGATGAGGACTTCAGAAATACCTTCCACAGTCTATGGTCTATGTTCCTCAGTAGGATTCACATTAAGAAGATATCAGAAAGACTTCAAAATGGTGGATAGGATCATCGTATGGGGCTTTTTTAATATTTAATTTTTTTTTTTTTTTTTTGAGCTGGAGATTACTGCTTTTGGAGGTAGAAAATTGATGTGGGTTTTTTTTTTTTTTTTTTTTTTGTCGCTTTACGTAATTAAGGATACTATCTGAAGAAGGTATTAGCTCTATTAACTTAAGATGTTTTACCATAATAGAGATACAATACAATCTTATGGTAAATTCAAGCCATCGAAATGTAGGCCCTATCTTTAGGGTGACATATACACGTTTCGCCATCGTAGCGGAAAAACCATCTTGGAACAAATGAAACTTACACAAATTTGGATTTAATGACACGCTTCATTTCACAGGCTCACTTCTAGCTTATGGTTGTTTGTTATTTGTATTGACTAAACTCTTGAAATGATGAGCGATCTGTTGACAGGTTTGTTCTTATATAAATTCAAGTGTTATTACATTATCAATACGTTTTTACGAGGAAAACATCAATTTTCAGAAATAATTCCCACTACAAACTCCTAATAGTCTCCGATTCCTATTTGTCTAAAGTGGATGAACGAAATTAATGTTCTATTCGATTGGTTCTACCTTCCTTGTCATGACATATGTAGGGAAGGTGAGGTGGGGGGTTACAATCAAGTATTTACTAAGTGACTTTAAGTACTTTGCAAAATGTTTCAACTAGTAATGAAACTCTCTAAGTACATTTCTATTTATAACTTCATGGAGAGAAGTGGGAGGATAGTGTTTTGTTTCTGACCTTGGAGTGAGTAAATTGTGTTCTTTCTGACCTTGGAGATTGACATGTATTTGTTCTTTCTGACCTTGTAGAGCGACATGTATTTGTTCTTTCTGACCTAGTTGAGTGACATGTATTTGTTATTTCTGGCCTTTTAGAGCGACATGTATTTGTTCTTTCTGACCTTGTTGAGTGACATGTATTTGTTCTTTCTGGCCTTTTAGAGTGACATGTATTTGTTCTTTCTGACCTTGTTGAGTGACATGTATTTGTTCTTTCTGACCTTGTTGAGTGACATGTATTTGTTCTTTCTGGCCTTTTAGAGCGACATGTATTTGTTCTTTCTGACCTTGTTGAGTGACATGTATTTGTTCTTTCTGACCTTGTTGAGTGACATGTATTTGTTCTTTCTGACCTTGTAGAGCGACATGTATTTGTTCTTTATAGACTTTTCCTCCTTATGTTGAGCCATCGACATAATTTAACTTAATATTATTCTTACTCAGAGAGAGATAGAGAGAGAGAGACTTTGTGTGAGAAAGAGAGGGAGTGAGCTGGTATGTGAGAGAGAGACGGAGGAAGAACTATTTTGATAATAATGCACTCTAACACTGGACTTTTTATTTCTCTATTTGATTTTAAATAATGCACTCTAACACTGGACTTTTTATTTCTCTATTTGACTTTAAATAATGCACTCTAACACTGGACTTTTTATTTCTCTAGTTGACTTTAAATAATGCACTCTAACACTGGACTTTTTATTTCTCTAGTTGACTTTAAATAATGCACTCTAACACTGGACTTTTTATTTCTCTAGTTGACTTTAAATAATGCACTCTAACACTGAACTTTTCATTTCTCTAGTTGACTTTAAATAATGCACTCTAACACTGGACTTTTCATTTCTCTAGTTGACTTTAAATAATGCACTCTAACACTGGACTTTTCATTTCTCTAGTTGACTTTAAATAATGCACTCTAACACTGGACTTTTCATTTCTCTAGTTGACTTTAAATAATGCACTCTAACACTGGACTTTTTATTTCTCTATTTGACTTTAAATAATGCACTCTAACACTGGACTTTTCATTTCTCTAGTTGACTTTAAATAATGCACTCTAACACTGGACTTTTTATTTCTCTATTTGACTTTAAATAATGCACTCTAACACTGGACTTTTCATTTCTCTAGTTGACTTTAAATAATGCACTCTAACACTGGACTTTTCATTTCTCTATTTGACTTTAAATAATGCACTCTAACACTGGACTTTTCATTTCTCTAGTTGACTTTAAATAATGCACTCTAACACTGGACTTTTTATTTCTCTATTTGACTTTAAATAATGCACTCTAACACTGGACTTTTCATTTCTCTAGTTGACTTTAAATAATGCACTCTAACACTGGACTTTTCATTTCTCTATTTGACTTTAAATAATGCACTCTAACACTGGACTTTTCATTTCTCTAGTTGACTTTAAATAATGCACTCTAACACTGGACTTTTCATTTCTCTAGTTGACTTTAAATAATGCACTCTAACACTGGACTTTTCATTTCTCTAGTTGACTTTAAATAATGCACTCTAACACTGGACTTTTCATTTCTCTAGTTGACTTTAAATAATGCACTCTAACACTGGACTTTTCATTTCTCTAGTTGACTTTAAGTTTCAGACATTCACTAATCATCTCCCTCAACTGATGTAACTCTAGCAAAGAAGACATTCATGGAACTAGGCTTATTGGTTTTAGTTTTATATCTGATAACATGTAACATAAAAATTGGATTTTAGAAAGACAATTTCTTTTTTATAAAGCTGATGACTTTTTGTAAGAGCAATTACTTTATTTATAATAACTAATTAAATAATGAATAATACATTTTTACTCCACCCCTAAAAAAATTACGCCCTTGAATGAATCTACTCACAGAGTAGGTACAATTCTAGTTTGGTGATCCAGACTTAGACGGTTTCTAAATGTCTCTTTGATTTATATCTATCCTTCATGAACACACATATCAGAATACCCGCTGACGTTTCTGTGCTCAAGATTAAAAGCCAAGACTAAATTTAATTTTATAAAATCATATTTTGAAAAATTATAACGGTCAAACCAGAGGTTTTTTTTTCTGTTTGGCTAATCAGTTAGTAATTCATAAACTGTCAGATTCCTAGGAAAATCGTTAGAGCCGTTTTCGAGATCCGTGTCCATCCATCCAGGTTTTTGTTTTTTGCGTACATTTTTGTTCTAGTGAAAAACTTGCAGGCTGATAAGAGGAATTGTAAAAAAAAAAAAACTTTTCAAAAAAAGTGTTCTTGTTTCTTGTTTCTTGTTTCATTTTTGTGTGTAGATCTATGTTTATACCTTTATGTTTCAGAAGTTCCGTCAGAATTGACGATTATTTTGTCGCAGCACCAATAGTTTCTGGTCTGCTGGCAACTCAAGACCATCGCGACAACAAACTAATGCCCAAAACCTAAAATTCAGACAACTAGCCAACAAAAAACTATCTTTTCAACGTAAACATTATTGTCTGACTCCATGAGTTCTGATTCGTTCGAGCGACTACAACTGGGCACTAAGTTTTAGTTGTAAGTCTACGTCACAGCTGCTTCAAAAAGTCTCTTCGTCTGAGAAATAGTCTATTTAAAATAATAGTTTTTCAGCCTCTGATTTACTGGCATGTTTCCTCAATGAAATGGAAATCCTAGTTTTTAAAACTATTTCACTTTGTGTGTGTGTGTGTGTGTGTGTCCTCCTAGATAAAACTTCGTCTTTCTTTCTGTCCATCTTCAGGCGTGTTGGGTAGAGCCCCTGAAAGGGTAAGGGGTTGAGGGGGAAGGTAAAAGACAAAATCCTTTAAATAAAAAAAAAAACCACTATTTTTACCATTACAGGAAAATACGCAGTCAATGTAATGTACTACTAAAGGACATAGTCCACCACTTGTAAATACTTAGAGGAATAGTGCTATCAACATTCCCAATTTTCATTTCACATTTTACAAGTGTGTTTTTTTTTGTTACTACCACTGAAAGCTTTTGGTCAAGTGTTAACTTGGGACACAGGATTTGTTACACAATTCATCACTGGAATTCATCAATGGAAATGGAAAGTTGTTCAAAGTGTTGCTCTTGTTTTCTACAAGCAGGGGATCATGTTTGTTGGTGTTGGTGTCGATCGTGATGTTCTACCGAGTAAGCCTAGAGGTCTAGATCTTTATTGGGAAAGAAATGTAAAGTAAAATTGCCTTGTTTATTTTACTAGTTATAGTCTATTTGCTTAGATTCCAGTTGATGTCGCCCACACATCAGTTCCCCCCTCTCCACGCAGCAGATGTAGCCTATCCAAAGGAACGGTAGTGCCGATACAGTTTGGGATCAGCGGCGTCGCAGGTTCTGCCAGAGTGTAGCACTGGGTGCTGCAAACTGCCTTAGGGCAGAGTCATATACCCATCGTAGAACACTCAACCAAGAGATAAAAAAAATAATTTTTTAAATTATTTTTTTAACAGAAATTTTTTTCTTGAGGATTTAAATAAGAAATTGACCCTTTACAAAAACAATTAGATCAATTAGATAATCATTATAAGACATCAGTTATGCCTGGTTCACATCTAACTTCTCCTTCACTTTCACCTATCCTTTGGTCTACTGGACCGCTGGGGCATCGCACAAGATCTGTCAACCCTTTTTCTCTATTTTTCTGTCATTTGTCTTTGATAGAATTTCATTCTAATGTTCTTTCTGAAAATATTGAAACCTGCCTTTTTACCTGCCTGGGTGGACCATTTCAGGGGCCGATTTTGAGTTTGTATTTCCACACAAACTGTCTTTGTAACCTTGTTTGTTTTTTTGATTCCTATTTTTTTTAATGGAAAACGAATTATTGTGAAAAGTTTAATTATTACAATGATTCGAGAGAGAAAGAGAGAGGGAAAAATAACGTGGTCAAAATGTGTACTAGATAGACAGACGTAGTGAGTTGATATAAACTTCGTAAATTATGTGCATTGTTTTTTTTTATTATTTTGTTCCATAAAAATATTTTAAACTTTGGGCAATAACAGAAACTCAAATTGTCAGACAATTAGGTGGCTGGTCATTCAATTAGGTGGGTGCTTTTCTTTTTGGCTAGTATGCCGCTCTAGATCTGCCTAGTCTTAGATAAGTTGTCATCGAGTTTCCGTAACTGAACCTTTAATTATAATAATAATATAATAATAATCTCTATTGTCCGTATGGAAATGTGTCTTACAATTTGTGCATTACACCAAACAAAACATTATAACTATAAAAACAAAATGTACATTCACGCTGCCTTGTCGGGTAATTGAGAAACAAAACATACTGAGTCATTCAAGTGTCTAAACATGTCTTTCTGTCCTAGAAGTAAAAAAAAGTATGAGGGAGAGAGAAAGAGAGAAAAAGAATGAGAGAAAGAGAGAGAGAGAATGAGAGAGAAAGAGGGAGAGAGAAAGAGAGAGAGAATGAGAGAGAGACTTAGAGAAAGCGAGAGACAATAGAAACAGAAAGAGAGAGAGAGAGAGAGAGAGAAACAGACAGAGAGAAGTGCCCTTAACATCGGACAAGGTAGACAGAAGGAATGCAAAGTGTGAACACCCTACTGAAATTGGATCACCAGAGCACTGTAAATATTTCTGTCCTATGAAGTACACTTCTATCCTGTATCTCAAGAATGTCTCCAAATATATCAACCATGACAGTCTTCGAACGTTTCGTGATTGTTTTGGAGTTATCTTTCTTTTTTGACTCGCAAATAGTAAATAACTTTCTGATAGTGTTCGTCTGTTAGATCTAATTTTGTACAAATATATTTATGTTTATCTAAACCATTGGACTACCCTTGGTTACATCCGGGTTGTGACGTATACCAACATTTGTTTTTTTTTCCTCCTCCTCCCCCCCCCCCTTTTTAAAAATAGAGTGAGAAAGGACGTCAGAAAGTCAGAGAAGGCCCCTGTGGGTATGTCCTCTAACCCTGTGGGTGTCCCCTAACCCTATGGGTGTCCTCTAACCCTGTGGGTGTGTCCTCTAACCCTGTGGGTTTGTCCTCTAACCCTGTGAGTGTGTCCTCTAACCCTGTGGGTGTGTCCTCTAACCATGTGTGTGTCCTCTAACCCTGTGAGTGTGTCCTCTAACCCTGTGGGTGTATCCTCTAACCCTGTGGGTGTGTCCTCTAACCTTGTGGGTGTGTCCTCTAACCCTGTGAGTGTGTCCTCTAACCCTGTGGGTGTATCCTTTAACCCTGTGGGTGTTTCCTATAACCCTGTGGGTGTGTCCTCTAACCCCGTGGGTGTGTCCTCTAACCCTGTGTGTGTCCTCTTTCTCTATACACGCACCTAAATAGAATTCACAAGAGTGGCTGCGGTGATGACTTAATCTCATAATATCAGACGTCAACATTAAATCCAACAATTCGGTTTACTACAGAATCAACGAAGTCACTCTTTATGCATCTACAAACGTATTCAAAACTGATGACTGTCCTTCAAGCAACTATAAGGCTCTCACGTCTCTCACATTTACATTAAGACATTCGCACCGCGCTGTACTAGTTCAACCAAATAGATACATATAAAGAGTTGCAACTTAATGTCAACACTCCAACACTAAGCTACAAACACACACCCAAGAAAAATACATTTACACTTTGAGCATTAAAATGAAAGGACTTGTAGGAGAATTAAAAATAAATCTGTATGAAGTGTATTCACATTATTTCTAGGGCCAACTTACCAAACCTATATGTGGTGATTATGGCTTGGGTAGGGCTCTAGGAGTTAAATCTTTGTAAATGTTTTCGTATAATTCAAGAATATTAAAAAAATCATTTGAGATCAAATAGTCCACATGCAGTTCACCTTCCCGTATCCCTTAGTCTATTGAACCGTTGGAGCACCACGCAAGATCTTTTGGCTGTCTTTCTAAATCCCTCTCTGTAATACAGCTGGTGAATTACATTGGTAAAAAAAAGTTTTGTCTGTGAATACTAGGTGTACTACAAACCTAATTATTAAAGGCAAAATGCCGCACTCATAGTAGACCATACATAGGTCTAGATCTAGCCGCACCCAATTTTAACACACTTATAAAATTATGATTATGAATTGAAAGACTGTATTTACCTCGCGAGATGAAGCAGTATGACTTAAAGTTTAAACATGTTTCAACAAATGTAGTCTTTCAGAAGTAAAGAGGTTAAAAAAACAACATGGCGTCTTTTATATGAACTTAAATTTGTAAAAATAAATGTTATCAATTTCATATTGAAACAGACAGGTAGAAAGCACAAACACAATAGTTGGCAGCTACAACGAAAACAACTAGGTACAGGGAGGTACCATTGTATGAGTACAATAATTGTACATCCTGGTCAGTAGCCAGCAGATCGGAGCAGTTCACAAGTACAGTCACAACTTGAAAAGCTTGGAGATCTTCTGGACTAACTAATAGGAATGTGTTTTCTCTACTCATATACAGTTAAGAGGGGATAAAATAAGGGGGGGGGGGAATACAGCAAAGTTTTTAAAGGTCTAAGAAATCGGCGCAGTTCACAAGTACAGTCACAACTTGAAAAGCTTGGAGATCTTCTGGACTAACTAATAGGAATGTGTTTTCTCTACTCATATATAGTTAAGAGGGGATAAAATAAGGGGGGGGGGAAATACAGCGAAGTTTTTAAAGGTCTAAGAAATAGTGCCTGACATATTTCATAATAGATTTGGACTAAAATGTTTTACGATGCTGTCATTTCATGTGATGCATTTTAATATCAGGACTTTAGTGGTTCTTATATCTTCATGACAGTCTCTCATAATTTGGTGAGGGTCTTTTATTCGTTGACGTGATTTTCTCGCTCCCGGACCTTGCTGTGAGTCGCTCAGTCCTTGGCGTCAGTCACTAAATACAGGGATTCGACTCACGCAATTCTTTGATTTAAATTTCTCAACAATTAAGTAACCGTTTGTAGTTTCCTCTATATCAGGCATGTCAAACTCGTTAAGGTATATGGGCCGCATAAAACACTATGGCCGCAGCCAAAATTCCGTTGCAAAACAGCGTACTAGTTTTATGTAAATTAGAAACAATACAATAGAATACAATAATTAATGGCATATCTGTCCCTTAGCTAAATTTTTAGTGCAATTTGGTAATTACAAATTACCATGATTACGTTTTTTTTTCCCTTGTCCTGATGCTTGACATCTTCCTGGGATACAAGTTTATTTTATATCGGGTGGAAATTTGTTTGCCACTGACACTAACATCACTGACGACAAATTTTGATCCGATAATCTAGAACGGTGAGGTGATTTATAGCTTTTATTATAGAAAAGAACTGCTCACAGAGATCAGTGCTTGCAAAAATAGCTAGAATTCTGGCTGCAAATTTGTGCAATTCAACGTACCGTTTAGGTAAATAACTAAATTTTGGCGCACCCACTTCTTTATACTTCGCTTTCAACAAAGAATTCGACTACAATTCTATCAGCTCTAGCTGCCAGCAGCATTTTCAGAAGCAAAAATGAAAGTGGTTATAAAAACAACGAAAACTCTTGCTCGTATGAAACGAAGTCATGAAAACGGCCAGTGGAAGCATCTACTAACGATTCCAGGTGTAAGACATATTTACCAAATGTTGTAGCCGTATTTAATCTGTTTAGTTCCTGACACGTTGAGAAGTGGACAAGATTTTCTCTTCATATTTGGTTTATCCACAGTCGTAATTTTGCTTGAAGGTACTTTATATGATCACACGCAGTGGTGACAATTTAGTCTTTACTTTGAAGTTTCAAATTCAAGTCTTGCAGGTGACCAATGAGATCAATTGTAAACGCCAAAGCCTGAACCCATTCGTCAGTATGGAAATGTTAAACAGGCTCACCTTTCATGTTCAGAAACAATACAAATTCTTCACGCAGTACAACAAATCTCTTCAATTCTTTATGACAGGAGAGCCAGCAAATTCGTGTCCAATGTCATTCAGAAACATTGAAAATTGGCGATGATTAAAGCCATGAGCACGAATAAAATTGATAGTGACTGAAACCAGTCTTATGACATGTTAGAACTGTAATGGCTTTGTGCGTTATGTTTCTTGGTGAATGATGCACTGAAAATGAGCAAATTTAAAATTAGCATGTCTCTCTTATTTTTGCAATGGTTAGTGCGCCATCCGTTGTTAGACTAGCTAGCTTTACCAAAGGTAAATTGTACTGCAATATCACCTGTTATTTCTCAAAAACATCCTCGCTTGTTGTGGCCTTATGCATAAAACAAGTAGCTCCTCATGTATCTCAAAATTCCTGTCACAGGTCCTTATGAATATAGCCAACTGTGCTACACCCGTTACATCAGTTGACCCATCAAGAGCCAATGAAAATAATTCAAAATCTATTTTGTTCTTTAATTGTTCATGCGAGCTGATTGACATGTCATTTATTCTATCTGCAACAGTGTTCCTAGTTAACGCTATTTCTTTGAATGCTTTCACCTTTTCTGGACAAATTACTTCGGCAGCTTTAACGATACACTCCTTCATAAAATCCCTTTTCATTAAATGATTTGCTATGGCCTGCAATTAAGTTTGAAAAATGTAGCTGGCTTTCACTGCTGATTCATTATCGTTGTTCAGTTTAACAAATGCTATTTTTCAATTTAAGTAGCTTGTCATCTTTTATTTTCCAGTGTAATAGTTTAACATTATTTTGATAATTTTTGAGGTGGCCAAGGGGGCCGCATGCAAGGTGGTCGCGGGCCGCATGCGACCCCCGAACGCCGTGTTTGACATGCCTGCTCTATATGTTGATGGGATTCACTCAATATATTAATATCTTCATTGCAGTTCAAATGAAAAAGTTTACATGTATTAGAGCCCTAAAATTTAACAGTTCTACTACTGCTACCTGTTCTCCTTCAGAGATGCTGGAGATGGATAGGTCACACCCTTGGAGAGATTCGCATAGAGGAAGCTGCTTGGTGGGCTATGCCCCAGACGGGACAAAGGCAGAGATGAGTGCTGCTATCATCAAGATTCTAGAAATATGTTTCAAGTCTTTGACAAAGTGCTAAATCAGAGGCGACCATCTAGATGATAGATATAACCCTTTCAAGAGACAAGAGAAACTTTGAAAAGTGATTGAAAATGTATAAGACTTCAATTCTCGTAGACTACATATGAGAGATCTAGATGTAAAGATCTATAGTGATACATATCAGAGATCTAGATGCAGAGATCTATAGTGCTATTAAAATCCGATCTAACTAGGAAACAGATCTAACTCGCTCTACTTGGAAGATTTCTTTTTCAAGTTGTTTTTATCTTTCATTGTTTATCTTCTTGAGATCATTGTTTTGTAGGCTGTTAGACAAAGTATAAGCTTCCTTTCCCGGATGTATTTTAAGCTCAACGTAAACTTTGTACTTAACGGTATCTAATGTTATGGTGGCTGAGTTCTATAGCGCTTGGCTGTTATGGTGGCTGAGTTCTATAGCGCTTGGGTTCCGAACACGAAGTGTCTCTAGCTCGAATCCCCGTGAAGAATGAGATTTAGAGATTTTAAATTTTGGGATTTTTAGGACACCAGTGAATCCACTCAACTCTAATAGGTACCTGACATTTGTTGGGGAAAGTTAAGGTGGTTGGTTGTGGGCCACATGGCCTTCGTTAATCGCCATAGAAACATCTTCTCTGGCCTATAGCTCGAAAGGTCTGATAGGAGTACTTTAATTTACTTTCGATGTTTATGAATGGTTTATTGTAAAACAAAGAATCAATTTGTAATACATATCTAAACTTGTAATGTAGGATGCCTTTAACCTAATGTAGTAATCGTTCTCGTTTTATTTTTGTCATTAGGTCATTGATAACAGATCATCAGTGGTGCTCTTACTGACATGATTAGCCTACGTACTGTTCGTCGTTGACCTCACTGGTCAGTAGTGACCAATAACTGTGTCAACATATGGATAAAAAAAGAGAACAATAAAAGCAGACAATAGGCTAAACACAATGATTATCAACCTCAAGATGAATGGAAATGGACGAATGTTACAATGCTTCGAAGACTCCTCTGCGATCTAAATATTAGTCACATCAAATGTGGACTAAGGCAAATGTGCACAATTTATACAGACTCTCAGACAGCAAACACTAAAAACATATTTGTTTTATTAGGCTAGAAATGTTTTCAACTAATCAAGGTCTCGACTTTGACTTTTTGGAAACTACCTGATCGACACATTGTAAACACTACCAGAAAATGTGATGGCCTTTAGACTCTAACTGTATGTTTATGATAAATTCAGTTTATCGTATGCCGTATGCCCATCTCACAGTTTTACAGTAAGCAAAAAGAGACTTTTCAATGAAAGCGCTTCCTTGTTTCGAAGTTTGCATACGAGGTCACGTGTCACATCAGCGGGGAGATATTGAGTTGTGATCTTTGAACGGAACATGTCTCAAACGCAAGAGAACACAAGTCTGCTTAACGTCTCAAATGTATCCAGCCACACCTTGGAAGAGATCAACGATGAGATAGCCTTGACCTTACTTCCAGCCATGCTGGTGCTTGCAATTCTCATGGTCGTCGGAATCTGTGGCAACTCTCTGGTGGTCTACGTGTTCTGTTTTAAGATGAAGTCCGGCACACAGAATGTCCTAATCGTCTGCCTAGCAGTGTTTGACCTTCTCAGCTGCACACTGTCCATACCTAATGAAATAACGGACATGAGATATTTCTACACATTCCCATCAGAAGCAGCGTGTAAAATAATGAGGTAAACAATGACAGGATTACAATTAGCCGCATTCCATGATTACATATAGTTCAACTTTTATTATGATTTCTATGATATTTTTTTATAATAATAAATGTAAAGCATTCGCCTTCTTCTAAAGCAAACCTTGCCAATACTCCATCACTCGTCATAACCAATGTTTTGCCAACATTAAGCAACAACTAGACATTGGGCAGATTCCTATTTAAGATTATTAAAAGAGTCTAAAGATTTTTTTTGTAGCCTATAAACATTGAAAACTGATTAATTATTTTCATGAAATATTGTCCCTTACTTGAGTCCAAAATGTTTCTCTACTCTACAGATTTGTGAATACATTCTGTGCTATCGGTTCCATCATGACTTTGATTGTCATCGCTGTAGACAGATTCAGGAAGATCTGCCGACCTTTCAAAAGGCAGATGCACACCAAACACGTGAAGCTTTCTCTCATCCCAGTCATCGCCCTGGCCTTATTCTTCTCTCTGCCCGCCTTCGTCATGTACGGTTTGAGAACTGCTGATACACACGTGCCTGGGTTGGTTGGACAGGACTGCTCCACACCCAACGCCATCGGGAGCACCATCCTTCCACTGCTGTACAACTTGCTCCTCTTTGTTTGTTTCATCATCTTGAGCGTCACCCTTAGCGTCTTGTACTTTTGCATTCTCCGTGAAACCAACAGGCACAACCGCTACATGAAAAGAAACTCGGATTTCAGTTTGTCTTCAACGGTGCCATCCACGGACGATTCTGGGTCTAGCCTAGACCGAACACCCGTGGCCTGTAGCGTCTCTCCGACGGATACTGCTCTGGTGGTGTGCAATTCTTTGGTGTTCGACTACAGTTCCGAATGTCCTGCACTCCCAGAAGTTACCGTTGGCGACATCAATGCTAACAATAATGAGAACAAACATGCCTTAAACCAAACTGACTCTAATTTAAAATCACCAATACTTTTAGAGAAAGATGAGAACTCTACACATCCACTAGATGTCATAAACACAAGCACTCTACAGTCACCAGCAACAATTAGCGTGAACAGAAAACCTTCCATTTTAATTTCATCCAAAGCTGACTACGTCAAAAAAGATTTAAAAATTGCAATCCTGGAGCCGGTGGATTCCTTTAAATGTTCAGCTCTGACGAAACCTCTGAAGAGACATGTGCGAAGTAAAACGACAATCATCGCTTTCGTTGTGACCGTCGTGTTTATTCTCAGCTTTTTACCACACTTATGCTTGCAGGTGGCCAAGATGATCAAACAAGGTTTCGACTACAACCTCCAGGGGTCATCTCTTGTGGCCTATAACATTTTCCTGCGATCCTATTTCTTAAATTCTGTTTCGAACCCGTTCATTTACAGTATTTTAAACGTCAAGTTTAGTAGTGAAGTGAAACGATTGTTTCGTAAAATGTCCTGTAAAACATGATCATAATTTTGAATGATTTTATGAGTGAACAAATCTAGTCAACTATTGATATCTGGGTGTTCTTCGTGCAGCATTTAAGATTTTTACAAGGCTTATATGAACTCACTCTGATAAAAAAAAAAGTTTGTACACGTTATTTCTCCCACACCCAATCTTGGGTCAGAAATTTAGTACTTTTATTTCTTTTACCTGACAACACAAGAATGAAAAAAAAAACAACAACAATTAGTTAATTAACTATTGGTAATAAATTATTTTGTTTGGTAGGCTATCTCGAACAAGGGAAAGAAATTGTAATTGACTGAAGTGGTGATATACGCCGAATTAGTCCCCTTTATATGTCGTCGTCTGAGTCTTAGTGAACACAAACCTGACAAATAGGACGAGACAATAGATAACTCTACAATCTCCCATGTTCATAAGCAATGATTGGTTTGTGGGCTTGAAAGATTTGTACCGTGAAAAGCGTGTATCAAGTTAGAGACTAACTATAGATCTATAGATCTATGAGTTTCAAGTGTTGTTCTATAGATCTATGAGTTTCAAGTGTTGTTCTATAGATCTATGAGTTTCAAGTGTTGTTCTATAGATCTATGAGTTTCAAGTGTTGTTTTGAGTGTGTCTGTGTTTCGAGAACAACAAAAGTGCCATCAATGAAGTCAATGAACCATTATTAATTAACTACATGTAACATCTTAGACATGTCTCTCACAGTTGTCTTTCTTTGACTGCTTTATTTCCACTTATGCAATGTATAGAACTAATGTGAAAATAAGTTCTAAACTCGATTAATGTTCCTTTAACTCAACTCTCAAGAGCTTCTAGATCTAGTGCAATAATTAGTAGACACCAGAATAGTGCTCGAGTTTCCAGTAGTTACTTAAGCTCTTTGTCCTTTGAAATTCTATGGTACAATGGCTACATAAAAAGGTCATTGGACTTTAGTCTCTCCTTGAAAATAGGCCTACGATCCCCCAGTGGCGTAGCTAGGGTGGGGTGAGGGGGTCCAAATTTGAAAATCTCCCGAGCCCCTACTTGAGGGGCCCCAAACGAGTGTCCGAAATGTGTTTTTACATTAAATATTAAACCATTATCTCATGTCATAATTTCGAATGTCAAAAGGCAGGGGCCCCTAAAGAGGTCAAGCCTCTGGGCCCCCAAATGCCTAGCTACGCCACTGCAATCCCCTGACGACATTGGATCAAGTTCAATGGTCCTTGTTTAAGTATTAATTCGTGTTAAAGAAGCCATAAGACAAACTAATGCAGATTTGGTTTTAGTTATAAAACTATAAACTGTGTTAGAATTAAAATTATTAAAAAGATAAAGTCTTCTTGTAAAGCATCTTTTGCTGAATTGACTGGATCTTAAAATCTGATGACTAGACATTGATCTTTTGTTCGCGTTAATTTGATTGAAAATATAGATTGACTTTGCTGAAGCAGTATATACTATTTTTCTTTCGCACTTCTTTCTTTCTTCATTTCTCTCTTGGCGCTCTTTATGGCCTAGTCTTTATGATGGCCTAGTCTTTATGGCCTAGTCTTTATGATGGCCTAGTCTTTATGATGGCCTAGTCTTTCCCTCGTCTCTCTAGCTCTATAGTTTTTCTCTTTTTTTTTCTGTCCTAGTCAATTTATTCTTTCTACATTATCAGAGCAATTTTGTATTTGATCTCCTCTAGACCTATGTAACATCTCTGACGGAATCAATTTTGTATTTGATCTCCTCTCGATCTATGTAACATCTCTGACGGAATCAATTTTGTATTTCATCTCCTCTAGATCTATGTAACATCTCTGACGGAATCAATTTTGTATTTGATCTCCTCTAGATCTATGTAACATCTCTGACGGAATCAATTTTGGTTTAATACTTTTCTCTGAATCTCAATTAATTATTTCACGAGAATGCTTCAACATTCAAAAGTTATGACACTAACTTTATAAACATCTACCGACATTTTTTTTTAAATCTTCATAATGATCAATTCCCCATTCCCCCCCCCCGTTTCTTTTCATTTTGAAATGAAGATTATTATGTCCGAAGCTTCTGCAGGTAGACGGTGGATTCGAACACGGCAACATGTCGACAGACCATAATTCATGCTCACGCAGCCAGTTTTTCTTTCTAACGTTTTTCCACTGCTAACATAAGAAGGAGTTCTGGAGAAGTTCTGAAGGAGCTCTGAAGGAGTTCTGAAGGAGTTCTGGAGGAGCTCTGAAGGAGTTCTGAGGGAGTTCTGAAGGAGTTCTGGAGGAGTTCTGGAGGAGTTCTGGAGGAGTTCTGAAGGAGTTCTGAAGGAGTTCTGAAGGAGTTCTGGAGGAGCTCTGAAGGAGTTCTGAGGGAGTTCTGAAGGAGTTCTGGAGGAGTTCTGAAGGAGTTCTGAAGGAGTTCTGGAGGAGTTCTGGAGGAGTTCTGAAGGAGTTCTGGAGGAGTTCTGGAGGAGTTCTGAAGGAGTTCTGGAGGAGTTCTGAAGGAGTTCTGGAGGAGTTCTGAAGGAGTTCTGAAGGAGTTCTGGAGGAGTTCTGAAGGAGTTCTGGAGGAGTTCTGGAGGAGTTCTGAAGGAGTTCGCCTTCTCAGACGTTGCACATACTTTATCAAGTGTTCTCCGCTTTTCCTCCCGTATCGAACCTTTCTTGACCTTCGCCCTGATTATTTCGACTTTTGAGGCAACAAGATGTATCCTGCTTATTCTAGTTAAGGGGCTGCCTTTTACCAATGTAGAGGTCGCTGTACATTTCAGCTTGATTATTGTATGGCCTGCTCGGTCTCAAGTCTTTTTTTGGAACATGTTGTGCACTTTCATATATGCACCTAGTTTTAAGATTTCAACACATTAAGAGACATTAAGCTAAGTGATCAACACAGTTGAAGAAGCAAACAGAACCTTGGTGTCCATTTGGTTTTTTCTTCTTTTAGAATCTCTACTTTCTACAAAACATTCTCATTAGTATGTATTTTGTTTTTTTACATTGTGTAAACTATGACATCTGAAGTACATCAGATATGTCATCTAAATGACACGTGAAACAGTATTCTGTACATATATACCAATTGTTTTTATTAAGTTCATCTTTTATATCCCCTCACTCTGACTTCAATAAATATTTGATTTCAACCAATTCACTGTTTGGATTTGTAGACTTTATCCATTAGAATAATGAGAAAGAGAGAGAGAGAGAGAGAGTGAGAAAGTGTTTGAGAGAGTGAGAAAGTGTTTGAGAGAGTGAGAAAGTGATTGACTAAGAGAGAGAGAGAGTGTTTGAGAGAGTGAGAAAGTGATTGACTAAGAGAGAGAGAGAGAGAGTGTTTGAGAGAGTGAGAAAGTGATTGACTAAGAGAGAGAGAGAGTGTTTGAGAGAGTGAGAAAGTGATTGACTAAGAGAGAGAGAGAGTGTTTGAGATAGTGAGAAAGTGATTGACTAAGAGAGAGAGAGTGTGTTTGAGAGAGTGAGAAAGTGATTGACTAAGAGAGAGAGAGAGTGTTTGAGAGTGAGAAAGTGATTGACTAAGAGAGAGAGAGTGTTTGAGAGAGTGAGAAAGTGATTGACTAAGAGAGAGAGAGTGTTTGAGAGAGTGAGAAAGTGATTGACTAAGAGAGAGAGAGAGAGTGAGAACGTGATTGAATGAGAGAGTGAGAAAGTGTTTGACTGAGAGAGTGAGAAAGTGATTGACTGAGAGAGTGAGAAAGTGATTGAGTGAGAGAGAGAAAGTGTTTGAGAGAGTGAGAAAGTGATTGAATGAGAGAGAGAGATTGAGAACGTGATTGAATGAGAGAGTGAGAAAGTGTTTGACTGAGAGAGTGAGAAAGTGATTGACTGAGAGAGTGAGAAAGTGATTGACTGAGAGAGTGAAAAAGTGATTGTCTGGAAGAGTGAGAAAATGATTGATTGAGAGTGAGAAAGTGAATGACAGAGAGTGAGAAAGTGATTGACTGAGAGTGAGAAAGTGAATGACAGAGAGTGATTGACTCAGAGAGTGAGAAAGTGATTGACTGAGAGAGTGAGAAAGTGATTGACTGAGAGAGTGAAAAAGTGATTGTCTGGAAGAGTGAGAAAATGATTGATTGAGAGTGAGAAAGTGAATGAAAGAGAGTGAGAAAGTGATTGACTGAGAGTGAGAAAGTGAATGACAGAGAGTGATTGACTGAGAGAGTGAGAAAGTGTTTGACTGAGAGAGTGAGAAAGTGATTGACTGAGAGAGTGAAAAAGTGATTGATTGAGAGAGTGAGAAAGTGATTTTCTGGAAGATTGACAAAGTGATTGATTGAGAGCAGGGCCGGTCTTAGGCCACTGCAACCTATGCGGTCGCAGTGGGCCCCGCGTTTTCATGGCCCCGCGCTAATTTTATGTGTAAGTATTAATTGCAAAATATATACGAAAAATTTTGGAAATGTCCCGCACTTATTAAAATCTCCTGAAAACTCATAAAATTCTCATGAAAAATAGACAAAATTATCATTTGTGTGTGTCATTCATTATAGAAAACGCCATTTCTACGCGCGTTAAAAAAAGCAATGTCAGCTTTGATGTAATAAAATGTAATGATCGGACAATTTTTCCCCAAAACCGGAAGTTCTAATACCGTATTTACTTTTATAGTCACTGGCATAAAAATATGCCATTGGTTGCAAGATTCGTAAAGTTAACTTGATCGCATTTTTGTACTTAGAAAAGAAGGAATGAAATGCGAAAGCCGAATTTATTTTCTAATACAAAATCTTAATTTTCACTTACTTCTCACCTAGACTAGGCCCCGCGCAATCAGTTTCGCATAGGGCCCCTCAATTGCTAGGACCGGCCCTGACTGAGAGAGTGAGAAAGTGATTGACTGAGAGAGTGAGAAAGTGATTGAGTGAGAAAGTAATTGACTGAGAGAGAGAAAGTGATTGAGAAAGTGATTGATTGAGAGTGAGAAAGTGATTGACTGAGAGAGTGAGAAAGTGATTGTGTGAGAAAGTGATTGACTGAGAGAGTGAGAAAGTGATTGATTGAGAGAGTGAGAAAGTGATTGAGAGAGTGAGAAAGTGATTGACTGAGAGAGTGACTGCACACACAATCAAGAACAACATAAAATGTATCTCTATTTAGCTTTATTTGAAGTTTACGTTAACATTTTGGTTACACCAAGGCACAATTGAAATACACCCACATCCTACATGGCACCATCCAATGGTTGGCATCAACATGCTACACAATGTGAACTAGACATTGTTCTGTATCAATACATTGGTTAGGAAAGGACACACTATAACAGCACAGTGTTTGTTTAAGTCCTCCAGGCTAAGCCCTAGTAGATGTTAAGAAAGAGTTTAGTCAATAAATTGTGACAACAATGTTGATGTCTTCAATGGCATCATTCTAATTCATCTTAAAACACATGCACCAATTCATTTTCTTCAGGATGGAGTTGAACTCTAGGCAATTGAAATGTACAAGGTCAAGTACACATTTACAATGAACCTTAACCAATACATTGAAGAAACTCACAACATAACTTTGTACAAGGAACATAGAGGAGACTGACTGACAGAACTATGTAAGCAGAATCTATGGAATTTGGAGGCATTTTGAACTTTTTTTTGTTTACTTATGAACAAGCTGAATTGGTTTTAAGAAAGGTCATGCAAGAAAGAACTTTTGCTCTGCATATAAAAAAACAAAACCAAAAATCATGAAGTGGTTTGTCTTTTTTTTAAAGACTGCACAATTGTTTTTCTTTCTTTCAATTCTTCTTCTATCAAGTACTGGCCGTACATGCCAATATTGCAGAAATGTTTGATACAAGCTGTCCTCTGCCAACAAAGTGTTAGGATTCTATGCGCCAGAGCTCTATAAACAACAACAGCCTAAGCGGTGGTTACTAAACACACTGCATGGACTGAATTAGATGACAAATGATGACATAAATGTATTGTACAAGTTTCTTTGGATTCTTTGAACTCCTAATAATACTGACTCTGTCAGTTTGGTGTGCAAACAAGTTTGGACTTACATCATCAAATTAGACTTGAAATGTATTTGTAGTTGAAGATTAAAGAAAAACTAGAGACACAAGACTTTGGGTTGCTGAAGGTTGAATGCTCTGATACACAAGACTTTTAAAGAAGGGAAAATGTCTTGATGATGGGGTCTCACGGTAAAAAAGATTGAGGATCCTGGAAATGACAGCCTTTGATTGAAATCAGAAGTAAGAAATAAATAAGATTTTAGATGGACAATGAGTTAAGATTAGGTCTAGGATTAATTATTAATTAAAATTGTACCAGAGACACTATCTCACACAAACTTATTTGCCAGTTAACCAAACCTAATAGCATAATGCCTTGTCTACCAATGACTACATTCAAGTGCACAATGTAAAAAAAAAGGTACATACTTTGTAATCATTAAATATTTGGTTTTATTTCCTGATAACTTAAAAGAAAACAAAAACAAAAAAACAACAACATTTAAACAACATATAGATATATAGCTTTCAAAACCATAAAAAAAAATTTTTACATAAAATTTTTTTATGCCTGTGTAAAATATTTTTTTTTTATGTAAAACAATGTCAATTTGTGTATAAAACTACAAAGACTTTTTTTTTAGTCTCAGTTTCAATTTACTTTCCTCATTTCTCACATTCCTATCAAACTTTCAGAAAGAGATTTCTAAATAAACTAAAACTTTTTTTTTAATGCACAAGCTGATTAAAAGACAACATTTGAGAGAAATGGGGATATGAAAACAAACACACAAAAAAAACAACAACTTACAAAAACTTCTTCACTTTTTCTTTAAGGAACAATGGAAATTGGAACATTTAGTTTTCTTAAGATCATTTGACAATTAGTCAAAATCCATTTTTTTAATGCAAAAACAACCTTCTTTTAAAAAAGTAATACCATTTTAAAAACTTCTTAAAAATGGAACTGTTCATTCCTCTTGTAATGTATAAATAAGACAAATGTAACACAGTGAGAGTGTACTATTGAATCAATGTTTTACAAATTTTACACTGCAGCAAAAAAAAGGAGATTCTGTTGATTTTTGTTTGTTTGTGCCCCTTTGATTTCAACACAACTGAACACACTGATACCCTTTGATGGGTTTGAACCAATACAATGTTGGAGAGTGCATGATGAGAACATTATTGAATTAAATTAATAAACACACGTATACATACATACAGATGTCTGGAGACACATTTAAAAGACCTAGCTTGTTATAATACTGATATGTTACAAATAATGATTGATGTCCATCGCAATATTTACACATTATGTTTTGTTTCAAGAATTATAAGGCTTTGTCAATGAGTCTGCAGAATAAGCTAGAGTGCAGTATTGGACCATGAAGACCCAGTTGCAACCTGCGTATATTGTCACATTCACTGCAGACAAAGCCATTCAACAAAGAGGATTTATCTGAGAAGTAAATATAATTGTGGCTATTTTAACTTTTTTTTTTACCCTCATGCAGTTGCTTGTAATGGAAAGAATCCTTGAAGCAAAGGTGGCTGAGTGGTAAAGCAATTGGCTTCTGATCAGGGGCCCTGGGTTCAAATCTCGAAGAAGACTGGGATTTTGAATTTAGAAATCTTTAGGGTGCCTCTGAGTCCAGCCAGCTCTTGGCTTGACATTAGTTGGAGAAAAGTAAAGGCTGGCCACATGACATCCTCCTTAACTGTGGACCACAGAAACAGATGACCTTTACTTCATCTGCCTTATAGGTCGCAAGGTCTGAAAGGGCAACTTTTAGAATCCTCCACAAAACCTTCACTACTTATTATGTCTAAAGCCTTGGGAAGATTGACAATCCAAGTTCAGCTCCCTGCGTTTTATCTGGAATTGTAGATGCAAAGTATCCAATCTGAACCAAGCATTTTTAAAGTGGATTGGATAATGCTGATAAATACTACACTTAAGTATTAACTAAGTAAACAAATGTGAAAAGATTTTCATAACCAAAATTTTCAACAACTTCCATTGTTGATTATTTAGCAAATAACTGCACAGTGAGTCTTCACTGGAGATAATCTGCTTCTTTAAACATATTCCATGAGAACCTTGTTAAAGTGAAAAGTTGAATCATTCATACAAATAAATTGATCTCTATGTGGCTAACACCCATGGAAATTATAAGCAACATAAAAAAAAACACACAATGTTATGGTGAAACACTTACGATCACATTTCCTGATTTTAGGAACTTGGGTAACAAATTGTATCTATAACATCAGTCAGTGACTAGAATAAAACAAGATCATAATAAAAGTCATCAAAGTGAGACACTTGCCCTAGTCTAACAGTTAGAAAACTAAACAGAACAGACGAATGGGCTATGCTTAGTTGAAGATGTGAAGTGGTGGAACACTTTCTGGCACACTAACACTAGACTAGACAACAAGAACAAATGGCCATGAAATATCCTCCCACAATGGCCATGAAATATCCTTCCACAATTGGTCAATTCACATTTCAATATTTGGACAAGCCACACTTAATGTTTCTTTCCAGGTAAAAAAAACAAAACTTGCTCTACAGTAAAAACCTGATCACTTTGATTTCCAATGCACATAGTAAGTATAGAAAGTCTACTTTGAACAGAGCCCATGTGTTGTAGCTTTTCTATTCAAATAGAGTCAACTACTTTCAGTGCCCTTATGTTTGGGTATAATGAGGCATTAATATATTTAGTATACTTGTGTGAATAAGGTATAGAATTAGTAGCATGAATATAAATAACATATCCAAGGAATACACTAAGTTGATATAAGATCATGCTAGATATTAAAAATGAGACAACATTGTTTGTTTTAAAGCTCTATAGTATAGACAAGGTTTGAAATGTCATCTAGTATCTTACATAGGGAATATTGTATTTCTTGGATGCCAGGATCTTTGGAAGTCTAGTGAAGTCAGAGAATGACAAAAGTACAAAAAAAAAAAAAAAGATCCTGCTACAGCAGTAAACTGTTCTGATATATGAACCAAGACCTATGTGCTAGTTAGTTTCATCCAAAAATAAAATAGGTAAACAACATAGAATAAACTATTACCATATAGAATATGATATATCAATATGATCAGAGAGCTGAGTTTCCACTTGGCTGACTGAAATATTTTTGTTGCATCAAAACAATGTCAAATCAAGAAATGAAAAAGAAATATACATGCATACACAGTACACATCACACATGGAACAAACAAAAGTCTTGTTTAAAAATGACATCCAATAATGTCTAGAGCTGAAGCTTGAAATGTTGAAATAATCAAGTAACAAGTATAAGTTGAACTAGTGAAAATAAGAAACCTAAAAATATAATCCTAGAGTTATTTAAGAAATTGAATATAAATGTAAAAATAACCCAGGAACAGCAGTAAAAAGTATCAAGAAATATCAAAACTTGAACAGTGCAAAAGTCAGTAATAAACATTTTGACCAAAAAGCAAGTCATGCAAATCTGAATGAGATTCTGAAAACTCAATAAAAAACTAAAATTGTCATAGAGTATTAGATTTAGTACCATTAGTTACAGATAAAAATGTTTTATATTTATCAAAAATCTGAAGAAAAATAATTATCTGAAATAAATGTCATGATGACCTAAAAACAACTGATACCCACAAATGTTCTGGGAAAAGCGTATTCTGATTTGTTTTGGGAAAAAAGGGAAGAGGGTGTAGAAGTTTTGAATTAAAAGCTGTCCCAGATCTTATGTTTTATTTGTCAATGGGATATTTTGAAGAGATTTTTTTTTTTAAATCATACTCAACTAGTTCTTTATTGTTATTGTTTTTGTCACTAGCTCATGTACTTGCCTAAAATAGTGCAGCCAAAGTTCCTAACATTAAAGTTGCAGTTCTTATGTACTAGCTCTATTCCAAGGTCATTCATGAGTGTCTATAACATGAAGGTCAAACAAGTCTAGTAGACTACATATGGCTATTCTGAACATCAAATATATGGAATCAAGAGTCTCATTGAGTTCACTAGAACTAGAATATATTGATATAGTGGTAGTATTGTAAACATGGTAAAAATAAACTGATTATATTCACTATCAGTTATATACATACATTCAAAGGGAATACCAATGTTTGGTTACACTATATTCAATTGTATTCAAAAAATGATGTAAAAAGCTACAAGAACTAATAAAATAATTTTGAGGTAGTTGTTCCAGGAAAGTTGAGGGTATGAATGAAATGTTCAAATATCTCCCTCTACTCTGAAACTCAATGTCCAGTGTATCCATACTTTATCATAGGACAACTGTCAAGTTTTTCATTCAATAGATAACAAGCAGCACTTAAGACATTGGAAAGAGGTGCTCAATAGTAGAATCTATTTAGTAATACTACAACATCACTAGATGCTGGAGGAGTTAGGGTTGTTTAATTACTTGAAAGACTTGCAACTACTTAGATGTGACATAGCAACTTCAAGCTGACAGTCAACTGTTCCAAGTCCTATACAAATGTTCTGAACAAATTTTGTTCAAAATGCCAAATGTAAAAACTCACCCACCCCCCTTTATTTAAATTAAATTTAAAAAATACACAAAAACTAATAAGCAACAGTACATTGATTTAAAAAAACAAAAAGCGCTCTGGTCCACTCCTCACTCTGTCTTTGATTAGGTACTTCCACAAACAAACATGTCAACCTAAGCAGATGTCAGTGACCATACAGTTCAGAAATTAATGAATAAAGTTGTAAAAATCAGAAATAAAAAATAAACACAAGGTCAACAATTGTTAAAATGACAAGGCTAAAAATTCAAGATTTTTGTATCACCAGAATCCAATCTGTGTAACCATGACATACAAACCAAGGATCACAATAGCAATAACAAGATCAAAACAATTAGAAATCATACAAGATCATTAATGTATAGCATAATTCACATGTATCAAAACAAAAGTTTGTTAACAAACAATATATTTGCCTGACTATAATGGCATGGTCCTTTAAAAAAAATGATGGTCTCATTAAGAAACATGTTCAAATGACATACCCTATACATAGACTGGCTTTGTTAATATACAAACTTTCTTTATGTCAGGAAAGTTCTCTTTAAAAAAACAACTTGGCCTTAACTTTTTTGACTGAATCTATTAACACCAGGACTTCACTAGTCAAAACTAAATGTTGAATAATGCCAGTTTAGCAGAGAATTGAACAAATAATTTAACAAAAGACTAGTAAACTCAATTTATTACATTATTCATTGTGCTTCTTAAATGCTATACCTCTCCTATTAAGAAGTTACTTTTGGATAGTACACATATATTTGGGCTTCACATTTGTTTCAAGAGATTCTAGACATATACAGCACAATTCAATGCCGCTGCTAGTGTATTTTGTGCTAGGCATTTGTAAACAACAGACCTAATGAGCATTCTTTACATTTGAAGAAATGAATATCAATAAAATTTGATGTTGTAAAACATGACATTAGATAAAGTCACGAAAGTATGGGTGGAGAGCCTTAAATGAGTTGAGATTCAAAAATGATGTTCATAGGGAATGCTACTGAAGCTTGCATCATAAGGCTTTGTGCTTTGGTTCCTTGCAGTATCATCTGTTAGTTTGAAGCTAATAGCATTCAATTTCTAAAATCCAATTGAGAAAATTATTCAATGTTACATCTTGGATTTTTTTTTTTTAAAATCATGATTAAAAAAAATATTTATTAAATGAACTGTATCAAATTCTAAATAAATACATTTTAAAAAGACTTATCAAGGAATTTCCTTTTTTTCCACTTAAATTTGCCTAGTTTGCTAAATTGTTACTATATTATAAGCCATTTGTTTAGCAAGATTTAAAAAAAATAATAACTTTTAACATGTAATCAGTATAGACCTTTAAGTCTAAAGACTTTATGTAAGATAAACTTTGAATTTGCAATGTCAGAATTTAAAGTAATGTTACATATCAAAATTTTTTTACAAATTGAGCTCTGCAGTTTTAATTGCAATGCTAATTCTTAAAAATGTTTTCACAACAATATGAGTTAAATTAAACAAGTTTAACAGTGCAATCATTACATACATCACACAAAAGAACAATAATTTACTGCACATCTGTAAACAACATCAATTACAGAAACACATTAACTTGTTTGATTACAACATGATTCTATATAAACTTTTCCAATGTCTTGCCTCATATCACCAGTAGTGATGTTACACTTTCAGGCCACTTCCATAGTCTCATTCTGGTCTTTAATAAGATTCTCTTTTTGTCTGGTCTGTTCATCAGGCACTGCTAAAAACATATTGATTATGAATAATTTGTACTTGTATGACATGTAGATATATATATATATATATATATATATATATATATATATATATATATATATATATATATATATATAAAATTACCAACAATTAGCAAATTTAATATACAGACTTATAAATATTTTAGAGTAAATTTATTTTACATCATTGTCATTAAATGAAATTTAGAGATACCATTCATATCTTATATACAGCTTTGAAAACTACGCAACAAATTACAGGATAGGAATGAAAAGTATTAAACAGATTTTAGTTTATCCACCTTTCAAAAACATATTATAAAGCTTTTCATGGTATGTGTCAAACAAAATCCTTTCTTTTTTAGTCTTACACAATATTCATTTTTGAACTCTGCAATCATCACAGTAGACCCACAGGGGCCAACTATGAGTTTATGTGATAACATAAACTTTCATTGTGATATTGTTGTTTTTTCATTCTTTTTAATTAAAAGGAACTTTCTTTTTAATTAAAGGCAAAAAAAATTTAAGTGTCTTTTTTAATTGATTATTGTAATTAATAAAGGTTAAAAAAAAAGGCATTCATAAAATGTGAAAGAAAATTTTTAAAAAATCTAAGCAAATTAGAGCAGAATGAAACATTCTAATAAAAGAACTGTACAAAAACAAATCCTATTAAGTATGATGACAAATCAATTCCCTTGAGGAGTGTAAGATCTTATCACTTCACATCCAGCAATTGTTGTATAAAATTGAAACGGAGCAATGAAATCAACAGGGAAATGAAGTACTTTTAAGTCTATAGAACTATACAGAAATGAAGCACACCTTAATCAACTGCAAAATAACAGCTTCATAAATTAGCTTATCAATTAGTTTTCAAATCTCAAAACTCCAATATTGATTTAAATATAATTAGCTAAAAAAAAAACAAAAAACGAATGCCAGAAAACATTTTAGTTAGTCTCCCAACAAACGAGAGCTTGCACATTGGAAATGATTGTGAACATTTCAATGTCTTAGTAATTGTAGTAAAATCAAGATTTTCTTACCTGTAGCCGCTTTGTTTGTTGAAGTAGGGGGTTGATGGCTGCCAGTGAATACAGTTTTGTTTAGAATAAAGTATCCAATTAGAAGTAAGACTGAGGAAATACAGTAGGCCCGCCAGGTCCACGTGGCCCCAATACTGTCAAACATGAACCCAGTTATCAGACTTCCAATTCCTTTTCCTAATTTGAAAAATACAGCAAATACATTTTTTAGTTTAAAAAGAGCTGTCTTTACTTATTATTTTTCAAAATATATAATATTCATACACAAATTCACATCTAACCGCAAACAGAAAATAATTATGAATTGACCAATAAAAGATCATTATTATTTATGAGCTGGAAAGTCCTCATGAAGGTTGCCAAAGACACAGAAGACAAGAAAGGAAACAACGACTTTGTCTGCACCAGATATAGCAAAGTAAACAGGCCGCAACTGGGTTTGTATCATCGTTTGAAAATATGCCACTCATTCTTTGGAACTGAAGCAATGAACAGTCATTCTTGTTTGTATGTTTGCTGTATTTGTATGATGCACAAGGGACTTGAAACTGCATGATGCATTAAGCATAGCATGTACTATATAGTTAATAAAACCAAAACCAGCTTTTAGGATCCAACTGATTGTGTCCAATATTTAGTTTATATTCATATTTATGAAGAAAACTAAAATATCACTAGGCATTGTAGAAGATTTTCATTTATTTAGGAGAGTTCTCACATTGATTCTGAACTTTCTGGAGCAAATGCTTCAAGTTTAATATCTCAACCATAATTCTGCATGAATTGCTAGTAATATTTTATTTGAGCAGCTCATGCAGATGACTTGTCTAATGTAATGCCAAGAATTCTCTGTATGACAAGGATGAGGGAGAGACCTACACTCATGGGTTATACAGAATCTCAAGCATATATTTTATTACTGCCTGTTTGGTTACATAACTAAATTTCCATGTAACATAAGAAAAAGATTGGACTCACCAAAACCAAAATGAACCCCTCCTAGTAGACCTTGAATGGTAGCAGACATGCCAGGAGGTGCTATGATGCTGGCATAGGATGAGGCTGCAGCATACATAAGACCAAAGCAAATACCATAGAGTGGCTCGGTGATCAGAACATACCAAGGGTTGCTAATCAGTGAGATCACCAAAAACCGAAGGGCATAGCAGAATAGTGTCAAGTAAAGACAGTTCACTAAACCCAGCTTCTTGATAATAAACCCAGCAGTAAACAGCATAATTAACTGGAAAATATTTTAAAGTTATTTTAATAAACAATAAAACATAAAAAATACTCTAAAAAAACAACAAAGTTTATATTAAGTTTAATTATATCAATTAATTGGCTCAGTCATGAAATTATATGTATTATTGACCTAGACATAATAAATCTGTGCAATTAGAAATAGTTTTACCAATATGTTTAAGTTTTAAGCTTTCTCAATGTGCTATAATCCTATCACTTGTCTGGACCAGTCTTGAAAAGGGGAGGGAAGAAGGGGGTATCTTGGTGAATGTTTACACTAGTTTTAAAGAATTTCACATGACTAATTAGTCCTAGGGACACATAGCTTCTGAACTTAGGGTCCAAGGTTTAAATCCTGGTGAAGACTCTGGGAGTTTTAGTGCACCTCTGAGTCCAGCCAGCTCCTGACATTAGCTGGGCAAAAGTAAAGGTAGTTGGTCGTTGTGCTGGCCACATGACACCCTCGTCAACCATGGGCCACAGAAATAGATGACCTTTACATCATCTGCCCAATAGACCTCATGGTCTGAAAGGGGAAATTTACTTTACTTTTTAATTAGTCCAATTTTTGTCTGTATTTAACAGATTACTATTAATTTGAAGTGCATTCAATTGGACACATTTATTAAATAGTACTAGTTCAGTTGATTTTGTGGTACCTATAGGTTTAGACTCTAAGAGAAACAAAGAAGTTCAGATATCCTGGCATATAACCAAGCTTTGCATTTTTAGAAATAATAATAGCGATAATAGTAATCTTTATTATCATTGAGGATATTTGTCTTGCGGTTGTGAATTACATACTATATAGTAACATAATACATTATAAAGGCAAACAAATAATTGATAGCACACAAAATATATGTTCATACCAGAGTTTAACTTTTACTAATTTAAATGTAAAGTTAACATCAAAAAGATTTTAGTCAATAATATAATTTCCAAGGGAACATGAGAGTTTTTTTTGTTTTGTTTTGTGTGTAATGGTGATGGTAACATGTTAGTCTGGCCCTATCTCTATTGGATTGCATCATACATCTTTTAGAAAACCTTTTAGGCTAAACTGTCAAGACAAATAAAGTGTCTTATCTTTAAAGTGTAATAAACAAATAAAGTGTCTTACATCTGAAGTGCATTGGACAAATAAAATGTCTTACATCTGGAGTGCATTGGACAAATAAAATGTCTTACCTCTGAAGTGCACTGGACAAATAAAATGTCTTACCTCTGAAGTGCACTGGACAATGAAAATGTCTTACCTCTGAAGTGCACTGGACAAAGAGCTCCACAGCAAGCACCAGAGAGTCAGCTCCAATCCCAAAGAGATACACAAAGAGAAATGCTTCCAATGCCCCAGTCAAGATGCCAAAGTACATGACAACAAACAAAAATGTGGAGACCTTAGCGTAAGACAGAAGCTGGAAAACATTATGTACAAACTGGCCACACCTGAAAGAAAAGATTATAGTGGTAAGTATGGTAGAATGAGTAGTATTGAGTAACTATCCCTCTTAAGTCTGTTGAAATTAAAATGTTAGGCTCTAAAAAGGCAAACCACCTTTACTCTATTACTAAATATTTTCAACTGACTGTTGAACTGTTGAAAGTCTATTTGTGCACAATGATAGACATAGAAAGAGAGACAAAGAGAGAGAGAATAATCATCATCATAATCATAATAACCTTTATTAAATATGCATGAGGCTATTTGTCATACCAATAGTGCATTACACATAACAAAACATACCAACTCTAGCTAAGAAATATAGGCTAACACTAGTGTCCTTCAAACCTTACATGTGAAGTGTTTACATCAGATAGTTGGATTGTATTAAATAATAGGATTGCCATAGGAACAAAAGAGTTTTTCATGCTTACTGCTCTACTCTATAGTACTATTAAATACATTTTCATGACTAAAAATAGATTGAAATAAAGTTATAAAATTAAGAATACTTACTTAATATCTGATGATATGGGCAAGAAGAATGCTATAAAAGTTGACACTATGCACAGTGGCAAAAAAATGTAAAAGAAAACAGCAAAATCTTCTATTTGACCTTGTTTTATCAGCATAATGGTCACTGATGACACAGCAAAACCAAAAGTGCCCCAAGCACGCTGCATTCCCCAGTGATTTGGCTTTTCCCCTAAAGCCTCATATGCAGATGCATCAAGAATAGGGAAAATAGGTGCAAATGCGATGTTAGCCAGCAGGAATAGGAAGAAGAAAAAATAAAAGGTGGAGTCAAACAAGACTATCTCAGTTTCACATTGGTTGAACTTGGGGCAGGAAACAATGCAGTCGAGATCTGTCTCACTCTCACACAATATCTGAAATGCTTGGTGTGTAACCTTGTTTTCAAATTCTATGTTTTTCACATCATAACTCAAGCACTTGTCATCACTGGCCGATGTGTTTCTATGAATGAGTGTTGGCAAGCTGGGAATGGTGAAGTTTAAATGCTTCCCATGGTTCAATGTGCCGTTGCAGTTGTTGGGCTCATATGAGCCTGAGTTATCAGTGAAGCAGGCTCTAAACTCATGGACTGTTTCTTTAGCTGCAATCAAGCAGGAAAAGTTGCAAGTCACTGATTGGTTCAGGCTGTCAATTTTGAATAAGGTGACAAATGATTGCAAAGAGAGTCTACCCTGACAACTGGGTTGCATTGCATCTCTATAGCAGTCAGAAACATAGGAATCTTCAGTATTACATTTGAAAGCAGTCAAGACCTGAACATGAATAGACCTTGACCTTCCAGGAACAAGGATCAGCAGAAAGTAAAATACACCTGTACAAGAAACAAAAATCTTTTAGATAAAACCATGAAGACGATGTGTTAGGAAAAGGGAAGGTATGCTAGCATTGTAAAACATTATTTTTATCTCTAAGTATTTAACTCCTAATTACTAATTATGTCAGTGAAACATGAATATTAACTATTGAATCTATTTGATCAAAAAAGCTTCAGAAGAGTTAAGGAGTAAAAACAAACTGCAAATATGTAACTAGCAGTAAATAACTGGTCTTGAAAATCTGTCTAAAAATATATTGTAGTGTGGCCCCCAAAATGATAAATTAAAGATGAAAATGCAACAGGATAACCCATGATCCTTTAGAGGGCAACATACAAGAAAGACTTTAACAGGACCAATACTGAAAGGGTGAACTTAGGAACACTAAATCTATCAGATGATCTGTCATTGAGTAAATTTAACTATAGAATTTGAGTTAACTTTTTTTTAAAAATTATACAATTTTATAAAGGTACATGCAAAAAAATATTTTGTTAATCAGTGAAGAAAAAATATATAGTGTTGAGATACCATGTGCATGATTATACATTTATTTGTGTATTATCAAATGATGCTTTATTACATATCAATTTGTTTTTGTTTTTTTTATTATATAAGATCAAATGTTGACCTACCACAGAAGATATATGTATATATATAATAAATGTTATAAGCTTTAAGAAAATTACCATTAGTTTTGCTACCTTACCTGTAAGAACAGTGACTATCATCAAAGTCAATTTGTGTTTCTTAAACTTATCAGCTACTGCACCAATCAATGGTCTGATGAAAAAGCCAACAAATGGCATGACCCCATAAATTATTCCAATTTCTTTAGAAGACAGTTTAAGGTGCATCATATACAAGGCTACAAATGGCAAAAGAACTCCAACAGCTGTTTAAAAGAAAGAAAAAAAAACATTAGGCCACTATAACGCAAAAGAAAAATGTTCCTAATTGGTGAAGATAGGCATGAAGTATAGCCACAAAATATACAGCATTTGTAGCCTGTCAGGGCTACTGCTAAGCAGCAAAAATCACACACAAATACATATTTCAACTGAAATAATAATCTTAAGTGAAATTCATTTAAACATTACTACATTTTTAAATATCAATAATTGTAATATCTTGTTACCTGCCATGAAAACTAAATAAAACAATTTAATAGGTAACAATTTCAAATTGATGGTGTAGATGGAGTTATTGACTACTCTTCTAGCTGGTGATGGTGCTGGAGTCCTCTGAGGATGGTATTCCTCTGCCAACTGTCCATTTTCAGCCATATTTAGAGCTATTCGCTCAAAATTTGTACCTTTTGAGTATGGATAAAAAAATCATGATTAATTAATAAATTGTACTGACTGTATAACTATACACTTTCTGTTTAGATTTAATGTTTATATTGAACTAATAACATTTTATAAAGTGAATAGAATACTTCATTATTCATTGAAAAATAAAGTACATGTAGAACTTAGCTTGTTTCAAACATGTCTAAATAATGAAAGTACAACTGTAACAATTTTATTTAACATTAAAAGTAAAAACAAGATTAAATATACAAGGAAGAGTCAAATGTTAATGTAGCACAGCTATTGCAATGGCCAGGCAACTAGTGGCAGGGAGACTGTGACACGACTAACAAAGCAGGGGGTGGGATTAAGGTCAAGAAAATAATTTGAATGTTCATCTGGCACCATACAAGCTTTTTACTTTCTTCTACTCTGTGGGATTAGGCTTAGCCAACTGGTGGTTAACATTTTACAAGTCAATCTCATTGGGAGAAAGATTTAGACAAATCTTTTTTTTTTAACTGACTATTATAATTCAAGCATGCACTCTATAGAATACACAGAAGGAAGAGATGTCAACAGAGTGAACACAAAGCTAATTACACAAAAACAACAATAATAATAATAATAATAATCGCAACGATGCCATTACCAGTAGCATATTCCATTATCCTAATAGCAGCTTTAAGCAGCATTTTAAATACAAAGAAAGAGTATAGTATTAGTAAAACTAAATTAGTACCTACAAGTAGCCAATTACATGAAGATGATTTTTTGGGGTTTAAAATTGACATTCATGTCAATTACACTGTTAAAGCAAGAGAACAAAATAGCATTAGTTGTAAAGGATGACAAGACTGTAAATAGACTACAAATGCATAAATATAAGGAGTTCCATTACATTGTTAGCTACTAGGACTGCTTAATAACACTTCAAGAGGTTCAGATTTGGAACTGACATGTTTACTATATAGGGCCTCGGGGGGTGGGTGAATGAGAGAGAGTTAAAAAGAAATGTTACCACAAAACCAGACTATCTATATTAGGTGAAGAGAAACATTTTAGTTTTTTTGTGAATCTCAATATTGCGGCCTTGAACATTTTGAGTTGGAAAATTTACACTACTATTAGATTCAATAATATTTTTTTTTTAGAGATTGATATTTCATGCATGTGTTAATTTATGTAATGGTATTTTTACAAAGCTTATATCTCCTCACTTTGTTAGGGGGTTAAATTATTACATTAAGTTACATATCTCCTTTTGAAATGCTGGAGTTATTTCTAAATGAATGTATGTAAATTAAAGGATTATTAAATGTAGTTTAGTCTAACAAGGTATATTTCACTTGGTGTTTGAAAGGTATTAAGAGGTTAACACAAAATACATGAGCTAGTAATATTAATGAGATTGACTGACTGTTACAGATTAGAAAAGATGTGTTTATTTACAAAACAGATCAATTGTAACATTTTTCTCTTTGATTAGCACCAAAATTTCTGCTATCAAATCATCCTATACACAATTGTAATAATAATAATAATCTTTATTATCCATGGGGAAATTTTGTCTCACGATTTGTGCATTAAAAAATGCATTAAACTATAGAAATAAAATATAAATTCACACTAGTTTCACTCAAACATTACATGTGAAATGTTGACGTCAGATTGGTCAAATCTGTTCAATGATTTGATTGCTAGAGGAACAAAGGTGTTTTTAAAAGGGTGTTGTTTTTTTTCCATCTTTTTTAGCCAAAATGTTTCTCTCAAACAGTTGTCTAAAGAAAGTTTGTTTGCTACCATTGAAAATTTAAAAGAACTCTAACATTCTTCATTGTGAGATATTTAGATGCTAATAAAACTTGATTGAACTTTGATCAAACTGAAGCTACTATTGGACTTGTTAGGTAATAAGTTCAATTTTTGTTCAACTGGTATATTTCAGCTTGAGTAAGCATCTATGTTAATACTAAAGAAAATATAAATAAGAAGAGCTCACAACAAACAAGATATCATTGTAACAACTATTTTCATCTTAATCCCTAACCTATTGTTTTATTTCAAAGAAGTTTTGTGTTAAGTGACAAACTTCCCAATACTACCTAACTGACAGGCTATGTATTTTAGCACACTAAATCGAGACTAAATGAATGGAAAGAAAGGAAGTGAAAGTGTGATGATTAATGGTTGTGGATATTCCCATTGTTTTGGGATCTATTTTATTAAACTTGTTTTGTCATTGTTCCCTTGGCATTGAGTATACTCCTTTAAAGGTTATAACACTATAAAGCACCATGTAGGCTGTACCTATGTTCCATATAGAAATCAACACTGCTTGAACTATCTAGATGAAACTTTGCATGATTATTTCTTAGACCATTGCAGAGGTTGTGGGACAATTAAAGCCCCCACAACCATCTGCGAGGTTCTAAATTTTTAAAAAATATATAACTTCAGTTGTAATGGCTCTAATGTTAACTTTTAGAATAAATACTGGCAACACAGCGTATTTCTGCTAACAGATATCTATATGTTTAATGCAACATTTAAAGAGTTATTAGTAAAGAGATAGTTTCTTGCTCACAATACGACATGCTAGATAATTTTTTTGAAAAGCAAAGAATGAAAGACTTCCAGTTAGTGTGTTAAAAAAAAATTCTGAATAACAAACATCATGCCCACAAGGTAGAGTTATTACAGGAAATAAGAATTAAATCTTAATATTTATATAATAAATCAAATAATTGTCTTTGAATTCATTTTAGAAAAAATGATAAGTTCAATTAAAATCACTACTTAAACAATTCACTTTACTTGCCATAGTTTAACTTAGAAGAAATAGACCAAAGAAATATTTCTACACTGATTGCTTTTTTTTTTTTGTTACTTTTTATTTTTTTGGACACTATATTCTTGGTTTAATGATGAACAAGACATTTTCCCAATGTGAGACATATACAAGGAATTACTTACTTATGGAGACAAGTGAGGTGTTTTATGCACTGAATGTGAACTTGTGTTCACTAGCTGAAAATAAATGATTACCATCATCACTATCACACATCATCAGTATTGTCCTTCAATTTATAATAAACATATTGACTATAAGCACAGTCAGTCAAATATTAAGATGAGCCGACCCGCAGTGTAGCATACATCACTATTTAGTGACGGGTGAGCACTTCCTGAAAGACACAGTAGTCAAAATGGGGTAAGTTTGAGTTTTTGGCACATCAACACAACTTAGGCCATGTCGTGCCCGTAATCCTTCAAGGGTTACTCTCCCTTCATATCACAAAAGCTAAATTTTATACAGTTAGGTCATTAAAAGCAAGGTTTATTCAAAGTTAAGATAATAAAATTTATAAATTTAATAAAAATCTGTTGTAAAAATATTGTATGTTCACAATTTCTTTGCCCTATCACAAATCAAATCTTCGCAGACAACCCCACCTAACGGACAAAGTCTAGTACCTTCCTATCGTCGACATTATCAAACATCGTTTTTAAGCTGTGTGCTCCAAAATATGTCCCCCTAATATCCTGGTATATGAGAATATGTTCCACGGTGAGACAAGAGTCACAGTACTCAAAAAGTGGGGGCTCCTCTTTCTTCAGCACAAAGGAGTGCATGATGTAGGTGTGGCCAATTCTAAGTCTGGACATGGTCGTGCTTCCATGCCGTGTCAGACCCTTAGATGTGGGCCGCCACCTGACATCCACCACAATCTGTCTGAGTTTGTTGTGGGTCTCAGCCTCCCACCGATCCTGCCACTCTCGATAGGTGGCAGAGGCAATAATCTCTCTGGGGTAGGTTTGGGCAAACAACTGTGTGCGCATGCCTGGAGTGCAAGGAAGGCCTGGGTGGTTAGAGGGTTAGAGATTTGGCGTGTGTGCATGATGTCCCGCATGGTTGGGCGATGCAGAGAATTATATATATATATACATGTTGTCCCCCTCTTTTTTTTCTGAGCCGCACTCTCTGTCTCCAGGAATGTTACGTGACGTAACTCTAGTCCGACTTGCAGAAATAAAAGAGTTATTTTTCCATGACTTTCTCATCGAGGGTTAGAGAGTTGGTGTGCGTGCGTCTTGTCCTGCATGGATGGGCGACATAGAGAATTATATATCAGATTATTTTGTTTAAATTCTTTTTATTAAGTTTGTTAGCCTTTAGAAGGTCTGCAGGTTGAATCCTTTGAAAACTGGAAATTTATGTCAATTTTATTACGTCTTTTATTCTTACAGATCTAAGGGGTATGTGTGACACTTATTGGGTACTTATCCCATAAGTAATAACATTTAGTTGATTACTTGAAGACACCTTTTAACCCTCATTTTCTGAGAAACAGAAATTCTTAGACATTGTTGCAAAATTGGATTTGCATGTAATGCTGCAGTTGCTAGCTGATAAAGAGAAGAGACAACTCAGCTGTGAGAGGCTTACTAGCACATGTATACAACCTGTCCATGTGGTTTCAAATCTTGTATTATTTTCTTCCCAAATATTTTCATTGGTAGATGTTTTATTCTGTTTTCCTGCATGCATCTCTATAGGTTTATGTTGGATACCTTTAAGATTTGGTTTCTTTAGCAAGCTGTACATGAAATATAGATTAGCATTTGACTGACATTGTCCATTTGACAAGGCTACAGAGGCTTTTTCTACTCAGACACTTCATAGATTGTTGGTAATAGCTGAAAACCCTCAGCAAGATGTTGATTTCAGACAGTTTTTCCCAGTTGTGTCCTTTTCTCATTTCTGAAGGGAACTATTGAGAGTATCTTTATAGATCTTGTGTTGGCCTTCTTGAGAATTCTTTCCATAGCAAGCTCCCATAAAATTTTGTTAAGAAGTCAACTTTTAGTGCTTACATGACCAGCCTATCATAGTAGGGATCTTTTTATGTGATTACCCTCCATTTGTACAAATACAAATTAGGATTTCAATCTGCTATATGTGTAGAAATACAAAAAAAATAGCTTTAAATTTTTCTTAAAATAGATGGTAAGAATTGAGCTGTTTGATGTGGTGGGAATATAAAACTCAGAAGTCTAGAAAGCATATCCTTGCCCCTATTTGTTATTGAAGGCAAAATTAGGTTTGATTTTTATATTCCTGAAAAAAAAAAGATACTTTCTTGTTCTAATAAAATAAAAAATCCCCATAACTGTTTCTACTTAGTTTCTGTGCCAGATTTTTATTAAATATATATATATATATATATATATACAACTTACATACACGGAGAGAGAATGCTACATATATAACAAAAAATTAAATTTTATAATCATAGAATATAGTGTGTATAGATCTAGCATCTCTATATAGTCAATATATTCTAGTGAATAAAATACAAATAGTTTCTCTACTAGAGATCTAGAGATCCATATCAGATATTTTATACATCTAGATTAATCTAGAATCTAGATGCAAGAATAGTCTCTACTCTCTAGAATCCAGATCAGACACAACGTAATCTTATACATTGTAGATATGTTACTTCAAAAAAGAAAATAATTGTAACTGTTTTAATTTAGCAATATGTGGGCCCAGAAAAAGGGTCATATATTCTAGAATCTAGATTCTAGGTCTAACTAGAATAATAGTTTTATTTTTATGTATTGCAGTCTTTTATTTAAGTCATTAGATCTAGATCTATTTTAATATTAATAATATTTATAAATTATATATTATACATTATGTTTCATGGCAAAGGTCCCCTATAATATTTCTGTTGTATTTAAATTAGATTTGTATCATAAATACTGATCATGATGATACTATGTCATCTATATCTAGACTAAATTCTAAATAATATTTGAATTTGAATAACAAATGACAAATGTGTATCTAAAAACTAACTCTTTCAAATTCTTTGGACTTAGATCTAGTCTTAGAATCTAGGTAGACAATCTTGTAACTTGTGTTAAATTTATCTAAATCATAAATCTAGATCTAGATCTATGTCTATATGATATATATATCAATTATCATGTTCAGTTTCTGAGACTGTGATGTGACTACTGTGAGTCCGAGTATTTAATTATTAATTTGTAACCAAATTTGTTTTTTGAACTTTGATTGATACTTTTAAGTTTATTCAATTTATTCATTGATATTGAATCATATTGGGATTGGGTTTTCAATTTTTGTTTTTCTATCTTTAAGATTATGATTATCTTTAATTTAATATTAATCTTATACTTATTAAGTTATTATTATAATCTTACTATCAGTAACTATCTAGACTCTAGTCTCTAGATAACCTAGATCTACAAGGCCAAGATGATAAATAAAATGTGTAAATAAGCATTTGAAAAGCAGAACGACGCAAAAAGCAATTAATCTAGATCAACAAAATAAAATGAAAAATAGATGTAATATATCTAGGATTCTTTCTAGATCAACAAATGTGTACCATCATCCTCCATGTTTGTTATAGATTCTATTTAGAATCTAGATCTAGATCTAGTGCTCTAAGCGTAGTCTCCCTTCTTCTTTGTCTAACTACTAAAAAAATGGATTTCTAGGCGCCACAAAATAATTTTTATAAATAAACAAACAAAAAAGATATATTAATTCTATTATTTTGTTTCATCTGAGAAACTAATATTTATTTAGATCTAAAGACAATGTCGTCTAGTCCGAAATCTAATTGTAAAGCTTCTATGAATCATCTAATTCTCATGATTAGCCAATTTTTACCTCTGAGCGGAACGATGTCATTCACACAACAGTTTCTCCCCCAAGGGAACTTCAAACCGATACAGGTTGCTATTAGCTGCGTCGTAGGCTCTGACAGGCCTGGGTATACTATTCTGCCTCAGCGTGGCACCTCCTGAGGAAACGATCACTTGAAGAAGTGATTAGACTAAATAAATAGCAAAGCAAAAAACTCCAGTGGGAGTGTCTAAGGGAATGCGAGGGCTTTCCCATTGCACAGTGCGGAGTTGAAAGAGAGCTTCCCCGTCCCTGCGTCGATAATTCATGCGCCGTTCCTCAAGGGACCGTTTTCTAATGGTGAGTCCTGCACGATTAGCTTGGTAATACATGGGAAAATGACGGGGTTTCTCAATGTGCTTGGTCTTCGGCCATGTATTCTAGTCCATGTGCCCGAAGTTCCAGATATATCGGAAATAGCAATGTCTTGCATAGGCACTGACTTGGACCTCTTCCATACAGAACGATGTGTTTAAGCAGACTTACACGCCTAGATTTCGAAGAGCCTTAATCGGCTCAACTGTTTTGATAATCAGACGGCTCTGACAGGGTGTAAAACTGTGACACCGACTCCTGGCATGATTTTTTTTACTCAGAGTTGACTATCGAAGTTTTATCGAGGATTGAATTCAGCTTTCTTCTCCTGCGTGGGTAAAGTAAAGTGGGTAACCAGCCAATGGGTAAAGTAAAGTGGATAACCAGCCAATGGGTAAAGTAAAGTGGGTAACCAGCCAATGGGTAAAGTAAAGTGGGTAACCAGCCAATGATAACAAGCTTCACTTGCCGAAGCTTACTGATTTAGGCGCATGCAGTTATATGCCTTATAACTCTTCTGTTAGTTATTACAGTTCCACCGGACGCACTTCGCCCAGAAGTTGGACTAGTCAGAAACAATTTGAAACGAATATTCTATTGTATTGGATGCTTATTTTTTAAAATTATATATATTTCCACTAATTGTAGAAAACGTGACAATGTATAGGATGGCTTGAAAGCATTTAATTTCTCACATATTCTACAATAGATCTTCTTGCTAAAGTCAATGGCTCATCTCCTGGAGGAAGAGAAGAGAGCCTGGTCATTGGTTGGAACGTTGTCTCACACACAGCAGTGCATTCCCCCTTTTCCCAAAGCCTTTCCCTTGTTTGGGTTTAGTCAAAAGGCAACGCTGGTTTGGATTAAGAGTTATCCGCTTCTCCTAGGTGGGTAGTCAAACAAGATGAACGAGCCTTTCTTGTCCGAAGCTTTCTGGTTAAAGTACATAAAGGTAACGATTCTAAAGACGATCTTTTTTGTCAATTTTTATAAAATTATTATTAAACTCTTCAGGTATTACGCTAGACAACTTAATTCTTAACGAATCACCCTCCTACGTACCTTGGATTTGTCCTCCTTCAGAAACCAACAATGTAGGCCCTACGATTGTGACAAGGAAATCAAAGTTCATAATCGACAAAGACTACTTGGAACAAAATGGAATAAGCGCGAGGGCTGATGTGCTAGACATCGCTCTTCATGGTCGCGGCGGGCTCTCAAATGGACTATAGTGTACCAGAACAGTTGTTGTATGGGATTTTAATGCCCTATCCTGACATGTGGAGTTGCAAGGAAACTGACAGATCTGGCCATAGACTGCTCAAAATGTGTGCCTCTGTTTGCCAACAATCACCAAAGCCTTATTGATCTGAAGATAGAGAGACTGTTCTAACCTGACAGGCTTCATCACAATCTTTACACACAGTTTTGTAAAAAAAAAAAAAAAAAAAAAAGCTGCGGGGCTTATGAGAGATTGATATGGTGTTTTCCTGGCAGTCGCGAATGTTTCGAACAGACGGTCCATGCTCAAGAAGGTACAGTTTCGAAGCAGAAGTAGAAACAGTCAAACAAGCGTTAATTTTTTTTTAGATGGAAACATCAGTAAGGGAACCCTCGCCTGTAGCCCTGTAGTCGACGTGGTGAAATTAAAATACTTACTCTCAAAACACAAATTTAGGGGCCTTCTTAAGTGGGAGCCCGGAGGATTTTCAAATTTCCCCCCTCACTCCCACCCTAGCTACGCCACTGCTTCAACGGGCAACTAGCATGGTCTGGCAGATTGGAGAAGTACTTGGCGTGAGTGGTGCGCCTACCCATTGTACTTAATGCGAATGTTGTTATACAGAGAGAAAGCAAATGGTTGCAGTGAGAGAACCAATCTTAGAACAATGCCTGAAGAGCCACTCTCTCTAGCGCTAGTCTGTGAAAGAGAACAAATATTACGGTTTGATGGCTGGGACATGTCCGAACAGTGAACTAAATTGAAGAGCGCTTTGGGGACATCTGAGAAAACCTTCAGTGAAGTCTAGTAGGGCATCGGCACCATAGGCGCCATTATCCCCTTGGTGGTTAGAAAGGCTTTTATCCAACTACCAGGCCTGGACATGGGGTTCTTCACCCCTGTCCTGTCTGAGGGCTCTCAACGGTAGACGATCATATCGGTTGACTGGGCCAGACCGGGCCGTGCCGTGTACACAGCGCTCCGTCCCCGTTCCTGGGCCCCACTCGCTACAAGTGGCCGAGAACAGAGCTAACTGCGGGGAGCTTGTCTCATATTCCTATACTGTAACCGCCACTGTTCCGTGCTTGGACCGCCACTCCAGCCACGGGTCTCTGATGATGGCCCCCTTTGTGGAACGGCGTGGCGGACTTTTTGGACTGGTGTGCGGGCTACTTGTTCCATCCCTACCCCGAGTGAGATAAAAAAAAAAAAGCTCACCCAGGGTGTTCCGCAAGGGCCTGATTCGCTCGTACTTAGCCTATCTAGGTCCACCCCTAGACGTTTCCACCGGAGGCGCCACGCTGAGGCGACGGGTAGCTGGAATCCACCAGATAGTGTGGGTGTTCGATAGGTACCACAGCTTGAAGAACGGGCAGTCCATGCCCAGTTAAGAGTCGGCTACAGCCCTCTTCCTATAAAAAGAAAAGCTACAGTCACTAAATTACCGTAACATAAAAGTAGATAAAACGGATTTTGAGTTTAACCCCATATTTACTGAAGGATAGCTAGTCACCAAATTCCATAATCCTCTAGCCAAGGGAAGTTTAAACGTTAAAATCCAACTTCTAATTAAAAAAAAAATAAAGCTACAGCAACAGCATACCATGAGCGTAACCAAGAGAGGTTTAAGGTTAAAACTCCCAATAAATAAGTAGGTTCTAAAGGGAAACTAAAGTCAACACATTCCACGAGCGTAGCCAAAAGGGGTTTTGTGGTTAACCCCTCCCCAATAAAAAAAAAATTAAAAAAAAAAATAATAATAAAGCACTTTAATTAGAAACCCGTAGATATAATAATTACACTAATTCCTGGTATGTTGGAAGTTTATCCAAAATCAACTTCTGAAAATCCCACTGCATTAATGAGACATCAAGTTGAAGCACTGGCCATGGATAAAAGCCTTTCCTTGGTCAAAAGGTCCATAAAAGGGAACCGGAAGTTCTCGGACCTTAAGGACATCTGATTCCTGCTAATGACTATAAGGAATGTCTTGTATAGTGCGCTAATGTCATCTTATACATGCGAAATCAATTTTTTTTTGTAGTTTGTTGAGTTCATATAGATATAATGTGGTGCCGCTTAAAAAGCTAAATCCACAACCATGAGAGGTCGTTAAGTTGAGGCACATGCTCAATCTGTCATAAAAATCTCAGTTTCATGTCTCATTAAAAAATTTTTTTAGAACCTTTCCTCTTCTTAACCAGCGCACTGTGACAAGTCAAAAGCTTGCTGTCAGAGTCACTCAAACTTATCACAGCATTAATTATTATTAATTATTCATTGTATTTTAATTATTCCCCCGTCCTATCCCCAATTTTATCACCAGCCCCACCTTTTCCTCTTCAGCCTAGACTTGGTCCACCAACTTGGCGTCCTTTCATTTATCTGCCCTTGATCGGGGAAAGATAAAGACACAATCTCTTTTGTCTCACCCGCCGGATGTCTGACGGTCGCAGTTGACACCACCTTGGGTGGAATGCAAACCAATCTTTCTCCCCCCCCCTCTTCTCCCACGCCTCTCTTTGATCAAAGAGATTACTCGGGTCAACACGCCTCGTGACACTCCAAGGTGCGACTCTTGTCGGATTCACCCACGTGTATGATAATTCTTAGCCTGGGACATTTCCTGTTTCCGCCCATCTCTCCCAGGCCTTTAAAAGGTAAATTAATTCAGACCAGACCCGCTCATTTCTCTATCGCTGGCAATCGAGTCTGGACTATTACATTTATTCTTACTCTTAGAGGAATACCTGGTGGTAAGCCGAACTTAATCATAAGTTCCATCTTAATTACTCTGTGTATATTTCTCACTGGATACTATCATGTGTATTTTAGTATTTCATTTATATTTAATTAGTGCATTGTGTATTTCTCACTGTCGTAAGTAGAAAGCATAAACATGGCATATGTATTTATTTATGTATTGCATTAATCTATTAATATTACGTTGCTCAATTGATCGTTGATGCAACCATGTATATATTTGTACATCTTATTTGTGATGATTTTACTAGCGCACTAATACTGCGTTTAGAAAAGAGATATGAATTATCTCCTCTGTAGTCATTCTACTTTGACAAGGGTTGTGCCCCTTGAATGGACACTCTCCCCATTCAAGCGCGCTCCATTGTTCTCGGCCGACGGTCGTATGTAAACAAACCGTCAAGTCATGGTCGCTGACCACCGCCCATTCCCCCCCCCCCTTTGTTTTTTCTCTTCCAACTTGTGTTGTTTATTTGAGATTATTATGTCCCCTTATATGTGCATTTTTATATTATTACTTTCCCATTTTATGTACATTTTTATATTGCTACTATCTGCCGTCTATTTTCCAAATCCCACTTGTCATCATCTCCCCTTTGTGCTCTAAAGCAATTTTTACCTCAGTCGAGGGCATCGATAAGATGCATGAGAGACATGTCCTAACTTGTCTTTATTTATCCGCAGCCTCCCTCAGGTGTCTGCCTATTTACCTGCCTATTTATTTGGCATTGTCTGCCTAGTCAACTATTGCCTTCGTACTTAGTGCTATTCAGCACTGCACTACTGCCTACTTGTTATTGAGTATCATCTCCTGTCTACTGGGGTCTACTCACTGGCGGATCCAGGGGGGGGCGGTAGTGGCGACGATCGCCCCCCCCCAGTCGGCCGACCCCCCCCCCCCCCCCGGCCGAATTTTAGTATAGAATTCACACAATTTTTATACGAAATTATTACTTTTGTTTATAATATATACTAATTATTTATATTTCAGCCTATTTTTATCAATCCCGCCCCCCTCCATACACTTTCGAGTAGGGGGGGCGGTCCAATTTATTTGTAGAAATCACAGCTTGCTAACAGAATCAATTAAATATCTATATAATTAAAACTTGTTATTGATATTTTAACCGATCTGTATATTATGTCGTTCCCTGTTTGCCGAGGGGGGGGGGCGAATATTTCTACTGCTTTTCCCACCTTAACCCTTTGAGTGGGGGGGGCGGTCCTACTTTTATGGAGAAATCATAGTTTGTGAACAAAATTAGTTGAGTTAATATATACATTTTATATTATGTCGCTCCGTTCTGGTATCTTGGCCGATTCGGTGGATTTGAAGGGGGGGGGGAGGGCGATTGCATGTACTGCCCTCCCACTCTAGCCCTCTGAGTGGGGGGGGGGCGGTCCTATTTTTATGAAGAATCATAGTTTGTAAACAAAATTAGTTGAATATCTATATAATAAAAACTACGTATTGATATGTGGACCCATTGTATATTATATCGTACCACACTCTAATCTCAAATTTTATCCTCAGTAAATTTAAATGAAAAAGGGTTGTACCAGGGTTGTACCAGGTGGGAGGGGCGATACATGCAATCGCATTTCCCCCATCGGACAAACCAATACTTTTTCTTTTAGTATTATAGTTAAGAAATTGCAAAATTAAAAAAAAATCTGTCATTAATATAATTTATATATGCTATTAATTAAATTATAATATCGAGTCGCCCCACCCCTATTCTTTAATGCCAAATGCAATCTTTAGCAGAAATTATTAAAGAAGCGAGGATTAAACTTTTACTCTACCGCCCCTTCCATTTCCATACAGAGTTTATGTAATTTCACATGAATTTATCATAATTATTTTAAGAAAGACTTGGAAAAGTTAGAATTCAAACGAAATTTTTCAGTATAAGAGTCATGATTGAGATGAGTTCTAAACCCAAATAATGAATTTATAGTCGCCTTTTTCCAACCTTTACTCAATCTTATATTTTTGTAGTTGAATAAATTTGGGACTAGAACTCACAACTTATACTTATATTTTATTGAATATTATTCATCGAATAATTTTTTTCGGCGGCGATCCTCAAAGCCAAAATCTAAATATGTGGGGTATCTTATCTTTTTAAGGAACAAATCGGTTTTATCTGCAATATATTAAGGGCTATAAATTCATATTAGAATATTTTTCAAGTACAACATTATTCAAAAGTTCCTTTTTAATAGTATGAATAATGAGCTTTAGGTCAGGAGAATGCGTTTCTTCTAGGAATTATGCAAGAAAACGCTTTTGGCGTCGGGGCTTCGCCCGAACCCCACTGATGAATAATGAGCTGTACTTTTCAGGAGAATGCATTTCTGCATTCAAAAATGCAAGAAAACGGTTTTGGCGTCGGGGCTTCGCCCCGAACTCCATTGATGAATAATAAGCTGTAGATGTCAAGAGAATGCGTTTTTGCAATGAAGAATGCAAGAAAATGCTTTTGGCGTCGGGGCTTCGCCTCGAACTTCATTGATGAATAATGAGTTGCAGATGTCAGGAGAATGTGTTTCTGCAGTGAAGAATGCAAGAAAACGTTTTTGGCGTCGGGGCTTCGCCCGAACCCCACTGATGAATAATGATCTGTACTTGTCAGGAGAATGCGTTTCTGCATTCAAAAATGCAAGAAATGGCTTTTGGCGTCGGGGCTTCGCTCCGAACTATATTGATGAATAATAAGCTGTAGATGTCAGGAGAATGCGTTTCTGCAGTGAAGAATGCAAGAAAACGCTTTTGGCGAACGGAGCTTCGCTCCGAACTATATTGATGAATAATAAGCTGTAGATGTCAGGAGAATGCGTTCCTGCAGTGAAGAATGCAAGAAAACGCTTTTGGCGTCGGGGCTTCGCCCCGAACCCCACTAGGGGACCTTAAAACGCTGCCCCAGTTGTTATGTTTTTCGCTGAATGTTTAGAAATTCTGCTTTTTTTAATTCTCATATATATATAATATGTGTGTGTGTGTGTGTGCTGTACGCACGTTTATGCATAGGGTTAGGGTTTACTGGGCGTTAGGGTTAGGGTTTGGAAAAAAATCGCCCCCCCTCCAAAGTTCTGGATCCTGCCTATTTGCTGTTGAGTATCTTCTACTGTCTGCGTAGATCTACTCAACTCTACTACTTGGCGCTATCGGCTCTACTTGCTCGCCTATTCGACAGCCCACCTGTCAACTTATTAGGTGCTACGTCCCTATAGACCCAGATCTGTGCGAGACGTCATAGCTATGCCAACCCTCTGCAGCTCACTGGACTTACCCTGTTAACTACGCTGCCTACAGCAGATCAGCTCTGCCCGCAGTACCCTTGTGCCCACGGTAGTCGGCCACCCGCCCTACTGTGCCCACTACCGATATCAGAACTTTGGATTGAGACTCCATGAGAACTGTATCACCGGCGTCCCTCTACCCGCTAGAGCGCCACCTCCAGCTGCAGAACCTCAAGCCAGGATCACAGCCAGCTGCGACATCAACAGGACAACCAGCTAAGTTCAGAAGACAAAGTGACATACTCTCTTATTAAGTGCACGAGTGATGATTAAATATATTATTGATTAGAGATAGATGCAAACCCTCCCCCTTTTTATTCTTATCTGTAAATATTTATGTAAATAAATATTCTTCCTTTTTAACTTTGTATCTTTCTTTCATTGTTTGTCTCGTTGCGTGCCTGCTCCCGATTTATATGCTGACGGATTGGTGTGTGATAATTTCAAAAACAATAATCCCCTAGACATTAAACGCGCCACACAAGTCACTTTCTCCAAATTCACATAGTTCTGATTCCACACCTTGCCATAGAGGTTACGTTGACTACATTTGATCTAATAACTTATGCTGCCAGTTTGCTATGACATCCTGGATGATCCAGTCATACTTCTGGTGGTATCCGTATATATAGACACTTCTACTAATGTCTCACAAGACGAGAAACATCCTCCATATGTCTAAAACTTCTATGAACGTTTTTTGCAGTGGTGGTTCCATGCACGTTCCTCCTAGCAGCTATCTCTTCTGCGATTTTAAAATTGCTTTTCGTACAGCGAATAAATAGCAAAAGTCGAGAGGTTTCAGATATTTCGGAGGTAGTAGTAAACATTTCGAACTCTGCTGTTCTATCTCCTACTTTTAAATTGAGATTTCTAATTGTCATGCGAAAAAGGGTGGCGGCTTCAACTGCTTTTTTAATTTCATGACACATTTCTTCCATCACTGATGGTAACCCCTTTTTACGCATTCACCATCGAGAAATGGCTTCATGTCACTACATATAAAGTGTCGTTACCCCCGACTCATTTTCTTGTCCATTCTTGGCAAATATTCTTGTCAATCCTCTAATCTCTAGACGTTACTTAGCAATCTTTTCTTCGTGTCTCAAATTAAAAATGCCGCCATATTTGTTTATGTTTTAAATTTCATAGTGCTATTTAACGTTACGTTCTAAAGAAACAGCCACAAATAGCTCTATACAAATCATACCTATTGGATTATTTCATGCTCCACAAAAAAAGTAAAGATCTGTCCACTTTCCTGGTAGTCTCTACATTCAGAGTCTTCTTTTCGTTTCTTCGAATCTCCCATTTCATTATTAAATTTTCACTACCTTTACTTTCTTAACTGTGAATAGAACTTGTTTTTAATAACTTAACTAAATAAAATTTAGCTCTCCTGGTATGAAGGGAGAGTAACCTTTTAGGGATTACGGGCACGACATGGCCTAAAGTGTGCCGATGTGCCAAAAAACTCAAAACTCAAACTCATTAACGCACAATTATATAGTGATGATACCAAAAGAAGACAGCCCAAAATGATGCAGGAAACATGCATGTATAAGATGTAGCCTACAGACACGGCTCAAGACAGCAGCAGAATTTCCCAAGAATTAAAAAGAACTGTCTCGCTGAAAACTGGTTGTTTTTTTAAAACACTACTGCAAAATCTTTGATTCAGTTCGGTTAAAGTAAGGACATTTTGTTCGGTTCGGTTCGTACCGATCGTAGTTTTAAAGTTCGGGTTCGGTTTCCCACTGCTAGGCTCACACGGAAACTATATTTTTTGCTTTATTTTTTTTTTATTGGAAAAGGGGAGGGGGTAGCAACAAAAAATCTTTTTGCTACGTCCCTGGAATTTAGTGATTGTAGCCTTTCTTTTCTGAAAGGGTTTTTTAGCCTCAACCCCCCCCCCCCCCCATGGCTACACTCATGGTATTTGTTACCTGTACTTTTCCTTTAGTTTTGTTTTATTGGAGGGTGTTTAATCTCAAACCTCTCTAGACTACGCTCATGGAATGTAAATGCTGTAGCTTTGCTTTTTTTTATATAGGAAGGGGAATTTTAATATCTAAACCCCTCCCACCCGGCTACGATTATGGAATTTGGTGACTTGACAGTTTTTTATTGGGAAAAAAAGTTGGGAGTCTCACATTTATGGAGTTAAGAGACTGTAGAGAGAGCATTTTCTTTTAATTGGTGGTAGAGTTTAAAATCGCACTCCCCCCTTCCCATTGCTACGCTCATGAAATTTGGTGACTTAAGGTTGGGGTACTACCCCCCCCCCCCTTTAATCCGGCTACGTACATGACGTATTCACACTTCTTTATGCTGTTCATAAAATGCATGTCAGTGACTCTGAACCGGAAACCACTGTCTGTTATTTACTCTTCAAAGAAAGAATTACAAAATAAACAATAGTCAGGTGGTTTATAGAGTCTCTATAACTATCTAGACTAGATCTATATTAATCTGATCCTAGATCTAGATCTAGTATAGATAAAGACTAAAGAGTCTATAATATTAATAGTATTATTAATAGTCTATAGATTTACCCTTTGCTGATAAGTGGAAAGTCTATTAATCTAGTATAGATCTATTCTAGATTTTTTTCTAGAAGTAGATCTAGAAGTCGAGATCAAAATCTTGAGTGAGTTTTGGCTTTGGGTTTCAGTCACTTCTTTTTTCTGTCAATTCTAGTCTAGATCTAGAATCTAATTTGTAACTTTAAACTTGTTCACTTGTGTTTTGTCTTGAGTTGAATTCACGTAGTTTCTTGATTGAGAAGATTCATCTCTACTATTTCTATATAATTTTAATTTTTAATTGTCAATTCTTGAGTTATTCTATCTAGAATCTAGATCTAAATCAGTAAATCTAGCTAGAGTCTAAAAAAGTCGTATCAATTCAAAGTGTCGAGACCAAAGATTGAAATATTATATAATATCTATATAATATTATATATTTAATACATATATATAATATATATGTTATAATATATTATATATATATTTGTAAAAGTCAGGGTCTGAGGGTGTGAAAGTCACTGAAAGAAGTCAATGTTATTCATTTATGAACTAATAAAAGAGAATCTAGATAGATCTTGTCTTATTCAACCAATTAATTTAATAATTAATTAATTGTCTAGACTCTAGTTTATTATAGAATCTAGAACTAGCTACAGCTAGAGTGAGTAGAGATCTTATACTTTAATATTAACTTAATTAACATATATATAGATCTCTCTATTACTATACTCTCTCTATATATATATTTATATATCTAAACTTCTATACTGTCTAACTATAGTAGATAGATCTAGAATCGAGTCGAGAGACGAGTAAAGTGTTCAAACAGCAACTGATCTAGAATTTAGTTTTACCAAGAAATTTTAAGAATAATAATATGTATATATATAATTTATATAGATCTAGCTATCTATCTACTATTAAATACAAATACAGTGCTTTTTTTGTGACAGTACAGCGTGCCTGCACTTTTTTCAATGTGGGGAAAAAATTATTACTTTTATTGTATTTTAACATTTTTATTAAATTTAATTTATTAGTACGGTAGTTAAAAGTTAGGCAATCCATTACTGATTACCGGCACCAATTTTTTTTTTTTTACAAAAAAAAAAGCACAATATATATATATATATAGTATACAAAATATCATTAATTATATATATATATATATATATATATTATTAGAATAATAACTTAAATCTATAATCTAGATCTGGATCTAGTCTAGATCTATATTATAAATTCTATATGATGAATGATGATCTAGATCTAGTCTAGTAGAGATAAAAATTAACTTTACCACTGGGGGCACTGGCACTGCAAAAGATAATTATGAGTAATAATGATAATGTCTTCAAAAGTAGGACACCAGTAGATAGAAATGAATGAGTTGATGTCCTTAGTCTTAGTTGTTTTGTATTGATATTATGAAATATGTTTCTCTAGCTACCTCCCTGTTATAGATCTATATTATATGTATATATTATATACTAATATAGAATTTTAGATCTAGTTAATATTAAATATTGATTCTAAAGTAAACTTCTATAAGATTTATTTGTCCAGACAATATCATGTTAGTAAAGAAGAATTAACCACATAAGATAAAGGAGTGAAAAGGAAAAAATGTTAGAACTATCCCTTTATCTTATCTCATAAATTACAGATGTTGCTTAAAAAAGAAGATAATTATGTCCTACGCATTTCATGTGTCAATTTAGTCATGCATGTTAATCAGTGACTTAAACTCTGATAAGTCGCTGGTTTTCCTGGCTGACTCAGGCAACCCATAATGTATGCAAACTTAAGACATTGGTTACTGCTTTCTCTATGCAGACATCATTCAAACATCTACATCAATGGCTAAGTACCTCTGTTACCTATATGTATGTCCCACCAACATGTCAAGGCTTGTATAGTTCTTGTTAAAATAATTTTAAAATATTTTTTGTATTTAATTCATTACAAAATATAAAATTGTGTCTTCACAGTATTCCAATTGGTGATACATCACATCTAAATCCTCAAAAATGAATGCGCCCAAAACAAGACCAGTCAACTCAGTGATGAACACTATGCTCGTTTTCACTATTATGATGATTGTCCTACCTATATTCTCATATTTCTTTAGTAAATCTTTTATTTTTGAAGGTAAAATATCTTTAGGTTTTGTAGATGCAACTTAATGTTTGTGTATCAATTTAGTGGAATTATGATAATTTAAATTTGCTTCATTGTTAAGAGTTTTTCTCAGTTCTTGTTGAAAAAAGGCATTAAACACTTTCAGTGGGAAGTACATAACTAGTTTGTTTTTTTAACTCAACCATAACAATCCAGTGATTACTGGTGTCATTCACCAATCTTAACCCTAGCACACTGCTATTGATTTATTTCTATCTTGGCATTGTGTGTGCTTTTGGCATATATTTTAAAATATAATATTTTAATTTTGTTAGTTTTTGTTGTTCCTTTAGTATTGAAGATTATTATGTCGTAACCCAAACCTTGTTATTATTTTAAATCAAGCAGGCTTGCTTTTTGTTGTATTCTCTGAGGCATATAACACCACTTATAATCATACAATGCCCCACTGTTGGCCACCCTTAGCATAACCCCTCTCCTTCTTTGTGGCTGAACATGTGGACAGTGTTGTAGTCACTTAACCAAATTAATCAATACCACTTCTTTATTAACTTTAAGACAAGTGGGGTAGCTATCTCTTAATTGTTTCTTTGAATGTAAGACACAACAATTCAACATTAAGTTTTTGGATTTATAACTATATAATATTGGTTCTTTATTTACCCTAATTTTCAGGTTTGTTTGGAATGGTACACTCCAGTAGCTATTTCTATGCTGCAGCAGTGGCTATTGCAATTGTGCATGTGATCCTTGGTATGTTCATCTATGTTGCTTGGACAGAGGACTCCAGGCCCATACCCCAGTTTAAAGCTGACTAAACACAAGAGATTATGTATGTAATGGTTACTTTTCTAAAACAAAAAAGTATAAGTGCTTGTGATTGGCAGTTTTGAAAAGGGTGTAAGTATTGTGTAACATTTAGTGATGTATGTTAGCTTGATGTTCGCTTATGTAAATAATAACAAAGTTTATTTATACTTATGTATTACATTACTTCAATGCTTGTTTTATTGAGATCGTAAAATGTTTCTGTTAATTTTTTGGTAAATAAAATAATAGTCAATAAAATAGTTTGGATGTTTGCAAAGTTCTAGCTGAACTAGAAGAAGTGGACAATTTTGTTTCAGAATCTTCAGTATCTTAAGTTTTTATGCCTTTGAAATTTTAAAATTAAATTACCAAAACATTACTCACAAAGCTTCATTAGACAAGATTTCCCAACATGAACATTTTGTTTGTTTATTTTTTTTTTATTTCGCTGCACCTCAATGGGTATTGGTGTGACCAAAGTTAATGTATTTTGGAATCTATCTTAACTTTTTTTTTCTTTTTTTCTGAATTTTGGGTTTGTTATACACCAATTAAAATATTAAAAAAGTTTTAAAAACTTGAAATTTTATTTGTGTAAATTTCTTTGGACATTGTTGAAGATGCTATTGTAAAATATCTTAGAGCATTTATTATGCCATCTTTGAATTAGTTATTGAATAAAGTTTTTACTTGAAAGAAGAAAAGGTTATAAAACTTGTGAATGTTAATATAAAATATATATATGAAATATTTTCAAACAATACATTAGAGTCTAGATTTGTCATGTGACAGAAGTTCACTGAATAGATCTGTATTATGACAACAAAATGTTGAAATTGGTTTGAAAAATGTTCAACTTATTCAACTTGAGGCAACTTTTCAATTTGAGTTAAGCTTTCGATTCTGGCTTTTTTATCCAAATCAGCTAACTCCACCAGGATATCATGATAACTTTATTGCATTCATAATACAATTTTGAATTTAGCTATCATGTATAATTGTATAGAAAGTGGCGTAGAAAGGTACCCATGGGTCCGGGTTCAAGAAGATCTCGGTGGGACCCCTTCCCCAATAAGACTAATGTAGAGTGTGACAAAAAATTGAGTGATCTGAATGTATTGGTACAGTTACTAAAGTTCTCTATTCACTCCACAAGGTCTAGTGTAACCAATATGTGTATTTAGTATCCTAAGCATACATAAATTTTGGATGAGTGAATGCAATACTTCTTTCTCTTATACATTAGTAATTTATGTTAGCAATATTCTTATTTTCTTGTCACTAGCATCTTTTAGTGTTGCTCAATTAATATTTCTGGTCATTTTATAATGGCATCGTCAAGCTGAATATGTTGAAGCACAACAGAAGATTAAAAGACAAAAGTTCATTGACTTAAAATGTCCCAGTGAAATGAACAAAATGTCTCCGGGATTGCCACTGACCTTTGATAAAGAGAAATTAATAGAAAAAGTTGCATTTCATCTTAGATCAGTGAGGGAGTCCTAGACCTAGTCTTTTAACAGCAAGACTATTTCATATTACATTCTAATCTATGTTTGGGTGAGGTGAAGAAGTATTTGCATTATCATCTGGTAGGCATAGCACATTTAACTTTTTGCTGGCCAGACTATTATCATTCCATTGTAACTTTTTCTTCATTGTGAAGTTCTTTCTTCTGACCAGCATTGCGACTTGCCAATGTTCATTACTAGATTATTATCATGTGTTGTGTCATTGTCTTTGTCTAGCTAACATGTCACACGGTTCTAAACATTATTTGCTATTCGGAGTGTGTTCATTTAACAGGATTATCTCTATATGTTATTGCATTGTATATAGACTCATACAAATTAAATATTTTGTTTGTCTTAACGATTCAGCTTTTGTGTTAGTATTTGTTAAAAAAAAAGGTTTTATTTCAGGTAATCAAGAAAATGATGTCTATGTATTACAACTTGGCTCTTCTTGTATTTAGACTACTTGTAAGAAAACAAAAAGTGTACTTAGACTGAACTGATTTAAAATTGTGAGTTTCTAAAGACAGATTATCTTAATAAAACATTTATCATAGATGTGTGTTGACTTAAGCTAAAGAGTTTTTCGACGACATAAGCTTCTTAAGATGTGGTACCATGGGAAGACTTGATACTTGGTCATCTCTGTAATGGAAACCAAGAGGAGGGAGCACAAACCTAATACAATAGATCTTCCAACAAATCATTGGTAGTTTTTAGTCTAAATCTTACTCAAGCTAACAAGCAACTCAGCAGTCTCTTTCTTTCATACCCTTTCACACCTTGACATATATAGGGCAGATGATGTAGAAATTAACTGTTTTTATGACGAGGGTGTCATATGGCTAGCCCAACAACCAGCCATCTTTACTTTTCCCGAGTTGAGTGGGCTTGGGGGACCTCCTAAAACTTAAGGAATTCAAAGTCCCAGTCTTCACACAGATTTGAACTTGAGACCCCTCAATCCAAGCGCTTTACCACACAGCCACCATGCCCCATAATAAAGTCAAACAAGGTAGACAACACTTGTACCTATTGGTTATCGACCTTCTCTTAGCGCCCAGAAGGTCTGTTTGGAATTACATTGAAGAAGATTCTTATTTCCCTTGCTCAACAACTTGAAAGTACAAAGTGAACAACAACTCAGTCTAAAGCACTAAATCATTTATTCAACAAAAAAAAATCGCCTGGCTGCTCTTATAGTAGGCCCTAATCAACAAGAATGCTTTAGAAACAAATACTGGTACCAGTATATAACTATGTTTAAATGTATTAAAATGAAAAGCATTGTCATTATATGAAGTCTAAAATAAACTGATGTACCGATGATAATATTTCTTTCAAAACCAGTAGCTAGACTTAATGTTGTTACTTGTATATACTTGTTTGGAGGCAGACGTCAGATGGGTCAACATTGTAGTAGTCTTCAGTCTTTTTTGTCTTGCTCACATGGACATGCAGCTGAATTCTCCACGAAATGTTTCTGTGAAAGCAAATAAAAGGTTGGTCTTGGATTGTAGTTGTTGAAAACGCCAACATATGTATACCAGTACTTAGTCCTCTAAGCACTGCTGGTATGGGGCTTATGGTTTATGATCTTTGACTTACGAACAGCTAAACTTTATTCATAGCAATCGTTGTTGGTTTAATTTTTTAACATCAAAAACATTTATTTCCATTTTTTAATTCACGCACAGTTTATACAAATGTGAACAAATCTTTGTATAAAAAGTTGTTGACACAAAAATATGATAATTATTTATTCACTTTTTAAGTGCCTATGTTTGCATGGATCATTCAATGATAAAAAAAATTTAAAATAAACTTACCTTAAAAAAGTGAAATTTTTCACAATAAATAGGGCAAAATAGTCACACACAAAAAATAAATACTCATGTCAAGATATTTTCAAATTAATTTATCACTACAGACACACACACACAGACTCTACCGCTGCACTGACTTTGCGATGACTACATTCACTTAAGTTTATTTCGATAGATCAACCTTTAGGACACGACATACAACTGTGCTATAAACAAAAAGATCATCAAAGAACTCACAAACATTTTTATGTAGACCTACCATGAATACTGCTACGTAGAAGATGCTGTGAATAGACAGGACATAAAAGGCCTCCAGGCTGTACATGGACAAAATGGCCGGCGTGATGAAGAAGATCCCCAGTGTGATCAGTCTGCAGACCAGGCCAGCGTGCATCAAGAAGATTGTGTTCGGCACCAGTATCAAGCAGGCAAGCTCAGCACTGATGGCAAAGGCTGCCAAGTTGACAAAGAAGAAGCTGAACAAAAGTGCCACCCTTTCGAAGGTCAGCAGTTTCAATATACAGCAACGTTGGAAGAATGGCAAGGGGGGGTCTTTACGTTTAGCCATTGCAAGCTGTTCACTCTTATTTTACCTGTTCAACCAAAGGAAATGAAACAATGACCACATTAGAAGCTATTGTCAATTGTGGAGATACATCATCATAGTCAGTAAAAACGTCAAGTGTTGCATAAGAGACAAAGAATCATAGTCAAAATGTCAAGTGTAGCATAAGAGACAGCATCACAATGAGCACTTCGTTTTGACCGAATAGTCTTTGGTGATTAATAGTAATTACTAGTATTCATGAGAAAAATCTAAATACAAAGATTGAGTGATTCACCATGTAGGAAACATCTAAATTATCGAAATAGTCCAATAGCCCAGGACTTCAGCTTCATCCTAATACACAGGTTCAGTAGCTCAAAGTACAATCTCTCTCTAAATCGGTTGAGCAGTTGGAGGGCATGAGATCACTAGATTCTCACCTTTCTGTTACACTCCTAAAGGATTTTTATCAGAATAACAGATTCATTTGCACACATTACCCTCTAATTTATTTCCAGGCTAATTTGCGAGTTGACCACGTGACTGCAGCCTTGACCATTTTCAAACTTTGCATCCCATTATTTTCTTGGTAAGCCTCACATTTTTTAAATCAATAAAAGGGGGGGGGGGAGGATGGGGTAGGCAGTAGGCTGGATAATCTTCTGGTGTATCAACATAAGTAAAAAAAAAAAACAAAAAAAACCCTTAGACTCTAGATCTAGATCTGGACCGGATCTTTAGATGTAGGCTACAATAGACCCGATGGACCTCATTCCCCAAGCGTAAACAAACAACACTTAGCCACGTGATAATATTGATAAAACAACGAAAAAAACTGTCACGTGATAGCCTGTGTGTATTACGTAATTTGTATAGAAGAGATAGAGAATCACATACCTGTTAAAAGTTAAATAATAGCCAAACATTCTTCTGTGACTTTAGAACAACTACAACTAATGTTCAATACCTAGACTTTCTTCTTGTTTAGCTTCTTCCATGTAGGGCTTACTAAGCTTTAGATCTACTATAGACTACAATTATTATTTTTTTGTAAAATAAAACCTAGATTGAGTTAGAATCCAAGCCCCCCATAGAAACCCGTTTCTTGCAATTTGCTTGAAACCATTCACTTAAAGTGCACACCGACCTACAATGCACAACACAATAAAAGATATGAAAAAAAAAGTGAGAGATGCGAAAATTGTAAGTTGCATCATGGACCTTTCTAACATTTGAGGGGAGATAATAGTTCTAATTAGTAATACAAGCCAAGTGTCGAGCACTGTCCCAACATGGACTCAATGAATCAAGAGCAATAAGTGTTAGAAGTATCACAGCATGGACTCAATGAATCAATGGTAGAGAGCAATAAGTGTTAGAAGACTATCATAAGCTCATCAGAACATGGACTCAATGAATCAATGGTAGAGAGCAATAAGTGTTAAAAGTATCACAACATGGACTCAATGAATCAATGGTAGAGAGCAATAAGTGGTAGAAGACTATCTTAAGCTCATCACAACATGGACTCAATGAATCAATGGTAGAGAGCAATAAGTGGTAGAAGACTATCTTAAGCTCATCACAACATGGACTAAATGAATCAATGGTAGAGAGCAATAAGTGGTAGAAGACTATCTTAAGCTCATCACAATATGGACTCAATGAATCAATGGTAGAGAGCAATAAGTGGTAGAAGACTATCTTAAGCTCATCACAACATGGACTCAATGAATCAATGGTAGAGAGCAATAAGTGTTAGAAGACTATCTTTCATGGGAAGACCACCTTGGAACTCTGACAAAGAAAACAGCCCAGCGACTCTTTTTTCTATACAAACTCAACAGTTTTAAATTAAATAAGAAGATCCTTGAGACATTTTACGGCGCGACTGTACAAAATCTGCTAACATACGGAATAAGTTGTTGGCAAGGCAACGCCTCATCTAAACTGTTGCAACGTCTAGAAAACATCATTAAAAAAGCATCAAAAATTACACTCACAACATTACCACATTTAAAGGAACTTTTTGAACAAACGTGCCTAAGAAAAATCGAAAAAATCTTGGAAGACAACGGCCACCCGCTCCATCAGAACTACGCCAGGTCGTCGCGAAGTGGGCGACTGCTGTCAATCAAAACAAGAACGGAGCGGTACAAAAACTCGTTCGTACCTCACTCGGTCAGACTCTATCACCGCCACTCATTGATCAGGGAACATGAAATGCACCAAGATACCTGTGTGTAGTCGCTGAATGAACTCTTTATGTTGTCTGTTGTATTTATGTGTTTTTTTTCTGTTGTGTTGTCTTTATATGAGAAACGAGTCCTTGTAATCACAACAAATTTCCGTAAGGATCAATAAAGCAGTCTTAGTCTTAGTCTTAAGCTCATCACAACATGGACTCAATGAATCAATGGTAGAGAGCAATAAGTGGTAGAAGACTATCTTAAGCTCATCACAACATGGACTCAATGAATCAATGATAGAGAGCAATAAATGTTAGAAGACTATCTTAAGCTCATCACAACATGGACTAAATGAATCAATGGTAGAGAGCAATAAGTGGTAGAAGACTATCTTAAGCTCATCACAACATGGACTCAATGAATCAATGGTAGAGAGCAATAAGTGTTAGAAGACTATCTTAAGCTCATCACAACATGGACTCAATGAATCAATGGTAGAGAGCAATAAGTGGTAGAAGACTATCTTAAGCTCATCACAACATGGACTCAATGAATCAATGGTAGAGAGCAATAAGTGGTAGAAGACTATCTTAAGCTCATCACAACATGGACTCAATGAATCAATGGTAGAGAGCAATAAGTGTTAGAAGTATCACAACATGGACTCAATGAATCAATGGTAGAGAGCAATAAGTGTTAGAAGACTATCTTAAGCTCATCACAACATGGACTCAATGAATCAATGGTAGAGAGCAATAAGTGTTAGAAGTATCACAACATGGACTCAATGAATCAATGGTAGAGAGCAATAAGTGTTAGAAGTATCACAACATGGACTCAATGAATCAATTGTAGAGAGCAATAAGTGTTAGAAGACTATCTTAAGCTCATCACAACATGGACTCAATGAATCAATGGTAGAGAGCAATAAGTGTTAGAAGTATCACAACATGGACTCAATGAATCAATGGTAGAGAGCAATAAGTGTTAGAAGTATCACAACATGGACTCAATGAATCAATGGTAGAGAGCAATAAGTGTTAGAAGTATCACAACATGGACTCAATGAATCAAGAGAGCAATAAGTGTTAGAAGTATCACAACATGAACTCAATGAATCAATGGTAGAGAGCAATAAGTGTTAGAAGTATCACAACATGGACTCAATGAATCAATGGTAGAGAGCAATAAGTGGTAGAAGACTATCTTAAGCTCATCACAACATGGACTCAATGAATCAATGGTAGAGAGCAATAAGTGGTAGAAGACTATCTTAAGCTCATCACAACATGGACTCAATGAATCAATGGTAGAGAGCAATAAGTGTTAGAAGTATCACAACATGGACTCAATGAATCAATGGTAGAGAGCAATAAATGTTAGAAGTATCACAACATGGACTCAATGAATCAATGGTAGAGAGCAATAAGTGTTAGAAGTATCACAACATGGACTCAATGAATCAAGAGAGCAATAAGTGTTAGAAGTATCACAACATGGACTCAATGAATCAATGGTAGAGAGCAATAAGTGTTAGAAGTATCACAACATGGACTAAATGAATCAATGGTAGAGAGCAATAAGTGGTAGAAGACTATCTTAAGCTCATCACAACATGGACTCAATGAATCAATGGTAGAGAGCAATAAGTGGTAGAAGACTATCTTAAGCTCATCACAACATGGACTCAATGAATCAATGGTAGAGAGCAATAAGTGTTAGAAGACTATCTTAAGCTCATCACAACATGGACTCAATGAATCAATGGTAGAGAGCAATAAGTGTTAGAAGACTATCTTAAGCTCATCACAACATGGACTCAATGAATCAATGATAGAGAGCAATAAGTGGTAGAAGACTATCTTAAGCTCATCACAACATGGACTCAATGAATCAATGGTAGAGAGCAATAAGTGGTAGAAGACTATCTTAAGCTCATCACAACATGGACTCAATGAATCAATGGTAGAGAGCAATAAGTGGTAGAAGACTATCTTAAGCTCATCACAACATAGACTCAATGAATCAATGGTAGAGAGCAATAAGTGGTAGAAGACTATCTTAAGCTCATCACAACATAGACTCAATGAATCAATGGTAGAGAGCAATAAGTGGTAGAAGACTATCTTAAGCTCATCACAACATGGACTCAATGAATCAATGGTAGAGAGCAATAAGTGTTAGAAGACTGTCACCGCGTTATTTTATATGTTATGAATGTGGCTGTGGTTATCAATGTAGGCGTGGTGGTGACATTGGGTTCTTGTTACAAATCACTGAATAATGAAATGACGCTGGGTGTAGCAGATACAATAAGTTTAATATAACACCACATAGTGAATACACCATACAATTCGACCCAGGAATGGTCAGTATTAATCCAACAGTAATATACGAATATCACAACTTAGCACTTATTCTATAACCAACTACTTTAAACATCTAACTCTACTGCTTATATCTTAAGTCACTCAATACAAGTGCTTGCTACGAGATCTCTATGTGGACTGACTGCCTTTAACTCTCTGGTTCACCTAAGGTCAAAAGTGTTCACCTTAGTGCAACATGGGTTGTGAATAAGATTCACAATATGGAATTAACATACACAATACAGAATTAGGGTTTCTACTCTATGGCACCAACTTTGAGGTGGTGACATTACCTATCACCCCCCTTTTGAAAAAAATTTTGAAGAAATTTTTTTCAGCTTGACGACATAATTATCATAAGTAGGATCAATTGGAATTCTTGGGGTCTATCAAATGTACAATTGCAGAGTTCAAATAGAACTACAAACTTCAAATAAAATATATAATATGACAGTGTTACACAAAATATTTGCTGAATCAAAAAAAATTCATACAAGGGCAAAATTCTCTAATTCATCATATTCTTGTAAGGCAATTCAAATAATTGTCTGAGTCAAATACTTAACCTCTCACATAATTCTTTACATGTAGTTCTAATATATACATCAATATTCAAATGTGTTCAATATTTACAAGTCTTCTTCATAATAATATGTGCAAAGTGTGACAAAAATTTCAATGACAATCTCCTATGTCATAATGTGAAAAATTAATACAAGTTTTTTTATTCACAATATCTATTTATAAAAAATCTTTGACACTATAGAAATGTTAGAAGTCTGTTTTTTTTTTAACACCAATAGTACAATATGTACAAATCATGTAGAAAATGTTACAAGTAAGTCTCAATATGTAAGTGATAAGTATAGAAAAATTCAAAATATGTGTCAAAATTCAAGATTAAATTGCTTAATGATCATTGTTACAAAGTCAATGTATCTGTTTACTTCAATATGAGGTTTGACATCTCCATAAAAAATTGTTGTGCATTAATATTACACAAGTAAATATGTATGATTCAAGTATCAAAATATTGGATCAAAAGTATGAACATCAAATCAAAATAAATATCTTTCATGGTGCTTGTTGCATGCACCTTATGTTTCAATTAAGTATTTCTCCATATGACAGTTCAAATAATTTGTAGCTAGTAATGGCAAAAGTTTAATGTTACATTGTTTATCAAATAATTATTGTGTACAAAGTTCAAAAAACTCTTTTGTCAAAAAAGATTCAACTGAGAAAATGTGTCAGTTGTGATACAATCTTTGAGTTTACATTAATTTGTTCAAGCATATATATACAAGCATAACATCATAATGGTTTAGTTGTATTTATTTTAATCTGTTGTGAAAAAAAATGCAAGTCCAATTTAAAAAATAATATCAAGTGTCTCTTTTAGTACTTGAAATATCAAAAAGTTTGTACAACAATCTTCTTGTTTACATCAATGATTGTTACAAAAAATATAGTCCATAAGAATAGTTTGACAAAAATGTTTTCAAAAAAATACAAGTGTATGTCAATATTTGATTACACTAATTGACATTAAATAAATAAGTTACATTATGAATCAATCTCTTGTTTCAATAGTATTGGAAATGTGACTAAGTTATATAATTGTGATAAATGACATAGTAAAAAAAAATTCCAATCTTGTTTACAATAGCTGTAGAAAAAAAAATTTGTCACAGTTGTTCTCAATACAATGAGAAAAAATAATGTTTACATTGTATGGAAAAATAAATTAAGCTAGGTACTGAATAAGTTTGGAAAAAATTCAATGTTTGTTTACATTGTTGAGTACAAAAATGTTATTCTTGTTGACAAAAGAATGTGAAAAAATTGTTGGTTACAATGTAGTAATCAAATTCCAAAGTTTGTTTACAAATAGAGTTTTTTTTTTAAAAATGGTTTCTAGTTCAATGTTTAAAAATAGTACTCATTGTTTACAAAATAATGCTCAATGTTCACAACATAATGCTCAATGTTTACCAGATGCGATGTATTAAGTCAACAACACTGATATTAATTGTGAGTCCTTTAATTGGTGTTCCATATATTTTATGTAATAACTCTTTGTAATGGCCAAAGTTTTTTATTTGTACCCACATTGACTCTCCAAGTTCTGGATGTTTCCAAATTTTTTTATATCCAAAATCACAAGTTATATCTTGTACTATTTGAAAAATTTCTTTCTGAAAATCAGAATCAGACAGGTCATAAAACCATATTGTTTTATGTATTACTGGCTTTTGATGCACTTTAACTTTTGGATAAGATCCAATAATTACTGGACTGATAGTATTTTCAAGTACTACAACTTTTATTTTCCCTTTTATAAATGGTGATTTGATTTCAGCAATGGCAGTTTTACATTCTATCTTTCTAGAGTTTGGTAAGGTTACAATGGCTATATCATTCAAATAATCTTCTTTTTCTACTAAATTGGGCTCTACAAAAGTGATTGTGGATTCTTCATCAACTATGCATACAACATCCTGATAATTGACTTCTAGATCATATACTTCTATCTGTTTGCTGTTTTTAAATGTCAAGGCTAATATTTCCTCTGTTATTATTACTTTAGGTGAGCTAGTGTTAATGTCATTTTGTATTTCTTGTTTTTCAGCTTTATCTTTATCATCTATTTGTATTTCATCTGTTTGTATTTCACTATCATTTGTGTGTTAATTGTTTGGCAATCTTTATTTAGTTTAGATGCTTCTGTTAGCAAGTGAGTTTGACATTCTACATCTATTTTATTTGCATTTGTAATTGACTGATTATCTTTAGTTGCTTCATGTATACTGACATTGTTGTAATCATGTGAATTAGTAGTTGATGCTAACTCAATGTTTTCTTGATTCACACTATTAGCCCATTTTACTAAGGCTTCTTCTGACAGTTCAACTATGTTTTCTATGTTCCCTATAATTAGTTCTTCAGCTGGGTTGTTCATTACTATGGCTTTGTATTGACCAGTGAACCATGGTGATTCAATGAAAACTAATGCTGTTTCACATACTTCCCATAAGTCTTTATTCGCATAAGTCAGTGTGACCTTGTCTTCAAGTATCTGTTCAGGTTTTACTAGTGATTTCTTCACAATGATTGAGGTGCAGCCGCTGTCACGTAATGCATATACCTTAATGCCATCCACATAGGCAGGATACACTTTTAATTTGGCTACCTTTGTATGTATATATGCTACTGTTTCATATTCTATTGGTGTTTCAGTTGCTACAGCTGCTATGTTTTGTCTGGTATGATTGTTATAGTGGTAAGTATGTTGTCTATCTTGAAATTGATCTCTCCTAGACATTCTGTTGTTTTGCCATCTTCTGTTTGTTTGATGTGATCTACTGTTAGTTGGACTGTAGCTTTGCCATGTTCTTCTGTTAAATTGTTGTTGATAGGATCTATTGTAGTTAGGACTGAAGCTCTGGAAAGTTCTGTTATCTCTTCCATATTTATGGTTTTTATTTACATATTGCTGTTTTTCTGATGCCATTCTCTTTCTGCACTCTGCTTTGGTGTGACCCAATATGCCACAGAAAAAACATTGTATGCTCTTGGCATATTTAAATTTATTTGTAGTTCTTGGATGGTTTTCTGTCTATGTTGCAGCTACAATTTACAATTCCCTTTTGTCAATGGTGATGTTTGGGTGGGAGTCCTTGTATGTTGTTAAGTTTGATATCAATTCAGCTTCATTTTTTATTTTTCTCTCCTTCAGGAATGAGAAAGCTGCATCTGTAACATTTATTAACACATTCTCAATGAGAAAAAAATCTAAGATCTGTTTGGGGTCATCTAAGTTACAGTTTGCGAGTTGTAGCCACTTTGTCATGTTCTGGCGCATGTCATGTATTGTTCTTTTTAAATCTGTATTCTTTGCTAGTTTTATTTCTCTAAAAAGTTTTCGATAGTGCTCCTCCGTTTTGCCAAAATGTTCAATTAGTCTTTGTTTTACTGTGTTGTAGTCTTTTCTTTGCTCCATAGTTAGTGTGTCGATGATGTTTAGTGGTTCACCTCTTAGGTTAGCTAGCAGTTGTTGAGCCATTTGTGCACTATTCATATTTGCTGTTTGACAGATGTATTCAAATTGAATAATGAAATTTTCCAATGTGTCTTCTTTTGGGTCAAAGTTCCTAAATTTGCTATGATACTGATGATGAGATGAAGTTTGACTTGCTGAATTGTCTTTATTTTCTTTTGCTAGTTTTGCCATTTTTTCTTCATGTTCTTTTAATTTTATTTCATGCTGGCGTTCTTTTTCTTTCTCTAAGTTTTCTTGTTCTTTCTCTCTGAGTCTTCTTTCATGTAGCCTTTCTTCCCGTTGCTTGTCTTTTTCTACTCTAATTCTATCTATTTCAATTTTAATGAATGCAGCTCTATCATCTTCTTTTAACTTTAGTTTATCCACTATCTCTATTAGTTTTTCATACTCAGCCATTTTCAAAGATTCAAATTAGTAATATAGTTTAGTAATAGATATGTGTACACTAGGTAGTTGTAAATGAATATTGTACGATAAATAATTATTATAGCTCAAATAGTAATTGCAGGTAATAGTAGATATATATTTTGTGCGAAACAATTGAGGTTATGAGGTATCTTAAGTTATTCTTGGTACTTTGTCTAGTTCGTAATGTAATACTTTACTGATCAATTATGTGATTATGTATTTTTAGTATCTCCACTTGCAATGTAAAAATTTATTGCAACAAATAATTCACAATTATGTGAGCCTTATTAGTCTGATAAATAGTGATCAATGTATCAATAGTATCAAAATAGTTCAATGTGCTCAAAGTATATATTATATACAATCAATCTTGTCACAATCTCAAATCAAAATATATCCCATAGTGTATCAAGTGTGTAGTGTAGTGTTGATAATAATAAAAAATAGGTTGAAATAAGAAGTAAAATAAATATATATATTAATAAGTAATTAGACAAACATAAATACACTATAGATACTAAACAGTCTGCTTTAAAGAGACATTACAAGATAGTAGAAATAGTAGACAAAAGAATTACAATGAGTAATAACAATGACGCAAAAGAAAATTCAACAAATGTAAACAAGACAATATCAATACAAGAGTTTAACAATATGATAGATACTTGACAAATACAAACTTGACTAATACAGCTATACGATCAAGTATTTACTTTATCTAAAGAGTCCCTACCAATACCTGGATGCTGACTTGAAAAAAAAATATAAATGCTCAGACTCAATAGATAATTAAATTTAGTCCCTAAAGGTCAGGTGTATATATAAATACAAATGTAGACAATGAAAAAAATTGTGGTGTAGTTCAAAGAGAACTAATCAATACTGATAATACTAAAGGGTAATTAAAGTTACTTCCCTTAAATATTCACTTGATGCTTGACTTGTACATAAAGTTCCGGTGATGCTCCACATAAAATATGTCCACAGTACAGTTCATAAGTAATCCACTTGCTAAATCCGCAGCACAACGGTACAGTTCATAAGTAATCCACTTGTTAAATCCACAGCACAATGGTACAGTTCATAAGTAATCCACTTGTTAAATCCACAGTACAATGTTACAGTTCATAAGTAATCCAATAAATACTTCAGATGTTTGACAGGTAATCCATTTTCATACAGTTGCTGAAACAAATATAAATAACTAAAAATGACCATAGGTAGTGACGACAAGAGAGGTCTAAGAGTAAGAGCGCTCTCTTATTAAATGTGCTGTTAGACAGCGACAATAGGAGTGTGTCAGTAGAATTATGACGAGCACTCGATGTAGATGATTCTTGAATATGTCAGCTACTTCGACTGACCATATATCAGCTGTCTTCAAACGATGACTTGAATGACTTGTAGTACTAGATTTTCACCCACACCGGTTGTAGTATCACGGTTGTCTAGTTTCACCCACACAGGTTGTAAGATCAGGGTTGTCTAGTTTCACCCACACAGGTTGTAAGATCAGGGTTGTCTAGTTTCGTCCATGCAGGTTGTCTCAGCATATCATGTTAAAGTGACTTTGAACAATGCTGTCATAAATGTAGTTTTCGGCCGCTTCTGACACCATAAATGTCACCGTGTTATTTTATATGTTATGAATATGGCTGTGGTTATCAATGTAAGCGTGGTGGTGACATTGGGTTCTTGTTACAAATCACTGAATAATGAAATGACGCTGGGTGTAGCAGATACAATAAGTTTAATATAACACCACATAGTGAATACACCATACAATTCGACCCAGGAATGGTCAGTATTAATCCAACAGTAATATACGAATATCACAACTTAGCACTTATTCTATAACCAACTACTTTAAACATCTAACTCTACTGCTTATATCTTAAGTCACTCAATACAAGTGCTTGCTACGAGATCTCTATGTGGACTGACTGCCTTTAACTCTCTGGTTCACCTAAGGTCAAAAGTGTTCACCTTAGTGCAACATGGGTTGTGAATAAGATTCACAATATGGAATTAACATACACAATACAGAATTAGGGTTTCTACTCTATGGCACCAACTTTGAGGTGGTGACAAGACTATCTTAAGCTCATCACAACATGGACTCAATGAATCAATGGTAGAGAGCAATAAGTGTTAGAAGACTATCTTAAGCTCATCACAACATGGACTCAATGAATCAATGGTAGAGAGCAATAAGTGTTAGAAGACTATCTTAAGCTCATCACAACATGGACTCAATGAATCAATGGTAGAGAGCAATAAGTGTTAGAAGACTATCTTAAGCTCATCACAACATGGACTCAATGTATCAATGGTAGAGAGCAATAAGTGGTAGAAGACTATCTTAAGCTCATCACAACATGGACTCAATGAATCAATGGTAGAGAGCAATAAGTGTTAGAAGACTATCATAAGCTCATCAGAACATGGACTCAATGAATCAATGGTAGAGAGCAATAAGTGTTAGAAGACTATCTTAAGCTCATCACAACATGGACTCAATGAATCAATGGTAGAGAGCAATAAGTGGTAGAAGACTATCTTAAGCTCATCACAACATGGACTCAATGAATCAATGGTAGAGAGCAATAAGTGTTAGAAGACTATCTTAAGCTCATCACAACATGGACTCAATGAATCAATGGTAGAGAGCAATAAGTGGTAGAAGACTATCTTAAGCTCATCACAACATGGACTCAATGAATCAATGGTAGAGAGCAATAAGTGGTAGAAGACTATCTTAAGCTCATCACAACATGGACTCAATGAATCAATGGTAGAGAGCAATAAGTGGTAGAAGACTATCTTAAGCTCATCACAACATGGACTCAATGAATCAATGGTAGAGAGCAATAAGTGGTAGAAGACTATCTTAAGCTCATCACAACATGGACTCAATGAATCAATGGTATAGAGCAATAAGTGGTAGAAGACTATCTTAAGCTCATCACAACATGGACTCAATGAATCAATGGTAGAGAGCAATAAGTGTTAGAAGTATCACAACATGGACTCAATGAATCAATGGTAGAGAGCAATAAGTGTTAGAAGTATCACAACATGGACTCAATGAATCAATGGTAGAGAGCAATAAGTGTTAGAAGTATCACAACATGGACTCAATGAATCAAGAGAGCAATAAGTGTTAGAAGTATCACAACATGGACTCAATAAATCAATGGTAGAGAGCAATAAATGTTAGAAGTATCACAACATGGACTCAATGAATCAATGGTAGAGAGCAATAAGTGGTAGAAGACTATCTTAAGCTCATCACAACATGGACTCAATGAATCAATGGTAGAGAGCAATAAGTGGTAGAAGACTATCTTAAGCTCATCACAACATGGACTCAATGAATCAATGGTAGAGAGCAATAAGTGTTAGAAGACTATCTTAAGCTCATCACAGCATGGACTCAATGAATTAATGGTAGAGAGCAATAAGTGTTAGAAGTATCACAACATGGACTCAATGAATCAATGGTAGAGAGCAATAAGTGTTAGAAGTATCACAACATGGACTCAATGAATCAATGGTAGAGAGCAATAAGTGTTAGAAGTATCACAACATGGACTCAATGAATCAAGAGAGCAATAAGTGTTAGAAGTATCACAACATGGACTCAATGAATCAATGGTAGAGAGCAATAAGTGTTAGAAGTATCACAACATGGACTAAATGAATCAATGGTAGAGAGCAATAAGTGTTAGAAGACTATCTTAAGCTCATTACAACATGGACTCAATGAATCAATGGTAGAGAGCAATAAGTGGTAGAAGACTATCTTAAGCTCATCACAACATGGACTCAATGAATCAATGGTAGAGAGCAATAAGTGGTAGAAGACTATCTTAAGCTCATCACAACATGGACTCAATAAATCAATGGTAGAGAGCAATAAGTGTTAGAAGACTATCATAAGCTCATCACAACATGGACTCAATGAATCAATGGTAGAGAGCAATAAGTGTTAGAAGACTAAGTGTTAGAAGTATCACAACATGGACTCAATGAATCAATGGTAGAGAGCAATAAGTGGTAGAAGACTATCTTAAGCTCATCACAACATGGACTCAATGAATCAATGGTAGAGAGCAATAAGTGTTAGAAGACTATCTTAAGCTCATCACAGCATGGACTCAATGAATTAATGGTAGAGAGCAATAAGTGTTAGAAGTATCACAACATGGACTCAATGAATCAATGGTAGAGAGCAATTAGTGTTAGAAGACTATCTTAAGCTCATCACAACATGGACTCAATGAATCAATGGTAGAGAGCAATAAGTGTTAGAAGACTATCTTAAGCTCATCACAACATGGACTCAATGAATCAATGGTAGAGAGCAATTAGTGTTAGAAGACTATCTTAAGCTCATCACAACATGGACTCAATGAATCAATGGTAGAGAGCAATAAGTGGTAGAAGACTATCTTAAGCTCATCACAACATGGACTCAATGAATCAATGGTAGAGAGCAATAAGTGGTAGAAGACTATCTTAAGCTCATCACAACATGGACTCAATGAATCAATGGTATAGAGCAATAAGTGGTAGAAGACTATCTTAAGCTCATCACAACATGGACTCAATAAATCAATGGTAGAGAGCAATAAGTGTTAGAAGTATCACAACATGGACTCAATGAATCAATGGTAGAGAGCAATAAGTGTTAGAAGTATCACAACATGGACTCAATGAATCAATGGTAGAGAGCAATAAGTGTTAGAAGTATCACAACATGGACTCAATGAATCAAGAGAGCAATAAGTGTTAGAAGTATCACAACATGGACTCAATGAATCAATGGTAGAGAGCAATAAATGTTAGAAGTATCACAACATGGACTCAATGAATCAATGGTAGAGAGCAATAAGTGGTAGAAGACTATCTTAAGCTCATCACAACATGGACTCAATGAATCAATGGTAGAGAGCAATAAGTGGTAGAAGACTATCTTAAGCTCATCACAACATGGACTCAATGAATCAATGGTAGAGAGCAATAAGTGTTAGAAGACTATCTTAAGCTCATCACAGCATGGACTCAATGAATTAATGGTAGAGAGCAATAAGTGTTAGAAGTATCACAACATGGACTCAATGAATCAATGGTAGAGAGCAATAAGTGTTAGAAGTATCACAACATGGACTCAATGAATCAATGGTAGAGAGCAATAAGTGTTAGAAGTATCACAACATGGACTCAATGAATCAAGAGAGCAATAAGTGTTAGAAGTATCACAACATGGACTCAATGAATCAATGGTAGAGAGCAATAAGTGTTAGAAGTATCACAACATGGACTAAATGAATCAATGGTAGAGAGCAATAAGTGTTAGAAGACTATCTTAAGCTCATCACAACATGGACTCAATGAATCAATGGTAGAGAGCAATAAGTGGTAGAAGACTATCTTAAGCTCATCACAACATGGACTCAATGAATCAATGGTAGAGAGCAATAAGTGGTAGAAGACTATCTTAAGCTCATCACAACATGGACTCAATGAATCCATGGTAGAGAGCAATAAGTGGTAGAAGACTATCTTAAGCTCATCACAACATAGACTCAATGAATCAATGGTAGAGAGCAATAAGTGGTAGAAGACTATCTTAAGCTCATCACAACATGGACTCAATGAATCAATGGTAGAGAGCAATAAGTGGTAGAAGACTATCTTAAGCTCATCACAACATGGACTCAATGAATCAATGGTAGAGAGCAATAAGTGTTAGAAGACTATCTTAAGCTCATCACAACATGGACTCAATGAATCAATGGTAGAGAGCAATAAGTGGTAGAAGACTATCTTAAGCTCATCACAACATGGACTCAATGAATCAATGGTAGAGAGCAATAAGTGGTAGAAGACTATCTTAAGCTCATCACAACATGGACTCAATGAATCAATGGTAGAGAGCAATAAGTAGTAGAAGACTATCTTAAGCTCATCACAACATGGACTCAATGAATCAATGGTAGAGAGCAATAAGTGTTAGAAGACTATCTTAAGCTCATCACAACATGGACTCAATGAATCAATGGTAGAGAGCAATTAGTGTTAGAAGACTATCTTAAGCTCATCACAACATGAACTCAATGAATCAATGGTAGAGAGCAATAAGTGGTAGAAGACTATCTTAAGCTCATCACAACATGGACTCAATGAATCAATGGTAGAGAGCAATAAGTGGTAGAAGACTATCTTAAGCTCATCACAACATGGACTCAATGAATCAATGGTAGAGAGCAATAAGTGTTAGAAGACTATCTTAAGCTCATCACAACATGGACTCAATGAATCAATGGTAGAGAGCAATTAGTGTTAGAAGACTATCTTAAGCTCATCACAACATGGACTCAATGAATCAATGGTAGAGAGCAATAAGTGGTAGAAGACTATCTTAAGCTCATCACAACATGGACTCAATGAATCAATGGTAGAGAGCAATAAGTGTTAGAAGACTATCTTAAGCTCATCACAACATGGACTCAATGAATCAATGGTAGAGAGCAATAAGTGGTAGAAGACTATCTTAAGCTCATCACAACATAGACTCAATGAATCAATGGTAGAGAGCAATAAGTGGTAGAAGACTATCTTAAGCTCATCACAACATGGACTCAATGAATCAATGGTAGAGAGCAATAAGTGGTAGAAGACTATCTTAAGCTCATCACAACATGGACTCAATGAATCAATGGTAGAGAGCAATAAGTGTTAGAAGACTATCTTAAGCTCATCACAACATGGACTTAAGGAATCAATGGTAGAGAGCAATAAGTGGTAGAAGACTATCTTAAGCTCATCACAACATGGACTCAATGAATCAATGGTAGAGAGCAATAAGTGTTAGAAGACTATCTTAAGCTCATCACAACATGGACTCAATGAATCAATGGTAGAGAGCAATAAGTGGTAGAAGACTATCTTAAGCTCATCACAACATGGACTCAATGAATCAATGGTAGAGAGCAATAAGTGTTAGAAGACTATCATATGCTCATCACAACATGGACTCAATGAATCAATGGTAGAGAGCAATAAGTGTTAGAAGACTATCTTAAGCTCATCACAACATGGACTCAATGAATCAATGGTAGAGAGCAATAAGTGTTAGAAGACTATCTTAAGCTCATCACAACATGGACTCAATGAATCAATGGTAGAGAGCAATAAGTGTTAGAAGACTATCTTAAGCTCATCACAACATGGACTCAATGAATCAATGGTAGAGAGCAATAAGTGGTAGAAGACTATCTTAAGCTCATCACAACATGGACTCAATGAATCAATGGTAGAGAGTAATAAGTGTTAGAAGACTATCTTAAGCTCATCACAACATGGACTCAATGAATCAATGGTAGAGAGCAATAAGTGGTAGAAGACTATCTTAAGCTCATCACAACATGGACTCAATGAATCAATGGTAGAGAGCAATAAGTGGTAGAAGTATCACAACATGGACTCAATGAATCAATGGTAGAGAGCAATAAGTGGTAGAAGACTATCTTAAGCTCATCACAACATGGACTCAATGAATCAATGGTAGAGAGCAATAAGTGGTAGAAGACTATCTTAAGCTCATCACAACATGGACTCAATGAATCAATGGTAGAGAGCAATAAGTGGTAGAAGACTATCTTAAGCTCATCACAACATGGACTCAATGAATCAATGGTAGAGAGCAATAAGTGTTAGAAGACTATCTTAAGCTCATCACAACATGGACTAAATGAATCAATGGTAGAGAGCAATAAGTGGTAGAAGACTATCTTAAGCTCATCACATAATGGACTCAATGAATCAATGGTAGAGAGCAATAAGTGTTAGAAGACTATCTTAAGCTCATCACAACATGGACTCAATGAATCAATGGTAGAGAGCAATAAGTGGTAGAAGACTATCTTAAGCTCATCACAACATGGACTCAATGAATCAATGGTAGAGAGCAATAAGTGGTAGAAGACTATCTTAAGCTCATCACAACATGGACTCAATGAATCAATGGTAGAGAGCAATAAGTGTTAGAAGTATCACAATATGGACTCAATGAATCAATGGTAGAGAGCAATAAGTGTTAGAAGACTATCTTAAGCTCATCACAACATGGACTCAATGAATCAATGGTAGAGAGCAATAAGTGTTAGAAGTATCACAACATGGACTCAATGAATCAATGGTAGTGAGCAATAATTGTTAGAAGTATCACAACATGGACTCAATGAATCAATGGTAGAGAGCAATAAGTGTTAGAAGACTATCTTAAGCTCATCACAACATGGACTCAATGAATCAATGGTAGAGAGCAATAAGTGTTAGAAGTATCACAACATGGACTCAATGAATCAATGGTAGAGAGCAATAAGTGTTAGAAGTATCACAACATGGACTCAATGAATCAATGGTAGAGAGCAATAAGTGTTAGAAGTATCACAACATGGACTCAATGAATCAAGAGAGCAATAAGTGTTAGAAGTATCACAACATGGACTCAATGAATCAATGGTAGAGAGCAATAAATGTTAGAAGTATCACAACATGGACTCAATGAATCAATGGTAGAGAGCAATAAGTGGTAGAAGACTATCTTAAGCTCATCACAACATGGACTCAATGAATCAATGGTAGAGAGCAATAAGTGGTAGAAGACTATCTTAAGCTCATCACAACATGGACTCAATGAATCAATGGTAGAGAGCAATAAGTGTTAGAAGACTATCTTAAGCTCATCACAACATGGACTCAATGAATTAATGGTAGAGAGCAATAAGTGTTAGAAGTATCACAACATGGACTCAATGAATCAATGGTAGAGAGCAATAAGTGTTAGAAGTATCACAACATGGACTCAATGAATCAATGGTAGAGAGCAATAAGTGTTAGAAGTATCACAACATGGACTAAATGAATCAATGGTAGAGAGCAATAAGTGTTAGAAGACTATCTTAAGCTCATTACAACATGGACTCAATGAATCAATGGTAGAGAGCAATAAGTGGTAGAAGACTATCTTATGCTCATCACAACATGGACTTAATGAATCAATGGTAGAGAGCAATAAGTGGTAGAAGACTATCTTAAGCTCATCACAACATGGACTCAATGAATCCATGGTAGAGAGCAATAAGTGGTAGAAGACTATCTTAAGCTCATCACAACATAGACTCAATGAATCAATGGTAGAGAGCAATAAGTGGTAGAAGACTATCTTAAGCTCATCACAACATGGACTCAATGAATCAATGGTAGAGAGCAATAAGTGGTAGAAGACTATCTTAAGCTCATCACAACATGGACTTAATGAATCAATGGTAGAGAGCAATAAGTGTTAGAAGACTATCTTAAGCTCATCACAACATGGACTCAATGAATCAATGGTAGAGAGCAATAAGTGTTAGAAGACTATCTTAAGCTCATCACAACATGGACTCAATGAATCAATGGTAGAGAGCAATAAGTGGTAGAAGACTATCTTAAGCTCATCACAACATGGACTCAATGAATCAATGGTAGAGAGCAATAAGTGGTAGAAGACTATCTTAAGCTCATCACAACATGGACTCAATGAATCAATGGTAGAGAGCAATAAGTGGTAGAAGACTATCTTAAGCTCATCACAACATAGACTCAATGAATCAATGGTAGAGAGCAATAAGTGGTTGAAGACTATCTTAAGCTCATCACAACATGGACTCAATGAATCAATGGTAGAGAGCAATAAGTGGTAGAAGACTATCTTAAGCTCATCACAACATGGACTCAATGAATCAATGGTAGAGAGCAATAAGTGTTAGAAGACTATCTTAAGCTCATCACAACATGGACTCAATGAATCAATGGTAGAGAGCAATAAGTGGTAGAAGACTATCTTAAGCTCATCACAACATGGACTCAATGAATCAATGGTAGAGAGCAATAAGTGGTAGAAGACTATCTTAAGCTCATCACAACATGGACTCAATGAATCAATGGTAGAGAGCAATAAGTGGTAGAAGACTATCTTAAGCTCATCACAACATAGACTCAATGAATCAATGGTAGAGAGCAATAAGTGGTAGAAGACTATCTTAAGCTCATCACAACATGGACTCAATGAATCAATGGTAGAGAGCAATAAGTGGTAGAAGACTATCTTAAGCTCATCACAACATGGACTCAATGAATCAATGGTAGAGAGCAATAAGTGGTAGAAGACTAATTTAAGCTCATCACAACATGGACTCAATGAATCAATGGTAGAGAGCAATAAGTGGTAGAAGACTATCTTAAGCTCATCACAACATGGACTCAATGAATCAATGGTAGAGAGTAATAAGTGTTAGAAGACTATCTTAAGCTCATCACAACATGGACTCAATGAATCAATGGTAGAGAGCAATAAGTGTTAGAAGACTATCTTAAGCTCATCACAACATGGACTCAATGAATCAATGGTAGAGAGCAATAAGTGGTAGAAGACTATCTTAAGCTCATCACAACATGGACTCAATGAATCAATGGTAGAGAGCAATAAGTGGTAGAAGACTATCTTAAGCTCATCACAACATGGACTCAATGAATCAATGGTAGAGAGCAATAAGTGTTAGAAGACTATCTTAAGCTCATCACAACATGGACTCAATGAATCAATGGTAGAGAGCAATAAGTGTTAGAAGACTATCTTAAGCTCATCACAACATAGACTCAATGAATCAATGGTAGAGAGCAATAAGTGGTAGAAGACTATCTTAAGCTCATCACAACATGGACTCAATGAATCAATGGTAGAGAGCAATAAGTGTTAGAAGACTATCATAAGCTCATCACAACATGGACTCAATGAATCAATGGTAGAGAGCAATAAGTGGTAGAAGACTATCTTAAGCTCATCACAACATGGACTCAATGAATCAATGGTAGAGAGTAATAAGTGTTAGAAGACTATCTTAAGCTCATTACAACATGGACTCAATGAATCAATGGTAGAGAGCAATAAGTGGTAGAAGACTATCTTAAGCTCATCACAACATGGACTCAATGAATCAATGGTAGAGAGCAATAAGTGTTAGAAGACTATCTTAAGCTCATCACAACATGGACTCAATGAATGAATGGTAGAGAGCAATAAGTGGTAGAAGACTATCTTAAGCTCATCACAACATGGACTCAATGAATCAATGGTAGAGAGCAATAAGTGTTAGAAGACTATCATAAGCTCATCACAACATGGACTCAATGAATCAATGGTAGAGAGCAATAAGTGGTAGAAGACTATCTTAAGCTCATCACAACATGGACTCAATGAATCAATGGTAGAGAGCAATAAGTGTTAGAAGACTATCTTAAGCTCATCACAACATGGACTCAATGAATCAATGGTAGAGAGCAATAAGTGGTAGAAGACTATCTTAAGCTCATCACAACATGGACTCAATGAATCAATGGTAGAGAGCAATAAGTGGTAGAAGACTATCTTAAGCTCATCACAACATGGACTTAATGAATCAATGGTAGAGAGCAATAAGTGTTAGAAGACTATCTTAAGCTCATCACAACATGGACTCAATGAATCAATGGTAGAGAGCAATAAGTGGTAGAAGACTATCTTAAGCTCATCACAACATGGACTCAATGAATCAATGGTAGAGAGCAATAAGTGGTAGAAGACTATCATAAGCTCATCACAACATGGACTCAATGAATCAATGGTAGAGAGCAATAAGTGTTAGAAGACTATCATAAGCTCATCACAACATGGACTCAATGAATCAATGGTAGAGAGCAATAAGTGTTAGAAGACTATCTTAAGCTCATCACAACATGGACTCAATGAATCAATGGTAGTGAGCAATAAGTGTTAGAAGACTATCTTAAGCTCATCACAACATGGACTCAATGAATCAATGGTAGAGAGCAATAAGTGTTAGAAGACTATCTTAAGCTCATCACAACATGGACTCAATGAATCAATGGTAGAGAGCAATAAGTGGTAGAAGACTATCTTAAGCTCATCACAACATGGACTCAATGAATCAATGGTAGAGAGCAATAAGTGGTAGAAGACTATCATAAGCTCATCACAACATGGACTCAAATAATCAATGGTAGAGAGCAATAAGTGGTAGAAGACTATCATAAGCTCATCACAACATGGACTCAAATAATCAATGGTAGAGAGCAATAAGTGGTAGAAGACTATCTTAAGCTCATCACAACATGGACTCAATGAATCAATGGTAGAGAGTAATAAGTGTTAGAAGACTATCTTAAGCTCATCACAACATGGACTCAATGAATCAATGGTAGAGAGCAATAAGTGTTAGAAGTATCACAATATGGACTCAATGAATCAATGGTAGTGAGCAATAATTGTTAGAAGTATCACAACATGGACTCAATGAATCAATGGTAGAGAGCAATAAGTGTTAGAAGACTATCTTAAGCTCATCACAACATGGACTCAATGAATCAATGGTAGAGAGCAATAAGTGTTAGAAGTATCACAACATGGACTCAATGAATCAATGGTAGAGAGCAATAAGTGTTAGAAGTATCACAACATGGACTCAATGAATCAAGAGAGCAATAAGTGTTAGAAGTATCACAACATGGACTCAATGAATCAATGGTAGAGAGCAATAAGTGTTAGAAGTATCACAACATGGACTCAATGAATCAATGGTAGAGAGCAATAAGTGGTAGAAGACTATCTTAAGCTCATCACAACATGGACTCAATGAATCAATGGTAGAGAGCAATAAGTGGTAGAAGACTATCTTAAGCTCATCACAACATGGACTCAATGAATCAATGGTAGAGAGCAATAAGTGTTAGAAGACTATCTTAAGCTCATCACAACATGGACTCAATGAATCAATGGTAGAGAGCAATAAGTGGTAGAAGACTATCTTAAGCTCATCACAACATGGACTCAATGAATCAATGGTAGAGAGTAATAAGTGTTAGAAGACTATCTTAAGCTCATCACAACATGGACTCAATGAATCAATGGTAGAGAGCAATAAGTGTTAGAAGACTATCTTAAGCTCATCACAACATGCACTCAATGAATCAATGGTAGAGAGCAATAAGTGGTAGAAGACTATCTTAAGCTCATCACAACATGGACTCAATGAATCAATGGTAGAGAGTAATAAGTGTTAGAAGACTATCTTAAGCTCATCACAACATGCACTCAATGAATCAATGGTAGAGAGCAATAAGTGGTAGAAGACTATCTTAAGCTCATCACAACATGGACTCAATGAATCAATGGTAGAGAGCAATAAGTGGTAGAAGACTATCTTAAGCTCATCACAACATGGACTCAATGAATCAATGGTAGAGAGCAATAAGTGGTAGAAGACTATCTTAAGCTCATCATGACGCAAGTTTGGAAGTCTAGTGACAGGAGTCGAATGAATTCTTAAACTGGGACTCTTCACATCACTAATGAACAACTTATTTTAGTCATACAATCTTGAATCACTAAATTTAGAAACCTATCAGGATTGAAGACTTAAAAGTAAAATAGCAATTATACATAAAACACTGAACCATAATCTTTAAATACAAAAACAAAATCTGATAAAAAAAAACAAACTCGGTAAGACACAAAGGCACCCCTTGTTCCATATGCCAATACAAATTTATACAAATGCTCCTTCTTTCTTAGAGCATGGAAGGAGCTGCCTGAGTCAGCTAGGAAAACAAAAGACTTGACAGAATTTAAGTCATTGATTAAAATGCATGTCTAGATTGACCTAGGAACATGCGCAGGAGGCAATAATCTTTTTACAGTAACGTCTGTATTTTAGAAGATAAGATAAGATAAAGAAAAAAGCAGGTGTTGAAGAAACTCAACAGTTCCGGATTTCGGTAAGTGGGAGCCCCACACTTTTTTTTTTATCTTCAATATAAATGCATCTAATAAAATGAATAAATCTAAAATCATGTCATAGTGCTTGTACATTGGTCTTAGTTCCCTTTTGTATATTTCATTGACCTATACATGACTCTTTGTATGGCCAACTAAGTGAAGGAAAGCGCTCGCAAAGCGGTCAAAGAAAACGCTTCAGGGACACCCTCAAAGCTTCTCTGAAAACGTTCAGCATAGACCCAGCCACCTGGGAGACAGAGACACATGACAGAGCATCATGGCGTCGCGCTGTGAAAACTGGCGCACAGGTTCCTGAGGAAAAGAGAACAACGCTGGCAGAAGAAAAACGCCAGAGAAGAAAAGCAAGGCCAATGACACTTAGCTCCAGCTGAAATAACCTGCCCAGTGTGCAGCCCAACATTCCGGGCTCACATAGGTCTCACCAGCCACATGAGGAGGCACAAAACCCCAGTGCAAAGCCCTCAGCCCCCTGGATGACAAAGTGGTCATCATCGAACCACGATGGACGAACTATAACATATTTTGTTACAAATTTTATTTTTGTAATGTGGATGCTGCCTGGTCGAGTGATTTGCGATTTGGACTGTAGTTAGGTGGTCTCAATGGTCCCTGGTTTAAACCCTGTCCGCGTCCTGCGGGGCGTTTGGACTAGGATGTAATTATCTTCAAATCTGAAGACACATCCGAAAAACGTATGAGAGAGGTATTGGGTCTCCCAACATTTGGACCCTTGGTAGATAAAAATGATTAAAATGTGAAAGATATGGTTAGATAACGCCTACTACCAATAACCCTAATGGTGCGCACTTTCGACGCGTATTGTCTTATGAAAGTACACTAAACTGCACTTGAAAAAAAAAGAACAATACGTTAAAAAAACAAAAACAACAACTCATGTAACACGCACAGCATGAAGGGAAACTTGCAGCACTAATTTTGTAAGTGCACAAATCACAGATATTTTTACTCTTACTTTAGATTTTGCAATCTAGATCTAGAACCGAAATAGACTTAGGTGAACCTAATCTAGATCTAGATCTTAGATTAGTTAGATATATCAACATCTACTCTAGATTAGTAGATCTATCTAGATCTAGATATAATAATGATAATCTATATATAGGTCTATAAGACTCGATCTAGATAGATCATTAGATATCTAAATAATCTAAGATCTAGATCTATATTAGGTTCATCTAGCCTAAGTCTATTTCGGTTCTAGATCTATATTTTACTCCTCTCATCTCTGCCTGTGGTCCCTATAGGTCACCAACCAGCTCCCTCCAGGCGTCTCGGTTCTGGGAGAGTCCAACTGTCCCAACGTTTTGCCCATCTGATTGACATTTGCTTCCAAATCGCGGCGCCAATAATTCCTGGGCCGTACCCTCTTTATTTTATCTTTCCTTGGGGGGGGGGGTTCCAGGTTAGGCTTGGCTTGTTAGGCCTATGTTGGATGCAAGCTTGCGAAGGGTGAGACCTAGATCTATCCATCTCTAGCGTCTCTGATGGATATCTACTTCAATGGGCTGCTGCTTTGTTCTTTGCCACAGATACTCATCTTGTCTGGCCAGCGGATCATAAGAATCTGCCCCTGGCAGGTATTGATAGAGCCTGTTAACGTCTTATACTCTAGATGACTAAATTTAGGAGCCGTGAATGGACCTGGATTTTTTGCATGGTGGGGATAGTGCTTCTCCACGTCTCTGCTCCATAAAGTAGTGTTATTTTACTTAACTATGTTAAATCTGGCTAGAGTCCAGGACTGGCCAAGTGTTGACACTAGCTTTGGGTGTCTCACAGTCTTAGCTTATGCACGGCGCCCCCCCCCCCCCCCGCCACCAATTGTCCCCATAAAATTATCAATAAAAACAATCGTTAGTTTGTTCATTTTGTTGAACGATATCTCACTACTGTAAAATTGATGTATAATTTGATTTTAAAACTCCGTTGTTTAACACAATATATCAAAATTTATAAGACTAGTTATCTTAAAATTAAAGATAATTAAATTTAGTACCAGACTTAACATCAACTGAACATCGCTGAACATAGACCAAACTATTAACGTTCACGGCTCCTTAAATCGAGTCATCTAGCGGGTATGGGACGTGAACAGAAGGCTGCTAGTCATACAACGTTACTCGGGATTCTGTCTGCTGAGAGAAGAAGACCGGTAAACTCGTATCGGCGAACAGGTTGTGAATCGAAACGGCTCTAACGACTTTCCTAGAAATTCCACAGTCTATGTATATCTTTGGGAAACAATTACTAGCTAATTGACTACACGGGGAAAGCTCTGGTTAGACAGTTAAACTTTTTCTCAAAATATGATTATCTTACAATTAAGGAGATCTATACCTATCTATAATATGTATAAGCTACAATGCAAATATATAGACGTTTTATCCTTTGAAAAAAAAAATGCTTTGCGCCCCCTTTTATTCAAATGTAAACAATATCTAGAATCTAAATCTAGCTAGATTATTTCTATAGGTTTCTATAGGATATAACTAGATTTGAATATAAATAGACATGACCTACATAAATTCCGACATCAGAATCAAACATCTACGGACGGGTTTGTAACTATTTGGATATCTGTGAAATAATAGACAGTGAAACAAGGGGGTGGGGACATTACAAGTAACTATTTCATAGTTATACATACACTCCTGCTTTATTGCTAGACTTGCACATTTTAATGATACATTGATTCTAGTGACTTATTTCAATTAGAGCAGTGGTTCCCAAACTTTTTTGTCTTGTAGACCCCTTGCCACGTTTTCTGGTTTTCTGTAGACCCCCTGCATGACTTGCAATTTTTTGCAAATTCATTGCCATTTCTAAAAAACTTATTTCTAACTGTAGTGAGTTGAAGAGATTAAAATTATTTAAAGCTACAATAAATGCATATTGATCTATTATTTTTTATTGATAAAATTCAAATTTAAACCAATTAAAATAACAATTAATATTATTATTATTATAGCTTTTATATAGCGCTACTTTCATGCTTATAGCATGCTCAGAGCGCTTTGGTCCAATCTCACTTGTGGTGGGTGGGGGGGGGGGGGGGAGGGGTATCTAGGAGTTGGTTTTCCGTGCTGCCTTTAGGCGCTCAGTAAACACAACTCTGCCCGAGTCGGGTGTCAAACCTCGAGCCCCCTTCTAGGTAGCCAAGCCAAGTTCAAGCGCACTTAGCCTCTCGACCACACTTCCCACAATATGTACTGCAGGAACCACTAAATGCGCTGGAAATGTGTTGTTGTTTTTTTTTTAGGATATGCATCCGTTGCTACGGATATTATGTTTCATATAGGAATTTGTTGTTGTATAAAGTAGACATTCAAACATTAAATATCAATTAATCAATTGATTTGGCTTAAGTATTATTGTAAAAGTTTTTGCAAAGAGTAGTTTCCAGTGTATCTCTTGATCTTTCACGTCTGGCTCAAATATTGGTTCCGTGGAACTATTTTTACCAAGAGGAGAAGGAGCAAAAGTGAGTAACTGGCGCCTTAACCAGTACGCTTCAAGCAGGAATGGCTCATTAGCCTTGGCTTACCATCCACCTAGTTGATGGAAAACTGAATTCAAACCTCTGCTGCCTTGCAGTTAAACCCAAACATAGGAAAGCTTCTTGGGTTAACCCTCAGCAAAAAATATGGAGCCGGCGACCTTTATGCAGTTTGCAGCCCACAACGTTTACCCTGTCCAAGCCTGTGACGCCGCTGATCCCAAACTATATATATGTCATTTGCAAAGAATTACATAAGAAGCTTTTAATTTTATAATTCATGCCACCAATGAGCCCTTGAGCTGTATTGTTGTTTAATGAAATTCTTTTAATAACATCAGATGTAGGTTTGTGTAAAACAGTTTTTACAACTACAACGGCTGGTAATATTACTAGTTTTACCTTTTGTGTTTTCCATATTTTGTTATAAGTAAAGAGATATTGTAAGACTTTCACAAACCATCATCTTCTCTATATGATGTCGAAGAGAGATTTTGTGGGTCTATTATTAACTTTGAGTGTTCGAAAGTTTTTCAAATCTGTATCTATTTTGACAGGGTGGCATTGTCTCAGATGATCCTCCAGTCATATCATCATAAAAAGGCGACCGCTTGTTTATTAATGAAGAAATGAATCCCAATTTTAAATAATCATTGCTGTACAACCCATATTTCTTTTTGTTAGACATTAGTTACATATGAATAAATTAAGCTATTTTAAAAAATAGTATAGAAATTAAATACAACAATTTTTTGTTTGAATAGCAGGATAAATATTTAAATGATTGATTAAGGTACAAATCATATATTAATGTATTAAAGAATTACATTAATGGGATGTAACAGTTAAAGTCACGACCTGATTAAATGAAACCTATTATCGTAGACCCCCGTGGACATCTCATTGACCCCCAATAATATTTTTCACTTTCGTAGACCCCTTGGAAGTCTTCGTAGACCCGTAGGGGTCTATATAGATCACTTTGGGAATCACTGCATTAAAGTGTTATAATTGTATATTATTGTTCAATACTATATCATATAACAGTATGTTGCTATTGCTTTTGTTTCACTTATGTATCGTTAATTTATTTTAGTTGTTAAACTTAAGCATTAGAAACAAATAAAGATGGTGCTTTTTGTAAAGTGTTATCTACAGTTCATCTTTATAATCACTAGCGCCGCGAGAGTGCCGTGTCACAGCGATATCCAAGAGTCTCTATTCATTTAGAACTAATCAGTCTTAGCGGAGCAAGAGATATTAGGCCTTTCTAGTTTTTAATCGAGTGGTAGCCAGCTAGAACTAATCAGTCTTAGAGATAGACCTTTCTAGTTTGTATTCGAGTGGTGGCCAGTTAGAGCTAATCAGTCTTAGAGATAGGTCTTTCTAGATTTTATTCGAGTGGTGGCCAATAACTGATTGAAATAGGTTCCATATGGCTACATCTTAGAGGCGTTTCCTTGTTGTTTCCCCATTTCCCCATTCACGTCTTTGGACGTTTTCAGACCGACGTTCCATTGAATCCAATCATCCCTTCGTTTACGACCTTCTCGGCGAATTGTTTGCTTCATTGAGAGATCAATAGTTTGCACGCACTTTTTGTCTCTCCCATTCTCCTAAGTTGTTCATCTAACGTTTGAGAGGTCTAGAATGTTCGGTAGATTTCTAAACAGCTCATTCGTAAGTAACCCTAACACATTATTTTGTATGTATAACGTTGGCACCTCCAGTGAGGTTGTATTGCTGTATAGTGTGTGTCCTGGAAGCATTGCCATAAGACTACATTTCGTATAGAAGTAAAATATGTAGACATTGAAATATTTTTTTTTTTTAAATTCTCCACAGCTGCCCGGAGACAAGAAACCATCAGAAATATCAACGCTAAAAACAAATACATCTATTTAGGGGCGCATATTAACATCAGTTTCAAAGTGGCAAAAAGAAAAGCGTGAAAAAAACAACCCAGAACACATTAGAAAAGAACATATATAAACTGTAAATGACGAAGAAAGATTTTAAGGTCGAGCTCCATGTGGGAGATAAGCTCATAAGTAAGCTGATAAAGCTTGCGCCACAATTCCTGAATAACCTTGCCCCATTAGCTGAAGCACTCAAAGTAAAACCTAAGAAACCAAAAGACCCCGTGAACAAAATGTCTCCCGGCAGAAAAAGTCAAGCAGTGTCCTTTATCAGCAAGTATGATTTAAATATCCTGGTAGTGATCATCTTCATCGCGGCCAGCGTGGCGTCCATCTTCATCGACCTGGTGTACGGGGTGATGCTGTTTACTGAGGGTCTTTTGATGCTGGGCTACTTTAACAGTGTCAGAATCATTTTTCTGCTGCCCTTCATGCTGGCCAGCCTTGGTTTCTTGATTTACCTCTCGGTGGAATCTTTCTGTGTCCTGGCAATTCACTATTTATTTCTCATCACTGTAGTTTGGATTCAAGTAAGTTAACTTTATAGAGACTGTAAGACAAACGATTGACTGTTTAACCTGACAACCGTATATATTCGAACCTTGAAATAAAAGAATATAGGCCTACACTCAAATTTTGGTATTTAAAAATGGTCTAACATATTAAATGGTCTAATTTTGAAAGTTGTTGACATTTGTGCACCTTTGTGACTGTCCAATTAGTGAGAAGAAAGGATTGCTTCCGAGTAATCACAAATGAGTTTTGCCTGTCAATGACTTCTCTGTCCCCCATCATTGATGATCATTTAATCGTATCCGTTTTGCGAGGTCAGTGCCCCATTTCTTCTGCCCTATTCCTACATTGTATAGTCACATAGCCGTGTAAGGGCCGCCACCATATAAGGACCCCTGTAAGGAAACGATTCGGTTGGCAAGCCTTGCTTTCATTCTTACCTAGTGCAATTTAGTTGGCGCTGAGGCAGCTCAAGGAGGCGATGTAATAGGCACCAAGGTAGCTCAAGGAGGCGATGTTATAGGCACCAAGGTAGCTCAAGGAGGCGATGTAATAGGCACCAAGGTAGCTCAAGGAGGCGATGTAATAGGCACCAAGGTAGCTCAAGGAGGTGATGTAATAGGCACCAAGGTAGCTCAAGGAGGCGATGTAATAGGCATCAAGGTAGCTCAAGGAGGCGATGTAATAGGTACCAAGGTAGCTCAAGGAGGCGATGTAATAGGCACCAAGGTAGCTCAAGGAGGCGATGTAATAGGCACCAAGGTAGCTCAAGGAGGCGATGTAATAGGCATCAAGGTAGCTCAAGGAGGCGATGTAATAGGTACCAAGGTAGCTCAAGGAGGCGATGTAATAGGCACCAAGGTAGCTCAAGGAGGCGATGTAATAGGCACCAAGGTAGCTCAAGGAGGCGATGTAATAGGTACCAAGGTAGCTCAAGGAGGCAATGAGGTAGCTCAATCATATCTTTTACCACAAGAATCAATTTTAAAAATTAACCAATTAGCCAATTGACTATTGGTAATAAATTATTTTGTTTGGTATATCAAACAAGGGAAAGAAATTGTACTTGACTGAAGTGGTGGTATAAGCTGAATTAGTCCTCTTTATAGATTTCCATTTGAGGCTTAGTGAACACAAATATGAAATAGAAACAATATATAACTATACAAAATTCCATGTACATAGACTCTTCACTAGTAGAGGGGTTACCGTATTGGCCAGAGAAGGCTTTAGCCCACATGTTAGAATTCAGATTGTTCCCTTTTTTTTAATACCCCGTTTTCTCTCCCCCCCTCCCCCTTTCCAACTGGTCCAAGTGTCAGGATCAAAATGCGTTCATAAAGATTTTGTCTGTATTTCAGAGTCGATTCATTAAATAGACACGACCTGCTGAAAATGACGACTACAGAACTACATAAGTGAGTATTTGGAAAATACTGTTTTAGCAAACATAATTATTGAAATCAATTGTCGAGATAATAAACACAATTGGTTCTTGTGTATACATTTAGATGTAATGGAAATGTTTCAAGTTTGAAGGTGAATTATTTGAAATCAAATGGTCAAGGAACTTAGTTTTTTTTTATTGACATTATTTTCTTTCATCAAAACTATTACGAATCGTAGTTTAAGATGAAAGCTAGTGCCATCAAATGTCAAGAGTCTACATAAGCTAACGGAAATGACAGTAGGAGTCCCAGGGTTACTAGAGTGATTGGACCCCACGATGACCTGCTAATTAGTGTCAAAAAAACGTAAACTTAAACTCTGTGGCCATATTACAATGTCTTCGGGGCTTGCCAAGACCTTCCTTCAGGGAACAGTACCAGGAAAAAGAAGAGGGACAGAAAGAAAAAGCGATCTGAAGACAACATAAAAGACTGGACGGGCCTGCCATTGAAGAGGTTCAATCTAAGACAACGAATAGTGAACAGAGAGCCCTTTTCCGCTCTTCTATGTCTAACAAGTTACTTATATCAGGTCAGTAGCAAGTCAGTTCAGCTTCATGGCCTTATTCTAGTTTGTGCAAGGAGGACAATGTGTCGCAGTGTGAGTATTGATTCATGTGTTATAAGTATGTCTATACTCCAGCTGTGCTCACTACGCACATGACATTTTTTTTCCTGTCATTTAAAAAAAATTCTTATGTGTTTGGGAATAAAATAAGAGTAAAAAAAAAATTGGAGGGAGTCACAAAGTCATTAAAAAAAGGAGAATTCGATAAAGTTGATTTTATTTTAAATTTTGTTCCACGACTTTAAAAAAATCATATTATCTCAAAATCAAATGTTTACATATCTATTCACGTCTGCTCGACATAAAGTGAATTATTTCCCCTTTACCTATTAATACAACAAAGCTGAGCACACGACGGGTGTTGTGCTTGACACGTCTGGCGGAACATATTCTGATAAATTAGTCACCAGCATGAAAAGGAAGAAATTCGATGAGGTTCATGGTGCGATCAACTAGAAAAGTGTTTGACTATTGTTTACCATCGTGATTTGTTACTCTGATACTATTATTTCAGTTTATGAAAGTAGCCATATTGTGATGTGGTTAAGAATTTCTAGCAGCAGAGGACGCAATAAAAACGTTTCCACGCCATTGTGTTCCATTGACCGTGACAAAAGTCTTTCCCCTTGAAGCCCTTCAATACCAGGAGCAAGTGTGTGAGAAACAAAAGTGGACATTCTCCTCCTTTTCAAAGTCCAAGTTTCGCAGACAGGAGGACACGTTCCACATCGGCTTCAAGAGAACTGCAATTTGTTGAAGGCAGTAACTATGTGGTTTGATTCCATGCGCCCATACGCCCCGGGGGCTGGAAAGTTTGCGTTGTGCTTGATATGCCTCCAGATCATTGCAATCGCCCTGATGGTAAACGCGACAATTGCTTTTGCACTGGCTGTGTCTGTGGCTGCCATTCTTATAAAATATTATAAGGTTAGGTCATTATTTGTTTCATTTCTTCCTTAGTGAAGTACTTTGACTAATCGTTGGTACTACAATGTATTATTTGACCAAGCATTGGTACTACAATGTATTATTTGACCAATCATTGGTACTACAATGTATTATTTGACCAAGCATTGGTACTACAATGTATTATTTGACCAAGCATTGGTACTACAATGTATTATTTTACCAATCATTGATATTACAACGTATTATTTTACCAAGCATTGGTACTACAATGTATTATTTTACCAATCATTGGTACTACAATGTTTATTTTACCAATCATTGGTACTACAATGTTTATTTGACCAATCATTGGTACTACAATGTTTATTTGACCAATCATTGGTACTACAATGTTTATTTGACCAATCATTGGTACTACAATGTATTATTTGACCAATCATTGGTACTACAATGTTTATTTTACCAATCATTGGTACTACAATGTTTATTTTACCAATCATTGGTACTACAATGTATTATTTGACCAATCATTGGTACTACAATGTTTATTTTACCAATCATTGGTACTACAATGTTTATTTTACCAATCATTGGTACTACAATGTTTATTTGACCAATCATTGGTACTACAATGTTTATTTGACCAATCATTGGTACTACAATGTTTATTTGACCAAGCATTGGTACTACAATGTATTATTTGACCAATCATTGGTACTACAATGTATTATTTAACCAAGCATTGGTACTACAATGTATTATTTGACCAAGCATTGGTACTACAATGTATTATTTGACCAAGCATTGGTACTACAATGTATTATTTTACCAAGCATTGGTACTACAATGTATTATTTTACCAATCATTGGTACTACAATGTTTATTTGACCAAGCATTGTTACTACAATGTTTATTTGACCAATCATTGGTACTACAATGTATTATTTGACCAATCATTGGTACTGCTATGTATTATTTGACCAATCATTGGTACTACAATGTATTGTTTCACCAATCATTGGTACTACAATGTTTATTTGACCAATCATTGGTACTACAATGTATTATTTGACCAATCATTGGTACTACAATGTTTATTTGACCAATCATTGGTACTACAATGTATTATTTGACCAATCATTGGTACTACAATGTATTATTTGACCAATCATTGGTACTGCTATGTATTATTTGACCAATCATTGGTACTACAATGTATTGTTTGACCAGTCATTGGTACTGCTATGTATTATTTGACCAATCATTGGTATTACAATGTATTATTTGACCAATCATTGGTACTACAATATATTATTTGACCAATCATTGGTACTACAATATATTATTTGAGCAATCATTGGTACTGCTACGTATTATTTGCCAAATCATTTGTACTACAATATATTATTTGAGCAATCATCGGTGCCATGTGCACTTGTAGCTAAGATTGTATTCTCTCTCCATTAGTACATGTTTTATTTAGTTATTTTTTGGTGTTCATAATTCTAGAAGCGAACGATGTTTTAAAGCAACATTAGACTTACAAATAACTTTCCCTATAGATTCATAGATGATTTGTTTTAACACAACAAGCCAATAGTGAACTGCAGAAGGCAAACAAATCTAGACTTCCGTTTTAAAGACTTTAAACAACATGATGATGATTTATCATTATGATAATAACAAGCTTGTGACTTTTTATTTTTATTTTGGGAGTGCAACCTCTCAATTGCCCATGCAGTTTAAAGCCCAAAGCTATTTGAGATAGGAGGCTCTTTATAAATTTATATATTATATGTCAATGGTAAATATTTTTTGGGATACTAGGCTATTTTTTTTTATTATATACTTTTGACAGAACATTTTCCATTTTTAAAAATAGTAAAAGGAGCGGTATGAGATCTTTCATTACTTTCGACATGTAGCCTCTACATAATAGAACTGTTTGGTGTTTGGATAGGACGTAGTCAGTTGTAATTGAATAATGTATATAATAGATCTGTTTGGTGTTTGGTGTTTGGATAGGACGTAGTCAATTGTAATTGAATAATGTATATAATAGAACTGTTTGGTGTTTGGATAGGACGTAGTCAGTTGTAATTGAATAATGTATATAATAGAACTGTTTGGTGTTTGGTGTTTGGATAGGACGTAGTCAGTTGTAATTGATAATGTCTATAATAGAACTGTTTGGTGTTTGGATAGGACGTAGTCAGTTGTAATTGATAATGTCTATAATAGAACTGTTTGGTGTTTGGATAGGACGTAGTCAGTTGTAATTGAATAATGTCTATAATAGATCTGTTTGGTGTTTGGTGTTTGGATAGGACGTAGTCAGTTGTAATTGAATAATGTACATAATAGAACTGTTTACTGTTTGGTGTTTGGTGTTTGGATAGGACGTAGTCAGTTGTAAATGATAATGTACATAATAGAACTGTTTACTGTTTGGTGTTTGGTGTTTGGATAGGACGTAGTCAGTTGTAATTGAATAATGTCTATAATAGAACTGTTTGGTGTTTGGATAAGACGTAGTCAGTTGTAAATGATAATGTACATAATAGAACTGTTTACTGTTTGGTGTTTGGTGTTTGGATAGGACGTAGTCAGTTGTAATTGAATAATGTCTATAATAGAACTGTTTGGTGTTTGGATAGGACGTAGTCAGTTGTAAATGATAATGTACATAATAGAACTGTTTACTGTTTGGTGTTTGGTGTTTGGATAGGACGTAGTCAGTTGTAATTGAATAATGTACATAATAGAACTGTTTGGTGTTTGGATAAGACGTAGTCAGTTGTAAATGATAATGTACATAATAGAACTGTTTACTGTTTGGTGTTTGGTGTTTGGATAGGACGTAGTCAGTTGTAATTGAATAATGTATATAATAGAACTGTTTGGTGTTTGGTGTTTGGATAGGACGTAGTCAGTTGTAATTGAATAATGTATATAATAGAACTGTTTGGTGTTTGGTGTTTGGATAGGACGTAGTCAGTTGTAATTGAATAATGTATATAATAGAACTGTTTGGTGTTTAGATATTACGTAGTCACTTGTAATTGAATAATGTCTATAATAGAACTGTTTGGTGTTTGGATAGGACGTAGTCAGTTGTAATTGAATAATGTCTATAATAGAACTGTTTGGTGTTTGGTGTTTGGATAGGACGTAGTCAGTTGTAATTGAATAATGTCTATAATAGAACTGTTTGGTGTTTAGATAGGACGTAGTCAGTTGTAATTGAATAATGTCTATAATAGAACTGTTTGGTGTTTGGATAGGACGTAGTCAGTTGTAATTGAATAATGTATATAATAGAACTGTTTGGTGTTTGGATAGGACGTAGTCAGTTGTAATTGAATAATGTATATAATAGAACTGTTTGGTGTTTGGTGTTTGGATAGGACGTAGTCAGTTGTAATTGATAATGTCTATAATAGAACTGTTTGGTGTTTGGATAGGACGTAGTCAGTTGTAATTGATAATGTCTATAATAGAACTGTTTGGTGTTTGGATAGGACGTAGTCAGTTGTAATTGAATAATGTCTATAATAGATCTGTTTGGTGTTTGGTGTTTGGATAGGACGTAGTCAGTTGTAATTGATAATGTCTATAATAGAACTGTTTGGTGTTTGGATAGGACGTAGTCAGTTGTAAATGATAATGTACATAATAGAACTGTTTACTGTTTGGTGTTTGGTGTTTGGATAGGACGTAGTCAGTTGTAAATGATAATGTACATAATAGAACTGTTTACTGTTTGGTGTTTGGTGTTTGGATAGGACGTAGTCAGTTGTAATTGAATAATGTCTATAATAGAACTGTTTGGTGTTTGGATAAGACGTAGTCAGTTGTAAATGATAATGTACATAATAGAACTGTTTACTGTTTGGTGTTTGGTGTTTGGATAGGACGTAGTCAGTTGTAATTGAATAATGTATATAATAGAACTGTTTGGTGTTTGGTGTTTGGATAGGACGTAGTTAGTTGTAATTGAATAATGTATATAATAGAACTGTTTGGTGTTTGGTGTTTGGATAGGACGTAGTCAGTTGTAATTGAATAATGTATATAATAGAACTGTTTGGTGTTTAGATAGGACGTAGTCAGTTGTAATTGAATAATGTCTATAATAGAACTGTTTGGTGTTTGGATAGGACGTAGTCAGTTGTAATTGAATAATGTCTATAATAGAACTGTTTGGTGTTTGGTGTTTGGATAGGACGTAGTCAGTTGTAATTGAATAATGTCTATAATAGAACTGTTTGGTGTTTAGATAGGACGTAGTCAGTTGTAATTGAATAATGTCTATAATAGAACTGTTTGGTGTTTGGATAGGACGTAGTCAGTTGTAATTGATAATGTATATAATAGATCTGTTTGGTGTTTGGTGTTTGGATAGGACGTAGTCAGTTGTAATTGAATAATGTCTATAATAGAACTGTTTGGTGTTTGGTGTTTGGTGTTTGGATAGGACGTAGTCAGTTGTAATTGAATAATGTCTATAATAGAACTGTTTGGTGTTTGGTGTTTGGATAGGACGTAGTCAGTTGTAATTGATAATGTATATAATAGAACTGTTGGGTGTTTAGATAGGACGTAGTCAGTTGTAATTGAATAATGTCTATAATAGAACTGTTTGGTGTTTGGATAGGACGTAGTCAGTTGTAATTGAATAATGTCTATAATAGATCTGTTTGGTGTTTGGATAGGACGTAGTCAGTTGTAATTGATAATGTATATAATAGATCTGTTTGGTGTTTGGTGTTTGGATAGGACGTAGTCAGTTGTAATTGAATAATGTCTATAATAATACTGTTTGGTGTTTGGTGTTTGGTGTTTGGATAGGACGTAGTCAGTTGTAATTGAATAATGTCTATAATAGAACTGTATGGTGTTTGGTGTTTGGATAGGACATAGTCAGTTGTAATTGATAATGTATATAATAGATCTGTTTGGTGTTTGGATAGGACGTAGTCAGTTGTAATTGAATAATGTCTATAATAGAACTGTTTGGTGTTTGGTGTTTGGATAGGACGTAGTCAGTTGTAATTGAATAATATCTATAATAGAACTGTTTGGTGTTTGGTGTTTGGATAGGACGTAGTCAGTTGTAATTGATAATGTATATAATAGAACTGTTTGGTGTTTAGATAGGACGTAGTCAGTTGTAATTGAATAATGTCTATAATAGAACTGTTTGGTGTTTAGATAGGACGTAGTCAGTTGTAATTGAATAATGTCTATAATAGAACTGTTTGGTGTTTAGATAGGACGTAGTCAGTTGTAATTGATAAAGTCCAATGTCCATTGTTGAATATTTTTGTTGTAGCAAGTGCCAATCAATACCTTGGCTCGCTGAACAATGCAATCGTGTGTATAAGAATGTTATCTACCAGAGTTGCGTGTGTAGGGAGAGGGGAGATAGCTTCGATATGACTCACATTGACAATATCAATATTGAATGCAGTCAATAGCAAAAAGGCGCAGCTGCTCTGGGCATAGTCTATCGAAAACTTTGGAGATTGTTTTTTTTTTTTTTGTTTGTTTTTTTTGTACTTTAAGAAATTTCTAACGCGATGACTTTCCTCCCAATGTAGTGGAACTATTTTGTTTCCAACGAGCTCGCAATTACTTGCAATGTGTATCGCTATTGGGTTGATCAACGTAAAAACACGTTCGTCCTTGACCTTTTTTATGCAATTCTTGTATTGTTCACTAACATTTTCCTCCGCGGTTTCATCGTTGAACTCTTGTTCAGCCAAAGTAAAACTGTCATTTGATCAACAGTTTCTATTGTTGAACTCTTGTTCAGCCAAAGTAAAACTGTCATTTGATCAACAGTTTCTATTGTTGAACTCTTGTTCAGCCAAAGTAAAACTGTCATTTGATCAACAGTTTCTATTGTTGAACTCTTGTTCAGCCAAAGTAAAACTGTCATTTGATCAACAGTTTCTATTGTTGAACTCTTGTTCAGCCAAAGTAAAACTGTCATTTGATCAACAGTTTCTATTGTTGAACTCTTGTTCAGCCAAAGTAAAACTGTCATTTGATCAACAGTTTCTATTGTTGAACTCTTGTTCAGCCAAAGTAAAACTGTCATTTGATCAACAGTTTCTATTGTTGAACTCTTGTTCAGCCAAAGTAAAACTGTCATTTGATCAACAGTTTCTATTGTTGAACTCTTGTTCAGCCAAAGTAAAACTGTCATTTGATCAACAGTTTCTATTGTTGAACTCTTGTTCAGCCAAAGTAAAACTGTCATTTGATCAACAGTTTCTATTGTTGAACTCTTGTTCAGCCAAAGTAAAAGTGTCATTTGATCAACAGTTTCTATTGTTGAACTCTTGTTCAGCCAAAGTAAAAGTGTCTTCTTATCAACAGATTCTATTGTTGAACTCTTGTTCAGCCAAAGTAAAAGTGTCATTTGATCAACAGTTTCTATTGTTGAACTCTTGTTCAGCCAAAGTAAAACTGTCATTTGATCAACAGTTTCTATTGTTGAACTCTTGTTCAGCCAAAGTAAAACTGTCATTTGATCAACAGTTTCTATTGTTGAACTCTTGTTCAGCCAAAGTAAAAGTGTCTTCTTATCAACAGATTCTATTGTTGAACTCTTATTTAGCCAAAAGTAAAAGTGTCATTTGATCAACAGTTTCTAGTGCATTTTCTGCAAGTACAATACATGCACTGCATGTTAAGTTTTTGTTTATATTCTAACATTGACAAATGTTGCTCAGCAGTGTGCATCATTGTGTTGACAATATGGCGTTTGTGCCAAGTTTCTTTTTATTATTTAAATGTACTTCAAGAAATACTTTTCATCATCATCATAAAACTCCATTTGAGTGAGGGCTTGAGAGGCTCAAATCCTCTCATGCTAAAGCCCTGGACAGAAACCCTGCTGTATTGCGTAGTGCATGCATGTCGAGAATTTTTGGTTTCCCAGACCTGTCGATACGGAGATCAGCAAGTCTGGGGCAGTCAAACAGAATATGAGGCACGGTTTCCTCTTCTTCCCCGCAGCGGGGGCATCGTGAATCGAACTTTGGCCATAGCCGTGAGAAATATGAGCCAACGGGACAATGGCCTGTCTTGCACTGTGCTTGCTCAGGCCTGGACAGCCTCCACCACGGGGAAGTGTGGTCATGCGCTCCCAGACTCCTCGGGCTTTTTGGGACTTGTCCCAGCACTCAAACCACTTTTCCATTTCTGTTTTTTGAATTATAGCCAGAGCATGGTGGAAACTTACAGCCTGTTCGGTGGGTGGAATTAGCCCTCCCTGGTGGGCCAAGGAGTCTGCAATAGTGTTGCCAGTCACACCTATGTGACGCGGTACCCACTGCATTATTACAGGGTTGCAATAACTTTGCTTTATGCTGTGTGAAGCCATGATGACATTGTCGATATTGGGGGGCCATGGTCAGGGGCTTTGCAAAGCCTGTAGTACAGGTTTTGAGTCAGTGACCACAACAATCTATGTTGCCCTCAAATGTCCCTCGCCGAGTTGAAAGTCAATGACTTTTAAGGCTTCACAGACTGCCATGGCCTTCGCATCAAAACTGCAAACACTACCACATGGTCCAAAGATTTTGACTGTCAGAGCCAAGAAAGTCAATGTAGGCTCCAAAGCATGCTCTTCCAGAATCTAGTGATGCCGATCCATCAGTGTATGCAAAAATAGCACTGGGCTAAAGGCGTTAATGGTCTCCAGTGCTAGAATTTGAAGATCGTTAGACGAACGACTTAGCTTAGGGTCTACTAGTTTCAAGCGTATGTCTAGGGTCGTTGGGCGACTTTTAACCTTGAACATATCTTTTCAGTTTCACTTTTAAAAAAATACTTAGAAAACTCCAGCTAAGTGAACACTGGAACTACAATGGTTGAGTTTGTAAATATGACAGGCTGAGCTAATGTTTTTTGTTTCTCCCCAGATTGACCCCGAGCCCCTCTTTCTGCTCCTGATGCATGGCATTGTCAGTGTCTCCATGTTGTACGACCCAATTACAACTTTCGCTTTCATTCTAGTAATTGTGTCCGTCATTTTCACCTTTGGAGACTGCGACCTACCCACTGAACGCCTGGTGATTTTTGTCATATCTGTCACAGTACCAGCTATCTTTGGGTAAGTCACTGAACGCCTGGTGATTTTTGTCATATCTGTCACAGTACCAGCTATCTTTGGGTAAGTCACTGAACGCCTGGTGATTTTTGTCATATCTGTCACAGTACCAGCCATCTTTGGGTAAGTCACTGAACGCCTGGTGATTTTTGTCATATCTGTCACAGTACCAGCTATCTTTGGGTAAGTCACTGAACGCCTGGTGATTTTTGTCATATCTGTCACAGTACCAGCTATCTTTGGGTAAGTCACTGAACGCCTGGTGATTTTTGTCATATCTGTCACAGTACCAGCCATCTTTGGGTAAGACACTGAACGCCTGGTGATTTTTGTCATATCTGTCACAGTACCAGCTATCTTTGGGTAAGTCACTGAACGCCTGGTGATTTTTGTCATATCTGTCACAGTACCAGCTATCTTTGGGTAAGTCACTGAACGCCTGGTGATTTTTGTCATATCTGTCACAGTACCAGCTATCTTTGGGTAAGTCAACCCTTAGTATGGAATAAGTCCTAACAGTTAACGGCTTGCTATAAATAAAGAGAAAGGGTAAACAATCAAATCCCCTTAGACGAATCTCACTATCATATCATCTTCCACCTAGTAGTTGTAGTTGTTGGTCACCCAGAGTGATCATTTCATCCTGTTATTGCTAAATATCATATGTAAAAATTTAGTTTTTATTTTTGTTTAAATTTACGATGTGTAAGTAATATAGAGTAGACAGATGGTATGTTGTTGTTTCATTTGGAAGTTTATAAGTCCAATACGAAATTTGATTTTGTAAGTATAGCAAACAAAAAATGTAGTTCATAAAAATTACTGACATTATTATTATTATTATTATTATTATTATTATTATTATTATTATTATCACCCTCATCAGGAAGGTGGCAGCTTCCATCACATGCGTCCTTGTTGGAGTCGCCATCATCTTGTACCGGTTGCGCCCCTTGTATCCTGAATCATTGGCCCTGCTGGCTCTTGGTTCCCTGGCAATCACTCTCTTGGTCAACAAGGTCGTTGCGACAATAGTAGTCTTCACTTTAATCACAATATTGACTGGACTTTATGTACTTAATAAAGTAAGTCTCACTTCTGTCCTATCTAGAATATAATTTTAAAAAGCTTATATCAACTCAAGCTGAAATTTGCACAATTATTTCTTTTATCTGACAAAACAAGAATTTAAAAAAAATTAACCATTTAGTAATTAACTATTTGTAAATAATTATTTGTTTGGTATTTTGAACAAGGGAAAGAAATTGCACTTGACTGATAACTTGGTATAAGTTAAATTAGACCCCTTGATACTTTCTAGAGATAGAGATAAACGTTTGAAATTAACAATAAATAACTATAAACTCTTCTATTTTCATTAGCATTTCCTTAGCTCAGTGGTTAGTATATTAGCTTGAGGAGGCCCACGAGGCCTTAGCCATCGAGCTCGAATTCAGGTCGTTCACCTTTTTTTTAAATAAATGCAATTAAAAATTAATCCCTCAGATACCCCCCTCTTTCTCCCCCATCTCTTTCCAACTGGTCCAGACAAGTGATGTGAAGTTCTTATAGATGCATTTACCAACGAAAATGTTTGTTTAGACATTATCTGTTGCCCATTTACCAGAGAAACCTGAAAAGTACAATCTTTTGCACAGCTTCTCAACTATTTTTGTTTCTTTTTCACTGTTAAGTATCTTACTCCGTGTGTTTAATTGTTTGCATATTTTGCTTCTCTGTGTGTGTGTTCGAGTAAAGCACTGTCGAGTGGTGTTGCTCTTGCGTTCAATGAATGTGCAACATTGTCTTTACCCAATATTTCTCCATCTCTTACTTCTCTGTTATTGACCAGCATAATGTAATAGACGGATGGACTTATTACAATAAACATTTCCATTGAAACTTGAAACACTGTGTATCTCTGTTTCATTGATGAACTTTCAAACTGTCGTAAACGCAATACTACAGTACCACGAGATGAATGCTCTGGATCTAGGCTCCTATTTGTTTCATGCATGTAAACTTCTAAATTAAATCTTTGCTCAATCTTCTTGAAGGTTTCCATTAATCCTTTGTTTTTGTTTTGTTTTTTAGGTGAAGAAAAGAGCATTAGAGGTAGCACCTGTAACAACTCAACCTCCACCCAGAAACATTTCATCCCATCCGAATGGTTATCTCCCTTTGAGCAAGTAAGACAGATGGGACACAACTCTGTTTATACTTAAACGTAGACCAGTTGCCTAAATACAAGCTTTGTCGCGTGGTTGTGTTTGTAAGTGAATGATTGACAGAAAGAAAAGAAACAGAGAGAGAGAGAGAGAGAGAGAGTATGAGAAAGAAGACACTAAAGTCTGACTATATTTATCTATAAAATCAACTTACAGAACAACCAATGTAATGAGTGGCCCTATTAAACCAATCCATACGTCAATGTCTCTTGTTGTCATTAAGTTTTGTTTACAATTGAACAGTTTCTAGTTTTACATTGATCACAATTTAGTGTTTATAACGTACTGAAAGACCCAAGCCTCCATTGATGTCATATGACATATTACATTTAGAACTACTTTGTAATCCTTCTTGCTCATTTTAAAGGAATGAAATCTTAGGGGAAATAAACAATTATCTTTACTTCATCAAACAAAATTTGAATAACTTAGGAATGTTCTGTCTGCTTTCATCATTGGCTAGACATGGTAAGTGAATCTACCAATCTGTTTGGCGGTGGTTCTGAACGAACTGTCCTCGTTTTGAAGACTAGGTTTAAATCCGCTTTGCTGAAAGAAAACAGTTGACTAAGTTAATGAACAAAGTTCACCGAGTCTACAAACGTTAATGTGGGATGTTCAGAAATTAAAACAGTTGACTAAGTTAATGAACAAAGTTCACCGAGTCTACAAACGTTAATGTGGGATGTTCAGAAATTAAAACAGTTGACTAAGTAAATGAACAAAGTTCACCGAGTCTACAAACGTTAATGTGGGATGTTCAGAAATTAAAACAGTTGACTAAGTTAATGAACAAAGTTCACCGAGTCTACAAACGTTAATGTGGGATGTTCAGAAATTAAAACAGTTGACTAAGTTAATGAACAAAGTTCACCGAGTCTACAAACGTTAATGTGGGATGTTCAGAAATTAAAACAGTTGACTAAGTTAATGAACAAAGTTCACCGAGTCTACAAACGTTAATGTGGGATGTTCAGAAATTAAAACAGTTGACTAAGTAAATGAACAAAGTTCACCGAGTTTACAAACGTTAATGTGGGATGTTCAGAAATTAAAACAGTTGACTAAGTTAATGAACAAAGTTCACCGAGTCTACAAACGTTAATGTGGGATGTTCAGAAATTAAAGGAAACGTTGTAACAGAGTGCCCCCCAAGAAAATACTTAAAAAAAACCAGCTCAGGCGCCACCTTGCTTCAACTGTCTTAGAGGAGAGCATTAGCAGACGGCTGGAAATGTCTAACCCAGGCCGCGAGCTACACACTCGAGAGCATGAGAAATCGACTGCCCGAGACAGACGAAGACATCGCAAAGAAACTAACATCGACTAGTGAAACGGTTTTAGTCTGCATTGGATGTGGCAAAGCTTGTAGATGACAGCTAGTACTGCGTAGCCATGTCCAATACTGTACTCCTCCTTATCTTTGGACTCGCTTTATTGTTTTAGTGCTAGCTTTCTGAATGAGCTCGTCTACAGAATACGGAGGCTATGTCTATAAAAAAGCATATAATACTTTCTATACACTTTTTAACATTTCTAGGTCTTTACCACTTGTACAAATAATTTTACCAATTAGATGTTAAAATTCATCGTTCATAATAGCATCATTACTCTTGCAGTATTTTCTTACTAGCATTTGATTTTCGAATGTCAACCTATCATTCCTGTAAACAAAGAGCGAGCAGCTCTTTCATGGTATATAATTAATAGAAAAAATCTGTATATATTTTACTACTAAATTTTGTGCAATAAAACTGCTTAGTAGTAAAACTACAATAATGAACCAGGCTATAAGCACAATGTCTTATACTGTTTGTCGCAGTATATCACGCTAGATTCATTGTTTGATACTATACTATATACAATTTTAAGAAAGTATTATTCAGTATTAAGGTTAGTGTGATTTTCAATGCGCCACAAATAACAAAACAATTGTTTGAAATTATGCATAGGCCTACATGTGCCTGTTTTCTTTCCAAGTATAAACCAATCAGACACATGTTCAGGCATAGGGTGTCTCTGAAAACAGAATAAACAAAGGTCATAGGCTTCCACAATTAAAAACAAATTAAAATAGAATCTTGTTGAATCTCTCTGCAGTTCGTGTCCGTATCCTTTATTTTTGGTGTGTGTGTGTGTGTGTGTGTATTAAGTTCCTACTTCTTTTATTATTATTGTGTTTATCTTGACGGAACTAAACACTCATTGTTGACCAAACAAAAGTTTTAAATTGTGTTTATCTTGACGGAACTAAACACTCATTGTTGACCAAACAAAAGTTTTAAATTGTGTTTATCTTGACGGAACTAAACACTCATTGTTGACCAAACAAAAAGTTTTTAAATTGTGTTTATCTTGACGGAACTAAACACTCATTGTTGACCAAACAAAAAGTTTTAAATTGTGTTTCAATTCAACATGTCTTGTACTTGTACATTATGTTGTAATTCTGTAAAGCCATTCATATTTTGTGTTTTCATTGGACTGAAGTCAATCTCCCTTGTTTGTGTTTCAGTCCAACAGAAAGTCTGGACCTCCATGGACACTCAGTGACCGGTGCCATGAAAGTTTTGCACATGTTTCTTCAGGAGCACGAAGAAGGTAAGTGACGTCATTAGAGTCATTTCTCTTGTGAAAAAAAATTGAAACATGAATGAGACTGGAAAGTTAGCACAAAATCGACATTTCGTTGTTTCACATAGCTGATGTAATGGTGTTTTAATAAATCTAGTTTCAGTTGAATAATAGATCATTAATAATGTTAGTTGAAGCCAAACTTTAAGCACTGGTATTTTTTTTTGTGTTTCTTAATTGATCTTTACATTTTTATTTATAAATGTTTATAACTGATAATAAATAAGGACAATAACTTACTACTACTACTAATAACTACTAATGTAGTTCTATACAATATCATTAAAAACTATTTGCCTAGTTTGATATTGACATGCACGCTGACACGGTATTTAATTTAAAAAAAAAAAGCCTTATATTTGTTGTGTGTCCAGAGTACAGGAAGAATCGCTCCAGACACATTCGTCACGTGACTATCATTACTGGCGATACTTGCGACAACAAAAACCTCATCAGACCCACAGTTGAGAATTTCTTAAAAATCAACAGATACAAGTAAGGTCATCTAGTCAATTTTTTTCAATTCCTCAATTCAGCTTGCTAATTCATGTGATCAAAAACCTGGGTGGGTGTACGCATTTCTCGAAAACAACTCTAACGTTTTCCCTAGAAATGTGACAGTTGATGTAAATCTTTGGGAAAATAATTACAAACTAATATGCCACACTGGGGAAACTCTAGTTTGACCGCTATAATTTTTCAAAATATATTTAAGATTTCATAACTTTAACTTTTCAACTCTTTGCATTAGTCTGAATGTGAATCAGATTGAGACTTGTGTGTAAGATACACATTGGTACAGGATGGAAAGCACTGTCAGAATAAGATGGACATTTAAACCGATTTGTTGTTTGGTATGGATCTAATCCTATATTATTAATTGTTTGTTATAAAAAATATATTTTAATTTTAAGATAATCTAGAATATTCTAGACCAGGGGTGGGCAATCTTTTTGGATCGAGGGCCGCATTTCTTTAAATTTGGGAATGGCGGGCCGCATATGTATATACAACTTAGAAAGATACTCTGGCTATAACTTTTAATTCATAGTAACACTGTATTATATTCACGTTTCTTTTTTTTCCACACTCCACGTTAATGAATTACAAGAGAGTTAGCAATTTTTTTAATCAATTAATATTTTTTTTAAATTGCTGTCGTCTTTTTATATTACAATAGCCCCACTAATATATAGTTGTACTTAATGTACAGCATTTTACTTTTTACACTCGTGCATAATGTTCCGAAACTGTGGAACTAGCTTACTAGTTGTTACCCTTGTGACTGCTGTCAAATTACAGTCAGTCGAAATCGACCAGTAATTATACTTGTATAGTTTCCCCACACCCAAAATCTAATGCTTTTCACTGGATGAGACAATATATGTTCCGGAAGTTAAATATCGGGACGAGCGAAACTTGCCCTTTTGGAGCATTACCAGAGAATGCTGGCCATGTCCTTCAATGGTGCATAATACATCAGAGACCCGAATAGGACTCTGGCCCCAAAGCCCTCCTATAGAACCAAGGCTATTTGGAGAACTGCCTGTATCTGGAAAACATTGCGCGGTTCATCTTAGATATAGGATTACTGATCTGAACCCTCCAACATGTAAAATGAGAACAAAGAAGAAGAAGAACAGATGTATGTGTACACTAATAGTGTGAACAGCAGCACATTTTTTAAAGTGTTGACATACAGATTCTGGCACCCAATAAGACTCCTATGGAAGTATTGACTAGAAATTCTCTTTGCTCGGAGTTATGTCCTCTGGAGCTAAATCAGCTTCTGCGCTAAATGGTGAGCTAATGGTATTGAAAACCGGTTCTTGACGTCTTAAAATTTGCTTTTATAAATGTGTTGTACTTTTAATCATTTCACTAGAAATAATTTCAACTTTCGGCAAAGGAAAATGACAAAACCTGTTTTCTTTTGCTTGCTTGTAGGAATGGGAAGGCCATTTACCATCCATTTACATTTCATATGCAAGGGAATCATTGCAATGGCAATTATAAAACCTGAAATCTGTCTTCCACTCTTCAATAGAAATATTGGTAACAAGGTCACAGTCAATGTCCTTCAAGTAACAGAACAATTTCTTCCTTGAGATTTTATGGTGTTCTCGTTTACCTTGCCCATGCTTAGATGGCGGATATATTGGATTACTTTGTTCATAATCGGAACTACCCTATCTCTAGTATGTTTGATTACTATTTATATTCTGCAATAATTTTATGAAGCTTTGTGCAAACTTTCCTGTTTAAAGTTTATGGTTGATGTATTTAAAAAACCCACAATTTTACTCAGTCAAAGATCGAGCTCCACCAGTTGTCACCCTTGCCATCTTCTTCCAATCATACCCAACATTCAACATAGTTCTTCATAGCATTGAATAAATACTGATCAGAGATTGTGTCTTGAATTGAGTGTATTGATGTATAGCCAATAAGCATAGTCTTCGTTTGCTTGAAAGTTTTTATAATGACAGTTTCAATAATTTATATTTATATTATTTTTAATATATTTGCATTTTTATAAGTATATACTGTGGGCACACCTGACTTCTGTAGGTGTCGGCGGGCCGCATAAAACACTCCGGCGGGCCGCATGTGGCCCGCGGGTCGTAATTTGCCCAACCTGTTCTAGACGAATGCTCTTTCATATTGAGAGCTAGTTCAATGAATAAATACAAATATTTTTTCGGAGCATCTCACATTCATCTTACATTTCTATTACATTCATCTTACATCTCTATAACATTCATCTTACATTTCTATTACATTCATCTTACATCTCTATTACATTCATCTTACATCTCTATAACATTCATCTTACATCTCTATAACATTCATCTTACATTTCTATTACATTCATCTTACATCTCTATAACATTCATCTTACATCTCTATTACATTCATCTTACATCTCTATAACATTCATCTTACATCTCTATTACATTCATCTTACATTTCTATTACATTCATCTTACATCTCTATAACATTCATCTTACATCTCTATTACATTCATCTTACATTTCTATTACATTCATCTTACATCTCTATTACATTCATCTTACATCTCTATTACATTCATCTTACATCTCTATAACATTCATCTTACATTTCTATTACATTCATCTTACATCTCTATAACATTCATCTTACATCTCTATTACATTCATCTTACATCTCTATTACATTCATCTTACATCTCTATAACATTCATCTTACATCTCTATAACATTCATCTTACATCTCTATTACATTCATCTTACTTTCATCTATCGCGACTCTTTGAACTTGAATTTCAGATATGACGTGTCCACTGAGGTGCCAGGTCTAGTCAAAGTTGACCTTGAGTCTCATGTCCTGTAAATGACCTGGTGACCTACCATGACATAAACTTGTCTGGGACGATGTGAAGGAAATGTTTCAACCTGGCTTGGACTGTTATGAAACATATTTGAAATACATGAATGCTCGGTTTTAATAAAACCTCTGACACAGTCAATATTTTCCAGTCTAATTTGATGGCCATGGTGACAAATATTAGTTTCATCTATACTATTGTAATATCCAAAAAAAAGTTAAGTTTTTTTTTTCATACAAAATTATCAAAGATACAAGCTTATGAACTGAATGTATATATTATAGACTTATTACTGCTGATTGTTTTTTGTTCAACCACTGTGAAACTAATGAAAAATAATCTTAATGTCTTAAATGCTGTATATTGATTGAATGGATTTTATTATCTGTTTCATTTCTAGTCAAATTATACTTTTAGCTTTAACTCTCTAACTGTACATCAAATGTAAATAGCAGTTCTCTTTCGTCTCTTCTCCTTCTCTCTCTTTCTCTTTACGTTTGTCTCTCTGTCTTCTCTCTCGATCTCTCTCTCACTCTCTCAGATTCTCTCTCTCTCTCTCTCTTTATCTATGTTAACACTTTCTTTGTAATTCCTTTTGATTCTCTCTACTAAATGTTTTACATCTCTGTCTGGTGCTGAAACAAACTATTTGTCAACAAAATAAAGATGTTGACCTATTTAGCGTTCTTTAAGTTTGATCCTTTTTTTTTCTTTTGCCATAAATTGAACTGATATTTGATCTACATTTTGTTTAGAATGAAGAATGAATTAACTTATTATGTGTTTCAATTCAGCTACGCACAAGTCAATTAAAGGAAAAACAAACAAAAATATAAAGTTTACATGAGATTTAAAGTCTTCGACTCACTCAATACCATGTTCAAGACTCACTAGCTAGCTACAGTACATTGTGTTTGACTCACTAGCTAGCTACAGTACATTGTGTTTGACTCACTAGCTAGCTACAGTACATTGTTTGACTCACTAGCTAGCTACAGTACATTGTTTGACTCACTAGCTAGCTACAGTACATTGTTTGACTCACTAGCTAGCTACAGTACATTGTTTGACTCACTAGCTAGCTACAGTACATTGTTTGACTCACTAGCTAGCTACAGTACATTGTGTTTGACTCACTAGCTAGCTACAGTACATTGTGTTTGACTCACTAGCTAGCTACAGTACATTGTTTTTGACTCACTAGCTAGCTACAGTACATTGTTTGACTCACTAGCTAGCTACAGTACATTGTGTTTGACTCACTAGCTAGCTACAGTACATTGTGTTTGACTCACTAGCTAGCTACAGTACATTGTTTGACTCACTAGCTAGCTACAGTACATTGTTTGACTCACTAGCTAGCTACAGTACATTGTGTTTGACTCACTAGCTAGCTACAGTACATTGTGTTTGACTCACTAGCTAGCTACAGTACATTGTGTTTGACTCACTAGCTAGCTACAGTACATTGTGTTTGACTCACTAGCTAGCTACAGTACATTGTTTGACTCACTAGCTAGCTACAGTACATTGTGTTTGACTCACTAGCTAGCTACAGTACATTGTGTTTGACTCACTAGCTAGCTACAGTACATGGTTTGACTCACTAGCTAGCTACAGTACATTGTGTTTGACTCACTAGCTAGCTACAGTACATTGTTTGACTCACTAGCTAGCTACAGTACATTGTGTTTGACTCACTAGCTAGCTACAGTACATGGTTTGACTCACTAGCTAGCTACAGTACATTGTGTTTGACTCACTAGCTAGCTACAGTACATTGTTTGACTCACTAGCTAGCTACAGTACATTGTGTTTGACTCACTAGCTAGCTACAGTACATTGTGTTTGACTCACTAGCTAGCTACAGTACATTGTGTTTGACTCACTAGCTAGCTACAGTACATTGTGTTTGACTCACTAGCTAGCTACAGTACATGGTTTGACTCACTAGCTAGCTACAGTACATTGTGTTTGACTCACTAGCTAGCTACAGTACATTGTTTTTGACTCACTAGCTAGCTACAGTACATTGTGTTTGACTCACTAGCTAGCTACAGTACATTGTGTTTGACTCACTAGCTAGCTACAGTACATTGTGTTTGACTCACTAGCTAGCTACAGTACATGGTTTGACTCACTAGCTAGCTACAGTACATGGTTTGACTCACTAGCTAGCTACAGTACATTGTGTTTGACTCACTAGCTAGCTACAGTACATTGTTTTTGACTCACTAGCTAGCTACAGTACATTGTTTGACTCACTAGCTAGCTACAGTACATTGTGTTTGACTCACTAGCTAGCTACAGTACATTGTGTTTGACTCACTAGCTAGCTACAGTACATTGTTTGACTCACTAGCTAGCTACAGTACATTATTTGACTCACTAGCTATCTACAGTACATTGTGTTTGACTCACTAGCTAGCTACAGTACATTGTGTTTGACTCACTAGCTAGCTACAGTACATTGTTTGACTCACTAGCTAGCTACAGTACATTGTTTGACTCACTAGCTAGCTACAGTACATTGTGTTTGACTCACTAGCTAGCTACAGTACATTGTTTGACTCACTAGCTAGCTACAGTACATTATTTGACTCACTAGCTATCTACAGTACATTGTGTTTGACTCACTAGCTAGCTACAGTACATTGTGTTTGACTCACTAGCTAGCTACAGTACATTGTTTGACTCACTAGCTAGCTACAGTACATTGTTTGACTCACTAGCTAGCTACAGTACATTGTGTTTGACTCACTAGCTAGCTACAGTACATTGTGTTTGACTCACTAGCTAGCTACAGTACATTGTGTTTGACTCACTAGCTAGCTACAGTACATTGTTTGACTCACTAGCTAGCTACAGTACATTGTGTTTGACTCACTAGCTAGCTACAGTACATTGTGTTTGACTCGTTTCACTTTTCCGTAATCTCTTTTTTATTTGGTAAGTGCACTATAAAACTACATTAGGAATAATCAAGTTTATTAATGCACTGGAAATACGTCTTAGGAACATACATTAAATAGAATGGATCTATTATGTTATCTTATTAGTTACAGACTTTCCTTAAAAAAAGAAATTTATATTCTAATGAGAAGTTCTTTTACTCTTACCAACTAGTGCATACAAGAAACATTGGAACAAAAGTTTGTTTCGAAAAAGTTCATTCTCTCTGTTTCATAGCATGAGACCGGTAAAAAAGTGAAATTTTTAGAAAATCAAGTACTACTTCGTGTAAAGTATCTATATGTTATGGACAAATCCCGTCTAAAAATGTTTTATCCGTAGTGAGACTTTGTAGCTGTTGGAAGTGTCTTCGTTCTTGTCTTCATTGTAGTACATACAAATAGTATTTCATGCTAAGATTTGTAATTGTTTTTTTTTTTTAATGTAGTCGTTTTGCTCATCTGCAATACATTATGAGTTACCTCCCTTTGCAGTGCATCCCGGTTTAGCTTATCGGGTAGAGTTGACATCTCGGGTAGAGTTGACATCTCGGGTAGAGTTGTTTGGCAGAAATCGTTTCAAGTTCAGAAGTTTGATCAAAGCTCCACGAAACTCTTTGTTCTGAAATGCGAATATAATAAAATTCATGCCAGAGTTGGCCATAGCCAGCATGACTAAGAAGCGGTAGAGGGTGACAGGAATGGGCACAAAACAATCCAGACCCATCGCCACTACCACTGGAGTCAGACACAAGAAGAATACACCGAAGAGAGTAAGGAAAAAATAGAAGCCTCTGTGATTTCCTACAGTGGCCGAGCTAACCTGGCTGTGTGGCCCCGTGTGTGTTTCCACGGCAGCAGCGGTGACGCGAACTGCGTTTCGCTGTTTGAGGGCAGTGAGAAAGATGAGAGAGTACATGACAAAGATGACCAGCGACACGCTGAAGTACATGGTCCAGATGCCGGTGAACAGGTGCCACGTTGGCAGAAGTTTTGTTATTTCACAAGTTTCTGCCTTGCTTCCATCTTTATGAATGACATGCGGCATGAAGAGAAGAAGAACGCCAATGGCCCAGGAAGAGGCTATGAGTGCGGACACCAGCCGAGAGCTCATGACTTGCTCGTAGTAGTACGGCCGCACGATGTAAATGTACCTGTCCACGGAGATGACCAGCATGTGCATCAAGGACACAGTGGTCATGCCCGTGCTCAGACCGTTCATCAGCAGGCACATGTGGACGTTGCGATTGAAGAGTCCAACTCGCGTGGGCGGGAGGAAGTACAGGGACATCGGAAGCAGCTCCAGGCCAACCATGAAATCCGCCACGGCCAGACTGACCACGTAGGCCACGGTGAAGGTACGCAATGCTGGAGTGCGCCATACGACGAGGATGGTCAGGACGTTAAGTGAACAGATGAAGGAGGCCAATGCGATACACAGAGTGGCTATTAAAACATCCACGCTAGTGACTTGAGTCGTCTCCTGGTTGGGTGACGTCTTATTCTCTGTCGTATCACTATTTACGGAGGTAACATTCATTCTGCGTTAGTATGTAAGAACTTTGACGTCACATTCATTACCTGCTCTTCTTTTGGAATTCGTTTTTTTTTTCTCAAGCGGAACTAAGAAAACGTGTACTAATCTAAAATCCTTTCTTCGAACGAAATAGTTGGTAATACATAACACATAAAATGCCATCTATCTTTCTAACTAAACATATTGTAATAATTGTAAAGAACATGTTTGCAAGACACATCTGTTTTACTAATAAAATAATAACCAAGTACTTTTTACAAAGTTTCTGCTCGGAAGCCTAGATGCAGTTGCTGTTTATTAGGAAGAACACAATGTCTACATGTCTTGTGTACTGGTGAAATTTCTAATCAATATCGCCATTGGTCGGTTCATTTAATTCTAAATTTCCTACATGTAAATGATTCTGTATTATTCACTACAATTGAACGGAGCGACACTTTATTCAATAATTAAGTACGGTCGAACTAGCATTTCAAGGTTTGGAAATCACTGACCTGGAAATATGATAGGAAATCACTTTTTCACTATCAATGCCATCTAAGTTTTAGTCCTAGACCTCTCTTTCTCTCTCTGTCTCTCTCTGTCTCTCTTTATATATATATTAGTGCATGTGTCATGCGTGTTCTTCTTCCTACTTTTTCTCTACTTAGAATTGAACTTATTTATTAACACACACTCATACGTGTGTTAGTGAAAGATTATTGAAGGTAAAAGGTTATTCATGTTTGATCAACATACACTTCCAATGGTTGCTTTTCTTGGATACAAACAATGTCCCGAACCTAAACTCTTGCACAATGTCCAGAGCTGATGACGAAACTGTCTGTTTTGTAATATCAAAACCAAAAAATTCATTCCAGAATTGAATAGAGCCAGGACGATGAGATATCTGTACAACCAAGGCGGACTACGAGTGACGTAGTCTAGCCCCGAGCACAGTACTACAGGAGTTATACACACGAAGAAAGCTCCAAACATTGTTAGGAATAATTTAAAACTTTTATACGTAGATCTTGAATGTTGTTTACCGGTGTCCCGTACGCGAGAAGACGCTACTTTCCAAGCGTGGATACGCCTCTGGTGCTTGTAAGCAGTTCGAAGGACGATAATGAACATGGTCAAAATAATGCAAGCAGACGTGAAGTAACCTGTCCAGGTAAAGTAGAATAAGTACCACCTGGGGAGAAGCTGGGTGGCATCACAATAGCTGGCACTCGGGCTATTGCGGAAGACAAAATATGGAGGAATCATGTAGCACAGGCCGACGACCCAGGCCACTGCAATGCAGCAAAGGACGCTGCGGAAGCTGACGAGCCTCTGGTAGAGGTAAGGCTTGACGATGTACAGGTACCTGTCTACGGAGATGACGGTCAAGTGGGCCAGTGAGTTGGCGATCATGCCCACGTTGAAGCTGTTGATAAAGACGCACAAATAAATGTGACGATAGTAAAGGCGGACCCGAGAGGATGGAAGAATAAACAAGGAAAGCGGAACCAGGAAGAGTCCCACAAGGAGGTCCACTGAAGCCAGGCTGACCACATATAAATTGGCAAGCGTCCGGAGAGTTGTCGTACGCCAGATAACAACAATGGTCAAACTGTTAGCTGTACATACGACCAATGACAAGATCAGAGTGATAGCAAATAAAACCTCTCCGAGTAGATCATCAGGAAGAATTTCCGTCTGATTAGCCGTCATTGCAATTTTCAGTTTTATTGTACGAATAGTCCTTGACCTTCAAAGTTCAATTTTTTGTTGTTGTTTTTTTCCGAGTGAGTTCGGTATTGAAGCAGTGTGGAGACAATGTCAATGGTGTGAAGACAATGTCACAGTGTGGATACAATGTCACCGGTGTGAAGACAATGTCACAGTGTGGAGACAATGTCACCGGTGTGAAGACAATGTCACAGTGTGGATACAATGTCACCGGTGTGAAGACAATGTCACAGTATGGATACAATGTCACCGGTGTGGAGACAATGTCACAGTGTGGATACAATGTCACAGTGTGGATACAATGTCACCGGTGTAAAGACAATGTCACAGTGTGGATACAATGTCACAGTGTGGATAGAATGTCACCGGTGTGAAGACAATGTCACAGTGTGGATACAATGTCACAGTGTGGATACAATGTCACAGTGTGGATACAACGTCACAGTGTGGATACAATGTCACCGGTGTGAAGACAATGTCACAGTGTGGATACAATGTCACAGTGTGGAGACAATGTCACCGGTGTGAAGACAATGTCACAGTGTGGATACAATGTCACCGGTGTGAAGACAATGTCACAGTGTGGATACAATGTCACCGATGTGGAGACAATGTCACCGGTGTGGAGAAAATGTCACAGTGTGAAGACAATGTCACCGGTGTAGATCCAATGTCACCGGTGTGAAGACAATGTCACAGTGTGAAGACAATGTCACCAGTGTGAAAAAAATGTCACCGGTGTGGAGACAATGTCACCGGTGTGGAGACAATGTCACCGGCGTGGAGACAATGTCATTGGTGTGAAGAAAATGTCACCGGTGTGAAGACAATGTCACAGTGTGGATACAATGTCACCGGTGTGAAGACAATGTCACAGTGTGAAGAAAATGTCACCGCTGTGAAGACAATGTCACATTGTGGATACAATGTCACCGGTGTGAAGACACTGTCACAGTGTGAATACAATGTCACCGGTGTGAAGACAATGTCACTAGTGTGGAGACAATGTCACCGGTGTGAAGACAATGTCACCGGTGTGAAGACAATGTCACCGGTGTTAAGACAATTTCACAGTGTGGATACAATGTCACCGGTGTGAAGACAATGTCACAGTGTGGAGACAATGTCACAGTGTGGATACAATGTCACAGTGTGGATAGAATGTCACCGGTGTGAAGACAATGTCACAGTGTGGATACAATGTCACAGTGTGGATACAATGTCACAGTGTGAAGACAATGTCACCGGTGTGAAGACAATGTCACAGTGTGAAGACAATGTCACTGGTGTGAAGACAATGTCACAGTGTGAAGACAATGTCACAGTGTGAAGACAATGTCACCGGTGTGAAGACAATGTCACAGTGTGAAGACAATGTCACCGGTGTGGAGACAATGTCACCGGTGTGAAAACAATGTCACAGTATGAAGACAATGTCACAGATTGAAGACAATGTCACCGGTGTGAAGACAATGTCACAGTGTGAAGACAATGTCACAGTGTGAAGACAATGTCACAGTGTGAAGACAATGTCACAGTGTGAAGACAATGTCACAATGTGAAGACAATGTCACAGTGTGAAGACAATGTCACAGTGTGAAGACAATGTCACAGTGTGAAGACAATGTCACCGGTGTAAAGACAATGTCACCAGTGTAAAGACAATGTCACAGTGTGGAGACAATGTCACTAGTGTAAAGACAATGTCACCAGTGTGAAGACAATGTCACCAGTGTGAAGACAATGTCACAGTGTGAAGACAATGTCACAGTGTGAAGACAATGTCACCAGTAAACAAAAACTTATTCACCATGTCCAATTCTAAGAAAAATATCTCAGATATTAGAATCTCTGAAAATTTTCTTTTTCATCCAAGATTTAGATATCTACAAGTCTCCATCTTTTTGTGGTCAATTCATTTTTCTTTTAATTTTGAGATTTAAAACCTTGGATTGCACCAGTAATGCTGTCAGCTTGAGTGAAATAATGTAGATCTAGATCTTCACTGACTACGTCTGGATATCATGTAATAGAGATGTAGATCTTCACTGACTATGTCTGGACATCATGTAATAGAGATGTAGATCTTCACTGACTATGTCTGGATATCATGTAATAGAGATGTAGATCTTCACTGACTTCGTCTGGATATCATGTAATAGAGATGTAGATCTTCACTGACTATGTCTGGACATCATGTAATAGAGATGTAGATCTTCACTGACTTCGTCTGGATATCATGTAATAAAGATGTAGATCTTCACTGACTATGTCTGGATATCATGTAATAGAGATGTAGATCTTCACTGACTATGTCTGGATATCATGTAATAGAGATGTAGATCTTCACTGATTATGTCTGGACATCATGTAATAGAGGTGTAGATCTTCACTGATTATGTCTGGATATCATGTAATAGATATGTAGATCTTCACTGATTATGTCTGGACATCATGTAATAGAGATGTAGATCTTCACTGACTATATCTGGATATCATGTAATAGAGATGTAGATCTTCACTGACTATGTCTGGACATCATATAATAGAGATGTAGATCTTCGCTGACTATGTCTGGATATCATGTAATAGAGATGTAGATCTTCACTGACTTCGTCTGGATATCATGTAATAGAGATGTAGATCTTCACTGACTATGTCTGGACATCATGTAATAGAGATGTAGATCTTCACTGACTTCGTCTGGATATCATGTAATAGAGATGTAGATCTTCACTGACTATGTCTGGACATCATGTAATAGAGATGTAGATCTTCACTGACTACGTCTGGACATCATGTAATAGAGATGTACATCTTCACTGACTATGTCTGGATATCATGTAATAGAGATGTATATCTTCACTGACTATGTCTGGACATCATGTAATAGAGATGTAGACCTCCACACGTCTGAATATTCTCTAATAGAGTGAATGTGAAGTTGTTTCTCTTTGTTCTTTTCTTTAACAGAGATAATACTTAAAAAGCTCCACAGATCGACCTAACTTGATCAATGCATTGAATTCAAAGACACTCTGGTAGTTCTTGGTTCATGGCGATACCAGAATCAGATTAGAACAGTGATGCCCAAACTACGGCCCGCGGACCATATCCGGCCCGCGACGTGGTTCCATCCGGCCCGCCGCAATGTTGGCACTAAGTGTAGAAATCTACCTTCCAAACAAAAAAAAAAGTTCAAAAAATGTATCTTTGCTTACGTTTGGGCCCTCACTTTTTCTCTGATGGATTGGTATCATGATCTTTAACATTTGTGTGTTTTTGAACATGATAATAAGCCAACATATTTATTTTATAAAGAAAGTGTGGCTGTTTGATAAAACAACAACATAAAAACGGCATTATAAAATTAATATGGTGGCATTCTAGGTTTGAGCCGCGAAAAAAATTTTTAAACTATGTTTAGATATTGGAGAATCCATGGAAATTTATTAAAAAGAGACCACAAAATGAGCCGGTGTTGCTCACATTTAAGTAGAGCAGGGGTTCCCAACCTGTGGGTCGCGACCCCCTTGGGGGTCGATTGACCATTTGCCAGGGGTCCCCTAAGACCATCAAACTATGGATTGTTATTATCTATTCTTCTATTGCTGTATGTGTGTGTGTGTGTGTGGGGGGGTCGCGGCAGAGTGGGGGATTGTAAAAAGGGGTCGCCGAACTTAAAAGGTTGAGAACCGCTGAAGTAGAGAGATAATTGTATTATCTATCGCGTAAAAAAAATATAATTGTCAAATAACCTATTAATTAAGTATTAAATCCATAGGTTTCTACCGAAATAGTTTCAGATCAATTTCATTTCATTTTATAACTTTTCGTTCATGTGGCCCGCGAGACGAGTGTAGAAAATTATAAAGGCCCGCGGGCCGAATTAGGTTGGGCATCACTGGATTAGAAAACTGGTAACACTATTGAATGTAAATGAAGCTAATTATTTCTTTCAACACAAGGGAGACAAACATCATCGATAAACACAAGAACTGATTGGAAATCCACTAAATGATGAGTTATCTGCCTTACTAATATTTCGAGTTTTGTTGTTTTTGTTCCAAACCTAGTATCATAAATGTTTGTACACGTTATTTCTCCAACACCTTATCTCGGATCAAGCTGAAAATTTTCACAACTATTTCTTGTACCTAACAAAAAAAGAATTAGCAAATTAATTATTGATAATGTATTATTTTGTTTGGTATTGAACAAGTCAGAGTACCCTTCTCCTAGATGAACTGCCTTACTAGGCTGACGAGCTCCACCGACTGTGGTAACATAAGAGGACTATATGAGGGCATGAGAAAAGCCTTTGGACCTCACACCAGCAAGTGTGCTCCGCTCAAGTCAAAAGATGGCTCAATCATCAGCGATCGTGCGCTGAAAATGGAACGATGGGTTGAACACTATGCAGAACTCTACCAGATTGAAAACGCCATCTCACCAAATGCTGTTTCCAACTTCCCATCACTTCCAGTTTTGACGGAATTAGACGAAACGCCCTCAGTAAAGGAGCTGAGCATTGCCATTGACATGCTTGCACATGGGAAAACACCCGGAGGAGATGGCATTCCTGCTGAAGTAATTCAGGCTGGAAAACATGCCCTAATCAAACCACTCCATGAACTGCTAAGCTTGTGCTGGGAACAAGGAATGGTCCCCCAGGAATTGAAAGACTCCAACATTGTTACAATTTATAAAAATAAAGGCGACCGCTCTGATTGTAACAATTACAGAGGCATCTCACTGCTTAGCATAGTCGGAAAGGCTTTTGCTAGAGTATTACTAAAGCGATTACAGATCCTGGCAGATCGTGTTTATCCAGAGTCGCAGTGTGGCTTTAGGGCAGGTAGATCTACAACAGATATGATTTTCTCTCTGCGGCAGCTACAGGAGAAGAGCAGAGAACAAAAGCAGCCCCTCTTCATAGCTTTTATTGATTTGACCAAGGCCTTTGACCTTGTTAGCAGAAGCGGTCTGTTTGCTGTACTAGAGAGAATCGGCTGCCCAAATAAGTTAAGAAAACTAGTGTCAGCTTTTCACGAAAATATGCAGGGCACCGTTCAGTTTGAAAGTTCTTCCTCCAGGCCATTCTCCATTAAGAGCGGTGTAAAACAAGGATGTGTACTGGCCCCTACACTATTTGGCATCTTCTTCTCAGTCGTACTATCCAGTGCTTTTAAATCCCTGGAAGACGGAATATACATCCATAGCAGATCCGATGGAAGGCTCTTTAACCTGGCACGTCTTAAAGCCAAAACGAAAAGACGTCGTATCTTGATAAGGGAACTGCTGTTTGCCGATGACGCGGCACTCGTATCTCACTCACAAGGAGGTCTACAGAAGCTAGTGAACGCCTTAGCAGCTGCTTGTCAAGAGTTTAGCCTTACTATAAGTCTCTCCAAGACCGAAATCCTGGCACAAGACGTCGCAGAAATACATATAATACAAATTGGGAACCACACCCTTTCAGTGGTGCAGGAATTTACCTACTTGGGTTCAACAATTGTCAGTAACCTAGACTTAGACATCGAGCTGACAAAAAGGATAGGAAAAGCTACCACAGCATTGGCAAAACTCTCCAAGCGCGTCTGGGAAAATGGTAAATTGACCACAGCGACCAAAATCCTAGTCTACAACGCCTGTGTTGTGAGCACTCTCCTTTATGGCAGTGAAAGCTGGTCAACATACATGTACCAAGAGCACAGATTGAATAGTTTCCACTTGCGCTGCCTGAGACGCATAATGGGCATCTCTTGGAGGGACCATGTCTCCAATCAGGAAGTTTTGAGATTGGCCAATATGAACAGCATGTATGCTCTCCTGACACAAAGAAGATTACGCTGGCTCGGACATGTCACCCGCATGCCAGATGGTAGAATCCCGAAAGATATCTTATATGCTGAGCTTGTGGAAGGAGTCAGACCCAAGGGCCGCCCAAGACTAACATATAGAGATGTCTGCAAGCGAGACATGAGAGCCTCAGGCATCAGTGAAAGTATGTGGGAAAACATAGCCAAAGACCGGAGTGCATGGAGACAGACTGTGCGTGCTGGGACAACCCTTGCTGAGAACAAAAGAATTGAAGCGGCTTTAATCAAGAGGGAATAAAAGAAAGCTGCCCTGTCTGCTAGCCCTAAATCAGAGGCATACACATGTACGAATTGTGGCAAAGTCTGCCGTTCTAGAATTGGCTTGATTAGCCACACCAGATTCTGCCCCGTCTCAAGATTAAGAGAAAACCAGTGACTCACTTGGGCGCATCCATTGCCTTTCGAGACAAAAGGAGCCATATATTGAACAAGGGAATAAACTTGTACTTGACAGATGTAGAAGCGTAATTTGAATTGGTCCCCCTTTATGCTTAGTGCAGTAGGTCGTGGCTTAAAGAATTGAAACTATCAACATATAATAATAAAACATTATATTTTCATAACCTTTTAGCTGGCAGAGTGGTTAAGTGTATCGGTTTGAGAAGGTTTGGGCCCTTGAACAAAATCGAATCGTACAAAGTTTTGTTTTTAATTTAAAAAATGCATTTAAAGAGCTATCACGGTAGCCTTCTTTAAATCATTGTAATCATAAAATCAGCACATTTTGATTTTTTACAAGTTTCCCATAATAGGCTAAGGCTTTATAAAAACAGGCACAAAATTTGACATGAAGTTGTTGAGAAGAAAAAAACATTACCTCGAAATTGTAGAGACTAAAAAACATTTTAATTTTAAATGTTAATCCATCACTTGCCCCTGATAAGCTTCAGGGGGAGGGGTGGTTTGAGGTTAAAACACCCTCTTCAATATTAAGAATAAACCATACCCCCCTTCATCCTGATAGTTTTGACGATAAAATTCCCCTTTTCGATAAAGAAAACTACAATTGCCAAAGTACATGAGCGTAGCCAAGAGGGTTTGGAGGTTAACCATCCTGTCAGGAATTTAATTATGTATTATTAGATATTTTAAATGTCTAGGTAGCTGAGTATAATTTATAATATATCAGTTACTAGGTTCAGTCTAACAGACACACCATGCGCACACATTCATACATAGAGTAATAAACCATATGTGTGCGTGTGCGCGCGCGCGTTTGTGTGTAAAGACCCCTCCCCCCCCCAAAAAAAAAAATTCTTGATACTCCCATCATGGCCTATGATTGATATAGTATAGGTAATGTATAATTTAGTTAATAGTCAGAATGAAAAATTAATCAATCAAATTTAAGCACAAAATCTATTTAGGAAAAAAAAACAAAAAAAAAAAACAAGACAAATGTCTTGAATGTTTTGGATGTTTTTTTGTCAGAAATTACAAATATTCTGTTCTAGTTGAAACCAGACAGGCTAGCCATTGAGTTGTTTTTTAAATAAGATTTTACAGCAAATAGAGCTGATATAATTTTCGGACAGGAAAAAAAACAACAATTAACATCTAATAATAAAGATTCAATTACAATTAAAATGAAATTCTAATAATTATAAAAAAAAAAATAATTAAATAAAAATTATGTGAGCTTGGCAGTGCGAGACCACACAGCAACATGCCGTGACCAGGATTCGAACCTGGGTTGTCGCGGCCACAACGCGAAGTACTAACCACTATACGATCACGGCCAGCGCGCTCACATTGAAGGTATTGAAAGTAATCACAACAATTTTGTCTGTTCCTAACTCCCCTTGAAAACTACATTGCCTTGAACCAGAACCATAGGTCTGAACCAGAAACTAGTTCTCACTATCACAAATGTTCGTTTATAAAGCCTTATCCTAGTATACAAAACTTGTCAACAATCAAAATATACTGATTTTATGATTACAATGATTTAAAGACTTGATTTTGTCTGCTTCATACAGCAAATGGTCAATAACACAATAGCTTTCAAAACTAGGTCACGGAGGTCACTATCAACTCCCCACCGCCCACTGTATGTATCATTTAGATCTAGTTGAAGGATGCAGAAACTCGGACCTGGACATGTTTGCTTGGACAGAAGTTCATAATCTAATTCGGCGAGTTCGCTTTGAGGAAACGAGACAAAACATCAGAGAATTGTAAGAATGAAATAGTCGCTCATTCGAGTCTATATTTATAGGCATAGTATCAAACAGCCCACCGTATGTATTATTTAGTTCTAGTTAAGGTGATAACAAGTCATATTATTATACCGTACTATTAAGTCAATCCATAGTTGTCCGAAGGGAGATAACAAAATACATTTTATTTATACCAATATATGCAATTAATTCCCTTGATTTAATACTTGTAGATTGTAGAGAGATGGGTTAATTTTAATTAAATTCTATTTAACAAAGGCTAAAAATATAAACTTTTAACTTCAAAAGAAAACAAAAAAAAATGTTACAAATCTATTATAATCTTTAAAAGAGAATATATTAACATTCTACGCGCTTCCTTTTGATTAGCTGATATAGGCCCACACTACAGTACGCCTATTCGAAAATTATGTGAAGTCATTGGTATTTCCAAGCTGATTCAGGCATACAGTGGTGAAATTTTAAATAATATAAACTTGAAACTGCCAAAAGTTTATTTATAATAAACAATTTGAGAGAACCCCCCCCTCCCAAATCCTTTATAATCGTATCGTAATTAATCATTAAAGTCCAACCCATACATGGGCGTAGCCAGGGGGGGGTTCTTGGGGTTCAAACCCCCCCCCCCCCGAAATGAAATCCCCCCCCCCCGCAGGGGGGAGAACGGAATTAAGTGACTGATTTTTGCTTTCATTTTGTTTATTTTAGGTGAGATTTTAATACTAAATCATCACTTACCACAGCACAGCCAAGGCAGTTTTGAGTTAAAACCCTCTACCAGGGGGTTTTGAGTTTAAATCCCCCTACCAGGGGGTTTTGAGATTTAAAAAACACCTATCAGGGGGTTTTGAGATACAAATCCCTCTACCAGGGGGCTTTGAGTTTAAAACCCCCTACAGGGGGGTTTGAATTTTAAACCCCCTACCAGAGTAATTTTGCAGTTAAATCCCCCTCTTGTATAAAACAAAACAAAAAAAAATGCAAACAACAATCCCCAAATTCCAACAGCACAGTTGAGGAAGATTTTGATTTTAAAACCCCCTCCAAAATTTACGATAAACCCCATCTTCAATATAAAAAAAAGCAAATTACACACTAAAAATTCTATGAGCGTAGCAAAAGGGGTTTTGAGTTTAAACCCCCATCCCCTCCAGTTAGGGTTTGAAGCTAAAAAGTACCTCTTCAATATAAAAAAAAAGCAAATTACACACTATAAAATCTATGAGCGTCGCCAAAGGGGTTTTGAGTTTAAATCCCCCTTCTCCAGATGGCTTTTTCTTTAAAGTTTAAAACCCCTCCAGATGGTTTTGAGTTTAAAATTCCCCTACAGTGCGTTTAGAGTTGAAAACCTCTCTCTTCAATATTATTTTAAAGCAAACTTCAGTCACCAAATTCTATGATCGTAGCTAAATGGGGTTTTGAATTAAAAACAAAACAATAAAACTCCAGAGATTTCTTAGTTTAAAACCCCTCAACAGATGATTTGACGAAAAAACTTTCCTTTTCGATATAAAATCTAAAGCGAATACAGGCATGTAATTCCAAGAGCGTAGTCAAGAAAGGTTACAAATTTCTACCAGTGGCTTGGGCTCCATTAATAAAGTGTGAATAGTCTTCTGCCGAAATTGAAAATCATTAAATATGTCTCAACAAAGATGGCTAAGACAGATTTTAGGAGTCAGTCATAGAGATCGGGTCTAAATCAAAGAAATCATATGCCGAACTGTGAGTCGAATCCTTAGTAAGGTTGTGACAGAGCGTCGCATGAGGTTCTCACACAAAATGAATTACGCAAAATAAGAGTTGCGGAAACAGCTTGCCGGAAAATGCGCCGAACGGCGCGAGAGGGTCTAAGTCAGTAAGAATAGCACATTAGGTTTTTGAAATAAAACTTTTTAATAGCAAGATAATGCACTGTAGATACCTCAGAATATGCATTTTGTTGGCTTTCAATACCAGAATTAGTGCTCGGCGGCGGGGCTTCGCCCCGCGCTGGGGGAGCGCTGCGAACTCCCCCAGACCTCTTGCTTGCAAGGGCGGGGAGTCTACAATAGACAATAAACGTCTTCCGAAAGGGTCAGAATGTAATAAAGATTAATTATGTACACAAACACATATATATATATATATATATAATTTTTTTCCGCGGGGGGGGGGGAAGTCAGGGGGGAATCTCCCCCCCCCCCAAAACCCTCCCCGAAAAAAAATCCTGGCTACGCCCATGAACCCATATCTACCCTAATAGGTAACACCACCAAAGCTGAAAATCATTTGTTTCAAAAGTCGCAAGGCCGGAAGTCTTGTCCACTCCGAGGCACTCGCATGAATATTTCTTTTTTTTTTGTTTTTGTTTTTGACTAGGCTACTCGTTAACTTAGAGAAAACCACGATTTTCAAAATGTTGACTTAGGGACATATATATTTTGAATTCAAATGAGTAATTATAGAATAAATCTTTTTAAAAACATCTATTTCATTATGGCTTTTAGAGGTACTAAAATATTTTTCTAACAATGGAATTAAGATGCTACAGATAGATCCTAGGTATTACATTTAAAGGCCACATCGCAAACGAAGAGATTAGAGACAAGGTTACTGCAGTGATTGGACTCCACGATGACCTGATAACTAGTGTAAAAAAAAACGTAAACTAAACCTCAATGGCCATATTACAAGGTCTTCGGGGCTCGCAAAGACCTTGCTTCAGGGAACAGTACCAGGAAAAAGAAGAAGAGGCAGAGAAAGCGATGGGAAGACAACATCAAAGAAAGGACGGCCCTAACATGGAAAGAGGTTCTATCCAAGTCAAAAGACAGAGAGGAATTGAGAAAGACGGTCGACAAATCTTGTATGGTGCCCCAACGACCAAGAGCTATGTGAAGGTTATAATATTTGATTGCGCGTTTTATAATCCTAAAGTCAGATAAGAGATATTTTATACAAAGTTTTGTCGCATCTAGTTGTTCCGTTCTGTCTGATGTAATCCCAGAATATTCTCTAAAGTTCAAGAACATCTTCAATGGACTTGGTCATGAATTGATCAGTTTTAATCTCACAGCGAATAACAATCACAAAGTCTGTCTGCTTGCTTCGTTGGATTTGTGAAAACTTTCAAATTTCATTGCATTCACATCTAATTTTGCTTTCCAGATGTTTCTCCAAAAGGTTTCATAATCAACGTACGGCGTATTTTGATTGGCTTTCTACCCGTTGTGAATCCTACAATTATTGGACTGGGAAATCTCCTGCTCGCAGATAATCCTACGCAATAATGATGAAATAAAAGAAGATCGAAATGTGAACTGAATGAAAACAAAATGGATGCAATATTTTGTGGTTTAGTTTGCTGCTGCAATACAGACACTATTCAGCACTGTGGAATGAAAATTAAGTTTTTTCAGCTTGCAAACTCCCTGGCTCAAAACAGGGTTGGAAAAAACTAAAAGTATAAAATAAAGTAACCTAAATTTAGCTAGAGGACTAGACAATTTTATTTTCAACAGACTCTCGTCCATCTTCGGGTATTTCCGTAGTCACTTACAAATTGTATCCATTAATAGACTTTATGGAACACTCTGCTCACCGTCTTCAAAGTCTGCAACTATAGGCCTATCAATACAGCTTTAAAAACTTTTCTAAATTTAAATTTTCGCTTAACCAGAAATTTTTTGTTCTCGGGTGGGGAGGAATGGGGCGGGTAAAAAATGATCATATTAATTTTTTTAAAATTTAAATCTAACATTCATTAGCTATTAAGAGTCAAACAATCGCTCTATAAGCTGTATCAAGGAGGAATGTCTTCTTCTTTCTTACGTTTCGGCCCAGAGGTCTTCCTCAGCTACAAAACAAACTAAAAGACAAACAATTAACACAAAATAGTAACTTCTCTGTCCGATGAGACGAAGGCCTCGTGGCCCACAAGTGCTTTGTTTTTACTGGGTCCGGTACGGTTACTTGCATGGGCGTAGCCGGGAGGGGGGGTTCACCCCCACCCCCTAAATGAAATTCCCACCAACCCTCAAGGGGGGAATCGGAATTTAATGACTGATTTTTTGCTTTCATTCTGTTTATTTTATATTTTAATATTAAACCATTACTTGCCCCAGCGCAGCCAAGGGGATTTTGAGTTTAAAACCCCCTACAATTTCCCCCTAATTCTAGGAAGAACCTATTCTAGGGTATAATAAACGTCTTCCGAAAGAATGAAGAGGTCAGAATGTAATAAAGATTAATTATGTACACACACGCACACACACACACATTATATATATATACATATATTTGCAGGGGGGGGGGTAGATAGAAATCCTTGGTTACATGTTCGCATGTTAATTGCATGCTCTATAAGTCGTGCACCCATGCTGCAGTACATCTTTGTTAACTATTGGCAATTGGTATCGAACAAATGATCGTACTTAACAAATGTGGTGGTATAAATTGAGTTTGTCCCCTTGAGGAGGTTTGAGCCCTGAATGAACTATTGTTTTATGCATTTAAAAAGCGATGACTGTAATATTAACACAGATATCACTTCTCCCCACCCCCCCATTCCCACCTTGTCCAGATAAGTGATAGGATTATAGCGCATTGAGAAATTTAAAAGCGTGAAATTGCGCTAAATTTGGTAAAAATATTTATAATCGCACAGATTTATGATTGTGAGTCTATTATAAACTAATGGATACAATTAAACATAAAAATGACTTTTAGAAAAAAGTATTTTTTATGTTTTTATTGTTATTTTGTTTTTTTATTGTTAGATTATTTTCTATTCCACTATATCGCCACCACGTTTCTTCTTTCCTCACTCTATTAGAAGACACAGAGCAACAACAAAAAAAAAGAGCCGATGAACGTGATGAAGTTGTAGTGTTGAAATCTCCCGTGAGATAACTCTGCGCTTCTTGTTACATCTCCAACCTCGTCCCACTGATACACATATTTTTAACAACTGGCTCACTCTGCGTCATGTGACTTGTGTGGTTCCGAAATAACACAATCACAAGAATAATTAAGGTAAGTCAATAAATTGATAACAAAAATAAAATACTCCACCATATTGCAAGGGCCCACCAGCCTGTAAGCCCACAGAAAGCCTTTAGAAAGCGCTCACTCCAGACGTCCTCCATATTTGTGTACTCAGCTAATGCAGTCCGTCAGCGTATACTCCATCATTTAACGGCGTCACGTGACTGGCACGGTGTGTTTCCGGTCAGTGAGCTCTGATCTGATGAAGACATATTAGCTAACATCGACAAATTTATTTGTTTGAGTTTTCCCTTATGACGGGCTCTGGTCCCCATATCGGGTAGTGCTGAGGTTTAGCGTTGGCGAAGTTGACAATTTGCTTAGGACTTTAACAATTCGTTCTCATAAAGAGTTCTTGGGTAAATGAATAAGTAGCTCTTAGTTGTAATTGGTCGTTGGCTTGTAGCTCCAAACAGCTAGTAGCCTACAACTGAACCGATATAGGCGTAGTATAGTTTTAATAAATAAGCTTTAACAATTCTCTTGTAAACAAAAAGTCAATTTAAATTGTACTACAATCTACATAGGTTCAACCTGAAGTGAGCTAGAAATCTAACTTAAACCAAATCTAATTTACAACGAAAACAGGTCTTTATTCTGTAAGTCTCTAGATCGTCTCCCGTTCTCAACACTACTTAACATACATTGACATACCCTATAGTGACTAAAAATGAATGCTCTCTACCTTCATCGTCACCCAGGAAATACACAGACTCCATAACACACTTTCAGACCTATGGGGGGGGGGAGGATGTAATAGGTTATTTGTTCTTATGACGGCTAACTAGAGTAGAGTAACACCTTTAGTAAAATCACTAAATTTAAAAAGCCTTCAGGAGGAGAGAGTAATAATAATAAATTAGCAATTGTGCACAAAACACTGATCCATAATCTCCAAATACAAAAACAAAATCTAACAAGGTTACAAAGACAGTTTGTGTGGAAACACAAACTCAAAATCGGCCCCCGAAGTGGTCCACCTAGAGTCTTCCCCAGGATTCGAACACGGGATTCCGTTTCCCAAGTGCTTTACCCCTCAGCCACAGCATCTCCATATATTCATTTAGCGTACACTTATATAACCCTAACCTTATCCATACATTCAAAATTAATAACATGTTACATGTAATAAAGAGAAACTAAACAAGATTTATTCTTCTAACAAAATTAGATAAATAGGCAATACGAAAAAAATAATTCTTGACCTATTTTAGTTACAATTGTGTATACATGACTTTACAAGACATACCCTTCGCAAATAAGACATTGCATCTCCATTGTCATTTGTCATACAAACTAGACATAGACCTAGCTAGATCTAGACCTAGTTTTAGATCTAAATCTAGATTCAAGATCTAAGGCTAGGTCTAGAACTACATCTAAGTCTATATCTAGATTTAAGCCTAGATCTATAGAACTAGATATTAAATCTTGATATAGAATCTACTATATCTAGATTAGAACTCGTATGAATTTACACGTTTAATCTTAAAATTACTAGATTTAGGCCAATGTTATAATCATGAATAGTAAGCCTTTTGTTACCGCGTAATGGTGTACTATGCTGTTCGTATCCGATTCATTTCTTAATGTGATAGGCCTACCATTGTTTACATAATACATAAATCTGCACCCCTAAGCTGTCAGAAGATAAGTTATCGCCTTAATAATTAACATTTTGTTCAAATTATCAATACATTTATAATGTATATATTATAAATATATCTAGATCTAGGTTTTATCTAGTCTTATTTAGACAGTTCAAAAAACTGCGCGCAATAAAAGTAATTCGTTATTTTTGAAACTTTCAACTAAAACGAAGTTCGTATCAAAATTCTTTTTTAAAAACATCATTAGAATCAGTATTCTATTCAATAGTTAAGAAATGGAAAATATATTTTATAATAATCCATTGAAACTTTTACCATTGTGACCATAGATGAAAATCTTTTGTACCAATGCGCGAATCTATGAATGAAGCTTGAGTTATTAATGAAAAAGTCCATGACCTTTAAAAAAAAAGTTACCTCCCCTGAAGTTTTCATTGAAAAGTGGTGTAATTGTTTGAAAAATCTGCTTGCATATGTAATTTAAAAAATTAGATGGTTCGCTTTCGGAAAAGAAAAAAGTAGCCGTTGCATCAGAATGATCTAAAATATCATGATGTCCGATATTCATTTTCTCGTCTAGTTTCTGAGATCTAAACGGAACGGATGGATGGACAGACAGGCCACATAAAACTAATAGCGTCTTTTCCCCTTTCGGTGGCCGCAAATGAAATACTCAGAAAGACACACACATTCCTCGTTCCATATGCTAGGACAAATTTGCACAAATGCTTCTTCTTCCCTAGAGCTATTAGAGCATGGAATAGGTTGCATAAGCCAGCCAGGAAAACCAGTGACTTTGCAGAATTTAAGTCATTGGTCAACATGCATTTTTGAAGTAACGTCTGTATTATATAAGATAAGAAGATAACTAGATGACTATTAAACATGTCCTGTTCACTAGATACACCAAATAGGTAGCTTTCTAAAAACTGTCCCTATAAATAAATGAACTACGTTAGCTTTCAAAACAACTAAAACTACTCTTTAAGTAGGATAAATACATTACAAACATAAATACATTACAAACATAAATACATTACAAACATAAATACATTACAAACATAAATACATTACAAACATAAATACATTACAAACATAAATACATTACAAACATAAATACATTACAAACATAAATACATTACAAACATAAATACATTCACTTTAAAAACATGTAGAACTACTCTCGAAGTCTAAGCCTGTCGCGCTCTCTGGAACTGATGTGCCCTGTCTCACTCACGCGACATCACGTCACCATCCCTTTTCCTTGCAATGTGCTCACCTCCTGAATGACAAGGGGAATAACTCATCCCAGCATTATGACGGTCTGCAGGTGTGCTGTTTTCACAGAAATAGCTCTGTCCTCGGAGAATTTCAAACAATGAATGTATCATTATAGAATTCCTATTGAGCGTTGTCTCCTACCCTGGGGATGTGCCTATGTATCTACACACAATGAACTACTGACAGATTATATTGTTTTACCTCTTCTTGATGGTGTAGTGATAAAAGATTTCTAACAGATTTGATGGATGTACAAACTCAATGAAATACATACTTTGTTTGTTCAATAAGGATTTTAACTACATTAGGCCCAGACCCACATCCCACAAAACTTGGTTTAGTCTTGCCATGTTTCAGTCAATGAGTAAGTAGCCTGTATTTCATTAATATAGAGTTTTCTAGTTGTTGTTTTTTTTTTTTTACTGAAAACAGAAGGTTAGATTAGTAGAACTAAGGTAGAGGTAATTAGCCCTGAAGTGGGGAGATAGAACTGTCTAAAGGTGGGCTATTCAACACAGTGTAGGTTTATTTGGAGGCTAATTTTAAGTCTATTGATTTGTAAATAATTATGGCTTTACCTTTCACTTCGCCCATCAATAGTTTGTAAACAAAAATGTTTTGCATGTTTCGGATGTTCCTTCAGAGATGAAGATATCTACATCCTAGTCCAAACCTCCCGCATGACGACCAGGTGGTGGGGGCAGCGGGAAGGGTATGAACCCAGGACCATGGAGGCGACCGAACAACAGTCCAGCGCGAATACTGCAAGCGACTTTAGATAGTTCAGATGTCATACTTATCACTTTAAGAACTGGTGTCTTGATTACCTTATAACAGCAGAATATTCGCTTTGACTTGGCTCAGTTAACATTTACATATGAACTAGGCAGGTGGATATCTGCCTTCGTTCCATTCATGAACTCTATGAAGCATCCATTGATTTGTTCTCTAAATATTTCGTTTCTAGTACAGTTTCTATGTAAATAACAAAAGGGGTAAACAAATGTTTCTTCCCTTGGTCACGCTTGTACAAATATGTCAAGAAGAACAAATGTCATTGAGTTTCCGAAGACACCCTTGTTTCAGTCCATTATTGCTTCACCATCACCTACTCTATACACACTATTGGTAGTTGACTATTAAGACTCTACTACTGAAGAAATATAAATCCTATCAATAATTCAATACCAGTGCGTTCTAAGTCAATAGTCTCAACCCACACATCTTTTTTTACAGCCCACCTTTCCATTTATGTCGGTCGCTAACCTTTCTTTCTGGCGGAACTTTTTCTTTCCCCTCATCTGAACAAGACGTCAACACAAGTGGGGGAGGGGGGAGCGCCATAAAGAACTCGCAAAACACGCGCTACTAGCAAAACGCCTGGATTATAAAGTAACCTCTGCAAACGTGTCACGTGACCAACTGATCAATGGGCTCTCCTCACCTCAATGATTGGGGAGGGGGGGGGAAGTTCATCCGTCCGTATCGACACTCATCTACTGAGCACAGGCCAGACAGATTCTGAACTTTCTCGATCAATACGTAGTTCAGGTGGTGCTGGGGTCTGTTCAAGAACAAAGCATGAGGAGTGAGTTCTGTGATCTGGGTGATCGGAACATAGGGATAAAAACTTAGAACTTGGTTGATTTACTGATCACGAGCTGATGTTCAACTTTGTAGTTTGTTGCGAACAATTAATTCCAAGAGAGTTCACAGTGAGACACAAATAATTCGTATTAAATAACTGAAACTTAGAACATTGCTTAATTAGCTTGGGCTCGTTGATTGTCAGATGGCGTTAGTTTCTTGTCAAGTTGCAAGATATATCCCACTTTAGATGGGATCATTGATCACCACTTCACCTTCACCTATCCCTTAGTCTGTTGGGCCGTCACATATGAACCGTCCACCGTCTCTCTCCATTCCTCTCTGTCTCTTGGCTTGAATTAAATCTCTTTCAATGATATGGCCGTCCATTCTTGAATGTAGACATTATTATTTAAAACTAGACTAATCTCTTTTGGACTGTGATTGTTGATAGGAAGACATGTTTTGAAATGCAACATCAGAGAGGTCGGCCTAAAGACTTGTTAATTCTAGTTGATTAATTGCCGACTTCTGAGCTAGGAATAACCTGACAGACCTTTTTTAGTGGTGTGTATGTATATTATATCACTTGACCATAGAGCGCACGATTTGTCGTCTCCTGACAAATTCCCCAATACAATTTATTTGTCGTTGCATTTTTATATATTTTTAAAATACATACACCATTAGATTGACATTTTAAAAATACATACACCATTAGATTGACATTTTAAAAATACATACACCATTAGATTGACATTTTAACAATAAATTAAAATGTCTGTGTGTGTGCATGTGTGTGTTTTTAATTTTAAAAAATTTGAAAATAAAAAAACAAAGAAACCAAATTCGTTTTCTTGCCATTCAAATAACAGTCACGTGACTGAACCGTGGGCTCACTAAACAAACAAATATTTGTGTATTTCGTTGAATTGAATCGTTGACTTCGTCCAATAGTTACAAAGGGAAGGAACATGTTTCTAGGTCAGTGACAAAGAAATTTGTTTCTATGTTGTTTAATGTAGATCTAATGAGTTCATTTCTAGTCAGTACTACAAGTACTAGTAGAGTCTTTGAAGTACTTAATGGGCTATTACTGGCGTTAGAAACAGTTTTAGAATTCAAATTATGCTCCAATATTTCCTCCCGTTATTCCGACAACGTTTAGATATAGGCTATTTATTGTTATCGAATTAGTTTTTTTTTTTTTTTTACATTCTTTGACTCCTTCATTGAAACAATTTAGAGAAAAAATATTTTTCAAATTGATCTTGCCTTGAAATAATTGTTTTCACTGGTGTGAATATATTCAATTAAATGACTACATTTGAATTGAAGAGTGATCCTTGATTCCCCCGCATGTGCCAGTGGCCAGTTTGAGTATAGCGATAGTACCGAGTTATGTCTCTAGCATATTTTATATCCTCTATCCTCATTGCCCATTATTTTAATCTTATTTCCATTAGACCGGCGTTTCCACGTTGTTTTGTTAAATCATATAGATTTGCTAAAAATAATTATATTTGAATTAGACAAAGGTTTATGACAGATAATTTAATGGAATCCACCTTGATGATACGAATCTTTACATAAGCATATAGTGCTGCATTATAATATACAAGTGGATTGAATTCGTTGACGTAAGAATGAATACTTAATGGATAATTATAACGTTTTATTTCTGTTAAAATTCGGCAATCCCTTGACCCGTTTCAATATCGCAAATTATTTTAATTAGGTCAATATGACTGTAAAGAACCAAATATGCAAGCAGAAGTGCCATTTATCCTGTACGATTTAAAAAATCTGACAAAAATATAATCGATCATTATTGAATGCAATGGTATGGTTGTGAACGCATTGGCTACGTATTTTGATTATAAATCTTTAATATACCGACGTTATTTTAAAAAAAAGATGATTACGTCCTTCGCGTGTCCTCGAGTCATGCATGTTCATCAATGACTTAAACTTAGATCAATCGAGTCATGCATGTTCATCAATGACTTAAACTTAGATCAATCGAGTCATGCATGTTCATCAATGACTTAAACTTAGATCAATCGAGTCATGCATGTTCATCAATGACTTAAACTTAGATCAATCGAGTCATGCATGTTCATCAATGACTTAAACTTAGATCAATCGAGTCATGCATGCTCATCAATGACTTACACTTAGATCAATCGAGTCATGCATGTTCATCAATGACTTAAACCAAGACCTTTGTTTTCATTTCTGATTTATGCAACCCATTCTAATTAGGGAAGAAAGAGTTTTTGAACAAATTCTTCCTGGTATGTGGAATAAGAAATGAGCCTTTATCTTTGTGTCTTTCTGAGTATTTTATTAGGTTTTGTTTTCACAAATCTTATACCAACTTACATTGTCTCTTTGTTTTTCTGTCTGTCTGGTAAAAAGTTTGTACAGTTATCTCTCCCACACCCAATCTCGGATGTACGGTAGTTGAAATTTTGCACAATTATTTCTTTTACCTGACCAAAAAAAAAAAAAAAGAGTTAATGAAAAAGAACTAACTATTTAGTTAATTAACTATTCGTAATACAATATTTTTACAAAATATATAAAAATAAATAAAAAGAAGTCGTACTAGACAAATGTGGTGGTATAAGTTGAATTAGTCCCCTTTATTCTTTGTGTAGAGAATCAGTTCGAGTTTGAAACGAACAATAGATAGCTATGAAACCTTAGATTTTCATCAGCATTTCGTTTAGTGTATTGCAATTTAGGAGGTTTGAGTTCTCGAGTTCGTATTCAAGTACTCAACTAGTCCAGACAATAGATAGTATCATAGTGCATTCAGAAAACTATAAGTATGAAATTTGCGCTAGACAAAAAAAAAACAAGATTACAAAGAGAGTTTGTGTTACACAAACTCAGAGGCGGCCCCCGTCGAAGTCGGATCCCTGTCGGATCTGCATATTCGCAAATAATATTCAAGAGGTGATTTAATTTTGATGTAAAATGTTTTACACGTTTCGGATGTTCCTTCAGAGTTGAAGATAATTACTTCCTAGTCCAAACCTCCCGCAGGACGACGGGGGATGGGAGCGGGCAGGGTTTGAACCCTGGACCATCCATAAATCTGAACGACAGTCCAGCGCGCAAACCGCACGACCAGGCAGCCATCCGATGGTCAAAAGTAATAATGTTTCAAAGATTCATTTGCCGTAAATTTAAATTTAATAAAAAAAATAGTAGATTAGTTTTAGTATATTAAAACATTACAATATTGATCAAAACGTTTGGAAATGAAAATCTACACTTTTTTTTTACACTTTAAGTTTAGAAATTGAAATTCTACATCTTAATCTAGTCTATTTTAGTCTAAACTAGATCTAGAAATTCTAGATCTAGACTCTAAAATAATTTTAATTAGAATATAAATCCAGATCTAGATATACTGTAATAAAAATCTAGATCTAGTTTAAAAAATCTAGATTAGATCTAAATCAAGATATCATTCCTTTTTTAAACGCGAGTCACATAACGAAGCTTAATAAACATTACTATACCGAGTTCTTTTTTCATTTCATTTGAAGAATTAATTCCATATAACGTCAGAGGGAAAAAAAAAACACTACGTCACACGGCCTAGCTAGACTAAAAATCGCCTTCATCTATAAGAGCCATTTATCGAGTGTTCATAGACTTTGGTGCACCGAGTGCGTTCTTTAAGCATTTCATTTAAAGAATTCATTCCATATGACGTCAAAGGAAAAAAAACACTACGTCACACGGCCTAGCTAGAATAAAAATCGCCTTCATCATAACGAGCCTTTTATCGAGTGTTCATAGACATTGGTGCACCGAGTGCGTTCTTTTAGCATTTCATTTAAAGAATTCATTCCATATGACGTCGAAGGAAAAGAAAAAACACTACGTCACAAGGCCTAGCTAGACTAAAAATCACCTTTATCAACACGAGCCATTTCTCGAGTGTTCATAGACATTGGTGCACCGAGTGCGTTCTTTTAGCATTTCATTTAAAGAATTCATTCCATGTGACGTCAAAGGAAAAAAAAACACTACGTCACAAGGCTTAGTTAGACTAAAATATGTTTTCATTAATACAAGCAATTTTTTCGAGGGTTAATAGACATTGGTGCACCGAGTGCGTTCTTTTAACATTACATTTAAAGAGTCCATTCATATGACGTCAAAGAAAAAAAAATCCATTACCTCACAATAGGCTAGTACCGGTACCATAAAAAAAAATGTCTTTATTTACACGAGATATTTAACGAGGGCTCATAGACATTGATGCACTGAGTTCTAATAGATATTATTTAAAAAGGATCAAAGCCACATTGTTTTTGCGTTTTGTCTGTCAGTCGGTCTGTCCGTTATCTTGATATAAAAAAAACAACTAAAAGTTATTAAAAATTGATTAACCTTTATTTTACGTTTCAAAACATCGCAATAATTTGTAGGTATGAACACAATTGAAAAGTTTATATAATAGATTGTTCCGGATGTTTGTATAAATAGTAAAAGAAAAAGAGAATTTCAGATAAATGTAATACCGTTAATTAAATTTTTTGGATGGTCTCGTATAAAAATTAGATGTACTACAGCCACGTGGAGAGATTTTCATACCTTACTTTGGTGTTTGGATTCTGTTTTCCTTAAAAATCGGAACATAATATTAACGATAATTAGATTTTTTAATGTTTTAGGTAGAAAGTTAAATGTACTGTAAGAGAGTAGTGAGTTAAAATATTTTTCATAAAAATCCGTAAAAACATTATTTCGTAAATGAGAAGATTATTTGTTTATTAATTAGAAGAGGGAGTTGAAACAATTATTTGGCGTTAGTAGATTTTTAAATAAATTCGGAAATTTCTGGCGACGATTTGTAAGAAAAAAAATCCGGAACATTCTTTATCGATTACAAAACTTCTATGTTATGTTTTACAAGAAAATTAAATGTCTAAAAAGTAATTTTCAGTAATCAATTCTAGTAAATTACTTTTTTTAAAAGCCTTATGCGATTTCAAACAATCATTAGGTATAATTCATGTTTTATAAAACAATATCCGGAACATTTTTACACTTAATGAAATATAAGTCAGTATAGAGATTATGATTTAGCATTAATATGCTATTTACCTAAAAAACGGAACAACATATTATTGATAATGTGTTTTTGCAACGTTTAAGCATGGAAATTGAATGTAATATAAGTTAGAAGAGCAAACAAACATTTGTTGGCGTTGATTAGTTTTGCACAAAAAAATCCGGAACAATCAATTTTAGATACTTAAAACTATTGAGATGTTATGGGAGGAACATTAAAGGGTAAATCAGATTTTCAATAGCTTTTAGAGTTCTAGTTTTTTAAATCTAATCGTGACGGACAGACCGACCAACAGACAAAACGCACAAAAATAAGCTTCTTTTATTCGGATGGGGGCACTAAACAAAAAATAAATAAAATCTGATTTTTAAAAAAAGTTTAAGGAATTGGTTTAGCACCTGTTCATGTTGCGACGTTACGCTACTGCACGAAAATCGCTGCATAAAAAGTCCATTTAAAAAAATGTGCGTGATATTTACATACTAAGTGCATTATTAGCCTTTATAAACAAACAGAAATGTTTTCTTTTAATTTTAGCAGCTAGTTGACCAGAAAAAACGTCTTTAACTATTATTTGTATTTGTTGTAAACATTTCCTGTACATTTTAAAAATATATTTGACTTAGTGATACTGAAAATACACAAAAATTGTCCATCTTTGTTAGCATATTGTAACATTGCCTCCCTTACATTTACGTAATTGTTTTAGAATTGGTGTATTTTTATGAAAAAATCGCTTGCATAATTAATTTTATAAATTAAACGGTTTGCTTTTAGAAAACCAAAAGTAGCCGTTGCACCTAAACTTTTCAAGCCGGATTTAATGATGAAATAATATTTTTCATATCTCTTCTAGTTTTCGAGATCTGAGTGTGACAGACGGACAGACGGACAGACGGACATTTTGCACAAACCTAATAGCGGCTTTTTCCCCTTACGGGGACCGCTAAAAATTGTAAATATTGTTCTAATAGCACAGATTTATTTTTTTGGTCTTTATCTATTCCAAATTGAATTACATGACTGGTCCAAACCAATTGATAACAATTACACTTACCATAAAGGTATTTGTGTGTGTGTGTGTTTAGTCATTGTAGATGAGGCTATGGTTCTCAAGTTCAGTGTTTTATGTAAAACTGGTACTTTACTTTATTACTTTTTAGTCTTCTATCCGAAGGGTTTCTAAATGTAATGATTTCAACTAAATGTGTTACTTTGAAGACTATAGTGTATACCTTTGTAGACCTAAACTTGACCGTCAAACTTAACTTTTTAAAAACATTTCTTTGTTAATTTTGTGGGGCAAGTTTTTGTTTATTACACAGGATCATGACAAGTTCAAGGGGAGATAAGAACAGACAAAATTGTTCTGATTACTTTCATTACTTTCAATGTGAGCGCGCTGGCCGTGATCGTATAGTGGTTAGTACTTCGCGTTGTGGCCGCGACAACCCAGGTTCGAATCCTGGTCACGGCATATTGTTGTGTGGTCTCGCACTGCCAAGCTCACTTTTTAATATTTTTTTATTTGACCAGAAATACATGTAAACTCTATTTTAAAAAGCTTTTTGACTACAATAAAAAAAATTATCTATCTGCAGTCTTCTCTTTTCTCTTTGTTCTCTGTATTAAAAATTCTTTCCAGTTTATTTTGATTTCCCATGTTAAACTATTTCTTCACTCCTTTATTCGAGGGTTGAACACTTGTCGAGAAGACCAAGGAAAAGCGATTAAACTTAACTATAACCTTTTCATTTATGTAATGAACTTAACAAATATTACAAAGTCTCTGTTTTTTCACGGTTTTTATTTGTTTTGTTTCTCATTCAAGTTTTTTTTGTTTCCATGGAGAAAAAAACAGCAAAAAAAAAAAAACAAAAAAAAAACGTTTACGAAAATGCTTTAAAAAACAAAAACAAAGCTTATCAAATTAACCGCAAATTCACAGACACTACAGTTAAAGACATTTTAAAAAAAAAACAAAAAAACTTTCTTTGATACGGTAAAAAAGGTTCTGCGTCCACGACCTTAATGATACCAAGGTTGCAGTTACAATTTTAGTTCGCCTCCGCCCCTGACTGTAATCAACAAACAGCACCCCACAAAAACTCGGAGAATTAATTAGGTAAATGTGAACCAGTGAGTCCACTATCACCAAGGTAACCAGACACGCGAGACGCAGAGAGTAGTCCAATCCTTCCACTGTGTCCCATGACACCAGACTGAGTTGTCTCCAGGGAGATCACCCACAACAATGCTGATAAGAAGAGTTGTTTTGTTTGTTTTCTAGTTAGAAAAAGTGACAGTTTCTCTTTAAAATACATTGTAATCATCGCTGAAAACTATGTGTCATAATTATCAACAACTTTGCTATGTACATTTTGTTACTTAGTTTGTAACATTATTCCAATACATAATTTCATAGTTTTCTCCTGTATGGGTAACCGAAACTTAGGTTGTCGTGGCCACGCGAAGTAACTAACCATTATTCGATCACGGCCAGAGAGCTCAAGATGAGTAAGTAATAGTAGTTGAAACATTTTTGTTGTCCTTATCCAGATATCAAGTCAACTGACTGCATATACATTCACATTTTTAGCGGCCCCCGCAAGGGGAAAAGACGCTATTAGTTTTGTGTGAAATGTCTGTCCGTCCGTCCGTCCCATTTAGATCTCGTTAACTAGAAAAGGTAGGGAAAATCCGACATCATAATATTTTAGTCCATTCAAAGTTCTGATGCAACGGCTACTTTTTTCTTTTTTGAAAGCGAAAAATCTCATTTTTAAAATCACTTAAGCAAGCAGATTTTTCATAAAAATACACCACTTTTACAACTACACACTATTAATAGTAACAAAACTGGAGGCTCTTTATTAAGGGAGATCACCAATTACCATAGTTTTAACACATCTATGATAACGGTTGTAGATTTTTTGTCAAAATTTTTTTTTACATTCGTATTGCTAAGTTATGTAAGTTCTGTCGTACTAATTACTACATTTACAAAAAAAAAAAAGTGTTTAAATTTAAATCTATTTAGTATGCATATACGTTGGACATAATTTAAAACAACAATTGATAGGTAGTTTTTTATGTTGTCGCGTGAACTGTAGAGGCACAATAGCAATACATTTAACACTATAGAGGAATTATTTTTCTTTAGATTGGCTCTCTACAAAACATTGAGATCAATTAGATATACATTATAAGACATCAGGTAGGCCAGGTTCTTATCTAACTTCACATTCACTTTCGTCTATCGTTTGGTCTGCTAGACCGCTGGGGCACCACACAAGATCTGTCAACCTACTTTCTCCATTCTTCTATGTCAATTGTCTTTGATAGAATTTCATTCTGATGTTCTTTCTGAAAATATTAAAACCTGCCTTTTTTTACCTGCCTTCGGGGGTCGATTTTGAGTTTGTATTTCCACACAAACTGTTATTGTAAAAAGGAATTGCGTATTTATCAGTGGTTTTTTTTTTTTTGTGATAATACGCACCGGTACGGCGTATCGGCACCTAATTCAATAGGGGGAAAAAGTATTGCTTTTCTTGTATTTTAACGTTTATTATTAATTTATAAGTATTTAAAAGTTAGGCATTCCATCACTGAGTACCGGCACCTATTTTTTTTTTTACAAAAAAAAAAAAAAAAAAGCACTGGTATTTATACATAAAGCAATTTAGTTACGTGGCTCCACAAAAAATAGGACGTTATAAATGGATGAGCCCTAATGCTTCAGTTTCCCGTGTTCAGCATTCACACAACTAGATCTAGCCAAAGGTGTGATGTCGAATGAACGTTTTTTCCTTATCGAAACTCGAAACTGTACAAATGATTTGGATTGAGCTGCAGACTAAACATTTTTAAATCAAGTAAAAAGGGGACGAAGATTTGTATCCAAATAAATAATAAATTAAAATAAACATTTTAAAAGGAAAACACGTCTTTTTCCTCATCATTTCCAAGATTTCACAACATCACGTGACCTCACAAAATCATCACGTGACATCACAACATCAACTTATTTTGGATCATAATTTATTTGTTTTTTTTTCCGAATGATGATCTTAAAAAAAGTTCAATTTGATGCAGTCTTTATCTTTTGCTCTCAATTTCCTCCCCCCCCCTTCTCTCTCTCTCTTTAAGCCTCTCCCTAGAACTAAGCAGTACTCTCTACAAATATATCAATGGACTCTAGGCCTGCATGCTAGTTAAAAATGTATGCTGTAAGAGGATCGATGGCCAGTAAGCGGAGAAGATAAAGAGAAAGAAAAATCTAATTAAAACAAGTATCGACCGCATAACTGAAGTATCGATTCTAAAATGTGCGCTATGAAAGAAGTTTGGGGAAATCACCAGAAATACCGACAGGGGGACGTAACCATCATTGATAGGGAGACAATTAAGTCCACATAAATTTGTGTTCCCTTGAAAATGTTGGAGGACATGTGGCGGGCTCCTCTCGTAATGTATTGATGTCAGATGTTTTATGTCTCAACTAGAGTCAGATGTTTTATGTCTCAACTAGAGTCAGATGTTTTGTGTCTCAACTAGAGTCAGAAGTTTTATGTCTCAACTAGAGTCAGATGTTTTATGTCTTAACTAGAGTCAGATGTTTTATGTCTCAACTAGAGTCAGATGTTTTATGTCTCAACTAGAGTCAGATGTTTTATGTCTCAATTAGAGTCAGATGTTTTATGTCTTAACTAGAGTCAGTTGTTTTATGACTTAACTAGAGTCAGATGTTTTATGTCTCAACTAGAGTCAGATTTTTATTGTTTAATAATTATATTCAGTGGATTGCAAAATGTACACACAATTTTTTGTATCTACTTTTTACAAATGTCTAAGTTTCTCGATATATTCCTAGTCTCTACACCGGAGACACCAAACATTGTGCTATTTATAGTTTAGCCTCCATTTTAGGCATATAAACAATAAAGACTTGTAGACACATATACATTGGATCGATTGATCATTCGCTCCATGTAGATAGATAAATGTCACATAAATGTAACATAAAATACTTGTTAAAAAAATACCTCTTTTAGACAACGTATAGAACGTATAGAACGATTATTTTGCTCTGAATAAACGAATGAATGTAAGATTCCGAGATCCCGAGAACAAACATCCTCGTGAAGCGAATGTTTAATCTACTCAACTTTATCCTAATGATAGACATTTAAAGCCAGACTTAGAAGACGGTTTGCTAAATGACCCTGAACATGACTTCAAACAGGACCTACACGTGGAAATACCTGAGGATGTATTGTTCGATCAAGTTATTTCCTAGTTCTCTAGCCAAAGTTTAATTAATTTCTTTTTATACTTTGAAAATAATATTGGGCAAACTAGAGTTTTCTTAGTGTGGCCAATGAGCTAATAATTCTTTTCCCAACAATATTTAGCAACGGTCAAATGTCTATGAAATTCGTCAGAGCCGTTTTAGAGATCCGTGTCCACCCAGGTTTTTAAAAATTTTATAGCCCACCCACCCAGAAGGTTTTAGTTTCCACGAATGTTACGATTTGAATAGAGGTGCTGTAAAAACAAAACTGTGTTGGTTACAAACAATGCCTTTTTGTAGAATACTGGCATTAAAACAACTCACTGCATGTTAAAGCTAACCTATAGACTGTACACCTAGACATAGCGATGCAGCCACCGCTGGTATTGATTACTACATGTATCGATTGACATGCATTGTTACCTTGAACGTGAGAGCATTTCAGTCTCATCCGCCATACTTGAACGTCTCCACACTCCTGAATTCTGTAGACACATCCGCCATACTTGAACGTCTCCTCACTCCTGAATTCTGTAGACACATCCGCCATACTTGAACGTCTCCTCACTCCTGAAGTCTGTAGACACATCCGCCATACTTGAACGTCTCCTCACTCCTGAATTCTGTAGACACATCCGCCATACTTCAACGTCTCCTCACTCCTGAATTCTGTAGACACATCCGCCATACTTCAACGTCTCCACACTCCTGAATTCTGTAGACACATCCGCCATACTTGAACGTCTCCACACTCCTGAATTCTGTAGACACATCCGCCATACTTGAACGTCTCCTCACTCCTGAATTCTGTAGACACATCCGCCATACTTCAACGTCTCCTCACTCCTGAATTCTGTAGACACATCCGCCATACTTCAACGTCTCCACACTCCTGAATTCTGTAGACACATCCGCCATACTTGAACGTCTCCACACTCCTGAATTCTGTAGACACATCCGCCATACTTGAACGTCTCCTCACTCCTGAATTCTGTAGACACATCCGCCATACTTCAACGTCTCCTCACTCCTGAATTCTGTAGACACATCCGCCATACTTCAACGTCTCCTCACTCCTGAATTCTGTAGACACATCCGCCATACTTGAACGTCTCCTCACTCCTGAATTCTGTAGACACATCCGCCATACTTGAACGTCTCCTCACTCCTGAATTCTGTAGACACATCCGCCATACTTGAACGTCTCCACACTCCTGAATTCTGTAGACACATGCACCATACTTGAACGTCTCCACACTCCTGAAGTCTGTAGACACATCCACCATACTTGAACGTCTCCACACTCCTAAATTCTGTAGACACATCCGCCATACTTGAACGTCTCCACACTCCTGAAGTCTGTAGACACATCCACCATACTTGAACGTCTCCACACTCCTGAAGTCTGTAGACACATCCACCATACTTGAACGTCTCCACACTCCTGAATTCTGTAGACACATCCGCCATACTTGAACGTCTCCTCACTCCTGAATTCTGTAGACACATCCGCCATACTTGAACGTCTCCACACTCCTGAATTCTGTAGACACATCCACCATACTTGAACGTCTCCACACTCCTGAAGTCTGTAGACACATCCGCCATACTTGAACGTCTCCACACTCCTGAAGACTGTAGACACATCCACCATACTTGAACGTCTCCTCACTCCTGAATTCTGTAGACACATCCGCCATACTTGAACGTCTCCACACTCCTGAATTCTGTAGACACATCCGCCATACTTGAACGTCTCCTCACTCCTGAATTCTGTAGACACATCCGCCATACTTGAACGTCTCCACACTCCTGAAGTCTGTAGACACATCCGCCATACTTGAACGTCTCCACACTCCTGAAGTCTGTAGACACATCCGCCATACTTGAACTAAGGCTTTATTGATTTAATAAATTTTTAGGAAAATTTTGCGCGTCGTATCCTAAGTGTAGATCTAAAGACCTATCCTTGGGATCGGTACGTGACGTTTTGGCGCCGCCGTTTTGGCCCCGCCGTTTTGGCGACGGGACGTTTTGGCGCGAGCCGTTTTGGCGACGGGACGTTTTGGCGCGAGATATCATTTGACGATAATTTAATAAGCACGTAGCTTTTATAACAATGTTTTTTTCACTCTACCATAATATTGTATGTATAGTATGAATTCTAACACCGTTCAGCGAATTTATTTTTTTTTTAATTATAAAGGTTTTGGTTATTTCATGAATATAGGCCTATAATAAGTCAGATTCCTGAATGGTAATGACATGCTATATGTGAGTTCTGCTAATCACACTGGATGACATTTTTGGATTTCTTTCCAAAAGATTTTTTTCTATTTGACATTAGTGTAATATACGAACTAGCTAAGTGTCACACTTTAATATAACAAAAACCATGTTAACATCTAAAGCTCTATTACGCTGAATGATGACAATAACTCCACACATAGTAAAGATCAAGACACGGAATGTGGTCAGTACAAACTCTAACGTGAAAAGATATATTTTGAGAAATTGGGTAGGGGTGATTTGTGTGACACATCTCGCATTGACGCAGGTAGAGTTAAACAAATGAAGACAAGACCAGCACCGAGCACTGGTCGTTGGCGTCATGCGTCTGGCGATCATCTCCTTGGGAATGGTCATTACATGTGACACCTATCCAGCCCCTCTCTTCTGCTCACATTTCACTCCTTGTATATACTCTTTTCTTCACCCCTCCCCTCTCCACGCGATTTTTGTTTTTAATTTTAAAGTAATATCTTAAAAAAAAAATTTGAAAATAAAAGTGTGCCTCTTAATAAACACACATACACAAGCCAAAATGTTTATTAAAGAAAATGATGTGAAAAACAAACACACATTTACATTTAGAACGTGAAAAATATGTCTTAACACAAACACTCATGCAAAACATAGATATGAGTAATTCTTTTAAAAGAAATAATACAATAAACGTACATAATGTATTTCGCGCCAAAACGTCCCGTCGCCAAAACGGCTCGCGCCAAAACGACCTTCGCGCCAAAACGGCGGGGCCAAAACGGCGGGGCCAAAACGGCGGCGCCAAAACGTCATGCTTCGATTGGGATATATTATAAACTGTATTAGATTTATACATTCGCTTAACCAGGATTCTTTCCCAGAGAAGGGGGTGAAAAAATGTTCAATTGTTTTTTAATCTAACATTAATTAGTTATTAAGTTAAAAACAATCGCTCTATAAGTTGTATACAGGAGTTATTGTCTGTTTTAAAACGTATTTTTAATGTTTTTAGCGAAATGGAAAAAGACGCTATTAGTTTCGTATGGTTTTTCTGTCCGTCCCGCTTAGATCTCGTAAGCTAGAAAAGAAAGTGAAAATCCGACATCATAGTATTTTAGTTCTGATGCAACGGCTACTTTTTTCTTTTCTGAAAGCAAAAAATAACATTTTAAACAGTTTTTTCGTAAAAATACACCATTTTTACAACTATTCACTATTAATAGTAACAAACACGGGAGGCTATTTAGTAAGGGCGATAACTATTAACCATATTTTTAACACAATTATGCAAATGGTTTTATATTTTTGTAAAAAATTTTTTTTTTACATTTTATTGCTTATTTAAGTAATTTCTGTCATACTAATTACTACATTTACAAAAAAAAAATGTTTACAATTTTTTTAAAGAAAAAATATCTATTTAATATGCATATAAGTGGAACATAATTTAAAATAACAATTAATAAGTAGTTTTTCATATTCATGTTTAAACTACACTGCGCTGCAATGCCTGCTAAATGAATTATTTTTTTTACGGAAATGTTTTGTTTTTTTCTTGAGGCTTTGAATAAGAGATTGACCCGTTACAAAACAATTAGATAATCATTAAAACACATCAGTTAGGACATACTCATGCGTACGAGAGCATTCATTTTCACGTATCTCTTGGTGTGCTGAACCATTGGGGCACCACACAAGATCTGTCAACCTTCTTTCTCCATTCTTCTCCTACATTAGCCTGATCATCATCAAACTCCATTTGAGTGAGGGCTTGAGAGGCTCAAATCATCCCTTACTAAAGCCTGGACAGAAAGCCTGCGGTCTTACGTAGTGTATACATGTCACCATGAGAATTTTTTGGTTTGCCTTTGATAGAATTTCATTCTAATATTCTTTCTGAAATTATTAAAACCTGCCTTTTTACCTGCCTGGGTGGGCCACTTCGGGGGCCGATTTTGAGTTTTCCACACAAACTGTCTTTGTAATCCTGTCCTTGTTTAATACACTGAATGTCAATGTAGTGTAGCAAAGCAAGCAGTAGAAACACTTAGTAAGGGAACTCAGGACGTCATACATCCTACAGCTCACATACACGTACAAACAATGAGGAGTTATTTGCTCTTGAGTCACTCATGTATCCTATTTTACTTCTCCCTTTTGTGCTTATTATTAGTACCGTTATTCAATTTGTTTGATCCCTACGAACTAGTACTTGAGTGTCTGTTAGATCTGGCCAGGTTTGCCCACCAGTCTTGAAATCACAGGAAGTTATTGATTGTCTCCCCCTAATGATCTGATGAGTCCGCCTTTGGGGTTTCATTGACATTGCTGACCGTAAAGTACTAAGGGTTCATTGCCTAGGGGAAGATAATTAAATGATAATCTTTTTAACAGGGGAGACAACCCAAGAGGATTTCAATGGTCACCTCGTAAAGAATCCTGTCTGTTTAGTCCACACACGTAGTGGTGCATTATTTACTTAACAAAGTAACGAAGTGGTGCATCATTTTTTTTTTCCAAAATGATTTTGTAATCTTCAAATAGTATATTTTTTTAATATTAGCATATATGTGATACAAATATTTCATATGGTTGGATAGCATATTGTTATTGTTTTAGTAGTGTAACAATGAGGCGGACAACTAATAACCTAATTGATTTTGATAAATATAGGTTAATAGAATAGTAATAATCTTATTTTATAGTTATAAACGTTTATCAACAGTGAAACTATTTGAAACCATTGTTGCTTATAAGCAGTTTCTGTAAGCAGACGACCAGAAGATTTAACCCCCAGGTAGTTCTACATGTTGGTCGAATTAGAGTATAGCAGATGTTTACATTTCAATATTTTGATGTGATAGTGTGCCATTACCTCAGTGTTATGACTTCTTTATCAAGATATCTGTTGTTTACATATACAATTAAAACATTATCTCTGGTGCTACACTGGTAGTAAAGGCATTACTTTTTACAGATAAATTCATTTAACATCATGTCCTTACTTACAATAAAGGAGAGAGGGAGGGAGAGAGTCAATGAACATTATATAGAGATATATGAATTATTTATTTCTTGTAAAGGTTAAACGTTACATGTGTTGTTATTTTTTAATAATTATTTTAGAATTATCTCCCGTTGAAACGCCTTGTAATTTGAGATGTAAATAGCTTTGGTTCTTAGAATGAAACCATTTTGAAAGAATTCTAACACTTTGAATTCAACTTGTCCAACTTTTAATGAACTCACCCATTTTTTACATGGCCCCCCCCCCTCTCTCTCACACACACACAGACTTCCCAACTCTCTACTTTTCATTTTCAAACGTTATCTTTTTTTCCTTTTTTTTTTCTGGCCACTCTTCCCTTAAACATTGTCAAATTTGTGGCAACTAAAAAATGGCACCCTTTCCAAGATCATATACGCCCCTGGCTACGACACCGGCCACTCCATCAACTGTTTCAGCTAATCACCGCCATCAACTTCAGGTCCCTCCTCCACATCCTAGAGCATCCGTCACATCATGTCAAGTTAAGTTGGCTGGAATCTCTTGTCTTCATCACTACTGGCCGTTTGGAGCTTCACTGGCATGCACTATGTCTCTGGACGTGCAGATAGCATCTCTGTTTCCTGTTTCATTGACTTGATCTGCTTGAAAGTACCAGTAGAGTGCAGAGGTCTGGGGAGGACTTCTCTGTTTTTTTTCATATAAGGTGTATATGTGCCCTTACTTTGATCAATCGTATTAATGTAAACCGAGGTTTACTGTTGACATGAAGGAGGGCAATAATGACCTAGTTGTTCCCAATATCAACGAAATACCCTTGTTTTTATATGAGCACAAAATAAGAAGGTCAGAGTATGGGTTAACCTATTTGTTGCTCCCTATATTTGTTACTGATTGGTACCATGCTTTTCCTTGTTCAAATACTCCATACATAACAAATAGTTCAAAAAAAAAACCTTTACACTATGACAAGGAAGAAAAGAGGGGGGGGGAGAGAGAAACAGTTTGAAGCAAAGAATGGATCTGAGATCTTGGTAAGAAAGAACAAAAGTTCCTGGGTTACTATTGGCTTACATAGTAGAAGTCCCTGATTTAACAGAGGGATTTTAAAACTAGTCAGTAAATGTTGTCTTGACATCAAATAGTTGCAAATAGTAGCTACATGATATCTGTGTCATTTCTTGTAGTAATAATTCAATGAGTATTTCAGTTCTATCGGCTACCTCCCCATCTCCCTGTCACTTGGTCCCCTCATCACCCACGACGTCTCTCAGCATCATCATGACCCTCTCTACACTCACCCCCCCCTTTCCTTGACATCCACTCTCTCATTTCTGTACAACCAAATATCCGCTTCGAGTTCAATCATGTCTTCAGCAGTGGTCTCATGTGCGACCCCAGGCGCGGACCTCATCTGCGGCCCTCTCGGCAAATCTGCTCACCCATAAACACACAGGATGCTCTCACCACTTCCGAACTCAAAGATCACGCACGTACTACAAGTGTGCACTGCTCAAAATTGGATTTTAAAAAAAACAGTATCGATTCTCCATTCCATTATTTTGTGTCACAACGTTAAATTGCAGACATCGATACATGAAGACATAGATACATGAAGACATATAGATACATGAAGATATAGATACATGAAGACATATAGATACATGAAGACATAGATACATGAAGACATATAGATACATGAAGATATAGATACATGAAGATATAGATACATGAAGATATATAGATACATGAAGATATAGATACATGAAGATATATAGATACATGAAGATATAGATACATGAAGATATAGATACATGAAGATATAGATACATGAAGATATAGATACATGAAGACATAGATACATGAAGACATAGATACATGAAGACATAGATACATGAAGACACAGATACATAAAGATATAGATACATGAAGACATAGATACATTAATACATAGATACATGAAGACATAGATACATGAAGACATAGATACATTAATACATAGATACATGAATACATAGATACATGAAGACATAAATACATGAATTCTGACAAATATTTATAGAGCTATATCACAAAGTGGTACGAAGTGTCAGTGTTTTAGATGAAAGCAGATTTCTATAAACATTCTAATCAAGACATAAAGTCACATATTTAAAAGTACCATAAGCTTAAGCATAAGCATGAATGAAATGAAAAGGATTTTTCAATAGTTTTTTTAATTTCATTTCAAATCTGAACATGACAGAGAAACAACATAACGAGATTTAAAAAAAAACAATTCCCCCTCCTCCCAATAAATTGTATTTGTTCTCACCGTGCTATTGACAATTGCAAAAACCTATTAGAATGTGTGTGTGTGTGTTTGTTGGTTTATATTTGGGGTAAAATATTAGTGATCATGATACGTCATCATTCCATATATATATATATGTTTGTTTAATACGAGAAAGCTTCTCAAAGATCATGGGTCTCTACCAGCTCTAACATGGTCCCCAATCTAAATGATGTCTGTACTAATGTACACAAGGGGAGTAACGCCCAGAGGTTGTGAAAAGATTCAACATTTGAAAATAGGAAGCACAGGTCACAGAAGAATGAATGACATGCAGAGTTATCCTCCCCTGATGATGTCGCCGCGTCTTACAACACAGATCCTTACACCGGCAGCCTGAATGGGCATTTGGCATGGAATTAGCCAAGACATGGCATGTAGGATGGATGGAAGGGGGGGGGGGGGTAGTGAAGGGGGCTGAGGCAGGAATCGTGTGACAATCTGCCTTCAGGGGTCGTTCATCAAGGGAAAGACAGCACATGAGTTTTTTTTTCTCCTTATGCTAAAAACTACACTTATAAAAAACAACTCAGTACGCTAGATAAGTTGAAAGGAATATTTTATTGAAATCTGGGAAATTTCGAAAGTTTTCGAAAGGATTAATGAAATGTATTATTTGAAAAGAACAAGTGCACATTTGGAATAAAACCACTAAATATACATGCATATATGTCAGACATTCATTCCGCTATGCCCACAAATCTATGTAAGTCGCTCAGCTAAGTTCGAGAATGATTTACTCCTTAATCCGCTTGCTATTGACAAGACCAGGCAATGGACTTCTTGTCTTCTCTACGTGACTAATTTCGTGTCAGCGGCCTGGTCATCTGTCACAAGACTTGAGGGACGAGGCCCAGAGGTCAGACATTATTTGTCTAAGTTCACGCAGGAAATCGCCAGGTTCTTGAACCGGTTCTGGTGAAACTTGAGGACACACATCGTGTTCCGACCACTTTGGTATTCGTTGAGAGACATGGGATACTAGAGAGACATGGGATACTAGAGAGACAATGGCATTAGACAGTGAAATGAAATCAGTTTACAAAAAGTTTACAAAAAGACGCTTAAATAAAGTGTTAGTTTGTGTTTCTGGAGAACTATAAATATATATTTATAAAAGAAAAGACAGAGAGAGAAAAAGAAAAAGTAATTGGTGGAGAAAAAGATGAAACAATTTAGTTTACAGTTTCAAAATAGAAGCTTTTAACAGAAAGTTATATAAAGAAAACAAGATGATCTCTATTAACGACCCTTCGTCAAAGTAGAGAGTTATAATTAAGTTGATAAGTTCTTTCCAAAAAGATTATTGTGGAGAGGACTACGGCGCGTACTGGTTTACTTGAGACCATTGTTAATCATGCTAATAATCAGAAATGTAAATTGTACTAAATAATTGTTTTTCTGTGTTAATATAACTTTTTACTTATTATGAATAAATATATTAATTATGAGCTAGATATTAATTGAGCTGCTTTTACAGTGTAGATTTCAATGAACTACATTCCGACTGGTTCAGGAAAAAATGATATGGATCTAGAAATGCAAAGAAATGAGAAAACAATGAGAAGAAAACAAGAAAGAAAAAAAAGAGTTAAATGAAGAAAATGAGATCAAATAACAGGAAAAAAAGGTCAAATGCCATGTTTTCTTGGGACTACTTTTTGTCTCGTTTCGTTAATTGAATACTTCTTCATATCCCTTCACGTAGGCAAAGATTGATATAACCGATATATATATATATATATATATATATATATATATATATATATATATATATATATATATATATATATATATCCTTTGATTTCAGACTAACAATTTGTTGCATTAAAGATTAATTAAAGCAAGTAAGATTTAATTTGAATATCAATTCACCCAATAAGGACCTGGTTAGCAAATAGAAAGGATCAGTGTCGTGTAGGTATGGAAGTCATTTTTTTAGTCAACATTTCTCCCATAATGATGGTCGTGTAGTGGTTTCAACTCCATGTTGAGACACACACACAAGTTAAACGTGAGACCTGTTGAGACACTTTACATACTTCACTGGTCTTGAAGTTCGATAAGATATTCTAGAAAATACAGGTAAATGACCAATAATGTAGACTTTTACTCAATAACTCAGTCAGTCAGTCAGTTTGACCATGCCTGAGAAAGGAAGAGTATTACGTTCCAGCCAAACATCAGTGACGTCAGTGGTTGAAGGCTGGCAGGGTTTGAACTCAGGACATCATGATGACAGACGAAGTGCATACCACATGTCTAGGCCATCCTTAATGCATACCACATGTCTAGGCCATCCTTAATGCATACCACATGTCTAGGCCATCCTTAATGCATACCACATGTCTAGGCCATCCTTAATGCATACCACATGTCTAGGCCATCCTTAATGCATACCACATGTCTAGGCCATCCTTAATGCATACCACATGTCTAGGCCATCCTTAATGCATACCACATGTCTAGGCCATCCTTAATGCATACCACATGTCTAGGCCATCCTTAATGCATACCACATGTCTAGGCCATCCTTAATGCATACCACATGTCTAGGCCATCCTTAATGCATACCACATGTCTAGGCCATCCTTAATGCATACCACATGTCTAGGCCATCCTTAATGCATACCACATGTCTAGGGCATCCTTAATGCATACCACATGTCTAGGCCATGCATGTTACTACTTATATGTTCGGTTAGACAGCACTAAGTATGATTATCTAATCTATAGTCCATGCTTATCTGATAATCCTAAAGTGACAGATGATTAGGGTAACAAACATTTCAAAATGCCAGCCTTCATCGATTCGTGTAACAAACAAATACCTCCAAAGTTTATCTCCCTCAATGTTGACACTTCGTGCCCTTATGGAGTTGTTAGTTTTACTAAATAATCATTGTTATTGGTAGTAATCAATAGTGAAGGACGATGGTCAGTTCATGGGGTCAAAGGTCAAATGTTGTTTACACGAATGTTCAAGTTAATATTATGGGAGGATCTAGTTCTTTTGAAGGGAGGGGGCGATTTTTTTAAAAATTTTTTGTTTACTAGAGCCTTACTCAAATCTTAGCCAGAACTTTGCATATCAAACTGAATGTTTTTATATATGAATGTATGTCCCACATAGAAATCAAAACCGTTTGACCAATAGTGATAAAAATTGGTAGAAATGTTCCTCAGATCATGGCAGAAACTTTAGTGAACGTTTAATGTCCCTCCGACAGCCGGAGGACCCTAAAATAAAAAAAAAATAAAAAAAAAATTCATCTCTATTAAGAACGAAACTTTTTAACAAATCACACTCTAGTTATATTTTCATGAGAAAATTAAAAAAAAAATGTCAAGGGAACATTCTCCATATTTGATGGCTGAAGTTTAAATTTAATCTAATAGATCAGTATAAATATCTATAAAAGCAAATTTATTTTGATAAATCAAGACTTAAATTTGAACCTGGTGTAGGCCTATAAGCTCAGTCTACAAACACAATGGTAAACATCATTGACGAAATAAAGACCCAAAATTCTTTTTTTATTTAATGCTTCATTGTCATCTATGGGGGATTGCTTTAGGTGTGAGCATATCAATTACTACTGATATAGTGTGCAGACATTAGCAAGACCTAGAGATGTAGTGTGCAGACATTAGCAAGACCTAGAGATGTAGTGTGTGAAATAAAAAGGTAAAAGAAGGGGTACATAAATTACAAATCTCAAGAGAGTCGTGTGCATTGTGAGACCTGGAATATCGGCTATAGAATGTGGGTAAAATGTTAATTTATTTTTTATTGAAAATCTTTTTCAAAGCTAATATCATCTCACTTTGTCTAAGTAAAAATTGTGCACCTTATTTCTTCTACATCCAATCTCAATCAAGCTGAAAGTTTGCACAATTATTTTTTTTACCTGACAACACAAGAATCAATTTAAAAAATTTAACAATTAGCTAATTAATTATTGGTAATTTGTTTTTGGTATCTCAAACAAGGGAAAGAAATTGAACTAGACTGAAGTGATGGTATAAGCTGAATCCGTTCCTTTCATTAGTTGCTGCTTTATAGTTAGTTTAAAACAAACAATACATAACTATACAATCTACTATATTCATAAGCAGCTCACTAGCAGAGTGGTTATAATGTCGGCGTAAGGAGGAATGAGTCATGAGTTCGAAATCAGGTCGCTCCAACTATGGGCGTAGCCAGGATTTTTTTCGGGGGGTGGGGGGGGATTCCCCCCCCTCCCCCCCGAAAAAAAAATTTGTATGTATGGATGTGTGTGTATGTGTGTACATAATTAATCTCTATTACATTCTGACCCTTTATTCTTTTGAAAGACGTTTATTGCGCCCCAGAATAGGTTCTTCCTGGAGTTAGTGAAAAAAGTGTAGACTCCTCGCTCTTGCCATCAAGGGGTCTGGGGGAGCGCTGAGAGCTCCCCTAGCTCGGTGCGAAGCCAAGCACTATTTCTGGTATTGAAAACCAACTAAATGCATATTCTGAGGTATCTACAGTGCATTATTTTGCTATCAAAAAGTTTTATTTCAAAAACCTAATGTGCTATTCCTACTGACTTAGACCCTCCCGCGCCGTTCGGCGCATTTGCTGGCAAGCTGTTTCCACAAAAATCTGTCACTGGCAATGTCTGAAGCCTCTTCCCACCTGCTCTGAGGACATCCGCAAAGTTGTACTAGGATGTCATCGCAACTCTTTTTATGCGTAATTCATTTTGTCGGAGAACATGTCCCGCAAACCTCATGCGACGCTCTGTCACAACCTTACTAAGGGGTCGACTCCCACTTCGGCATAGGATTTCCTTGATTTAGACCCGATCTCTATAACTGACTCCTAAAATCCGTCTTAGCCATCTTTGTAGAGACACATTTAGTGCTTATTAATTTCATTGCACTTTAGTAATGGAGTCCAGCCACTGGTAGACATGTGTAACTTCTCTTGACTACGATCTTGGAATAAGGTGACTATTTTGCTTTAGATGTTATATCGAAATGGGAAGTTTTATCATCAAAATCACCTGTTGGGGGGATTTAAACTAAAATATATCTGGAGTTGTTGTTGTTGTTTTTATTCAAAACCACATTTAGCTACGGTCATAGAATTTCGGTGAATGTAGTTTGCTTTAGAAATAAAACCTTAAAACTCTCTGTAGGATTTTAAACTCAAAACTATCTTGAGGGGTTTTAAACTTTTAAAAAAGCCATCTGGAGGAGAGGTGTTGAAACTCAAAACCCTCCCATTGGCTTGGCTACACTCAAAGAATTTTAGTGTGTAATTTGCTTTTTTTTTTTATATTGAAGAGTATTTTTTAGCATGAAACCCCTCTGAACCCCAAACCCCCCCCCCCTAAGTGATAGGATCATAGCGTAGTGAGAAAGCTAAAAGCATGAAATATCGCTAAACAAAAATAATTGGTAAAAATATTTTTAATCGCACAGATTTATTGTTGTTGTTCTACATTTAATACAAATTTAATTCGATGCCTGATCCAAACTAACTGATACAATTTTACACTTCGTATAAGCATTTATTTAAAAAGTATTTGTGCTATGTTTGTGTTGTTATTCTTATATTTTTGTTTTCTAAAACCAAGTGTGTCATCGAACGGGGAAACAAAAATAACTTCTGATGGTCCCAGATAGAAACAAAGCGCTTTCAAAAAGGCTGTACGTGCAGACTATGCTATGTGGTTACAATGTCGTTGTCATCTCTAGTTTCTTGCCTGTGTATAGGTTGTCATTTGTGTTGTACAATTGGTCTGGTCCCTGTGCTAATGGAAAGTGCGCGAGTAAAAATCCATACCCAATTGAAGTGTAGGAACTGTTGAGAGAGTTATTTGATTCCTCCATAAAGACAATGTGTCCCTTGTGGACGTGGTTTGCTTCTAATGGAAGTACTAGCAGTTCACGTGAGAGACAATTCAGGGACAATCATTGCAGCACTCGTAGAACTTTCTTTTATAATAGCTGTATTAGATTTGATACATCCTGTCATGGAGTTCAATATTTTAAATTGAAACAAAGGTTATAAAATGATTCGAAATTGACTTTGCGTTTATTTAATTTTTTTATATAGCCACATACTATCTAGTTGATAACGTATTGTCATAATGTATATCATATTCTTATCATTCTTAATACTTTCTTGCTACAGCGTTTAAAAAAAATACAATTATCTATTCAAATTCATGTAATAATTTATTTGGTCAAGTTAATTATTGATTCAAAAAACTGATTCATTACTTATTCTTAATACATTTTCTCAAATCCCTGGACATATAGCTAATAGCCTTGGACGTCCGAATCCATCTTTCTATATTTAGGCCCCTTGAAATTTGAAGTCACGCTGACCTAAATGAGTCCTAATTCTGGTCAATTTCTAATTTTCGGAGTAGTCTATGTTAGGTCATGAAAAGAAAAAGGAACATTTCAGTCTCTACCACACCAACCCCACCACACCAACTCTAATGTAAAAGATCAGCTAGAAGCTGTGTTGTAGCCTAGTACAGCAGTTCATAGACACGTTAGAGTTAATATTAAGATTTTCATGCCATAAAACAGTACAGATCCATTCCTATATATCATCCAAGCACCTTTAGAGCAAAGGTATTCCATTGAAGTCATCATGTCAACACACTAACAGAATGACAATCATTGAGTTACAGTTTGAGTTGTATTGTAAGCCCAATTATTACTTCAATGATACAATCACCTTTGTTACGTTCTGGAAGAACCACTACTGAAACTGTCAAACAGTTTTATTTGCACCAAGTCTTTTTATTTTCAATTAACATCAAGGGTGTCAGTTTCGTTACAACCAAGAGATAATCAACATAAAATGGTTGGTCTACTACCTCTGATTACTTTTATATAATTGTTTTATTAAACACAGTTAGATTTAGGTGCTTGTTAGGGTGGAGGGAAAGAAGACAAAAAGTCTATTGCGGTAAGTGGCAGTGAAGTAGGACACAAAAAATGTCGACAATTTCCGTTGCATCTTAGAGTTCAACGTGTCAACTCAAACTTTATTTCAATTGATGTCTACGAAGGTTATGTATCTATAGTTCGATGATGACCACTTTTCTCATCCAGGGGGCTGAGGGCTTTGCACTGGGGTCTTGTGCCTCCTCGTGTGGCTGGTGAGACCTATGTGAGCCCGAAATGTTCGGCTACACATTGGGCAGGTTATTCCAGCTGGTGCTAGTGTTATTGGCATTTTTTTCTCTGACGCTTTTCTTCTGCCAGCGCTGTTTTCTTGTCCTCTCCAATTTGTGCGCCAGCTTTCACAGCGCGGCGCCATGATGCTCTGCCATGTGCTTCCGTCTCCCAGATGCAGGGTAAATGCTGAAGGCTTTCATGGAAGCTTTGAGGGTGTCTCTGAATCGTTTTCTTTGTCCACCTTGAAATTGCTTCAATTCCCTTTTTTGGCAATAAAGGATTCATTTCAGGGATGAGGGAGTCTTCCATTCTGCAAATGTGATCTGCCCATCGCAGCTGGGACTGCATCAGGAGCTTTGCAGGCCCGTTCTTCGAAGGACTTTTTGCAATATAACATTCAGTATTTTTTCCAATATTAGTATTCTTGTTCTTCAATATTTTTAAATGCAGGTCTTAGTATACAAGGCTTCCAAATTGTCGCGGTGTACTAAGCTACCAATGGGCAGTGGTGTATTAAGCTACCAATGGGCAGTGGTGTACTAAGCTACCAATGGGCAGTGGTGTACTAAGTTACCAATGGGCAGTGGTGTACTAAGCTACTAATGGGCAGTGGTGTACTAAGCTACCAATGGGCAGTGGTGTACTAAGTTACCAATGGGCAGTGGTGTACTAAGCTACTAATGGGCAGTGGTGTACTAAGCTACCAATGGGCAGTGGTGTACTAAGTTACCAATGGGCAGAGGGGTAATAAGTTATCAATGGGCAGTGGTGTACTAAGCTACCAATATGCAGTGGTGTACTAAGCTACCAATGGGCAGTGGGGTACTTAGCTACCAATGGGCAGTGGTGTACTAAGTTACCAATGGGCAGTGGGGTACAAAGTTACCAATGGGCAGTGGTGTACAAAGTTACCAATGGGCAGTGGGGTAATAAGTTACCAATGGGGAATGGTGTACTAAGCTACCAATGGGCAGTGGTGTACTAAGTTACCAATGGGCAGTGGTGTACAAAGTTACCAATGGGCAGTGGTGTACAAAGTTTTGTTTGGTTAAAACAACAACACTATCATCTCTTGATCTCACCATGTCTCTCTAGTCTCAATTGTTAGTGCTCAGATGACGTAGTACAGACATCACGTGACTTGCCGGACATTGATTAGAAACTGAATAACAAAATGTTTCGTGAAAAAAAAAGAAAAATATACCATGAAAAAAGAATAAATAAAATTTAATAGAAACACATCTTAAAACTATTTTATCTAAACATTTCTTGCTACTAATCCGATATTGATCAAACGTGTTCATCTTTGTTTTGTAACACACACTCGCCACATAACCTAAAATGTACTGATGTGTCAAATAGCGACACACGCTAGCACACACTCTAAAATCATCTCAATTATTATACCTGGGACGAACAAGCTCTCAGTCCAATTATTGACCAGCTGACCAGCTCTTAGAAACACTACTGCAATCAAACCGGAAACAATCACTTGTATCAGCCTCTCGGTTCGGATAAACTGTCTCTCATGTTGTGGCTATCGGTTGGTTTCAAATTAAAAACCAATAAACATGATCAATATTAGATGACCATATCTTGGTGAACAGAGAGACACATCCGGGTAGCTCTGACATATTCAATGTCTTTGAAGTAAACAAAAGAACTAATCAATGAAACAAAACTGGCAGCAATGTGTACGTCCTAACACTGTGGATCCTTAGATCGAACTGTCCACTATTGACATTGATAGACAGAGAGTTTCGTTGAATAGAAAGTTTAATGTATTGCATATTGTCACAGATGCCATTATAGATTTATTTGTATATTTCACATTTAAAAGCTTATGTGTAAATAGAAATATAAACCCTTGACTGAGCCTCAGGAATTACCCCACAAATCTAGATCCTTGACAGCGCCTCAGGTTTTACCCGAGACGTAATTACGATGTTGCAAATCTATTGGTTGATTTGAAAATAAATAAAGACATTTTAGCGCCAGAGAATTGACGAGAGTAAAAAGAACGCCAGTCGATAAAAGAATTTCCTAGTAGACAGTCGCGTTTTCTAAGAGCTCTGATTTAAAGCCTTTGTAATGTTATTTGTGCTTGTTGATCTGTAACATGTACATAAGCTGTACTTACGTTTTATATTTAAATAAAGTTCCAGAGTTGTGTTTTAACAAAGAATCTTTTATTGTGAACCCTAGATCGTCATTTATTCAATTATTTTAATTCAAGTGAAATCCCCGGCACCACAACACACGTTGTGACACATATAAACTGTTATTGAATGTGTGTCTCTGGTTCAACCAACACAACATCTCATCAAATGGTATTTAATTACACGCCAGCTTAGACCTGGCGCAGTGACCAATCATTCCAATAGATCTTCTAAACGTAACTAAGCTATGTTTTTATATTATGTAAGGTCTATGTCAGGGGTGGGCAACATTTTTGTATCGAGGGCCGCATTAAAAAGTTTGGTAATGGCGGGCCGCATATATATATATCTTAGAAAGATACGCTTGCTGTGTAGAATGTCTTTTAATTCATATATACACTGTATTACGATTTTTTAAAATTGCTGTTGTCTTTTTATATCACAATATACCCACAAATATACAGTTGTACTTAATGTGCAGTATTTTACTTCTTACACTCGTGCATAATGTTTCTTAACCGTGAAACTATCTTACTAGTTGTTACCCCTGTGTTTGAATGCTGTCAAATTACAGTCAGTCAACATTGACCAGTGATTATACTTGTTTAGTTTCCACAAAAAATGCTTGCCCACTGAATGAGACAAAGTTAAATGTCGGGAGGAGCGAAGCCTCCATCACCAGAGAATGCTGACCATGTCCTTCAATGGTGCATACTAAATCAAGGGACCCGAACAAGACTCTCCAAGGACTATTGGGAGAACTGCCTGATCTGGAAACCACTACGCGGTTCATCTCAGATATAGGATTGCTGATCTGAACCCTCCAACATGTAAAATGAGAACGAAGAAGAAGAACAGATGTATGTGTACCCAAATTGAGTGAACAGCAGCAAAGTTTTTTTAAGTGTGGAAATACAGCTTCTGGTACCCATAAAACTTCCGTGGTAGTGCTGACTGGAACTTCTCTTTGCTTTGAGTTATGTCCTCTGGAGATGAATCGGCTTCTCTTAATAAGTGTTGTACTTTTAATCATTTTACTAAAGAGAGTTTCACCTTTCAGCAAAGGAAAACGACAAAAACATTATTTTTTTGCTTGCCTGTTGAAATGTGCGAGTCCTGTTTGAAGAGATTTTAAATGCATTTACATTTCATATGTTAACGATCAATTGCAATGCAGATTATGCAAAACATTAAATTTTGTCTTCCACTCTTCATTAGAAATATTGGTAACAAAGTCACAGTCAATGTCCTTCAAGTAACAGAGCAATTTCACCCTTGAGATTTTATATTCTTCTCATTTGCATTGCCCATGCAAGGCTAGCGGATACATTGGATCATTTATTCATAAATCAGAGCTACCCGTGGTTAACTCCCCATACCTTTAATAAGTTTTTTTTCTTTTAAATTGCAGAATTACTAAATGTTGAATTATATGCAGCTTTGTGCAAACTTTCTTGTTTAAAGTTTATGGTTCTCAGTCAAAGATCGAGCTCCATCAATTGTTACATTTGCCATCTTGTTCCAAGCCTACCCAACACTCAGACATAGTGTCCTGAATTGAGTGTATTGATGTAAAGCCAATAAGCATAATCTTCGTTTACTTAAAACTTTTTATAATGAGACAGTTTCAATAATTTATATAGATATTTTTTTTAATATTTGCATTTTTATATCTATATACTGTGGGCACACCTGATTTCTGTAGGTGTCGGCGGGCCGCATAAAACACCTCGGCGGGCCGCATGTGGTCCGCGGGTCGTATTTTGCCCACCCCTGGTCTATGTTATTATTGGATCGTATTAACAGCTTTATGAGAAGTACATTTATTTGTGAAGTACATTTATTTGTGAAGTACATTTATTTGTGAAGTGCATTTATTTGTGAAGTACATTTATTTGTGAAGTACATTTATTTGTGAAGTACTTTTATTTGTGAAGTACATTTATTTGTGAAGTACATTTATTTGTGAAGTACATTTATTTGTGAAGTACTTTTATTTGTGAAGTACATTTATTTGTGAAGTACATTTATTTGTGAAGTACATTTATTTGTGAAGTGCATTTATTTGTGAAGTACATTTATTTGTGAAGTACATTTATTTGTGAAGTACTTTTATTTGTGAAGTACATTTATTTGTGAAGTACATTTATTTGTGAAGTACATTTATTTGTGAAGTACATTTATTTGTGAAGTACATTTATTTGTGAAGTACATTTATTTGTGAAGTACATTTATTTGTGAAGTACATTTATTTGTGAAGTACATTTATTTGTGAAGTACATTTATTTGTGAAGTACATTTATTTGTGAAGTGCCTCATTTACTCCGGAAAGTCAGCACAATTGTTTTAAAAACTTTTCTTTGTTCTCGAGTATCTGGATCTGAATGCTGGGTGAGTGGAAATACATCTATGTAAAAGCTGTGAAATACATCGTTGTAATAGCTGTGAAATAAATCGTTGTAATAGCTGTAAAATACATCGTTGTAATAGCTGTGAAATACATAGTCGTAATAGCTGTGAAATACATGGTTGTAATAGCTGTGAAATAAATCGTTGTAATAGCTGTGAAATACATAGTCGTAATAGCTGTGAAATAAATCGTTGTAATAGCTGTGAAATACATGGTTGTAATAGCTGTGAAATACATCGTTGTAATAGCTGTGAAATACATCGTTGTAATAGCTGTGAAATACATCGTTGTAATAGCTGTGAAATACATAGTCGTAATAGCTGTGAAATACATCGTTGTAATAGCTGTGAAATACATAGTCGTAATAGCTGTGAAATACATCGTTGTAATAGCTGTGAAATACATCTTTGTAATAGCTGTGAAATACATCGTTGTAATAGCTGTGAAATACATCGTTGTAATAGCTGTGAAATACATCGTTGTAATAGCTGTGAAATACATCGTTGTAATAGCTGTGAAATACATGGTTGTAATAGCTGTGAAATAAATCGTTGTAATAGCTGTGAAATACATCGTTGTAATAGCTGTGAAATACATCGTTGTAATAGCTGTGAAATACATCGTTGTAATAGCTGTGAAATACATCGTTGTAATAGCTGTGAAATACATCGTTGTAATAGCTGTGAAATACATCGTTGTAATAGCTGTGAAATACATGGTTGTAATAGCTGTAAAATACATCGTTGTAATAGCTGTTAAATACATCGTTGTAATAGCTGTGAAATACATCGTTGTAATAGCTGTGAAATACATAGTCGTAATAGCTGTGAAATACATCGTTGTAATAGCTGTGAAATACATAGTCGTAATAGCTGTGAAATACATCGTTGTAATAGCTGTGAAATACATCGTTGTAATAGCTGTGAAATACATCTTTCAAATCATTGCCGTAAAAAACAACTGATGATGTTGACTTAGCAAACCAAGTGTGGCTCAAAGTTTCAAACGCTCATCGTTTTATTATATTATTTTAAACAAAATGTCTAGATTTTTAGAAAGAACTTGTTAACCATTTTGACTCGACCAGAACAAAATAATTTCTGACTAAATACTTGTGGCTTTTAACAGCTATTGAAATGAACTTTTTTTCTACACTTGGCAGTTTGAACAAATATTCGGGACATATTAGCTCAATCAGACGGTCAGAGTAGTCCCCACTACCACAATGCCACAGCTTTTAGCGTCAGTAAACTTAGCTCTTGAAAACATCGAAGAGACCAAAAGCTCCCCCGCGAGCTTGAAGATCTAATGAGTCATGTTTACACTACAGGCTTTCAAACAGTAATAAAAAGCGAATTATGGGTAGAGCAATATTTGTTTTACAAGATACTTAACATGTCTATAAGCAGATAACGTTTTATTCCGGACTGTGAAGGTTTGTCCTTTGTTTGGTTTAAATGTTTGTATGCATAGAATTAAGTCAACTAAACGTAGACTGCTGTTGTTTGGTCTGCAACATCTGAATAAAACTTTAGTGCTGTTATCTTACTGTAGCCGCGCTTTGGTGCTTTAGGAAATAAATAACAGCTCCGAAGTTATATCCTAACAGCCACTTTCTATGAACAATTGATGACTCAGAAAGACGATACGACTTGTGTCTTCTCTTTAAACAAAACAACAAACAATTACGTTCATTTCTTTGACAATTGAATAATAAGTAAACAATAGCACACTAAGCATATTAAAATACAATAGCAGACTAAGCATATTAAAATACAATAGCAGACTAAGCATATTAAAATACAATAGCACACTAAGCATATTAAAATACAATAGCACACTAAGCATATTAAAATACAATAGCAGACTAAGCATATTAAAATACAATAGCAGACTAAGCATATTAAAATACAATAGCAGAATAAGCATATTAAAATACAATAGCAGACTAAGCATATTAAAATACAATAGCACGCTAAGCATATTAAAATACAATAGGACGCTAATATATTAAAATACAATAGCAGACTAAGCATATTAAAATACAATAGCAGAATAAGCATATTAAAATACAATAGCAGACTAAGCATATTAAAATACAATAGCACGCTAAGCATATTAAAATACAATAGCACACTAAGCATATTAAAATACAATAGCAGACTAAGCATATTAAAATACAATAGCAGACTAAGCATATTAAAATACAATAGCAGACTAAGCATATTAAAATACAATAGCAGACTAAGCATATTAAAATACAATAGCACACTAAGCATATTAAAATACAATAGCAGACTAAGCATATTAAAATACAATAGCAGACTAAGCATATTAAAATACAATAGCAGACTAAGCATATTAAAATACAATAGCAGAATAAGCATATTAAAATACAATAGCAGACTAAGCATATTAAAATACAATAGCACGCTAAGCATATTAAAATACAATAGGACGCTAATATATTAAAATACAATAGCAGACTAAGCATATTAAAATACAATAGCAGAATAAGCATATTAAAATACAATAGCAGACTAAGCATATTAAAATACAATAGCACGCTAAGCATATTAAAATACAATAGCACACTAAGCATATTAAAATACAATAGCAGACTAAGCATATTAAAATACAATAGCAGACTAAGCATATTAAAATACAATAGCAGACTAAGCATATTAAAATACAATAGCAGACTAAGCATATTAAAATACAATAGCACACTAAGCATATTAAAATACAATAGCAGACTAAGCATATTAAAATACAATAGCAGACTAAGCATATTAAAATACAATAGCAGACTAAGCATATTAAAATACAATAGCAGACTAAGCATATTAAAATACAATAGCAGACTAAGCATATTAAAATACAATAGCAGACTAAGCATATTAAAATACAATAGCACACTAAGCATATTAAAATACAATAGCACACTAAGCATATTAAAATACAATAGCAGACTAAGCATATTAAAATACAATAGCAGACTAAGCATATTAAAATACAATAGCAGACTAAGCATATTAAAATACAATAGCAGAATAAGCATATTAAAATACAATAGCAGACTAAGCATATTAAAATACAATAGCACGCTAAGCATATTAAAATACAATAGGACGCTAATATATTAAAATACAATAGCAGACTAAGCATATTAAAATACAATAGCAGAATAAGCATATTAAAATACAATAGCAGACTAAGCATATTAAAATACAATAGCACGCTAAGCATATTAAAATACAATAGCACACTAAGCATATTAAAATACAATAGCAGACTAAGCATATTAAAATACAATAGCAGACTAAGCATATTAAAATACAATAGCAGACTAAGCATATTAAAATACAATAGCAGACTAAGCATATTAAAATACAATAGCACACTAAGCATATTAAAATACAATAGCAGACTAAGCATATTAAAATACAATAGCAGACTAAGCATATTAAAATACAATAGCAGACTAAGCATATTAAAATACAATAGCAGAATAAGCATATTAAAATACAATAGCAGACTAAGCATATTAAAATACAATAGCACGCTAAGCATATTAAAATACAATAGGACGCTAATATATTAAAATACAATAGCAGACTAAGCATATTAAAATACAATAGCAGAATAAGCATATTAAAATACAATAGCAGACTAAGCATATTAAAATACAATAGCACGCTAAGCATATTAAAATACAATAGCACACTAAGCATATTAAAATACAATAGCAGACTAAGCATATTAAAATACAATAGCAGACTAAGCATATTAAAATACAATAGCAGACTAAGCATATTAAAATACAATAGCAGACTAAGCATATTAAAATACAATAGCACACTAAGCATATTAAAATACAATAGCAGACTAAGCATATTAAAATACAATAGCAGACTAAGCATATTAAAATACAATAGCAGACTAAGCATATTAAAATACAATAGCAGACTAAGCATATTAAAATACAATAGCAGACTAAGCATATTAAAATACAATAGCAGACTAAGCATATTAAAATACAATAGCACACTAAGCATATTAAAATACAATAGCACACTAAGCATATTAAAATACAATAGCAGACTAAGCATATTAAAATACAATAGCAGACTAAGCATATTAAAATACAATAGCACACTAAGCATATTAAAATACAATAGCAGACTAAGCATATTAAAATACAATAGCAGACTAAGCATATTAAAATACAATAGCACACTAAGCATATTAAAATACAATAGCAGACTAAGCATATTAAAATACAATAGCAGACTAAGCATATTAAAATACAATAGCACACTAAGCATATTAAAATACAATAGCAGAATAAGCATATTAAAATACAATAGCACGCTAAGCATATTAAAATACAATAGCAGACTAAGCATATTAAAATACAATAGCACACTAAGCATATTAAAATACAATAGCACACTAAGCATATTAAAATACAATAGTACACTAAGCATATTAAAATACAATAGCACGCTAATATATTATAATGCAATAGCGCGCTGATATATTATAATGCAATAGCGCGCTAATATATTATAATGCAATAGCGCGCTGATATATTATAATGCAATAGCGCGCTAATATATTATAATGCAATAGCACTCTAAGCATGTCAGAATAAATAAGATGATATTAAACTCACAAATTACTAAACCTCATAAATAATGTGTAGGCTCACTTGCCTAAATAATCTCCAGAACGTTAGTACTTTTAAGTGTCAACCTAGAATGCCATTTCCACGATCCCTCATCAAATACTGCGAATTCCGAGTAGGGTTGTTGGGCAAACCATTGTCCAGAGAATGCCGGGTATGCGGCTCCAATGTAAGAAATTCCTTTTTAACTCAGTCCCCAAGGTAAAGTCATTCTATTGGTAGTTTGACAGTCGAGTTCCACAGTCAAGTTTCCCAGTCAAACGAAAAGACTGAAGACATACCTTCCAACGATTGAGTCTTGTACACTAGAAATGATTGAAATTCTTGTACAAAGTTATGCATTGAGACCGAGTTTCGATCAGTTCAATGAAAAAAAAAAGGAAATGTCGGGCGTGAATTCAGAAAGTTGTAAGGGAAAATTGTAATTTTATTCATAGCGCACTCCTTCGTTTTTCGCTTCTTGTATGTATGCTATTTCTAGGTCATAACCAGTAAAAATAGGTGCCGGTACTCAGTGATTCTAAGGTGCCAGTACTCAGTGATTCTAAGGTGCCAGTACTCAGTGATTCTAAGGTGCCAGTACTCAGTGATTCTAAGGTGCCAGTACTCAGTGATTCTAAGGTGCCAGTACTCAGTGATTCTAAGGTGCCAGTACTCAGTGATTCTAAGGTGCCGGTACTCAGTGATTCTAAGGTGCCAGTACTCAGTGATTCTAAGGTGCCAGTACTTAGTGATTCTAAGGTGCCAGTACTCAGTGATTCTAAGGTGCCAGTACTCAGTGATTCTAAGGTGCCGGTACTCAGTGATTCTAAGGTGCCGGTACTCAGTGATTCTAAGGTGCCGGTACTCAGTGATTCTAAGGTACCGGTACTCAGTAGTTGGTTGCCTAACTTTTAACTACTAAAAATTAATAATATACGTTAAAATACAAGAACAGTAATTTTTTTTTTCAAAAAGGTGCCGGTATGCCGTACCGGTGCGTACCGTCACAAAACAAAAAGCCCTGGTCATAACTCTCTAAAGAGTTCATTGAGACTAAAAGATGTTCAGATTTGTATTCAAACGCAAGGCTATTTCCACTAGGTCAATATTCATGATGGGAGTAGATGCCACAATAAGTTAACCACCTAGATCTATACAGTTTTTGTGTGTGTATTCATTATAAGCTTAAGAAGTGCTATTATTCAGTTAGATTTCTTTACTATAATACTAATTGCAATAGATTAATAATAATAATAATAATAATAATAATAACAATAATAATAATAATAAACTTTGAATTTACTTTAACCTAACCTACTGCAACCAAATTAGTTTTGTGGATTAAATATATTTATAATAGATCAAGGAAAACTTCAGGATTTCACTATTTGACATTCGGTAGTCTTTTGGCGATAATCCCTTATAAAATAATGTGCATGCTGAATATTAAACTTCACATGCCAGAAGTTGATGTGCTCCCCTTGTTGACATTGTTTCCCACACCTAGTCCTGTCCCCCCCCCACACACACAACGTTACTGTGTTTAAATTTAATGTGACACCCCCCCCCCTTTTCACCTCCCCTCTCCTTTTATTTCTAGATCGCCCCCCCACCTCCCAAGCAAGACTTCCCCTATATTGTGCCCCCCAAATCTGATCCCCTCCCCCCTCCATTGCGAAGTTTGAGTCCGCTGAACGTTCGGTACGACCCCTTCGACAGCCAGCTTGGAATCACTAAGCCATGTGCCGCGTGCTATGTCAAGCGTTTCACGACTTTGTCGTCGGGTGTACACAGAAACACCCATACACACATACACGGTCAGGCAAAGTTTGTGTACTGAGATTCAAAAATGACGTTAGAAGTTGACACATTCGTATCTGAAATACGTCTGGACGTTCTTCTGTGTACACAATGGATATATTTGTGTGTTCTGTTGACAGACGGATACTAGACCTATACCAACAATAAAGGTAGTTATTTCAAGAATATAATCTAGACTCTAGATCACTAGCTGTATATCGGTATATCTTCATTGATCGGAGATATATTGCATATAGATTGGATGTAGATCATATAAATCTAGACTCCAACTAGAGTGTTGTGCTATTGGAGATTTGTCTTTTTGTCATTCATGGCTGGGAAACAAAAAAAAAAAAAGAAATAATTAGCTTTTTGGTGTATCCGGTGTGCAAACTCAAGAAGCTGTTGATTCAGTGTTGATTCAGTGTTGATTCAGTTTGTTGATTCAGTGTTGATTCAGTGTTGATTCAGTGTTGACTCAGTGTTGACTCAGTGTTGACTCAGTGTTGACTCAGTGTTGATTCAGTGTTGATTCAGTGTTGATTCAGTTCGTTGATTCAGTGTTGATTCAGTTTGTTGATTCAGTGTTGATTTAGTGTTGATTCAGTGTTGATTCAGTGTTGACTCAGTGTTGATTCAGTGTTGATTCAGTGTTGACTCAGTGTTGATTCAGTGTTGACTCAGTGTTGATTCAGTGTTGACTCAGTGTTGATTCAGTGTTGATTCAGTGTTGATACCTAGACCTAGGTGCCTTTTTCAAAAGTACGTGATCATTTGCGTACACTTTTGAGCACTACAGACTCCAATGTTCCTAAGCTCTTCTGTTTGTAGCACCAAGTCATTTCAATGTAGACAAAGTTTTAGATTTTCATTGATCACTTCAAACTTGTTACAAAACAATGGACAATTAATCAGCAGTAATAAAAGAGAGTAGATAAGAGGAGAGAGGTGTAACTGCCACGCATTAAGATATTAGAGCTTTTTTTTTTTTTTTATTAATTAAGATGACAGCAATCGAGTCCAATGTAGCGTCCTTGACATTTAGCTTATCATGAAAATCTCCACTATAGATTTTAATCTAGATTCTAGATCTGAATCTAGAGACAGTAGAGTATTCTAGACTCAATCCCCCTGTCTTGTGTTCATTAAATGTGTCAAATGTCTGTAGATTTATGTCATGAATAGCTCAAAATATTTAACTTATGAACTTAGATCTTTGACTATTTGATACTAGATTTAGATATAATATCTAAAAAGACTAATCTAAATTCTAATAAATTAGATATCAGTCGGTTAGATCTAGATTATTTCAAAAGTTATTTTCAAAAGTAAAGGATTTCAACACCTTAGATCTAGAGTCTAGATAGATTGCAAGTTATCGTCTAATCCGCGGCTAAAGCCTTACAACTACAAGATAGGGGAGAAACAGTTAATGCTGTTAATATGAGCCAATATTACTAATTTACCAAGATCTACTTTAGATAGACCTAGATATCATGGTCATAAATCAAGTAAAAGGCTTTATGCATTGGCTTGTTTGTGTGAAATGTTGAATGGATTAAAGCGCTTCGAACTGATGACACGAAGGGCCGGGTTTGAAACTCGCATGCCAAACAATGTTGTCTAATTTGTTTGAAATGGTTACTTATAAAGTGAGTTTGCTTGGTATAACTTTGTTGCATTGAAACATTCAGAAAAAAAGTTTCTTAGAAGTAATACAACAAACCGTGATATAGGGATGATCAAACTACGGCCCGTGGACCATCTCCTATTCGTGACAAGATCCTTCCAAACTACGGCCCGCGGACTATCCCCGGTCCCTGGCAAGGTTCTTCTAAATGTCTGTCTACAATTCGCAATGAAGCCGCACATAAATAATGTCCATAGGACGGCATGGGTCGTTTTGAAATAGACATGGCCTTTTTGTCGAAGAAGGTTGCGCCTCAATGACTATGTAATCTATATAGACTATGTAAGGCGCATTAATGTCTTACAGTCTTGTAAGGGGCCTCAATGACTTATAGACTATGTAAGGGGCATTAGAGATTTAGAGATTATGTGAGGGACCTCAATGACTTATAGACTATGTAAGGGGCATTAGAGATTTAGAGATTATGTGAGGGACCTCAATGACTTATAGACTATGTAAGGGGCCCAATGTTATAGACTATGTGAGAGGCATCAAAGATTTATAGACTACGTGAGAGGCATCAAAGATTTATAGACTATGTGAGAGGCATCAAAGACTTATAGACTATGTGAGAGGCATCAAAGATTTATAGACTATGTGAGAGGCATCAAAGATTTATAGACTATGTGAGAGGCATCAAAGATTTATAGACTATGTGAGAGGCATCAAAGACTTTTAGACTATGTGAGAGGCATCAAAGATTTATAGACTATGTGAGATTCATCAAAGATTTATAGACTATGTGAGAGGCATCAAAGATTTATAGACTATGTGAGAGGCATCAAAGACTTGTAGACTATGTGAGAGGCATCAAAGACTTATAGACTATGTGAGAGGCATCAAAGACTTATAGACTATGTGAGAGGCATCAAAGACTTTTAGACTATGTGAGAGGCATCAAAGACTTATAGACTATGAGTAAGGTAGGAGGGTGAGGTAGCTAATTCGAGGAAGTTGGAGATTGTTTTTTGTTTTCACTGTATTGATTGTAACATTAAACGCTTCTTCAGAACATAGCTTCAAAGTCATACTATGAAGTTTTTGAGGAGCCATGATCGTTCCTCTACGTCACGTGGGCAACAACAATAGTCTGCGATCATTGCTGGATGTATGGATCTATACATCTGAGGGTTTATGAACAGCATGCACACAACTTAAAGAAGAACTGTGTTACACGCCAGCATCTTGGGACATAGTGGAACATGCTCAAATGGGCTCTTGATAATTGATAAGTTTCACATTCTCAATCAGTAGCTCTAAGATCTTAACTAGAACAATTATTATTATTTAAACCCTCGTTAAGAAAGCCACTATAGACGCTAATGACGTAAACATACTCAAGAATGCGTCTACTATTTAAGATGTTTACATAAATGCCGTGCAATGTGTTGATAGTTCATTGATTTTGTTATAAACATTTCTTGTGTTACGTTGCATTGATGTATACTTGTAGTGCCAACCATTCTTGTGACTGTTACACGCACCCATCTCGACGCCTGCTTATTGGCTCATACTTTTGATCTAAACCTTGTTGGGGCAAGTGCTAAGGAATCTCCCCCCCCCCTACTCCTTGACCTATTTCCATCACGATCTACTTGCCTCTTGCTTTTATCACCCCCCCCCCCTTTTCTGCTTTAGTCCGATGTGCACTACATATGATCTGACAACCGTCTCTATCCATTTTTGTTTGTGCCATAGACAGGCCGACCATTCATTGAGGTTGTCCTCCTGCCGTTGCGTTTATCTGTCTCCTGTCACTTCTACTGCTTCAAGTTTAATTTCTGCAGAAAAATCTTATTACATATAATGTAGTGGGTTTTTTAGCGATCAGTAGGCCATCATGGGCCCAAATGCCATTGTGATACAGTTTCGTGTTTTCCCCATGACGGTATGTAGAGTTAATATTTGACACAAACATCTGTAGTGTTAATCATTAACTTTCTAACACTAAGTTTTAATTTGCAACATTTGTGGGCATACTAACATTGTACAATGTCCAGCATGTCCAATGTCAGTATATCGAATAGAGATTTGTTATAGACTTATCTCTTACCTTTCAGTCTTCCTCCATTATTTGATTTCATTAATCTATTTGTAAACATCGAACTCCGTACTGTGACCAAGTTATACTAACTAGTTCACCAATCTTACTCTAGTTCTCCAAAATACTACTGGAAGTATTCGTGGATCGAATTCACACTCCTTCTCTATGTCCCGCTCTATGTCCCGCTCTATCTTCTAGTATCCTGCAGGTGTACCAGAATTATGTTGCCCTTCAGCATGGGCTCAGGAATTATGGGATTAGTCGACGCCACCCTCAACATTTGAAGACTATTTGAAAGAAAATATTGACATTCTTTAAGTCTTCTGATATGTGAGATAAATGGTGACACAAAGAGCCCGATATCTCGGTGATCCCAGTACCGCTGGGATCTTTAGAAAATGTTCAACAACTAGCACCCCCAAAATAAACATTTATCACACCTTCTACCATTAAGTACCGCGAGATAATGGCTACTGGACGTTTGCTATAGTGACAGATGAGGTGCATTTAATCTTTTATTGTGTACTATTGACTACATTGAGTTTTCTCGACTCACTAAAGTGTTCTTCCATCAAGGGCCACTGAAAGAAGTAAACCTAGAGAGTACTTACTATATCATAGAGTACAACATACCATACTGGCTAGTATTTAGTGGCTACGTAAATGTCGATGTGCATATAAGGATGAAAAAAAAAATCTTTGGAGGGTCATTTGAAAAAAAGAAAGTTCTCATGCAGTCACTTAAGCTCAGAATGTACTCATAACATAGCCACTCTCTCTCTCTCTCATTGTTGTCAGTGTCATGTTCCACCATATATAACATAGCCTCTCTCTCTCTCTCATTGTTGTCAGTGTCATGTCCCACCATATATAACATAGCCTCTCTCTCTCTCTCTCTCATTGTTGTCAGTGTCATGTTCCACCATATATAACATAGCCTCTCTCTCTCTCTGTCATTGTTGTCAGTGTCATGTCCCACCATATATAACATAGCCTCTCTCTCTCTCTCTCATTGTTTTCAGTGTCATGTTCCACCATATATAACATAGCCTCTCTCTCTCTCTCTCATTGTTGTCAGTGTCATGTTCCACCATATATAACACCCAAATCGACGTATCTCCCCCTCCCTTCACGTGTCCTCCCGTACAAATTTGACCAGCTTTATGAAACAAAAGTATGACCAAAAGTAAACATCTTTGTTCGTCTTTGATCTCTCTCCTAGAGTCACACAGAGTCCCAGAAGTCTCCACTAGTATGGACTGGGTTATTGAGTGCTCAGCGAATAGGAAATTGTGTTAGAAGAGCGATGCGGTAGAAAATAGATCGTTTAGAAATATTAAAAGGTATTTAGTTATACAAAACAACAATTTGTCAATAATCATCTTACAATTGTTATGCTTTATAAAACTTTAACACTTGGTCTCAGGGGCTTGACTCTCGCGTTTAGTCAGTAAGTAAATACACAGTCTATTTTAAACAAGTATTTGAAATGAAGAATACAAAGGATAATAATTGGCTTTTTATTTTCATTTATATATCTGGAGAGTCTGATCACAGATCAGCCTTATATGTTAGGCCAATACATTTCTTCAATCTACTGCACTCGGGTACACACATTGATCTAGACTTGTGATGGTTGATAACAACTAGGTGTAAGGTCACCGGGTCGAACAGGAGACATCCAATAGGTGTTGTTTAATTAGCGCATTCATAGACGAAGAAATGAGCGCGCACACATACACACACACTGGGACAAGGATTTCAAGTGCACTGCACCACATTGTTGAGGATTAGACATTGACTAAAAGTTCAACACTCAGACTAAAAAAAGGGGTGGGGGGGGGGGGGGTAAGGTGAGACTCAGTGAACTTGCCATGTGTAGACTACAGTGATTCTCACGTCTTCATGTCACAGGCTTAACGGGCTTGAAGTATGGAGGCAATGCTAAATGTGCTGCTTCGAGCACACTCTCTCCTGTAAAAGAACACACAACACGTTTCTATTGTCTTACAGTTTGTGTGCGAATAGCGCGGGAATATTGTCTCCCCGTGAACAAGCCAGTCCGTGGTAAAATAATTGAAGACGGTTGAATCAGAGGCGGCCTTAGTGGGTGGCGAGTGGGGTAACCGCTATAGGTCCTGCGTCTTGGGGAAAAGAAAATCTTTTGTCCCCTTCAGCCCATAGTACACATATTCGTGGCCTGATACTCACCCAGGCCCCCGCGCACTGCCATGCTGCCTCAGACTGATACATTTTTTGTTTCAATATGCCGCGATGCCCGCATGTCTAAAAATTGTATGTATTTTTACTAATGTTGGTGAACCTGTTTGTTATACTCATCTTTGTTATTATTGTATCAAGACAACTAGTAGTCACTATTTGTGACTTGAAATTAAAAAAAAAATGTTTTCTAAAGAAAGTTGTAACAAAACGTTTCAATTGTTCTCTTCATTGGCGAGGTTATCAGTAGGCAGCTGGATAGGTTCTGTTCACGCTTCTGTTGTACTAGTTGAGAACTATTCCGGCTGAACAAAGACCTATATTTGTGTAGCTTGGCGTCTATTTCCAGCCCTAGACTATTCTAAATAAGGCATCTTTGGTTTAGAAAAGGTCAACAGTAGACTAGCCCTGTTCCTTTATTTAGCTCGCTTTCAATACATTCAATGTTCTTTTCTTGACTTTTGACTTAGTCAAAAAAAAAATAATTCTCACATAAGTTAGCAGAGTGTTCTCGAATTGTCTTCTTAGCTCCCCATTGCTTTATCGAGACTTGACAAAATCTTGTAGAAAGCTTATTGTTTTGTAAGCTAGTATGGAGAGCTTTAGGAATGCATTTTTTTTTTACCGAAGTCGTACATCATTCTTTTTAATCAGAATAAACTACTAAATACATTTTAAGAAATGAATTAACTTCTAAATGTAAAAAAAAAAAAGTTATTATTATTTATTTTTAATGACATGAACAAAGTTTTCCACCAAGAAAAAAGAAAAGCATTGCTATTTCATTATTGTGTGTGTCCATTAGGTAGCACAGTGGTCATCGGGGTCACCTTGTTGTGTTAAATACCTGATATTTCTTGGTCACAGATGAATTGAAAAATGAAGTATCACATTGACCACCAAGTCTAATGAATACTTGACCGTTTACCTCATAGTCTAACCTAACAATCAGATAATGTCACCGTATTTTTTTCACATGGACTACAACTTTAATCGTAGAATATAAACTTCTTCCTATTTATGTAAACATTGATTTTTTTTTATAGTTTAGAGAGATTTGGCATTACCAATACACGAGACACAGTAGCTGCAAACCAACGTAACTAGGAATCTCGTTGAACTTTCTGAAACGTTTTTAGCGGCCCCCGAAAGGGGAAAAGACGCTATTAGTTTTGTCTGTCCGTCCGTCCCATTTAGATCTCGTAAACTAGAAGAGATATTGAAAATCCGACTTCACAATATTTTAGACCATTCAAAGTTCTGATGCAACGGCTACTTTTTTTTTTCATGAAAGCGAAAATTCTAATTTTTTAAATTAATTATGCAAGCAGTTTTTTATAAGAAAAAGCTAATTAGTATGCATTATATGTTAGACCTAATTTCAGACGAATAGTAATCTTATAAACATCATTTTCGTGAACATTTTTTATATATGGCGGAATTTTTTTTTTTTTGAGGATTCGAATTGAGCCTTTTCAAAACAATTAACTTATTAACGGGTTCGAATCCTGGTGAAGACTGGGATTTTCAACTTCTTAGTCTACCCAGCTCTAATGGGTACCTCACATTAATTGGGGAAAAGCATAGGCGGTTGGTCGTTGTGCTGGCTACATGACACCCTCGTTAACCGTAGGCCACAAAAACAGATGAACTTTACATCATCTGCCCTATAGACCACAAACTAGTTAGGCCAGGTTCACATCTAACTTTACATTCACTTTCACGTATCCTTTGATCTGCGGGACGGTTGGGGCACTACACAAGATCTGTTAACACTTCTTTCTCCATTCTTATCTCTCATTTGTCTTTGATATAATTTCATTCGGATTTTCTTTCTGAAAATATTGAAGCCTACCTGGGTGGACCACTGGTCGTGCGGTTTGCACGCTGGACTGTCGTTTGGATTTATCGACGATCGAAGGTTCAAACCCTGCCTGCTCCCATCCCCCGTCGTCCTGCGGGAGGTTTGGACTAGGAAGTAAACTATCTTCAACTCTGAAGGATTATCCGAATTATGTAAAACATTTTACTCCGGGGGCCGATTTTGAGTTTGTGTTTCCACACAAACTGTCTTTCGTAACCTTGTTTTTTTTTTAGTGTTAATGAACTTTTAAAAAGTTTCAAGCCTGAATGTGCTGACGAAATGACAAATCAGTGTTAACTCTTGGACTTCTGTGGAACTACTTGACGCTGTCAGGTGGCACAAGCAGCATGCGGGAGCCTCATTCTCACCTCCTTTGTTTTGATCTTCCAGCTTATCACTGGCGATTCTTCCTCTCAGCTCCAACGTAAGAAATGGCAGGAGGTACGAACCTGGTCGTGACCTTTTCAAAGAAATGTGTTTAATTAAAAAATACCGCGTTGACTTCTGTTTACTCCCCCACCTTTAGTGGAAATATCACACGCCCCTCTCATCCCTTCTCTCCTTAAATCTGTTCCCCCCCAGGTTCAACTGTCCCAGAGTGGGAGAGGGGGGGTAAGTCAACAGAAACGTTCTTGAAGGAGAGACCCGCACATTGGGGGGGGGGGGGGAAAGGGTAAGAGGAAGAAAAGGACTGGGGGGGGGGGTCGTCGTATTAAAAAAAAAAAGATATCGGAAGAACCTGGATTTGCATGAGTGTCAATTGAAGTTAAGAGGGGGGGGGGCTTGTCTGATTTCCAGAAGATTACAATATAACTGCCTTATCGGCCGTGAGATCTTTGATGTCAGCCCGTGACCAAAAAAATATAATTAAATATTTCTTCCGTGGAACTTGTGTGTAAGCCTGGGATAACTAAACATTTCAACTGAACTTAAGGAGACCCCGCAAATTGTGGACTGGATAGAACTATCCTAAATATTCTTACCTATAAAAAAAACACTTTCTGGAACAAATTTGCTGCTGATCTTTCATTTTTGGAGTATTGTACTAGCAAAAACAACTAAGGAAGTTTTTATTAATCTAAATTCTAAATAGTGGCAATTATTTTTAAAAAGTTATTCGCTGTGTAAGTATTTGTGAAAAACACTTTTATTGATTTGTATGAAGAGGTCAACATCTTTAGAACATGTTGTTGGATATTGTGTTGGTCAAGGTAGTTTGGTTTTGGGCGCTAAAGAAGCTAATACTGGCCAAAGTTTCGATAAGTTTCTTTGTACATTTTTAAAATGTGGATTTGTGGAGATAATGTTTTGTATGTACTTAGTGCTCGTGAGCTTAAAACGTTTCCTTGGACATCAAGTTTGAATATTGTAATTCTATCACTAGAGGACATCAAGTTTGAATTTTGTATGCTATCACTAGAGGACATCAAGTTTGAATTTTGTATGCTATCACTAGAGGACATCAAGTTTGAATATTGTAATTCTATCACTAGAGGACATCAAGTTTGAATATTGTATGCTATCACTAGAGGACACCAATTCAACATTAGAAAACAAAACCCCAAAACATCATGTTTTTGTCCTTACGTAAGTGTCTCAACTAGTTCTAACAATGAGAAACATTTATTTGTGCACCACTGACTAAGTCCTAGTTACCGTCCTAGTACGAGGTATATACGAGGTTGGAAAATTCACACAGAAATCTGAAGTGACTGTTGGACATCATGCTATCCTGACTGACCTTTTCTTCGTGGTTCTTCTAAAGTTTGGCAGTACACATTTGTTTCCGTTTCTCTGACATTTCCGTCAATAGTTGACATTCTTTCGAAAGTTTACAGTCTTTATCTTTGTCTTCCTCCACGGTTTGAAACTATTCTCCCAGGAGTTTATCAAGTGGTCAAGTGGACCTGAACTTAGGTCTTAGATTTAGACTTTGATCTTTAACTTAGGTCTTCAAAAATGTTTTTACAAAGCTTAAATCTACTCTGTCTGTCTGGTGAAAAAATTGTTCACGTTATTTCTCCCTCACCCAATCTCGGATCAAGCTGAAATTTGTGCAATTATTTCTTTACATGACAACTCAAGAACCAATTTAAAATAATAACCAACTTACAAGTGGTAATTATTTTGTTTGTATCAAACAAGGGAAAGAAATTGTATTTGACTGATTTAGTGGTATAAGTTGAATTAGTTAGTCCTCTTTAAATTATGTAGAAAGAAATAGGTGGCCGCTTGAAAGTTTAAAACTAACAACAGAGAACTATAACACCTTCTATGTTCATAAGCACTTCCCTGGTAAAGTGTTTGTATATAGGCTTGAAGAGGCTTCAATTCGAATTCAAGTCGTCCTAACTATTTAAAAATTCTATAAATGCATTCAAAAGTGATCACGGTAACCTTCACATAGATACTCCCTTCTTCTCCCCCCCCCCAAAAAAAAACAAGTGATAGAATCATAGCGTAGTGAGAAAGCGAAAAACATGAAATTGCACGAAACAAAAAAAAAGGTAAAAATATTTATAATAGCACGGGTTTATTATTGTTAGTCTAGATCTATTACAAATTTAATTACATGACTGATCCAAACTAATTGATACAACAACGATTTTTAAGTATTTTTATATTTCTTGTTTTTCCTTAATACAGTTTCATCTCCTCATTCTTTCACATTCTTGTATTTAAAAAAAACATGTTTGGAGATGGCAGTAATTGTCTATCACATTGTGACATTGAAATGTCTGGCAAGTAAGTGTCACATGTTTGAAGAGTTTCTGGCTTGTGACGGACACTAAAATGGCCCCGTTTTGACAATGTCAATGTCTCTGTCACCAGTATTCTTTCGCTTTATCACGGCGGCGCTGCATTTCGCTATACACGTGTGTCTGTATCCAACTAACTCTTAAGTACTACATTACATGAGTGTCTATGTAACTTTCAGGAGCCCCAGTTCAGGAATTGAGGCACTGAAATATCTTTGTGAAGTCCTGTAGGACTAAAAACTTTGAAGACCGTTACAAACGACCATTCACTGTCCTGCGACCTCTGGAGCGACTTAGACTACTGCAGTGACTTCTGTAGTGACTACTGGGTTAAAGATAACAATGTTACTATCGTCAAATATTTAGGCCATGATGTCATGGTCAGAATCAACTGTTGACATTTTATACATGAAATAGAAATAATTGAGATCTTATGTAACAGGCTTGTAGTTTTTGATTAAGAACCATTCTTTCACTGTGCACTATTTGATTGATCTAATAGAAGGATTGTAATGACATATTGAACATATTGTTCATTTTAAACAGATCAGGTGGTATCCATCAGGCTGTCGTAACCCTAACCCTGGTTTGAAACCCTTCTTCGCGTCCTTCCCCCCCCCCCCGTCCTACTTCCGCTCTGCAAGATGTTTAAGCTAGTCAGTTCTGAAGTAATTTTTTGAGGTATTTATCAAAATCACCCGATTTTTTTTTATTGGCGTAAACTTCTTAAAATCGATCTAAAACTTAGTTAAAAACAGGATAAACCTTAAATATACTTTCAAAGAAAAAGAATTACCTCCCTGTATACCACTTCTAGAACGATTGTTTTTCTCTTTATAACGTATGAACGATTCAAGACAACAACAGTGAAACGGTGAACCACTCTGGACCTTTTTCTTTATATCTTGTATACTTTGATAAATTAGAACGGTCAAACCGTGTGACCAACGAGCAAGTAATTCTTTTCTTAGCGATATAAATCAACTTTTAAATTTCTAGGAAAATTGTTAGATCAACGTCCAGGTTCCTCCATGAGGTTCTGACTTGAATAGAGGCATTGTAGAAAAATACTTTCTACACTTGCATATTTGATCTATACCTCCTTAAAGCGCCACCTCTGCTATTTTAGATAAGGAGGAATAGGGAACTAAAAGAAGGGTGGGGCGTCAAGCCTCTAAGTGCCGAGCATTTCAAGAGTTCCCCAAGCAATCTACTGCACGGGGTGAATCGGCACCCCGTAGTCTGCTTAATGGTCCGTTAGAACTGCTCTTTTGACGACTCCCGGCTTTGTATGCAGTCATTCTTACTGCTCCTGCGAAGGTCTTTAAAAAAACAAAATTCGCCAAGTGCTTTGAAGAGAACCCTAGCAGTGGTTGCCCTTGTACGCCAGCTTTATTTAAAGTGTCGCTCAGAGCCGCTTCACTAATTAGTAATCGTATTCTCCTCCTCAGCACCGTTCCTTTGACGAGTTTTGATGACGTGTCTATCTTCAGCATCGCCCCGTCCCACTCCCAAGAAATATAGAGTTCATTAATGCTCTATTAAATATGAAATGGGGATTACAAATGCATCTGGAACAGCAAACAGTGAAGTTTAGCATCCGCTGTGATAGACGCCACATCTAACGCTGCTATGTTATAGAACCCCCCACCCCCCTTTTTCAGATTTAAGTCATTTGTCTGGTACTATTTGTGACTAACTAGGCGTAATATAGTTCAGCCGCGAGGATTATAAGTCGGTGGTTGTAGCCTTGCTGTACCAAAGATAATTATTCTAAAGTTAATCCTTTTTTTTTTTTTTGTTTAAAAGCCTTGGTTCTTACAGAATTTGTAGTCGTGTCTTAGTATGTACAGGAACAGATGTAACTAGTTTGACAAGGGCTGATTAAAAATTGGATAAAATGAAACTATAGATAGTTAATGAGTTTTTGGTTACGATTATTCAGAAATAATTTGAAAACGTTGACTTAAACATAGAAGTCTTTGGTCAAGCTTCAATGACTGAAACATAAAAGGACTGAATTAGTTTTTAATTTTTTTTTTTAAAGTACTTTTGATGATACATGTCACAGTAACCTTATTAGACTTTATTCAAAGCCAATAATTAAAAAAAAAAAGTTACATGATTGAAATGGTAACGAACATGTATTTCTTTATGACCTTCATCCCAGTTGACCTCTGGTTAATTGGCTGACGCTCACGTCCGTATCAAACTTCTCTGCACCCTCCCCCCCCCCCCCCGCTATCGTTATCAATGTCCCAGACAGAGCAGGGGATACGACGGAAGTCTGGGGGCTAATTTTATTGCCTCTCAGGTGACGTGCCTTGTTGTTTTTGTGCTAATCGAAATAGGAAGATTGTAAAGAAATGACTACAAGTGAATCAGATAATGAGCGGCACAAGCTGATCAAGTCAAGGGGCGGCTACAAGCTGATCAAGTCAAGGGGCGGCTACAAGCCTCTGACACAGCTGTTGTCTTTAATTACGTTCACTGACATTTTGTTCTCCATGTTGAACAAACAAACAAACAAACGAGTGAAGTGTTTGAAACTAGTTCGTCTGATCAGCCAAATGTATTGTCCCTTGCTCCACTGTACTAACAAAATTACATCTTACTTGATAGATAGTGAGAGTGATTCATGAGGAGTACATTATTTCACGTGGCTACGCAGTCCCATCTGCAGCCTACATATTTTGCCACATTTAGTTTCTACTTTGAATAGTAAAAAGTAAAATTAAGTTCCCCTTTTAGACCTTACTATCCTTAGGGCAGATAATGTTAAGTTCATCTGTCTCTGTGGCCCATTGTTAACGAGGGTGTCATGTGGCCAGCACAACGACCAACCGCCTTTACTTTTCCCCCAACCAATGTTAGGTATCCAATAGAGCTGGGTGGACTCAGAGGCGCCCAATGATCCCGAAATAAAAAATCCCATTCTTCACTAGGACGTCTGGTTCGGAAGCCAAGCACCTAACCACTCAGCCACAGCGCCCCCTCTCTACTTTGAATAGAAAATCAAATTTGTTTGCGTGCAATTTGAATGGGTATACTTTTGTTAACATTCTTTTGATCTTGTTAGAAATAAACATTTACATCTAGCACAACATTCCTACCATTAAGATTGCCAGATTGTTTAATACACAAAACCCGACAAGACTTTTTGTCTTTAGTAACAGAAAAAAAAAACTTTCTCAGTTAGTGCATAATTTAACATTCATCTGAAGTTGATGCTCGCTTAACAGAACCACTTCACCAGGATTTGAGACTCCATGCCTTCAGTTTGTTGCATGTGATGAGCTACTTCTGAAACATGAGACTAGGAACTGCCACGAAATGTTGAAATGACAACTAAATAGAAGCAAACCAGGTGTCACCTGAAAAACATTGCCGCCACATAATGTCACTCTATATGTCAACGTCACAATGGATTTCTTTATTGTTAGACCATTTGTAATCATTTGAAGTTTATGTATAGAAAATGTAATGACATTAATGTCACAATTCTATTGTGGCTACATGTGGCTGTATTGACATGGTCACACCACACGCAAAGTGTCGGCCTTGTGTCCTCTGTATTGTCACCTAGCAACACCATTGTCCCAGAGAAGGCTTGCACGTTGATGCGGAATGAAGGCCGAAATCCCGAAGGGTTATATTGCCTTGTAATCTTTACGCCTCTGGGCAACAACTTTCCACCAAGGAAACAATTGGTCAGGGGAGCACAACTTTTGTACATCTTTTTGTTACCGGTCAAAACGTTTGTTCATCTTTAGCCACTGGACCGTGTTCGTTTTGTAACCTCTAAGTGGAGGGGAGAGGAGGACATACTAAAATCTCTGTCAAGACATCACTAGGCCATCTTGACCCAACCATTGATTCAATAAGACTAGTCCCAGATGTTGTGCCTGTAACCCCTCCCCTTCCCCAGGGACTGAACTCTGCACACATGATTTCTTTGAATCAATACTTTGTTGTTTTTTTTCATTTTAACAGCGAGATGTTTTGTTTTCATTTCCTCTTCACTAATGTCAACAATGTCAGTGACATACAAATAAGAACTTTTAAACGTCCTTCTAAAGCTGAATAAGCAGCTGAAGGGAAGTTATCATGGACGGTCATTGAACTAGTAGGAGCTGCTACAAACTAACAACTGATATCAGCGACCTGAAGAAACTATATTTGTGCACTCTAGTCCCAAATCGCTGTAGTGTTTTGACTATGTTACAATGGATGCATTTATTTCAGTAGTTCACTAGAGACTACCAGACCAGCAAGTGGTTTATTTCTTTCAACTCGTTGTGTAGCCCAGTTGTAACGTTCAAATAGAAATGCCTGGCAGTAAAGTCGTCCCTCCCCTCCCAGCTGTGTGTAACCGGCCCCCCCCCCCCCCGAGCGATGTTACCATGCCTAGTCCATCACATGTCTTGCTAGTTGATTGCTTCTGTAATTCCGTAAAGTTCAATCTTCAAGTCATCTCTCTTTTCCCTCAATGTCCTATCCGCTTCATTACAAGAGCGAGTCCTCTGTCCGTAATGGTGGATTAAGTTGCATCGATGTATCCAAGCTATGACTTTGGTGAACGATAGTCTCAGAGTTGACTTTTAATTTAGTCTTTAAGCAGATCAGATCTCTGTCTTTGTATATTTCAAACACATTCACACCCAAAGTTCAGAATTGGAGAGTTCATTAATTATTGAAACTATTATCTGCTTTCAAAATGAACAATGATCAAATCTGTTGAATAGAGTAAACAATGTCTTGGTTAGAATGTGATATAACATTTTCAGATTATGATGGAACATTATCCCCACTTCCTACACATCTTTTAGCCCAAATATTTTGGTAGCAATGATAGTTGTTTCTTCTTTCCCTGTCAGTCAAGTGAATGTTTTTTAAGCCCACTGACCTATGTAACAGTTGTAAAAGTGTTAAATTTATAATACCAAGTTATTCTGCCAACGACACGACAACTGTGTCTAAATACCTAATCTATTCCCCGTCCACAATGAACCCTGTGTCCCAGCTACCTTTGTCTCGTGGACTCAGGCTTGTTCCCTTCGACCCTAACCCTCTCCCATCGTGGACTCAGGCATGTTCCCTTCGACCCTAACCCTCTCCCATCGTGGACTCAGGCTTGTTCCCTTCGACCCTAACCCTCTCCCATCGTGGACTCAGGCATGTTCCCTTCGACCCTAACCCTCTCCCATCGTGGACTCAGGCATGTTCCCTTCGACCCTAACCCTCTCCCATCGTGGACTCAGGCATGTTCCCTTCGACCCTAACCCTCTCCCATCGTGGACTCAGGCATGTTCCCTTCGACCCTAACCCTCTCCCATCGTGGACTCAGGCATGTTCCCTTCGACCCTAACCCTCTCCCATCGTGGACTCAGGCATGTTCCCTTCGACCCTAACCCTCTCCCATCGTGGACTCAGGCATGTTCCCTTCGACCCTAACCCTCTCCCATCGTGGACTCAGGCATGTTCCCTTCGACCCTAACCCTCTCCCATCGTGGACTCAGGCATGTTCCCTTCGACCCTAACCCTCTCCCATATCTCCATTATTAAATATGATGTGAGTGTGTGTGAGTGTGTGTGTTTCTAGACCAAGATCCATGCAGCAAACCTACCAATAGGTGATTGTGCCTGTCTGTGTGTGTGTGTTGAGACGTTCTGATTAACTCCCTTGATCTTTTACTAGCTCCCTGGTTAAGAAAAGAAGCCGAGGTCTCAGGGGCCAACATTGTGTTTCAAATTTCACTTGCACTCGACGAGAGATAGTAGGTAGATCTAGCTAAGAGTCAAGTTTTGACTTAGATTGAATTTTAAATGAGCGCGGGGCTTAACCAAGATAAACTAGTAGCCTATTAGTGTGTGTTGGCTTTTGTGTGTATGTGAATTGAAAAGATAAGATTTACCTGAATTCCTACTGTATAAAAAAAAAATAAACGCACTTTGTAATGTATCCATACGCGAATACGTTAATCTGATATCGATAACTAATACACCAAAGTATTCCTGACGGCGATATCACGCTGAAAAGAATAAATTCCTTGTACACCCTCACAGCCATGAGCTGATTGAATATGTAGCTTCTGACAGACTTGTAATCAACACATTCTTTGGCTCTCCCTGTTTCGAGATAGAAAAAGAGTTTTAAAAAGATTATACTTGCATAAGAACCTTGTTTGTGCACAATATCACTGACGTATGTAATGTGTGATTTTAACAAACATTGAAGTGCTTCATCTTGTTTGATTCTATTTCATTGCTAAGATCTGTACACGGTAGAAACAGAACGAAACTATTCTTGAAGAGAAAGGGACTCTTCCATGGCAACGTTTTTCTCGTGTGAACACATTGGTTACAGTGAACACATTGGTTACACGAACACATTGGTTACAGCGAACACATTGGTTACACGAACACATTGGTTACAGTGAACACATTGGTTACAGTGAACACATTGGTTACAGCGAACACATTGGTTACAGTGAACACATTGGTTACAGCGAACACATTGGTTACAGTGAACACATTGGTTACACGAACACATTGGTTACAGCGAACACATTGGTTACACGAACACATTGGTTACAGTGAACACATTGGTTACAGTGAACACATTGGTTACAGCGAACACATTGGTTACAGTGAACACATTGGTTACAGCGAACACATTGGTTGCAGTGAACACATTGGTTACACGAACACATTGGTTACAGCGAACACATTGGTTACACGAACACATTGGTTACAGCTAACACATTGGTTACAGTGAACACATTGGTTACAGTGAACACATTGGTTACAGCGAACACATTGGTTACAGTGAACACATTGGTTACATTGAACACATTGGTTACAGTGAACACATTTGTTACAGTGAACACATTGGTTACAGCGAACACATTGGTTACAGTGAACACATTGGTTACACGAACACATTGGTTACAGCGAACACATTGGTTACAGTGAACACATTGGTTACAGTGAACACATTGGTTACAGCGAACACATTGGTTACAGCGAACACATTGGTTACAGTGAACACATTGGTTACAGTGAACACATTGGTTACACGAACACATTGGTTACAGCGAACACATTTGTTACAGCGAACACATTTGTTACAGTGAACACATTGGTTACAGTGAACACATTGGTTACGCGAACACATTGGTTACAGCGACTAGCTTGACATCTTGATGAAAAGTTTGATCTGCAAGATCTGCAATCAATTTTCATGGACAGTGCATTGTTCGAATCTATGAGTATCTCTTTATACGCCCACGCTAATCCTATTTCATGTCTACAGATGTTGTACGCGTGCTGAACAAGGAAACCTTCTCCCCGAAACATTCAATGAGTAGTATATTAGCAATACCTGTTTTTCTATAGCGCTATTAAAGAACCCTTAAATGTATGGCTACATATATAACACTTTGAAACATTTCATTTGATTCGATGTAAGTAGCTGTCCCTTATTATGTAGGTAACAGTCTCATACATTATGGGTAGCAATCTATCTAATACGATTTGAATAGCTGTCTCATACAATGAAGGTAACCGTATCATATAGTCTAGAAAACAATGGCATGCTATGTGGGTTGCAATCTCATACAATGTAGGTAGAGTCTGGTAGAATTACCCAGTATGTCTTGGCGTCTCTTAAACTATTTAAACTTCGTTTGTGTGACAATCTTTTCGACGTTTTAAAATGTTCTTCCTAATTCTACAACTGTGCATGTTCTCCTGTTATATATGACCTACTTTACATACCTACACTTCTATGCATATATTCACAGAACAAACTCACGTGGAAGAGTGAGGTAAATACGCAGCCACTCACGTTTCCCTATTCTTCGAGAAAACATGTCATTAGACATTGAAAAGACATGCCATTAGACATTGAAAAGACAAGTCATTAGACATTGAAAAGACATGCCATTAGACATTGAGAAGACATGTCATTAGACATTGAAAAGACATGTCATTAGACATTGAAAAGACATGCCATTAGACATTGAGAAGACATGTCATTAGACATTGAAAAGACATGTCATTAGACATTGAAAAGACATGCCATTAGACATTGAGAAGACATGCCATTAGACATTGAGAAGACAAGTCATTAGACATTGAAAAGACATGCCATTAGACATTGAGAAGACATGTCATTAGACATTGAGAAGACAAGTCATTAGACATTGAAAAGACATGTCATTAGACATTGAGAAGACATGTCATTAGACATTGAGAAGAGATGCCATTAGGCATTGAGAAGACATGCTTTGTAGAGGCGTCTCATTTCTAAAATAGAAATATTCTAAAATATGATTTCAAAGTATTTGATCTAAGGTGCTCAGGTCTGCAGACCGTGGTATGGTTATCACACAGCTACTGAAGGCAAATTCTTTTATCAAATGAATGTGAAAATCTTCTATCTGAGGTCATTGGTAAACTTCAATGAAATGCGGAAAGTCACTCTGTGCTTACTGCACTTATTAATGTTGACACATGTATGCAACTTAGCGAGCTGTTAAAACGTTGGCAGTCATGCAGACATTGCTACGAAAGATCTTCACTTTGTCCACATTTTTAGTGCCATTACCTTGTGCTGCATCCGGTTTGAGTTCAGGTCAATCACTTGTCGGGGTCAGTACACTCATTTCTGGGCCACTCAACATTGGTTTGGGTAAATCTGACTAGGTCTGAGGAATCAGCCATCCATATAAAAAGAAAGATAAAGTGCATTAAGAACGTTCATTTCAAAATCAAATCCATGACTGCAGATGATTCAATGTGAATGGTTGCTCAGTTGTTGCTTTCATTGCACTTGATCAGTGTCATTCTTACAGATTTCTGGCTTTGCTATTCTTTCTTTTTGAGGATCACCCGATTAGGTTTCTATCTATAGACCTGCCTGTTTTTGTTTTTTAGCATCGAAACAATTAAGCGGTGTTCTATACTTACTAAATAAAAAAAAAGAATCGAAACAAATATCAATAAAAACAACAAATAAAAACACACTGGTCTTACTAATATGAAAAACAACAACAATAACAGACAGGTTTATAGACTGAAACCAAAGCGCCTGTTTATTTCATGAATGTATTGCTTTTTTTTTTAAATGTGTGATTGAGTCCAACCTGAAAGAATGAATTGGTCTGTCAAAAACACAATTTCTTGTTCCATCATCTCAGGACCGAGAATCAGACTTTATGTCACTGTTTGAAAACGTATTTAAAATCAAGTATTACGAAGTTTAGTGAAGGCGATTTAATAATATGCTGCAATGATCTTTGATTATAGTCACTCTAGTACGGTGTGATTGTATATTTCTTAGCCATCTTCGTCTAATGCTCTACTAATTTATGAAACTTTTGACTTTAAAAAATATGTGAAGTATTTGTTAAAAGAGTGTCTTCTCTTATAAAATACAGACGTTACTTCTTATCTTATAAAATTCAGACGTTGCATCATTAGGTCAATCTAGTCATGCATGTTAATCAATGACTTAAACTCTGCTAAGTCATTGGTTTTCCTGGCTGACTCAGGCAACCCACCCCACGCTCTAATAGCACTAGGGAAGTGTCGTGTCTCGAGAATGAGATTTCCTTTATAAAAAAGTAAAATTTGTTGACAAAAGTGATACTTGCAATGTGTGTGTCTCGCTCTACAGTCTACACGAAGCTAACAGACTAAACGTTGAGGTGCTTTTGAGTGTCGTGTCTATTATTCCTCTACGTTTGGTGTCGTGCAAATCAAATGACCCCCCGTACAGTCCGTACATTGCTCGACTACACTGAAGTGCTGGCCCTCAGAGAGTCGTGTCTGTAATTTGTTGATTCAACGCCGACACTCCATGTCGTTCAACTTTTGCCACCCCCCTCTCGGGACATAGTTTATGGAAGGTCAATAAATCTGCTAAATGACTTAATCGCCATTCTAATAGAATGTTTGTTGGATTAGATCTGATGTTGTATTGTATCATTAAAATAGAACTCTGTGCAAGTTAACCTATTAATTCCATAAACTAGAGATATTATTACAGTGGACACCACATTGAGTTTACAAAGTCTGACTACAAAAGAACACAGTGAGTAATAAAAGCTCAAGCTTAGACAACGAATATCCGAGTCATCTCAAGGAATAGGCTACTAAATGAGAATTACAATTTGTTATATTTTTTACATTGTTACAATAGGTTATATTTTTTATATTGTTACACTTGACCAAAAGTTTGAATGACTTGAATCCTGCATGTTACTGTGAAGTAAATATTTACATCCAAAAGGATAATTTATCAGTCGGTGTTAACAAATATTTGGTTTTCTTTTAGACATGTCTGGAACTAATCTAACAGTCAATAAAAGACACTATTGAAGGCCTATTTCTTATAACTTACTAATGTCTAGAACGTTTTGAAATGTGACAAGTATAAAGACAGACTGCATTGAACTGGTTGGAATGTGTTTCCTATGTACAGAAAGTGTTTATCAAAGAAACTTGTATATTTGCTTTCCGAAGTGGAATGTTAAAAATGTTGGAGGCTATTGATCAGTCTGTTGACAAAAGGTCACCAAATGTTTCAATGTCTTGTGACATCTTGAAGATGATATTAACTAGGAAATATTTGACTATGTATTGGCTATGAAAACTATTTCATTCATAATTCAACCCTCTCCTGATCGGATTATGTCCATGGACAAACGTATTGCTTATGTCTTTATGAGGTTATAGTTTACAGTAGAACTGCTACATTTGTTAAGCAGTTGTACAATTTTGGATCACAGAAAGAACACTTTGGTGTCAGGAATTCAGTTGTTAGGACACTTTTTAGGTGTTAGGACACTATTCAGTTGTTGAGACTAAGCTTACAAATGTTAAGACATTTCTTTCCATTTTTTAGATAATGATACCATTATAGTTCTAAAGCATAATATAGCAATGCATATTCATAATTTTTGCTAAGTGGTGTTGTATTATAATTTTGATATAGCACTCACACATTTTTATTGACATTGAAAAAAAATCCTTTTATGTAAGACTATAAAAAAATTAATTAAGATCTAAATCTATTTTCTTTCTTTCTCTGATTACAGAGTTCATCAAGAGTAGACAATCCAGACTTCTGTAAAGTCACACACCTATAATTAGACGTACCCCAGGCATCAGTGACTAAACTACCGTATGTCAATAAGATTCCCGCAGCCACACCTGGACGTCCAAGAGAAACGCTCCAGATAGAGCGAACACAATTTATCACCAGAGCGAACACAATTTATCACCAGAGCGAACACAATGTATCACCAAGACTAAGATTTACTTTGGTGTAAACGTAGTGTCAGACTGAGCAATGGTCGTGTACGTGCTACTTTACAAATCAGCCTGGCCAGTTGACTGCAGTGACGTCATAGAGGGGAAATAGATACCAAAATGATTTCTGTGATTTCCTTACGACCTTGTTAAAAAAGTTGAGATATAGATCTGCCGAGCTCTCTCTATATTTGACACATTCAGTTGGCGTTGTTGTAAGCTAGGATTCTCATCTTTTTTTTATCAAATTTAAAGTTAATTTGATTTTTTAAAAAATGTGATTGATTACAGTGAACATGATTTCCAGACATGGATCGTGGATCACCCAATGGATATGTACCAGCATCAAAAATGGAGAGGTGCTCCATCATCCATGGATTACACTGGATTATTTTAACTCTTGGGATTTTACAATCTCGTTTCAGTGTGGTCGGTAAGTTGCAATCAATAGTCAGATTTGTACCTGGTTTAAACCTATAAATTAATACATAATCAAAATGTTATTTTAAGAAATCTTATAAAATTTTATATTATTTATCAGTACCTCCATTTGTTCCCATCTATGATAACCAGACATGTGACATGTATATAGAGACTCGTGAGCTCTTTGCGTTAGGCAGATCTGTCAAAATCATATAAAAAGTCAGAATAAGAATCAAAGTGTTTGAAATTTTTGTAACTGAATTCGTTCACCCCATGAAACCATTCAAGTTCAGTATATTGTTATGACTTTGCCATGCGCACCGCCATCCAAGATAGTGCAGAAAGAAGGTGCGCACTATCAGTGACCAGACAAGTCGGATGTTGACATAAGAGACTAACGATTTCCGCCCAAGTAGATAGCCAATATGGAGATGCTGTACTCAAGGCAGATGCCCTTTGTGTTTGTCATGTCTCCATGTAAATAAATGTCTATGTCTCGTTGAGTTGCCTCCCTTAAGTTATTACAATTGGTTGTCAGAAGTGGGATTATAGGCAACTCAACGAGAGGAGGTAGGATTTACAATGGCAGCTTTGAAACGATTAGACCAACTCTCAGTTAGAGAGCTTAGGAAGGAACTTCGTAACCGATATGAGATAATTGGTGGTACCAAGGAGGTGCTTACAGCTCGTCTCCGGCAAGCCTTGATAGATGAAGACGAAGATCCAGATACCTACTTATTTGAAATTGAACCGGAGATTTATGAGCTTATTGGCAAGATAAATGAAGCAATGTGTGAACAAATTAACAGTATGGGGAACAAGGTAGATAAAATGGTGTCTCGAATGAAAGAAGGGGTAGACTCGTTGGTAAAGGAGCAGTTGCCTGTAGACTCGTTGGTCAAGAAGTTGCGTGGTCAAGACTGTGGTTGCACAAACAGTGGTGACGGAGACGCTGGGGATTTGAGCGCCGTCTGTGTCTGTGTTGTGGGCAAGTCTTGTGGTTGTGACTTTCAAGACGAGAAACGTGACAATGATTGCTGTGATGATCTCAACGAGGTGTACCGAATCGAAGGGAAAGAGACAAATGAAGAAACTGAAGACTGTTACGTGCCTGAAGCGTTTGTTCCTGTTGTACCTGTTACCAGTACCTTAACTGAAGTCTGTTATGTGCCTGAAGCGTTTGTTCCTGTTGTACCTGTTACCAGTACCTTAACAGAAGTCTGTTATGTGCCTGAAGCGGATGTTCCTGTTGTACCTGTTACCAGTACCTCAATGAGTCTGACGGAGCAAGACAACGTTGTGTCTGCGTTCAAGCCTGTTGCTATGGACCTTAAAGACCTCTGCCTATCTGTCGGTGCTCACGAGGGAAATTCGAAGCTTGACAACTGCATCCAGAAGTTTAGCATGAACTGTACGTGCGGCGCTTCACATATAGAATTTAGATGCCAAGAAAACCACCAACAGCGCATATGTACTTCTACCATCATCATCGACATTGGCATAGATGAATGTCAATCAAATCACTCTAAATATGAGCTGTCAAGAGAAAGACATTTTTTACTTGAACCTGAAGAGACCTATCTTCTGGACGTAAGACTGTTGTCTGAGGATGACTTCGGTGCTTTGGACTTTGCTTGCAACGTGGCTGCAAGCGAACCTGAAGCTCCCTTGAGAGGCGTCTGTCGGGAAGGTCTGCTGAGACAGCGTGTCCGATCAACGGCTGTGCTGAAGAAAACAGTGCTCGACCCTATCTCTTTGTGTGGCAAACGGCCACGTCATTATCGCAACAACAGCCTGGTCAACTGGAGAAAGAGAAAGCGGCACTGGAAGAAAACAATGCGGATGGCCTCGTGGGGAACACGCTCCCTGCCGCCTGTGGCTCCCACTGATCGACCTCCACCTGAACTGTCAAACCTCAGCTGCAGTGTTTCTTTTCGGGACGAAAAGTGCTAAGACGGGGGCAATGTTATGACTTTGCCATGCGCACCGCCATCCAAGATAGTGCAGAAAGAAGGTGCGCACTATCAGTGACCAGACAAGTCGGATGTTGACATAAGAGACTAACGATTTCCGCCCAAGTAGATAGCCAATATGGAGATGCTGTACTCAAGGCAGATGCCCTTTGTGTTTGTCATGTCTCCATGTAAATAAATGTCTATGTCTCGTTGAGTTGCCTCCCTTAAGTTATTACAATATATACAATACAAGAGTATGTTATTATAGTTATCTGTGCATGTTTTCAAATACCTTTAAAAAAAAAATAACTGTTCTCATTGTGTGTTGTCTGGTGTGATTTGTGCGGTTGACACAGAGCCATACATTGGGTATCAGCAGCCACACGGACTTTAAATGTAACATAATATCAGGGCAGTATCTTATGCGTCAGTTACAGACATTTATTTATCATGGTTTTGTTTCCAGCCATTATTTCCTGGCAGTCCAAAACGAAGTGACAGGTTGGTAAACCTTCGAGTTATTATAGCCAACCCGAAAATGTTCTCGTTTTGTTTGCCTTCTATTCTGATTGAGCTCATTTCTTGCAAAGTATATTACATAACATATTTTTATAGTATAACCATAAGTGCGTGCAAGTACAGATTAATAGAAAACAACAAAACCTTCAGTACTTCAATAGTAAACGTATTCACTTGTTTGTGTGTGTGTGTGCGTGCTGTTAAATCATGGATGCACTTTGACATAATTGATTTAAGTTGAATTGTATTCTGAATGATGACTTAAGTCAAGCATTAAGGGTGGCATACATGTGTCGTACGAATGCCTTTCCATTGCCTCCTATGCGCTATGAATGTCTGGAATTGTTACAAAGTTTGCAGGATGAATGGGATCTTGCTTTACATTATCAAAAAGTCAAAACACCGGCTATCGTTTAGTTATACGTACTTGTCATGCAACTAGATCTGTTGACTTTATCTTGTATCTGCAGTTTTCAAGTTATTGTCATGCAACTAGATCTGTTGACTTTATCTTGTATCTTTAGTTTTCAAGTTATTGTCATGCAACTAGATCTGTTGACTTTATCTTGTATCTGCAGTTTTCAAATTATTGTCATACAACTAGATCTGTTGACTTTATCTTGTATCTGCAGTTTTCAAATTATTGTCATGCAACTAGATCTGTTGACTTTATCTTGTATCTGTAGTTTTCAAGTTATTGTCATGCAACTAGATCTGTTGACTTTATCTTGTATCTGCAGTTTTCAAGTTATTGTCATGCAACTAGATCTGTTGACTTTATCTTGTATCTGCTGTTTTCAAGTTATTGTCATGCAACTAGATCTGTTGACTTTATCTTGTATCTGCAGTTTTCAAGTTATTGTCATGCAACTAGATCTGTTGACTTTATCTTGTATCTGTAGTTTTCTGCTGCACTCCTCTCTGCTACATTCCTCTCTCCTATACTCCTCTTTGCTACACTCCTCTCTGCTACACTCCTCTTTGCTACACTCCTCTCTGCTACACTCTTCTATGCTACACTCCTCTCTGCTACACTCCTCTCTCCTATACTCCTCTTTGCTACACTCCTCTCTGCTACACTCCTCTTTGCTACACTCCTCTCTGCTACACTCTTCTATGCTACACTCCTCTCTCCTACACTCCTCTCTCCTACACTCCTCTTTGCTACACTCCTTTCTGCTACACTCCTTTCTGCTACACTCCTCTCTCTTACACTCCTCTCTGCTACACTCCTTTCTGCTACACTCCTTTCTGCTACACTCCTCTCTCTTACACTCCTCTCTGCTACACTCCTCTCTCTTACACTCCTCTCTGCTACACTCCTCTCTGCTACACTCCTCCCTAATACACTCCTCTCTGCTACACTCCTCTCTCTTACACTCCTCTCTCTTACACTCCTCTCTGCTACACTCCTCTCTGCTACACTCCTCTCTCCTATACTCCTCTTTGCTACACTCCTTTCTGCTACACTCCTTTCTGCTACACTCCTTTCTGCTACACTCCTCTCTGCTACACTCCTCTATGCTACACTCCTCTCTCCTACATTCCTCTCTCTACACTCCTCTCTGCTACACTCTTCTCTCCTACACTTTTCTCTCCTACACTCCTCTCTCCTACACTCCTCTCTCCTACACTCCTCTCTGCTACACTCCTCTCTCCTACACTCCTCTCTGCTACACTCCTCCCTAATACACTCCTCTCTGCTACACTCCTCTCTGCTACACTCCTCTCTGCTACATTCCTCTCTGCTACACTCCTCTCTGCTACACTCCTCTCTGCTACACTCCTCTCTCCTACACTCCTCTCTGCTACACTCCTCTGCTACACTCCTCTCTCCTACACTCCTTTCTGCTACACTCCTCTCTGCTACACTCCTCTCTGCTACACTCCTCTCTGCTACACTCCTCTCTGCTACACTCCTCTCTCCTACACTCCTCTCTGCTACACTCCTCTCTGCTACACTCCTCTCTCCTACACTTCTCTCTGCTACACTCCTCTCTCCTACACTCCTCTCTGCTACACTCCTCCCTAATACACTCCTCTCTGCTACACTCCTCTCTGCTACACTCCTCTCTGCTACACTCCTCTCTGCTACACTCCTCTCTGCTACACTCCTCTCTGCTACACTCCTCTCTGCTACACTCCTCTCCCCTACACTCCTCTCTGCTACACTCCTCTTTGCTACACTCCTCTCCCCTACACTCCTCTCTGCTACACTCCTCTCTGCTACACTCCTCTCTGCTACACTCCTCTCTGCTACACTCCTCTCTGCTACACTCCTCTCTGCTACACTCCTCTCTCCTACACTCCTCTTTGCTACACTCCTCTCTGCTACACTCCTCTCTCCTATACTCCTCTTTGCTACACTCCTTTCTGCTACACTCCTTTCTGCTACACTCCTTTCTGCTACACTCCTCTCTGCTACACTCCTCTATGCTACACTCCTCTCTCCTACATTCCTCTCTCTACACTCCTCTCTGCTACACTCTTCTCTCCTACACTCTTCTCTCCTACACTCCTCTCTCCTACACTCCTCTCTCCTACACTCCTCTCTAAAACACTCCTCTCTAAAACACTCCTCTCTTCTACACTCCTCTCCCTAATACTCAAGCAAGCTAGAATTTTTTATGTATGCGCTTTCATTTTTGCTCAGGGAGTTTTGAAAGTTAGTATGGACTATGAGAAGTATCAAGAGACATACAATAGTATTGGTTTCTTATTTAAACCTAGTCATCAATCCCCCCCCCTTTTTTTTTTGCGTTTTGTTTTCCTTTTTCTCTTCTCTCATCACAACTTGTCAGCAGCCTACTTATTGTGTAGTTCAGGAAAACTTTCGGCGAAGAATTTTTGTGTATTGTTGACTGTGCTACATACGTTCTATGACAGGTATTCAACTGTCTGCATAACTTGTGTGTGGACCAATGTTTGCGGACCAGATCACCATGAATGCACATGTTTAGATACATTACAGAATCAAACATACACTACATACATTTAAAGGCAACTGGGGGAGGAATTATTTTCTCTGTTGAAAGTCTGCGGGTGGTCTTTTGTTATTTCCATTTTGTTGTTGAGATACTGAAGTTTAATTGTAAATGTTAGAATGTCTGCCTTACGATGTCTGCCTTACGATGTCTGTGTATCATCCCGCTTGTATGTGTTAGTGAATTTCAGTGATAGTGTTTAGTTTCATCTTGCTAAGTAAGTCATCCATAAATCTCATCATTTGGATCTGTTCTAGTCTTATCTAATAAACAAAAAACGAGAGAGTATTATACAAACAATCACCACAACATGTCTTTATCAGTCACATTTTAACATTGGAGAAGTGTATTATGTAACCAACTAATCTTGTCCACGTTCTCTCTCTCACTTCCCATTCTGGGATCAAGTTGAAACATTTATTCATTGTCGATAGCAACACACGAATTAGCCGCCAACAATTATTTCTCATTGATTTTTTTTTTTTATTTAAGAGACTTAAAGTATAAATTTTGTGGAGAGATTATTTTGTTGGCTAAAAATTTGAAAGTAACAAAAGAAAACTAAAAACCGTCTAATTTTATATAATTACTTGTATAGCTCAGTGGTTAGCGCGTCATCTTAACGTCAGGAAATTTCGAGACATTGAGTTTGAACTCTGGACTTTAAAAAAAAAAAATTGCTTTTGAAAAGGCAGCACGGAGGAAACAGATTACTTCCCCTGTTTACTCCAAAGATTGGACCCGAGCACTGAGCATGCGAAAAAACAAAAACGGTAATGAAACTATTTCCAATCGCACAAATGTATCAGTGTTAGTGTAGATCTATTGAAAATAACTTCATGGATCAAAATAAGTGATACAATTTCACTCAATATAGTATAAACTTTGTGGGTTTTTTCTTTTCTTTTTTTTTGTTATAAAAAAGTTTTTTTTTTTTTTGACTTGTTCAGAAGAGTAGTGACGTTATTCTGAATGAGTACTTTGTCGTTAGTTGAACATCGATCCTTGAGTTGTAAAGCTCCAATGTCCTTGACCGTCATGTCGCATTAGTTATGACATAATCACGCCACATTTATGGTGAGCCGGTGGTTTGGGTAACCGGGCTCTAGAAGTGACGATTGTTAGCAAGTTGTGATACCTAATGAGACTTATCTAGCAAGTTGTGATACCTAATGAGACTTATCTAGCAAGTTGTGATACCTAATCAGACTTATCTTCTTTTTTTTTTAAACTGCAATCCGCAGTTGGTGTGAACCTGGAGAAGATACTGAAATATGATCTTTCAGGATTGTTGATTCAACTCTCTTATATCTGTTGCTAGAACTGACAGCCCTCACTCGTCTGCTGCTATAACACCGGGTCTCCCGCTTATAATACGAAATAATGACCTGGGATCTCTCTAATATTTCTGCTGTGTCATTCACTGCTGCCTGCCGAGGATGATGAATGTGCTGTTAGCAGGCCACGTCCTGACAGTCCTATGATTGATAAGACCTACATGGCATTGTCCCTATCCCCCCCCCCCTCGTCTCAAGCCCGTCATCTGATACAGGTAACTCTGCTCAATATGACACATACCAGCATTCTTGCCCTTGCTTCCATTACTTTGTTCTGGTACTATTGTAAGACCATTGTTGCCCTCGGATGTGCTTGCAGTCTCGATGTGGGCTTAGGTTACTTCTTCGATTTGATGCTTTGTTTCCTCGAGTTTGTCAAAAGTTGATATTTGAAATCAAATCTTTATTTCCATTTATTAATTTTTTACATTTCTTCGTGAGGAATTTCGTTGACAGTCTGTAGAGGGTTTAGCGTAAAGTAGGGAGTTAGGAGATGACGCTTGATATCTGCCTTCATTGTGCTGCTGATTGGAGGGAAAGAAAAGTACAAACTAGCACGCAAAGCACTTCATTATAGCCATAATAATAATGTGGTGCTAGAAGGCAATAGCAGGAGAAATTGTTCATTCTAAGACTGGAGACCAAACGTTGTTTAGTATGAGTTGAATTTCACAGAATTATGTGCTACATTACACACACATATATGTGCTACATTACACACACAAGTATGTGCTACATTACACACAGAAGTATGAGCTACATTACACACATATTATGTGCTACATTACACACACAAGTATGTGCTACATTACCCTCACATAGTCTCTCAGGAAGTTCATATATATTATAATCTCAGTAAGCTTAGACATAACAGTGACTATTATAGATTAAGACCCATGCCGGTAACACTAAAAAAAATCTCTTGTATGATAACGCTGACTTAAGGACCTCATTTAAAATAAACAACTGCCTTAAGAATATCGAACACTATCCAAAAAATCCAAGGCTACCAACAGGGTTCGCAATGATCAAATACTAAGAACCACTTTTTGACAAGTCAACTTGAAACAGTTTAACACGTTGTGTATCAACCTTGCCGAAAATCCCCGAGCATTATCTTTGAATCCTATCTCTGAGTCTCAAGCTGCGGCATTGTACTGATTCTGTTACATAATAAGCCTTCTAGCCAACAATCTGACTTTATTAAACAGACCCTGGTCAATTGACAGGAAAGGTAATCCATTCTTTCCACTGTATTTAGCTCGTCTTGTCAATGTGAAATACTATTGTGTAATTATTAAATATGAGAGTTTCATGTAAAAGTTCTTTTCAACATTTCTTATGGGACAGATATAATTATTATTCTGAATAGTTTTATATTTGCAGCCCCCACCACATAGTGATGAAGAGATCAGTCTAGGAGTTATCAAATATCTTATTATCGTTTTATTTACTGGCAAGTCTTTCAAAACATTTTAAAACTTTTTTTTGATGTGCATGACTCGGGACAACAATTAATTGGAAATAAACTTTAAAATAAACACTTTATATACCCCCCCCCCGGCCACAACTTACTGGCTACTGGAGGAGGGATGGATTCTTGTCCTAGACATCTTATCTTCTACGTCCTACGCATTTCATATGTCTACATCACTGTAGTGTCCAGGTACTTGAAGCAACCTGGTCCTAAATGTCTGAGGAGCACAAGTCAACATCTACATTAGTTCTGTGAATGTATTTTGAATTGGATGTTGTCCATCCAGTGACATGTCAAACTGTACTATTGGTTTAATCATCGGACTCAAGGCAAAACTTATCACTACTCCAACTTCACTTCTTCTCGTTCTATGGCTCTCTGTTAAAAGGAAAAATAAATCATAGTATTATTATGTTAATAATTATTTTCATTATAAATTTTATTATCCCTTCAAGTGTGTTCTTGCTCCAGTTCTTCAGTTTATCTTGCTGTAAATGATCTATTGGGGGGGTGGGGGGGTTGAATTACCTTTATGATGGCCTTATTATGTTATGATGGCCTTATTATGTTATGATGACCTTATTATGTTATGATGACCTTATGTTATAATGTTATGGTGGCCTTATTATGTTATGATGTTATGATGGCATTATTACATTCTTGTCGAAAATGGTCAAGGCAACGGTAGAAATCATGGCTTGTTTTGTTGACTAAATACTGAATAAGTCTCAACTCTCAAGTGTGACTGTCAACTCGTTATTCTGATCAATTGATGAATTCAACTAAAGTTTCACTAGCACGAGAAATGTTGAGCTATACAAAAGTTTAGCCATTTTTAATGTTTACGACCACAAAGCGCTAAGTCCCGCCATAAAACGTATCAAATATCTGGCAAAGTAATTCTGACGCTCTGTTAGAGACCCGAGGACTGATTCGTGCTTCTATTCTACTGGAAGCTCTAGTCCGTGTCACACAGACCTCTATTGTCACTTCCTTTCTCGCAAAGTCACTGACGCGTTCCGTGAATGGAGTAAGGCTCGAGTGTGAATAGCCTTCACACAATGTGTGTTTAAATTAGTTGACACAGAATGACATAATTATATTTTCTTTATCGGATTGTACTGCATAGGTAATGACGCGGTTGGTTCCTTTGAGGTGGATGGTTTCTTTACATGAACTTAACAACTCAGTTGATAGATTATTCAACCTCCGAGTGTTTGGTTTTGAGTGTTCCTTTACTTGCTGAATTAATTGATTCCTTTACTTCTGAGCTGTCTGATTCCTTTACTTCTGAGCTGTCTGATTCCTTTACTTCTGAGCTGGCTGATTCCTTTACTTCTGAGCTGGCTGATTCTTTTACTTCGAGCTGTCTGATTCCTTTACTTCTGAGCTGTCTGATTCCTTTACTTTTGAGCTGTCTGATTCCTTTACTTCGAGCTGTCTGATTCATTTACTTCTGAGCTGTCTGATTCCTTTACTTCTGAGCTGTCTGATTCCTTTACTTCTGAGCTGTCTGATTCTTTTACTTCCTTCGACACTTGAAATGCGTAGGACGTAAGTATTTTTTTTTAAAGCAACGTCTGCTATAAATAAAATAAGCTGGCTGAATCTTTTACTTCTGAGCTGACGGATTCCTTTACTTGTAAGAGGGTTAGGGTTAGGGCAATGCTCTTGAGCCGACGCTTGTGGTGCGCACTAACGCCTAGTTCCGCATGGAATATGGACGTAATGGGGAGATAACAAGGAGAGACTGTTGATTCCGGGTAAGTTATATAAAGAGAGACAGAACTAAGCGTACTGAGGGTTGCATTGTATCGTTTCGGTTGCATTGTATCTTATTAACTCATGTTTTACTTAATGCTTAAGCTTTTACGATTATGCATTTTCTTTCGTTGAGCTGCTCAAATCCCACTTCTGGACACCTTTACTTGCTTAGCTGATTGATTCCTTTACCACTGAATGGTTGATTTTTAGAATATATTCCAACTCTTATCTCTGTGTTAACAAAGAAGAAAAAGGGACAGGCTATAAAGGATATTTGAGGAACTCCTCACAGGAAATGTGTCGACATCATGTCTGTACTACTTGACGAGGTACTGTGTCGACATCATGTCTGTACTACTTGACGAGGTACTGTGTCGACATCATGTCTGTACTACTTGACGAGGTACTGTGTCGACATCATGTCTGTACTACTTGACGAGGTACTGTGTCGACATCATGTCTGTACTACTTGACGAGGTACTGTGTTCAGCGCTCTGTCCAGTGTGTTTGACGTCATTGATTTATTGACACAGTTTTACAACCTTAGGAGACATACAGTTCTGACTGTTTAAGGGAAGCACTAACAATTCCTTGAGTTTATGTCTAGGTGTCCAAACACATCCAATATCTCGTGACGTTATGCGTTTATCTATAATATAATCTGCCCTAAGGCTTTGCTGGGCTGAAATAGATTATCGGTACTTTGAGCCAGTCAATAATTCCAAATATTATCTATAATATATAACATCAGATTTGTTAGGAATGTTCAGAAGCGAGGTCTAAGCTTGTTTATTTATTTATTTTTGATCGATTTGAGATAAGGGTCTGAGATGTCAATTCTTGTGAGACAAGGATTTTATCGAAGGATCTGAGGAAGTCTAGAAGTCTACTCAGTTCTAAAGGGTACTAAACAGCTGTTGCTTAGAGTAAAATCTTTTGATCATTCATAGTTGGCCAATAGTTTTAGTATTCGTTGTTGGCCACTTTAACTTTTTTATTCATAGTTGGCCACATAACTTTTTTTTAATTCATAAATGGAAGCAACTTTTTTATACTTTGTAGCTTTTTATTCATAGTTGACCACATAACTCTTATTCGTAGTTGGCCGCATAACTTTTTTATTCTTAGTTGACCACTTAACATTTTCGTTCATTGTTGGTCATCATCATCATCATGAAACTCCATTAGAGTGAGGGCTTGAGAGGCTCAAATCCTCTCTTGCAAAAGCCCTGGACAGAAACCCTGCTGTCTTGCGTAGTGCATGAATGTCGCCATACAGGTCGAGAATTTTGGGTTTCCCAGACCTGTCGAGACGGAGATCAGCAAGTCTGGGGCAGTCTAACAGGATATGAGGCACGGTTTCCTCTTCTTCCCCGCAGCGGAGGCACCGTGAATCAAAATTTGGCCACAGCCGCGAGAAATATGGGCCAACAGGACAGTGGCCTGTCCTGCACTGTGCTATAATAGCTTGCTCAGGCCTGGACAGCCTCCACCACGGCGAAGGGCGGTCAGGGCGCCTCATGCGCTCCCAGACTCCACGGGCTTTTTGGGACCTGTCCCAACACTCAAACCACTTTTCCATTTCTGTTTTTTGTATTATAGCCAGGGCTTGATGAAAGCTTACAGCCTCATCAGTGGGTGGAATTTGCCCTCCCTGGTGGGCCAAAGAGTCTGCAATTGTGTTGCCAGTCACACCTATGTGACTCGTTACCCACTGCATAATTACAGGGGTGCCATAGCGTTGTTTAATGTTATGTGAAGCCATGATGACAGTGTTGATATTGGGGGGCCATGGTCCGGGGCTTTGCAAAGCCTGTAGTACAGGTTTTGAGTCAGTGACCACAACAATCTGTGTTGCCCTCAAATGTCCCTCGCCGAGTTGAGAGTCAATGACTTTTAAGGCTTCACAGACTGCCATGGTCTCCGCATCAAAACTGCAAACACTACCACATGGTCCAAAGATTTTGACTGTGTAAGAGCCAAGAAAGTTGATGTAGGCTCCATAGCCTGCTCTTCCAGAATCTATTGATGCCGACCCATCAGTGTATGCAAAAATAGCACTGTGCTTGAAGGTATTAATGGTCTCCAGAGCTAGGATTTGAAGGTCGTTAGATGAACGGCTTTGCTTAGTGGCATTAGGGTCTACTAATTTCAAGCGTATGTCTGGGGTAGTTGGGCGACACCAAGGGGGAAGGGTATGAAAGCGTTGAATGTTTTGTTGGTTGGTGGAGAGGCCAGCTTCATCAGATAGTCTAGTGGCATGATGCATAAAAGACTGCATCTGGATACGTCTTCTGCATCTCCAACCATCCACTAGTTTTCTAGCTGGGAGGTATTCATCCAGCCTTTTATACCGCTCATAGCAGGTCAGTACTGACCTTTCCCTCCTAAGGTTTAGTGGACCTATATTAGCCATTATTTCAGCCGCATTTACTGGACTTGTCCTAAAGGTTCCACAGACAAATCTTAGTGCTTGGGACTGTATTTTATCAAGTTGTTCAAGAGCAGTCCTAGAGCCATAAATTTGCACAGGTAGGCTGTAGTCTATCTGTGATCGGACTGCTCCTAAATACAGGGATTGGAGCATGTCTGCTCGGGCTCCCCACTTCGTGGATGCCAGCTTCCGCACAATGCAAAGTTTCCCTGAGGCCTTTCTTACAACATCCTGGATGTGCTCACACATTTTTAGTCTGCGATCTAAAGTTACACCAAGGTACTTGGATAGCTTTCCCATGCTGAGAGCCACTCGTTGAGGGAGAGCTGGAAAGGTTGCCCGAGAATGCCAGTCCCGAGCGTGAACAGAGAATAGACCGTCTTGGAGGTGCTTATTTCTAGCCTCCATTTTGTGTATATGAGCAGAGCGTATGGAGATCTTCTTGTAACACTTTTTGTATAGAGGTTGCGCTCCTTCCGGATTTCCAAAGGACAATATCATCAGCATATAGCAGCTTTTGGCATTTTAGCTGAGCCGGTAGGTCATTTATGAAGGCCGTTAAAAGGGCGCATGACAGGACGGAGCCCTGGGGGAGGCCGTGCTCGAGGGTCATTTCCCCTGAGACTTCTCCGTACATCTTTGTTCTTATTGTACGCTCTTGTAGGAAGTCTCTAATCCAGTAATATATCCGTCCCCGCACCCCCACGGCTCTTATCTTATGAAGCAAACCAGGCCGCCATACTTTATCATATGCCTGTTTTAAGTCAATGAAGACTGCGTATGTGCTTTCGGTCCTTTGGAATCCATCTGCTACGCTCTGCACAAAGATGTTGACTTGGACTATAGCGGACATTCCAACCCTGAAACCAGCCTGTTCTGGAGCTATAAGACGGCACTCTCAAGGTACCAAACCAGACGCTCATTTACCATTTTTTCAGCCATCTTTCCCACACAAGATGTGAGTGAGATGGGCCTGTAGCCCTCAGCAGTGGAAGCATCTTTTCCCTTTTTTGGTATAGGAATAATGATGGCACGTTTCCAGGCCCTGGGCAGATGACCATCTGCCCAGGTTCTATTTACGAATGCCAAGAGCACGGCCCTTCCTTTCCCCCCTACATGCTTAAGCATTTCGGGGGTGATACCATCCGGCCCGGGAGCCTTTTTAAGCTGGCATTTCCTTATTGCAGCATTAAGCTCGCCTATCGAGAATGGGGAGTTCATCGTTCCCTCAGCACTTTCGGTCTGTGGTTCCTTTCGGTCTTTTTTTTCATCAGCTTTGCGAGCTTTATCAATGGCTTTGGACATTGGGGACTTCTTTGCAGCCTTGTTGATCTTAGCAAAATATTTGTTCAACAAGGTGGCAATTTTCTTCTTCGATGAAATGGTTACCCCACTGGTTGAAGATAATGGGGTTGCTGTTTTCATACGCCCAGCATTTTCGAGATTTCTCAGAAGACTCCAAGCCTTAGAGCTATCCCTTAGGTTTAACCTTGCACAGGTGTTGGTCCAACGTTCTCGTTTTTCCCTGTTAACAGACGTTTTGACTAGTAGGCTGAGTCTGTTGTATTTCTGCCTGAGTGTTGGATTGTTTGGGTTCTTTTGGACCTTTTTGTATGCCCTTCTCCGAGCCATAACAATTTTCGTTCATTGTTGGTAACATGTATAGAAATATCAAAATGTACTGCAGAATATTATGCATATGACCATTTATGACAACAATACCAATAAGCATTTCTGACTAAAAATACACTGATCTAGATTTGGTGCTTGACCTAACAAAAAATGCTACGTTTGACAAGTGTACACAACAACAATAAAAGAACTCTAGCTTGTACACAATGCATTGAATGCAGTGTTTCTCAAACAGAACGATATGGGGCTCACTTGGAAGGAAAGATTACAATTAATCTTAGCCACTCTACGGCACAAGAAACTCTTATCGCCTCTCTTTGTTCTCACTAAGGTCGTGTTTATCTTTCATTCCGTACGCCAGGTTTTTGATCTATTCACACGGCACATAAACACACTTGTTTGCAGTGGTCGTTTAAGTTCTAGTACGAAGCACCCTTCCGCCGTGCCCCCTCTAGCCACTGCCTGAGATTAGCACAATAGTTCTAAATCATGACATAGCGAATTAGTTGCCGAGAAGACGACATGGTCCAGATGTATTATCTAGGGTCAAGTTAGGCCTACAAGTCCGTTGTAGACTGCACTGTCTGGAACATATTGAAAAATGATTTTACATTAATAGTTTTAAGCGAAAGAAAAAAAAAACACTCAAACAACCTCAACGCTGATATTGAATTTTCTTTTTTTTTTAATACCTCAATTCAAGCCAGAACTTCATGCAGGGTGGGTGGGGAAAAGGTGGAACCTGAACGCTGATCTCAAAAACGGCTTTAACGATTTTTCAAGAAATTTAATAGTTGATGTATCTCACTAAGAAAAGAATTACTAGCTCGATGACCACACGGGGAAAATTCTAGTTTGACCGGTTTAATTTTTTTTCTAGTAAAAAAAAATAAAATAAATTTAATTTGGCTTGGGAACTAGATCTAGGTCTAGATCCAACATCGCTTTTGAAAGGACTATGGCGTTCTTGAAAGGACTATCGCATTCAAGAATTTCCAAATGTAAGGCTTTATTGATTCAAGAGTTTAATAAATTTAATGTTCATCATCTTCTTAGTCTAGATCTACAGGCCTATCATTGGAATATATAAAGTGTAGTAGATCTAGACATTGGCTTAACCAGGATTCTTTCTAGTGGGTCGGGAGGAGAAGGGGTAAAAAATGTTTCACTGTTTAAGTTTATTGATAATCTAGATCTAGATCTTAACAGTTCTAAATCAGCAGTCTAGATTTAGTTCTAGATGTGTCTAGAGTGAAAGTGCTAATAAATGACAAAGCATTTACAATTATACAAGAGCCATAACAAAATGTATTCACTATTTAAAACTTTTATTTAGAAATATTTTTAAAAAAATTCGACAAACTTTAATATTACTGTTTAATCAAGAGTATATTAAAAACTTTCTGGCAAGAGGTACACATTTCAGAATGATATGTTAGATAATATGTTTCAGAAACTAACCCAACTTCTGCTACTTCATCTAGGTGTTGTTAATAATCTGGTTGGTCTAGCTCTAAACAGCTACTACATCTAGGTGTTGTTAATAATCTGGTTGGTATAGCTCTAAACAGCTACTACATCTAGGTGTTGTTAATAATCTGGTTGGTCTAGCTCTAAACAGCTACTACATCTAGGTGTTGTTAATAATCTGGTTGGTCTAGCTCTAAACAGCTACTACATCTAGGTGTTGTTAATAATCTGGTTGGTATAGCTCTAAACAGCTACTACATCTAGGTGTTGTTAATAATCTGGTTGGTCTAGTTCTAAACAGCTACTACATCTAGGTGTTGTTAATAATCTGGTTGGTATAGCTCTAAACAGCTACTACATCTAGGTGTTGTTAATAATCTGGTTGGTCTAGCTCTAAACAGCTACTACATCTAGGTGTTGTTAATAATCTGGTTGGTCTAGCTCTAAACAGCTATTACATTTAGAACTATACCGATGTAGGTATCTTTTACAAACAAAACTTTTGTCCATACACAGAGTCAGAAGCTGGATGTAGAAATAAAAAGGAAATTATAATTGAAAGAAGATACAACTCACTAAAATACACATCTCCTCCAACTTTCACTTTTTTGTATTACGACAGACACCTCATGGTTTCATCAGAAACTCTTCAGCCTACACAACCAAACACATCCGCCCGCCATACTTTCCCCATAGTTACATCAGAAACATGCACACACACACACACACTCCCGAACAGAGATTTTTGGCTCGGAAATGCATCTAGTTAAGTTTAAATGGGAGTCGGTAATATGAAGAACTGGGGCTCAAAACGTTGAGTCCATATCCCAATCAACTATTGTAAACTACAGTTGTGCATTCATTTCTCTCTCTCTCTCTCTCTCTCTATCTGGATGTTTTAAACATGTAATGGTAGGATTTTATGCTCTTATGCTACTTACAAATACAATAAATGTAACTAGATTGGTCAACCCAATAAATGGAGTCCACTTTGATTTACAGGAGGTTGCTCAAAAACTACATACGTCGTTGACTACTGAATAAATAGTCTAATGCATGTTATACTGCAGGACATCTATTTTAACTATTCAAATGACAAAGTCTGTTAGTTGTGAGCATAGAATGGGCTGATCACACTCAAGGTTTAGTAGAGAACAAAAATTAGTTGGATGAAAAGCAAGTTTAAGTATAGGTCATGACCTCAAGTTCTTCACTGATAACAAACTGCAGCTATCATTGGTTCAATGATTGTCTGAACCATGCCACTCTCTGTATTTAGTGATTTAGACAAGGTATGCTGAGCACACCTGTCACCACCAAACAGTCTCTAGTTTTTCTCTTCAAACATTTTGCTTTACCCGCTTACCACCTCATCTCCCCTCGCCATTAGGTGCGGTCAACGAATTCACTCAAACTGCTAATACGCCCTTTCAAGGGTCTCCATTTGATGTTCTGTGCAGCTAGGGAGGAGTGGTACACTAAGAAAGATATTAAAGATAAACTCAATGGAAAACTCAATTAACATGGATGTGCTACAGGAGATTTACCAGGTAGATTTGAAGAGATCAGACCCACCTCAGCTAGACCATGTAATCCTTTTGACTTTTCTAGCGCCCCGACACTTAATCTCTCGGAATAACCTAAGAATATTTTAATCACATGTACTCGAATAATATATTTTTTGTTTCAATGCCACATAAAAAAAAAAAAAAGAATCACTTTCAGACTAGGAGACTATAAAGTGTGCAGTGAATCTATTTGATAAAGTCATAACTTTATCAGATACAATCTTCTTAGTAGAAATATGAAGAGTTTATTTTAATATCAAATTTACCTAAAAATGTGATCATATATTCACGTTTAAAAAATTAATTAAACCGTATATTGGATAACAAGAGGCTTGACACAACAACAAAAAAAAAAAAATGTATATATTGAAAGCATTTTTAATTCTCAAAATTATGACAGTTCAGTCTGGAGATTGGAATTTAACATTACGCATTTCGGTAGCATATTGATTGTGTTCTTTGTTAATACATGTCTATATTATACTTATATCATACCACTGAATGACTGACTTATGGATCAAAAGAACTGCCAGGGATTCGTATGAAATTTCGTACATTTTAGGTGCTGGCTAAGACGAGGCTTTGACAGATTTGCAATTCGCCAAAAAACCGCAAGCTTTCTATCAAACCTTTGTATTTTATCTTAGGTATTTCCCCAAAAGGCCGCAGTCTTTATAGAAAGCAAAAATAAAAATTGCACAAAAATTCCGTAATTTTTAAAGCGAATTCTTTCTTTTCCCCTAAGTCTACTTTTTAGCGGCCCCCGTAAGTGGAAAAAGCCGCTATTAGGTTTGTGCAAAATGTCCGTCTGTCCGTCTGTCCGTCTGTCACACTCAGATCTCGAAAACTAGAAGAGATATGAAAAATATTATTTCATCATTAAATCCGGCTTGAAAAGTTTAGGTGCAACGGCTACTTTTGGTTTTCTAAAAGCAAACCGTTTAATTTATAAAATTAATTATGCAAGCGATTTTTTCATAAAAATACACCAATTCTAAAACAATTACGTAAATGTAAGGGAGGCAATGTTACAATATGCTAACAAAGATGGACAATTTTTGTGTATTTTCAGTATCACTAAGTCAAATATATTTTTAAAATGTACAGGAAATGTTTACAACAAATACAAATAATAGTTAAAGACGTTTTTTCTGGTCAACTAGCTGCTAAAATTAAAAGAAAACATTTCTGTTTGTTTATAAAGGCTAATAATGCACTTTGTATGTAAATATCACGCACATTTTTTTAAATGGACTTTTTATGCAGCGATTTTCGTGCAGTAGCGTAACGTCGCAACATGATCAGGTGCTAAACCAATTCCTTAAACTTTTTTTTAAAATCAGATTTTATTTATTTTTTGTTTAGTGCCCCCATCCGAATAAAAGAAGCTTATTTTTGTGCGTTTTGTCTGTTGGTCGGTCTGTCCGTCACGATTAGATTTAAAAAACTAGAACTCTAAAAGCTATTGAAAATCTGATTTACCCTTTAATGTTCCTCCCATAACATCTCAATAGTTTTAAGTATCTAAAATTGATTGTTCCGGATTTTTTTGTGCAAAACTAATCAACGCCAACAAATGTTTGTTTGCTCTTCTAACTTATATTACATTCCATTTCCATGCTTAAACGTTGCAAAAACACATTATCAATAATATGTTGTTCCGTTTTTTATGTAAATAGCATATTAATGCTAAATCATAATCTCTATACTGACTTATATTTCATTAAGTGTAAAAATGTTCCGGATATTGTTTTATAAAACATGAATTATGCCTAATGATTGTTTGAAATCGCATAAGGCTTTTAAAAAAAGTAATTTACTAGAATTGATTACTGAAAATTACTTTTTTAGACATTTAATTTTCTTGTAAAACATAACATAGAAGTTTTGTAATCGATAAAGAAAGTTCCGGATTTTGTTTCTTACAAATCGTCGCCAGAAATTTCCGAATTTATTTAAAAATCTACTAACGCCAAATAATTGTTTCAACTCCCTCTTCTAATTAATAAACAAATAATCTTCTCATTTACGAAATAATGTTTTTACGGATTTTTATGAAAAATATTTTAACTCACTACTCTCTTACAGTACATTTAACTTTCTACCTAAAACATTAAAAAATCTAATTATCGTTAATATTATGTTCCGATTTTTAAGGAAAACAGAATCCAAACACCAAAGTAAGGTATGAAAATCTCTCCACGTGGCTGTAGTACATCTAATTTTTATACGAGACCATCCAAAAAATTTAATTAACGGTATTACATTTATCTGAAATTCTCTTTTTCTTTTACTATTTATACAAACATCCGGAACAATCTATTATATAAACTTTTCAATTGTGTTCATACCTAAAAATTATTGCGATGTTTTGAAACGTAAAATAAAGGTTAATCAATTTTTAATAACTTTTAGTTGTTTTTTTTTATATCAAGATAACGGACAGACCGACTGACAGACAAAACGCAAAAACAATGTGGCTTTGATCCTTTTCAAATAATATCTATTAGAACTCAGTGCACCAATGTCTATGAACCCTCGTTAAATATCTCGTGTAAATAAAGACATTTTTTTTTATGGTACCGGTACTAGCCTATTGTGAGGTAATGGAATTTTTTTTCTTTGACGTCATATGAATGGACTCTTTAAATGTAATGTTAAAAGAACGCACTCGGTGCACCAATGTCTATTAACCCTCGAAAAAATTGCTTGTATTAATGAAAACATATTTTAGTCTAACTAAGCCGTGTGACGTAGTGTTTTTTTTCCTTTGACGTCACATGGAATGAATTCTTTAAATGAAATGCTAAAAGAACGCACTCGGTGCACCAATGTCTATGAACAATCGAGAAATGGCTCGTGTTGATAAAGGTGATTTTTAGTCTAGCTAGGCCTTGTGACGTAGTGTTTTTTTTTCCTTTGACGTCATATGGAATGAATTCTTTAAATGAAATGCTAAAAGAACGCACTCGGTGCACCAATGTCTATGAACACTCGATAAAACGCTCGTAATGATGAAGGCGATTTTTATTCTAGCTAGGCCGTGTGACGTAGTGTTTTTTTTCCCTCTGACGTCATATGGAATGAATTCTTTAAATGAAATGCTTAAAGAACGCACTCGGTGCACCAAAGTCTATGAACACTCTATAAATGGCTCTTATAGATGAAGGCGATTTTTAGTCTAGCTAGGCCGTGTGACGTAGTGTTTTTTTTTCCATCTGACGTTATATGGAATTAATTCTTCAAATGAAATGAAAAAAGAACTCGGTATAGTAATGTTTATTAAGCCTCGTTATGTGACTCGCGTTTAAAAAAGGAATGATATCTTGATTTAGATCTAATCTAGATTTTTTAAACTAGATCTAGATTTTTATTACAGTATATCTAGATCTGGATTTATATTCTAATTAAAATTATTTTAGAGTCTAGATCTAGAATTTCTAGATCTAGTTTAGACTAAAATAGACTAGATTAAGATGTAGAATTTCAATTTCTAAACTTAAAGTGTAAAAAAAAAGTGTAGATTTTCATTTCCAAACGTTTTGATCAATATTGTAATGTTTTAATATACTAAAACTAATCTACTATTTTTTTATTAAATTTAAATTTACGGCAAATGAATCTTTGAAACATTATTACTTTTGACCATCGGATGGCTGCCTGGTCGTGCGGTTTGCGCGCTGGACTGTCGTTCAGATTTATGGATGGCCCAGGGTTCAAACCCTGCCCGCTCCCATCCCCCGTCGTCCTGCGGGAGGTTTGGACTAGGAAGTAATTATCTTCAACTCTGAAGGAACATCCGAAACGTGTAAAACATTTTACATCAAAATTAAATCACCTCTTGAATATTATTTGCGAATATGCAAATCCGACAGGGATCCGACTTCGACGGGGGCCGCCTCTGAGTTTGTGTAACACAAACTCTCTTTGTAATCTTGTTTTTTATGTGTTGTCATTTCGCTTCCTTTTAGACTCGCTTCAAATAAAAAAACAAACTAATCTTAATACTTTAAAAAAAAAAGATAGACCTAGATTATTTTTTCTACTTCGAGATAGCAAGGAATGATACTTACTTTTACTTTGTAGCACTGTAATTTCTCTACATTCAAAAGGAATCAAATAAACGATTTCAATTAATAAATCCAAATTGACATTTCCTTATATTCAGAAGATAGCCAAAATAAATGTAGTTTGGATAACACAATATGGCATTTAACGAGGGCCTTCGAAAACGCATTTCTTTTTCTCTAGGCCCGAAACTGATGGTTTAAAGAAATAATAAGAGGATTAAATCCATATATACATCCACATATCTCATTAAGTAGCATTTATTCCCCTTATTTCGATATCAAACAAAATAATTAATTATCAACATATCTCATAATAAAATAATTGGTTAATTTTTTTTATTGTCTTGTTAGGTTTAATGAATAATTGTGCGAAGTTTTATCTTCATCCGAGAATGGAAAATGGGATAAAAATACTTGTTCAAAGTTTTTTACCAGGCAGACAGATAGACAGAGTGAGTTGATAAATAATAAATCGAAATAAGGGGAATAAATGCTACTTAATGAGATATGTGGATGTATATATGGATTTAATCCTCTTATTATTTCTTTAAACCATCAGTTTCGGGCCTAGAGGAAAAGAAAACTAAAAAGTAAAAACGAACCAATGCTATACATATAGAAATAGCTGACAAGTGTTTGGTGAAGGGCCGATCAGTCGGAGGAGGCTAAAAAAAAATAAGTTAAAGGTTGTCAATGTTATAAAAAAAAGGGCCGAAAAGTGTGAAAGCGGGTTTGTGTGTGCCCGGGGGTTACGGTCGACAAATAAACCTAGGGTACCGGTATATTAAACATGGAATTGAAAAGCTGCAGAAAAGTCCGAGATTGTGCTTAGGCCTAGCTTGTTTTGTTGTGGGCGGGAGAGCGGGGAGGGAAATCGAACAATTAAAGTGATACTAGGATTCATGGGCCAAAGGCATATGTGCGTGTTTGTGTCGGGTGTGCTGTTATAAGGCGGTCTTTCCAAATCAAAAGTCTATGTCAAAGAAATTACGATGAGCAGATAAAAAAGAATGGGGGTTTCTGAGAGAGAGAGAGAGAGAAGGAAAAAGAAAGAGCAGGCCTTTTAATTTCATTGTAACAGATACACTAAATACGTGCTAAAACATAGGTTAGGGGGGTTGTGGCCCTTTTATTGAAATTTCGAAAAAAGAATAGGAAGGGATGTTCCGGCCATACTAAACACTGTCAATCCTTGGCACCAATCAGCGGATGTAGCTGGTGAGCGACTTTCTTTTATTTAGGACTACTTGTTACTTCTCTGATTGTATCCTAGCTCAATGCAGTGGAAGGCTAGAGGACTAGAGGAATGATCTCAATACTTGGACCACGTTTTGTCAAACTCAAGTTGACACGATGAATATTTTAGGGGTATCAACTCTCCTTGAGGTATCAACTCTCTTCGGGGTATCAACTCTCCTTGGGGTATCAACTTTCTTTCTCCAAAGGGAGTGTATTAAAACCAATCCCAGCCATTCTTGGTGAAAGCGAGCTGGAACCCTATTGTAACAGTAACGCTATTAAAGAGCAGCTCTATTAAGTGCATGTTGTAGTTTGGACACCTTTATTACAGTGCAGCAGTGATGCACAAACTGCGAGCCATATCTGACCCGTGAAGCGGTGCTATCCGGCAGATGGTTAGAACCATTGAAAGTTGCCTTTTTTGTTTGCGTTGATACGGTCAGTAATTTTCGTGTAGGAAGTTTATATCCCCCCCCCCCCCATGTGGCAAAAGACTGGACACCAGTGACAGAGATATTGAGTGTTTCTTTTTTAAACATAAAAGTTCTTCAAAGAATTACTGATTGCAGATACTCTCCCCCCCCCCCCTTCCCAAACCAACCAATGTTTAAGAATGTATAATAGAATACTGCAGGAATCAACCGACTCATATGTCAGAATAAATGTCTGAAATCGTTGAAGTTGACACACATTTATCCTCTAGAGCCGCAAAAGGCCTATAGTTCTTTTAACTACACTAAGTAGGTCAACACAGATTTAGTTAAGGAGATAAGATTAAGTGGATTTGAAATAAGTAGGTCAGAAGTGATTTAGTACAGAACAAGATAAAACCGCACATTCTTTATTTACTTCGTAAATTAAACGCTGTATTCTATGCACTGTGTTGCCGCTAAACTATTTGACTAACCACTGAGTCTATCAAATAGTGTGTCCACAGTCTGTTACATTACTTTATCAAATAGTGTGTCCACAGTCTGTTACATTACTTTATCAAATAGTGTGTCCACTGTCTGTTACATTACTTTATCAAATAGTGTGTCCACTGTCTGTTACATTACTTTATCAAATAGTGTGTCCACTGTCTGTTACATTACTTTATCAAATAGTGTGTCCACTGTCTGTTACATTACTTTATCAAATAGTGTGTCCACTGTCTGTTACATTACTTTATCAAATAGTGTGTCCACTGTCTGTTACATTACTTTATCAAATAGTGTGTCCACTGTCTGTTACATTACTTTATCAAATAGTGTGTCCACTGTCTGTTACATTACTTTATCAAATAGTGTGTCCACTGTCTGTTACATTACTTTATCAAATAGTGTGTCCACTGTCTGTTACATTACTTTATCAAATAGTGTGTCCACTGTCTGTTACATTCATTTATTACACCTGCTCCCCTTTTGTCACACTTAAGACTTAACTTCAGAGTTTAGAGTACGTAGAATAGACTTCTGTAAAAAACAACCAACTCAAATTTCTGGATAAGTGTCATATAAAATAAATAAATTATAGCTTTTATATAGCGCTACTTTCATGCTTATAGCATGCTCAGAGCGCTATGATCCAATCTCATTTGTGGAACATTTGGGGGGGGGGGGGGTCAGGGGCTATCTTGGAGAAGGATTTCCGTGGTGCCTTTAGGCGCTCAGTAAACATAACTCTGCTCGAGTCGGGGGTCTAAGCTCGAGCTCACTTCATAGGTAGCCAAGGTCAAGTTCAAGCGTACTTAGCCCTCTCGACCACACATCCTAGGTTGAATTCGTTGAAGTTGGCACATTTGTCTATATACACATCATGGGCGTAGCCAGGACTTTTTTTTCGGGGAGGATTTCACCCCCCCCCCGGCCAAATTATATATATATATATATATATATATATATATATATATATATATATATATATATATATATATATGTGTGAGTGTGTCTCTGTGTGTGCATGTATGTGTGTACATAATTAATCTTTATTACATTCTGACCCTTCATTCTTTCGGAAGACGTTTATTGTACCCTAGAATAGGTTCTTCCTGGAGTTAGTGGAAAAATTGTAGACTTCATTTTGAAAGTGTGGTGTCAAGTTATAATAGGAATAAACCTCATTCACCAAGCGTAAACGAACAATATTTTGCCACGTGGTTCTCTCTCTCTTCTATACAAATTACGCGCTTGGTGAATGAGGTCCATTCCCTGTTTTCGCTTTCCTCCTAATGGCCTCTATGTCATCGTAACTCTTATTATTATTATTATAGATCTAAGAAATAAAATTATATGTTACATAGGTTAGGGTTGAAAAAAAACAACAACAACCTTTACTTCTTTGAACTACTTGACAAAACAACGCCTTGATCCAACTTTCTACACAATGTTCACGAGCGATCAGTCGCGGATAAGAATTGATTTCCGGTTTCCAGTCTAGTAGTAGATATATAAGTCTATGATTCATATCTATTAAAAACGAAAGGAGCGATAGATGAATAGTATATAAAGTACAATTAAAATAAGTTTACCCGATTTGTTAAATGAATGTTATTATAAGTAAGTCAGGACGTTCTGAATTCGCAGATATAAGGAACGAATTTATGTAAAAATGATTTTGAAATACAAATTTGAAGGTTAATTTTATTAAATAATGAAATCAATAGAATATATTTTGTATTTTCATGTGTCAAAGTAAAAAACTATATGTGCAAAGTGTAGTTCTTAAAATTAGATCTAGATCTTAATAATTTCGATCTTTTCTCATGTCAACATTGTAGACATGGCCTAGATCCATAAAATACTATAGCTGTAATTGAGTTGGTCAACTTTATTTTTTTTTTTTTTGAGGTTTGTTTCAGGGCTACAGAAATACACTGCGGTCTAAGTTAGTAACCAAGGAACATTTCTGTCAAGTTTTAACAAGATTGGTCAAGCGGTTTTGATTTCTATTCGTAACATACATACATACGCTTTACTTTCTACTTTATAGTTTAGAGATAGATATTGATATATATATATATATATATATATATATATATATATATATATATATATATATATATATATATATATATATATATATATATATATATATATATATATATATATATATATATAAATGATTTTATCAGCAGCATTTAGGATTCTATAAAGTTTATTTTTATTTTTAATTCTCAGATTGCCATACCAGGCAGTGATATTGAAACTTAAAATATTGCAGATGTGAGCGTGATAAAACATAGCCAAGGCCTTTTCGCTAACATTAAACGAGGACAGCTTTCTTAGTAATCGTAATCTTTGCTGCCCTTTTTTGCTGATATAATCAGTATTTGCAGTCAGATTGAGTTTATTGTCTAGGAAGTCTGGAATCCTTGTGTGTACCTGGTCAGTTGAGCTCTTCAGAAAATTGGTTTCAACTAGAATTGAAAACTCCTATTGACAAATAAAATGTCGCAGATGTTTGACACCTCAGAACTGTTTTTTTTTTTAAAAGCACAAATACTGAGAACAGATAGGACCATACTAAAGCATGTAAATCAGGTGATCATCTGACTCTTCACTAAGCTTACTTATTCTGTACATGTTCAACGCTTATGTCTATGACCATCTCGTGACGTGCCTTATTAGTGTAGCCTCGTGGCTACCACCGCAACAATCAATAGCATAAGACAGCGTTCTCTAACTGTGAGCAAGGGATCCGCGAGGTCGTCTCAAGGGGGCGCAACGTCCTGACAAAAAAAGAGAGATGGAGTGAAGCCAGTCAATCTCTTTATCAAGGGGAACAAATAGCTATCTATCCATTTTGAACTATTAACCAAGTAAAATGACATTATTACCAAAATGTTTAAAAAATGAAAATATTTTAAACATCATTTCATCTATCAAGAACCTTTTAACGTGTATACTGCTACCCTGGAACTTTTTGAAGACGACATTCTCTAATCTCAAAACGTCTCCGCTAATCTGATTCTTCTCGACTTTCTTATCTTAGAATTCTCGAAATTTTCCCGACTGTTGTATATCCATATGTTGACAACATTTGTGTGACAAAAAAAAAATAAAAGGTCCGCTGCAAGAGGTCTTACTTAACACGAAAAGTATCTTACTAGTACGTGTTAAATACGTACTTGCGCTCGATTGTGCTCACATAATAGTGTTGGCCAGTGCTGCCTCCTATATTAGACCAAATATGATCTGCGACTTTGTTTGGAGAAGAACTAGTTGTGCTGCTTGACTTCCGTCTCGGTCTTTTTACTGGAACATTTACTTGCGCAACTCTTATTTTGAGATTTGATTCTGAAACTCAGATCGCAGTAAAACGTCTGGCGCCCATGCTGGGAAAGCTTACAGAGCTCCTTCAGACAATCTCCAGAGAGAAACTTTTCCAGTATACAAAACACTTAGAATAAACTACGAAACACTTTTTTTGGAAAAAAAAAGGACCCCACTTTGAGATGCTACAGTGCTTCCCGAGGTTCCCAGCTAGCTAAGGAGGGCGCGAACGTAATTTGTTTCGTTTTGAGGGGCACCGCCGATAAAAGTTTGAGAAACACTGGCATAAGGTATGTGCTAGCTCGCCATATGCACGCAGACCTATCAACCTAGATTGACTGCGGTCAATGGAAGCACACCTCTCCAAGCTAATCAATGTCTTCATTCCGAGCAGCGTACTGAGTTGTTCCGACGATGAGCGGCTTTTGGCTTACTGACTACTGTTTAGACAATGATACATTCACAACAGGACACGATAGGACACATTCACAACAGGACACGATAGGACACATTCACAACAGGACACGATATGACACATTCACAACAGGACACGGTAGGACACATTCACAACAGGACACGATAGGACACATTCACAACAGGACACGATAGGACACATTCACAACAGGACACGATAGGACACATTCACAACAGGACACGATAGGACACATTCACAACAGGACACGGTAGGACACATTCACAACAATACACGGTAGGACATATTTGACGTAATCTTGTTCAATGCCCTAACATCTCGACCTTCTAACTTTGCGTGTTGACAGTAGGCATAATACTTTAAAATGTGTACCAATACATATCCAGGCCAGGACATGAAGAAAACAAGTTTCGTACACATATTAATTAGACATGAAATAAATTGCCCCAAACAATTATGTTCCAGTTTTGGGCACGATCCTCTCAGTTACCCTGTAACGCAGTGTTCTTGCGTTACTTTAAACAAATCTCTCTGGGCCCAACAATAAGGTAATTTACAGCCTAGGTGTTGGCACACAATCCATGAAGCTAGTCACTAGAGAAAGAGAGACAGTGGGTTGTATTCCAGGCGGGTTGAAAATGGTGTTTTAAAACGTGATAATTTCTGTTAAGTTGTGTCAAATTTATGACATTATTACCTCGCGAGTTGAAGGAAGTAAATCTCAGTTGTCGGACACATGTATTTAATTACATTCTATCAAAAGAGAGTTTCCAGCGAGGTGCTAGGGGTCAAGTAGCCAACACGTCGTATTTCAACTTGAAGCTGTGAAAAATATGACTTAATATCAAAACTGACAATACACAGGGGAATTTTATTGAATGCAAAGCATTTCATAGTGTTAAGACAATAAGTCAAGTTTTAAAGAAAAATTTTTTTTGGAGGGGCGCTATATTTTTTTTTTTTTTTGAGTTCCAAGGGGGACTAGTAAAGTTCTGCAAGGCATATTTTCAATTTTGTTTAGGAAAGTATAGATGACTATATTGCGTTTTATTGGTTAGTCTTGAAGAAAGAAAAGGTGAGAGATGGTCATTGTGTTGGTCACACATCAAATGAGCTTTGCAGAATCCCTTGCGTGGATTTGAATGTCTCATTGATTTTAACTATAGCTGTTAAATACGAATTAACAACAAAAGAATCGAACAAAATACATTAGACTTGAAAAAAAGACATTAAGAAACTAACACCTATTTACTTCAACAATAAGAGGTGAGAATTGCAATTCTACATCAGACACCCAATCACTGGCCATCAATACAATAGTTACCAATAAGCACCTTTTAACAAGACATTGTCGTTACCAACATTCACGATGACCTAAAGATCCCCGTGGGGCTACTTGGATCTACCTGACAGGTGAGACACGATGTTGATGGCTACTAATGGCGTGACACCTTGACGTCAAGCTGTCCAGCGCTACTCCAGAGATTGTTATCATTAACTTAAGTCTCTTGACACGTGACCTAACTTTGCAGCCCCCCCCCCTCACACACACACGACCATTGTGCTCTTTAGGTTTTATCATGGCGCCAGTGAAAAAAAAAAGATAAGATTATTTAAACCATTTCATTTTAAGAGAGAGGATGTGTTTTGGTCTCGGAGTTTAGAGAATAGCAAAGTTCAAATGTCATTACAGCACAACAATACATCCCAGTGGAAAGGAGAACAAGTGTTTGTATAGTCCAACTAGATCTTGTCAAGGGGAACTACTTCACATGAGCATCCTTCATGTCGATTGATCAACGGAAGAGAAAATAGTTTGGATTTGTTTTGGGAATGCTTAATCACGAAACATTTTGTTAAAAAAAGTTGTATAGAAATAATATATTTTTTTATTGCTAGTTTAGAGTGTAGCCTTTATATATAAACACATATTAGCGTACTATAACAGACGTTTTTGACCAACAGAAAACAAAGAGGGAAGGGTCATATTTCCCCAAAGCGTAGACAGTTACTTACAACATTTCTCACATCTATAGGAAAGGCCCATCAGCGAAATGGCATATAAAGCGAACACCTCCCCGTAATTTTTATCCATTCTTATTTATTTCAAAAGTAACTGCAGAACTAATAGAATGGTATTACAAAGACTCCATTTTTCTACATTTCCCACATATTCACTTTCGTTTTCCCTCATACAATAAAGCAAAGCTGAAGGTCAAAGTTGACATGTATGGAAATTTCATTCTCAAAACGTTTCCGGATAAACGAGAATAGGTCCGAACTTAAGGCGATTTTAAAGCACCAATGGACATTGGCCGAAAAAGATTTGCATATTGTACTAAGGCTATTTATTCCGTTGAAAAAAAATATATTATGGGGTGTTCGCTCAAAATGACCTTTTTAACTGAAAACCTATTCAGCGAAAGCCCCTATAATAAGCTTAAAAAGCCATTAATGATAATTTAGTGACAAATTTAATCTGTTTTTCTTTTTCTCTTATCAATTGTTATTGTTTGTAAACTGAAATATTAAAATAATAGGCCTATTTTTAACCTTAACCCAATGTCTTCGATTTCGAAGATTAAGGATGAGTGCAGTACGTGTTTCACATGACTACGTCCAGTTGCGACCAGCATATTTTACCGCATTTTCTTTCCGTCTAAAATGTTTGACTCGCAGCTCTCCAACAGTCTCTCAGATGTCATATGCTGGCAGTTACTTTCCTCTCTGCCAGTGAGGGTGAAATGACGCTTCAATTGATCTTAACAGCACTTAGGCCTATACGGCTTATACGGGGGGGGGGGGGGAATGGGGGTTGACCTCTGTTTTGCCGTCCTCCTTTTTTTAACTGGCTGGTTAACCTCTTGTTACTAATTAATGATATTAATATGTGTATAAATGTTTAAAAGAAGTGCAGAATTCATTTTTACAGGGTTCCCCCACCATTCTGAGATTAGGATTTCAGGAGATTTCCAAGAGTTTTCCAGGAGAAAATATTCGATCTCAGGAGCGGAAAAAACGTGAACTATATATTTAGTAATAAATATACGAATTATCATATAATATACATGTACGTGTTAAATACGTACTTGCGCTCGATTGTGCTCACATAATAGTGTTGGCCAGTGCTGCCTCCTATATTAGACCAAATTACAAGATCTCTCCTGAGCCTTTCGTCTCCATGCCCGAAACCCAAGCTGTTGTAGATCTGCCCCCCCCCCCATACATCATCAATCCATCGCATTCGGGATGGATCTGCCTTTGGGTCAATCAGCGCGCGTGTGTGTATGTGTGTGTGTGTGGGGGGGGGGAGATCGACTTGATGGTGATTAAGTGCACTGAACATGTGATCTTAAAAAAAATAGTTGCAGTAACGAGAGTTTATGAAATGGAGAGTAGTACGACGTGGACTAGCCTATAGGGAGGAGGCGAGATAGAATTTTGTAGTTTCTTTCTTTAAAAAAAATATTTGATCGCAAAGTTTCGTAGGCTATATATAGACATCAGTTCCAAGCAGAGAAAGGAGATGTGGAGCACAAGAAAAGTGAAAACAAATTTAAGCCTAATGCCACAAGGAGGACAATAGTTATAATGCTTCATGGAAGAAGTTAGATGATAGAACTAATTGAAGCATAATTTCCTATATTTTAACATGCTATTTCGCTATTTTTTACGGCCTTTCGCTCATTATCACTCCCGCGAAAATTGCGTTCGCTGATTAGGTCCGACCCCTACCGTAAGTTGACTTGAATTATAAATTTAATAGCTGATTTGGAAAAAAGAGTCAAATTTAGTTTTATCGTCCAATAGCTGAGGAGTCCGCTGATGTTTTCATTTTTTAAATAAGTTTAACCATTGCGGAGTTATACATTCTAAACTAAAAACTGGCACACATTGGTCCTTTCCCATAGATCAATTGAAACAAAATATCGTCACTTTATGTACGATGTTTGACTGACGACAGGGAGATACCTTTTTTAAAGATTAAAAAAAAAAGATGTATGTGTTTTTACAAATGTACCGTGGAGTTGCTCAGATTCGTTATTTTTCTCATAACTAACTGTTAGTTCACTTTGGAATGATTTTTGATATTATTGATAAAAAAAAAAAAAACTTCAATGTAAAATATGCGACTTCTTCCGTCAGATTCTTTGTTCTAAGTGACTACTGTAAAATATGCGACTTCTTCCGTCAGATTCTTTGTTCTAAGTGACTACTGTAAAATATGCGACTTCTTCCGCCAGATTCTTTGTTCTAAGTGACTACTTCAAGTACACATTGATCGATGGCAGAATAGAGGAGGGCGGCGACATTGAAGAGAGGAAAGGGGCGCTGCCTTCCTCCTCAACTTTAGTTTTGTAAGGTCTAGTTGTCAAAGTAGCGTTCACTTCTCGTTGACCAGGCGTCATGAGTTACACTCAGTCACTTCTCTCCCCTTTCTTCTCTCCTCGGCCTTTTTGTTCCCCTTTGACCAGGTCAATAATGTTCTGCGGTCGTGGACGTAGTTTGATGGACAGCAAAAACAATCGGGCATCACCATTTCCAAAAGTTCAACGCCCTTGTCGAAATCAGCTGTTATTGTATCACTAATACCCGAGGCTTTCATTCCTGATTGAGCTTATTGATCTTGAGTCGAGAAATTAAAGATAGTAAATCTCAATTTGTCCAGGTCTCATCTTTCAAGGTCAGTCCTGCCGTGCCACACCAGTTGTGCTGGGTTCGTTTGGTCTCGCCCAGGGCGCTGAAGACATTACTTACTAAAATCCACGGAGGAACAACCCTAATGACGGTCATTTATACTTAATTAACGCAATAAATAGAGAGATTGCTGATTGAGCTTCGATGACTAATAGTAGGCACAATGAGAGAGAGAGAGAGAGAGAGCTGTATCTTAGTAGGTCAGGTTCCAGGTCCTACTGTTACTAGCAGTTTTTCTGTTTTTTTGTTGTTTGGGCTCATTTGAGCTAAGTTTTGCATCTATACATCACATCGAGTACAAACTATAGCTGATTCTTCGTGGTCACATGATGTATAAATGTTTCGGATGTTCCTTCAGATTTGAAGATAATTTACTTCCTAGTTCAAACCTCCCGCAGGACGTCAGTGGATGGCAGTGGGCCTATCAAGAAGTCCTTACGACAGTCCAGCGCGCATACTGCACGACTCAACTTCAATTTTTAGCGGCCCCCGAAAGGCAAAAAAAGACGCTATTAGTTTTGTGTGGCCTGACTGTCCGTCCGTCCCGATTAGATCTCGTAAACTAGAAAAAATAGTGAAAATCCGACACACAATATTTTAGACCAGTGATGCCCAACCTAATTCGACCTGGGGGCCATTATAATTTCTGACACTCGTGTCGGGCCACATGAACGAAAAGGTACAAACAAAATTAAATGAAATTTACCTGAATTTCTAACTAATTGATTAGAAACCCGTGGATCTAGTACTTACAGTAAGGATTTGGATATCTGAAGCGATTTATTTCACGCGTCAGATAATGTCTTAATTTCTGTACTTGAAATAGAGCAACATTGTAGCTCGCTTTACTACAGACTCATTTTGTTGTCGCTTTTTGGTAAATATTTCTATCGATCCTCCAATCTGTAGGCGTAGTTTAACTGTATTTTATAGCCACACTTTCTTTACAAATCAAATATGTTGGCTTATGATCAGCTCCACAAAAAAAGTTAAAATCCGTTTTCTTTTTCTGGTAGATTCTCATTTCATAAAACACACTAATGTTAAAGGTCATGGTATCAATCAATTAAAGAAAAATTGAGGGCCCTAACATAGGTAAAGATACACAAGTCAACCTTTTTCTTTTATTTTTTTTTTGGAGGTGGGGGGGGGGGTCTACTCTTCGTGCCAACATTTCGGTGGACCGGATGTAACCACGTCACGGGCCAGATTTGGTCCGCGGGCCGTATTTTGGGCATCACTGTTTTAGACCATTCAAAGTTCTGATGCAACGGCTACTTTTTTTCTTTTCTGAAAGCGAAAAATCTAATTTTTTAAATCACTTATGCAAGCAGATTTTTCATAAAAATAGACCACTTTTACAACTATTCACTATTAATAGTAACAAACACGGGAGGCTCTTTATTTGGGGAGACAGCAATTTACCATATTTTTAACACATTTATGCAAACCTTTGTAGATTTTTTGTCAATTTTTTTTTTTATATTTATATTCTTAAGTTATGTAAATTCTGTTATACTAAGTACTATATTTACACACACAAAACCGTTTATTATTTATTTATAAAGTATGCAGATAAGTCAGACATAATTTAAAACAACAATTAATAAGTAGTTTTTCATATTATCGCATGAACTGCAGTGCGTGTAATGCAATTAAACACCTAACCAAAGAAAAAAATAATTGTTTTTTGGATTTTTTTTCGTTCGGAAATGTTTTATTCTTGAGGAATAAGAGATTGGCCCTTTACAAAACAATTAGATCAATTAGATATTTTTTATAAGACATCAGTTAGGCCAGGTTCACATTTAACTTCACATTCACTTTCACCTATCATTTGGTCTGCTGGACGACTGGGGCACCGAACGAGATCTGTCAACCTTTTTTTTCTCCATTATTTTCTGTCATTTATCATTGATAGAATTTCATTCTGAAAATATTGAAACCTGCCTTTTTACCTGCCTGGGTGGACCACTTCGGGGGCCGATTTTCAGTTTGTGTTTCCACGGTCCACACAAACTGTCTTTGTAACCTCGTTTGTATTCAGACTTTCAAATACATTTCTGTTGTACAAATCTTTTTGGTGAACAATTTCTAAGTTTTCAATCTTGCGCTTTATGTCTAACCATCAATGAAAACGTAATTAAACTGAAGCATACAAATCTAGCACTTTATATACTATTAAGAAAGTACTGAACAATTTCAGGGTCGCGACACTAACGATTGATTTATATGTTGATAACTTACATTGGATTAAAATAATAATAATTTTATTTATAAAGCGCTGTTAACAAACAAAATGTAGGCTCAAGGCGCTGTGATAACATTACAAACATAAACACGAGAGCTAAAATGACAAACTAATCTAAAAAAGTTTTAAAATCTATAAATGAATATTTAAGCCTAAGCTGTATCAAACTTATTATGACGCCTCTGTCAACTTCTTAGGGGCACATCAGTCAGCTTTTGTTTGGCGGCTCAGTTAGTGGCGAATTTGTTAACTTTATAGTAAAGCCCTTGACAGCTTTATAGTGTAGCCCCTGATAACGTGTCTTGGGGCTCTGATTCCAGTAGACGCCGTTAGTCGTCGTTTTCTTACTTGTTTGATTGTGGACAATCTTTATACATACATAAATAATTGTCGTATCTTTATACAAACATAGATGATGATTGTTATCAAGCATAACTGATTTATGTGTATTGATTTGTCTCTACCTAATGCATTGGTTGATAACAAATTGTAGTATAGAAATGATGGAAATTACATTTGAAAATCATTTGACTTTTTATCTCATGTATCAAAAAGTTTCATTCTTGTCATCCTCAGACGGGCTGTACTTCATCTCAACTCCGGCCTTCTACGTCATATTCTCTGGCGACCTTGACTTTAACTACACAATTCCAGGAAACGTGTCGTTACCTCACGCATTTATCAGACTAGAGTTGAACAAACCAGTAAGTCAGTCTTATGTCGTAAGTCATTTAGTCCTATGTCGACTTTAAAAAAAACAAACATTTTTTAATACATATTTCCAAATATTTTACTCTCATCTATGTGATCATGTTTATGTTGAGACTGACTCAATGTACTTGCATTTATTGTTACTTCAGAATGAAAGCCCACACATCATCACCGCCCTTGGCTTAAGGCTCGGAAGGAAAACTGAAACTTTGCGTGTCACGTGCGGGGTCATCGAGTTCGCGGGAAAGTACACACTGAAGATGTATACACGTGTCAATGGGGATGTCCTCACCCAGTCGGACCTGGACGTCAGGTGGCCTGAGGTTACCATGTCACTTCCAGATACACATGAGGCTCAGACCCAGTCCGTGGAACTGAGGGTGCTGTCCAAAGCAAACTGCTCATCCCTCTTGCACCGACACTATCTGAGCATCCACCTTTACTTCCAGAGATCCGCCCCAAGAGATTCGGTTTTGGACCTTAGCCAGGCGCAGATTGTCCACTCAGTGAATTTCACGCAGGTCAACAAAACATACTCGGCACTCAAGCTTGGGTGTCATTTATTTGACCTTGACGGATACTACCAAGCTGTCCTAGTGTCCAGCGCATCAAACGCCCCCGTTGTATCGTACAGCAACATCATGTACGCTACTTGGAGTGAGGGTTATGTGTTGGGCTCAAGAAGCTCCAGTGCTTTCCCTTGTGAAGGAGCACTAACTCTATTCTATGCTCACCCACCTTGCTCGGGAATGGACAAAATTCGTCTCCATTCCTATCAACTTATGTCCCAAGGAAGTTTAGCGTCACCCCTGGAGCGCACTTACGTGACAGAGATGGTAGCACATCCAGACCTATCTAAAGTGACATTTGATTGTGGATTATTTAACCAGACATCCAGTGGGTTCTGCTTCACTTACGTGAGTGTCACACGAGCTACTGTTGTGACTGAACAAAAACACTTCTGTATTCCTGCATACCCAAACTCAGGTAGGTTCACTTCTGTATTCCTGCATACCCAAACTCAGGTAGGTTCACTTATGTATTCCTACATACCCTAACTCAGGTAGGTTCACTACTGTATTCTTGCCGACCCTAACTCAGGTAGGTTCACTTCTGTATTCTTGCTTACCCTAACTCAGGTAGGTTCACTTCTGTATTCTTGCTTACCCTTACTCAGGTAGGTTCACTTCTGTATTCCTGCATACCCAAACTTAGGTAGGTTCATTACTGTATTCTTGCTTACCCAAACTCAGCAGGTTAATCTCTGCATTCATTTATATCCTTACTCAGGCTCAGTTCTGTATTCCTGCGTACCCTAACTCAGGTAGGTTCACTTCTGTATTCTTGCATACCCTAACTCAGGTAGGTTCACTTCTGTATTCTTGCATACCCTAACTTGTGAAGGTTCAGTTCTGTATTACTGCGTACCCTAACTCTGGTAGGGTCGATTATGTTTTTCTTCATTCCCTAAACTCATATATGTTTAATTTTGTATTCTAGCATACCTTCAGGTAGTTTTAGTCTTGAACTTGTTAGACTAATGTGGTCTGTCCACTAGTTAAAAACAACTAAAGGGATTAAATATTTTCAAGCGATTTTAAATTACATTTTTTAAAACCATTCATTACTTTTCTTTTCTATCAAGGGATATAAGCAAGATAATTCATTAATAATTTAAAAGTGAAGGAGTTATCACCATTACTACCAAAAATTGAGATTAAAAATAGATCTAAAATCCTTTTCTGAAATATAACACAAATATAGTTAGATTTTTAAAAAGAAAACAAATATCTATTCATTTCTTTTTACATTTCCTGCTGCATTATGTCACAATCTAATGGGTAAGAAAATGTTTCACCAGAGACTTAATAATGGATGTTGTAAATTCTTTTTTTTTTTGGTATGATGTAATTGAGCTTCATATTTCTTTATTATAAATGGAATTAGTTTGAATTATTTCTAGTCTTTTTTTTTTTTTTTTTTTTTTTAAATTTTGTTTTTAAATATGTCTTATGTACTCCTGTATGCACATTACCATAACCCAATGTTTCTCATACTGTGCTCCTGACTTGGTGTTCCACTGGAAGAATTAACCATGAATTAACTAGTAAGCCTACACATGAATTAATCTTTAGTAAATGCAGAAAAAAAGTCTAATTCTAGAAATTGGCACGATGCGCCTGGTATCAAAAATGTGTTTTCTTCTATATTTTTTTAAGCAGTTTATTTTAATAACATAAAAGAATCCAACCTAAAAATAATATAAGTATAACAATAAATGTTCTGAATGTGCGAAGTGTTCCGTTATGGGGAAAGTTTGGGAAACACTGCACTAGCCTATATAAATGTTGGGAAACACTGCCTTAGCCTATCAATGTTGATGGACAATGTATTTTCCTTGTGTTGATATTTGTTTAAGATGTCAATCCATTTCAGTTTCTTTGTGTTGTTGTTGCTCATTAGTTTTTATTCTGTACAACTTAATATCCTTTTGTTTCTGTGTGCACTTCCTAGTTGTTTAGTTTCTTGATGGTGTAGTTTGTCAATTTAGTTGATTTTTTTGTTGCTCCTTGACACCTGTGTTTTGAATTGGAATGGATGTACCTTGTCATTTTTTAAAATTAATTAGTGTTCTATGTTAGTAAACCTCTTACAGTTTCATGCTCAATTTGAAAGGATTCATGTATAAATAATACAAATTGAGTACAAAATAATATCATTTAGCCATACTAAAGTATAGAAGTAAAACTTTGTTTATTAGATCACAAATCACAAAATAGGTTTGTGTTGTGTTGATTTAGAAACTAACCATACTAATGGCATTCAGTTAAACTAATTTAATATATCTCCATGTCTAAATTTAAAAATGTAAGTAATATTCAGTTAATAACTGATCAATTTCAAATTGTTCTACTTTTTTTTTGTTCTCAGTATTTCCAATAGATGGTGGCTGGAGTCAGTGGACAACTTGGACATCTTGTTCTGTAACCTGTGGCTCTGGAAGAAAAAGTCGTTTTAGAATCTGCAATGAGCCCACCCCAAAACATGGTGGTAGATTCTGTTCTGGTGACCCAGTGGAGTGGATGCCATGTGAAGTTCATTGTCCAGGTCTTTGTCTACCTTTTGATCAATGTTGTTGAATAACATGTCAATATTAATCATCAATATTCCACAACAATATTACACATTTCTGTAGAACTCACAGCCTCGTCTTTTTTTTTTGTTTTGGTCATTCAATTCAAGTGTTACTTTAGCTGTTAGTAAAACTTAGCAACCATTAGCTTCAACTCAATTCATATGTTCTTTATCATAAACATGATTATGGGCATGATTATTTATTATATTGAGAATTTTATTTGTCTCACTTTTTTTTATCTCACTTTTTTTATCTCACTTTTTTTTTAATCTCAGTTCTTTTTCTTTAAAAAAAATGTGCATTAGTCAGCTAATACTATCAAGATTTGTAGCTATGTAATAAAAAGCAAAAAGTTTTATATGTAGATTATTTCTATATATGATTAATATGATATTTATAGATACTTTTCTTTCAATTCTGCAGATGCTATACCAAGGACACCTCTTCACTCTCCAAGATTTGACCCGAACTGTTCTTGTGGATGTATTAAAACACATCCAAAAGATCAAATCATAGCCACTGGACGTTGTCATGGCTTCTCAGTGTGGATTCTCAAGTCAGAACCTGGATTTTATTTCACTTTAAAATTTGACTATTTCAGCCTGAACTTCACTCGCCAGTGGGTGAGGATCAGAGATGGGGAATCTCCATCAGACATTCTTCTTTTCTCCTCCTCTACAACTGGATATCCTTTAGAAATAATAAGCTCAGGTCCAGCCATGAGAGTTGAGTTTATGACTATCTTTGCCAAGCCAACCACAGTTACCACATTCTCGACTGTAGCCACCTTGCCCATCCATGTCCATGGGTTTATAGCAACATACTCAGTGGAAGGTAATGGAACACACTTAGCTGTAACACTGCTATTATACAAAAAAAATATATACAAGATAAAGATTTAAATGTGTATTTTAGAAAGTCCATTGAATCAAGCATTATTTAAACAAAGGACAGATAGGAAGTTTTGATTTCTCTATTTGGTACAATTGTGTGAAAACTTTACTGCAATACGCTAGCAATAACAGATAGGCATTAAAAGCCAAGCATAACAGATTAAGACTAGTTTATCACTAATGCAAAATACATAAACTTTTACTAAACTTTGTCTCTTCTTGAGTTATATTGTTTAATTTAGAACCATTTGATAATCTGAAATTCTATTAAATGGACAAGACATTTGTTTTTATTAATATTAACATTACATTTCTTTTTTTAAAATGTATAGTTTACAAATTGTTACATTAAAGATAAATTAAAAAGAAGTCAAAGCTTACTAACATTCAACTGCAATCATATGAATGAAATCTGTTTTCTCTATTTCAGCCACACTCCTCACCTCTACAGTCCCAGCTTTGTTCCAATATGAAAAAGAAACCATCATGGGTAACATCATCACCATTGTTGGCATTTCTGTTTGTGTAGTTGTCGTTGTTGTGGCCTTCATTTTTGTCATCATTCAGCGCACCATCATTCGTCGCCGCATCAAATACTCAGTAGCCATGTCTGTGGACAGTCCTGTGCACCACCACCCCTCTGATCACCAGGTGTCCAGTGGAGTCAGCAGCAGTCCTAGCAGCCCAGCTATTAATGTGGGCATGGATGTGCCACTGACTAACAAACACAAGCAGAGTAATGGAGGGAAGACGTCGAGGGCATCTAGTACATCAAGCTCCAAGAGCTCAAAACTAAAACCTGCCAAAGTAAAAAATGAAGGCACATCTCCTGCTGATGTCTTGACCAGTCCTTATGGCATTGAAATCATAGACATTGATGAACAATCAGATGTTAGAAATAATAGCCCTGTCAGGGGTAAAGTGCTGAAAGCAGCAAGTGCATCTGCCTGTCACAAGAATGCTCCAGTATCTCCCCTCTCCCCAGTGACTAAACTGGATATGCTCAACAAGAAACGCCTTGAGAAGAGAGGTACTGGAGTCAATGCCAATATGGACAGAGACATCACAGGATCATCAGGCTCTCAAAAGTCTGGAACACCATCAACCACTAAAGCAGAGGTCAACTGGCCCCAGCATGAGTTTGCCAAATCCACTCTGGTAGATTCCATAAGAACTTCAAGTGACAGGCACAAACGTTCAGGGGTTCGACCTCCATCAGAGGAGATCCCACTTTTAGACTCTATGACATCCAGCTTGGAATCTCCCTCTCACTTTAATTTTAACAATATGGTGAAAAGTGAGTCAACAGAATCGGCTACAACTTCCTTTGTCCGTCCTCTTCCCCCTAAAGTAAGGAGACCCACTTCCTTGACAGAATCTTATTCAAGTGATTCAAAATCAAAAGCTGAGCCTGAGGCAGCTACTGCTGCTGTGATTTCTACATTGACAGAAGGTCTTCCTCCTCAAGAACCTGATTCTAAATCAAGGCAGCTACCAACTGTGGTAGCACCTTTAACCACCACAAAAACAAAAACTCATCCATCCTCTGTTTCATCAAGCACAGCACCAACAAGACAAAGAAGACAAGTTAGACAATCACCATCTCAGTCCTCGCTCAGCAGCAACAAAAGTAGCACAATACTCAAGCGATCAGCATTTGAGGAGCGTCAGACTCTTCTCCCAAAGCCCGATGGACAGAGCCCAAAGCTTCAAAGGCATGAGTCCCCCAACATAAAATCAATGAATGGCCATGACATTAAAGACATATCTAGCCCTAGCAGAGCAAGTAGAGCCAGCAGCAAGAACACAGTTTCTTCACCAACACGCAGTATCAATACCCCCTCAGAAACTGAGGGCCTTGAGCTGGAATATGATGACTTTGTGGAAGATGATCCTCTTTCTTATTTTGACTATGAAGAAACACAGAAGCTAGCATTCAGGGGAACAGAGAAAATTGGAAGGACTCCAGTTGAAGAGGAAGATGAGGATGAAGTATGATAGTTATAGATAATAGTTATGTTGTTGAATGTGATATCTCTAGTACTTATAATCATGTGTCACAAGCCTCAAGGGTTATAACTCTACATTGATATGAGGTTTATATTTACATAAAGGTGCAATTAAGCAAAATATAAATATTACAGAAATATTATATTTTCACAATATTGGTTGAAGTCCTTATGGTAAGACCATTCCAATGACAGCAACATTATAATTATATAAGTGATTTATTCATGTTTACTTGTTTTCATCTCACATCTTGCTTTTAGTCCATTTTTGTTTCAATCGTATAAAGAGAAACAATGGCTGGTCTGTAGTCCTTACTGGTGTTCTCCTACTGAACCCTGTCAATTGTATAAAGAGAAACAATGGCTGGTCTGTAGTCCTTACTGGTGTTCACCTACTGAACCCTGTCAATTGTATAAAGAGAAACAATGGCTGGTCTGTAGTCCTTACTGGTGTTCTCCTACTGAACCCTGTCAATTGTATAAAGAGAAACAATGGCTGGTCTGTAGTCCTTACTGGTGTTCACCTACTGAACCCTTTCTATTTATGACTTTCTTCATTGCCTCAGCACTTTCCATACCTTAGAAAAAAAAAACAAGGCACATTTTAGTAAATACTTCTAATAGTCAAGTTGGGTTGTATCTCTGGAAAGTGCCTTAAAATTTAAACATTTCATTTAGCTGAAAAATGTTTTTACCTACTTATGTTTGACTTAAGGCAGTTTTTAAGTCAATTAAGACAATTGGTGTGTACATGATTCTCAACAAATAACAAGTGTTTATCCTGTCTTATTTTTCATTTTTGAGTTGACTTCATCAACTGCAAATAATCTCATAGACATATCTATCTAGGTCTATTATTTATTTTGTACAGGTTTCATTACTGTGTTCTCAACCCATTTAAGGGTTCTTTTCAAAGGAGATAATACATATCAAACAAAATATTATTGTAAGTTGTTAAATGATGTAAGATGTTAACATTTACATTAGTTACAAACATTTCATCCACAAAAGTTGAACTGGGTCAATTTGATCTGGCTCTGTGATTGAAGTGCATGTTGGGACATGTAGCATATCAAATTAGTTTCATCTAGCAGACTGGAAGCAGTTTATTTGACCTAACTCTCATTCAAAATCAGTTCTGATCCAATTGAACATCACCAATGCAGTATACCGTCCTATTAAGCATAGAATATTTTTTTACACAACATTAATATAACAACAATAATGCCTTGATTTTATTTGCACTGAAACTGCCTTTACTCTATTTGTAGATCAGCTGACATAATCAGAACAAATCAATGTTTTTTATTTACCATTTTTTTTTTGTTATTGTTGGATAGAGACTTATAGTTGCTGTCAGTTGCTGATGTGTTTTTAACAATGGGAAAAAATAGAGCAATATTTTATGTCATTCTGTTATACCCTTTTTTTTTTAACTCTACTTAATTGAAGGTAGTTTTTAATAGTTGAAATAAGGTCATGTCAAATTTGTCATTTTGTCACTTTCTCCTTTTGTTTATTTAAATCATTCTTTTTTTTTTTTGCCTTGTCAACTTTTAGAACTTCAAGAAAAATTTCTCTGTAAAAGAGCATTTCAAGATTGAGACTTCTGTTTAGTAGCGTCTTAGCAAAGAAACTAGTGTAAGTGACAGATTTTTGTATCTAAAAACTAGATTGTGAATATGAAGTGGATGGTTTAGTAATGTCTTTAAAGTTGATTAACTAAAAGTAGGTTATATAAATAACTAAAAACAATGTTTTAGTCAACTGATTTTGTTTTTTGTTCATTATTTTAACTTCAAAAATACTGCAGCACAGTACATTGTAAAGATCTTTATTCTCTATAAATTTTAATTAATATTTTTGAAATCATTATAAATATTTGATGAAGTTTAATGAGACACTGATATGCTTTGAAAATGTGAGCATTGTTTTAGTGCCTTGTGCCTTGTATTTCTTTAGGGTTGTGACAGTACAAATATATTCATTCCAATATAAATACTGTAGAAAAGCTTATGTATCTTTAGGATTTTATGTTTTGTATTGCCTTCTGCTCTGTATATTTATTTTTTATTTGTCTGTGTATGTGTATGCACAAAGCAAAAATTTGGGCATTGAGCAACATCAGCACAGTTTATACAATTCAATGACTTCTCTTGACAAAACAAAATTATGTATACTAAATTTGTAAAAAGAGAAACACTATTTTTTAAATGTTTTCATAACAACAAAAAAATAGTATAGGTCAATTTTAAAAAAAAAAGAATATCTCAAAATTATTGATAAAAAAACATATTTAATTTTTTTTTTAAAACTCATAACCAGATTATAACTTGCATGCAGGAAAGGCTTAATTTAAATCTGCAAGAAACTGTTATGAAAGTGTAGTGTCAAATAGAATGTAAACAATCTTTCATTGACTCTGAACTCGATATTAATTAATTGTGATCCAGTTTAACAGTTTATGAAATGGTGTATCAGCAGACAGTTGTGGTAATAGATATTCGAAGATTGTTTGTTAATGTATTGTGGACTAGAAAGATTGTGTATGTATTGTGGAGTAGAAAGTATGGTTTGTCCATCATGGTTCCATGATGACCACTTTTTTCACCCAGGGTACTGAGTTCTTTGCACTGTGGTTTTGTGCCATCTCATGTGACTGGTTAAACACTGGGCAGGTTATTCCAGCTGGATCTAGAGTTATTGGCCTTGCTTGTTTTCTCTGACGCCTTTCTTCTGCCAGTGCTGTTCACTTGTCCTCTGCAATTTGTGTGCCCCAGTTTTCACAGAGTGATGCCATGATGCTCTATCATGTGCTTCTGTCTCCCAGGCTGATTGTTGAAGACTTTTAGAGAAGCTTTGAGGGTGTCCCTGAAGCATTTTCTTTGTCCACCATGTGATTCTGTCTCCCAGGCTGATTGTTGAAGACTTTTAGAGAAGCTTTGAGGGTGTCCCTGAAGCATTTTCTTTGTCCACCATGTGCTTCTGTCTCCCAGGCTGATTGTTGAAGACTTTTAGAGAAGCTTTGAGGGTGTCCCTGAAGCATTTTCTTTGTCCACCATGTGATTGCTTCCTTTTCTTTAGTTGACCATAAAGAATTCTTTTTAAGGATGGGGGAGTCCTGCAGATGTGGCCTGCATCAGGATTGTATGGATGCTTTTCAGGCCAACTCTTCAGAGGACTCATTTCCATTATTTTTCTGAGGCAGATCATGTGGAAGTAGTTAAGTTATTTTTGTGTGTATCTTCTGTATACGTCAATGTTTCTGAGGCACAGAGCAACATGGAGAGGATAACAGCCAGATAGACCCCAGGCTTAGTACTAGTGGTAATGCCTCATCTATTTTAATTATTTTTAGACAATCTACCATAGGATGCACTGGCCTTGGCGATTCACAAGTCGATTTCATTATCGATGTTTCTGTTCCGTAATGTATGTTACCAAGGCAGGTGAATATGTCCACTGTATCAATGTCCTGTCCATTTATCTATCTATTTATTTATGGATCAGAGTAGACTCTACCTGGCGCTGGAAAGTGTAAGACCTTAGTTTTTTTGTTTTTTTGTGTGTGTTTATGGTGATACTGAAGTTTGAACATAAAAAGTAAAGTTCCCCTTTAGACCTTGCAATCTATAGGGCAGATGATGTTAAGGTCATCTGTTTCTTTGGCCAACGGTTAACGAGCAGGGTGTCATGTGGCCAGCACAACGACCAACCGCCTTTACTTTCCCCAACTAAAGTCAGGTACCCATTAGAGTTGGGTGAACTCAGGGGCGCCCTAAAAATCCAGAAATTCAAAATCCCAGTCTTCACCGAGATTCGAACCCAGGACCCCAGGTTCGGAAGCCAAGCGCTTAACCACTCAGCCACCGTGCCCCCGAAGTTTGAACATGCTCTTAAAAATTTTAAGACAATGCTTTGCAGATCAGTTTCTGAATGTATTATGGACTAGAAAGAGATTTAATTAAAACATATTTTTATTAAATGCTTTGATTTTTATGTTTGATGCAGAGTGACTGGTATATTGTTTATTACTAAAGAGAGTGATGTGTTAATCATGTTCAATTATCATAAGTGCAAAGATTTGTATGTGTATGACAGAAAGAAGAAAAGCATGACTACATGAGAGGATAGAGAGAGAGATAGAGAAAGATGAGTCATATTTTGTTGTTAAGTATAAAACTATAACGAGAATTTCTAACATCTTGTCATTTTTTTTTTCTTTTACAACTTGGTTGCTATTGCTTATGTTTTTGTGATTATCAACAAAATATAATTATAAATACAATTGCATTCATTGTACTTAAAACAGCCATTGATCAAGACATTGTAGAACACAGCTATCTTTTTGATGATTGAACTTTTAGCTCTAATAGAAAACTGGAAACAATTTCTAGCTGAAAATCAAAACATTTCAGCCAGAGTAAGAGGATTGATGAAATTCATTTTCAATGCTTAGGACATGGATCTGAATTTAATTGTGTTAATAATTGAAAATGTTTTTAAATATTTTGTTACCAAAATGTGCATATTCAGTTTTCTTCTGAGATAACCTGCTCTATTTTTTGCTTGAGTGTCTGCAGAAACAAATTTTTTTTTAAAGCTAAGAACAATGGTGACACATAATTTTTTTAACTTTTTTATAAAAAAATGAGGTCAACATATTTAATTGTTTCAAAGTTTCACTATTCTTTGTTTTAAATTGCATTTTTGTTCAAAAAAGATCCCATCAAATCAATTATAATATTTTGTTAGCTGTTTGAGTTTGACTATAACATTATATATTGTAAGATTGTATATTTTATTGTAAGAAATTAGACCTATCAGAATAGCTTGAAAAGAATATAGGACCTATGAAAATAGCTTGAACAGAACATAGGACCTATCAAAATAGCTTGAACAGACTATTGAAATAAATAACACAATGAAAGCCTTGAATACATTACAGAGCAGTCTGCTATTCCTATTATTATCTGCTCTACAGCTAAGGTCAAGGTTGCAGCTAGTGTTAGAGAATATTATTAAAAACTGTTTTAATATCTAATACTTCCTACATTAGTACACTGTCAATTGATTTAGTTCCTAGAATCAAAGAGTTCCTACTCCCCAAGTTGCTATATAATCATTAAAACAGCTCATATGTTTCGAGTGGAAAAGAAATATTTCCTTACTCTGAATATTGTGTACAAAATATTGGTTTAACATTATCATTGTAAAGATTTAATGCAAAATTTATATGTAATTTGTACATTTTTACAAAGCAATTTACACCAATAGACCCACAATGACTTTTTACTATTTTGTTTTTATAATAAATTGTTTTGGCCTTTATTTAATTGTAATGTCATTTCTTTTTTGTTGAATAAATTTGTTTTATTAATGAAAAAAAAAGTTTTCATAGAAACAGTTAGATATTGGTGTATGTTTACTGTCAGACTTAGCAGAGATTGTAGACCTATTCATTGACATTTCACTTTCATATCCAAGTGTCAGCCTAGTCTTGAATACTATCACCTACATTATACATATCCAATGTTTGTTTGAGAAGTGAATGGTTTGTTTTTTGAAACTACGTAGTTCATGAGAACTTTAACAAAATGACTCTAGTTTATGAAGTCCTATTTGTTAAATATAATTTGTTGTAAAATTCAAATAGGAAAAGATGGAAAATGAAATTTTATTCGAGAATGTCCATCTGAAGAATTGCAAGAACAAATTAAGAACCAAAATGAATAAATACATGAACTTTCATGGTAAAACTGTTTGTGAAACAACAAGAAAAATTAAGAAATCAAACAGTATTTTAATTTAAAACATTATATTAACTTAATTTTTTTTTTTACATTCTATTGAGAACATCGCAGTTATTTCCCCTGGACTAGTACTCTGTCTGGGATGAAGTCATTAGAGAAAAAATTATCTAACTTTAGATGAATAGGGTCTGTGAGTTTGATCACTGAAGAGTAATTAAAACTAAAATAGTACGTGAAAGAAACATTATAACTGTCATTGAAACATAATATTTGTCATTGAGACATTATATCTGTCTTAGACATCATGTCTATTTTAGAGATCAGGTCTGTAATAGAGACATCATGTCTGTCTTAGAAATCATTTTTTCATAGAGACATTATGTCATGGAGATAATCTCTATCATAGAGACATTATGTCATGGAGATAATCTCTGTCATAGAGACATTATGTCATGGAGATAATCTCTGTCATAGAGACATTATGTCATGGAGATAATCTCTGTCATAGAGAGATCATGTCTGCTATAGATATCATGTCTTTCATTGAGACATCATGTCTGCGATAAAAACGTCACGTCTGAAACAGATACATCATATCTGTCTTATAGATCATGTCTGTCTTAGAAATCAAGTCTGCCATTATAGTGAGCAAACTTTTGTTGGAGTTAGACAACCCAAACCTACATGAACATCAGGTCACTCAGTCTGTTGAAGTGAACTCCCTTTAGTCTTTCTATTTGGACAGCAGAGACTTTCAAGCTAAAAACTATCATTTTGTTTTCAAATAGGATGAAAAAAAAAATAAACGTGTGTATAAAATATTAAAACATTTTTAGCCGCCCCCATAGAGAAACGCCGCTGTTATTGATTTGAGGGAGTCTGTCAAAAAGAACTCATAAGCATCCGATGTTTTGGGCTTTACCATTGACATGTGTTATCATGTCTCTTTAGTCTAGTGTCAGGTTTAGGATTTATTTGGGTTGTACACTATTAAGGTCCCGGGGTTCAACCTGACAAGAACATCACTCACACACAGTCGTACATACAGTAACCAACTAGGTGAATAGTTTAAATAACAACAAAAATAAATGAATTTAATACTATGAAACATATATGTGTATGTACAATGAGGATGATAAATAGACAATATATATATATATATATATATATAATAGGTATATATAAAGATATTATACAATAATTAATTTAAGCACCTTTGCTACTGTTATCAACTTGTCACCCTGGTTTTATGGTCCACCAGACTCTGACCGACGGGCGTCACAAAACTGCCAACCTCGGTAATAGTAAAGGTAGACCTCAGATAATCGCCAATTTGACAATGACACTGAAAAACTGTAATATATATTTCTGAGACGGCAAGCGATGCCCACAACTCCAACACTGGCACCCTATAAACGAAATAAACACAATACTCTCAACTTCTACACTAAAAATAGAAATAGTGACAACCTCATACAACATACAATAATAGATATCACAAACGAATAACTCACCCTAAACAGGGGTCCCAAAAATCCAACTGAATAATAAGTCCGAGAAACTGGTACAGACAAATAACGTTTTACGGGCCAACACACCGTCCGCTACAACCAAACTCAGAGGGTGAACTGCCTCATGACAAAGAATGACCCATAGATGTCACCGGACTTTGTGACGTAGCAAAAAAAAAAAAACAACAAAAAAAATACAAGACACTCTCGCCCCGTACACGTACTACCAGTAGAGGAAATAAAAAAAACAGAGTTAGGAGAAAGAAATAGACACTTGTCTATACTACGCGACATCTAGTGCATCTCTGAATGTTCAGAACACAGATGAAAGCTCAGGAATCTGAAATACACACACACACAGATATATATATATATATATATATATATATATATATATATATATATATATATATATCTACACACACATACATACATACATAGGCCTACTATATATATATATATATATATATATATATATATATATATACAGGGTTTTTTTTGTGACGGTTGCGTACCTGCACCTTTTTCAATGTGGGGAAAAAAATATTACTTTTCTTGTATTTTAACGTTTATTATTAATTTATTAGTAGTTAAAAGTAAGGCAATCCATCACTGAGTACCGGCACCTATTTTTATTTTTACAAAAAAACAACAACAAACCACTGTGTATGTGTGTATATATATAGCCTTTAAGTATATTGCACAATGAAATCAAAGGAATGTGTAAGGCAGACAATCTCACAAAATCGTTATTTATACGTTGGTAGTATATATATTATTAAATTAAATCAAATGTGCATTACGGTTTAACAGTTAAGAATAAATAGCTATTTATTGCACTAGCCTGATTCAAAGGATAGTCAAGGAAAAAATATGGTTCATATATTGTACATATATTACAAAAATGATTTCTATTTTACTAACTCTAAAACTGTGCAATTGTAATTACTTAATTTCTTTATTAATCTTCATGCACCGAAATTAACTATATATAAAACCGATATACAATGAATCGCCTTGCATCTATACAGTAGAGATCCACGTCTTTTGACAAAACCTAATGAGATATTCCAAAAAGGGGGGGGGGATGACTAGTAACTTGCGCTGGAATTTGGATTTAAGTGAGGAGGATTCGCGCAACACGCCGACCTCACTCTCTCGCCCCAAAGCCCATTCCTTTTCGGAAGCAAGATTTGGTCAAGACGTCCGGGGACTAGTTTGGGTGCAAAGATAGAGGCACATTTCTTATTCTATACGCTAGAACTAATTCATACAAGTGCTCCCTCTTCCCAAGCGCCATAAGAGAATGAAATGGGTTGCCTGTAACAGCCGAAAACCAACGACCTAGCAGAGCCTAAGTCATTGATTAACATGCGTGACATGAAATGCGTAGAACGTAATTATCTTCTTTTTTTTTCTTTAAAGTAACGTCTGTAATATATAAGATAAGACAAAAATCTATTTGTTATCTAATAACTTATTACTAAATACTTCAGGAGAGAAAACATGTGTCCACAACCAACACGGACGATATACAGCCAACCCCTACAATACCTTGCTTATGCCGATGACATAGTCTAATTGGGTAAAGATTGAGTTTCACACAATTAGAAGAGGCATCTCGACCAGCAGGATTTGATGTCAATGACAGTAAAACCAAATACACCACAATGACAAGAGACGCTCAAACAGAGGGACAATATATTAAAATCAAAGACCACAAATTCGAAAATGTCCAAACTTTCAAATATTTAGGAAGTACAATTGATTTAAAAAATGACCTGCTAACAGAAATTGTTTACTTCGTCTAGAATTGGTACAGTGGGCATCATGTCCAGTCTAGAATATGCTAATGATATACATATTGTTATATACATATATATATTGTTATAAGCCTGGTGGTGGCACAGATGGGGGTTGTGGTGTGTGTGTAGTCAGCCGACGCAAATCGCCCCAGGCCAGCGCTAGACGAGCGGTCAACCGTGACGAGCTACGACGGTCAGCCGACACGAGTGTCAACATGACGGTTCGGGAAGGATCGCCGTCGTGAACAGAGCTCAGGAGCGTCACGAGGGATGTAGTCTGTGACGAAGCTAGAAACGTCGAGCGATGTTCCGTCCGGTTTTAGAAGGCCAGCAGGTACCCTATATAAAGAGCGGAGGTGTCGCAGTCAAGACGGTTCACGTTCAAGTACAGTTGAGACGACCGGCGTCTTGATCTTGGTCTGTGATCGAGTCCGACACAACGAGCTTAGTGTGTGAAGTCAGTCCTGAACTGTTGAACCCAGTGCAAGCCCGGAACGAGACGTAGAGGCCAGTGCAAGAGTTTATACGGCGGTACGGTGTTATCGGAGAGATATTTGTACAGTGTACGTGTTGCCAATTGTACAGTATTAGCTCAGATTTATTCAACTATTAAAGTGTTACGTTACTTTAGAGCACTGAGTTGTCAAGTTCTTTAAGTTGGTGGTGTATGGTGCAGTTTGCAGAAAGCCTGGATAGTGAGATTCGTAACAATATATTGAAGTAACTCCAGAGGCGGACTGAAAGGGTTAATGTGTGTGCGGCCTACTGATACACACGACTAGGGCCAATCACACAGGTCAACGGGTCAATGGCTGTCGATGGACAAGGAACAATACTGCTAGTTCACTCAAGTATGACCCGTGTTGTGGTCATGTGATCGAAAGCCTTCATAGAATACGACAATGTGTAAGAAAGGACAGTTGAGTCCAGGACAACAAGGCAGTAAGGACTGTGCGGTACCTTTTGAGTCCTCGAGAATGTAGTTGTACGAGCTAGAGAGACTTGTAGTGTTTAGTTAGGCAGAAAGCATTTGAAGTTAGTGTAGCCAATTGTGTTGAATTGTCTGTCGATGTAATTGTGATTAAAACGCCACATTGTTTATTGAAGTTCTTGTTGTCAGGTTGTTGTATTAGATGTGCTGTGTTGTGTTTACAGAAGGCCTGTTAGAGAAAATTGTATATAGTCTGACTACCATGTCTCGTTTAATTCATGTAGATTTGACCTCGCCTGATAACTTTAGCGTTGATGTCACCTACACTCTAAACACTGTTTTCGTTTACAACTGTTCAATATTTGTCATTTAAAGCCTGTAAAACTGATTTCCGACTATTTCCTGTGTCTACACTCGAATCAACATGCCCATGTTGACATTGAACAAACTTGGGTGTCTTGAAGTCTTTTCCTGATGTCATGTAACTCGGGCTAACTTAATGCACACACGAGTTCACGCCAGGCTGTCTTATATCTTCCCACGTAAGAAATGGTTCCCTATAGACAAGCTGAATGTCTTAATCTATGATCTAAAAAAACCAACACTACACTTATTTGAACAGTATGCTGTTGTGTGATGTGCTAGATCCTCCCTAATCCTGGTGTAATTATGCATACAATTTTTTTAATGTTTGACTATTTGCATCGAATAATCGTGTAACTCGACCGGAATATTTTGGGTAGACTCAAATGTCACTGTGACATTAATGTATTTAATTATTGTCATTCATTAAAAAGACGCCCCGACAATAGCGATTAAAAAAGATATACAAATTTAGACGGGTCATCATCTTTTTTTTTAGCGCCCCCCCCCCGAAAAGGGAATAACTGCTATTAGTTTTGTGTGGTTTGTCTGTCTGTCCGTCCCGTTTAGATCTGTTAAAGATATAGAAAGTCCCACAGCATGCTATTTTAGGTCTTTTAAAATTTCGATGCAACTGCTACTTTTTTTCTTTTCTGAAAGCGAAAAATTTAATTATATTAAAATCAACTATGCAAGCAGTTTTTCATAAAAATACACAACTTTAAATTCACTATTAATATGCAGTTTTAGATTTCTTTTTACAACTAAAAAAGAAAAAAAAATTGCTAAATAAAGTACTCTATTTCATACTAGCTAATTAGATTTTTAAAATTACAGTTTACTTTTTTCTAAAAAAGAAAATCTATGTAGAATGCATATAAGTCGAATATAATGTAAAATAACAATTAACAAGCAGTGCTTCGTGCTTTACACGTAGAGTGCAGCATGCGTACAGCACCAGGACTCTGAACTAAAGAGAAAAGTTTATTTGTTGAGGCTTTGAATGAACGATTGGTTCTATAGAAAACAATTAGATCAACTACTTAAAAGTTGAAAAAATTGAATATCATTAGTTAGGCTAGGTTCACATTTAGCTATATTTTCATAACTGTCAGTTCATTGAAGAAATATGAATATTAATAATAACATTAAAAAATCACTGTATCCTGTGGTATCAAGTCGTTAGTCGTACTAACAATACAAATAGTAGCGGCAACATTTTCGACATGAGCACGTCTCTTTTTTTTTTTGTTTTGTATCTAAGGTTTACAGTTCATATTTTCTGATATTCTTTTTGAAAATATTGAAGCCTGTCTGAGTGGATCACTTCGGGGGCCGATTTTGAGTTTGTGTTTCCACACAAACTTTCTTTGTAATTTTTTGTTTTTCAAACTTTTTTTTTTCGCATTTTTACCAACACTCCTTGAAATCTTGCTATCGGCAACACTGTGGTAGTTCAACCTTTAGCTCGTGTAGCAGGGAATAAAACAAACTTCCCTCCAATAACGCAGTAGCTTAGGTTTTAAAAAATTCTATTTTATTTGATTGGCCAGTTTCAAAACATCCAGCTTGGAGACACGATCCCTGCACATTATGCGTTGCAGGCATCTATGTTCTTTTGACACAGAGTAGACTACGCTGGCTCTGATAGGTCACCCGCATGCCAGATGGAAGAATCCCTAAAGACATCCTATATGCTAAGCTTGCGTAGGGAGACTGACCCAATGGCCGCCAAAGACTAACCTATGGAGATGTCTGCAAGCGAAACATGAGAACCACAGACATCAACGAAAATTATTTTGGAGGAGATAGCCCATGGCCGGACAGCATTGCAAACAGCATGTGCGTGCTGGTATGAACCTCGCCGAGAGCAAAAGAAACGAAGCTGCCTTAGTTAAAAGAATGAAAAAGAAAGCTGCCCAATCAGCTAGCCCTAGGAGAGATGCATATACATGCATGAACTGTGGCAAACTCTGCCGCTCCAGAATTGGCTTGATTAGTCACACATGATTGATTTTATAAAATTAATATATTCTTTGTTGAAAAAAAATAATTTTTTGGCGTTTTTCTTTCATTCGGAAAATAATGAGGGGCCTCCGCTAGATACTTGTTCAGGTTCAGTCCATCAAGAGAATGCTTCAAAGTACACTGGATTAGACATTGGCTGGAATTGAGTAGAAACTTTTGATGTATCGCGTACTGAGTACTTATCATGATACATACACTGTGTTGTAGCTCGATTCGAAAAAATAGAAATGTTTTGTTCAATGTGCAAAGTTCGTAAGCAACAGCAGTTCTTAAGCTCTTGTTTGTTAAGAACACATTCAGCTCATTCCTCTTCGTCTTGGCTTCTTTGTACAAATGGCTTTACAATTAGAATTGTTCGAACCTTGACAGACAAAACAATTCATATTCACACGTTGAGCCTTAACTTTGACAACGTGACATTGTCACAAAGTGACGCAACTCTATTCATTGACGGAAAAGCTTAGATGTGTCCCAGAATTCACCTGTGTACACTTCTCTTGATCCGCCCCCAGCCAGCGATTCAATTCTAGTTCAGAAAAGAAGAAAACAAACTTCACTTCTGCCCCAGTCTTTTTTCTAATTTGTCGCATGACGTAGTCAGAAAAGTCTTAAAGCTAAGGGGAAATAGTTTGTTCTTATTTTGTTTCCTACATTTTTTGGAATCCAAAGGTTTATTGTCCTCATTCAAAATACCTGGCGGTTCCCGATTTATGCAGGAAAATAAAAGAGTATCAAAATTCTAACAAAAAAGAATATTTTAAAAAAGGATATAAAGTCCATTTCTATTGTTCCGTAAATATTGAAATCTTTAGCCGTACAATGTATTGAATTGTACAACATTTCTACTTTTCACTTATGTCAACTCACTCTGTCTGTCTGTCTGGTACAAATTTTGAACACGTTATTTCTCCCACACCCATTCTCTGTCATTTGTCTTTGATAGAATTTAATTCTGATGTTCTTTCAGAAAGTATTGATACCTGCCTTTTTTACCTGCCTGGGTGGACCACATCGGGGGCCGATATTGAGTCTACGTTTCCACACAAACTGTCTTTGTCACCTTGTTTTTTTGTTTATTGAGTTCAAGATTTCAAAGTGAAGAAAGAGTGAAGTGGTGATACCTCTCCCTCCCCCCACCACCTCATGCTCTGATCTCAACACATAGAAACATCTTAAGGAAGGTTCAAGAAGTGTGGCGTGTCATTCTATCCAGGATCTGTTGTAGTCAGGACTGCTGGATAGCTGGAAGAGAGAAACTTGGTCACGTTTCCTTACTAGACGTATAGTCAACATAGATAGAATTTCAGTTTTATTATGGACGCAACAATAGCTTTCTATGACATCTCCGGTTTCGTTGTAGGAATGAATGTTGTTATTTGCTGCTGGAGCTAAGAATACCATTAGACATAACTACGCACCCACATGAACTGTTTGAAGATTATATTCATGTTTTAACTATATAAAAGAGTAATATATAAATATATATATATATATATATATATATTGTTATGTATTTCTGAATCTTCTGGCTAAATGTATTAGTAGGCACACAAATAAAAACACTGTAAAGAACGTAGAAGACTGTACAATATCTGTCAGTTTACAGTTAGCTATACTTCGTTGCAATTCATCTCTTCTCAACTTGCATCGAGCCGTATTCCACGGAACAGACCAACGACACACTTCCCAGTGTCGCTCTAGGTCTCCCAAAACTGAACCAAGTCGTACTCAAGTCTACCGAATCAGAGCCGCACACATCGACTGTATCGACTGTAACGGCTCAAGTCCACTGTAGTTCGCTGTATAGACTTTAACGACAGTAGTCCACTACAGTTAACTCTACCCTAGTTAACTTGCATCGAGTCGTACACATCTCTCTTCTACTGTCTCGCACAGTAGACAACAGTACCGACGACTCACTCACGACTGACTTTCACATTAACTCTCTGGCTTATATAGAGTCCCTAATCGCTTGTCCAATATTGCAAAAACACTGCTAGTATCCTCTGGAACAACACGGGAGGAAACATCACATCCTGTCGTTGTTTATACATGTCGATTCCAGAGAACACCTGCTGCAGTGCCATCTCACACGTAGTGACCTCTAACTGTCACTGTTCATTTGTAACACTGTCCCCCTTCGTAGATCTGTTTGTCCCCTGGAACAACACGTGAGGGCACGTCACATCCTGTCTTTGTTTACACGCATAGATTCCAGAGAACATTCGGTGCTGTGTCATCTCGCGAGGGTCATACGTTGACCTCTACCTATCACTGTTCATTTGTAACAATATATATATAACGATCTGCACACCTCGCTCACAAGACAAAGCCTAATCCAAAATCTTTGGAGGCCTTCAAAAGTGCTAATAAAGAGGCAAAACAAATGGCTAGAAAATGTGCTAACAACTTTTGGAGGGATACCTGCAACAGAATCCAAGACAGTCTCCACTCAGGAAATAGCAAAGCTCTATTTGATGTCATTAAAGCGGCCCTGGGTCCAGCAGTGTCTAAGCCTGCCCCCCTTCTATCCAAATCAGGAGAAAAAATTACAGATCAAACCAAGCAGCTAGAACGATGGACAGAACACTACCTCGAAGTCTATGCCACACAGAATACAGTAGACGATGTCGCCCTGGCTTCTCTACCAGATCTTCCAGTACTGGAATGCCTAGATGAGCTTCCGAGCCTTAGTGACCTCAAAAAAGCAATTAACTGCTTAAAAAATAGAAAATCCCTTGGGAGTGATGGTATCCCAGTGGAAGTAGTGAAAGTCAACCAATCACTCCTGCTCCCTGAACTCTATATTCTCCTCTGCCGCTGTTGGGAAACAGGTCATGTCCCACAGGACATGCGTGACGCAACTATAGTCACAATATACAAGAACAAAGGGGATCGGAGTGATTGCAACAACTATAGGGGTATCTCTCTCCTCAGTATAGTGGGCAAAATCTTTGCTAGAGTGGCACTATCCAGGCTGCAAGTGATAGCTTCTAGAGTCTACCCAGAGTCTCAGTGTGGATTCAGGAGTGGTAGGTCCACTATAGACATGATATCTTCTCTACGACTACTGCAGGAGAAATTTAGAGAGAGAGAGACAGACCCCTTTACATTGTTTTTGTCGATCTGACTAAAGCTTTTGACATGGTCAGCAGAAGTGGCCTTTTCAAACTCCTGAGGAAAATAGGTTGCCCTCCCAAACTACTGAAGTTAATTGAGTGTTTTCACGAGGAAACTAAATGTACTGTCAAATTCAATGGAGCCCAATCAGCACCTTTTGAGGTTTGCAGTGGTGTCAAGCAGGGATGTGTGCTCGCACCTACTCTGTTTGGCATATTCTTCTCCTGTCTACTGCATTATGCGTACAGCGACATGAACGAAGGTGTGTTTCTCCATACAAGATCCTCTGGAAAACTATTTAATGTATCAAGGCTGCGGGCAAAAACCAAGGTTAGGAAGCTACTCGTCAGGGAACTCCTGTATGCCGATGATGCAGCTATTGTGGCTGATTCTGATATTCAGCTACAGTCCATGGTTGACAAACTATCTGCTGCTTGCCAGAAGTTCGGCTTAAACATCAGTCAAAGCAAGACTAAGATACTTGTCCAAAACACAAACACTGCACCTCAAGTAAGCATTAATGGCCAACCACTAGAAATTGTTGATCACTTTTGTTACCTTGGCTCCATCATATCCAACAACACTCTACTGGATAAAGACATAAACAACAGGATAGCCAAGGCAATGGCCACCATGTCACGGTTGCAGAAAAGAGTCTGGGACAACATATTGCTGACTAGCAGGACTAAAGCCCTAGTCTACCGGACCTGTGTGTTGAGCACCTTGCTGTACGGAAGTGAAACATGGTCAACCTACTCATGGCAGGAAAAAAAGCTGAATGTCTTCCACCTCCGATGCCTAAGGCGGATCTTTAAAATAAGGTGGCAAGATAAGATAACAAATGAGGAAGTGCTACATAGAGCAGGATGCCAGGACATCCGCTCTGTTATCAGCAGCAGACGCCTTGGCTGGCTTGGCCACGTTCGTAGAATGCCAGTAGGTCGACTTCCACAGGACATCCTGTATGGCGATCTAATTGAAGGCAGGAGAGCCGCTGGTCGCCCACTTTTACGTTATACGGATGTATGCAAACGCGACATGAAGCTCTTCAAAATCGACACTGGCAACTGGGAAGAGGTGGCACTGGACAGATCCACATGGAGAGAGAGCATAAAGGAAGGGTCACAGATTGCAGATGTCATACACAACAGAAGCAGAAAGAAGGGTGAAAATGCAATGGCGCCTGGTGATTTTATATGCCCAACCTGTGATCGCAGCTGTGTATCAAGGATTGGCCTCTTTAGTCACACAAGAAGTTGCAAAGGGAAAAGATCGTCTCGCGAGACGTAAAATGCCACAGATATACACACATATATATATATATATATATATAATATATATATATATATATATATATATATATATATATATATATATATATATATATAAGGCTTGTCTTCGAGTCCGAAGGTTAATAAGGAAAGCACTATTTCCCGTGGCTTATCAACCCCAGCTGTGACCTACATATTTTGCCACATCTAGCGCAGGCATAACGATTGTCTGCCGGTAGTCGATTTAGATTTTCTTTTGGCCGTCTACGTCTGTCCATGGTTTTATATGTGTATTCAGCGATCTTTATAAGTGACCTCCTGCTGTCTTGTTCTGAAGCCGCATGCAACCAGGTGCTCTCTTCTATGTCAGTTATATAAAGTTGTCGCCTAAGCTGGTCTTTGAAGCGTTTCCGTGGGGCATCTCTGTTACGCCGACCAAATTTCAACTCACAAAAAAATTACTGCTTTTGACATACGTTCGTCCCTCATACGGAATACTAGCCCTGCCCAGCATCGGACCATAAGAATTCCCTCTATAGGCCTACTGTCCATACTGGCGTTCGCAAGGACATCGATGTTTTTAGTGCGGTCTTGCGTGTGTCCATGATGGAGCGCAACCATCTTTGGTGAAAGCGTTTAAGTAGCCTTAGTTGCTTTCTGTATTGTGTCTAATCTGCATTTTTTTGAGAATGGATAGGAAGGTAGATGGACATCCGAGCCTGGTCAAAATCTTCCATAAGCCATCGAGACTGACCCTGTCGAAAGCCTAGATGAGGTCCATAAAGGCAGTGTAAAGGTATAGCTTCGGTTCTTGTATATATAGGCCTATTTCTGTCATGCTTGAGTTCTGAGCTTGTTTCGATACCATTCGAGACGATGACAAAGAAAGTAGACAGACTATAGATACATGAACAAATGTTTGATAAAACTGACCAGCAAGACTGACCGGTAAAACTAAATTTTCTACGAAAGGTTAAAATATCACAGTCACTTCCAAGTTTGGTCAGTTTAGTCAATCAGGCAATATTGACTCAATCACGGGGTCACGTCATGATTCCTTCCAGTCGTCCTACAGGTCTGCCAGATATACGTTCAAATCAAGGGGAACAACAAAACATCTTGAAATAGAAGGGTCAATAACCTTTTTTTTAAAAGCTCTAAACACGAAAGTGCAGACGGACGGAAGGAAAAAAAATCACAAAACTTATAGCAGTCTTTCACCTTATGGGGGGAGGGCAGTGCTAAAAAGGATCAAAATATCAATACCAAAATACTTTGATTAGAAGAACACTATATCCTATTGCCACATCAGCCTGAGAGCATATTATTACTGACTTCACATCTCATTCTGTTGTGTCCAGTTCTGAGTCGAAAGATTAGAGACAACATATGTACCGGAAGCTTAAAATTGGAACCAGTCAAATCTGCATATGTGGAGTGTCACCCATAGCTAGGAGACTAAAGCAAGAGTCGGTGACTAGCACTAGAGTAGTTGCGCTAGTTTCATTTTGGATCATTTGGGCTCTAATAGCCTTGAATGTCCAAGTTATCCCTGTGAGTTCGGCGTCCATTAAATATGCAGCGAAACCGCATTGACCAGAGAGCCGGTCTGATTCTGGCCGGTCTGGGTAGACTATAAGGGTCCCATACCCAGATCTATCGGGGTCCCTCAATACCGACCCATCGGTATAACAGAATGTGGCATCTGATGGGTAGGACTTTATTGTAGCTGATGTCAAATTTTGGAGTATGGCAGGTGTTAATCGCCTCTTGGTGGCTCCCTCCTGCCCTATAAGGGACATGTTAATTTGTGGGGCTGGCAATCTCCTCCACGGAGGGCAAATACTTATCCTTTTAATCGGAATTCTATTTGAGCTGATTTAGACAAATTGGCCACAATATGTAGCGCATTTTAATATGGTTCCTCTCTCTCTGTGTAATAGAAGAGGCAGTCTGCGCCGCAGATAACATCTGCCTAGCCATTTGAGCTGTCGTTTTCATGCAGTGGGCGCCCACACATTGCGGCGTGAGGGACAATGAGGGACAATGAGACAGCAGATGCCCTTGTAAGAGAAGGAGCTTTGGCAGCCATTCACCTCAAAGCACGAAGGACGTTTTTATAAGAAACGGCAGAAATCCGAGCACTCATTTATGAGAAGTGGTAAAAGTCCTAGGAGGAATCCGATAGAGCACGTAGTGTCTGGCAGCATATGCGTCACCCAGATCGCGACGATCCGTGGTAGCGGTTAAGGAGGTCAGAACAAGCAAGCATTGCACAGTGTAGGACGGAACATTGCAGTCACTGTGGATAGAGCGTCGAAACAGTGTCGCATATCTTGTACGAGTGTCCCCAGCTCCGAGAGCTAATGGGGGTCGTGTCTGAGCAGTCACTCGACATGTATGGTAGCTACGAGGCATCACGCAAAACGGCCCAGTTTCTTGCCAGAGAACTATGGGAGGATTGAGTCCTTCCTGTTCTGATTTTTTAATAGGATTTCATCTCAGGCGGATCAGGGATTTCTAAAACGGCTCTTACTATTGTTCTAGAAATTAAATTTATGTATATCTTTAGGAAAAAATTAAAAGGCTACCTAACTGGCTACACAATGAAAACGTTTAACCGATATGATTACAAAGCTTTTATCAACTCTCTCGGTCTGTCTGTCTATCTATCTGTCGGGTAAAAAGTTTTAAAATGTTTTTCTCCCATTTCCCATTCTCGGATCAAGTTAAAACTTTACTGGATTATTTATTGAGCCTGAAGCGACATGAATTAGTAAAAAATATTAACTTATAATTTAATTACTGGTGATAAATTGTTTTCTTTGATTTCGAAATAAGGGGAATAAATGCTACTAAACTTTATGAGATATGTGGATGCAAAAATTGATTTTTACCCATTATTACGTTTTGACAAGTTAAAAATTTGCGTAAGTATTTATAGTCGATGACAATACGCGAATTAATCAAAAAATTAACCAATTAGTTAATCATTAATTTTTTTATTGTAATTTTCAGATAAATGGCATTACTTAGCGGTTCCTTCCATGAGATAAACTTTGTTTTTTTTTCTCTTATTTTAAATACCTTTCTCTATTATTTTACTGTTATTTTGTTCTGGCGTTTTTGAAATATAATCATCTTAACAGTAAATTTGGTCTAGATCTATTTCCAATAGGCTTCAGGGGGAATTCCCTCACTTCAGATGTTTTGATTTGTGTCTTCAGTAAATAGTTCAATCAAGAAACAAATAAACGATAATGGACCTTTTGCAAGGCGTATAAATTGGCTGGACTGTAATAGAATAAAGACTGTGCAAGGAAAGACTTCTTGCTGTATTGGAAGCATTACAAGAAATAAATAGAATGAGAAATTATAGACCACCATCAGTCTCATAGACCACCACCAGTCTCATAGACCACCATCAGCCTCATAGACCACCATCAGTCTCATAGACCACAATCAGCTTCATAGACCACCATCAGTCTCATAGATCACCATCAGTCTCATAGACCACCATCAGTCTCATAGACCACAATCAGTCTCATAGACCACCATCAGTCTCATAGACCAACATCAGTCGCATAGACCACCATCTTTCATATACCACCATCAGTCTCATAGACCACCACCAGTCTCATAGACCACCACCAGTCTCATAGACCAACATCAGTCTCATAGACCAACATCAGTCTCATAGACCACCATCAGCCTCATAGACCACCATCAGTCTCATAGACCACCATCAGTCTCATAGACCACCACTAGTCTCATAGACCACCATCAGTGTCATAGACCACCATCAGTCTCATAGACCACCATCAGTCTCATAGACCACCACCAGTCTCATAGACCACCATCAGTCTCATAGACCACCATCAGCTTCATAAAGGAGGAATTGGTTTACAACTGTTTTGTTACATGTTTTAATTCATTCTTCTGAGAATATCTAATAGTTTTGCTGCATGACATTCTTCTTAGTTTATTCTGTATTGCCCCTGTATAAAAATGAGCAGGAAATAGAAAATGTAAGTAAATTATTTATTTAAAATAACTTGCCACGTCCATGAATTAATTTCTGCTAACGCTTAAAAGTATCTTTATTTAGCAACATAAATTAAGATTTTTAGATCAACCTTACAAAATACAAAATGTCAACTTTGAAACTATCAGCAAATAAAACTTGCGATGTGCAGCACGTCATTGAATTAAATCATCCTGGAGCCAATTAAGACTTATTAAAAACGCATGAATCGTCTGTTCAAACAGATAGCTTCCAGTTCTGTCAAAGTTCCAGTTCTATCAGACCAAAGCCACGTCTACAAGTTTATGTTAGTTCACTCCTGGCTCAATCAATCGCAATCAGGACCATGAGATAGCAGGAGTTAATGATCAATATCTCCAAGACAATTACCTGTTTACTTCCAGCTGGTAACTGGAGTCATGCAAATACCAGTTTATTTTTAGACAGCTCTGCGGCATCATTCATGAGATGGCACCAGTTTACGTAACCCGCCACACGTTCCTCCAGCTCTCTGGGCAATTGTCAATGATCATTAAGTAAAGTCTCTTCAAGAACAAAGTTTGTAGACTAGTACAGAGGCATTAACAAATCATCTTCAAGAATGTACACTGACAGGATATTTCTATTCAGTTCTTGTTGTCTGGATTCAAACTTATTCGACATTTAGTAAGTTCCACTAACTTTCCATATTAAAATGAAAGAACTACAAAACTTTGATAACCACTACATTGTAACGCACATTTCTAAGAATTTTAATGGTTATATTACGTTCCAGTTTATATTTAAAAATTATGAACAAGATGATTGATACGAAACTAAAATAAAAATGTTTTACAAAATACACACACACACACATACTTAATGTATCAATTATAAGCGAAAATTATTCATTGGATTGATGTTATACAGACCTAAAGTCTGGAAACAAGAAGAAGCTTCACTTTTTATAATAATAATACTTCTATCGGGTGACATATAAAGCTCTAAAGTTAATATAACAAAAAATATTAACAAGCATAAAGAATCTTAAAAAAAAAAAAAAAAAGCTTATCAAAGGGGAAGAACTGCAAAATCATTGCGTATCTCCATACTGCAGTAACAAGCTCCCTTTTTCTATGTTTAACGAAATTATTGATTACCACTATTTGGTTAATTGTTTGATTGATTCCCTTTTTTGTTAGGTACTTGATCCGAGAATGGATATAGAAGATGTAACGTGTACCAAAATTTGTACCAGACAGACAGACAGACAGATAGATAGAGATGCTAAAAGCTTTGTAAAACATCAACTTTCATTCAAAAATTAAATTATAAATAAAAATAAACGTCTTTAAAAATGCTGTTGAAAATGAAATGGTTGAATAGAAACACGAAACTATGTTCTGTTAAGATTTGTGATTTGTGATTTGAGGCACATCGGCACAATTTAGGCCATGTCGTGCCTGCAGTCCCTTAAGGACTACTCTCTCTCTAAACAACAAGGGCCAGATTCTATACAGTCATATCATTAAAATCAAGGTCTATTCACAGTTAAAATAGTAAAGGTAGTAAAAATTTAAATATTTGGTAAAAATCTAATGTAAATAGTGCATATTCACAAATTCATAAATCAGATCTTCGTAGATAGCCCCACTTCCCGGATAAAGCCCAGTACCTTCCCAGGGTCGACATTATCAAATAGTGCTCTTAAATTAGTGGCTCTAAAATATTTCGCCCTGACATCCTGGTATCTGGGGCAATCAACGAGGATATGTTCCACGGTGAGGCGAGAGTCACAGTACTCACAAAGTGGGGGCTCCTCTCTCTTCAGTACAAAAGAGTGCGTGATGTAGGTGTGGCCAATCCTAAGTCTGGACATGGTCGTGCTACCACGCCTTGTCAGACCCTTAGATGTGGGCCGCCACCTGACATCCGCCACAATCTGCCTGAGTTTACTGTGAGTCTCAGCCTCCCATCGGTTCTGCCACTCTCGATAGGTGGCAGAGGCAATACTTTGTCTCAGGTCCGAGTAGGGAATTTGGGTTCCTGCCACCGCATGATTTAGGGCTCTCTTTGCTTCTCTGTCTGCGGCTTCGTTTCCCTCAATGCCAACATGGGAGGGACCCAGATGAAGGTGACATCCCTACGGTCGGCTGTTATTTAGTCCAACAGCTTCAGGCTCTTATGTACCAAAGGGATGTCAGTCTTCATCCGCCCCAAAGCTTGCAATGCAGATTTGGAGTCGGAGCAGATTATAAATTTCCTCCTTTCTGATGCTTTTACGGCCATAAGTGCAAGCAATATTGCGTGCAATTCGGCCGTAAAGATGGAGCAGCCATCGGGGAGTCTACGGGAGATTTTTTTGTTCCGAAAGGAGCAGGCACACGCGACCTTTCCCTCCATTTTGGATCCGTCTGTGTAGATGGTGCCACAATCTCCGTAGCTCTCCTGCAGTTCCCTAAAGTGGACTTGTGGTATGCTTGGGTCTGTATTTTCTTTTTTGAAATTAAGGAGGGATAAATTTAATTTGGGTTTATTCATTAGCCAAGGAGGGTTCTGAGGGGTTTATATTTTAGAGATTTGGTCAATGGGTGGGGTTAAATTTTGGATGGGTTCTCTCATTCGAAGGCCCAACGGCTGTATGACGTTAGGCCTTCGATTGTATAATTCTACCTCTGTGGGGTTAAATATGGAGTCAAAAGCAGGGTTCGTGGGGTTGGATTTTAGCTTGACTATATACTGCATTGCAAGCTTTTTCATTCTTATATCCATGGGGAGTTCTCCAGCCTCCACATGGAGACTTGGGATAGGTGATGTACGAAACGCGCCGAGACAGAGACGCAGGGCAGCATTTTGTATTGGTTCCAGTAGTATTTTTAGGTACGACTTCCTTGCTGCTCCATATATTATGGATCCGTAGTCTAGCTTGGATCGAATTAGACTCCGATAGAGCAGCAAGGTATCTCTGTCAGCTCCCCAGTCCGTATGGCTGAGTACTCTTAGTATGTTTAATGACTTTTGGCATTTCTTCTTAAGTTCCTTAATGTGGGGGAGAAAATTAAATTTGGAATCTAAGGTGAGGCCTAAAAATTTTGTAGTTTTCACGACAGGGATCTTCTTTTTGTGTGTAAATAGTTCAGGGTCTGGGTGGAGTCCCCTTAGATTACAAAAATGCATACTAACTGTTTTGGAGTCTGAGAATTTGAAACCATTATAGTTTGCCCAACCCTGAATTTTGTTTAAACATAACTGTAATTTTCTTTCTAAGGTGTTCATGTTTTTCCCATAAGTAAGAATGACAAAGTCATCAACATACAAAGAGCACTCTATGCCAGGGGACAGCGCATTTATGATGCTATTTATTTTAATGTTGAACAGGGTGACTGACAGAATGCTGCCCTGGGGTACACCCATTTCCTGGTCATGAGTGTCAGAAGCGGAGTTGCCCACTCGAACCTGAAATTTTCGATCTTTCAGGAATTCCTCCACAAAACGGGGGAGGTGTCCCTTAAGCCCCATAAGCGCCAGGTCACGTAGGATGCCATGTTTCCAGGTTGTGTCATAGGCCTTTTCTATATCGAAGAATACAGCTACTAGATGTTCTCTTCTGAGTAATGCATTTCTAATATAAGCTTCCAGCCTTACCGGGTGGTCAGTTGTTGTCCGCCCCTGCCGGAATCCGCACTGGTAGTTTGAGATCACTTTATTCCTTTCCAGGTACCAGACCAGCCTACTGTTAATCATTCTTTCCATGGTTTTGCAGATGCAGCTTGTTAGTGCTATTGGTCGATAGTTAGCTGGGTCAGAGCCGTCTCTTCCCGGTTTAGGTATCGGTATAACTGTGGCTTTCCTCCAGCTGTTTGGGAAAGCGCCTGTTTGCCACACACAGTTATAGACCCCTAGCAGGACTGCCAATGAGGGTTCGGGAAGGTGCTTGAGGAACTGGTAATGGATTTCGTCTTCTCTAGTCGCTGTGTCATGTGACTTGTCCAGCGATTCCCTCAGTTCCTCAAGCGAGAACGGTTTGTTGTAGTCTTCATTGTTCTCTGACCTGAAATCAATGGGGTGTCTTTCCTCCCTGGTTTTGACTTTTTGGAACTCTGGCGTGTAGTGTGCAGTGGATGATTTTTCTGCTATTGAGGATGCAAGGCAGTCAGCTATTTCTCTGGGGGACGTGACAGTTCGTCCTTGGTTTTTCAAATGCCCTATTGCATTTGATTCTTTCCCTTTGATTCGCCTTACTGCCTTCCAAACCGCTCTAGCAGAAGTTTTGGCATCCAGACTGCCGACAAAGCTTCTCCAGGAATTCCTTTTGGCTGACCGTATGGTTTGTCTAGCCTTTGCTCTAGCTATCCTGAATAGCTGTAGGTTTTCCTGGGAAGGATTCTTTATAAATGCAGAATTGTTATATAAATTAGAAGAGCGATTTTAAACAGCCATTCTCATAAAAATTAGAACAATCTTACTTTGTCAATTAAATTTTGGTAAAGTCTGGCACTAAAATTGAAGTAAATTAATGGAGCAATTTCAACTCTCGTTTTAGCGTCAATTTGTTTTTCAAAACAAAATTGTGAAGTCTTTCATCGATAAAAAGAATTTTGCGATAATTTGGTAAGAAAATTAAATGTCAAATAAGTCCAAGAGTCATTTCCAACAATCGTTTGGAGTAGACAGGGCTTTTTTTTTGAGACGGTGCGCACAGGTACGCGTACGGCACCTTTTTGAAAAACAAATTTACTTTTCTTGTATTTTAACGTATATTATTAATTTTTAGTAGTTAAAAGTTAGGCAATCAACTACTTACTGAGTACCGTCATCTAATCACTGAGTACCGTCACCTAATCACTGAGTACCGGCACCTAATCACTGAGTACCGTCACCTAATCACTGAGTACCGTTACCTAATCACTGAGTACCGTCACCTAATCACTGAGTACCGTCACCTAATCACTGAGTACCGGCACCTAATCACTGAGTACCGGCACCTAATCACTGAGTACCGTCCCCTAATCACTGAGTACGGGCACCTAATCACTGAGAACGGGCACCTAATCACTGAGTACCGTCACCTAATCACTGAGTACCGTCATCTATTTTGTAGACTATGTCATTTGACATACATTGTTTTCAGTTAAACATCCGGAACAATTTATTATCGATAATTAAACTTTATTGACGTTTTGTGCAAAAATATTAAGTGTAATTCAAGTCGGAATTGCGATCTCAAACAATCATTTGACTTCAATTTGACCATTTATAAAACAATATTTGAAACAATTTATATCGGTAATAAAATATGTCAGTAAAGAGGTAGACCGTAAACATTTAACGTTTATATGCTATTTATTTTACAAATTTGGGTGAGCTTCTTTATCATGAGTATTTACGACGCTTAAGCAAAAAAATTAAATGTAATATAGGCAAAAACAATAATACCAAACATTCATTGGCGTGAATGTTCTTTTTACAAAACAAAAAGATTTGAAATAATGGACTATAGTTGCTAACATTTTTTGCAGTGTTTTGAAAGGAAAATTAAAGGTGAAATCAGATTTTCAATAGCTTTTCATTTGCAATCTAAACATGACGGGTAGACAGACCGGGAGACAGACGGGTAGACAGACGGGTAGACAGACCGGGAGACAGATGGGTAGATAGACCGGGAGACAGACGGGTAGACAGACCGGGAGACAGACGGGTAGACAGACCGGGAGACAGACGGGTAGACAGACCGGGAGACAGACGGGTAGACAGACGGGAGACAGACGGGTAGACAGACCGGTAGACAGACCGGTAGACAGACCGGGAGACAGACGGGTAGACAGACGGGTAGACAGACCGGGAGACAGACGGGTAGACATACGGGTAGACAGACCGGGAGACAGACCGGTAGACAGACCGGGAGACAGACGGGTAGACAGACGGGTAGACAGACCGGGAGACAGACGGGTAGACAGACCGGTAGAGCAGACGGGTAGACAGACCGGGAGACATACGGGTAGACAGACCGGGAGACAGACGGGTAGACAGACCGGGAGACAAAATGCAAACATATAAGCGGCTTATACCCTGACGGGGGCACTAAAATACAAAAAAAAAAGGGTTAGGACGAGAAAGAAAGGGTAATAAATGCCTTAATAAAAGAAAGGTTAACGACCTAAATTCGAACTCCAGGGCTAAACCTTTCTGTCTCCTCAATCTGGTACTCTAATCACTTTGCAAGGGAAGTGCTTATGAAAATAGATGTTCTTATAGTTATCTATTGTTAGTTTTAAACTTTTCTCTCTACAAAGTATAAAAGGGACTAATTCAGCTTATACCACCTTATCTGTCAAGTACAATTACTTTTCCTTGTTCGAGATACCAAACAAAATAATTAATTACCATAAGTTAATTATTTCATTTGTTATTTATAAAAAAAGTGATTCTTGTTTTGTCAGGTAAAAGCCTTAATTGGGCAAAATTTCAGCTTGATCCGAGATTGGGTGTGGGAAATGTCTTAGTTTCCATCATATCTCCATGTCTTAGTTTTCATACTGTCTCTTTCTTAGTTCCCACCATGTCTCTTTCTTAGTTCCCAGTCTGTCTATTTCTTAGTTCCCACTCTGTCTCTTTCTTAGTTCCCACCCTGTCTCTGTATACTGTCTTAGTTCCCACCCTGTCTCTGTATACTGTCTTAGTTCCCACCCTGTGGCTGTCTATTTCTTAGTTTCAATCCTGTCTCTGTTTATCCTCTCACTAAATTTTGGTAGGGATTTCCTCAGTCCAGTGTTTGTATACCTAAAAATTTAAAAACACCGATTAGTTATTTGCTTAATGAGCGCATTTCTGGCTAAATATGCTCATTTTGACCGGAACACTCTTAAACCCATCAATAAAACGGTTCGCACGACAGCACTCCCCCACCCCTAACAAATGTTTCTAGCCCTCGAATTCTAATCTCCTTTTTGTATCTTTTAGGATTTAAGTCAGGACAAACATTTCTTAGGCCCTTCAGTTGTATCTCCCTGCACCATGGGCGTAGCCAGAGGTGTGAGAAAGAAAGGAATAGGATTTTAAGTTTAGCCCCCCTCCTCCAGATGGCTTTTTTAAAAGTTAAAAACCCTTCAAGATGGTTTTGAGTTTAAAATCTCCCCCACAGAGGGTTTTAAGGTTGAAAACCCCCTCTTCAATTTTATTCTAAAGCAAACTACTCTCACCAAATTTTATGAGCGTAGCTAAATGGGGTTTTGAATTTGTTTAAAAAAAGTACTCCAGATATTTGTTTAGTTTTAAACCCCTAAATAGATGATTTTAACTATAAAACTTTCCTTTTCGATATAAAATCTAAAGCAAACTACAGTCACCTAATTCCTAGAGCGTAGGCAAGAGAGGTTACACATTTCTACCAGTGGCTGGTCTCCACTAATAAAGTGCAATAAATAGTCTGCCAAAATTGGACAAGACCAAATGTGGCTTAACAAAGATAGCTAAGACGGATTTTAGGAGTCAGTTATAGAGTTCGGTTCTCAATCAAGGAAATCCTATGCCGAACTGGGAGTGGACCCTTTGTAAGGTTGTGACAGAGCGTAGAAATGAGGTTTGCTGGACATGTTCTCCAACAAAATAAATTACGCATACAAAGAGTTGCTATGACATGGAAGACATTACGAGGAAAGCGCAAACAGGGACATACTAGTACAAAATTCATGGAGGACCTCAGAGCAGTTGGGAAGAGGCTTTAGACATTACCATTGAGAGATTTTTTGGAAACAGATTTCCGCACAATGCGCCGAACGGCGCGGGAGGATCTGAGTCAGTAAGAAGAGCACATTAGGTTTTTGAAATAAAACTTTTTAATAGCAGGATAATGCTTGTAGATACATCAGAATATGTATTTTGTTGGCTTTCAATACCGGAAATAGTGCTTGGCGGTGGGGCTCACAGCGCTCCCCCAGACCCCATTGCCGGCAAGGGGGAGTCTACAATTTTTCCACTAACTTCAGGAAGAACCTGTTCTCGGGTACATAGGGTTCAATAAACATATTCCGAACGAATGAAGGGTCAGAAGATTAATTAATTATAGATACACACACAAACATATATATATATATATATATATATATATATATATATATATATATATATATATATATATATATATATATATATATATATATATATAATAATAATAATAATAATAATAATAATAATAATAATAATAATCTTTATTATCCGTAAGGAAATTTGTCTTACAATTTGTGCATTACACCAAACAAAAACTTTATATATATATATATATATATATATATATATATATATATATATATATATATATATATATATATATATATATATATATATAATTTATTTTTAGCGGTAGGGGGGTGAGAAAATCACCCCAACACCCCCCCCCCGAAAAATAATCCTGGCCACGCCCATGCCCTGCACTGTAATGCTTCCCCCCCCCCCCCCCCCCAACATTTATACAGAATATTTCCAAATGAAACGCCCCTTTCCGCGACACAGTTCGAAAGAAGAAACATCACATTCACAACTTAGTTTACATGTATTTGGTCAGTCCTAAATCTATATCTAGAGAGGCATTTTATTTAGAATAACTCATCTGTACTAATCGTATTATACACCTCTTCCTAAACAACAACAAAAAAAAAAGAACACATTTAAAAAGCACTAATATTTACTGTGACAATGTAAAGAAACATTGACATATATCATGTTAAAAGACCACCCCTCCCAACGTCTTGTGAATGTTGCAATACAGTATATTAACTAATGCAAGCCCATAACAATGGGTTAAATGCCCCCTCCCCCCCCCCATTATATAATAAGAAAGCTTCTTTAAGTTTTAGTTCCCCTCTCAATAAAAAAAAAAAGTTGAGCCAGAAGTAGAACCAGAAAAAGTCTCTGTTTGTCTACCAAAGCTCCCTATCTGTCGACCAAACTTTATCTGTGCTAACATCACACACCACCCACACGTTTGAGTCTGTCAACTGGGGGGGGGGGGGGTAAGGGGAGTTAACAACTTTCACATTGCCCACTTTCCTGATTGATTCATCTTTAAAAAAAAAAAACTTTTTGAAGTTCTGTGTTAGTTGAAGCCGTTAATGATTTAAAATTCATTCTAATCTCTTCAGTTTTCCCAGCGCCCACTAGACGCCACATTTTTGTCTTGTATCGATATGCCACGAGAGATCAGTTTCTTTAAATTTATTTGTTCTACATGACCACTAGCATGACAAAGTAGGTATAGGGCCCAACTTTTACTAGAGAGATATAGCATTCTCTAAGTGGGCCAACTATGTACGTTACTTGTTATCGAAGTAGGCCTATTTATTTTTAGAAGCCCCATGAAAGGGCAATAGACGTTATTAGTTTGGTGTTGTCTGTCCGTCTGTCACGTATATAGGCCCTATCTCAAAAACTAGAAAAGCTCATAACATTTCTATTTCATGACATTTTGTAAACTAGCAAAGTTTGGCATTGTTTAGGTAATATTTGTTTTCTAAAAGCAAACCATTTTGTTTTAAACCCCACTTTTTTATTATAATATAGGATTTTTAAGTCAATATTTTAAAATGCTTATATGGTATTTACTATCAGTGATAATAACAGGGATTTTTATGCTATTAAAGGAAAAAAAATTGTTTGTACAATCTTCATAACATTTATAAAAACACTTTCCTAATCGTCATCAACGTATTTGTATTTGTAGATGTCACTCATTTGTTTGTCTGTTGCATGAGCAACTTCTAATTGAACGTGATCGTTTTTCTTTTTTTTTTTGTTTCTAATAAAGAAAGCACATCGCAATGAGCGTTGGCCCATAGTATATTTTACATCCAAAAATTAAAAGGTTGTGCTACAAGTATACATAGACCTACGTTTTTTGTTGTTTGTATTCACGCTCCTTTGGTCGTTGCCCGTAGCAAGACTGAAGGCCAAACACCATATAGGCCTACCGCAGTTAACCGGGGAAAGGCCGCAATAATGAGGGGATAGAAGATTACATATAACTACATTGTCAGGTTCTATTTAAATAGTTGTATTTAACAGTATTCACCCTACAGTCTGCTGGGTCCAGAAAGACACTAGCACCTATTTTTAGAATTTTTACAAACAGTCAAAAAACAACTAATAAATGATGAGTGAAGATGCAAATAATTATGTAATGCATTGAGGTAAGCCTATATACAATGAGGATTACACCACGTGATTCGATAGTGGTTCAGTATGAATTATATTCTTATAGCAATCAATTCATATCACCAATTTAGTAGGCCAATAATAGCTGGTGAAACAATAGAGTTTACAATTAATTTGGCAACACTTTCGTGACAGAAACTGTTCTGCTGATTCTTTAGTTTTTAACTTCTTTAGTCAACATACACAGAAATGAAACTGAACACTTGACAGTATAGCCGTTCTAAGATCAACAAGTTATCATACTATGGTTTGATGTGGGGTGGATTGAAAAAAAAAAAGATGGCATATGGCATCCCCCCCTCCCTCTTTCATATCTTTATTGCAACTAAAGTATTCGTGGCCTATTGTTTGAAACAAAAATGTTTCTGAAATATTGTTTGAATCTTTATCAAATTAAGGTAATTCCATTTTCTGAGACGCCTGTCTCGTATTGCCCATTCTTGTTTTAGCACGTGGTACAACTTTACATCTAGAAGAGAATACAACAAATGTGTCCAGTCTGTGTCCAGTGGACCGGAAAGCATGGACAGAAGGCAAAAAGACAAATGTCTTTATAGTGTGTGTAACACAACCTCCCATTGCTAGAGACTATTTCCTAGGACCTAGTGCAATAGTTCCAAGCAGTACAGGAATAAGACTAAACTCAGAAACTGACTCTCGAGGTTTGGATGACACTTAATATGAAGCTAGCAACCTTAGATACATTGCATGGGCGTAGCCAGGATTTTTTTTCGGGGGGGGGGGTTTGGGGGGGATTTTTTTTCTCTCCCCCCCCCCACCCCCGCGAAAAAAAAATTATATGTATTTATGTGTGTGTGTACATAATTTTTATTACATTCTGACCCTTCATTCTTTCGGAAGACGTTTATTGTGACCTAGAATAGGTTTTTCCATGAGTTAGTGGAAAAATTGTAGATTCCCCGCCATTACTAGCTAGGAGCTCCCCCAGCGCGGGGCGAAGCCCCGCCGCCAAGCACTATTTCTGATATTGAAACCCTCCCGCGCCGTTCGGCGCATTTGCTGTTAAGCTGTTTCCATAAAATTGTAGATTCCCCGCCATTATTAACAAGGGGGTCTGGGGGGAGCGCATGTAGCTCCCCAAGCGCGGAGCGAAGCCCCGCTGCCAAGCACTATTTCCGGTATTGAAAGCCAACAAAATGCCTATTCTGAGGTATCTACACTGCATTTTCCTGCTATTAAAAAGTTTTATTTCAAAAACCTAATGTGCTATTCTTACTGCGCCGTTCGGAGCATTTGGCGTCAAGCTGTTTCCATAAAAATCTGTCACTGATAATGTCTGAAGCCTCTTCCCACCTGCCATGAGGACCTCCATGAATGAGTGGCGTCAAGTTGTACTAGGATATCATTGCAACTCTTCTTATGCGTAATTTATTTTGTCGAAGAACATGTCCAGCAAACCTCATGCATCGCTCTCTCACAATCTTACTAATGGGTCGACTCCCAGTTCGGCATAGGATTTCCTTGATTTAGACCCGATCTCTATAACTAACTCCTAAAATCTGTCTTAGCCATCTTTGTTGAGCCACATTTTGTGTTTTTCAATTTCGGCAGATGACTATTCACTGCAGTTTATTAATGGAGCCCTGCCACTGGTAAAAATGTGTAACCTCTCTTGAATACGCTCTTGGAATTAAGTGACTGTAGTTTGCTTTATATTTTATATCGAAAAGAGAAGTTTTATCGTCAAAATCATCTGTTGGGGGTTTTCCACCTCAAAATGCCCTATAGGGGGATCTTAAACTCAAAACCATCTGGAAGGGTTTTAAACTTTAAAAAAAGCCATCTGTAGAAGAGGGGTTTAAACTCAAAATTGGCTACGCTCAAATAATTTTAGTGTGTAATTTGCTTTTTTTTTATATTGAAGAGGTCTTTTTAGCATCAAACCCCTCTGAATGGGGGTTCAAACTCAAAACCCCTTTTGGCAACGCTCATAGCATTTTGAGTCCGTAATTTGCTTTTTTTCTTACACTGAAGATGTATTTTTTATCCTCAAACCCCCCTGGCGGGGGGTTTAAACTCAAAACCCCTTTGGCTACGCTCGTAGATTTTAGAGTGAGTAATTTGCTTTTATTTATATTGAAGAGGTACTTTTTAGCTTCAAACTCCACTGGATGGGAGTTTAAACTCAAAACCCCTTTGACTACACTCATAACATTTTGAATGCATAATTTGCTTTGTTTTATTATTAAAGAGGTATTTTTTTTACCTTCAAACCCAGCTGAAGTGGGGTTTAAACTCAAATCTGAGTCAAAACCCATTTAGCTACGCTCATAACATTTAGAGTGTGTAATTAGCTTTTTTTTATATTGAAGAGGGTGTTTATCGTAAATTTTAGAGGGGGTTTTAAAATCAAAATCTTCCTTAACTGTGCTCTTGCAATTAGGGGATTTTCGTTTGCATTTTTTTTGTTTTGTTTTAAAGAAGAGGGGGAGTTAACTGCAAAAACCCCAGGTAGAGGGTTTAAAACTCAAAACCCCTGGTAGGGGGTTTTAAACTCAAAACCCCTGTTAGGGGTTTTTAAACTCGAACTCCTCTGGTAGGGGTTATAAACTCGAACCCCCTGGTAGGGGTTTTTAAACTCGAACCCCCCTGGTAGGGAGTTTTAAACTCAGAACCCCCTGTTAGGGGGTTTTAAACTCAAAACCCCATTGGTTGTGCTGGGGCAAGTGATGGTTTAATATTAAAAACTCACCTAAAATAAACAAAATCAAAGCAAAAAATCAGTCATTAAATTCCGACTCCCCCGGATTTCATTTCGGGGGGGGGGGGTTTGAACCCCAACCCCCCCCCTGGCTACGCCCATGATACATTGACTTGTGTTCATTGAGACTTCTAACTTGAGGAGACAGAGAACAATTGCTAATTCATCTCAGCTGTATGACCAACATGTGTTCATTGAGACTTGACTTCCAACTTGAGGAGACAGAGAACAATTGCTGCTTCATCTCAGCTGTATGACGAACATGTGTTCATTGAGGCTTCCAACTTGAGGAGACTGAGAACAATTGCTGCTTCATCTCATCTGTATGACGAACATGTGTTCACTGAGGCTTCCAACTTGAGGAGACTGAGAACAATTGCTGCTTCATCTCAGCTGTATGACGAACATGTGTTCACTGAGGCTTCCAACTTGAGGAGACTGAGAACAATTGCTGCTTCATCTCAGCTGTATGACGAACATGTGTTCACTGAGGCTTCCAACTTGAGGAGACTGAGAACAATTGCTGCTTCATCTCAGCTGTATGACGAACATGTGTTCATTGAGGCTTCCAACTTGAGGAGACTGAGAACAATTGCTGCTTCATCTCAGCTGTATGACGAACATGTGTTCATCTAGTTTTGGATGTCTCATCGAGTTAAAAATTGAAAAGAAGCTCAGTCTCGAATATTCTTTCATTGAATAACTAAATGCTAATTGACAATCACTTATAGGGTTTATGAAGCAGGATAATCCTTATTTATAATCAAGGTCTCTCTCTCTCTCTTTCTTTAGTTCTTTCTCTCTCTCTTTCTCTCTAGGAGTACATACATGCACAGTCAAACACATACACATTCACACACACATAGTTCCCAACCAAAGAACTAAAGTAGATGTGCGGCACAGAAGTAAATATTTGACAGGAGTGGATCCACCTGACAGTCTGGTTAAACACTGAGACACTCTGGTGAGCAAAGCCAGGTGAATGTGCTACTCACCACAACATAATGCTTCCATCTTTCCCTTCAGATGGCACATCCTTCACAAATACGTTCGTTGTTTTCAACTGTTACTAGCAATACTTTGACACCAGAGGACAAGGAATAATGTGCACATTGTTGAAATAATGAAAACAACGCTGACATTCAAAGGTAAAGACTAAAACAGAACGAAAGATAACTCAGTGAGGTCCAATCATTGTTGACCACTCATTGGTGCCTTCACTTTGTCTTTGAATCCTCAACTCTTGCATATTTGGCTGATTCTCTCTTTCTCTTTGTTGCCCATGTATTGTTTTTTATTTTATTTTCCAATCATCTAATTCTCTACACAAGGCTTATCACCCCTTAGCCTAGTACATTTATGTTATAAAAATAAAAGATATTAATTACAAGGCTTATCTTCCTTTAGCTTATTACATTTTCTATCTAAAAATAAGATTAATTAAATAAGTATTTGATCTTTTTATTGATCCTGCATGAGCTTATATGTAAAATTTAATGATGATTGAATGAGTAGAAGTGGTCAAAAAATTCAATCGCAACAATCCAAACATCTAAGAAAGATAAAGAGCGAATTAATCTAATACCAAGCGTGGTAATAAGGAAGTCTGACTTTCTATAGAGATAAAATGTTGAGAGTATTGGGAAACTTTGAGGCAACTTTCATCACCCAGAAAAATGCCAGTTATTAAGAGTAAAAAAAACAACTAAAACAAATTAATTCCACTTATCTTATTCATGGTAAACCAGTAACACAGACTAAAAACGCAAAATACTTATGTGTAATAATAAATGAAAAACTGTAATGAAATCCCCATATTGATGAAACTATAAAAAAATCAAACAAAGCATTAGGGTTTATTAAAAGAAATTTCTATAACTCAAATAAGAACATAAAACTAAAATGTTATTTAACCTTGGTTAGGCCAATAATAGAGTATACGCAGTCTATTTGGGACCTCTCAACTCAAGAAAACATTAAGAAACTGGAACAGACACAAAATAGGGCAGTGAGGTTCATAATAAACGAATATTCACATTTGAATAAAGTAACACCTTTAGTTAAATCACTAAATTTAAAAAGCCTTCATGGTAGAAGACTCAAATATAAAGTAGCAATTATACATAAAACACTGAACCATAATATTCAAAAGCAAAATTTAATAAAATACTCAGAAAGACAAAAATATAAGGGCACATTCCTTATTCCATATGCCAGGACAAAAGTGTACAAATGCTCCTTCTTCCCTAGTGCTATTAGAGCATGGAATGGGTTACCTGAGCTAGCCAGGAAAACCAGTGGCAGCAGAATTTAGGTTATTGGTTAATATGCATGACTGAATGCATTACGCGTAGGACGTAATCATATTCTTTTTTTGAAGTAACGTCTGTATTATATAAGATAAGAGAAGACTATCAGACTAGTTTAAAGGCAGAGTTATTATAATCATTTTTTGTTTCTATTGTCCCATGATTGATGAGGTCAAGTGTTATATAGAACACATTCAATGATTTAAATTTTGTTTTAAAATGGAGAACGTGTGGTGTAACTAAATATAGATGTTCAATATTTATGTTTTGTAAGTGCTAGGAGTAGATAACAATTAATATAAAGTTAAGTATGAAAAATCTATTTTTTTTTAATTTAAGCGCATTTACAACTATATCTCTCAATAATGTGAAAGTTATTTCCCTTATTCGATAACAAATGCAATAGTTATTTGCTAAAAATTTATTGACTAATATATTAATTAGCGATAGTGAAAGATAGTGAAAATCCGATATCATAATATTTTACACCATCAAAGTTCTGATGTAACGGCTACTTTTTTCTTTTCTGAATGCAAAAATCTAATTTTTTTAACTCTTTCTCTCCTAATCGATGATACCATCGTTGATTTTGACCTCATTAAATTTAATTGATGTTTAATTTTTTTAACTTGACTTTGAATTATATAAAAAGAGCATGCATTTTCCTTTAATTCTATACCAAATACAACATTTTCTGATAACAAACAACAAAGCTATTGAAGCCCAATCATAACAGGGTAGTGAAATAGTAATGAGCAAATGAAGAAATCCTTCAAAACGTGGAAAAATAATTACGGAGAGAAAGAGTTAAATCACTTATGCAAGCAGTTTTTTTCATAAAAATACACCACTTTTACAACTATTCACTATTAATAGTAACAAACACGGGAGGCTCTTTAGTAGGCGACAACGTCTACCATATTTTAAACATATTTATGCAAATTCTGACTCTACCAGAAATGATTGTCACCTAGGAAATAGTATCCCCGGTCTTAAGGGAGACAATACGAAATTGTCAAGAAAGGGAGATTTTATAATTTTATGGCATTAACCTTGTTCTTTCACTTATTCAATTTTTTCTAGATACATTCATCTATATTTTCATTAGTCAAAAAAAAAAAAAGGTAGTCTTGTCGAGAATATTTGACTTGAGTAAAAACTTTCAACATGTATGTACATTGACTTGAGTAAAAACTTTCAACGTGTATGTCAATTGACTTTAGCATCAATTTCTGGCTCTTTCTGTCATCATTTTCTAGACCTTTACTGCAGTCTACTCGATGTCCATGATGGAAATCAGGGATTGTGCTTTTGAAACTAATTTAAAATAAACGGTCCTAACGAATTTCCTACAAATTTGACATTTCCAGCTGGAAAAAAGTGGCACTGGATAGATCCACATGGAGAAAGAGCATACAGGAAGGTTCACGGATTGCAGGTGTCATACACAACAGAAGCAGAAAGAAGGGTGAAAATGCAACGGCGCCTGGGGATTATATATGCCCAACCTGCGATCACAGCTGTGTATCAAGGATTGGCCTCTTTAGTCACACCAGAAGTTGCAAAGGGAAAAGATCGTCTCTCGAGACGTAAAATGCCAGATGGTATGGGAAAAGAATTACTAGCTATTTAGCCACACTGGAAAAACTCTAGTTTAACCGTTATAATTTTTCAAAGTAAAAAAAATAGATAAAATTAAATTTGACCAGAGAAAGACAAAAAACATTTATCTTCAATGTAGATAAGTTTTCAGGTTTTTAGCATTTTTTAAAGTGTCTTATAAATTTGATGTTCAGAAACATTTGACGCAACGTCTTCTAACTTGAGATCTAAAGGCCTGTCATTGGAAGATATTAAAGTGTTGTGGATTTATACATTCGCTTAATCAGGATTCTTTCTCGGGCCGAATGTTAAAAATGGGCCTTTGTTAATCTAATTTTCATTAGTTATTAAAAGAAAAACGAAAGCTCTATAAATGTTATTAAGGAGGTATTCTTTTTTTAAAAGTATTTTTAGTCTTTTTTTTGTTGGTTTATTTTTCTGTCGTAACAGTTGGGAGGGAATTGTTAACGCACCAAAACTCTTGTCAGCTATGGATTGGTGCAGTTGGGTCGTGCACACTTTCTGCGCCATGCCAGTGTCATCATAACAATATTCAAATATAATGTTTGGTTATAATATCTCAGTCAGAGTTAGCCCCCTGCCTCCTCCTGAATGAGTCTACATAGGTATTTTCTTTTTCCACTTTACCGCACGTAACCGCCATTTTACGACATTCAATAAGTGTCTTCTGAAAAACCGTTAAATTAGGTCGCGGGTCTTCAGGCCAACTTTTTAAACAGGTGGAAGGGGATACGAGTTTTGTCATGCGTACTTCCGTCACAGAGAGAGAGAGAGAGAGAGAGAGAGAGATGCAGAAAGGGGGCTAGAAAAAAGGTAGACAACTAAGAGAACTGGAAGTAAGTTCTTTATCTGTAGAGTGTAGGCGGTGTAGACATTACTTAGTAGGCGGCACCAGCATATACCCCCCCCCTCAAACACACGTACACTCCCATGTGTAAGTTTCATTGATACTTAATATTTGACACAGGATCTCCTAACACAGTTTACTATGGACAAGGGAAGACGGAATGTGTATCAGAACTATCTAGGGTAAGTTCAAACGTACTTTAACTTCATTTAGTCTAGAAATACTTTCAACGTGACTATTTCCCTGAGATCTTATTTTGAAAGTGGCACCTAGATGTTCATATTAGACCTTAATTTTCTAACTTTGCATTTGCTGCTATTTGAAAATAGAAAATTTAACATTTTTTATACTAGAACTAACAACCTATTCCAACAGTAATATACCATTGCCTATTTCATGCAGCCTACTTAATAGCAACCTATTCCATGCACAGGATTCCAGACAACCTGTTTCAGGCAGCTTATTCCGGGCAACCTATTCCAGGCACTGAGAATTCAGGCAGTTTGTTTCCATGCACTTATATTCCAGACAACCTGTTGCAGGCAACCTATTCCAGGCAGACAATTCAATTTTTTCCATGCCTTTATATTCTAGGCAACCTGTTAGCAACCAACGCTAGCAGAAACAACCAAAAGAATGAACAACTTTCTTTTCCCACAAATCCTTCCTCGTCGGTTCTTTTCACGATGCCAACCTAAATAACTTCTAACGTTAATTCTAGGCAATCTAAATTAGGCAGCCCATTCAGCACAGCCCATGTATATAAAGTTAAAGGCAACTTTAAGAAATAAAACTTGATTACCAATATATATATATATATACCAACATATAAAACAACGGAAAAAAAAAAGAACACCACCATCGCTCAATGCAAATAAAGAGGAAATTCTATTAAAAAAAAAAATTCCCCCTGTCTTAAGGAGAACACGTTAAATAGCTATAAGATATTTCTGTACAAAGTTCAAAGTTTAAATTAGAAATAATAAATCTAACACCAAATGTATTAAAGCTTTTAGGCGTAGACCAAAATTTAGGATAAAATCTCAAGGAGATTAATGCACAATGATTTCCTGTTGATTGTATTTATTATTCTGTCATTCTTTACCACCTTGTTTGCAACTGGGTCATTGTAACGTAACTTTCAATTTTCAAATGGCAAGAGTGTCAGTTATAATATTGCCTTTTTAATTATAAATATTATTCTATTTGATTATTACCCATTTATGTTTTAATTGATCTTTATAACATGGGACGGTTGTTGTCTTTTTTTTTTTTTTTGGTATGTCATCATAGTAGGTCTAGTATTTATATTCGATATATAAATAATACAGACGTTACTTTATCAAAATACACTTCTGACTCTAATCGTGGGACAGTCTTTTTTCCCCTCCAACACATTAAAACACCATTAGCTTGTTACTTGTATACGAAAAGGCTTTGGCTTCAAAGTTTGTTGATCTATAGGTTCAATCCAAAGCGTGTTCAATACATGACCTCTGATCAGCTCCAGGCAACTGCTACTAATATAGATTGGTCTGCGTGTCGGTGTATAGATTTAAAGGGTGGAGAAAAGATAATAGCCGTCTATATCTGTTCCTTAAAATGGCTGTACTTGATGGTATATTTATGTGTTTTTTAAATATAAAATATATTGGAGGTCAACACACGACAGATAAACACACACACATACACACACTTCTACATGCACTCTGCACACGGACAAAGAAACTACTAAGCTTCACTGCCATTCAGTTCACACACCAGGAAATTGTGTTTGTGTGTGTGTGTTTTCAGTCCTTTAAAATTTACAATCATTGCATTGAAGGACTTACTGCTAGGAAAAGTGGAAGAGTTGGAAGGTACACGATGAAAGGGGGCAGGGCTGGGGAGTTTCATTGAAGGGAAAACAATTGTACTCATTTAGTGTGAATGTGTGTACAAAGTCGAGTTTCAGATTTTAACATAGTATATCAACTTCAATTCAATTTTAAGTTTAAGATTTATTTTCTGAATAGAAAAAAAACAGTTACAAAACATTTAGATACATATTGTCTTTATATTCAGAGATGCACATTGTCTTTACATTTAAACATACACATTGCTTTTAATTAGATCATCCAGTGATTCCTTTGAAGTCATTGGTAACGAGTTATATGTATTGAGTCATTTCTGTGAGTCGCTTTATTGAATTTTTGTTCTGGCACCTGAATTACGGATTATTTTTTTTTACATTGCCTCTATTCAACTAACAACCTCATGTAGGAACCTGGACGCTGATGTTAAAAAAAAGCTCTAAACATTTTCTAGAAAATTTAACAGAAAAGAATTACTATCTTCCCCACAGGTTAAAAATCGAATTTGACAGCTATCATTTTTCAAGAAAAAAATAATAAATTGAAATTTTGACTAGAAATCTAGATTTAGGTATATATCCAACATCGGTTTTGAAAAAGAACTACCCCGTTTTTTAAAGGAATTTCCAAATGTAAGGGTTTATTGATTCAAGCATGATTCAAGAGTTTAGTAATATAATGTTCAGGATATATTTGCGCATCGTCTTCCAAGTCTAGATATATATATTTATGACTAGACTATTATGACGTGTACTAAATCTATACCATCGTTTAACCAGGATTCCTTCTCGTGGAGAATGGGTATGGGGAGAGTAGAAAATGTTTCAGTTTTGTAATAATCTAACATTCCTTATTGAAGAGAAAAACAGCCACTCTATAAGTTGGTTAAGTGAGGTATTGTCTTTTGTAAAACGTATTTTAAATTGTTTCTTATTCCATAGAGAATTAGAAAGTCATGAGTTTCTGTTGGCATGATCACGTAATGTCATGAGTTTCTGTTGGCATGATCACGTAATGTCATGAGTTTCTGTTGGCATGATCACATAATGTCATGAGTTTCTGTTGGCATGATCACGTAATGTCATGAGTTTCTGTTGGCATGATCACATAATGTCATGAGTTTCTGTTGGCATGATCACATAATGTCATGAGTTTCTGTTGGCATGATCATGTAATGTCATGAGTTTCTGTTGGCATGATCACGTAATGTCATGAGTTTCTGTTGGCATGATCACATAATGTCATGAGTTTCTGTTGGCATGATCACGTAATGTCATGAGTTTCTGTTGGCATGATCACGTAATGTCATGAGTTTCTGTTGGCATGATCACGTAATGTCATGAGTTTCTGTTGGCATGATCACGTAATGTCATGAGTTTCTGTTGGCATGATCACATAATGTCATGAGTTTCTGTTTTCATGATCACATAATGTCATGAGTTTCTGTTGGCATGATCACATAATGTCATGAGTTTCTGTTGGCATGATCACATAATGTCATGAGTTTCTGTTGGCATGATCACATAATGTCATGAATTTCTGTTGGCATGATCACATAATGTCATCTATGTGTTTTGGTTTTAATTGTTGGTGGGTTTTTTATTTAGTAGGTATATGTCTGTTCATCTGTGTCATGTTGATGTGTGTCATATTTATGTGGAGGTATGCGTATTTACTTTTCACTAAGTATTTATTTAGTGTGAGTGTATCGGAGCATATGTATCATATTATGTATGCGTATGTATCTTTGTGTGTGTGTATATGTGTTCCGTTGTGACAATGTATTTGTTTCGTGACATAAGAACGAACGTCTCACTGTCACATAAACGGCATGAAATCACGTGATACTTCTCTAGCAAATAAATACGCATGCCACAAATGTACACAGTATATTAAGACACAAAAGAAGTTGTAATAGACTCAGTCAAACCTCGTGTTATAATAGACAGACAAACCTCGTGTTGTAATAGACTCAGTCAAACCTCGTGTTGTAATAGACTCAGTCAAACCTCGTGTTGTAATAGACTAAGTTTAACCTAGTGTTGCAATAGACTTTGATTAACTTTGTGTTTTAATAGACTCAGCCTCGTGTTGTTATAGACTTAGTTTAATCTCGTGTTGCAATAGACTCAGCTGAACTTTGTGTTGTAAAAGACTCGTTAAACCCTGTGTTGTAGTAGACCCACTTTAATCTTGTGTTAAAGTAAACTCAGCTTAACCTCGTGCTGCAGCAGACTCATTTAAACCTCGTGTTGTAATAGACATCCGAAATACAATGGCTAGATCTGCATAAGATGTGGCATAATATGCAGGTCGCAACTGGGTTTGCGAAATACTGATCTCAGTTAACCTTTATAGGAAAAGGAAAAACAAGAAAAACAAAAAAAAATACATTTTTAACAAGAAAAATATTTTATAAATTATATTTAAAAACAAACAAACAAAACCTCCGTTACTAAACTTCAACATAATAAAAATAATGTAAAAAAAATTAATAAACAATTTCTAGTTCCATCCGGGTATCTATCTATCTTGGCAAGCAAAAACAACAACAACAACAAATCATTTCTAGCATGTCCTCAAAATCAGACAGATTGACAGCTCAAGTTTCCAATCGGTCAATTCATGATCAGTATTGTAGCAGAGGCCGCCTACGAGCTGAGATAACACAAAATAACATCGACATCTTGTTCGTGTTGTTCGGGAGATTAGACTTAAAAATTTACACTTTTTTTGAGTACATTAGTGAAGGGATGAAGTTTAAGTCAGAAAACAAATGTTTGTCCAGTAGTCCGCCTTCCTCTCCCTACTCACTGCTCTTAGACTCCTCGTTGATTCAAGAAACTTCCACCTCCCACTTTTTTTGTCCATGCTATATTCTCTACACAGCGCTCCTAGAGTCTATTCAAGAAGGATTTCCTGCACCCAGATGCCCCTGTAGTTTGAAAGGAACATAATTTTGGCCTCGCCTAAAGCCTGACAGTTTCACTTCTGATTCCTTCCTCCGTCACTAATAATCTTCTTCAGTCAGTCCCTTCTTTGTCCTATTCGTTTAGTCTTGCACTTGACAGTGTTGGTGATAGCACTGCTAGAGACAGAAAACAAAATCTCATTTAGTGTAGGCGTGACAGGTCATTTTAAATCCTATTTCATTTGAGTCATTATATATAGGTTTGAATTAAATCGGTAATTTCTTTAATTCATTAAAAAATGGCATGGTAAAATTTTGAATTACATCAAAGTTTGAATATTAAAAACAAATAAAAAATGTATTGGCCAACTAATACCTTATGGCAAAGAGAAAAAAACCTGGCTAATTCAAATACAACGTAATAAAGAGAAATAATTAAACAAAACAAATGTGTGTCCCACTAAGATGTAGCCTATTATTGTATCAAATGTTTTGAGATATTCTTTGAGAAAGGTCGAAGTTGGTTTCTAAGATGTCTGTCTGTATGTCATGTTTAGATCTGTAAAACTAAAACATTAACAAGAAATAAATGAATTTTTTTTACAAATAGACAATAGCTCTTTACGAATAGACAATACCTCCTTTACAAATAGACAATACCTCCTTTACAAATAGACAATACCTCCTTTACAAATAGACAATACCTCCTTTACAAATAGACAATACCTCCTTTACAAATAGACAATACCTCCTTTACAAATAGACAATACCTCCTTTACAAATAGACAATACCTCCTTTACACCACTTTCTTCTCTTCGAAAATGAATGTTAGAATTTAAAAGTTAACAGGATGTATAGGTCTACTTGACTTTATAATATCTCAATGTTAGGCCTTATAGATCTCGTGTTAGAAGACGATGCGCAAAGTATTTATAAAGATTAATTCTTGAAGGAATGCGGAAATACCCGAAGTCCGTTCAAGATATTTTCTAGTTCTGTAGCCAAATTTATTGTGAATTCTCCTGTTCATATAGTCTCTCCTGTTTTGCTTTTCTCTACTGTTAATAGTTGTAAAAATGGTGTATTTTTATGAAAAAAAACAACAACTGCTTTTATAGTTTATTAAAAGAAAGTTACTCTTTCAGAAAGAAAATAAATTGGACGTTGAGTCAGAATTTCAAAGATCTAAATTATCATGATATTGCATTTTCATATCTTTTTTAGATTTTACAATCTAAACGGACGGACGAACAGACAGACCACGCAAAACTAATAACAACTGTTTACTTTTCAGGGGCCGCTAAAAATAATTATCAATAATTTCAAAATCAAAACTCTTTTTTTTTTTTCAAAAAATGTCATTCAAGAACTAGCATTAAAAACATTTGATTATAAAATTAAATCGATCCATAGAATGTTTCGTTCCAATAAGACTATTAACTATGTTCAGTGGATCCATTAAAATTAGGCATTGCTAATGGTCATTGTCTTTTAATACTTTTAACATAAAAAACAATCACTATAACATTGCTTATTACCCATTAGGTTTACCTGTTACAAAGCCATTCTTACAAAGAAGTCGACTACTATGGTCTTTTGACTAAATTTAGATCTAGTACTCAGATTAAACACTGCGTCCGTCTATCTATCCACCAATCGCATTCCCAAGTATTGTTGACTTATGTCACTAGTGTTAAGTTACCTGACATTTCTTTCACTGGTGTCTTGTTACCTTCACATCTACACGTAAAGACATTTGTATTTTTGGTTGACGTAGACACTTGGATTTGAAAGAGGATTGAAAGATGTCTGGCTACCTGGTTCCTACATTTTCTTGTATAAATTGTATAATTGTAAAAAACTCATCTTTTTGAAGAATATATTGAACTGTCAACATAGATGAAATAACAACCGAAGAGGGTCATGTACTACAGCGGACTACAAGATGTTCACGAACAAGGATTCGGGTTTCTTGTACGCAGTAACTACTGTGTTGCAAACTGTTACCCTAAATCAAGTCTCATTTCCTTACCTTTAAATAAGGACATTCTTGTACTAGGAGCCTGGAATGCTAAGTAGGAAGCGACTCCTACAAAACCTGGCAAGGAACATGGAAGATACAGTAATCTGTCAACTATTGAGCGAGGTCTACCACAATTAGAATTTGCGAAGTACATTAATCTCATTATGGTCTGGCAGGAACCGAAAAGAGGTAGCTGACTTAGTGATGCGCATAGATTTCCGCCGCTATTCAAATCAATGCCGAAAAAAAATATGACCAACAGAAAACAAGGATTTAGCTTACGTCTCACGTGAAGGAACCAAACCTGAATTACTACAATATGGAAAGATAAAAGCATAGCTCTCGACACTAAAATCAGGCTGATGCGCTCCCTGGTCATGGCCACCTTCTTGCATGCTTGCAATGTCTTGGACGCTGAATGCAGAGTTAGAGAGTAAGATCCTAGCAATGGAATTGAGATGCTACAGAAAAATTCTAGGTATCACATACAAAGACCACATCAGACGAAAAGATTAGAGACAGGATTAGTACAGTGAATGGACCCCACGATGACCTGCTAACTACTGTCAAAAAAAACGCAAAATAAAACTCTAAGGTCATAACACAAGGTCTTTAGGGCTCGCAAAGACCTTCTTCTAGGGAAAAGTTCAAGAAAAAAGAAAAAGAAGTAGACAGGCAAAGCGAGGGGAGCACAACATAAAATAATAGATGAGCCAGTCATTGAAAGAGATTCTATTCAAAGCAATTGACATAGAGGAATGGAGAAAGACGGTTGACAGATCTTGTGTCTAACAGACTAAGGGATAGGTGAAGAGATGAAGGTGAAGATATTTAACTCATCCAAATAAAAAAATTGTCTGGTAATTACAAAAATGTTTAGCTGTTTTAAAATCATTTCATCTTCCATATTAAAAAAATAAATAAATAAATTGAAAACTGACCATGACACAGTCTTTATGTACTATATAGGAAAAATAAGATTACTGGTTATAGGCGTTACATCCGTTCTGTCGACAAACTTAGATTTGACTATTTACTTGTATAACGTACCACTAAAACATGGCAGTGCTACGTCCGTTGTATGTACCGTTAGTATAAAGTTTGAGTCTAAGTCTCAGTTAAGTTTCACTTTCATGTTATTGACAGAATCCTCCACAAGAGTAAAGATGTCATGGCTGGTATACACAGAGTGGAGCATTAAGTCCAACTATCACACACACATACACACACACATAGTCTACATTGCTACCTGTTGACTTAGTGTAGCCAGACTTACTGTCTAGATATCTCGTACATGCCCTCATGAATATACATGGAGTCTAAAAACGAGACGGTCTATAAAGTTGACATGATAAAAATCTATATTAGATGTTCGAGGTTTCCAAACATCATTTAAAGTGACAACCTTTTTTTATGTCACGTCATCACTGCCACATGACCACTGTCAGATGATCACAGTCAAGTGACTTCTGCCGCAGTATTTCTGTCTCGTCGTATTGACTAAAAGATGAAATAGATCCTTTGGTTGCCATAGAAGATTAGATCTTGTGCAGTATTTTTAAACTGGGTTTTGTAGTTGAGAGGCCAAAACCGCTTATATAAGGCTAGGTCACATAACAAGGGAGCTTGAGTTCGAATCCCGACACCAGTTTGTTGAACGTCTTCAAGCAGCTCACTAAGCCTTCTCTAAGTTGCGCTCAACAAAAAGTATTTTGTACATTGTATTTCTTTAATGTTTATTTTATCAGCGTTCATATTTGTTTGTTTTGACAAAACATTTATTCAAGTCAGAACTTCATGGAGGGTGAAGGAACCTGGGGAGACGCTGATCCCAGAAACGGCTCAAACGATTTTCCTAGAAATTTAACAGTTGAGAAAACAGTTTATCGCTGAGAACAAGAATTACTAGCTCGTTGGCCACATTAGAAAATTCTAGTTTGAACGTTATATTTTTTAAAAGTAAAAAAAACAATAAGTAAATGTAAATTAAGCTTGAGAACTAGACGTAGATCTAGAGCCAACATCGGTTTTGAAAGGACTATCGCGTTCTTAAAAGGACTATCGCTTTCGAGATTTTCCAGATGTATGGCTTTATTGATTCATGAGTTTAATAAATTTATTGAAAGATGATGTAAGCTTTGCTTAATTTTTAGGTAAATCTAATATAGATTACATCTAGATAGTAGATCTAGAACTACATCTAGATACTAGAGCTAGAACTACTTGTAGATCTAGACTGAATCTTAAGAGTTCTAAATGGTTCGATACCCGGTTTGAACTAAACATTTTTAAAATTAATTGTTTGACTAATGTATTCTATTTGAAGTTCTACAATGGTCCCGGGATTGTCTTTTGAAACATGTAGTTTTGGTTACGTTTGTCTTGTTTATCAAAAAAAAAAAATTGCCTTCTATTTTATAAATAAACGTGTGAGTAGACCTACTTGCATTTTCCAAAAAAGAAGAAAATGCTAATGATTTTTTCTGAATGCGGATAATGCATGAGTGTCTGACATGTGCGTAGCCAAGGGAGGGGGTCGGGGTTGAACCCTTCTAGGCTCCATGTATAAAGTAACTCTACGAGAAAAGCAGCAACAGCCTGATAAAATCTAAAGCAGAAGCTTGAGACCATATACACATCAGGGGAGTTTTGAGGTTCAACCACCCCCTTAAGAATACTAAAGCAAAATTACAATAACAGAATTCCATGAGCAATACGGGGGGGGGGTTGTGGTTTAACCTATACCCCAACTAAAGTCGCTGAGATCTACTATTCAAGTAAATCTACGAGAATTCAAGCAAAAGACTAAGAAAAAAGCAAACTACCGTCACCAAATTCCATGGCAGGGGTTTGATGTTCAAACTACCGTCACCAAATTCAATGACAGTGGTTTGATGTTCAAACTACCGTCACCAAAGTCCATGGCAGGGATTTGATGTTCAAACTACCGTCACCAAATTCAATGACAGTGGTTTGATGTTCAAAGTACCGTCACCAAAGTCCTTCGCAAGGGTTTGATGTTTAAACTACCGTCACCAAATTCAATGACAGTAGTTTGATGTTCAAACTACCGTCACCAAATTCAATGACAGTGGTTTGATGTTCAAACTACCGTTACCAAATTCAATGACAGTGGTTTGATGTTCAAACTACCGTCACCAAAGTCCATGGCAAGGGTTTGATGTTCAAACTATCGTCACCAAAGTCCATGACAAGGGTTTGATGTTTAAACTATCGTCACCAAATTCCATGGCAAGGGTTTGATGTTCAAACTACCGTCACCAAAGTCCATGGAAAGGGTTTGATGTTTAAACTACCGTCACCAAATTCCATGGCAAGGGTTTGATGTTCAAACTATCGTCACCGAAGTCCATTGCAAGGGTTTGATGTTCAAACTACGGTCACCAAATTCCATGGCAAGGGTTTGATGTTCAAACTATCGTCACCAAATTCCATGGCAAGGGTTTGATGTTTAAACTACCGTCACCAAATTCCATGGCAGGGGTTTGATGTTTAAACTATCGTCACCAAATTCCATGGCAGGGGTTTGATGTTTAAACTATCGTCACCAAATTCCATGGCAGGGGTTTGATGTTCAAACTATTGTCACCAAATTCCATGGCAAGGATTTGATGTTCAAACTACCGTCACCAAATTCCATGGCAGGGGTTTGATGTTCAAACTACCGTCACCAAATTCCATGGCAGGGGTTTGATGTTCAAACTATTGTCACCAAATTCCATGGCAGGGGTTTGATGTTCAAACTACCGTCACCAAAGTCCATGGCAAGGGTTTGATGTTCAAACTACCGTCACCAAAGTCCATGGCAAGGGTTTGATGTTCAAACTACCGTCACCAAAGTCCATGGCAAGGGTTTGATGTTCAAACTATCGTCACCAAAGTCCATGACAAGGGTTTGATGTTTAAACTATCGTCACCAAATTCCATGGCAAGGGTTTGATGTTCAAACTACCGTCACCAAAGTCCATGGAAAGGGTTTGATGTTTAAACTACCGTCACCAAATTCCATGGCAAGGGTTTGATGTTCAAACTATCGTCACCGAAGTCCATTGCAAGGGTTTGATGTTCAAACTACGGTCACCAAATTCCATGGCAAGGGTTTGATGTTCAAACTATCGTCACCAAATTCCATGGCAAGGGTTTGATGTTTAAACTACCGTCACCAAATTCCATGGCAGGGGTTTGATGTTTAAACTATCGTCACCAAATTCCATGGCAGGGGTTTGATGTTTAAACTATCGTCACCAAATTCCATGGCAGGGGTTTGATGTTCAAACTATTGTCACCAAATTCCATGGCAAGGATTTGATGTTCAAACTACCGTCACCAAATTCCATGGCAGGGGTTTGATGTTCAAACTACCGTCACCAAATTCCATGGCAGGGGTTTGATGTTCAAACTATTGTCACCAAATTCCATGGCAGGGGTTTGATGTTCAAACTACCGTCACCAAAGTCCATGGCAAGGGTTTGATGTTCAAACTACCGTCACCAAAGTCCATGGCAAGGGTTTGATGTTCAAACTACCGTCACCAAATTCAATGACAGTGGTTTGATGTTCAAACTACCGTCACCAAATTCCATGGCAAGGGTTTGATGTTCAAACTACCGTCACCAAATTCCATGGCAAGGGTTTGATGTTCAAACTACGGTCACCAAATTCCATGGCAAGGGTTTGATGTTCAAACTATTGTCACCAAATTCCATGGCAAGGGTTTGATGTTTAAACTACCGTCACCAAATTCCATGGCAGGGGTTTGATGTTCAAACTATCGTCACCAAATTCCATGGCAGGGGTTTGTCAATCTGACATTTTACTAACTTCAGAAATATTCTATTGTAGGCTACAAACAATTGTGCCCCTGAACGTGGTTGTGTGAGTACAAGTGGTTTCAAAACAAATGTTACTGAGAAACAGAGAAGTTGATATTAAAATTCACACCTCAGAAGTTTGGATGCGTCCAACATAAAAATATGTGTATGTATGTGTGAGCGTGTGTGTTTTTCTTTTATTAAGATTTTTATCTATATTATAGGTCAAAAGCAATTAGATTGCACATTTATTTATCTTTGGATATATTTGGGAGTACAGTATGTTCCTCTACAGATACTTGCATTTCCTCTATTTCAGGCTAGAACACAATGAGGTGACTCAGTGACTGCACTAGATTCAAGCTGACAAATCATGGCATTACAAAGATTGACAAGTATTATTCTGTTGTTGTCTGCATTGTGTCTCTCAACAAGACAGACAGTGGCTGTCAGGTAAAGATATAGAAACTTGTTATTTGTTTCACTACTTTACCTGTGCATGTTTTCAATAGGATGCATTACATTTAATTGTTGAGATTTAGACACACATGTTTCTTGTCGTTAGCAGAAATCTTTTTTCTCAATTTTGCATTAATATTTTAAAATTGTAATTTAATCATGAATCTTTGATTTGATTGTTGATACATATAAAATGCTTACGTGTTTCTGATGTCATATACAAAGCAATAAAACCTTATAATTGTCATTTCTAGTTCAGATGTAACCAGCAAGGTAATTTTAGATGTGAGCGTTTTAATTAGAATTTCAAGAAATTATCAAATGGTTTATTAGAAAATGAAAATAAATTCACTTAATAATCCATAGTAAAACTCTCGAAACTAAACTTTCTAGAAAACAGTTTGATTAAACAAGTGTCCGTGTCTTTTAATTGATCATTTATTTGGTTTAGGAATGCATCTGAAACAGACGGAGGTAAACCTTTAGGAACAGCATGGTTGGAATCCGGGACGGATAAAATGGGGCATCCATTGATATGTACTGTTTCTACACAGGAAGATCTCCATGAATTTATTGATATGGTAGGTGTAGTCATTTATTGGTGTGGTAGGTTGGTCATTGACATCGAAAACATTTGTTAGTAGGAATTTAAGTGTATAAATCCATAAACTTCTTAGATATGAATAACTCTAGGGTGGTTGTACTAACTGGCAACCCACAATTATTTGGCCAATGAAGTGAAAACTTCTTGTGACTGAATCAGATTAAGATGTGTATGGTTGATGATATTAATAATAATAATTTTACACAGCAAAGGACAACATTTCATAAAACATTTTAAAACTGTCAATAATGTCGATATGATCAAGAAATGTATAAAATGTATCATGGGCGTAGCCAGGATTTTTTTTCGGGGAGGGTTTTGGGGGGGGATTCCCCCCCCCGATCCCCCCCCCCCCCCGCGAAAATAAATTATATATATATATATATGTGTGTGTGTGTGTGTACATAATTAATCTTTATTACATTCTGACCCTTTCGGAAGACGTTTATTGTGTATTGTAGACTCCCCGCCCTTGCTAGCAAGGGGGTCTGGGGGAGTTCGCAATGCTCCCCCAGCGCGGGGCAAAGCCCCGCCGCCGAGCACTATTTCTGGTATTGAAAGCCAACAAAATGCATATTCTGAGGTATCTACAGTGCATTATCTTGCTATTAAAAAGTTTTATTTCACAAGCCTAATGTGCTATTCTTACTGACTTAGACCCTCTCGCGCCGTTCGGCGCATTTTCCGGCAAGCTGTTTCCGCAACTCTTATTTTGCGTAATTCATTTTGTCGGAAAACATGTCCTGCAAAACCTCATGCGACGCTCTGTCACAACCTTACTAAGGATTCGACTCCCAGTTCGGCATATGATATCTTTGATTTAGACCCGATCTCCATGACTGACTCCTAAAATCTGTCTTAGCCATCTTTGTTGAGACACATTTAATGATTTTCAATTTCGGCAGAAGACTATTCACATTTAATTAATGGAGCCCAAGCCACTGGTAGAAATATGTAACCTCTCTTGATTACGCTCTTGGAATTACATGCCTGTACTTCGCTTTAGATTTTATATCGAAAAGGAAAGTTTTTTCGTCAAATCATCTGTTGAGGGGTTTTAAACTAAAAAATCTCTGTTTTTTTTTGTTTGTTTTGTTTTTAATTTAAAACCCCATTAAGCTACGATCATAGAATTTGGTGACTGTAGTTTGCTTTAAAATAATATTGAAGAGAGAGGTTTTCAACTCTAAACGCTCTGTAGGGAAATTTTAAACTCAAAACCATCTGGAGGGGTTTTAAACTTTAAAGAAAAAGCCATCTGGAGGAGGGGGATTTAAACTCAAAACCCCTTTGGCTACGCTCATAGATTTTATAGTGTGTAATTTGCTTTTTTTTTACATTGAAGAGGTACTTTTTAGCTTCAAACCACAACTGGAAGGGGGAGGGGGGTTAAACTCAAAACCCCTTTTGCTACGCTCATAGAATTTTGAGTGTGTAATTTGCTTTTTTGATATTGAAGGGGGTTTTAAACTCAAAGCCCCCTGGTAGAGGGATCTGTATCTCAAAACCCCCTGATAGGGGTTTTTAAAATCTCAAAACCCACTGATAGGGGTTTTTAAAATCTCAAAACCCCATGGTAGGGGGATTTAAACTCAAAACCCGCTGGAAGAGGGTTTTTAACTCAAAACTGCCTCGGCTGTGCTGTGGTAAGTGATGATTTAGTATTAAAATCTCACCTAAAATAAACAAAATGAAAGCAAAAATCAGTCACTTAATTCCGTCCCCCCACTGCGAGGGGGGGGGGATTTCATTTCGGGAGGGGTTTGAACCCCAAGAACCCCCCCCCCTGGCTACGCCTATGAAATGTATACTTCAAAATAAAATGGCCTGAGTAGTGTTCACAACACAGATATGTCCTGAAGCGTCGCCGCATCATATCTCCAGTGAATCCCCACATACTAAATACTGTCCAGGTTCTTTATAAAAATAATAGTAGCCTAATTCAAGATATCTACCTAGGTAAAGATTATTAAAGAATTTTAGACAACCCTAGCCATAAAAGCTGAAGAAATAGAAACCAATGTACTGTTACTGCCTCTCCAGCCTCAAAGCCACTTTGTCTACTCTCTTGGAATGGCTGTATGTCAAACCGTAGCTTTGTTTGTATTGGAAAGGGGATTTTAACATTTAGTGGAATTTTGTGGCTAGTTATCTCTCAGTATTTATTTGAAAAAGATATGTAAGTGTGGAATGAGGGGTAAACTCGAAACACCTATTTAGCTACTTTCATGATATTTAGTGACTTTAGCTTTGCTTTTCTTTTTATTGGAATGGGTTTTAACCTCACAATCCTTTCGGCTACTTTGTACAGTTCAGTTAATGAAGTTTTCCTCTAAGTTTGTATTATCGTGGAGGGTGTGAGGGTTAAATTCACCCCCCCCCCATGGCTATACACTCATGGAATTAGATGACTGCAATTTGCTTTATTTTTAACTAACCACCCTTTAACTAACCTTTAAACTCAAAACACTATGTAGGGGGTTTAAACTCAAAAGCGTCTCTCATAGATTTTTGTGACTATCGTTCGCTTTAGTTTTATATGAAAGATGACGTTTAAAACTCTTAAAACCCTCTAGAGCGGATTTTAAACTACAAAACTTCTGGAGGGGGGGCTTAAACTCATAACTCCCCCCAGGCTACGCACATAGCATTAGGTGACTGTCATTGGCCTTGCGTGTTTTTTTTTTATTGAAGAGAGGGTTTTAACATGAAAACCCCATGGAGGGGGATTTTAAACTCAAAACCTTCTGAAGGGGGGTTTTAAACTGGAAACCCCTATTGGCTGCGTTCATGAAATTCTTTGACTGTAGTTTGCTTTAGTTTTTTTATTGAAGAAGGGATTTTTAACCTCAACCTTTCCACTCCTTCTGCAGCGATGGTAGAAATGATGGATAAGCATTAAAATCCAACGTCCAATATGAAAAATTAAGCAATTAAACAAAACTAAAGTCACAAAATTCCACTTCTATTTCAGAGGGGAGGAGATTGAAGCCCGGCTAGTCCCATGAACCTATATAGTAAAACATATAACTTGTTTGTTCATTAAGTTCAACATTACGAGCTAAATAAACATAGAATCTAAATAGTTCATTAAATGATTTCTATACAATAGGATGCACCATTGTCTTATTTTGTCTTGAGAAAGTTGTGCTCAGTATTGTATGTGCCCATGACTTTCACATTACATTGCAATATGAGAATCCAGTAATGATTAGGCCTACAGTCAAATTTGTGTTTAGCCTAAAAGCAAATCAAAGATCTCGTAGAGCGAACTGTACCAGACTTTGTGTCAATATGTTTTCACCTCAAGTGTCAGTTGTGTAAGATAATCTAGCGACACTAGCATGCACACTTGAAACGCTAGATTGTATTACACACTGACTAGCGTCAACGGAAATGATTTACGCCATGTATTACGACTTGTAAATCTTTCACTTGCTACCTGCATGAAAGAAACAGCTTAATACTGAGAACAGTCCACAACATAATGTACTGTAACTTTGGATATGTATGTTATCTAACGCTATGTTGATTTATATGTGCATACTTTACCAAATGGGGAATCTCGCTATCTGGATGTACTGCACAGTTTTATGCAATGAAATCATATGATTAACATAATATAACCTAAACTGAATCTAATTAATACAGGGCCTTTAAAGATGTGATCTAGGTCTTGCAATTAACAAGTGACTATTTGAACCAAAACCTTAATGTTAACATTTCAGCTTCTCACATCTATGGGCTAAACAATCAACTTTCATGTAATTTCATTTTCTCTACCCGATAAGAGCTAAATTTTAAAAAATATGATTCATTCAAACAATAACTATAGTACAATACTTTGTTCCCAAAATCTATATTTCGAATGATTTTGATAGAACTTGTGTATTTGCAGACTACCAAAGTCCATGGTGAACTATAATCTAATGTTAGAACAATATGATGAACGTGGACCATTGCTACAACTAACAACTTGTTCTTTTGTTTCAGAGTGAAGATAGAGAGAAGGCCACGTTGTTTGAGTTCCATATTACACTCAGGAACTACACGTTCAACCCGTTCAGTAACGTGACAGGATTGCACTTTAAAGTTGGTAGCTTTCATTGTGGGGTAGATAAGTAGAACAAATGACTTTGACTGTTCAGTCCAAAATAAGTTTCAAAAGGAAAAGTCAAGAATGATGAATAGATATTTAGTTGAGAGAAAGAGAGAGAATAGATCGTGAGCTGTGAGGTTGTGAAGCGACTTTACTCTGACACCTTCGTTCTTTATTTAGGGTCTTCTCTTAACGTGAATGGCCTGAGTAGGTTCACAACACACATATGTCCTGAAGCGTCGCTGCATCGCTACACGTCATTCGTCATGGATGAACGCTCGCCTAGCGCTGGCCTTTATAATCTACGTCAGCTAATCCGAGACTAGTCGTTATAGTAGGCCTCAACACTGACCTGTGACGTCACAGCCTGTGGGCGATGGGGACTAATAAATATGTACGATGTAGCAAGGAGCTATTGGTCTTTACTGCCCACAGGTTGCGACGTTGCAGGTCAGTGTTCAGACCTTCTATGATGATTGGTCTCGGTTAATCACACGATTACCTCTCTCCGCGTCGACACTAGTTATAAAAATATATCTTACGATTGTGAATTACACATAAGTGCAAAGTAATAATAATGATAATATAAATAATAATCTTTATTGTCCGTAAGGAAATTTGTCTTACAATTTGTGCATTGTACCAAATAAAAAATTATAACTTTAAAAAAAAATGTACATTCACACCAGACTCACTCATAATTTACATGTGAAAAGTTAATATCAGATTGTTGCTATTTAATGATTTTATTTCAAAAACACATTTAACTTTTTTGTGGATGTTTGGGGCACACAAAATGTACGTTCCTACTATAACCCAGTTTTTCTTTAACATTCCATTTGAAATTAACATCTGAAAATTAAAACTTAGTCAATGATTGAATTGCTAAGTGAGCAAAGGAGTTACTTTGTGTGTGTGTGCTTTTGTGATCCGTGTTTTGTATCTCCTATGTGAAGGTAAACAGTTAAAATACTGACCCAGAGAATGTCTTTTGTATCTTTGTAACTAGATCATCTATGTGAGGTTTATTTGCTAGAAGTAATCTTGTTAGGTGTATTTCTCATAGAGACTTCCACTTGGTTTCAATATAAACAAATAAAACCAATTATTACTTACATGGGCGTAGCCAGGGGGGGGGGTTTGGGGTTCAAACCCCCCCGAAATGAAATCCCCCCCTTGGGGGGGGATCGGAATTTAGTGACTGATTTTTTGCTTTGATTTTGTTTATTTTAGGTGAGATTTTAATACTAAACCATCAATTGCCCCAGCACAACCTATGGGGTTTTGAGTTTAAAATCCCTTACCAGGGAATTTTGAGTTTAAAACCCCCTACCAGGGGGGGGGGTTCCAGTAAAAAAAAAACCTACCAGGGGTTTTGAGTTTAAAACCCCTACTTGGGGTTTTTGCAGTTAACCCCCCCCCTCTTCTATTAAACAAAACAAAACAAAAATGCAAACGAAAATCCCATAATTCCAAGAGCACAGTTAAGGGAGATTTTGATTTTAAAACCCCCTCCAAAATTTACGATAAACCCCCTCTTCAATATAAAAAAAGTAAATTACGCACTCAAAATGTTATGAGCGTAGCTAAATGGGTTTTGACTTAATTTTTAGTTTAAACCCCACTTTAGCGGGGTTTGTTGGTAAAAAATACCTATTTAATATTAAAAACAAAGCAAATTATACACTCAAAATGTTTTGAGTGTAGTCATAGGGGTTTTGAGTTTAAACTCCCCTCCAGTGGAGTTTGAAGCTAAAAAGTACGTCTTCAATATAAATAAAAGCAAATTACTCACACTAAAATCTATGAACGCAGCCAAAGGGGTTTTGAGTTTAAACCCCCCGCCAGGGAGGTTTGAGGCTAAAAAATACATCTTCAGTGTAAGAAAAAAAACAAATTACGCACTCAAAATGCTATGAGCGTTGCCAAAAGGGGTTTTGAGTTTAAACCCCCATTCAGAGGGGTTTAATGCTAAAAATACCTCTTCAATATAAAAAAAAAGCAAATTACACACTAAAATTATTTGAGCGTAGCCAATCCAATCGGGGGTTTTGAGCTTAAATCCCTCTTCTACAGATGGCGTTTGTTTAAAGTTTAAAACCCCTCCAGGTGGTTTTGAGTTTAAGATCCCCCTACAGAGCATTTTGAGGTGGAAAACCCCCAACAGATGATTTTGACGATAAAAGTTCCCCTTTCGATATAAAATCTAAAGCAAACTACAGTCACTTAATTCCAAGAGCGTATTCAAGAGTGGTTACACATTTTTACCTGTGGCAGGGCTCCCTTAATAAAATGCAGTGAATAGTCATCTGCCGAAATTGAAAAACACTAAATGTGGCTCAACAAAGATGGCTAAGACAGATTTTAGGAGTCAGTTATAGAGATCGGGTTTAAATCAAGGAAATCCTATGCCGAACTGGGAGTCGACCCTTTAGTAAGATTGTGAGAGAGCGAAGCATGAGGTTTGCGGGACAACATCTCCGACAAAATGAATTACGCATAAGAAGAGTTGCAATGATATCCTAGTACAACTAGACGCCACTCTTTCATTGAGGTCCTCATGGCAGGTGGGAAGAGGCTTCAGACATTACCAGTGACAGATTTTTATGCAAACAGCTTGACGTCAAATGCTCCGAACGGCGCGGTAGGGTCTAAGTCAGTAAGAATAGCACATTAGGTTTTTGAAATAAAACTTTTTAATAGCAGGAAAATGCACTGTAGATACCTCAGAATATGCATTTTGTTGGCTTTCAATACCAGAAATAGTGCTTGGCGACGGGGCTTCGCCCCGCGCTAGCGCTCCCCAGACCCCATTGCTAGTAATGGCAGGGAATCTACAATTTTATGGAAACAGCTTGACGCCAAATGCGCCAAACGGCGCGGGAGGGTCTAAGTCAGTAAGAATAGCACATTAGGTTTTTGAAATAAAACTTTTTAATAGCAGGAAAATGCACTGTAGATACCTCAGAATATGCATTTTGTTGGCTTTCAATATCAGAAATAGTGCTTGGCGACGGGGCTTCGCCCCGCGCTAGCGCTCCCCCAGACCCCCTTGCTAGTATTGGCGGGGAATCTACAATTTTTCCACTAACTCATGGAAGAACCTATTCTAGGGCACAATAAACGTCCTCCAAAAGAATGAAGAGTCAGAATGCAATAAAGACTATGTACACACACACACACATAAATACATATAAAAAAAAATTCGCGGGGGGGGGGGGAGAAAAAAATCCCACCCCAAACCCCCCCCCCTGAAAAAAAATCCTGGCTACGCCCATGATTACTTACCATACAACACGTATCTAGAGATAATTGTTCTAAAGTGAAAAAGACAAAGGGCTACTCGAATTCACTTATCATAAGTGTGTGGGAACGGAACCATAATGTGGGTCGTTCGATTGTAAGATTTTTAAAGTGTTACTGAAATATTTATCAAAAGCGACCAGCCCGTGTATAGTTCAACAATACCAGATCTCATTATAACATAATAATATGTTGATTTATTGAGCTCATTCTTATCTCGCCTTGTCTCCCCTGACAGCCGTGGTTATGGTACCTGACAAAAAGCCAGCACGGCAGGACATTGCTGATGTTGTCCTTCCATTACGATGTCCTCTCTATGAACATACTGACCATTGGTGTGAAAGAAAGTGACCTTGTCCTCACAGACTCACCGTTTGGTTGTTTTGGTAAATCTCTTGATTGATCGATTTGTCTCTAGCTTTACCTCACAATGCATTAGTACATTTGTGTTAATTCATTACATTTGACTGGATAGGTTAACTCACACATTTGTGTATGTAAGTTTAACTCATTACATTTGACTGGATAGGTTAACTCACACATTTGTGTATGTAAGTTTAAATCATTACATTTGACTGGGTAGGTTAACTCACACATTTGTGTATGTAAATTTAACTCATTACATTTGACTGTGTAGGTTAACTCACACATTTGTGTATGTAAGTTTAACTCATTATATTTGACTGTGTAGGTTAACTCACACATTTGTGTGTGTAAGTTTAACCCATTATATTTGACTGTGTAGGTTAACTCACACATTTGTGTATGTAAGTTTAACTCATTACATTTGACTGGGTAGGTTAACTCACACATTTGTGTATGTAAGTTTAACTCATTACATTATACTGTGTAGTTTAGCTCGATACATTTGTCTGGGCAGCTTTCACCTGTTACATGTGTCGTGTAGGTTTAACTCAGGCGCCAATGAAATTTTACTGTCATTAGATTCATTACTTAATGTTCAATATTCCTTAGAAATATCCCGCGTATCGAGTTGGCCTCAAAAACTACACTCTGCTAGGGCCAACACTAAATGCAGTTATATTAAGTATTTATTCCTAGAAACTTGACTTATCAAGTATATTACAAAACTTGCTATGTTTGATACATTGGTCTTGTTAATCGTAGTAATAATATAAAACAAAATATCCTGTGTTTCTCCAAGGTCAACTTGTGACCAGTTCTCAGGTCAGTGCTGTCCGAGGTCTGCTGCTCAACAGAAAAGGAAAAGACAAAGGCTCATCAAGGTGGGTGCTGAACCCCGACAGGCAAGACATTGGGGTAAAGGGATGGGGAGGGTTATTTTCATACAGGTGACTAACTGAGGTGACTAACTGAGGTGACTAACTTTGATAGATAAAAACATAGAAACTAAAGTAATAATATAGACTAATTGTCATAAGTACAATAAACAACATTTTTATTCTTGAAAAAAAAATATAAATACTTTTTTCAGGATAAGACTAGATTGTTATCGATGTTTCTTTACTAGTTGCAAGTATATAAAAATCAACTTACTAGTTTCAATGTATTACATTGGACTGTATATAACCTGCAAAATAAAACAATATCAAATTGCCCAAAGAAACCTATATTAAAAATTGCCCACTATTTACCAATAGTTAGACCACAAAGTCGTCACCTTAGAAGCACCTGTACCCGCAACTTTTGGGTTGGCAGTCTCTCATTACACAAATATTTTGTTTATCAGCATTTATCTTATTACAAACTGTTCATAGCAATACTATAAGCAATCATATATGTCAAATATATAGGAATATATATATATATATATATATATATATATATATATATATATATATATATATATATATATATATATATATATATATATATATATATATATATATATATGCCCAATATAGGTAACAATTATAGTTCAGATAACAAAAAATTAAATAGTTTATTACAAATGTAAATTTAATTCATCCATATGAACTAGACTATTGTAGAGCTTCCATTTGGCCATCTCCTGTGTGTGTTATTGTCTTTATATTGACACTCTTATTGTATATACTCAAAGAAGTTTACTACAAGTTCAATGCAGTCAAGGTTTTCCTTTACATTCTTGTTTTCTTTTTGTGTACACATATTGGCGCTAGTTCCTTGTAGATGTTGAAATCTTTGTATCATTGCACATATGTTATTCTATAACCTAAAGTACACGCTTGATGTGGACAGGTGTCACTTGGCTTCCAATGTATCTTTAATGTCATGGCTAGAGATATTTAACTCTTTGTCAAACCTCATAGCATTATTAACTGATCTATTAGTATATTTTATATCTGTGATTTATTAAGCCATATGCTAATTAAAACATACTATTCTGTCTCTCAGTTTATAATTATATTCATACTTTAGACTCTAATGCCCATCTAAACCTATCGTCTATATATATTTCATTAGGACAAATTAATATTTAAAAGACAATGTGTTTTAAGTCAATTCAGATACACTATATAACCTTAAATTAAAATTTTCACCATACTAAGCCCAGACCTATCGATAGGATTTGTATAGAAGTAGTCTTGTCTTTTAAGGGTCTGCGGTAAGAGACCAGCATAGTTACCATCAGCAAGTAGTCACTACATTGAGACAGACGGCTTAAGTGTAGAGCTAGAGAATAGACCTAGAGAGTAGACCTAGAGAGTAGACCTAGAGAGTAGAGTTAGAGAGTAGACCTAGAGAGTAGAGTTAGTGAGTAGACCTAGAGAGTAGAGTTAGAGAGTAGACCTAGAGAGTAGACCTAGAGAGTAGAGTTAGAGAGTAGAGTTAGAGAGTAGGGCTACATTGAGCTCAAGCTATATGACAAGTATTTAGTGCAATTAGTTAGATGGCAAGTAGTAGTATTGATAGAAATGACAAGAATTCAATACACTTTGCATTCTCTGAACTGGAGAGCTAAGTATTTTGTGACATAGAAGTGAGATTCTTAACAAGAAAAGAAACTCGTCACTTTCCGATTCTGATCTCCTAGATTGGACCTAGAGAAATCCTGAAAAATAAGTTAACAAAACGAATTCCCTGGTGAGAAATCTTGTGAAGACTTGGGTACCAGAACATTTGAACAATAAACGCTGGCTTGAACCTGTTCACCAAATACCACAGGACCGACTCCCACAAGACAACCTGAATACAGAGGACAGTAGAATCGCTGGACTTTCTGATGTATATCTACCTACGAAGTACGAATGCAGGCGTGCCATGAAATTTTCAACTTTGATATCAACAGCTGCAAGTTAAAAGCACATGATAGGCCAACTTGGTGTGGGAGAATAATGAATAGATCCTCTATGACAAGAGATGAGCACACAATGAGTAGATGGGGAAATGTGAAAATGTTGTTGCCTCTGTTGCCTTCAAAGCGATCGTCTTAACATGCCCACAAGATTTAATCAATTTAAGGTTGGCAATACAGTGAAATGTATGTCAAGTACTTAAATACACTGAGTTAGATGTCAAGTACTTAATACATTAAATTAGATGTCAAGTACTTAATGCATTAAATTAGATGTCAAGTACTTAATGCATTAAATTAGATGTCAAGTACTTAATGCACTGTATCAAGTAGGCCTACATTATACATTAGATTAAAAGATTAGATTATTGAGATATTATATTTTATTTTCCTCATCTTTTTGTCACCACATCGCAATTAAAAAAACAACAAATATGTTTAGAAATGTCACAAAATTATACAATATACCATGCATTATATAGCCTACATGTTTATTAATCTTATTTTGGCGATCGTGACGTTTAAATAACATATGTATGAAGCAACATTTAATCATACAATCAAAACCATAATATCAATGACAGTTGTCTGTAAAGACGATAATTGTTTTAAGAACAAAGTGCATTATTACAAAACAAAACAAAATATATATCCAATTTTCTTGATAAATCTTACTGCTTCTACTGTTGTGCCCTTAAGTAATAGACACAGCATACACATTTTGTATAATGAAATAAGAAAAATAACCAATGGTTTGAATAACAGCGTAAATTACCAGAGTTGCTCTTCTTTGTAAAGTGTAATACTTGTGTGTTTTTAAATTAATACTACATCTATGAAAATAATTTGCTTTTATTTTCGATGTCTATATATGTAACAAATGTTATATAATTAACTTTCAAATGTATTCATTGTGATGAGTTTAATAATTGAAGAAATAATACGCTAATTATAAATAATATTTATTATGAATTATAAATCAATTTAGTATAAACATTGTTTATGTTCTTATTTCTAAAAAAATGTAGGTTAAACATACATATACATATAGTTCCATGTTAGTTTCACATTGACAGTATCTTATTGTTATCAGTGTTTTCATAGTTTCTCAAACTAAAACCAAATGACTTGTGACTTTCAGTCAGGACTTCGCTTGTAACCAAGTCATTGAAGATCGTTCCGGAAGTGCAGACTTTGTTTATAACTGTTGCTATAGAGATTTAAATGATCCAGATGGCAAGAACATTATGTGCACCACTAAAGGGGATGATTTCTGGATCAATATTTTATATTTAGCAATAACGTCTATAAAGGTAAGAGAAACCATTGTTCAAGAGATAGTTTCCCTTTTCTTCGGTCTTTTTGGATCATGATGTTTCTGTTTTGTCATCACTTTGTTTTCAGATCATGATGTTTCTGTTTTGTCATCACTTTGTTTTCAGATCATGATGTTTCTGTTTTGTCATCACTTTGTTTTCAGATCATGATGTTTCTGTTTTGTCCCAAGTTTCTACCAAACAATGTTTATAGTGCCGCATATGTCGCATCAGAATATGTTATAGATTTGAAAAAGACAATCAAGATGAAACTGTTTATATCTGAGAAAGTAAGAACAAATTTAACGTCTGAGATGTTCAGTTTGACTTTGTATTGTTCCATGTCAACTTTAGTTTTAGTTAACTTCAGTAGTGAAAGATGAAATGTGAGTGTAAACACGTTGTGTATCTATAGACTCTCTATTGAGATCTTGTTTGTGTATAGAATGTAAACACGTTGTGTATCTATAGACTCTCTATTGAGATCTTGTTTGTGTATAGAATGTAAACACGTTGTGTATCTATAGACTCTCTATTGAGATCTTGTTTGTGTATAGAATGTAAACACGTTGTGTATCTATAGACTCTCTATTGAGATCTTGTTTGTGTTTAGAATGATACGAATATCACGTATAAACATCGATTGACATTGGAACAAATCAGTAACTGGAAGAAGCTAAGGGAAACAATCGATCAAATGCCCTTTGATGAGACCATCCCCATCAAGATTTCAAAACTCAAAATTAAAGTAAGAGTTTATATATTGTATTGCCATCACTAATTTATCTCCTCTCTCTCTCTCTCTCTCTCTTTCTCTCTTTTCCCAACTATATCTCTCCCTGTGTCTGGTCTGAAAGTATATCATCGAATAGATAAAGGTGGAGTTTTAACATACTCGTGTATGATTATATTGATTGATTTTGGACACTCTTATAATGAAGCTTCATTCTCGTAGCATATTGGAGACATTGAAGCTTCAACTGAAGCTACTTTCTATATTAACAAATAGGAAGTATAAATGTTTTAATGTATTATGTCAGTAATCTCTTTACTATTGTGTCTACAGGTGAAGGGGAAACGAATCCTCCCAGAGAATGACCCTCCTACAGGACTGATGAGAACTATTTACGACAATTTGATACGATGTAAAATGAAAAACTTAGATCCTTTCAAAGACTGTTGTGAGACAAGTATCTATGCCAGCATGGAGCCAAAGTTTAGGCATAAAATTACATGGCATAAATTTGTACAGGTAGAAGAAATGTTTTGTTTGATAATGCACTAAATGTGAGACTCAATGCTTTGAGATCGATCACTTTATGGTCTGTCTTTTGTTTTTTCTTTCCCAGCTGACGGTGAAGACATTCATGCTAATACTGATCCCTGTCCCTTATTATATTCGACTCCTCATCTACTTCATGTTTGAAGAAGAGGAACTGTCATTGAGACAGGCTGCCGTGGACGCCAATGGGTTGACCACTTCCTTCAACTTTTACAGAAGTAACGTCATCCAGTACTTCTCCCCAACTCACGGAGTTTTCATTGCCACGTACGTCTTCTACTTCCTTATCGGCCTCATCATCGGCTTCTCTGACCAGAACTTCAGAGAGAAGCTGAAAGACATTTGCAGGGCCGCCTTGCAGGATATGAACTCAGTCTCACAGACTGGTGTCCTTGGCATCATCATTCGCCTCATCCTCTTCCCTTTCAAACGATGTGGACTGTTGGGCTTTTTACTAGCTCCTATTTACCTCGTGTTCATCATGCCAGCTTGCATGGTGATATTTGTCTTATATTGTGTGCCTACAGTCTATTTATCTATTCGGCTCCCATATCACGCCAGAAAGCTGGCCAACGAGTCTGCAGCACTGGAAGAAGCAGAAAAAAACAAAAGGATTATCAAAATGCAGAAACTCGGGAAGAAACTGTCCAAGATTGATAAGTCCGCACACGAGCCGGACATGACACATACAGCCGACAATTATTGTTGCCCGGATGAATATGACTTTCAAGGATTTACGTCAATCAAAAGTGTTTTCCTGCAAATTATCACCGCAGTTTTTTGTTTGTGTATTCTTTACTCTATAGCCTTAGTCTTTTCAGAGTCCATCGGATTATTTGTTGAGGTAAGCTCTAGACTACACATTATATATTGCACTTCAATTAGAGCTACGCAGTCTGCAGTCTAGACAGGCGACTGAACACGACTGCACCTTTCTAGAATAACTGTTTCTCTCTCTCTCTCTCTCTCTCTCTCTCTACCCACAATTGCATAATAGCATTAATAAAAATTAATTTGTTTTTCAAATTTAATTTTACGATACAAAGTTGGTTTTATCTCAACTAAATCTATATTTATTCCAGTATATGTGTTCTTTCATGTTAAAATGCGATTGGAAATTATTAGCATTTAATTAATATTCCTAATACTGAATCAGCCTTCTCAATGACATTGGTCAATATCTTGTTGGTATACAAAACTCTCCCATTCTGATGTAATATTTATCCAACTATCATGCCTAATGTTAAGTATTATATGGTGTCCAGGTGATGGCCTTCACCATGATGGGTATTATAGTGAACGCTGGTAGCGTGCTGAAGTATGTGACCATGGTTCTCCTGGTCTTTGTTTACATGAATGATTGCTATAGCAACGTGTACGAGAATTACCTGACCTTTAATAAGGCCATCATGGATGAGATCATCGAGAGGACCACCACTGACCTCAGGAAAATAGCCAGCATGCCGTCCAGTCAACAGGCCAACACAGCTTTTCAGGTAAATCAAGTCTATGGATAAGAACAACTTTAGTTACAGGAAAGACTGATGGAGGGGTAGATGGTCATCTAATTATTGATATGTAGGTCGAGTGTGAACTACGAGAAATGGTTCCGTGAATTAACTTTCAATTTACGGAAAAGAAAAAGAAAAAAAAACATTTTTTAAAACACAATACCTCTATTAGGTAACTGTAATAAAAGTTGAAACAAAAACTTTTAAAAATTAATGAACAATATTACACAAAATAAAAGCTTAAAACAGGTATTGAACTCGTGATTTTTATACCGTCAGCTCCTTGTATCTACCCTCTAGCACAGCGGCCATTGTTTAATTAAGTAATCATTTAGTGTTAATGTAATAGTATAAACATCTAGAAATCTAGCACTACTACTAGATCTATACTTATATCTAAATCTAGATCTACTTCTATATCTAGTATGTAGATATAATTTATATTAGATTTACGTAAAAAATATAAGGAGATCTTAAATAATATATCAATAAATTTAAAGCCACATTAGATTGAATGAAAAGTAATTTAACATAAGATTCCATTGATGATAGGCATTTAGATCTAGAATTAGAAGACGATGCACAAAATTTTCATGAACATTAATTTATTAAACTCTTGAATCCTTAATGCCTTACATTCGGAAATTTCCAAACGCGATAGTTCTTTCAAAACCCATGTTGGATCTAGACCTAAGTGTAGTTCTTTAGCCAAATTGACTTTTTTTTTTCATTTTTACTTGAAAAATTATAACGGGTAAATTGAGACTTTCCCGTGTGGCCAACGAGCTAGAAATTCTTTTATCCGCGGCACAGTTCAACGGTGAAGTTGAAGTTCTGACTTGAATAAAGGTATAAAAAAAAAACTCAAACACAAAAGAAAGAGAAAAAGACAATGAGAACTAAGACTATCGTACATTTTAATGAACGCAGTTTAACTAATAATTTGATCTACATGTATAAAAAACTTATATTTGTTGCTTTGTTTCATCAGGTACGCTGTGTTGATGAAACAAAAGAGTTGATTCCTTCACTTAATTTTGACAAGAAAGAAATTCGTTGGAAGATCGGCCAGTTATTACTATTTTTAGATTGTTATGACACTCCCAGAATCCCATTAAGAATGTTTCAGAAACTATGCCAGGTAAGGGAGAGACAAAACCTGTTCAATAATGTCTAGTGAGTTGTTCATGCTTGTTAGTTTCCATTTAATCGCACGTAAAATAAATCAAGCCATGAAGTCACTTTAGTCATATAGTAACTCGAACACATCCATGTCAAATTCCTAACATCTTTTGAATTTGCCTTTGTAGACCTAAACTTAAATTTCATACATCGGAAACAGGCACGCAACAGGCAATAGAGAAAGATAAAAGTATTATTAAAATTCATCCGCCCCGCCGAATCTTCGTCACAACGTGTAGAAAATCGTACACAAAAATTTTAAAAAATGAAGCTGAAAAATATATTTTTCCCTATGTTAGAATCTCACTTTTTCTCTGATGGACCATGAACTTTAACATTTGTGATTTATAAAATAGAACTCTGTAGAATCTTAAGTGATACTTACTTTATTTGTGGAACATAATGATAAGCAATTAACATATTTGTTTTATAAAGAAAGTGTGGCTGTTTAAAAAACAACAACATAAAACGTCTTCATCAAACAAAAATGGTGACATTCTTGGTTTGAACTGCGAATAAAAGATTGTTCAACTACGTCTAGAGTCTAGAGATTGGTGGATTTATGGGAATAGTAACCAACCAAGAGACGAAAATGAGTTGGTGGTAAAGCTAGCTACAGTGTTGCTCACTTTTTAAGTAGAGAAATGAGGCCATTTTCCTAAGCGTGAAAAAATATACTTCAAATTTAATTTCTCATTAATTATTGTAAGTACTAGATCCACGGGTTTCTTATAGTTTCAAGTCAATGTCATTTCGCTTCTGTATCTTTTCGGTCATGTAGCCCGCGACATTGGAAATTGAAATGGCCCTCAGGTCAAATTTGGTTGGGCATCATTGCAGTAGATCATTAGTAAAGAAGCGAACTCCAGTCTACTGAACGTGCTGGAGCAAGTCAAGGAGCTTTGTTATTTTGTAAGCCTCAAGAAACTTTAGTGGTAGGCGCCTACATTACGAAACACGACCACAGCATCTCAACGAATCAGTGCTACTTAACATCAATACAAGCACATCAATTAAGTTAACCTTACTATTATGTCCTTTGTTTCCATGTAGGTCAGGGTCCATGGAGCTCCAGGTCCTGTGTACATCAACTTGTTAGCAGCCACTGGCAAGTTCATGATCATTGTTATTTTCTTGATGTTTGTCATGATCGTAGTCATGGCTTTTGGAAATGTCCACGCAGTGAGTTTGTACATCATCTTCTGTTTTGTACTTTAGAGTTCTTACGTGGGAAGTACAATGTTAACATTACATTAAAAGGCAACAGAAACAGTTTTGAAAGTGTTTAAAAGTCAATAGACTTATAGCTATTACACATTAGTAAAAGCTAATTAAGTTTTTACATTATAAAAGCGGGCATACGGTTTATGCCTGTTTCCTTTCCGGAGATAATGGTGGCTTTTGTCAAATTTGCCTTCAATGAACTTTATATAGATAAGGTTATCATGAACATTTTATTGGGCCAAATCAGAAATCATGTTCCTAAAATCTCGCAGCTCAAGTCAAAGAAATGTTAGCCGAAACAAAACATTCTTACATCACAGGACAATATAGATTTAGTGTTCTTAATGCTGGTATGTTTCTACTTTGCAGATGTCTTCAGCTAACACCACTCTGGCTACACTAGCTGGAGGTTTTGTTCCAATGTTGCTCAAGAATGTCCTCTCCTCCAAGGGAACAAGGCTGAGCCTTAAGACTGTGAGCTTCAAGGGTCAAATAGACGAAATCATTGAAGAGTACAAGCAGTACTGGCCAGTAGTTGACCTCCTCATCCAGCGACAGGTTCCAGGTGAGGATGACGCAGAAGAGGAAAAAAAAGAAGGTGATAAACAGGACAGTCCTCGACCAGATTCACGAGAGGAGGACTCTAAGAAAAATAACAACATTGAAAAGGACAAACATGACAGCGGAAACAATGACGATAGCAAACTAGACAAGGTCAAGGACGAGAAAAGTGACACCATTGCAAAGCATGATGAGTTTGCCAAAGACAATGGCGACTTGCTAGAAAATGTTGTTCCCAAAACAGAGTACGATGTAGATCTGTTTATAGACTTTAGCGTTGCTGACACAGGAGGCTGGTCCCTGTCTGGTTCCAATGAAAGCCTCTCTACTGAGAGAGATAGAATGATGCCTGGCTACTTTGACCCCAACAAGGTGGTAATAGATATGGAGCCACTAGAGAAAGTCAGGTCACGCTACGAACCTCCACCACCTTCGTATCAGCAGAATCAGCAGCAGGGATCACCCCCACAGTATCGGCGCACTACCCCGGCAGCCTTGCAGCCCCAGGTACCGCTTGTTGTCATGTTCGCTCATACAGACACAAATTGATTGACGTGTTGGACATTTAAAGCTCACAAAACAATTGGTCAACACAAAGTGGTCAAAACATGGGTCGCAAGTAGATATACATCTCGAAACTAAACATGTTTTACATGAATGGAATACCCGTCATTAACCGTACACCCAACTAGAAACAAATCAATGGACAGAGTGCCCTTTCGTTCCTAAACTGTTAGATAATATAGAAGTCAGAATATACTTATTACAAACCATAAATGTTCAACATGTTGATACTCTGGGATAGAGTTCAGTTTTGAGTAACTGTCAATGAAAATGTTTTGGATTATCTTCCTGCTACAAGTATTTATATATACAGAAAGTAGACAGGTTTTTCTTTTGGCTTGTGTGATTTAGTGTTGAATGTTCTATACATGATCCCCAACATTAAGTTAGTGGATTTTTTCCTGAATGTAAGATTCTGTATTATCCTTTATTTTATGATTCTATTACATTTATTTGAGGCATTTCACTGTGAGACAAGATTATACCTTGTAAGACTTGTAGCATTTTATTGTTATATTGTTCTGGGTTCTTCTTGTTTCTCAATGTTTTACAAATATTTCTTCAGTTCCTAGTGCAGCTAATTGTACGCTATGTTACTAATGTCACTCTTTCAGTTGTTGTTTTTTTAAACTATACAATTTATTGTTATAAATGTCAAATGAATTTGATACTAGAGAATTACATTGTTGATCAAGATTTTATTTTATTTTCGAATATTTTCTTATACATTATAGCACTATGCATTTTGCGTGAACATGTAGAATTGTATTCTTACAACGAACTAATCTATTGAAGTAACAGAGAGTTTAAGGCTGTCTCAGTCTATTTGTTAATACATCCTACTACTTAGAAGAAAGGCTTGATACTAGCAGTGAAGGACTGTCTCATAACATGTAAGATTTATCAGCTCGTTGTTCTATTGACTTCTTCAGTTCTACGTTATTTTATATGCAGTCGACTCAATGTCTAAAAAGGAAAGTATGCACATTAAAAAGGGCATCGCTTCAACATTAACTTGAGTTGTACCACTTGTACACAATTTTGGTTACTCAAGCCAATTTGTGTACCCTCCCTCTGTGGTCGGTGCAGATCCCTACGATAGAGAATGTAATACATGTATTGAACATATAAGTTATATTTAACTGGTATACAACTTCTTGAATATTTTGCTTTTCGCTTTGTTGATGAATGAATTTGAATATTTCATTGACATTTAGTCATTGTTCAGCTTAGTTTTTAGCTTACTTAATGAGAACTGAAACGCGCTACTTCACACAGACGTTTTATTTGTATTGGTAACATTGTGGCAGAAATGTTTATGGAAATAAAAATATGGAAATCAAAGAAGATCTAAACCTTGTTCTTACAGTTATTAAGTGCTTATAGAATTTAATTTAAATAGTTCCACGTGTTTATTCTAAATAATCCTTATATAATGCAAGCACATAGAGCAGGCATGTCAAATTCATTAAGGTGTATGGGCCACAAAAAACTTACTATGACCAGAAGGGCCGCAGCCAAAATCTGTTGAAATAATAGACTACTAGTTTTATTTCAATTAGAAACAATACAAAAGAATACAATGATGAATGGAATACCTGTCCGTTTGTTAGCTAAATTTGTAGTACTATTTTGTATATTAAAAATTACTATGATTATGCATTATTTCGTTGTCTTGATGCTTGACATCATTTCTGGGATACAAGTTTATTAATGTTAGGTTGAAGTTTGTTTGCCACTGACACTTTCATCACTGATGACAGATTTTGATCAGATAATCTCGAATGGTGTTTTTTTAGCTTCCATTATGGAAAAGAACTGCTCACAGAGATAAGCAAGAATTATGGCTGCAAATTCCTGTAATTCAAAGTACCGTTCAGGTAAATTAACTGTAAAATTTTGGCACAGCCACTTCTATATATACTTCGATCTCAACAAAGAAACTAAATTATGTAGGTCACAGCTGGGGCTGCGTAGCAACGGGAGATACTGCATTCCTCATTAATCTTCGGACTTGAAGACTAGCCTCATATATTATATATATTGTAACTTTGCTTGAAAGCACCTAACATCATCGCACGCAGTTGTGACAATTTAGTCTTTACCTTGAAGTTTCAAATTCAAGTCTTGCAGGTGACCAGTGAGATCATGAAAAAATGTTGTATGGTTCAACAGGTTCACCTTTCTTGTTCAGAAACAATACAATTTCCTCACGCAGTGCAAAAATCTCTTCAATACTTTCTGACAGGAGAGCCAGTGGACTTCTGTGTAGTAGGGAACACAATCAAATTTGTGTCCAATGACATCCAGGAACATTTAAAATTGGCGATGCTTTAAGCCAGGGGAACGAATACAAAATGATAAGAGACTGAAACTGGTTGGAAACATGTTGGAAGTTCTGCACAGAATGTTTGGTGAAGGATGCACTAACAATGAGCAAGTTTAAAATTAGCATCAGTCTCCCTTATTTTTGTAAGCAGCTGTCACCAAAACCATTTCTAACCCCAATCATGGTTGGTAGACTAGCTAGATTTACCAAAGGTAAATTGTACTGCAATATCTCCTCCTGTAATTTCTCAAAAATATCCTCGCTTATTGTGGTGTTATGCATAGAACAGAGCTCAAGTAGTTCTTCATGTATCTCAAAATGCCAGTCACTGGCTCATATGAATATAGCCAACTGCTTTACACCCGTTTACACCCATTTGACTCATCGAGAGCCAATCAAAATCAGCTATTATGTTCTTTAATTGTTCACGCAACCTGACTGACATTCAATTTATTCTGTCTGCTACAGTGTCCCTAGTTGTTTCTTTGAATGCTTTTACTTTTTATGAACAAATTACTTTCGCAGCTTTAACGACACACTCCTTAATTAAATGATTAGCTATTTCTTTCAATTAAGTTTGACAAAATGTAGCTGGCTTTCGCTGCAGACTCAGTCTCGTTGTTCAGTTTAACAAATATTTAATACTGTTTGTTGCCTTTTAAAACTATTTTTCAATTCAAATAGCTTGTCATCTCTCATTTTCTAGGTGTAAGCATCATACGCCTTTTTGTGATTAACGTAATGTCGTTTGACATTGTATACTCTTTGGGCACACTAATGCAGGAATTGCATTTTAAGCAGTGAATCTTATTAGATTTCAATGTGCAGAAATAATTTAACTCCCATCTTTCTTGAAACGATCTAACATTATGTTGCCTTGATGCTAACAGCACTGTACACTGTACAGCACTGTACCCAATAAAGCAAATAACACTATACCAAACACAACTGGGTTTAAAATCACTTCAGGTTTCCGTATTTTGTTGTATCCAGAATTCTGCATTTTATTTTTTTGTTTATTTGTAATGTAAATTATAGATCCTTTCAATCAAACAACATTTGTAACTTATAATTTTAATCATACACCACTTCAAACATATAATAACACTTTTAGTCAATCTTCTCTTCAGGGGTTCAACCCCTCTCCCTAAGGAAGGGGAAACTTTTAACTGCTGTTTTTTTTTTTTTTTTTTTGCAGGGGAGATTTTAATGTTAAGCCACCACTTTCCCCAGCGTTGTCAACTGGGGTTTGACGTTAATTGAAGCCTCTTCAGAAAAAAAAAATTAAAGAAAATCACAGTTACCAAAGTCCATGACCTTACTCAAGTGGGGTTTGGAGTTTAAAACACCCCTTTCACTAAAAAATATTTGAAAACTACAGCACAAAAATTCTATAAGCGTAGCCTACGGGAGTTTTCAATTTTAATACCCCCTCCAGATGTTTTATTTTCGTTTAAAGCCCTCCTCCAAGTATTTTCGGTATTAAAACCTCCCTCTTCCATGACTACCATGTATAATGGAGGTATTGTCTTTTTTCTTTTAAATGTTTTTCTTGTTTACGTTTTTTGTAACAAATCTATTCTTTCTATTCTTATTTGTGCCCGAGGTTGGAGAAATGAAAATAGATTTGTCTTATCTTTCATTTAGGTCAACTTGAAACACCTAGGTCAAGTATATTACCAAACCAGGAGGTAAAAAGCTAGCAAGTAGTGTAAAGCGAGACTGCGAAAGCCAAAACCCGTAGCAGAATTTAATATGGTACAAACACGTAGCGTTTTAATATTGCAACCCTTCGGCTGTTGAAGATTATTCTGGGACTGAAGAAAAGATTAACAGTTGATTAATTGTTAAATTAACTCTTCTGATCCACCATTAATCTAAACTAAGTTTAGAAAATATCATAATTTAAAAAAAAAAGTGAACAGTTAATCTAATTCTAGATGATAATCAGATATGTCATAAATCAAAATGCCACTTTGCATAACTTCAGTTCAGTGGCGTAGCTAGGGTGTATGATGCCCAGTGCGGCATAGAGAAATAGATATAAAACTCAAGATCTCAAGATCCCTTGTGTGAGCTTGCGCTCCCAGAGCTATTTTTTTAATGTGTATTTTCATAGGCTATTGCTGTTCTGTATATTCTTTTTTTATAGGTTAGTGTCAGATTTTATAATTGTACTTCAGCATATTTTTATATGGGTTAGTGCGGGATAGTATATATTGCTATGTACATGCTGTCTTAAAACAGTTGAGTGGGCAGTTGACCAGTGGTCAGTAAAGTATATCTCTGTCTGTGTGACAGTTGATGATCTTAGTGACCTGGCGTATATTTATTTAATCATTTCCATATTTCTGTACCTGTCCGGCCTGCTATTGTTACTGCTGAATGTAACTGCTGAACATAGCTGCTGAACATGCTGCTGTATCTAATATTGCTGCTTTAAAGCTGCTGCTGTAGATTTATTTTGTCTCTGTAGTGTTGCCCTAGTGGCTTAGTTATAGTCTGTTTCTGTTCTTAGTGAATACTAATAGTAAGGTACTAAGGCTAAGATATTCTTGTTTTAGTTTTAGTTATGTGTTGGTTGTAATAGTAGAATATTGTAGATCTAGACTAGTTTATTGTAGTGTGTTTGTGTAGTTCTAGGTTTAGTGTACTAGTTGTAGTGATTTAGTTAGATAGTTGGTTTTATCAGTTTGTGTTACATAGTTGGTTTGGTTAGTTTGTTGGTGTTTGTAGTAGTGTAGGTTTAGTAGCAGGGGGGTTAGTATTAGTTGTAGTGGTTAGTGTATATATTATTTTATTATTGATTTATTTTTGTATATGTAAATAAAGTTTCGTTTTGTTTATTTATCCTAAACTAAAGTTTCGTTATCTTGCTTTCATTTAGTTTAGGTTAGTATGTCTGGTTACTTAGGCGACACTAGCCCCTTGGTCGTAGACTGAGATGTCACAAATGAAACCCACCCAGTAGCGCTAACATCTGCCTACTGTTAAAATTTAATGTTGAGCAGAGAAAAGGTCATTTCTCGCGCCTCCTGACCTGCTCACATTTGTTTCATACGTTCCAAGGCTTCTGAAAAAACTGTGACATATCGATGAAGCCTCTTTCGCTCCAGACGTAATACGTTTTTGGCGATGTCGCTATGAGCACTTTGACTTCGATCTGATAATTCAATAGTTGGCGATGTCGCTATGAGCACTTTGACTTCGATCTGATAATTCAATAGTTGGGGATGTCGCTATGAGCACTTTGACTTCGATCTGATAATTCAATAGTTGGGGATGTCGCTATGAGCACTTTGACTTCGATCTGATAATTCAATAGTTGGGGATGTCGCTATGAGCACTTTGACTTCGATCTGATAATTCAATAGTTGGGGATGTCGCTATGAGCACTTTGACTTCGATCTGATCATTCAATAGTTGGCGATGTCGCTATGAGCACTTTGACTTCGATCTGATCATTCAATAGTTGGGGATGTCGCTATGAGCACTTTGACTTCGATCTGATAATTCAATAGTTGGGGATGGCGAGGAAAACTCATATTTTCCACCACATCATGATATTGCTCATATCGTGTGATTAGTTCTTGAACTATCTCGTCCAAGAAAGATTAAATTTACATCCGTAGCTTTTTCTTGCGTATTAATACAAAAGCTTCACCTTTTTCGCCTGGCATGCTTTTCTTGTTCTGCAGTAATCCCCAGAGTTCAGCACATCCTTGCTTGATGTCATGTCTCGACTACTAGTTAAAAACGTTTTTGAATGTTTTCCGTTTCAATCTCAAATTGACAATTTTTGTTTTTGAAGGAAGACTTACGCGTCCTTTTTTAAGTCAATACTACTTAATACCCAATGTATGTGAGAAAATAAACACTGCATAGCAACTAACAATCCGCCTGATTCAAATCTAGAAGAAGAATTTTCATCAACTAAGCGCTTAAGGTTAGATCCAGTTATTTTGGTAAGGACTTCCTAGCGGTGTGCTCAAGTTGAGGAAAAGATGTGCAAACGGTCTAGTGTATCGAGACATTGTAGTGAATTGATTTCAGCTTCAGCAGACCGACTTCCTGCCAAACTCAGAGAATGGTTCAAGCAATAAATGGAGATGATGTCAATGAAAGACTAAATAGTGTGACAGGTTAGCGAAAGTGACGTGTGTTTAGCTTGTTTAATGTCTAGGGGATGATTATTTTTGAAATTGTCACACACCAACCCGTCAGCATATAAATCGGGAGCAGGCACGCAACGAGACAAGCAATGAAAGAAAGATACAAAGTTAAAAATGAATATTTATTTACATAAATATTTACATAGAAGAATAAAAAGGGGAAGGGTTTGCATCTATCTCTAATCAATACTATATTTAATCATCACTCTTGCACTTAATAAGAGAGCATGTCACTTTGTCTTTTGAACTTAGCTGGTTGTCCTGTTTGTGTCACAGCTGGCTGTGTCCTGGCATGAGGTTCTGCAGCTGTAGGTGGCGCTCTAGCGGGTAGAGGGTTGCCGGTGATACAGTTCTTGTGGAGTCTCAATCCAAAGTTCTGATATCTGTAGTGGGCACAGTAAGACGGGTGGCCGGCTACCGTGGGCACAAGGGTACTGGGGACAGAGCGGATCCGCCGTGGGCAGTAGTCCAGTGAGTTACGAAGTTCAGGCGTAGCTATGACGTCTCGCACAGACTCTGGGTCTATAGGGACGTCGTGCCTAATGGGTTTACAAATAGGCAGGCAAGTAGAGCCGATAGCACCAAGTAAATAGTTGAGTAGATCTAAGTAGGCAGTGGATGATACTCAGTAGCAAATAGGCAGGAGTGCAGTGCTGAATAGCACAAGGTACAAAGGCAATAGGCAATTGATCCGATAAATAGGCAGACACCTGAGGGAGGCTGCGGATAAATAAATGTGAGCTTGCGCTCCCAGAGCTATATTTTTATATATTTTATTTTTATAGGCTAGTGTCAAACTTATTATTTGTACTTCCGCTTTTTTTGCATAAAAAGTGATGCCACGCTGTTTTAAAACTGTTCAGTGTACAGTTGACCAGTGGTCAGTACCATATCTGTCTGTGTGACAGCTGAATATCTTTGTGGTCTGTCGTCTAATTATATTTTTATTCCTGTACCTGGGACGGCCTGTAAGTGTAGAAATATTTTATATTTTTTACTAGATCTATACTATGTGTAAGGTAGTTATTTTATTTTCTACTTGGACTATTTGTCATAATAGTTGGCAACATGCTGTGTTGAAGATGGCGGCGTCCATCAGTCCTAATATAATATTTTATAATATAGTTTTGCTGCTTTTAGCTGCTGCAATTACTCTGCTGAGATAACTGCTGTTTATAACTGCTGTTGTAGATCTATTCTAATTCTAGGGAATCTAGAATCTAGTGTTTTGTTTCTGCTATTGATAGATCTAGTTTTAAAGTTTTGTTATTGTTTCATTAGATCTATTCTAATTCTATCGAAGCTAGTGTTATTTTGTTTCTGTAGTGACTAGTGTAGTGTTGCCTAAGTGGCTTAGTTATAGTCTGTTTCTTGCTTTAGCTAGTTAGTAATTAGTTTACTCTAGTTAGTAAGGTACTAAGACTTAAGGTGTTCTTGTTTTAGGGTTAGAATTATTGGTTGAGATTGAGTGTAGTAGTAGAATATTGTAGATCTAGACTAGTTTATTGTAGTGATTTAGTTAGTTCGATAGTATACTGTAGTTCATTAGTTGGTTTGATCAGTTTGTGTTAGATAGTTGGTTTGTTTAGTTTGTTGGTGTTTGTAGTAGCGTAGATTCAGAGGGTTTAAGTTAGTAGCTGAGTTCAGTTGTAGTGTTTAGTGTATATATTATATTTTATTATTGATTTATTTTTGCATGTAAATAAAGTTTCTTTTTGTTTTATTTATCGTAAACTAAAGTTTGTTATCTTGTTTCCATTTAGTTAAGTTAGTATAAGTTAGTTGTCTGGTTACTTAGGTGACTCTAGCCCCTTGGTCACCATACCGAGGTGCACAGATTAAGCCCACCCAGAAGCGCAAACATCTGCCTACTGTTAGGTAAAATTTAATGTTGAGCAGCAGAGAATAGGTCCTCTACCACTCGCGCCTGCCTGACCAGCTCACATAAAGACAAGTTAGGACATGTCTCTCATGCATCTTATCGATGCCCTCGACTGAGGTGCATTCGTCAGATAGGTAAAATTGCTTTAGAGTACATTTGGGAGATGATGACAAAGGGGATTGGAAAAATAGATGGCTGATAGTAGCAATATAAAATATGTACATAAAAGGGGAAATAATAATCTCAAATAAACAACACAAGTGGAAAGAGAACGGGGGGGGGGGAATGGACACTGGTCAGCGACCACGACGCTATTGTTTACACATGGCCGTCGGCCATAAACAAAGGAGCGAGCTTGAATGGGGAGAGCGTCCGTTCAAGGGGCGCAACTCTCGTCAAAGTCGAATGAATACAGGGGAGATAATTCATATCCCTTTTCTAAGCGCAGCATTAATGCGTAAGTAAAATTATCAAGGCGGTCAGCCGAGATAAAGGAAATAAAATAAGATGTACAAATACATACATGGTTGCATCAACGATCAATTGAGCAACGTAGCATTAATAGATTAATGCTCGTCCCGAGACATGACGTTAAACTGCGCTCCTCTTTCCTTAGCACTTTTGGAGCTCAAAAGTGCCCTACTTCTTTTCTATCATTGTGTCTGCCTCCTTTTTTCCCAAGTCTGCCTTCATTGATCATCACACTGTCTCCTTAACTTTAAATTCTCACAACGTCCTAGACCAGTCCGTTTGCCGTGGACTGCGACGGGTAAGGGGGGATAAAAAGATCCTGGTGTTTGAGTGGTGGCTATCTGAGGATAAACCACAACAACACAATACTTTGGCTCCAAGTTCCCCTAGACCTGAGACCCAGATGGCCCGCTCTGGGTCAACCGGCTGGTCATGCCGAGCTACCAGCATAGGTCGTCGACCTATGCTGGAGGGCGGTGGCTGGAGGGTCAATCAGGGAGCTGCTGTATCGGACACATGTCCGATGTAGCAGCTGACTGAGTATAGCACCTGTGTAGCCCTGGCGGGCTCACTCTGGACATCCGAATGGCCCGTCCCCTTGTTGGACTCGATGGCGGGTGGGGAGCACAGGTGCCGAATTAACCAAAATATATATGGACAAAAAAACACACACAAAACTACTTGCCCCAGACCTATGTCTGGGCAAGAAACGTCGAATTGACGATAAAAAAGAGGAGGTCCCAAAAAGCTGTGCCACCTGGCCATCATTTCTGGTGGTTAGGTGCACAGAGGAGGGAAAAAGCCTGACAAAGTTGAGCCCTTTTATTATCTATAAGGGACTTAAGTCAGTAGTGGGAGAGCCCAAGAGTGTGTCTAAGCTACACAAAACAATGGAACTCCTTGTAGAAGTAGACAGCAAGACACACTCTGATGGGCTTTTAAGATGCAGAAGACTCTGTGATCTCCAAGTGGAAGTCATGCCACACAAGAGTCTGAACACCAGCAGAGGTGTAATCAGCTCTAGGGACCTACTGGAATGTTCCGAGAAGGAAATAGTGGAGGGCATTGAAGGAATCACCCATGCCCGGCGCATTACCAGGCGCAGGGAGGGTGAGGAGGTCAAAACCGCCACTATTATCCTCACATTCGGAACTAGGACACCGCCAGAGTATGCGAAGTCAGGATACCTACGAGTTCCAGTGAGGCCCTACATACCTAACCCCATGAGGTGCTTCAAGTGCCAGGGTTATGGACACGGCGCGGCAGTCTGCAAGAGGAACACTGTGTGTGCCAGATGTGCTGGAGAGGGTCATGAGGACAAGGGCTGCACAGCCCAGTTCAAATGCCCAAACTGTCAAGCTGGCCACTCAGCCTACTCCAATAACTGCCCTGTGTGGAAACAGGAGGTTGCCGTGCAGGAGTACAAGGAAAGAAACGGATGTACCTTTAGCCAGGCGAAATCAGCTGTACTGGCCCTACCCAAGGGCCAATTCGGCTTGACAAAGACCTACGCCCAGGCTGTTGCTAAGAAAGGAAGATCCATAGCCACACAGACGGACACATTGACCCCACCACCCCCTCCTCCTCCCCCAACTCAGAAGAAAACACCGCCAAAGAACACACCTCTGAAGAAACAAGAAAGCCCTGTTGTCATGCTAAAGAACAGGTTCTCTGTGCTCGCTGATGAGAGCATGGAGACTGAGCAGCATGTCAAAACCAATACTCCGGGAGAACCCGGAGACATCATGTCTGACACAGGTTCTCCTCAGAGAACCCAGCCAGACACCCCAACCTCTACCGAGTTAGAGGTTGACCAACTCCCTAAGGGGAGAAATCAAAGCGGAGAGGATGCCCGAGGTGAGAGAGGAGGAAATAACCTCCGCTCTAACCAGAGGGATCTCCCCTCTCCAGAGAGAAAGACTTCCCCCAAAAGGGGGTTGTCCTCCTCTCCATCCAAACCCAAGAATAAAAATACCAAAGTCACTGGAATAAAGGGAAACCCCTCCGGGGGCCTCCCAAGGCCAAATAGCTCCAAGTAGGTCATCTAGAATAAGCCATGGATTCCAGAATTGTACAGTGGAATTGTAGAGGCCTCAAGGCCAATTACGAGGAAATGCAGCTACTGATGGACTCTGAGACTCCTGTAGCTGTCTGCTTACAGGAAACATTTCTGAAAGATTGCATCAGCTTCCGAAGCTACCGTGCTTACACCAAGAATGTTAAGGATGCAGAGAGAGCATCAGGTGGAGTCTGTATCCTTGTGAAGGATAGCATCCCCCATGAGAGGGTAGAACTACAGACCACACTACAGGCCGTAGCAGCTAGGATAACCCTTCACAAGGTTATCACTTGCTGCAGCCTGTATCTACCACCAGGCGCTCCATTAAACCGAACAGACATGGAGGACCTATTGAAACAACTCCCCCGGCCTTATTTAATCCTTGGGGATTTCAATGCCCATAACACCATGTGGGGATCAACAATACCGACACAAGAGGTCGTATGCTGGAGGATATCTTCCTCCAACATGATTTATGCATACTTAATGATGCATCACCGACCTACTTGCACCCAGGAACTGGATCATTCACATGCATTGACCTCACCGTATGCGTCCCCGGACTTCTGGACGATTTTAAATGGTCAGTTAGCAATGATCTACGGGGAAGTGATCACTTCCCAATCATCATTACTAACAATCGGTAGAAACAAGCGGTAGAAACTGAATAAGGCCGATTGGGAACAATTCCAAAAAAGATGCTCTGAGGATATCACAGAAAATATCCTCCATGAACAGAACCCAGCTGATACCTTTGCTAGCAAGCTACTAAGTATAGCCAGGAAAGTTGTACCCCTAACCTCTGCAAATCCAAAACGGCCTAGCAAACCATGGTTTGATACAGCTTGCAAAAGTGCTATTGGTGATAGGAAAAAACGACTGGCTGCATTTATAAAGAATCCTTCCCAGGAAAACCTAAAGCTATTCAGGATAGCTAGAGCAAAGGCTAGACAAACCATACGGTCAGCCAAAAGGAATTCCTGGAGAAGTTTTGTCGGCAGTCTGGATGCCAAAACTTCTGCTAGAGCGGTTTGGAAGGCAGTAAGGCGAATCAAAGGGAAAGAATCAAATGCAATAGGGCATTTGAAAAACCAAGGACGAACTGTCACGTCCCCCAGAGAAATAGCTGACTGCCTTGCATCCTCAATAGCAGAAAAATCATCCACTGCACACTACACGCCAGAGTTCCAAAAAGTCAAAACCAGGGAGGAAAGACACCCCATTGATTTCAGGTCAGAGAACAATGAAGACTACAACAAACCGTTCTCGCTTGAGGAACTGAGGGAATCGCTGGACAAGTCACATGACACAGCGCCTGGAGAAGACGAAATCCATTACCAGTTCCTCAAGCACCTTCCCGAACCCTCATTGGCAGTCCTGCTAGGGGTCTATAACTGTGTGTGGCAAACAGGCGCTTTCCCAAACAGCTGGAGGAAAGCCACAGTTATACCGATACCTAAACCGGGAAGAGACGGCTCTGACCCAGCTAACTATCGACCAATAGCACTAACAAGCTGCATCTGCAAAACCATGGAAAGAATGATTAACAGTAGGCTGGTCTGGTACCTGGAAAGGAATAAAGTGATCTCAAACTACCAGTGCGGATTCCGGCAGGGGCGGACAACAACTGACCACCTGGTAAGGCTGGAAGCTTATATTAGAAATGCATTACTCAGAAGAGAACATCTAGTAGCTGTATTCTTCGATATAGAAAAGGCTTATGACACAACCTGGAAACATGGCATTCTACGTGACCTGGCGCTTATGGGGCTTAAGGGACACCTCCCCCGTTTTGTGGAGGAATTCCTGAAAGATCGAAAATTTCAGGTTCGAGTGGGCAACTCCGCTTCTGACACTCATGACCAGGAAATGGGTGTACCCCAGGGCAGCATTCTGTCAGTCACCCTGTTCAACATTAAAATAAATAGCATCATAAATGCGCTGTCCCCTGGCATAGAGTGCTCTTTGTATGTTGATGACTTTGTCATTCTTACTTATGGGAAAAGCATGAACACCTTAGAAAGAAAATTACAGTTATGTTTAAACAAAATTCAGGGTTGGGCAAACTATAATGGTTTCAAATTCTCAGACTCCAAAACAGTTAGTATGCATTTTTGTAATCTAAGGGGACTCCACCCAGACCCTGAACTATTTATACACAAAAAGAAGATCCCTGTCGTGAAAACTACAAAATTTTTAGGCCTCACCTTAGATTCCAAATTTAATTTTCTCCCCCACATTAAGGAACTTAAGAAGAAATGCCAAAAGTCATTAAACATACTAAGAGTACTCAGCCATACGGACTGGGGAGCTGACAGAGATACCTTGCTGCTGCTCTATCGGAGTCTAATTCGATCCAAGCTAGACTACGGATCCATAATATATGGAGCAGCAAGGAAGTCGTACCTAAAAATACTGGAACCAATACAAAATGCTGCCCTGCGTCTCTGTCTCGGCGCGTTTCGTACATCACCTATCCCAAGTCTCCATGTGGAGGCTGGAGAACTCCCCATGGATATAAGAATGAAAAAGCTTGCAATGCAGTATATAGTCCAACTAAACTAGTCCAGCTAAAATCCAACCCCACGAACCCTGCTTTTGACTCCATATTTAACCCCACAGAGGTAGAATTATACAATCGAAGGCCTAACGTCATACAGCCGTTGGGCCTTCGAATGAGAGAACCCATCCAAAATTTAACCCCACCCATTGACCAAATCTCTAAAATAGAAACCTCTCAGAATCCTCCTTGGCTAATGAATAAACCCAAATTAAATTTATCCCTCCTTAATTTCAAAAAAGAAAATACAGACCCAAGCATACTACAAGTCCACTTTAGGGAATTGCAGGAGAGCTACGGAGATTGTGGCATCATCTACACAGACGGATCCAAAATGGAGGGAAAGGTCGCGTGTGCCTGCTCCTTTCGGAACAAAACAATCTCCCGTAGACTCCCCGATGGCTGCTCCATCTTTACGGCCGGGTTAAAACCCGGCCTGAGACAAAGTATTGCCTCTGCCACCTATCGAGAGTGGCAGAACCGATGGGAGGCTGAGACTCACAGTAAACTCAGGCAGATTGTGGCGGATGTCAGGTGGCGGCCCACATCTAAGGGTCTGACAAGGCGTGGTAGCACAACCATGTCCAGACTTAGGATTGGCCACACCTACATCACGCACTCTTTTGTACTGAAGAGAGAGGAGCCCCCACTTTGCGAGTACTGTGACTCTCGCCTCACCGTGGAACATATCCTCGTTGATTGCCCCAGATACCAGGATGTCAGGGCGAAATATTTTAGAGCCACTAATCTAAAAACACTATTTAATAATGTCGACCCTGGGAAGGTACTGGGCTTTATTCGGGAAGTGGGGCTATCTACGAAGATCTGATTTCTGAATTTGTCAACATGCACTATTTACATTAGATTTTTACCAAATATTTAAATTTTTACTACCTTTACTATTTTAACTGTGAATAGACCTTGCTTTTAATTATATGACTGTATAGAATCTGGCCCTTGTTGTTTAGAGAGAGAGTAGTCCTTAAGGGACTGCAGGCACGACATGGCCTAAATTGTGCCGATGTGCCTCAAATCCAAAAATCCAAATCCAAAATCCAATAGATTAATGCAATACATAAATATATACATATGCCATGTTTATGTTTTCTACTTACGACAGTGAGAAATACACAATGCACTAAGTAAATATAAATGAAATAATAAAATACACATGATAGTATCCAGTGAGAAATATACACAAAGTAATTAAGTGGAACTGTGATGAAGTTCGGCTTACCACCAGGTATTCCTCTAAGAGTAAGAATAAATGAGATAGTCCAGACTCGACTGTTCAGCGATAGAGAAATGAGCGGGTCAGGTTTGACTTAGTCTACCTTATAAAGGTCCTGAAAGAGGTGGGCGGAAACAGGAAATGTCCTAGGCTAAGAATTATCTCTCACGTGGGTGAAGTCCGACAAGAGTCGCACCTTGAAGTGTCACGAGGCGTGTTGACCCGAGTAATCTCTTTGATCAAAGAGAGACGTGGGAGAGGGGGGGGGAGAAAGATTGACTCGCATTCCACCCAAGGTGGTGTCAACTGCGACCGTCAGACATCCGGCGGGTAAGACCAAAGAGACTGTGAGCACTTATCTTTCCCCGATCAAGGGGAGATAAGTGAAATGACGCGGCCTAGCTATCTCCAAGGTGGTGGACTGAGTCTAGCCTGGAGAGGAAAAGGTGGGGTGGGTGATGAAATTGGGGATAGGACGGGAAAATAATTAAAATAAAATAAATAAATAATAATAAATGCTGTGACAAAATTGAGTGACTCTGACAGCAAGCTTTTGACTTGTCACAAACAGTGTGTACCCAGTCATTATATTTGGCAACGTAACATTATTAGGTAAAATGGATCTAGTTTTGACATCTCAGGTGTACTATCAAAATAATCGATAAATATTAGGCTTGAAATCAATATTGCCATTCGTTCATTGTGTATTTTTTGGGAACATGTATGTATTCGGGCTCTATCCAGCTTGTTTCGGAGCACAGGTTTTCTCATTAGTAGATGGTACACGGATAGTAATATCACAACCTTGATTTTGACATTGCAATTCTTCTTCAACTTATTTATAAGCTCTAGATCTAGATGAAAGCAGCGTACTGAGCAATGCAGTCACAGCATGTACCATGTGCCCCAGAAGTAAGTGAACATGTAAAATTGCGTTGCCTTGAAAGATTTAAACAAATCTATTAAACTTGATACAACCTGGTCCACAACTTACATTCCATTAAAGAAAGAAACTATAAGATTAACAAAGTAGCAAAAGTATTCAATTTGATTATTCAAATATTATTAAAATATAGTAGTTTGGTTCGTTTATGTTTGTGTAATATGTTTTTTTTTTTACTGAGAAAGTTTATCTTTAGTTTGATGCCCCTCACCGCTTGATCCCTAGTGCTGCCCGCCCCACCCGCACATGGCTAGCTGCGCCTTTGCTTCAGTTGCTCTATACATGACTTACTTTCGGGGTTTTTGAACATTAACTTTTGTATGATTTCGTTTAATGCACAAATTGTAAGACCACTTTCCTTCTATATAATAAAGATTATTGTTATTATTATACAAAGTTATCGTAAAAACAAAATCAATCAAAATATTTGCAAATCTAGAGTGTTCTCTTGTTTTATTCCTAATATAAAATAAATTGATAAATGTAGACTTTCAAACCTATGAAACACTGTTCTATACTAAGTGTAGAGATACAGTATATAAGTCCTATTCATGGGCACCCATACAAATTATCATAGTGGCTGCTTAACAGTACATCAGTAGACTCATTGACATAATAAAAAGTTAACTTGACCATACCGAGGAAAACTTCAGGCTTGATACCCTGAATAAGCCGAAACCATTTGCTGATAAACTTGGTATTGAGTTGGTGACGCTGAGACTTAGCAGTCGAGAAACACAGCGAGCAAACACTACAGGCTAAAATTTTAAGAGTTCTTACAGAACACAGCTTTACATTTCGTATCTTCATTCGTTAATTTCTTCATTAACGTTTCGCTTTTCTAGCAATTATAATGCTCATTTCAACCTGTTTTGTCTGCATCTTAAAACTATATAAATAGACACATTACGTGCTTTAGGTCTATGGTTTAGTTAAACTAGAATCAAAGCATGTATATTTGTTATAAATCTTTTGTTATCTTTAGATTATCACACACCGATTAACTGAACAAATTAAGCAAATTAAATAGGCTAGAATAAGACATTGATTTTAACACATAGCATACATTTGATCAACGGCGTAGTGGGGGGGGGGGGAGTAGGGTCCAAATTTGAAAATCCCCAAATATGTGACCAAAATTTGTTTTTACATTAAATATTAAATATTATCTCAAATCATGATGTCGAAGTATAGTTATCTTACAATGTAGAATTTACAAAGTAGTTATCTTACAAAGTAGAATGTACAGCGTATAGCCAACAAAAAGGTAAAATATAAAAAGAATAGAGCTGTGGCATTTTACGTCTCGAGAGACAAACTATTCCCTTTTGCAACTTCTTGTGTGACTGAAGAGGCCAATCTTTGATACACAGCTGCGGTCACAGGTTGGGCTTCTGTAATCCTAGGGGCTGTTGCAATTTCACCCTTTCTACTCCTGTTGTGTATGACATCTGCAAAGGAAAGTTATCTTAGAGAGCAAAATGAACAAAGAATAGTTATGTTACAAAGCAAAATGTACAAAGAATAGTTAAGAAGAATGTACAAAGAATAGTTACCTTACAAAGAAGAATGTACAAAGATTAGTTACCTTACAAAGTAGAATGTACAAAGATTAGTTACCTTACAAAGTAGAATGTACAAAGAATAGTTACCTTAAAAAGTAGAATGTACAAAATAAAGGTCATCCAGGAATCTTCCAACGCAGCACAAAACAGTTTCAATGTACTAGATAAACCAGTCTCTAATTAGAATTTGTCAAATTGCTAATGTTTACAATATTGGGTTACGCCATATCTTGTATGGAACACTTTTGTATAGTTTTACGATAATAATGTCTGCCAGTGTAAAATCTTCTTCTGTCTGCTGAAAGTAACTTAAATATTTATCTTGTGAGTCCCATTCTAACTCATCCCTGATAGGTTTAGGCAGTCTATGTAGTTCACTATTATGTAAGCGAATATTGGCTAAAATGGATTGTTTTGTGATATGCAAGAGAGAATTAGGAGATAATTGAATATCTTTCCAACTGCTCACGTCTACTTGAACATGATAACGACGAAGTAGTTCTCCTAACGTGTTAGACCTACAATCAGAAATGTCCGTTGGAGTTAAAAAGTTGCTTGTTACAAACAGCTGGGCAAGTTTGTCTTGTTTCATCAATAGAGCGGTCTTGAAAGGTGATAACGCTCCAAACAAGTGAACTTGTATGTCCAGGGGTTGAAGACCTAAAATGTAGAGTTTCACAACTAAACTCCAACATCTCATTAGAATTGCCTTGTGCAAAGCAGATGGATGTGTATGCTCTATAGATGCCCCGTGATCCAGGAGCCATTCCGCGAGTTTCTGTGAGTCAGGGTAAGCAGGGAAGTAGTTATTTAACACAACAGACAGCAGAGTATGCATCCGACCATTGATTTCAATAGCTACATTAATGTTGGCGCCATGCTTTGATACAATTTCTTGGATCTGCTTTTCTAAAACAGACGATATTGATAGCTCTGCATTGAAAGAAAGATTATAGTCAGCTGTTGCGTCAGATAACAGTTTGATCATGTCCCGTATCGTATCTTCGGAAGTCTTGTAGCTCAATCGATTTATAAAATCAATAATATTTGGCATTTTAAGATTTTTTTTTAAGTTGATCATTGGAACACAAGGTTTTTTTATGACAAAGGAAATGGTCATCCAAATTTTTGTGTTTTTTTCAACGTCGATTCCGCAACATGTCTGTTCAGAAAAAAACAACAACAAAAAGATGAATCTAAAATTAACATAACGTAACATTTGTACATTATCTTTTTACAAGAGGTTGTTTTTATAAGATTTTTTTTACCCTATTATAAAGCGTCTAAAGAATGTATTAATTAAAGAGGTCCAATATGAAAATGAAATCTATTACGAAACAGTCGAATTACTTTAATGATCTTTAAATTGAGTAAAAATAAACTTGTTTTATATTTATAGATGACATAAGATTTTCCCTTCTATTGTTACTTTTCTCTCCTGTAATATTTTCTTGGAAATACTACAACACTTTCCATTTAAAGCTATTTGTAGAACATTATTTTTGTATTGATTCTCTGTAGCCCTAGATCGCCAAGTATTAAAAGTTTGAAGAATTTTCAATGTAGTGAAGCATGAACATGGCAATGGCACACTATAGACCATTCAACAAATCTATGACTTTTATACTAAATGTGTACAACAGTGTTTCTCAAATTTTTGAGATAATTCGAATTTTTTTCCCTGAAATGCATACCCTTTGTTCCCACTTGTTCCCGTAGTGAAATAAAGTCAAAGTAACTGGGGTGTGAGAGGCTTTTAAATATTTCCTTGAATAATACTGTTATAAACTTGGTGGTGGCACAGAGAGGGGTAGTGGTGTGTGTGTAGTCAGCCTAGGCAAATCGCCCCAGGCCAGCGCTAGACGAGCGGTCAACCGTGACGAGTTACGACTGTCAGCCGAGTCGAGTGTCAACAGGACAGTTCGGGAAGGATCGCCGTCGTGAACAGTGCTCAGGAGCGTCAAGAGAGTTATAGTCATCTGACCACCTAGAAACGTCGAGCGGCGTTCTGTCCGGTTCGAGAAGGCCAGTAGGGACCCTATATAAGATCGGAGGTGACGCAGTCAAGACGGTTCAGAGCCCGGTTCACTACAGTCCGGTCGACTATAGCACAGTTCAGCGATGTGGTTCTGTACGGAGCATTACGATGGTTCAGTGCGGAGTACTATCAAGTACAGTTGAGACGAACGGCGTCTTGATCTTGGTCTGTGATCGAGTCCGACACAACGAGCCTAGTGTGTGAAGTCAGTCCTGAACTGTTGAACCCAGTGAAAGCCCGGAACGAAACGGAGAGGCCAGTGCAAGAGTTGATACGGCGGTACGGTGTTATCGGAGGGATATTGTACAGGGATATTTGTAAAGTGTTACGTTACTTTGGAGCCCTGAGTTGTCAAGTTCTTTAAGTTGGTGGTGTATGGTGCAGTTTGCAGAGAGCCTAGATAGTGAGATTCGTAACAATACATTGACTCTTCACCCCGACCTCCACCAACATGCTTTCGAAGGGAAGCGCTCCTTACAGTTTGAGAAAATCTGGTGTAGTTGCCTGTGGAGAGTTGCGGTTGCTACTCACAATCTTTGAGCTGGACATAAATATATTCATTCCATCTCATCAACATTGTCCAAGTCATTACATTTTGTAAAAGGTTATGTTAAACTAAAGTTGAGATCTCAATGAACACTATAACCATATGTTGTTTTCTCCTTTTACTTTTGTAAGGAATACACTGTGTGGAGTGAGATGTAGTTTTGTTCATTTAGGAGATGGGGAAAGGTTTGGCTATATAAAGGGTCCCTGCGTCAAAAAAGTTGGAGAACCACTGATGTAGACATTGCGATACTTAAAGTACAATTATTTTGATTTATCTACGAACATAACTGGATGATAATAAAATATATACTCAAGATAGATCTGTTCTTGACAAAAAGTTGGGAGAGAGAGTGAAAGAGAAGGTCAGTGTGCCCGAGTAAAGGTAGTGAGAAAGAGAACGTATATGTAAATATTAAAGATAAGGCGAGAAAAAGAAAGTGATAGTTCTATTATCTCTAATACAATCATTGTAATTGATGCCGATGTTCTTACCTGAAAGACCTGAAGAGATACAGGGAACTGATTGATCGAGTCAAGCGTGCTATTGAATTCAAGAACTATTGAAACAGGTATAAAAACTAGTAATAGTTTGGATTCCATTACTTTTATATCTCGTTATTTTTGTTGTCAGCTCTATTTTAAGATGTGACTGAAAAAATATATTCCTGTACTTTTGTATACTCTCTGGTAGACCTCTCAGTGTAGACATGTTGAAGTAATCTCGTAAAAGGTTTCTGTTGCTGCAAACACAACCTAGCTAGCGTCTACATTGAGATTCAAACTCAAACTGCTTAGTTAGGTGGTAGATGCATTTAGGCTACTCATACACACATCCCACAAATAAAGTATACAGATTTGAAACTAGATCAAGCCGCATGTCACAACAAAGTTTGTTCCTGCCTTATTTTACTTCCACTCAATCCCCATTTATATAATCCCTTTTCATTTATTCCCCATCACTTAAACACCTGGTCATTGAATTAAAAGCCATAGGATTACTGTTTGTGCTCTACCTATTACGACATCCTTCATATAGTGTACAGTAGGAAATGCTCAAGAAGTTTAATTTCTTTATGTTTACGACATTTATTTTGGAGCTGATATGTAAACAAAAACTAATTGAACCATTTCATTGAGTTTTACATTAAAATTGTAGAGTTCACAGTATTGATTGCTGACCGTGTCCCAACTTATTATGTGTTTTACTATTTTACATATGATAGCTGTAAGTTTAAATGGATCTATAGTTTCCTGAATGAAATGTATCAGTTTTTAGCCCTTGTAAGAGGAAAAGCCCCTATTGGTTTTGTTAAGTCTGTCTGTGGCGTTTAGATCTTCAAAAACTAAATTATTTGACATCTTATTTCAACCTAATCAGTAGAGGTCAAAAGGTGAGGTACCAATAAGAATTACGTTGTAGTACAGAGAGGGAGATATAGAGTCTGGGAATATGGACAGGAGACAAAGACTTCAAAGGAGGCCTAGCGGACAGATGTGCGGACAATAGAGAAAGACACGTGAGAGAAAAAGTGGATGAGCCGGAAAGAGTTTGCCGCCATTCTGGATACAAGAGAGGGAGGTAAGGAAACTATAGTCTTATATTAAGTAGTATTTGTATTGCTGTTTCACTTTCTGTTACCAGCAACTGTATGCAAGGGAAGCGGTGAAAGGTAAGCAATGGAAGAACAGGAAGAGGCAGGCAAGGGTCATTATGTGTATAGTGTTACAAATATAGTGTTATAGAGTTATTATTTGTAAGTTTATTTGAGCACTTGAGCTTTACGGCAAAACAAATGAAATTGTTTAATTGTTAAAATTGTTGTTAAAGGGTGAGGGTAGTATGGGATACTACAGGGGGTAGTATGGAATACTACAGGTGGTAGTATGGGATACTACAGGGGGAAGTATGGGATACTACAGGGGGAAGTATGGGATACTACAGGGGGTAGTATGGGATACGTATGGGATACTACAGGGGGAAGTATGGGATACTACAGGGGGTAGTATGGGATACGTATGGGATACTACAGGGGGTAGTATGGGATACGTATGGGATACTACAGGGGGAAGTATGGGATACTACAGGGGGAAGTATGGGATACGTATGGGATACTACAGGGGGAAGTATGGGATACGTATGGGATACTACAGGGGGAAGTATGGGATACTACAGGGGGAAGTATGGGATACTACAGGGGGAAGTATGGGATACTACAGGGGGAAGTATGGGATACGTATGGGATACTACAGGGGGTAGTATGGGATACGTATGGGATACTACAGGGGGAAGTATGGGATACTACAGGGGGAAGTATGGGATACTACAGGAGGAAGTATGGGATACTACAGGGGGTAGTATGGGATACGTATGGGATACTACAGGGGGTAGTATGGGATACTACAGGGGGTAGTATGGGATACTACAGGGGGAAGTATGGGATACTACAGGGGGTAGTATGGGATGCTACAGGTGGTAGTATGGGATACGTATGGGATACTACAGGGGGAAGTATGGGATACGTATGGGATACTACAGGGTGTTGGTGTTGGGAGGGGGGTAGTTGAGACGCAAAAAGTTTAAACAGCTGAGGAAAGTATTATTGAATCCTTCTGCATGTACCCGGAAGTGAAACGGTTAGAAAGCGCTGTTTACTAACATAAATAAAAATATATTAATTTCATGGTATCTGATCAGTTTCTGAGAAAAATAATATAGCTTATCGATATGACTGTGTTCCTAGAATACTTTGTGCTGACAAAATCTTTAAATATAGCTTCAGCCTTGAATGATTTATGCCTGCCTAGACAAACAAAGTAAGTAATACTTACGTAATTTCTGAAAAAAAAGACAAATTTTTATAGTTAGTCGTTTTTTGCTAGGTTGGATTTAGGTATATGGAGCCCCCTAGTCAGAATCATTAAATCTTACACGCTGCCTATCCTTTTTATTGCTGCTAGTTATCATTGTTAATCCACTGACCTAGATAATTCTAGATGTAGGAAACTAAGAAGAAATCATTGAGGATGGTGACTCCTCATAAATCTGCTTATGTAAAATCCGTAAATCAAATTATTAAATTTAATACAAAGTTTATAAGCAATAGTAAATCTTGTGTTTGGCATTATTCAAACGATGAAATTTTGTTGCTTTAAGAGTTTGCAATTGGAAAAAAAAAGTTTTGTTTGACCTGTTTGTGTGGGTAGACATAGGAAGATGATGGAAGATGTGGACAAACTACAAAGACTAGAATGGGCCACAGGGCAAGTAGAGATGAGTGCGTGGAAGCAGAAGCGACAATCTGACAACATCGTGTAGTTATCAGTGCACTTTTGTCGTGTATATTCATACTGGCATTCTAAGTGTAGGCTATCTGTTAATAAAGTGAACACATTTTTTATTGTCAAATAGGACTATCCTAAGATCAGCAGATTATGTTACTCAACCACACATCCCACTAATCAAGTCTTTGACTATCCATTTTTTAAAGTCATTTGAGCTGCCAAAAACAGGGAAGGGGAAGGTAGAATGTAAACAATGAAAGTCTTCTCTTAGTCTATATTTATTGATTGCTGATGATTGTATTTGACATTAGTGTTTAAGGAAGGGGCCTCAATATAATACTGTAATATAGAGCACATATAACTTATATTAGTGACAAATATTTTGTAACAGAAATGATTTGATTTCTGTATTAAAGTACGATCATCCCACACTCCCTAATGAAAAGACCTGCCTGAGAGGGGATGAGTAGGTCTACTGCCTCTCTCATGGTCCAACCTGCTAACTACAAATCGGCTAATCTATGGGTTAAAATATTAATATATAGATGGAGATATTTGATTAGTTTTGTTCTGAAACTGTGATTTCTGCAAAAATCAAACAGACCCACCCCAACCTAAGGTTACAGTCTGTGAGAGGGGGGTGGTAGATGAAATCGTGTCCCTCCGATCGGTCAACATGCCATAATGGGGAGGGGGGGGAGACATAAAAAAACGGGTTAAAACATAAATACATAGGAGGATCTTTCTATCGATATTTAACTTTGATCACAATGTGATGTCTGCACAAACTCCCCCTACATACGTAGGAGGATCTATCCTATCGATATTTGACTTTGTTCACAAGCTGTGATGTCTGCACAAACTGTGATGTCTGCACAAACTGCCCTTCACTACCAGAATAGGTGGGGCATACTATAAAAATTGGTTACATTAGTTAAAAATATAAATAATTAGAATATATTCTTATGACAAAGAAAATGAAACACAAATTGTGGGATTTTTTTAAATGAAAAGGACAAGGGGAGGCGTTCAGGCCTACCGCCTCCCCACCCCCCATGATCAGCCAGTGGCTTGTTGTCAAATGTTTGTGTCTACCTGTGCCCCCATTACCTTAGAGATTGTTTTCATTAGACAGGTAGATATTGCTTGGGTTCTCTAAACAATAGAGCAAGCTTTATTTTCACTAAAGTAGGTCAGTTCAAGTCTAACTGTTCTTGGGGCTAGTAAAGTGATTCGATTTTACTTTCTACAGACATCACTTTAGTTTATTACTGTCTAGGATCACAAAAGAGTAATAGTGATTCTTTATCATTATTGTTATTATTCATTCTATGTCATATGATTACTATCACACCCTTACCAATAACTTACCTTTGTGTAAAATTACGCCAATCTAAAACTTTTCCAGCATCCAATTCACTCAAACATTTTATACATTCAAGCTGACAAATGTAAAGCTTATCAGATAAAGTTTTGCTTAGAGCATTTGTTTGTCAGTCGTAAATATTTAACAAGATAGAGCAGATCTTGTTATGATCACAGCTCGATCAACACATCACAACATGATCAACACATCACAACAAGATCAACACATCACAAAATGATCAGCATATGTTCACATCACAATATGATCAACATATGTTCACACCACAACATGATCAACGTATGTTTACACCACAACATGATCAACATATATTCACATCACAATATAATCATAATATGTTCACATCACAACATGATCAACATATATTCACATCACAATATAATCATAATATGTTCATATTACAACATGATCAACAGATGTTCAATCACAACATGATCAACAGATGTTCAATCACAACATGATCAACAGATGTTCACATCACAACATGATCAACAGATGTTCACATCAATATTTGTTCTTCGAGTTGGTTAGTAGATTAATATTCTGTTCTCCTTCACCATTCCATCTTGAAACTGTCAATGTTTGGTGGAGGTTTGTAGAGCACGCTGTATGAAAACTGCAAGAGAAAATCTCATTTCATTATGTCACTTGACTTTCGTCGTAGGGGTGCTGTGACATTTCGCCTAACTCTGTCTGGTCAGCAGTGTTTTTAGAAAAAAACAACAACAACAAACAACCAAAAAACCAAGAGGCCGGTTTATTCTTCACGTTGTCCAGCCAGCTTTTTTCAGACGACCCGTTCTTCGTGTTCCCTCCATTGTGTACCTTGAAGGTTGACTCTTGAAAGTGAGCTATGTTTTACAATAGGACCAAACCAGTCCAGCTCTTTCCCATCTTTTTACAAAAGTTATATCAAATCACTCTGTCTGGTAAAAAGTTTGTATATGATATTTCTCCCACAACCAATCTCGGATCAAGCTGAAATGTTGCACAATTATTTCAACAAATGAATCAATAAAAACAAATTAACCAATTAATTAATTAACTATTGGTAATTAATTATTTGGTTAGGTTTCAAACAAGGGAAAGAAATTGTACTTGACTGAGGTGGTGGTATAAGCTGAATTATTCCCCTTTATAGGGCGCCTATTTAAAGTAAGTTGGAAACAAACAATACAATGTTCAATTTTCATAAACACCCCAATAGCAGAGTGGTTAGAATGTCGGTTTTTTAAAAAACGATTACGGTAAAATTCACCCAGATATCTCTTTCTTTCCCCCCCCCCTCCAATTTGCCCCACTGGTCCAGGTAAAAGATAGGATCAGATAAAAGATAGGATCATAGCGTATTGAGAATTAATTCTTCCATTTCTTCATCTCCTTAAACCTAGTCTCAAATGTCACTGCAACCTAGAAAAAGAAAGGTAGAAAAATGTATCATTTCCTATGTTAGGGCCCTCAATTTTTCTCTGATGAATTGGCATCAAGACTTTAAACACTTTGATGTAAAATCTACCAGGAAAAGTGAACTTTTTTATGGAACATTGTAATAAGTCAACATATTTGTTACATAAACAAAATATGGCTTAAAAAACATCAATAAAAAGACATCATTATGTAGAGAATCGAAGCCATTTTTCGACACGTAATTAAAAAAAAGGAATTTAAAATATCCATAGACATATAAAATATAGACTGGTAAAAGGACTTCATGTAACTTGGAAACATGTACATCTATTGTTGTCGGATTTCCGAATTCTGAAAAGTTGCATGATCTTCAGTCTTAGAGATTTAAAAAAACACAAGTGAAAATATTGTAATACTTATATAGGTTATGGCTGAAATAGATATGAATACTTAACATTTATACTGCTCATAAATGCTGTATAATAAAGTACACAAAATTGCAAGTCAAAAATTTTCGTTTCATAAAACTCTTTAATCGGCCAGTCTATTTTTATTTATGTCTATGAAAATATCACATTAATGAATGTAAGTACTGGATCCACGGGTTTCTCATAAAATTAGTTTGAGGTCGATTTCGTTTCTTATTTGTAACATTTCGGTAATGTGGCCCGCGACACGAGTGTTGGAAATTAAAAGGGCCCGCTGGACGAATTAGGTTGGGCATCACTGCTGTATTAGGTAAGACTGAATAAGAAGAACTCATGAGAAACATCCATCTTATAAATAAGAACAGACAATTCTGTTTAGTTACCGTAAGTGAGGTCCGTTGTGTCACTGGTCTATGTGTCAACGTGTCTCTCTCTCTTCCTACTTCGTGCAATGTACTTCATGCTCTGGTTACACCCACAGTCACTTCTGTTTCTGTAGCCAGGAGTTGACTAGAATGTTGTGTGGCCATCACAACTAACCACTACGTCTACAATTGAACTTGAGACAACAACATGAGCTTTCATTCTGATCAAGGTTGTCTTCAATAGATACAACAAAAGGTCTGTACGAAAATGTGACCATTATAAACTTAAAAGAAAGTATTGCATGACTGAGCCACCAAAGGAACAAAATCTATTTCTTTATTATTGTTATGACGTCATTAAGTGTTCCCCCTCCCCTTTCAGCTAATGCTTCAGTCAGGTGGAAAATGGGAAAGTGGATAAGCCAAAAATAAAAATTTCTAATAAAACTATTTTTAGATTTCATAGTTTTTGTATTGGATTCTATATCGATTACTGAAATGTATACAACATATTCAAAAACTATTTGAATGAATTCTTAAAAGTATGTGTCTATTACGGAAAGACCTTGGGACATTTAATTTTAGATTTAGACAGCTGACTGTAGAATTATAAAATCAATGAATGAAATACAGAAGCACTTTTCTCTGGTGATATCCAGAAGCCTTCTTATCTGATTCTTATTTTATGATACACAAACATACTTACCTTATAAATGTAGGAAATGGTTCGGAAAACTTTTAGTTACTTAAAAGAAAAAAAAATATCGAAATCAACTAAATTTAATTGTCAATAATTTCTCCTATCTGGCTTTTTCTTATTAACTTGATTGGGCACAGAAGTGTTCGGGTAAGTGGGTTCAATAACCTAACAGACAAACAGACTAAGCTTGCACTATAGGGTCTAATAAATGCATGTAAGTCTCATCCAGAACTCATAGAAGCAGCAAAGAAGTTGAGCGAATGACCAAAGTAATTTGAGAAAGTTAGGAGATCTAAACAGGGCCAGATTTAAGGGAGGCATGCGGGCTACAGCTCCTGTGTGCATTCACAAAAAAGAAGCCTCCACAAAAGAGAAGAATCTATTGGTCTACAAGAGATAACCTCCATCGTTGAAGGTTTTTTTGTGGATTTGTTTGCAGTGGCGTAACTAAGGGGGGGGGTGGGGGGAGAATTTTAAAATCCCCCCGGGCCCCCACCTAGGGGGGGGGCGCAAATGGGTGTCCGAAATTTATTTGTAAATACATAAATTAATATATTTGAAATTAGTAGAAATTAGTACCCTTTCATGCTTTCTGCAAAATGATGAGAAACTGACAAAAACCCAATCCATCGAAAAAGCAAAAGAAGGTATTGAATCCCTGTAATCAAAACAACCAGAAGAAAGAAAAGACTTGATGGGAAGTTGAGTTCTAATGTAGGACTGTCAATAGAACTGCAATTCAAACGTGTTGCGACAGAAGTGCTGGACAGATTTCATATGGAGATGAAGGGCAGATTTCAAAGGCTGTAAAGAAAATGGATACCTTTTGGTTTCTTCTTGAACCAAGACACCTGTTAGATGAAGACCCGCTTATGACCAACTGTGCTACTTTTCCTGTTTGTATGATGAAATAAATGGCAAATCGCTTTTTCAATGATGTCATTGATGCACGAGCACTTTTCATCAACAAACCAGTAATACAATCACCAATTGAGTAAACAGGCTTCATATAGGAATTACGTGTGCTCAAACTTTGCAACCTCCTCCGAATACCGCTAACTCAGGCCACAGAATGCACGACGTGAAGCGATATCAATTTAGATTTGTCACTTGTGCATTATTTAACTAATAAATAAAGGTATTTTTCATTAAAAGAGTCTTGATTACTTTTTGTTAAGTTTACTGATATACTGAACCAATTTGATTTGGGGCTTATATATTTTTGCGTACATTATCCCATGTCATATGTCGAATGTCAAAGGGGCCCCCAAAGAGGTCAATCCCCCCGGGCCCCCAAATCCCTAGTTACGCCCCTTTTGTTTGTGCTTAAAATATGTGTTTCCAATTGAAAGGCTATTGGATGCTCAGAGAGAAATCAAGTGCTCACCATTACCACTGATGTTTTCTGTAGAGCCATATGTTCCCTATACAGTTTGGTTGGGATTGATTTTGGCGTAAGTGTCTCCCATCAGTAAAATAGGTCATGGCTGGGTGTTTCATCAAGTGTGGTTTGAAGTTGATTATAAAAATTATCTTTGATGGTTTCTTCTGCATCTTCTGAGGGGCATATAGGCCTACTTGGATGGCAGTGATTTTGATATGGTTTGATTGGAGTCGAGCTTAAATAATGCGGTCGCTGACTGGGTTATGCATTAATATATGCATTAAATTATTATTGTTTGCATAAATCTGCATACTGAATGGAATTGATTGACAATCTTTAGGCTTTGCATCTGTTTCAAACCAGATGTTAATTGCACATTTGTGTTTTAAACTGTATTTTTTCTAAAGATGGCCGTGTTCTGTGAGACAATATATTAATTAGCAATTGGTGTCAGTAGCTACGTAAAAGACTGCGCTCATTTGCTAATTTTGAGCTAGAAAATATTTGCAATATTCTTAACTTATCTTATATAATACAGACGTTCCTTCAAAAGAAGATGATTACGTCCTACGCGTCCATGAATCTAGTCATGCATGTTAACCAATGACATAACCTCTGCCAAGTCATTGGTTTTCCTGGCTGGCTCAGGCAACCCATTCCATGCTCTAATAGCGCTAGAGAAGAAGGAGCATTAGTACACATTTGTTATAGCATATAGAACGAGGAATGTGCCTTTATCTTTATGTCTTTCTGAGTATTTTATTAAATTTTGTATTTGTATTTGAAGATTATGGTTAAGTGTTTTATGTATAATTGCTACTTTACTTTTGAGCCTTCTTTCCTGAAGGCTTTCTAAATTTAGTGATTTTACTAAAGGTGTTACTCTAGTCTTATGTGAATATTCGTTTGTTATGAATCTCACTGCTCTATTTTGTGTGCTTAATGTTGATAGGCCAAACAGAGGATGCATATTATATTACTGGCCTACCAAGGTTAAATAACATTTTAGTTTTACATGAATTATGTAAAGTCATTAGTACTTTTATTAATTCATTGATCCTTTTAATGACATTTTAAATGTTATCTGGAACTGTTCAAAGACTCAGAGGTTGAACCAGCAATCTAGGACTGTATCAATAGCATCTCTAAAGTATTTGTACATACTGTATACAATAAAGAATACAACATGCAAAATGTTTTCATTGCGTTTTTATTTGGAGTAGTTTCGTTCTTGAATATTTATTTTTCTTTTAGTTCTTTTGAAATTGTATTGGGTCGTAAGTCGTTCTATTTTGTTCTTTTTTTTGTTAGTGGTTGTGTATCTTCAGTAGTTTATCTTACTATAATAATTAATAGCCGCTTTGTTTGCTTGGTACTGCATAAGGCTTAGCGGTTGTTGCTGCTACATATGGTTTAGTAATTGGGGCAACATATTGGTTGTTGCTTGGTGCTACGTACTGGTTGCTTTGTGCTACATATTGATTGCTGCTTGGTGCTACATACTGATTGCTGCTTGGTGCTACATATTGATTGCTGCTTGGTGCTACATATTGATTGCTGCTTGGTGCTACATATTGATTGCTGCTTGGTGCTACATATTGATTGCTGCTTGGTGCTACATATTGATTGCTGCTTGGTGCTACATATTGATTGCTGCTTGGTGCTACATATTGATTGCTGCTTGGTGCTACATATTGATTGCTGCTTGGTGCTACATATTGATTGCTGCTTGGTGCTACATATTGATTGCTGCTTGGTGCTACGTACTGATTGCTGCTTGGTGCTACGTATTGATTGCTGCTTGGTGCTACGTACTGACTGTTGCTTGCTATAAAGTACTGAGTGTTGCTGGGAACAGCAGATTGAACAAAACTAGGCACATAGTAAGTGTTCTTGCTTGGTGCAACATATTGGTTATTGCTTGGAGCGACATATTGGTCTTTGCTTGGAGCAACATATTGGTCTTTGCTTGGAGCAACATACTGGTCTTTGCTTGGAGCAACATATTGATTATTGCTTGGAGATACATATTGGTCTTTGCTTGGAGCAACATACTGGTCTTTGCTTGGAGCAACATATTGATTATTGCTTGGAGAGACATATTGGTCTTTGCTTGGAGCAACATACTGGTCTTTGCTTGGAGCAACATACTGGTCTTTGCTTGGAGCAACATATTGATTATTGCTTGGAGATACATATTGGTCTTTGCTTGGAGCAACATATTGATTGTTATTAGGTTCGTAGTACGGATTAGTGCTTGGTGCAGCATACTGACCTTTACTTGGAGCAACATACTGACCTTTACTTGGAGCAACATACTGATTTTTGCTTGGAGCAACGTATTGGATTTTGTTTGGGATAACATATTGGTCCTTGCTTGGTGCATTGTACTGGTTAGAGCTTGAAGCAACGTACTGATCTTTACTTGAAGCAACATATAGATCTTTGCTTGGAGCAACATACTGGTCCTTGCTTGGAGCAACATACTGGTCCTTGCTTGGTGCAGCATACTGATCTTTGCTTGGAGCAACATACTGACCTTTACTTGGAGCAACATATTGGATTTTGCTTGGGAGAACATATTGGTCCTTGCTTGGTGTATTGTACTGGTTAGAGCTTGGAGCAACATACTGGTCCTTGCTTGGAGCAACATACTGATCTTTGCTTGGAACACCATACTGATCTTTGCTTGGGGCAACATACTGATCTTTACTTGGAGCAATATACTGATCTTTGCTTGGTGCAGCATACTGGTCCTTGCTTGGAGCAACATACTGATCTTTGCTTGGAACACCATACTGATCTTTGCTTGGGGCAACATACTGATCTTTACTTGGAGCAATATACTGGTCCTTGCTTGGAGCAACATACTGATCCTTGCTTGGAGCAACATACTGGTCCTTGCTTGGAGCAACATACTGATCTTTGCTTGGAACACCATACTGATCTTTGCTTGGGGCAACATACTGATCTTTACTTGGAGCAATATACTGATCTTTGCTTGGTGCAGCATACTGGTCCTTGCTTGGAGCAACATACTGATCTTTGCTTGGAACACCATACTGATCTTTGCTTGGGGCAACATACTGATCTTTACTTGGAGCAATATACCGGTCCTTGCTTGGAGCAACATACTGATCCTTGCTTGGAGCAACATACTGGTCCTTGCTTGGAGCAACATACTGATCTTTGCTTGGAACACCATACTGATCTTTGCTTGGGGCAACATACTGATCTTTACTTGGAGCAATATACTGATTGTTATTTGGTTCATAGTACGGATTAGTGCTTGGAGCTACATACAGATCTTTGCTTGGAGCAACATACTGATCTTTACTTGGAGCAACATACTTGTCCTTGCTTGAAGCAGCATACTGGTCCTTGCTTGGAGCAACATACTGGTCTTTGCTTGGAACAATATATTGGACCTTGTTTGGGACGACGTATTGATCCTTGCTTGGTGCATTGTACTGGTTAGAGCTTGGAGCAACATACTGATCTTTGCTTGGAGCAACATACTGGTCCTTACTTGGAACAAGATACTGGTCTTTGCTTGGAACAACATACTGATCTTTGCTTGGAGCTACATACTGATTGTTGCTTGGTTCATAGTACGGATTAGAGCTTGGAGCAGCATACTGATCCTTGCTTGGCGCTACATATTGACTGTTTGAGATTGGTACATATTGGCTTACTGTGCTTGGAGAGTACTGGTTAACTTTGCTAGGCACATATTGACTGCTTGAGGACGGAACATAAACTGTGTTGCTGGAAGGTACATTAGACTTATATGTATATTGCCCTGATGTATAATCTGTGTTAGTTAAGGTCAGCACAACCAGTCCTAGAATTAAATGTTGAGAAATCATGGTTTACTGTTGGATCCTAATGTTTCTGAAAAGGAAAGAAAAAAAATTGACTTCATGTTTCTGAGTCATCTCTGTGTACAAGGTAATGATTTAGAAAGTCTTATAATCTGTTTAAATCGTATGCATTTAAAAATTCAATGAAATATCAGTCAATTAGATAGTACTGCCTTCTGTTTCTGCCTTTTTCTCTATTGTTCTCTTTCTCTCGTTCATTTCATTTCACAGGTTCTATGAAGTAAGAAAGCAGATCGATTTTTTTTCTTGATTGGAATCTGTTTCAACGCTAAGTACAAGTCACATTTTTATAATTCTACAGAACAAAGAAACATTTCATTAACTACTTATTAGAGTAACAAGTATTTGTGAGCCATTTCTCACAAATCTGTCTTTTCTCTATTGTCATAGATCTAGTGATCCTAAACATAAATGCAGACCAAACAATATTGGCTGCAGCTTGGTGATACTTAGGTGTCTGTTTCAAATCATGTATTCGCTAGTTGTCTTACACCATTTAGTGAACCTAGTGAACAGGCGACTTCGTTTTAGGAATCCGTGTAGAGGTCTACGAGTAAGAATACTGAAGAGTTAAGTGGGCTAGGTTTACTGTGGACTGAAGTGTTCAATGGGCTATGTTTATCCTGTTGTCTCCCGTGTTGTTTTAGCCGCTTTGCAGCAGCACCAGAGTTTCCTCTCCGGGACGCATTCCTGGGCCTTGGATAAAGGGGTCATGGGTGGCCCATGCGTCATGATCCCTCTCTCGACCTTGCTGATGTGATCCAAAGGAACGCATCGCATTACATTTGGCACCAACTCAGTTGCAGAAGCTGCCGGAGGGAATTTCATGTCGGGCTATGTTTACTGTGGACTGAAATATTAAGTGGACTATGTTTTACTGTGGACTGAATTTTTCAGTGGGCTATGTTTACGGTGAACTACGTGTACAGTGAAGTTTGTGTAAACACGTTTAAAGGTTCTGTAAACTACGTGTGTTATTTCTAAGGTAGATTACCCGTATTTTTATTTTATTTAGGTGTAAAGTAGAATACATGGCTTACTTTAAGTTGGGCTGAATATACACAGGTTTACGTAGCTGTTTCGTACTAACTAAAATCATATAATTTTGTTACTGTGTTATTTCATAGGTTGACATCAAATTAAAACTGAAACGAAATTCTAGCCGAAATAGCTCACAATTAGCTCAAAATTAGCTGACATTGACCTCATAATCAAAACGTGGAAGGCAGGAGGAACGTGATCAAAAGCACAAGTAAAAAATTCAAGTAAAAAAAGTTGAATCATTTATTTCAAACCAACATTTCGCCTACAGTAGAATGGCTTGGCTGGTTAGCTACTTTGGTTTCACTCCCCAATTTTTCTTTTCTTTTTATTTTCAATGAATGTTTAGTTTCCTCTTTTATTTCACAATTAAATAGGAGTTAAATGCATTATTGAACTTGTTGCTTTGCCTCTTTAGTTACGGACCAATGTATTGTCTGTAGGTGAAGAGCACATCAAACAAGTTCAATAGAAAACAGTTTTCAGTTTACCAGCGAATAAAAAGCAAGAAGTTTTAAAGGCTAGCAACTTAAACACGTACACAATACACGAGTTAGTTTTTTATAATAATTTTATACACTGTCATATATTTTTAGCGGCCCCCGAAAGGGGAAAAGACGCTATTAGTTTTGTGTGGAATGTCTGTCCGTCCGTCCGTCCGTCCCGTTTAGATCTCAAAAACTAGAAGAGAAAATGAAATCGGACATCATGATATTTTAGATCATTCAAAGTTCTGATCCAACGGCTAATTTTTTTCTTTTCTGAAAGTGAACCATTTAATTTTTTAAATTGCATGTGCAAGCAGATAAAAAACAAGGTTACAAAAGACAGTTTGTGTGGAAACACAAACTCAAAATCGGCCCCCGAAGAGGTCCACCCAGGCAGGCTTCAATATTTTCAGAAAGAACATCCAAATGAAATTATATCAAAGACAAATGAGATATAAGAATGGAGAAAGAAGTTTAACAGATCTTGTGTAGTGCCCCAACGGTCCCGCAGATCAAAGAATAGGTGTAAGTGAATGTAAAGTTAGATGTGAACCTGGCTTAACTAGTTCCCCTTTTAGACCTTGTGGGCAGATTATGTAAAGTTCATCTCTTTTTGTGGCCTACGGTTAGCGAGGGTGTCGTGTAGCCAGCACAACGACCAACCGCCTATACTTTTCCCCAACTAATGTCAGGTACCCATTAGAGCTGAGTGGACTCAAGAGGCGCCCAAAGATTCCAAAGTTGAAAATCCCAGTTTCACCATGATTCGAACCCGGGACCCCCGGTTCGGAAGCCAAGCGCTTTACCGCTCAGCCACCACACCTCCCCTGGCCTAACTGATGTCTTTTAATTGATCTAATTGTTTTAAAAAGGCTCAATCTTTTATTCGAATCCTCAAAAAAAAATTAAAAAATTCCGCAATAAAAAAAATGTTCAGAAAAATGAAGTTTATAAGATTGCTATTCATTTCAAATTAGGTCTAACTTATAATACATACTAATTAGCTTTTTCTTTTTAAAAAACTGCTTGCATAACTGATTTTAAAAATTAGATTTTTCGCTTTCAGAAAAAAAAAAGTAGCCGTTGCATCAGAACTTTGAATGGTCTAAAATATTGTGATGTCGGATTTTCAATATCTTTTCTAGTTTACGAGATCTAAACAGGACGGACGGACAGACGGACAGACGGACAGACATTTCGCACAAAACTAATAACGTCTTTTCCCCTTTCGGGGGCCGCTAAAAAAAACACCACTTTTAAATGTAAAACTTCAGGGGAGGTAAGTTATTTAAAAAGGTCACAGACTTATTCATTAATAACTCAAGCTTCATTCATGGATTGGCGCATTTGAAACGAAAAAATGCATCTAAGGTCATAATGGAAAAGGTGTGAATGGATCATTATAAAATATATTTTGCATTTATTAACTAACTCATTGAATGGAATACTGATTGAAATGTTGTTTTTAAAACAGAATTTTGATACGAACTTCGTTTTAACTATAAATTTAAAATCTACTACTGTAGCGCACAGTTTTGACATATCCTCATTAGTCCTTAGATTAAAGATCTAGAACTAGGTCAAGATCTAGCTAGATCGAGATCTAGTTTGTATGACAAATGGCAATGGAGATATTAATTTTTATTTAAGAGGGGAAAGTCTTGTGCAAGTCATTTCTAAGCTAGCTCACTACCTAAGCCTAAAGCATAAAGTAGGTCAAAAATTATTTTTTGTTGTTGCCAGCTTATCTAATTTTGTAAGCATATTAAATCATTTTTAGTTTCTCTTTATTACATGTAACATGTTATTAATTTTGAATGCATGGATAATTTTAATAATTATTATTTTAAAAAATATAAGTGTACGCTAAATGAATATATGGAGATGCTGTGGCTGAGGGGTAAAGCACTTGGAACCGGAAGTCCGTGTTCGAATCCTGGCCAAGACTAGGTCTTCGGGGTCCGATTTGAGTTTGTGTTTCCACACAAACTGTCTTTGTAACCTTGTTTAATAATTGCTTTCTTTGTCTGCCAAAGTACCATGGAGCGGCTATATACACTAGTTCTAGTAACCAATACTCTTATTTGGTTTTCCCTCCTCATATTTAAACAATATTGATTAATATTTTAAAGCTAAGTCTCGAATGCTTGTTTCGTTTACTGCAGTGTTTCCCAAGCTTTTTTTTTCTTAACGGAACACTTGGCACATTCTGAGTATTTAGCTGAACACTTGGCACATTCTGAGTATTTAGCTGAACACTTGGCACATTCTGAGTATTTAGCTGAACACTTGGCACATTCTGAGTATTTAGCTGAACACTTTGCTAATTTTTTAGAGAGAGGTTAATTTACGTGATGGCTTACTAGTTAATTATTCCAGTAGTTCGTGGAACACCTAGTCAGACCTCGCGAAACACTAGGGTTCCGCGGAACACAGTTTGAGAAACACTGGTTTATTGTGTATTTCTTTTCATCATTATTAAAAACAAAACGGGAACAGTACAACAAAATTCAGTGTTAAGTTAAGTATGCTCTGTTCAACAAGTATTCTGTCAAAAAGCGTTTTGCCTCTCTTCCAAAAAAAGAAAGCGACGTATTGAATTCGTACAGTAGAAATTGTCTACACATTGAACAGATTTGAAAACTTACCTGAATATCTTCTTCTTGATGGTGTTCCTAGAAGACTTAGAACGACAATTGTTTTTTGTTGGTCAGTCTTGACCTTATATACTTTCAACCTGTCACGGATCACCTGCGTCACTATTTAATGTTTAACTGTGGCATTTTGTCATTTGTCATTTACCTATTATTCATCAGATGCTATCTTCAGGTAACTTAGTGTAAAAAAAAAAATCACAGGCTCTTCCTTGTAGAAAAGTATCGAAGTCACATGAGAAATTGTATGGGCGGAGTGCTGCGCTAGTGTCCTGATATGTTTAGACTTCAGTTCTTCATCATTCAACTCAAGAGCTAGAGTCTGAGTAAAAGTACATTTAAACCAATCAATTAACAAAGTTTAAGAGTTTGAGGTTAATATTGTTTTTCTTAATGAGAAGTTACAAAAAAAGCACATGAATCTCTAAATGATGCCAGAACCTGCCTTTTAACTTGCTTGGGTCCTACGGAGACCAATTCTGAATTTATGTATTTACACAAACTTTCTTTGTAATTTTGTTTTATGAATCAATGACTTGCAAATTGATTTAAAAAAAACAATACGTTTCGCTTTCAGAAGACATATAGCTGCCATTGCGACTGAACGTTGCAGGATTCAAAATATTGTTGTAACCCCGCTCCCGCGCTACACTAATGGTGCGCATCTGAGCACTACTGAACACGACTAGTGAAAGACAAATAGAGACAGGAAGAAGGACTGTGGTAAGCCGGCTAAAAGTCATGGGAGTTTGAACAGTCTGGTGCTGAGTGCTGTCCTGTGTGATACTAGGGAACTGTGTTTAGGAGACCTGGAGCGACACTGGGAAGTGTGTCGGTGGTCTGTTCTGTGTTCTGGTATGAAGTAGGACTCTTAGAACTAAAGACAGATTACTCCCTGTGACTTTATAGCAGACGTTCAAGTCTAACTAGTAACTATTACTATTTGTTGATGCTTATACTAGTTATACTAAATAAATACATCATTTACTCTTGTCAACCTGTCTTTCGTTGAGTGCCTGCCTTAGAGAGTTACAACAATATGATTAATTGGATTTTCATTATCTTTTCAAGTAATATAATCTAATATGAAAAGTCTACTAATGCCAATGTGGCATGTTACGTCTCAAGAGACGATCTTTTCCCTTTGCACCTGACACACTTCACAAAACTAATTGCGGCTTTCCCCCATTTGGAGAACCGCTCAAAATAATATGACGAGTCACATGGACATGCTTTATGCTCGAGTGACTGACTACTTCCTATTGTACTTGTGTAAAATTCCTGCAAGATAACGTGCCCAAGTAATGCACCCCAACATCATAAATCTGATTCACCAGTTCTAGTAACTAATAGTCTTATTTGGTTTTGCGTTCTCTAAATGAATAGTCCGAAACAGACATTCACCAACTTGGTCCTCTCCCCTCCATTAAAAATCTAGTCACTTTTTAACCCATCCTTTGTATCCCTTTTTGCTGTCCATTCTAATCCTCTTGGGGAACCAATGGGGCTTCTCAATATGGACAGGATTTGTTCTCTCTTACCATTCTTCATTGGCACAGTTCAAGCTGGCTGCCATGTTTAAATTGGTTCCCTCAATATTTATGCGGTGCTTAAGGTTGAAAGGACAATGTAAAATATAATATACATATAGATATAGATCTGTGGTTTAAACTTTGATGATAAAATACTTTCTCTTTTGATCCAGCAGTAGAACATCTGGATATTCTCGAGTAAACTTTAAATCTAACTCTTGATAATCGATGTTGCCAGGTATTCCTTATTTTCGACCAAATTATAATGATCAATCAAGGAAAAGAGCATAACCTTGAAACACAAATGTTGAATAACAGGTTGTTGACATTGAAAAACTGATTGCGATCTGTAATAAATGTTTAGAACAGTTTAAGAAGTACATACAACTTCCTGAGCTGAACAAAAAACTTCTTTGAAAAAGAAGCACGTAATAAGACATTCGACAGAACAAAATGTGAACAATGGCAATAAGTTTCTGAACCATAGACATGGGATGTTCTTAACACAGTAATGCTGATGACTTCCTGCTGGTGGTAGTGTAGAGTCTTAGTTTGGTAGTTTCCTGTGTCTTGACATCACTACACCAAGATGATGAGGACGATTGTGCATGTCCCAAAAGAGTCTCAAATCAATGATCACTTTGATCAAATACAATGTAACACTAATTTATTTCAAAATTTGACAAGGCGTTTACACAAAGAACGAGCCAATTAATGTATCGACTCTTACTTAGGTGTTCTGTGTGAGATGAACAAAGAAGACTAGTTTATAGGCCTACTTAGATGTTCTGTGTGAGATGAACAAAGAAGACTAGTTTATAGGCCTACTTAGATGTTCTGTGTGAGATGAACAAAGAAGACTAGTTTATAGGCCTACTTAGATGTTCTGTGAGATGAACAAAGAAGACTAGTTTATAGGCCTACTTAGATGTTCTGTGAGATGAACAAAGAAGACTAGTTTATAGGCCTACTTAGATGTTCTGTGAGATGAACAAAGAAGACTAGTTTATAGGCCTACTTAGATGTTCTGTGTGAGATGAACAAAGAAGACTAGTTTATAGGCCTACTTAGGCCTCTGTGAGAATTCAGAATAAAAAGGAGTAAGCCCAAGTTAATTTTAAGATGATTACCTTTTTAAAAATTATAACGACTAAATCAGAGTTTTCCCTGTGTGGCCAATAAGCTAGTTATTGTTTCCCTAAGAAACACAGAAACTATCAAATATCTAGGAGAATTGATAGAGTCGTTTTTAAAATGCATGTCCATATGTGTTTGTAATAACGCATGAAGAGTTTGCAACCTATGATAAGTTTTGTAATAACAAACATAACTGAGGTAAAGGGAATAGGTTCTGTGTATTGTATTGTTATCTTAAACTATTGAATGGTAATATCTTTCATTTATTTTTTCAAACAACACATTACCATTAAATTAATAATGACCTAGAAAAAAAAAGAGGCTATGTGAAATAAGATCGTCATCAAACCAGGCTCATGCTTCAACGTGTGGACAATCCCATAGGGAAGTACAACACAAACATACACAATAAGATGCACTTAGTTCAAGATACAATCAATTGAAGACATATACTCTACCTGAATCAATTAGAATTTTTGACATGACTGAAACCTATTTTGAATTTTTCAACAGGTAAATAGATCGACAATTTAATGCAGTATTTTTAGTGGCCCCCCTAAGGAGAAAAGCCGCTATTAGGTTAGTCCGTCAGTCACACTCAGATCTCAAAAACTAGAAGAGAAATAAAAAATATTATTTCACCATGCGATGCGGCTTCCAAAGTTTAGGTGCTCCTTTTTTTTTTCTAAAAGCAAACCGTTACGTTTATAAAATTAATTAAGCAAGCAATTTTTTTCATAAAAAATATTCCAATTCTAAAACAATACATAAATGTAAGGGAGATAATGTAAAATATGTTAACAAAGAAAGATAATCTTTTGTGTATCTTTAGTATTACTAAGTCAAATATATTTATAAAATGTATATGAAATGTTAACAACAAATATAAATATTAGTTAACTGTGTCTTTCTGGTTAAATCTATATTATAAAGTAGAATGTGAGGTGTATGTATGTATGTTACTTATATACATCAAAACCTCTTGACCAATCTTGATAAAACTTGGCAGGGATGTTTCTTGGGTACCAACTTAGACCATAGTGTATGCATTGTAGCCCTAAAACAAATGTAAGACCCTAAAAAAAAATAATGTTGTCCGACTCTATTACAGCTATAGTATTTTATGGATCTAGGCCATGTCTACAGTGTTGACATGAGAAAAGATCGAAAGGATTTAGACCTAGATCTAATTTTAAGAAATACACTTTGCGCACATAGTTTTTTACTTTGACACATGAAAATACAAAAGAAGGTCCGTTGATTTCATTATATAATAAAATTAACCTTCAATTTTGTGTTTCAAAAGCATTTTTTACATTAATTAGTTCCTTATACCTGTGATTACAGATTTCCTGACGAACATTCTTTCATTAGACAATTCCGTAATGAATCGCGTACTAAATATTAATTCGTTTAATTGTTTACTTTATAATCCCATCCCTAGATCTAAAAATCTAATTCAACTCTAAGATGATAAAACTTCTCTTCGAACAGATAGTTTTATACTTTAACACATAAACATATTAATTAAAGTCCATTCATTTCATATTTTGATCAAATAAACATTCAAATTTGGTTTTTAAAGCTACATTCGTTTACGAAAGCTGCGAAGCCGAGTTGAGATAGGCCTAGATCTATATTCATTCATGAATCGCGTACTAAACATTATTTCGTTTAATTGTTCCCTTTATAATCCCATTCATTGGACAAAGCTATCGTTCTTTTCGTTTTTAATAGATAAGAATGTATCGACTTCGGGTAAACCCATTTTCGCAAACCTAATTTTATTTTCGTAGCGAAAGAGAAAAAAGAGAAAAAAACTTGAAAGGATCATTAGTTAAGTTTAACATACATCTAAATCAAATCCACTAGATTAGTAAACACAAACTAAGACCCGTAGGCCGCGGGTGCGCATGGAATGGGTTGCCTGAGCTAGCCAGGAAAACCAGTGACTTGGCAGAATTTAAGTCATTGGTTAATATGCATGACTAAATGCATGACGCGTAGGACGTAATCATCTTCTTTTTTGAAGTAACGTCTGTATTATATAAGATAAGATAAGATAATGTCTGGCGAACATCCTTTACCAAATGGTTTCACATTAACAGTGATTAACACATCTCTCTACTGAGTCTATTCCTAGGCCTAGGTCTAAAACTCTTATTGAACTCTAAGATGATAAAACATCTTTTCGCAAAGATAGTTTTATGCTTTAACACATAAACATACTAATTATTGTACATTCATTTCATATTTTAATCAAATTAATTGTTTTTCTAAAGCATTTTTAATACATTCGTTCGCTGTTCACTAAATAAAGCTGCGTAGCCGTGTTGAGATAGGCCTATATTCATTCATGAAAAAAGGTCACGCATGCGCAACACAGAATGAACTCTATAAAAGCCTCTAGATTAGTGTAGATTTAGATCTATGTCTACCTCAAGATCTACTTTATACTTTAACACATGAACATACAAAATTTAGTTTTTTCATCTCAAATTTTAATCAAATGTATGTAGGCCTACAAGCAAATGTTTTAATTTGAAAAAATGGATTTAAGCCTATTAGCTACTTTGATTTGATAGCTTCATTCACACTATTTTTACATTGACACATTCGCTTTACTTATTACATTATTATTTCGTTTAATTGTTTACAAAACACTCTCAGTGACTATATCCACAGTAATGCGCAAATAAAGACCCGCGGGTCGCGGGTAACATATGTCTAGTAGCTTCTAAAATTAAAAAAACAACATTTATTATTGTTTATAAAAGGCTAAGAATGCCCTTCGTATGTAAATATCACGCACATTTTTTAAAATGGACTTTTTATGCAGCGAATTTCGTGCAGTAGCGTGCAGTGGCGTGACATGTACATAGCCAACATACACAAAACTAATTCCCTCAAAATTTTTAAATAATCAGATTTTTATTTAATTTTTGTTTAGTGCACTCATCAGGATAAAAGCCACCTATTTCTGTGCGTTTTCTCTGTTGGTCGGCCTGTCCGTCACATTTAAATTAAAAAAAAAACACTAAAAGCTATTGAAATCTGATTTAACCTTTAATGTTCCTTCCAAAACGTCGCAATAGGATTTATAATAGAATGTACCGGATTTTTTTTTTTGTTGTAAAAACTAATCAATGCCAACGAATGTTTATTTGCTCTTCTAACTTATATTACATTTAATTTCCTTGCTTAAACGTTGCTAAAACACATGATCAATCATATTTGGTTCCGGTTTTTTTAAATTAAATGGCATATAAATGCTAAATGAAAATCTCCATACTGACTTATATTTCATTAACTATAAAGTTGTTCCTAGTATTGTTTTATAAAAAATAAATTATGCCAAATGATTCTTTAAAATCGCATATTTGACTTACATTACACTTATATTCTTGGACAATACGTCACTATAGTTTAATTATCGATATCAAATTGTTCCGTATTTTCATATTAAAACAAATTTATGTCAAATTACTTTTTTTTCCAAAAATATCGACACTAGGTTTTTCAGGATTTAAAAAAAAAAGGAATTATCTTAATAGAATCGATTATTGACAATAATTTTTTAGACTTATTTTACATTAAATTTTCTTGCTGAAACATAGCAAAACAAAAAATTATTGGTTAAGAATGTTTCGGATTTTGTTTTGAAGAAGAAATCGGCCTACATTACTTTTATTAATTTTCTTACAAATCATCGCCAAAGCTGTTCCGAATTTTATATAAAAGTCTACTAATGCCAATGTGTCATTTTACGTCTCGAGTGACGATCTTTTCCCTTTGCAACTTCTTGTGTGACTAAGGAGGCCAATCCTTGATACACAGCTGCGGTCGCAGGTTGGACATATGTAATCACCAGGCGTCGTTGCATTTTCACCCTTCTTTCTGCTTCTGTTGTGTATGGCATCTGCAAACCGAGACCTTTCCTTTATGCTGTCTCTCCGTGTGGATCTATCCAGTGCTACTTTTTCCCAGCTGCTAGTGTAGATTTTGAAGAGCTTCATGTCGCATTTGCATACATCTGTATACCGTAAAAGTGGGCGACCAGCGGCTCATCTGCCTTCTATTAGATCGCCATAGAGAATATCTTATTGAAGTCGACCTACTGGTATTCTACCAACTTGGTCAAGCCAGCCAAGGCATTTGCTGCTGATAACAGAGCCGATGTCATGGCACCCTGCTCTTCGTAGCACTGTCTCATTGGTTATTTTATCTTGCCACCTTATTTTAAAGATCTGCCTTAGGCATCGGAGCTGGAAGACATTCAACTTTTTTTTCCTGCCATGAGTAGGTTGACCATGTTTCACTACCATATAGCAAAGTGCTCAACAGAAAGGTCCAGTAGACTAAGGCTTTAGTATTGTTAGTCAGCAATATGTTGTCCCACACTTTTTTTCTGCAACCGTGACATGGTTTGCTTTGGCTTATCCTGTTGTTAATGTCTTTATCCTGTAGAGTATTGTTGGATATGATGGAGCCAAGATAGCAAAAGTGATCAACAATTTCTACTGGTTGGCCATTAATGTTTACTTGAGGTGCAGTATTTGTGCTCTGAACTAGTATCCTAGTCTTGCTTTGACAGTAGTAAGACTACTGCTCTCTGGCAAACTCTTGCAGCCACCTCACCCCAAATTGTGATGGCTTGCCATCCCTTTGGACCCGGTCAGTATGGTGTGCTGACGTGTGGGCAGCCCAGGACTTGCAATTTTACCGCCCAAGCTTTCCCCCAGCAATGGAAAGGTCACTACATCTCTGACAGTATTGTCTCAGAAAAGAAACCACGGAGAGTGGTAGTTACCGGTGATAAGTTCCTAACAAATGTCAATAACTGTTTAAAATCCTTCTTCTAAAAAATAAAACAAATAATTTTGTTCTCATTTACGAAAATCGGTTGTTCCGGATTTTTATGACAAACATTTTAACTCTATTTATGTAAAATCGCACTTCTGTCTTACATTAAATTAAATTTCTAGCTAAAAGGTTATAAAATTTAATTATCGTATATATTATTATTGATATATATATATATATATATATATATATATATATATATATATTTCGGGGGGTGGTTACGGGGATTCCCCTCCCCCTCAGCCCCACATTGGTTTAAAATGGCTACACTGAAAGATTTTTAGTGTGTAATTTGCTTTTTGTTCTTATTTTGAAGAGTTTTTTTTAACATCAATCTCCTCTGGAGAGGGGTTTAAACGCTCATAGCATTTTAAAGTGTGTAATTTGCTTTTTTTTATATTGAAGAGATATTGTTTTAGCTTCAAACCCTGCTGGAGGGGTGTTTAAATTCAAAATCCATTTGGCTATACTCATAGCATTTTGAGTGCATAATTTGCTTTTTCTTATATTTTTTAGCTTCAAACTCCGCTGAAGGTGGGTTTAAACTCAAAACCCTTATGGCTACGCTCATAGAATTTTGAGTTTGTAATTTGCTTTTTTTGTTTGTAAAATGTTTTACATGTTTCGGATGTTCCTCCAGAGTTGAGGATAGTTTAGTTCCTAGTCCAAACCTCCCGCAGGACGACGGGGGATGGGAGCGGGCAGGGTTTGAACCCGGGACCATCAATAAATCCAAACGACGGTCCAGCGCACAAACCGCACGATTAGGCAGCCATTTTTAGCGGCCCCCGTAAGGGGAAAAAGCCGCTATTAGGTTTGTGCAAAATGTCCGTCTGTCCGTCTGTCACACTCAGATCTCGAAAACTAGAAGAGATATGAAAAATATTATTTCATCATTAAATCCGGCTTGAAAAGTTTAGGTGCAACGGCTACTTTTGGTTTTCTAAAAGCAAACCGTTTAATTTATAAAATTAATTATGCAAGCGATTTTTTCATAAAAATACACCAATTCTAAAACAATTACGTAAATGTAAGGGAGGCAATGTTACAATATGCTAACAAAGATGGACAATTTTTGTGTATTTTCAGTATCACTAAGTCAAATGTATTTTTAAAATGTACAGGAAATGTTTACAACAAATACAAATAATAGTTAAAGACGTTTTTTCTGGTCAACTAGCTGCTAAAATTAAAAGAAAACATTTCTGTTTGTTTATAAAGGCTATTAATGCACTTTGTATGTAAATATCACGCACATTTTTTTAAATGGACTTTTTATGCAGCGATTTTCGTGCAGTAGCGTAACGTCGCAACATGATCAGGTGCTAAACCAATTCCTTAAACTTTTTTTAAAAATCAGATTTTATTTATTTTTTGTTTAGTGCCCCCATCCGAATAAAAGAAGCTTATTTTTGTGCGTTTTGTCTGTTGGTCGGTCTGTCCGTCACGATTAGATTTAAAAAACTAGAACTCTAAAAGCTATTGAAAATCTGATTTACCCTTTAATGTTCCTCCCATAACATCTCAATAGTTTTAAGTATCTAAAATTGATTGTTCCGGAATTTTTTGTGCAAAACTAATCAACGCCAACAAATGTTTGTTTGCTCTTCTAACTTATATTACATTCAATTTCCATGCTTAAACGTTGCAAAAACACATTATCAATAATATGTTGTTCCGTTTTTTATGTAAATAGCATATTAATGCTAAATCATAATCTCTATACTGACTTATATTTCATTAAGTGTAAAAATGTTCCGGATATTGTTTTATAAAACATGAATTATGCCTAATGATTGTTTGAAATCGCATAAGGCTTTTAAAAAAAGTAATTTACTAGAATTGATTACTGAAAATTACTTTTTAGACATTTAATTTTCTTGTAAAACATAACATAGAAGTTTTGTAATCGATAAAGAAAGTTCCGGATTTTGTTTCTTACAAATCGTCGCCAGAAATTTCCGAATTTATTTAAAAATCTACTAACGCCAAATAATTGTTTGAACTCCCTCTTCTAATTAATAAACAAATAATCTTCTCATTTACGAAATAATGTTTTTACGGATTTTTATGAAAAATATTTTAACTCACTACTCTCTTACAGTACATTTAACTTTCTACCTTAAACATTAAAAAATCTAATTATCGTTAATATTATGTTCCGATTTTTAAGGAAAACAGAATCCAAACACCAAAGTAAGGTATGAAAATCTCTCCACGTGGCTGTAGTACATCTAATTTTTATACGAGACCATCCAAAAAATTTAATTAACGGTATTACATTTATCTGAAATTCTCTTTTTATTTTACTATTTATACAAACATCCGGAACAATCTATTATATAAACTTTTCAATTGTGTTCATACCTAAAAATTATTGCGATGTTTTGAAACGTAAAATAAAGGTTAATCAATTTTTAATAACTTTTAGTTGTTTTTTTATATCAAGATAACGGACAGACCGGCTAACAGACAAAACGCAAAAACAATGTGGCTTTGATCCTTTTTAAATAATATCTATTAGAACTCAGTGCACCAATGTCTATGAACCCTCGTTAAATATCTCGTGTAAATAAAGACATTTTTTTTTATGGTACCGGTACTAGCCTATTGTGAGGTAATGGATTTTTTTTTCTTTGACGTCATATGAATGGACTCTTTAAATGTAATGTTAAAAGAACGCACTCGGTGCACCAATGTCTATTAACCCTCGAAAAAATTGCTTGTATGAAAACATATTTTAGTCTAACTAAGCCGTGTGACGTAGTGTTTTTTTTTTCCTTTGACGTCACATGGAATGAATTCTTTAAATGAAATGCTAAAAGAACGCACTCGGTGCACCAATGTCTATGAACACTCGAGAAATGGCTCTTATAGATGAAGGCGATTTTTAGTCTAGCTAGGCCGTGTGACGTAGTGTTTTTTTTCCTTTGACGTCATATGGAATGAATTCTTTAAATGAAATGCTTAAAGAACGCACTCGGTGCACCAAAGTATATGAACACTCGATAAATGGCTCTTATAGATGAAGGCGATTTTTAGTCTAGCTAGGCCGTGTGACGTAGTGTTTTTTTTTCCCTCTGACGTTATATGGAATTAATTCTTCAAATGAAATGAAAAAAAAACTCGGTATAGTAATGTTTATTGAGCCTCGTTATGTGACTCGTGTTTAAAAAAGGAATGATATCTTGATTTAGATCTAATCTAGATTTTTTAAACTAGATCTAGATTTTTATTACAGTATATCTAGATCTGGATTTATATTCTAATTAAAATTATTTTAGAGTCTAGATCTAGAATTTCTAGATCTAGTTTAGACTAAAATAGACTAGATTAAGATGTAGAATTTCAATTTCTAAACTTAAAGTGTAAAAATAAGTGTAGATTTTCATTTCCAAACGTTTTGATCAATATTGTAATGTTTTAATATACTAAAACTAATCTACTATTTTTTATTAAATTTAAATTTACGGCAAATGAATCTTTGAAACATTATTACTTTTGACCATCGGATGGCTGCCTGGTCGTGCGGTTTGCGCGCTGGACTGTCGTTCAGATTTATGGATGGCCTAGGGTTCAAACCCTGCCCGCTCCCATCCCCCGTCGTCCTGCGGGAGGTTTGGACTAGGAAGTAATTATCTTCAACTCTGAAGGAACATCCGAAACGTGTAAAACATTTTACATCAAAATTAAATCACCTCTTGAATATTATTTGCGAATATGCAGATCCGACAGGGATCCGACTTCGACGGGGGCCGCCTCTGAGTTTGTGTAACACAAACTCTCTTTGTAATCTTGTTTATATTGAAGAGGGGTTTATCGTAAATTTTGGAGGGGGTTCTAAATCAAAATCTTCCTTAGCTGTGTTTTTGGAATTTGGGGATTGTCGTTTGCATTTTTTTAAAATAATTGTTTTATAGAAGAGGGGGATTTAACTGCAAAACCCCTTGGTATGGGGTTTTAAAATCATAACCCCCTTGGCTGTGCTGGGACAAGTGATGGCTTAGTATTAAAATCTTACCTAAAATAAGCAAAATCAAGCAAAAAATCAGTCTTGAAATTCCCTGCGGGGGGGGGGGATTTTATTTCGAGAGAGGGGGCCCCGGCTACGCCCATGTATATGTATCGTTAATATTATGTTCCTATTTTTAAGGAAAATAACTTCCTAACTCCAAAGTATGGTATGAAAATCTCTTCACAAGGCTATGGTACATATAATTTTCATACGAGACCACCCAAAAGTTTAATTAACGGTATTAGTTTTATCTGAAATTCTCTTTTTCTCTCACTATATATATATATAAATATTCGGAACAATCTATTAGGCCTATATATACTTAAAACTATTGTGATGTTTCGGAATGGAAATTAAAAGTTAATCAGATTTTCAATAGCTTTTAGTTTTTTTTAGCGGCCCCCGTAAGGGGAAAAAGCCGCTATTAGGTTTGTGCAAAATGTCCGTCTGTCCGTCTGTCACACTCAGATCTCGAAAACTAGAAGAGATATGAAAAATATTATTTCATCATTAAATGCGGCTTGAAAAGTTTAGGTGCAACGGCTACTTTTGGTTTTCTAAAAACAAACCGTTTAATTTATAAAATTAATTATGCAAGCGATTTTTTCAAAAAAATACACCAATTCTAAAACAATTACCTAAATGTAAGGGAGGCAATGTTACAATATGCTAACAAAGATGGCCATTTATTGTGTATTTTCAGTATCACTAAGTCAAATATATTTAAAAAATGTACAGGAAATGTTTACAACAAATATAAATAATAGTTAAAGATGTTTTTTCTGGTCAACTAGCTGCTAAAATTAAAAGAAAACATTTCTGTTTGTTTATAAAGGCTAATAATGCATTTTGTATGTAAAAATCACGCACATTTTTTTTAATGGACTTTTTATGCAGCGATTTTCGTGCAGTAGCGTAACGTCGCTACATGACCAGGTGCTAAACCAATTCCTTAAACTTTTTTTAAAAATCAGATTTTATTTACTTTTTCTTTAGTGCCCCCATCCGAATAAAAGAAGATTATTTTTGTGCGTTTTGTCTGTTGGTCGGTCTGTCCGTCACGATTAGATTAAAAAAACTAGAACTCTAAAAGCTATTGAAAATATGATTTACACTTTAATGTTCCTCCCGTAACATCTCAATAGTTTTAAGTATCTAAAAATTGATTGATTTGTGCAAAACTAATCAACCCCAACAAATGTTTGTTTGATCTTCTAACTTATATTACATTCAATGTGTATGCTTAAACGTTGCAAAAACACATTATTAATAATATGTAAATAGCATATTAATGTTAAATCAAAATCTCTATACTGACTTATATTTCATTAAGTGTAAAAATGTTCCGGATATTGTTTTAGAAAACATGAATTATGCCTAATGATTGTTTGAAATCGCATAATTTACTAATATTACACTTATATTATTTGACAATGCGTCACTATAATTTGGTTATCAATTTCAAATTGTTCCGTATTTTCATCTTTAAAAAAAAATTACAAATATCAACACTAGGTTGTTCAGGGCTTTAAAAAAAAGGAATTTACTAGAATTGATTACTGAAAATTACTTTTCAGACATTTATTTTTTTTGCTAAAACATAACATAGAAGTTTTGTAATCGATAAAGAAAGTTCCGGATTTTGTATCTTACAAATCGTCGCCAGAAATTTCCAAATTTATTTAAAAATCTACTAACGCCAAATAATTGTTTGAACTCCCTCTTCTAATTAATAAACAAATAATCTTCTCATTTACGAAATAATGTTTTTACGGATTTTTATGAAAAATATTTTAACTCACTACTCTCTTTCAGTACATTTAACTTAATCTACCTAAAACATTAAAAAATCTAATTATCGTTAATATTATGTTCCAATTTTTAAGGAAAACAGTATCCAAACACCAAAGTAAGGTATGAAAATCTCTCCACATGGCTGTAGTACATCTAATTTTTATAAGAGACCATCCAAAAAATTTAATTAACGGTATTACATTTATCTGAAATTCTCTTTTTCTTTTACTATTTATGCAAACATCCGGAACAATCTATTATATAAACTTATCAATTATGTTCATATCTAAAAATTATTGCGATGTTTTGAAACGTAGAATAAAGGTTAATCAATTTTTAATAACTTTTAGTTGTTGTTTTTTTTATATCAAGATGACGGACAGACCGGCTAACAGACAAAACGCAAAAACAATGCGGCTTTGATCCTTTTTAAATAAATTCTAATAGAACTCAGTGCACCAATGTCTATGAACCCTCGTTAAATATCTCGTGTAAATAAAGACATTTTTTTATGGTACTAGCCTATTGTGAGGTAATGGAATTTTTTTTCTTTGACGTCATATGAATGGACTCTTTAAATGTAATGTTAAAAGAACGCACTCGGTGCACCAATGTCTATTAACCCTCGAAAAATTGCTTGTATTAATGAAAACATATTTTAGTCTAACTTAGCCGTGTGACGTAGTGTTTTTTTTTCCTTTAACGTCATATGAAATGAATTCTTTAAATGAAATGCTTAAAGAACGCACTCGGTGCACCAATGTCTATGAACACTCGATAAATGGCTCGTATCGATAAAGGCGATTTTTAGTCTAGCTAGGCCGTGTGACGTAGTGTTTTTTTTTTCCTCTGACGTTATATGGAATTAATTCTTCAAATGAAATGAAAAAAGAACTCGGTATAGTAATGTTTTTTAAGCCTCGTTATGTGACTCGCGTTTAAAAAAGGAATGATATCTTGATTTAGATCTAACCTAGATTTTTTAAACTAGATCTAGATTTTTATTACAGTATATCTAGATCTGGATTTATATTCTAATTAAAATTATTTTAGAGTCTAGATCTAGAATTTCTAGATCTAGTTTAGACTAAAATAGACTAAATTAAGATGTAGAATTTCAATTTCTAAACTTAAAGTGTAAAAAAAAGTGTAGATTTTCATTTCCAAACGTTTTGATCAATATTGTAATGTTTTAATATACTAAAACTAATCTACTATTTTTTATTTGATTTAAATTTACGGCAAATGAATCTTTGAAACTTTATTACTTTTGACCATCGGATGGCTGCCTGGTCGTGCGGTTTTATGGATGGTCCAGGGTTCAAACCCTGCCCACTCCCATCCCCCGTCGTCCTGCGGGAGGTTTGGACTAGGAAGTAATTATCTTCAACTCTGAAGGAACATCTGAAACATGTAAAACATTTTACATCAAAATTAAATCACCTCTTGAATATTATTTGCGAATATGCAGATCCGACAGGGATCCGACTTCGACGGGGGCCGCCTCTAAGTTTGTGTAACACAAACTCTCTTTGTAATCTTATTTTATATTAATATGACGGACAGACAGAATGACAGACAAAATGCGGCTTTAATCCTTATATATATATATATAATCTGTCTTAGCCATCTTTGTTGAGCCACATTTAGTGTTTTTCAATTTTGGCAGATGTCTATTCACTGCACTTTATTTATGGAGAACCGCCACTGATAGAAATGTGTAAACTCTCTTGAATAGGTTCTTGGAATTAGGTGACTGTAGTTTGCTTTAGATTTTATATCGAAAAGGAAAGTTTTATCGTCAAAATCATCTGTTTTAAACTAAAAATTCTCTGGAGTTATTTTTTCTTTTTTTTAAATTCAAAACCCCATTTAGCTACGGTCATAGAATTTGATAACTGTAGTTTGCTTTAGAATAATATATGAAGATAGAGGTTTTCCACCTCAAAACGCTCTGTAAGAGGATTTTAAACTCAAAACCATCTGGAGGGGTTTTAAACTTTAAAAAAAAATCATCGGTAGGAGAGGAGTTTAAACTCAAAACTCCCAATTTGCTTGGCTACGCTCAAAAGATTTTAGTGTGTAATTTGCTTTTTTTATATTGAAGAGGTATTTTTTTAGCATCAAACCTTTCTGAAGGGGGGTTTAAACTCAAAAACCCCTTTTGGCAACGCTTATAGCATTTTGAGTGCGTAATTTGCATTTTTTGTTTACATTGAAGATGTATTTTTTAGCTTCAAACTTCACTGGAGGGAAGTTTTAACTCAAAACCCCTTTGACTACACTCACAGAATTTTGAGTGTATAATTTGCTTTGTTTTTAATATTAAAGAGGTATTTTTTACCTTCAAACCCCGCTGAAGGGGGGTTTAAACTCAAAACTGAGTCAAAACCCATTTAGCTACGCTCATAGAATTTTGAAAGTGTAATTTGCTTTATTTAAATTGAAGAGGGGGTTTATCGTAAATTTTAGAGGGGGTGTTAAAATCAAATATTTAATTAACTGTGCTCTTGGACTTTGGGGATGGTCGTTTGCATTTTTTGTTTTGTTTTATAGAAGAGGGGGATTTAACTACAAAAGCCTCTGGTAGGGGGTTTAAACTCAAAACCCCCCTGGTAGGGGGTTTTAGTCAACCCCTTTGGTAGGGGGTTTAAAACTCAAAACACAAGATTAAATAGTCAGTGTTCTTTATTAGTAGCATGCCGGCTTGTGTCAAACACATAATTAAGATGCAAGGATGTCTAGGTAAGGATTGAGAGGTTGAATTGAAATGTCCTCATATAAATATTGAATCCAATCGTTTTTGCGGGGTCACAAGGGATTCCTTCATATTTCCCCCAATGAATTGCAACAAAACCCGAGGAAGCTCTCGTAACATCGTCGACGCTCGCAATTAACGGCGTGGCAAAGGGTTAGCAAGACGTTCTTTACAACGAGCCATTCAGTACTTTGGAAGTTTATAGTTCATTACTTAGTATTAACTCACTCTGTCTGTTTGTTGTACTCAGTACTTTGGAAGTTTATAGTTCATTACTTAGTATTAACTCACTCTGTCTGTTTGTTGTACTCAGTACTTTGGAAGTTTATAGTTCATTACTTAGTATTAACTCACTCTGTCTATTTGTTGTACTCAGTACTTTGGAAGTTTATAGTTCATTACTTAGTATTAACTCACTCTGTCTGTTTGTTGTACTCAGTACTTTGGAAGTTTATAGTTCATTACTTAGTATTAACTCACTCTGTCTGTTTGTTGTACTCAGTACTTTGGAAGTTTATAGTTCATTACTTATTATTAACTCACTCTGTCTGTCTATCTACTAAATGTTTGTACACGCTTTTCTCTCTTTTCTTTTACCTGACAAAACAAGACTCAATGTTAGCGTGAGGCGAAGATAGACTTCGGCTAACGGGGAGTTACACAGTAGCCAGATGGTAACTCTACTGAGTTGGTCGTATCTTTGCACCTCAGTCTGTGACCATGGGGCTAGAGTCGCCTAAGCAACCAGACAGCACAACTAAATTAAACTAATCTAAACTACTAAAAATCAAGAAACAAATTAAATTGAGAATAAATACAAAAAAAGATATTTTATTTACATGAAGGAAAATAAATCAATAATAAAATATACGTAGGCCTACATTAAACCCAAACAATTAATCAAAACCCTCTTGACCTATGCTAGCATAGTACAAACATTAACAAACTAACCAAACCAACTATCTAAATTGCACAATTCTAAAAGACGCTACCTATATCTATACTATCATCCCAACAATAAACTTATAATTAGTCTTGATCTATAATATTCCACAATGAAACCGTAACAATAAAACACGTAACACTAACACGCTTTACTACGAAACTAAGAACAGACCAAGGCAGCAGTATCAAACACTGCAGCAGCAGAAACAGCAGGCAGTCTCAGGCAAAGAATATTTTAAAACAATTACATGCAAGATCACAAAGATCATAACCTGTCACAGACAGAGATATTGTACTGACCACTGGTCAACTATCCTAGGAATTCTGCCAAGTCATTGGTTTTCCTAGCTGGCTCAGGCAACCGGTTCCATGTTCTATTAGCACTAGGGAAGAAGGAGCATTTGTGTACATCTGTCCTAGCATATGGAACGACGAGTATGCCTTTATCTCTGTCTTTCTGAGTAGGCTATTTGATTAGGGTTTGTTTATATATTTGAAGATTATGGTTTAGTGTTTTATGTATAATTTCTTCTTTACTTTTCAGTCTTCTCTCCTGAAGGCTTTCTAAATTTAGTGATTTTACTAGTAAAGTCATTTGCAAAAAAAACAACAACAACATTTGGGCAGCTGTTTGAGCCCATTAGACCTATATCCATAAAAAAGGTAAAACGATTCTACAAATAAAAAATCACCCTTTGGTTCAGAATTTTACCCTCACAAAAAAGATCGTTTGTTATGAATCCCAAAGCTTTGTTTTGTGCCTGTTCTAGTTTCTTAATGTTTTCTTGACTTGAGGGTTTTTAATTGTGGATGCATATTCTATTTGGCCTAACCATGGTTAAATAACATTTGAGTTGCATGTTCTTATTTGATTTGTAGAAATTTCTTTTAATAAACCCTAATATTTGTTAATATTTTCATTAATATGGGGTTTCCATGACATGAGTTATATTGTTTAATATTATCTTATATATTTCAAATATTAGGCCTACGAATTATCGGGTTAGGCCTAATATTATTTACTTAAAAATGATATAATTTTATTATCAATTTTAGAATATTTGTTTGTGTAAAATTGTGTATATGAAAAGGCAGAGTAGCCTACTTAAAATAAATTAGCCTATTACTAAAAAAAATATAAATAAAATAAACAAAATAACAGATTATGGGTTAAGAGTAAGTTAAGACTCGTCAAAAAAAGTATTGTCAAATATTGTCATAGCAAATATATAGTTTCGGATGCCTTGTTTGTTATTTATATATTTTTAGTTGCTCTTATTAGTTTCTGTTTGGAAGGATATGCTCCAATAAGACCAATATAGATCTGTACAATATACTTTAATAAAAGTTTAATAGATCAGCTTCTAGAAGTCTACATACAAATATTAAAAGTAAATCCTTCCGTGCAACATCAAAATCTATGGGATGCAACTCGGAAATATTTCATGCTTTTTAATAATAGCAGTAGTAGCCCTTGAGTTTGATCCAATTTAAAAAAAAAAAAATTATTCCCCCTCCCAACCAGTGCCACACATCTTCTGCTAGTGTAACAGAGGGAGGTAAAAATAACTGCGGTACATTGCAAAACATGGCCGATTCCTTGGGCTGAACATCGTAATGATAAGGGGGTGTTTCCCAACAATAGTGTAGTTCAAGTCAAGATGCAGCCACCACCGCGAAAGGTAAAATAATTTGTACACTAAGGACTTTTGTTTTCCTTATTTAGTTTAAACGTGGCGATTTTGTTTTTCTAAAATTTTTGTTTTATTTTTTTGTAGGCTGTCTTGTCTCTGAGACAAGCACACAGTCACAGACTGTCACTGTGAGACACTGACTGAGTCTGTGAGTGTGACTGAGACAGTGATAATCATAATTAATGATATAGAGATCTAGATCTAAAATCTCATTTCCATGATTTTGTCTGATGAATCAAATGAATGTGATCATGATGTGTAACAATAACAAATTTAACACTCTGACTTTTGACAGTCAAGACTCTCACAGTCTCAATCTTATTAATCTTAACTGACTTAACTGTCTTAATAAAATATAGACCTAGATTCTAGATCTAGTTAATTAGATCTAGCCTTAATTATTTTAATAATAACTATTATTTTATCTAATCTAGACTATTCTAGACTATCTATATACTACTATAAATAAAAAAATTTACTATATATAGTCTATGTCTATATAGAAGCCTACTAGATTGTATATAGATCTATCTAGATAGATCTAGGTCTAGATCTATCAATTAATTTAGACTATCATTCATAAGATCTTGTTTGAGTAGTGACTTACTTATAACTTTAATCTTCTTCTTTAAACTCTAAAGACTTAAAGTGTGAGTTAAAGTTAAAGAGTTTAACTTTATATAAATTAACTTTGTATTTTGTATTAAAAGTAATAAAAGTGACTTTATTTTACCCCATTTTTAAATTAACTAGAGTGACTAGATATATATATTAGATCTAGATTCTAGATCTATTTATTAAAAATATTATAGATCTCGTTCTAGATCTATTAAAATCTATTACTATTAGTCTAAGATTTTAGATCTAGATCTAGATTCTAGATCTATAATTTTTTTTTAATATTATGGTATATTAGATTCGATTCCTAATGCAGTGATAAAAGACAATAGACATCCAAATTCTAGAGATCTTACACCTGAAACACTTGTTATATGACAAGTTATGACTTATTGTTCTATATCTAGTTTCTAAATTAGATTTACTTAGTAACTTTATAGATTAGAAATAGATCTGTATAGAAAATAGTAGTATAGATACATCAAGATCTACATTTTTAAAACCATATCTTCTGTTAGATATCTAAATGATAAGGAGTCATTTGGTAGCTTAATCTTAGATCTAATTTATATTATATATATTAGAATCTATCTATCTATATATATATATATGTATATATATACAGGGCTTTGTTTTTGTGACGATACGCACCTGTACAGCGTACCAGCACCTTTTTCTATTTGGGGAAAAAATTATTACTTTTCTTGTATTTTAATGTTTATTATTAATTTATTAGTAGTTAAAAGTTTGGCAATCATCACTGAGTAACGGCACCTAATCACTGAGTACCGGCACCTATTTTTTTACAAAAAAGCACTGTATATATATATATAATTTCTAGGTCTAGTCTAGGCTAGATCTAGATCTGAATATTGTTTTAATGCTATGACAGGAATCCATTGAGAAGGCATTTCACACCACCTCTTGTTCCAAGATTTTTTTTCTATTAAAACATATTCCACCAATTCCATTATTTATTATGATTCTTGGGACTATCGCAAACAAGTCAGGCAGAAAAAAATCTTAATATTATCTAGATTTGATTAAAAAAAAACAACAGCTTATGTAATGTAACATATTTGTTTTGCAGGTGAAACCTAATATTGCCTTAAAGAACACACATGCAGACCAGTTGTCTAAATTACAAGCTAAACATCAACAGGAATGTGATTTACTTGAAGATATCAGGTAAAGAAGTTTTTTGGAATAAAGTGGGACATATTAGTTTTGGTTTGCCATCTTTTACCCAGTATTCATACATTTTATAACCATATCCAGCTGTATTATTTGTTTATTATTGCCACTGCATCTTTTTCATAAATGTTTCTGATGTTCCTTCAGAATTATTAGATTATTACATCCTAGCCCAAACTCACAGAGCAGGGCTTGAACCCAGGACCATCATGTTGATGAGTGCATATCACTTGACAACATTCAAGATATATACATTAATCATCTCATGTAAAAGGTGATAGGTGATTAAAAGGTGCATCCTCAAGTCAAAGGCAAGAATTTTTCCCAGAGTGATCTGAATGTTCCCTAATGAGTACTCAATGTTTGTTGGTGGTGAATAAAGGCAGTTGATTGATGTGCTAATCTTGGCTTACTGAACTGGATAAACATTACTTCATCTATTACATAAACCATGTTATAAAGTGATTAGACATAGTGTTAGTCTGGAATGTTTGGTAAATGTCACAATCATATGATGTGCTAGATGTCACAATCACTTATATGCCTCTTACTACTGTCTTGTTGAAGATGATCTTGACCTGAGTTGCACAACCAATGATCATGATTGCCGAGGATCTAGAAATCGTCAGTTGATAAGATGATCATTTAAAAGTTGCTAGTTGATAAGATGATCTAAGTATATTACTAATATATATTCAATGAAAAACTTCTTCTCATCAAATACAAAAACTTAAATTCAAAACTTGGAACAGCTATTCACAATAATTACAATGGTAAACTGTAATTAAATAAAATGGTTAATGTATTTCTACTTGATTAGATGATCTACACAATATAATAAATTACGTCTTCTTCCTTTAAATTCCAACTCGAGACTGGAGGTAATCTAGAATCTTTCCAGACCTTACGGCGTTACCACGTGACTAATATCTCTTTGTTGCATGGCCAACCAATCTGACCAATAAAATACAACTTAATGTACAATAGTTAACATTTCTGACCAATCACAATTACTCTAATAAAAGGTTGCTGTATACTTGGATTTTCCCGAGCTAGCTGAAATCTTGCCTGCGAACATTGAGCTAAAAATAGACAATGCATACATGACAGTAAACATCAGAAGATCAATATGACAACTATTTTGTAAGACCTAAATGTAAAGAATTTATATTTGACCTATACAGAAGGCATGTCCAGCAAATTTTGAGTCAGTTACACTATCTAGCACTCAGGCAGTCAAAGAGGCAAAATGTATACAATATATATTGTTATAACCCTGCCATGCTCACCACCATCCAAGATAGTGCAGAAGGTGAACACTATTAAAGACTAGACATAAGGATGTTGACATTAGGAAGAAGCTAATGGAGTTTTGCCCATGTCTAGAACAGATATGAAGAGGTTGTGCTTAATTAATGGCTGTTACTAATAATCTGCTCATTATATTTTGACTGTAAAATAAAAGGTGAAAAATAGTCATGCCCTATGAGTTCAATCCCAGCTCTTTGGATAGGCTGCCCAATGCTGTGTAGAAATATCTTAATTCTACTTGTCCTAATTATGCAGAAAAAACAAAACAGACTTATGTTACAAGCTACACCAATTGAGTTATCATGACCTGGTTAATTTAAGTGCTGCTTATCTTTGTTGTTTTACCCCTGCTATCATATTTTCACATTACATAGTGTCAGGAAAGGATGTTTCTGTTAGTATCTAGAAAATATGTTTCTATTAGTATCAAGAAAGGATGTTTCCATTAAAAGCTTCATAAACAAAGCTGCTTTGTTCCAAGTGATCATGGAGCCTTAAGCCTATTTTTTAGATGCCCATATGACTGTATGCTGGTCATGTCTTACAGTATTCTTGTATTTAATAAATGTTTCTGTTTCTAGCTTCCATCCAGACTTCAAACTACAGACAAGTGTTTAAAGCTATAAATAACACCCATAAATCTAAGAGTTTCCCCCAAAAGCTTGTTTTTATCATTTCTTAATGGGATTTTTTTTTCACCTGTGCAACCTGCTTATTAGCACTGATTGCTGCTTATTCCAAATACTTACCTTTATTAGATCATTATAAAAAGAGTCTGGTCTGCCAGATGTCTGTATACTTGGTGATGGAAAAGATTTTTAGTGCTAATTATGCTTGACTTGGGGTAATATTTAGCAGTACAATAATCTCACAACAATCTCTTGTTTTCTCACAACAATCTCCTGTATTCTCAAGACATCAGTCTTCTGTATTCTCAATCTTCTGTATTCTCCTCACAACAATCTCCTGTATTCTCAAGACATCAGTCTTCTGTATTCTCAATCTCCTGTATTCTCCTCACAACAGTCTCATGTATTAGCACTTTCATGTATTCTCCTCACAACAATCTCCTGTATTCTCCTCACAACAAAATCTCCTGTATTCTCAAGACATCAGTATCCTGTATTCTCAAGACATCAGTCTCCTGTATTCTCCTCACATCAGTCTCCTGTATTCTCCTCACAACAATCTCCTGTATTCTCCTCACAACAATCTTGTGTATTCTCCTCACAACAATCTCCTGTATTCTCCTCACAACAATCTCCTGTATTCTCCTCACAACAATCTCCTGTATTCTCCTCACAACAATCTCCTGTATTCTCCTCACAACAATCTCGTGTATTCTCCTCACAACAATCTCGTGTATTCTCCTCACAACAATCTCCTGTATTCTCCTCACAACAATCTTGTGTATTCTCCTCACAACAATCTCCTGTATTCTCCTCACAACAATCTCCTGTATTCTCCTCACAACAATCTCCTGTATTCTTCTCACAACAATCTCTTGTATTCTCCTCACAACAATCTCCTGTATTCTCCTCACAACAATCTCCTGTATTCTCACAAGTCTCCTAATAGCACTGGTTGCTGCTTATTCCAAATACTAACTTTTATTAGATCATTATAAAAATAAGAAATATAAGGATTTGAATAGCTAATCTCATGTGTTCTCCTCAAAATTCTGTTTTCTGTTGACAAGAAGTGATTTCACTGTTTGATTAGCTTTCATTTGTCTTAGCTTAGTATTTCATTTCAGCCTGACCTAAACAATACAGATCTAGTTCCTGACCTAAACAATTCAGATCTACCAACTTAATATTTCATTTCACGCCTGACCTAAACAATACAGATCTACAAGCTTAGTATTTCATTTCACGCCTGACCTAAACATACAGATCTAGTTCCTGACCTAAACAATACAGATCTACAGACCTATAGGCTACAAAACAAGCTAGATACTTAGAAAACAAAATGTCAACTTTATTACATATTGTTTTCTTTATGTTTCATCTATTAAGTAGCTTAAGAACAGTTTTCATTTCCTAGAACTTTTCAAGACATTGGTTTAAACAAACAAGTTCAACCTTTTTATAGTGTTTAGGCTTAGTGAAGAAACAGTCATGCTGAAGTACAAGATCATTTTCTTGTGGGAAATTCTTCTTTCCCATATTCCAACTGTGAGATCCATTTGTTCATGTCATGTCTATATATATATATTAAACTTAAAATGTCTTTCTAGAGTCGCCTGACAAACCTAGAGTATGATTTCTGGCATGTAAGCACCTCCTTTCACCCTCTTGAGGCACTGATACCACGTGTTTTTAATTGCAGTCAGTTTGATGGTCATGTAGAGTCAGAAAATACTAGATCTAGATCGTAGATTCTTTTTATTTTTTTAAATTCTTGTTCACTTGTACATTTTTTCAACATATTCGGGTACAGTTTTGAGACAAAAATTAGTAGGATCATATCTTTTGTTCCTATTTGTTTTACTTTGCTTTTTAATTTTATTCACCAAGTTGAAAGTATTGCCCAGACGCTAACATTCAGTTTGATTTGTTAGACCAGTTTGATTACAGTTTGTGTAACGTACGTTTACATGTGTGTACATTTTATCATGTTAGTGACTTTAAAGAAGGTCAATTAAAAAAATATGATACGATGTTATTTGTTTTTAATGTAATCATTTAGACTGAATAAACATAAAACACGAGTAATGTAATCTTGTTACTAAATATAGCATAAAACGCGATTTCCTGTCAGTATTTGGACAACTGTTACACTTTGATTTCTCTCTTCCTCCCCTCTCCTCTGATCAATGAGCTCTCATCGATTGTTTTAGCTTAACGCAATCTATGGATTGAGGCAACCAAGTGTAACACCTACACATCGTCCCTGGACCAGATCATTTGTAATCCGATGGGGTTGATAGAAGTCACTTTTAGATACAATAGCTTTTTTTATATTGTGTGTTGTAATTTCGAGCAACCCTCACTAAAGACTTATCAACAATAGAACTGTCTAGAACAATCTTTACCAACGCTTCGAATGAGCATTGTATTCTTCCTTACACTCCCTCTTCAGATCGTGTCCTACCAATAGTGTACCCTCCCCTCAAAGAATTGATTTCTTTTGAAGGCCGACAGAAATAGTCCGAGAGTGCTTGCTGTATTAGGCTTGGAAACCGTTACACGAGATCGACGTCTGCCCAACTTTTGATTGATGTGATGGTTGGGGTGTTATTGGTACTGTTTACATTTGGAATGGTTGAAGCCTCACATACACAAAGGTCGTGATTTCGTCCCTCAGTCAAGCCACATTACTATTTGACTTATTGAACGGGTCTTCTTTTGTGCAGGGGAAATAAAGATCCCTCTTTTTTTTAATGGTTATGCAACATCAAAATAAGAAATCTTACACCTCCTTGCAAGTCAGAGGGGGATTGGGGATCTGGGAGTGCTGCCTCTAGGCGTTCAACTGACACTTGAGTCAAATCTCGAATGGAAATCATGATTTATAGTTTATTAAGTATTCAACCGGTTTAACCCACTCAGCTACACACATTACATCTATAAACTTTTCACCAACAGTTGACTACTCACCCACAGCACCAACAGTTGACTGCTCACACACAGCACCAACAGTTCACTGCTCACACACATCACCAACAGTTCACTGCTCACACACATCACCAACAGTTCACTGCTCACACACAGCACCAACAGTTCACTGCTCACCCACAGCACCAACAGTTCACTGCTCACACACAGCACCAACAGTTCACTGCTCACACACAGCACCAACAGTTCACTGCTCACACACAGCACCAACAGTTCACTGCTCACACACATCACCAACAGTTCACTGGTCACCCATATTTATATTTATTTACTCACTCATTTTGTCTATTGACTGCTCAGCCAAGTTATCTATTGAGTGAACATCCACTGTTGTCTGTTGGGTGCCTTCTTTTATATATTATGTTTGTTGACTACTTTCTACATTATTCATTTTTATAAGTATTTTCTGACCATTTTGATGTAAATCTAACCTAACCTTGGTTAGGCCAATAATAGGCCAATAATTGAATATGCATCCTCCGTTTGGGACCCCTTAACTCAAGAAAACATTAAAAAACTGGAACAGACACAAAATAGAGCAGTGAGATTCATAACAAACGAATATTCACATTTGACTAGAGTAACACCTTTAGTAAAATCACTAAATTTAGAAAGCCTTCAGGACAGAAGGCTCAAAAGTAAAGTAGCAATCATACATAAAACACTGAACCATAATCTTTAAATACAAAAACAAAATTTAATAAAATACTCTGAAAGACACAAGGATAAAGGCACATTCCTCGTCCCATATGCTAGGACAAATTTGTACAAACACTCCTTCTTCCCTAGTGCTATTAGAGCATGGAATGGGTTGCCTGAGCTAGCCAGGAAAACCAGTGACTTGGCTGAAGTTAAGTCATTGGTTAATATGCATGACTAAATGCATGACGCGTAGGACGTAATCATCTTCTTTTTTGAAGTAACGTCTGTATTACATAAGATAAGATAAATCATGTCCTTTTTTTTTCTCTCGGCTGCTCCCTCTCATCTCCCTCTCATTTTCTCTTTTGATCGACATTGCTTCATTTTTACCTGCTTTCATTACTGTTTACTGATCTTACAATTTTATTAGAGTTGCACTGCTAACTCCAATACGCCTTGAATCCTATATATATATATATACACTGAGGTACTATCTTGATATTTAGAAATGAGAAACCTTTGTTCCAAAACATTTAGTAGAGAAAACTATGTTGACTTCTCCTAATACATATTTGTTAAACAACTGCTGCAAACTGCATGACTTTGTTCTAATCCTTTCATTGTATGCATAGACCCAATTGGTCGTTGCTACTTTAATTTCAATGATTTCATTTTGGTTAAGAAGTCAAGAACAATGTTCTCCTATTCTTGGACTGGATGCTCCATTGAACTGGTAAATCTTTCATAGCAGGAACTCGAAACGAAACTTTGTGTCAGGAAGTGAATGCTTGGGTTCTAAGTACCAATCATTAGTTGAATTGTCGTTGATTAATACGTACCACAATCTAGTCGAAACCTTTCATCTCACTTCATTTCTTTTTCAGAATAACTTGGATAGTCTTCAACTATCTAATAGATGAACATATCTTATACTCTTAAACCAGCAATATATATATATATATAGAAATATATATGTGTGTGTGTGTATATATATATAAAAAATAATCTTATATATTTTTAAAAATGGTCTTAAAATGTGCTAATTGGTGACTCCCTTCATCTTTATGTACGAACCGTCCAATGCAGTCGATAAACGTTTCAATTGAGTTAGGCCTCTTATCAAAATTTAATGTGATTGTATGTAAAGTACATATGTGTCAATTATAAATCTATGTCAAGTATTTTTCTCTGCAAATATTTAGATATCTTTGTATAATTTACATAGTCCTTTTATATAGCTTTATATTATATTTTGCTATTAACTTATTACACTATATATCGAAACTTTAAAATATATTTTACATTTATATTTAAACTTTTCTGCTCCAACTGTTATGTCCAAAAATGGATTTCATAGAACCTTCTTTCAAGTCAAATAGGGAAAAGTGATGCATTAAACATTGAAACAAGTCCATCTCTGTCGCATAAAAGCCATTATGAATACAGAGCATAGCAAAAGTTCTGCTTAAATATTCCTTGATTTCATGCACTGACTACAATATTAAACGTCTGAGCGTAACCATTGGAGAAGTGACACTGCAAAGACTTTCTTCCAAGCCAATAATAGGCCATTGGTTGTTGTTTTTTTTTACGTTAAAGCTGAATACAAAACCACTAAACGTGAGTAACGGGTTGGTATAGACTGTAGGGACACTAAATCGCTTTGCACAATTACATAACTTAGAGGTAATCCTTGGGATTGAAAGTCGCTTCCCGATCGCCCAATGTCTTCATTACAAAAATGTTCTCAAAATGAGTTTGGATAAATATCACCTTTCCTTGCCAAATCTTTCAGCCGAGCGAGGCTCTGTCTCATGGTACTCTCATTTACCCTCCTAACTCCACCATTACCCGAACAGTTATATCTATATTCTTGAACTCTTATATAAGGTAATATCTTCTCTTCTCTAGACATCTTCTTTCCTAGATGGTTACAGCTCCTCTTTTAGTTCTGAAATACATTTGTAAGTCTTTGTCCTTGAACTGGTTCGCGTGGGGCGGGGGTGAGCTGGACATACACAGAATGTGTTTTTCTGTTCAGGCCATATGAAGCGCGCAATGTTTCCCTCGGTCACGTCTTGGTTCACCCCGTCTGACTGACCATTGAATTCTTTGTCTGGGAGGGCACTGAATCATGCTCGCCAACACACCGTACTCCGTCTTGTGACTAGTATTTCTTTTGGCTTTCGCATTATCTGTTAACTGTGGACCAGGTTTCAGAATAATAGCAGCAACAAATGTCTATTTACGCAACGGTTTTATCTTTTATAAAATTAACACATTCTCGCTTCTACTTTTAAGTGTGTCGATTAGTTAAAACAAACAAACAAAAAACTAATTGATCCATTAAAATGTCCACACAAAAAAATGTCAATAAGAAACTAGTGCAACTCTCTTAGTTCCCCCGTTTGTGGCGGGTTTACGTCTAGTGAGACATTTGTTTCCCCCGGTCTTCAGTGAGTGCTCCACTTTTCGCCTTATTTCAACACTTGTATGTTTCCACCTTTAGTTGTTGATAATCTCGACTTTGTCAAGAGGAAAGAAACCAAATTGTATATTTTGTTATTTGTTAAGCTTTCACCACTTCTGGCCGTTTTGTCTGCAATGGATGAACGCAATAGTGTGACAGAATGAACTAGTGAACACAATTTCTCTAACAAAATCCCAACACTATTTGCCTAAGTCTCCGATACTGAGTGTGATGAGTGCTTAGACAGGAAGAACTGTCAGTTCCGCCAATGGCTGGTCATTAGCTACGACCATCTCTTTGTTCAAATTTTTTTAGTGGAACTGTGTGTGGCGTCAGTTGTGGAAAGGGCTATTGAATTGGGTAGTGAGCATTTCGATATAAAACGTGCCTGCCAGATGGTTATTTGGACATGTTTAGGCCAACATGCATTTCCTGTTTAGACATTTACTTGTCACATGTCATAGCAAGCATGCCCTAGCTAATTGTTGCATTTCTCTTTTTCTCTATATCTTTATTCTGTTCTCTTTCTCTCTCTGTGTCTCTGTCCTTGCGCTTGTCTTCTTACTCTTTATCGACTTTTATGTTTTGTTGATTCTATTAGCGTGAAAGAAGCTTACCGAACACTGAATGTTTTGTTGCTTCTATTAGATAGCGTGAAAGAAGCTTACCGAACACTGAATGTTTTGTTGCTTCTATTAGATAGCGTGAAAGAAGCTTACCGAACACTGAATGTTTTGTTGCTTCTATTAGATAGCGTGAAAGATATGTGCGTCACACCCTAACATACACACTTTACATTATGTTAGTTCCATTCTTAAGATATTTTGTATAGATTTCAATCTAGTTTTATACATCTTGTTTACTGCAGGTTGCTCTGTACAACCTAAAAACACACGTTTTTACCAGGTATATTCTCTCCCCTTCCCTTTTCCCACTTGTAGTAGCACCTGAGCATAGGGTCACCTGTTGAAATGTTGAGTCATCGCCGCTCACACCTACCTGACAGTGTGGTTATGTAGCTTACTTCAAGTGTACACTCAAGTGTCTCCAGTCTAGTGCAGTTACTTTAATGGCAATAAAACTTAAGTATTTATTAAGGACAGACTAATGTGCTAGACACACACACACACTTCTGTGTTCCTTCTCCGCCAGACACTTGTGTTGACCAAGTCTAGGGGACTAACTCAACAAGAATGCAATTCTGAATGATGTCATTGAAATGTGTGTCACTTCACTTGTTCCTCTTGTCGTGACGTCACATTTATTTGTCTGAACTTGGAGAGTTTCAACTTTCGTTTTTACTCCAAGCTTGTTTAAGATACTTTTTTTTTAAAATAATAAATGATAAGTTATCCTTGAATCCCCATTTTGATGAAATTATTTTAAAAAATCAAGCAAAATATTAGGGTTAATTGAAAAAAAAATTGCAAATCAAACAAGAACATAAAACTAAAATGCTATTTATCCTTAGTTTGGCCAATATTAGAATATGCTCAATAAAACATATTAAGAAACAGAACAAATACAAAATAGAGCAGTGAGATTTATAACAAACGAATAATCAAATTTGATTAGAGTAACACCATTAGTCTAATCACTAAACTTAGAGACACTTCAGGACAGAAGAATAAAAAGTAAAGTAGCTATGCTACATAAAACACTGAACCACACTTTACAAATAGAAAAACAAACATGTATTTTTCTAGATGAGCTCTATCAGTTCACCTAAAGACTTGATGAGACAAGATTGCATCCAGTAGTTCTTGATTTGTTGACTAGTACAAGAAGTAGAGAATGAAAAGCTCATCTGACTTTTTCTTTTTCTCCCACAGAACTTACTTTGCCAGAAAGTCAGTGCTGGAGAAGGAATACGCTCAGGTGAGTTCAATGGAGAGATGCAGGATGTCTGGGTTCTGATGTGGGCTACAGGAAATCCCGAGTCCGGTAGAAAAACAAGAATACATTACTATGATCGTATTTGACAACTGTAGAACAGAGATGATTGGGAAGTTTGTCTAAGCTCTATCTTTATAAATATCACAGTGTCTCCCCAAGACTCCAATTCATGATTTTTAAAAACATTTTTCTTTGCCAACTTTGTCTCAACATTTCGTTGCCCATTGTCTGACATTCTATTGTCACTCTTTACTTTCAAACTTGTACGAAGTTTTACTATTTATCAATGTCAATTTTGTTGTTTATTTAAAATAAAAAAGTGAAATACTTTTAAAAAAAAAAAAGAAACAACAAAGCTGATACTAATGTGACATTGTATCCATTAGTTTGGATCAGTCATGTCATTACATTTTAAATCTAGACTTAAAATAATACATCTGTGCTATTAGAAATAGTTATACCAACTATTTTTTGTCTAGCATAATTTCATTATTATTTTTTTTGTTTCAATGGGCTATAATAACTATCACTTGTCTGGCCGGGGGGGGGGGGGATCGAGGTGTTATATGTTACCAGGATCGTTTTTTAAATGCTTAAAAAATAAAGTTGCACACTTGAATTCGAACTCAAGCCTCCTCAAGGGAACTAATACAACTTATACCACCATATTTTTCAAGTACATTTTCTTTCCCGTGTTGGATACCAGACAAAATAATTAATTACCAATAGTTATTTAACTGTTGTTTTTTTAAATTGATTCTTGATTTGTCAGGTAAAAAAAAATTATGTGAAATTTGAACTTGATCCGAGATTGGGTGTGGGAGAAATAACGTGCAAGCTTTTTTACAGGCAGACAGACAGAGTTGATATAAGCTTTGGAAAAAAAAGTCAGTCATGCTCCCCTTGGTATTCCTCCCGTTTTCTGTCCATGCATTTTAAAGTTATGCCCCTTGTTTAATTGATCAAAGCGCATAAAAAGTGCCAACTTGGTTAGTCTAAGTAGTTTCTTCACTATCCGTATACTTGACCCGAATTAGGCCCAATATGAGAGAGGCGAAGATATTTTTAAAAAAAAAGGTTCAACAAGGGAAGAGTTTTTTTGTTTGTTTTGTTTTTTAAATCTGATAACACGTTGTTGTTTTTTTCCCAGTTATTTTTTACCTGTTGAATCCTGAGAAATTCTAGAAAGAACCTAAGTTTCTTGTGAACACAATAGATACACTTAAGAACATTTGTCTGATCATTGGACTGCACACTGTGTGTTAGCATATTAGCATAGACATGTTGCACTTACATTGATGCTATAATTGGAGGCCTGATAAATATTGTTTGGTTTGAAATACATAGAAAGTTAATCATCTTTTTGTACATACGGTATGACGTTATTTCGTTTAGAACTTTGACCTATAAAAAAAAAAACAGTTTTCAATTGACTGCACTGCATGACGCAGGTATCCAAGAACAAACCTTTTGCTAGGCACACTGAGTTACAATGTACCCGTATCCGTTACCTACCTGTTCATCTGATTCTTCCTCTGTTGTCTTGTTTGTCAAAAGGTGCATTGCTTGGTGGAATTGTATTGGACTTGGCGAGGTCATTTCCTCAAAAAGTCTAGATTGCAGCCTGTTTCGTGTATCAGTTCACTTCCTGTATCCTGTACATCGTGTTTAGATTGCTCACCTTTTCTCTGTTTGTTTCATTGGAGGTTTGAATAGTCATGACCAATGTTTCAATGAAATAGAATCAAAGTTCATATTTTATTCATTGATTTAATTGAATAGATTTGAAATGTGTGAAAAAAGATAAAATAAAAGGCATTGCGGCCTTTTAAGGCCATATTTACTTTAAAGATTTGTTGGTTTTTGCCCTAACAGATATATGGTGAAGACATTTTAACTACGAACATCACGAAACTTTGATCTTTATAGCAATATCTTGGAAACACTAAACCGATAGAAATCGATTGTCATAATCGTAGCATGGGTACTTTAGTGTTTATTCTACCCTCAAAGTCTCAGCGTTTGAACAAATGTAAAATTAATTTTATTTGTAGCTCTCCATTTATTGCTGGAGTTGTTTCTTCTAATTGCTATCTTGTTGTAGGCCAGATATAATACAAACATTGTTTGGGTCTGGCTGACGTCATGTGAATATGGTATTTTGTGTATGTATCCCACATGGCGTTCCTTGCTTACCTAGTTTCTTCAATTGACTAAGTGTGTTGTGTAACGCTTAGCTTCCTGACAATGTCTATTTCATGAATGTAGACCAGACACAACTAATGTCAGGGTACACATCTAGGTCACTGGGAAGTCAGGTGGTTGTTCTCTAGGTCTTGGTGGTAGACTTGTTGAGGAACCATTGACGGAAACAAATGAACAGGTAAAACATCAGGATATGATGTCATTGGATTATATTTTCATTCACACCTAGTATCTTCGTCATTATAGAGGTGGGCCACCTTGGGGTTTGTTTAGAAGGAAGTTACGTCTACTGAGTCACAATAGATTAAATACTTTCTTAGTTCAAGTTAAGGATTGTTTTGTTGAAAACTAGTTCTGTTTATGTACTTCCCATGTGTTTGTTTCAGGCCTTGCTAGGATTCATTAGCTTATTGTTGTTTTCTTTTGACCTAGTTTTCTTCACATTACACACTACATCATTATTTCAGTGAGATTGCACTTTAGTTACTTTTTAGTTTACAACCACGGTACAGAATACATGTAAATGAATTCAGTATATATATTTTTTTTTAAATTACATAGGAATTATTTTCTATTTGTATGTTGTTATGCAGCGAAATGTTTTGTTTTTAAATTACACTTATAATGACATTTATGAAGCCGCTGTTAATCAACATGACGAAGGTTTGAGACGCTTTGAGAAAATAACATACAATGGCTTCAAAGATAAACTTACCTCAACTAGTTTTGAAAAGGTTCAACTTTTAGCCCCAAACCTCAGTCTCAAGTAGATCTAGATCTATTATGTTGGAATTTTTCTGGACTACCTTGCGATTTACGGGACAGATGCTACTTCTTTTTTTATTGGTTAACGAGGGTGCCATGTGGCCAGCACAATGACCAACCGCCTTTGCTCCCCCCCCCCATTAATTTCAGGTACCCATTAGAGCTGGGTGGACTCAGAGGCGCCCTACATCACCCAATACTGAACTGGGTGCTAAGAGCAAACAAAATAAATAGTCCAAATCCACACCAGGATTGGGAAACCAATCGCTCTACCACTCAGCCACCGCGCATCCTGGTAGAAAGTTAATGAAATTAAAAAGAAAAACTTGAGACCTAGTTACGTCACTGACATCTTCCCCAAACATTCTCAGTTTACCAAGACGTTTGACGTCAAAGTAACCGTTACAGTAGTCTTGTTGATTACATTGTGTTGGAGCGTATACTGCTATAGGTAATGTGTTGGAGGGGTATTTGGTTGAATTGGTAGATGGTTTTTTTTAGTATGACCTGTGGACATCTCATTGATCGAAGGAATCAAAAGCCGTCTGGTCTGCTTGTTAGTGCCATTGAGACGTGAGAACAACATATTTGGTCCAACTGTTGGTAAGACATGCCCACAACAAGCAGACTTCACTTGCAGTTATTGTCTCGCCCCACTCTACAAGCTACTTTCAAAGTTACAATTGAAATTACTTTGCCACTGCACAGCACAACCTATTATCACTGGTTCAAAACCTTTTCCCTCTAAAACATATATTGTGACTAGCAACACGCACTGATTGAAGGTTGTTAAGACCTCTGCGCGGTGTTGATTCTTGACAATCTGTCTAGTGTAGATCTGACTGTAGGTAACGCTGAACTCAACACGTCAGTAACACCGGCGAAAGGCCGAAACAATCAAATAGGTAGTCGACGCTGATATGTTGTTCTAACAATATGTTTAATACTCAAAAGGGAATCGTCCGATGTCAATAATGTCGTACTCAAGTCTACTACTTTACAATAAGCGTCCTCCTTCTAGCGTCGTTTAGAGCGTTCTTGTTTTTAAAAGATCTGTCACGTCACTTGTCGCTAATTAAAACTTTACCCTATTCCCGAAACAAATAACTAATTCCTAACTACTTCCTAATCATGTCATAACAACTCCTCCCACTCCCGCTAAAAAAAATTGCCTGTCAATTTTTTAAATCTACTGTCTTAGTCTTACAATGTGCAAGGGCCAAAATGTAGGGAAACATAAAAGACAACACAACTTGAGTCTTGATTGCGATTTCAACTTCTCTTTCTGTGTCCACAATCAAGTTCCTCTGAACACCTATTTCCCTCAAGTGTCACTAACTGATACTGTCCAATGTGATGTGCCATAGGTGACCGCAGACATAGTTCGTTTGCGCTGACACTATAGGTGTGTCTATCTATACTTCATCACATCACGTTCCAGAGGTTACACCGCTTTCCCTCACACGTCAGGACAGACAATTTACCTAATATGACAAATTGACATTTATCAATGCTCGTTCTCCCACTATACACCTAACGTTCTTTCGGGCATCTACAAGTGTATTTTATTTCCTCTCTCCACTTACTTGTCCCCACACGACCTAACTCTTGACTGATGTATGATCATGATCAAATACAAAGAATAAATTATAAAACTTACTTTTCCTTGATGTAACTACATCGTCGCCTTATAAATGCCCTTTCTATTCATACACACATACATGCAATGCATACATACTACCCGAAATTACATAATTAACATGAGTCAATCTAATGATAACCAAATTACATGTATATTATAACATAAATATACTATTCAAAGATACATTAAACAACCTAATACCCATCTAGTTATGACTACTAGTTAAGTCAATTAATTAAGAATAAGCAATTAAATAAAATCCAACTTATTTACACACTACAGTCTCATAGTGCTATGTTTCACAGGCTATGTACACGACTCATACATTTGTTCTCTCCAACTGGAGTTTACATCTCTTCTTACGCCACTATAGCCCGCGTGTGGCCTTCTACCTCTGTATGACTTGTGATTACCGCTACCACAGTCATCTCTTCTATCACTATCGGGTACAGACCAGCGCCTCCTATCCGAACTCGCAATCTTCTGCTCAGACTGTTCTGCCCTACTCCAACAGTCTTTAGCGATGTGCCCATGTTTATGGCAGTTAAAACAAATTCTGTCATTTCTAGGTTTATTTCGCCTCATGTTGCCATACCTGCTTTTCCAACTTCTAACCTGTTTGTCAGAAGCGGCGCTGACACCTGCTACATTTCCAAGTAAAACATCTCTAGATAACCTCGGCATGGCTACTCCTTCGCAATACCCTGTGTATAATGGAGATCGAAGGAACACTTTGCACGCTTCGAATCTCTTAACTGCGCCGTCTGCCAACCTGACTGATTTGGTATAGCCTAAATAATCCTTAGATTTCACTAATCCCCCTCGAACTGCGAGTGTACTGCTAGCTGTGTCCCGGATCACATTTACCTGTTTATTATTTATCATGCCTGGATATAGTTTAAATCTATCTTCCCCACAATCAACGTAATTAATTTCTTCATCTGGTTCACTATGTCCACTATCACGATCCCTGTCTTGGATGCTCCTTACAAAATTAACCCTATCCGGTGGCCGATTATCCCTCTCTTGTCTACGGTTTTCTCGATTACCTCTCCTATCACTAGTGCCACTATTACCCTGTGCATTTCTATTGCCAGCTCCATTCCCTCTATGTTTCTTACACTGGTATGCCATGTGTCCCTTTTCCTGACAGTTAAAACATGTAACATCCCTAAGGTTTCTATCACCCGCTTTAGGTCTATCTATTCTCCTATCATAACTTTCCCTGCCATTGTTTTCATTTTCCCAAGGTCTATCATTTAAGCCTTCATAACTATCCCGACAACTGTTTCCACGTTCCCTGGACCTATCATTTCTCCTACCATAATCCCTATCATTACCATCATTTTTCTTTACATAATTTACCAGGTCAATAACTTTTTTATGGTCGCTACCTGAAAGTGGGTTGTTTGGGTAAGCATTCTTAAAGATCCTAATAATTTCTACCAAGTCTTCAATTACCTTAGGGTTTCTTTCTTTTACAAAGGACTGTAGCGGAGGGTCGCACTTATTGATAAAATTATCAATCAGAATGAAGTTCTTCAACCCCTCGTAGGTGTTCTCTACATTCTCGAATGCGAGCCATTTAGTGAAGAAGTCCTTCTCTGAGTTGATGGTTGTCTGCGGATCAACTTGGCTGGATGGGGTGTTTTCGTAATACTTCTTTCGGAATGTTGCCGCGTTGTGCCCGTATGCGTTTAGCAGTTCCTTCTTTAGCACCTGATAGCTGTTTTGCATGGAGTGGTCGTGGTTTTGGCAAATCGTGAGGGCTTTCCCATGTACGAAGTCCAACAAGATTTCGGACCACTCCTTCTCCTGGACATTAAACTTTGCAAGTTTAATTTCAAAGCGTTTCAGATAGTCGCCGATGTCGTCCTTGTCTTCCGCAAAAGGTTGAATTTTCTTCTTCATCCATGCGGCGCTACTATGGCTTTCTATGTTGGCACTATTGTTGCTGTTTCCTTCGGTGGGCACACTTACACCAGCCTCTATCCTCATCTGTTCAACTTGAATTCTCACTTTTCTGTCCGCCTCTTCTTTCTTCTCCCTCTCTACCCGTTCCGCCTCTCTAACCTTTTCCCGTTCTACACGGTCTGCCTCTTCTTTTTCTTTTTCTCTGGCTCTCTCAGCTTCTCTGACTCGTTCCCGCTCTCTGCGGTCTGCCTCTTCTTTTTCTTTTTCTCTGGCTCTTTCAGCTTCTCTGACTCGTTCCCGCTCTCTGCGGTCTGTTTCTCTTATCCTCTCTTTCTCTAAGCGTTCTGTTTCTGCCGCCACCATCTGCTGCACATAGGCGGCCAGTTCTTTGCCGCGTAGTTCCAGTTCTGTCTTGGCCTCTTGGATTAGCTTTTTCCTAAACTCTTCTAGGTCGTACCCTGGAGCAGTTGCCATATTACTTATTTGTTACTTTACCTCGCTTTTTATTTAAATTGTCTTCCACAAAAGCCTAATAGCTTCTATTACCTATGTTCTATAAATCAAATTATCTTTTGAGCGTACCCTCGCTCCGCGGCTTCCTGATATCTCTTAATTCAAATGAATTAAATTCGTCACTCTACCCTTGGAGTCTAGACTACCAACTCCGACTTATAATAACTTCTGTACTTTCCAAGATACACTTAGTATCCTTGGTACCAGTGTGTAGGCTACACTCTGACCCGACTGAATACGCTGTGTGACACACGCACACTCAGCCGACTACGTGTTACTCACACGAGTCGCCGGTAAATAGACCAACCTGTCTATTTACAACTACTAAAATTTACAAATGGGCAATCAGGCTTCACCTCGATTGTTCCCCAGATCTAGTCTAGATTACGCTAGATCTTAGTTACTTCTTACCTGCTTTCACAGCCAGGAGTGTATATAACTTACTCATACCAATAAACTATGAAATTAAACCTAAATACGATAAACACCAAACTATAGCTCTAGTTCTAATGAATGAGACTTTCGTCTGACAGTAAGACTTAAGACGGGAGTATTACAAACAATTAATACATGACGTTACTAAAAATGATTAACTAAATGATTCACATTCACATACAGGACGAATTAACAGCTAAACGTATATCTGGACCTCTTGCTAGATTACACCTAATTTTAAGGATATCCCCAATCCACCACGATTTAACCTGGTAGTGATAATCTAGCGAGTGGTCACTTCCCTACAGACTCTAAGTAATAAAAGGAGAAAGTAGTTAAATAACACTTGACTTATCTGTCTAAGAAGCGGCGATAACTCCACAGTCAGTCTCGGGTCCACTCTTCCTACGCTAATGTCTGTCCCGGCGGCAAGGCTCACGGCGATGTCTTCCCTAGCGGTGAGATAAGGACAGCGAACGTTTCGGCTCTCCAAGGTCCTTCGGTACTGGTCTGCAACGGCTCCGGTTCTTCGGTGGTACGGCGTCTGGTTCTGGTTCACGGTGATCTGTCGTCTGGCTCCGGTTCGTCGGTGACGTAGAGTCTGGTTCCGGTTGCTGGTTCCAAGGCAGGTACGGTGGTTCCAGGTGGTCGTCTGTCCAAAGTGAAACTGGAACGGTCCAACAGTTGACCCAGCGACAAAGTCAAAGTCCAGTGCTAAAATACCGGCTATCTGGCTATCTACCGTGTAGCACAGATTCAGCCGAGCCGTAGATCAAATTAGCACTACTGTACTTAAGTTCCGTAGGCAGTAAGATGACTCCTACGTCAAAAGTTCTTTGGCGTGACCTCAACGGTCGATCTTGGCCTTGCAGAGGTGACCTTCACGTTCGTTCTCAAGATGCAGGGCAGGCGATATCTCTTCAGTACGGCTTCGACAGGACGGTTTTCTTCCCTTCAGCAAACTGTAGCCTTCTCGATACCGAACTACAGGCTTCAATACGATGCCCCAACGTATGGGCGTTTACACATTACAAACGTAGATCTAGATCTATATTTCGTTACCTCCTAGGTCTCCGAGTCCAGGATCTCACTGGCTTTCCTTCGCCGACGTGGCTGTACAATCAGGGTCTAGCTGCAGACTAGGCCGATGACGTTAACTTCTGCCTCCTCCTAACAGAGGGCTTCTATCCTTCTGGATGTTGATGCCAGTGAGCTCCGAGTCTGGGGTCGCCACGTTGTTAAGACCTCTGCGCGGTGTTGATTCTTGACAATCTGTCTAGTGTAGATCTGACTGTAGGTAACGCTGAACTCAACACGTCAGTAACACCGGCGAAAGGCCGAAACAATCAAATAGGTAGTCGACGCTGATATGTTGTTCTAACAATATGTTTAATACTCAAAAGGGAATCGTCCGATGTCAATAATGTCGTACTCAAGTCTACTACTTTACAATAAGCGTCCTCCTTCTAGCGTCGTTTAGAGCGTTCTTGTTTTTAAAAGATCTGTCACGTCACTTGTCGCTAATTAAAACTTTACCCTATTCCCGAAACAAATAACTAATTCCTAACTACTTCCTAATCATGTCATAACAAGGTATACCCCCCTACACAGTTGTAGTACCGCCAACAATGATGAAAGTGAACAGAACCAACTGGGACAATGCTTGGACACTCAGTGTTTTCTGCAAGTGAAAGGAAGCCAATACATCCGGTCACTGGGACACTCTGTAGGGCAGGTGTTTTCAAGGACAAAGCTTTGACTTTTTCACCTTTTTTAGCTGAACTCCGCATCCGCATCTTCTTATCTTATCTTATATAATACAGACGTTACTTCAAAAAAGAAGATGATTACGTCCTACAACTATATATCTCAATAATAGAGAATATATTTCCCTTCTTCGATATCAAACAAAATAATTAATTACCAGTAATTAATTGATCAATTGTTTGATTTTAAAAAAAAACAAATTCCTGATTGGATACAATTAATAATTGTTTAAAGTTTCAATTTGATCCAAGAATGGACGTGGGAGAAATAACGTTTTCAAAACTCTAAATATTTAGCCATATCTCTGAATACTGAGGAATTAATTTCTCTTGTTGTTATATACATAAAAACACATCACCGGTAATTGATTGACTATTTATATATATTATAGATTCATGTATTGTCTTTGCCAATGAATATTTGTTCAAAGTTTAAACATGATGCAAAAATGGGTGTAAGAGAAATAGCGTGTACAAACTTTTGACCAGACAGACAGAGTGAGTTAATATAAGCTTTGTAAACTGGCATTAATGTGTACAACTTAGCACGCTATTGTATAAATGGAACATTTCCAGACAGTCAAAGAGCAAATAGATGTTTAATCTACAGGCTGCTCATTAAAGTGCAAGTATAAACTATAGACTTAGTCTACACTGTGTAGCTGAAGTTTCAATTTTGTAATACTATTGTTTCTAATATTGCGTGTGCTTACACACTAACCACTAGGCGTGTTTCTACTCCAGTGTGTCCATGTTTTCACAAGAAGAGAAAGAAGAGACGTACTCTGTCAATGAAATGATTGCTGCCTCCTAGATGAACAAAGATTGTCTTGAGCAGGGCAAGTGGGGAGCTCAGTCAGCCGATGGGCCAGATAACGCTGAAGGTCGGAAGCGAATCGATCGGGTCCCATTATTGCTTGATGGCCTCTGGTTCCAGTGACGATTATAGTCGTCGGTCTACATCGCCCAGGACTAAACTGGGTCTTAAGTAAACGGTCAACAATTGTGGCTGGCGCTCATGAAGGCAATAATAAAAGGCTGAATAACTTTAATTGTATGACGAAAGTAAAAGTTGCCTTGTGATGCAGACACTTTTCATGGTTCAAACTATTACCCGGTGAAGTTTATATCGACCACGGATCTCTTAAGACAAGTGTAGTATCTTGAATACAATACTTAACGAAATTGTTTAAATAGTCAAAACCATTTTTATGCTATCTATCTGTCTATCTGACTGTCTATCAACCGACAAACCGACCTGTGTCTTGTTTGTTTCCCCCTTCATTATAACGACTTACCTTCTCATTTAGTCCATTAAAGGCTGAGATAACATTGTCCCACAATTTTTTTTTTCTAACAGACTCTTTCGTTGCTGTCCAGCTGAAGCTGATTCCCGTTCTTTGCAACATTACAAAACTTGGCATACATGATTTATTTGGACCTCTCTCCTCCTACAAATTAGTCCAAAAGGGATGCTTCTTTCTACAAGTTTTGTCCTTTTTACAAAGCTTATATCAACTCACTCTGTCTGTATTTCGTCTGTCTGGTAAAAAGTTTGAACATGTTTTTTTTCTCCTTTTCCCATTCTCGGATCAAGTAAAACCTTTGCACAACCATTCATTAATTAAACCTGACAGGACATGAATCAATAAGAAAAAATAAACAATTAGTTAATTAATCAAAATAAGGGAAATAATAGCTACTTAATGATATATATATATATATATATATATATATATATATATATATATGGATTTAGTCCCCTTATTACATTTTGAAACGTTTTTTCTCCCACTTCCCATTCTCGGATAAAGTTGAAATTTTGCATAATTATTCAGTAATCGTTAACATTACACGAATCAATCCAAAAATCAACCAATTAGTTAATCAATTAGTACTAATTAATTAACGTTGTTTTATAATTAAAAAAAGGGAGACAACCCCACAATTTTCATGTATATGGCAGTACTTAGCGGTTCCTTCCCTTAGATGAGATTTTATTTTTAAATGTTTTGTTTTTTCTATTGCTTATTACATTCTCCTTCGACCCGTTTTCTCCCATGGAATAGTCTGAGAGAACTGTCTCCATACCACAAAGTACAACCCTCATTAACACTTCCATTTTATTTGATTTCTCATTTCTAGACCACTCAAAAGTAGTTATTATTATGTATGAAATAGCTTCCATTTCTGAACTAAGAAACTATCACAGTATAAAAATACATCGCGAAAACTACAATTACCAGTGTAAAGATTGAACTTTGTCACTTTGCTGCTCACTCACGAAAACAAACTTTTCCACATTGACTATTGGCATGAGAAATAAATGTTTGATATGTGCGCATTCTACGATCTATTTCACAATCTAAACAGAAACTATTTCTAATAACTTCTGTGATGTTGAGATAATTGAATGAACTGCTTCTAGACGAGAAGTTCAATCATCTGCACTTTTGTGTCGATTAGACTTTGTTTCCTCAGATTCAATTAGACTTTCTGTTTCCTCAGATTCAATAAGACTTTCTGTTTCCTCAGATTCAATTAGACTTTCTGTTTCTTCAGATTCAATTAGACTGTCTGTTTCCTCAGATTCAATTAGACTTTCTGTTTCCTCAGATTCAATTAGACTTTCTGTTTCCTCAGATTCAATTAGACTTTCTGTTTCCTCAGATTCAATTAGACTTTCTGTTTCCTCAGATTCAATTAGACTTTCTGTTTCCTCAGATTCAATTAGACTTTCTGTTTCCTCAAATTCAATTAGACTTTCTGTTTCTTCAAATTCAATTAGACTTTCTTTTTCCTCAGATTGAATTAGACTTTCTGTTTCCTCAGATTCAATTAGACTTTCTGTTTCCTCAGATTCAATTAGACTTGATTTTGTCACTATACATCTAGTCGTAGTGGACTTTGAAACACATTGAAATACATTGACAAATTATACATTCCAATCTTCTCTAATCTCTTAGCCTCAAGCCCAACTCGTGCATAATCTACATCAACCAATGAATGTTGTAAGGTAGACACATCCTATTGTGTACGCGTCAACATTTCCTAATATTCAAGGTAGAAAACGTCCTACGTTACTCTGGAGTGATTGTAACTCATTACATTTGACTGGCTTTAATGCGAAGAAAGACTGTTAGGAAATTGAGTTATCTTTATCAAATCGCTGTACAAACACTAGTCACACTTATCCCCCCCCCCCTTTAACTACCTTTTGTTGATGTTAGTAATCCATATTATCTTTCAAATGTTTTCCATGTATTCTTGAATTACTGTCCTGCTGAAATAATGTTAATTGCTTATGACATTCAATGAAAAAGTCCACCCTAGCTCAGTCCTGAGATGGACTTGAAGCCCACATTGCAGCAGCGTATCGATCTCCCGGCACTTCATTACATTAGGTTGTTTTTCAATTCTATCTTTTATGACTTCATCATCTCGGCCTAGTATGTACACACACATAATCAGCACTCTGTAGTGGGTTTAGGATGAAGCCCCTAAAGAGTGTTCATTAATGTTATCTGTCTGCCATTTTCTTAATAGATAATGGACTTTCTGAGTTTTTGAACATTTATAGGTCACGAGTACTATTTTACACTATTTTACTATTGAATAACTGAATCAGATAAGACCTAGCGTTTCTCTTTTAATTATTGTAACTTTAATTGTTTTGTCTACTATTGAACATTTCATTTGGTTAAAGGCAGGACTAGATGAACTATTCATCTCATGTTAGAGCATGACATTAAATCATAGCTTACAGAAACATTCTTTTTCCCCTAATTAGTAGTATTAATAGTAATATTTTGTACTTAAAATGATACAATTGTAAAATAATCAATGTTGACATCTTTTATTTGTTTCTATATCATACACAATCCTCCCACTCCCCCCTGTCAGGTTTTAGATTTATTTATATGTTGTTCAATAGCTGAACGAAATTAAGGTCCCGCGGTTCAACAATAAATAATTGTTTTAGTATCAACATGATCTGAGAATGCGCGAGGGAGAAATAGCGTTAACAATTATTTAAGAGGACTAAATTCAACATTATCTGTGAATACTGAATAATTAGTTTCCCGTCATTCTATCATTCTCATTGTACATATACATATATACGTATCATACAATTAAATTCATAATTTTTAGCGGCCCCCGTAAGAGGAAAAAGCCGCTATTAGGTTTGTGCAAAATGTCCGTCTGTCACACTCAGATCTCGAAAACTAGAAGAGATATGAAAAATATTATTTCATCATTAAATGTGGCTTGAAAAGTTTAGGTGCAACGGCTACTTTTGGTTTTCTAAAAGCAAACCGTTTAATTTATAAAATTAATTATGCAAGCGATTTTTTCAAAAAAATACACCAATTCTAAAACAATTACGTAAATGTAAGGGAGGCAATGTTACAATATGCTAACAAAGATGATAGATTGTTGTGTATTTTCAGTATCACTAAGTCAAATATATTTATAAAATGTACAGGAAATGTTTACAACAAATATAAATAATAGTTAAAGATGTTTTTTCTAGTCAACTAGCTGCTAAAGTAAAAATAAAACATTTTGCTTGTTTATAAAGGCTAATAATGCACTTTGTATGTAAATATCATGCACATTTTTTAAAATGGACTTTTTATGCAGCGACTTTCGTGCAGTAGCGTAACGTTGCAACATGACGTGGTGCTAGACCAGTTCCTTAAACTTTTTTAAAAAATCAGATTTTATTTATTTTTTGTTTAGTGCCCCCATCTGAATAAAAAAAGATTTATTTTTGTGCGTTTGTCTGTTGGTCGGTTTGTCCGTCATGATTAGATAAACAAATAACACTAGAGACTCTTCTAACTTATATTAGATTTTATTTCCATGCTTAAACGTTGCAAGAAACACATGATCTTTAATATATTGTTCCGGTTTTTTTTTAATGTAAATAGCATATAAATGCTAAATAAAAATATCTATACTGATTTATATTTCATTAACTATAAAGTTGTTCCAGATATTGTTTTATAAAAAATAAATTATGTCAAATGATTGTTTGAAATCGCATAATTGACTAATATTACACTTATATTCTTTGACACTACGTCCCTATAGTTTATTTATCAATATCAATTGTTCCGAATTTTTAATTTAAAACAAATTTATGTCAAATAATTTTATTTTTTTCAAAAATATCGACAATAGGTTATTCAGGATTTTAAAAAAAGAAAGTAATTTACTAGAAACGATTATTGAAAATCACTTTTAGACTTATTTTACAGTTAATTTTCTTGCCGAAAGATAATAAAAGTTGTTTAATCGGTAAAGAATGTTCCAGATTTTGTTTCCAAAAAGAAATCGACCTACATTGCCTTAATTTTCTTATAAATCTTCGCCAAAAATGATCCGAAGTTTATATAAACAATCTAAAAACGCTAATAAATGTTTGAAATCCCTCTTCTAATAAATAAAACACATAATTTTCTCATTTACGAAATTGTTCCGGATTTTTAATGAAAAATAGTTTAACTCTATTTATGTAAAATCGCACTTCTCTCTTACACTACATTTAACTTTCTAGCTAAAACGTTAGAAAATCTAATTATCGTTAATATTATGCTCGATTTTTTAAGGAAAACAACTTCCTAACACCAAAGTATGGTTTGAAAAAATCTCCAATAGGCTATGGTGAATCTAATTTTCATAACAGACCATGCCACAAATTTAATTAACGGAATCTGGAATTCTTATTTTCTCTCACTATAAATATATAAACATCCGGAACTATCTATTATAGAAACTTAAAACTAATGCGATGTTTCGGAAGGGGAATTAAATTTTAATCAGATTTTCAATAGCTTTTAGTCTTTTTTTTTCTGTCGCTATTAACATGATGGACAGACAGACTGACAGACAAAACAAAAAAAAAAAGCGTCTTTAATCCTTTTATATATATATATATATATATATTAAGTCTAACTAGCCCATGAAATGAAATGCTAAAAGAACAAACTCGGTGCACCAATGTCTATGAACACTCGAGAAGCTGCTCGTATAGATGACATTTTTTAGTCTAACTAGGCCGTGTGACGTATTGGATTTTTTCCCTTTGACGTCATATGGAGTTAATTCTTTAAATGAAATGCTAAAAGAAATCACTCGGTGCACCAATGTCTATGAACCCTCAACAAGCTGCTCGTATAGATGATATTTGTTAGTCTAACTAGACCGTGTGACGTAGTGGATTTTTTTCCTTTGACGTCATATGGAATAAATTCTTTAAATGAAATGCTAAAACAACTCGGTATAGTAATGTTTATTGAATCTCGTATTGTGACTCGCATTTTAAAAATACATAATAGCTAGATTTAGATTAATGTAGATTTTTTACACTAGATCTAGATTTTGTTTTACACTAGAGCTAGATTTTTTACACTAGACCTAGATTTTTTTCTTACACTAGAGCTAGATTTTTTTCTTACACTAGAGCTAGATTTTTAAAACTAGATTTAGATTTAAGTTGGTCTAGTAATGTTTATTAAACCTCGTAATGTGACTCGCATTTAAAGACATAATAGCTAGATTTAGATCTAATGTAGATATTTTACACTAGATCTAGATTTTGTTTTACACTAGAGCTAGATTTTTTACACTAGATTTAGATTTTTTTTTCTTACACTAGAGCTAGATTTTTAAAACTAGATTTAGATTTAAGTTGGTCTAGTAATGTTTATTAAACCTCGTAATGTGACTCGCATTTAAAGACATAATAGCTAGATTTAGATCTAATGTAGATATTTTACACTAGATCTAGATTTTGTTTTACACTAGAGCTAGATTTTTTACACTAGATTTAGATTTTTTTTTCTTACACTAGAGCTAGATTTTTAAAACTAGATTTAGATTTAAGTTCTAATTAAAATCATTGTAGAATCTAGATCTAGAATTTCTTGGTCTAGTTTAGAATGTTTGTTGTTTGACATGTTTCGGATGTTCCTTCAGAGTTGTAGTCCAAACCTCTTGTAGAACAACGGGGGATGGGCGCGGGGAGGGTTTGAACCTGGGACCATCGATGAATCCAAACGACACTCCAGCGCGCTCTATGTACGACTGTATGTGAATGATGACAGAGGTTTTATTAGGCCTAAAGAAGAAATAGTGGTTGCGCTTAATCTCTATCTCGTAGCATGATAAAGGGAATCAAACTGATGTTCCCTGACTTGCAGAACGTATCTTCAGTGTTAGATCAAGGGCTACTGTTATAGTCACTAGCGACTAGCTAGGTTTCATTATTTATGAACCTAACAGAACATTCCCTAGCAGATAGCGGAGGAGAACCAAAGTTTTCATCTTCCAGTTATTGGGCGGTTTTAAGAACTGAATGCCAAGTGTATTATGACAATGAGCATTTCCTTGAGATAAAATCTTCTATTTCTGTGGGATAACCTTACATTTCTACCTAGTTTAAACCGTTAACTATAACAAAATGATTTGGATACCACTCTAGTATAAGTGTCTTCTCTGCTCCATCCTTCTGTTAGCAGCATTATGTGAAAGTATTAGGATTCAAGAGATTACACAATGCAGTCTACATTAACTTCGATTTAACATTGGGTAATAAATAGCATTTTGTCATGACTGATGGCCGTGGGCGTATTGGGCGCCAGAAGAAACATTTGGAAGATCAACTCTGTGGATCCACAGTGGACATGAGAAACATTGGAAATCGAAGGTTTCTTAGTCTGTACACACCTACACACTGTGGGGAGGTGGAGGGCGTTCATTCATGCCTATAACACTTGTCTCCATCTTATTAGGTTAGCGTCTCACAATTGTACATGCCTAGCTAATGGATGGATCTAAGGTTATAGTTGAGAACTTACGTCAAATAAATAAACTAAACCTGACTTCCTTCCTTTGTTCAGTAGACATAATCCCATTCGTTCATTCAGGTTATACATCTACTACATGTATTTCCTGTTCCTGTTGCTAACATGTAATTGTATGAAGGCGTATTCCTCTAAGAAGTTTGAAAAGGAGGTTACAATGTCTCAGTCTGCTCCTGATAATGTGTGCATGTTTAGATGTGTGACTTTCAGGGATTTCTTTTTAGGTTAGCTTTTTTTTTGTCTTGTTTGACCCATTGGTTATTTTGTCTCATACTTTGTGTAAAAATAGCACTAAATCAATGCCGGTATATTGTCGCTTTATGACACCCAGACTTTGTTTTTAGTTTTCAGAACCACTGTATGTGTTTGCCTGCACTGTGTGTGCATGTTGTTTGTGTAAGGTGTGGTCATCAAAGATGTTCATATTGTATCGATCTCCATACTTCAGGATGTTGAAACTCGCTACACAGTGGGAGTGGGCTACACAGTGGGAGTGGGCGTGAGGGGCTTCTTTCCAATCTTTATGGGTCAACTACCTTGTTCTAGACTCCTCTCGTCGAGCTCCTTTAATTTCATTAATGATGACTGGTAGAGGAGTGCACCCATCCTTTTTGGTCAGTTAGGCCAGTGGTTGGCTAGTAAGTATCTGAAAGTGGAATTTAGAAGTGAGATAAGGACAGCTACCATCTTTTCTATGCTTTCAATGGTTTTAGCGCCAGATAATGATTTGTTGACTTAAATTCTTTTAAGTCCAACCAATAGAACCTAAATACAGTGATTTGTTGACCTAAATTCTTTTAAGTCCAACCAATAGAACCTAAATACAGTGATTTGTTGACTTAAATTACTAAAACCTAACAATAGAGTTTCACACAAACCTGTAAGTAGTGCAGGTCCTACTGCAGGTTTTGAGATTATGAAATCTACTGGCATGAAGGCAAAAATTATTTTTTTGGCAGATGAGTAGATGGGTGTGAGTTGTGACTGTGATATACTAGTAGAAATAGTAAGAAGTAAAGGTAACTTAGGGTTAACAAAAAGTCAAAGTTTTCAAGTGGATATCTGAAGCTGCATTAAATCCTGACAGGATTGTTTCTACTTAAGATCAATGATGCTGTGTTTCAATCCCCCTTCTTTCTCTCTCTCTCTCTCTCTCTCATAAATATATATATATATGAATGATGAATGTTGCTTTGTTGTCTTAGCATGTTGTGTATCAAGAGTCTTTTTACATCCTGTCCACATGCAATGTTTGTTCACTAAGGATAAATCTAATGAAAATGGACTTGATTTTATGGATCTGTTAAGACTCTCCTCTAAAGGCTGTTTCCACATGGTGCCATGCTGTGGCTGAGAAAAGAATCCTTGACTGATAAATCTGGCTTCAGCTCCATAGGTTTCATTCATTGTCTTGTTTTAGTTATTGCTTCAGTTAAATGTCATTACTTCAATATGAATACTTATTTTATGACTGTATTACTGTGTTACATCTTCATTGTACAAGTATTTTGTTAGCAAATCACATATTCTGGGATTTAATCCGTGGACCCTTCTCATTTGCACTTCTAGAAGTTTTTGGCAGGACATTTACACTGTAGCTTTTGAATATGAAATTATTTATATATGTCCTTAGTCCTTAGAGTTGAAGTGTCTTCACTATGTTCTTACATAGTTTGAATGAGTCATCTATAATGTACTAGATGTTGATTTGAATCTAAATACACTCAACTCTCAAAACTCTATCTTTGGTTTTTCAGGGCTTGCAAAAAATTACCAGTCAGTTACTAAAAAGAGATTTCCCAGCACAGCCAGACCTTAACAGTGAAGATGGTCAAGAACACAAGTAAGTCAGAGCTATTTGTTCAGTTCCTAGAACTGCATTAGGAAAGAAACACTCTAACAAGTGAATAGAAACATTATCATACTGGCACCAAGTTTTAGAACTAGATATTGAGTTAGGAAATGACAGACTTGAGTTTTGTTTTGTTAATGTTTTTATAACAGTTTTACTTATTTATATGTCGACAACTAGTTTCAAATGAAATGATTAGATACAAGCATCAAAGAATTGTAAAAATAACTTACATAGCTATTGTAAGGATTAAAATGAAGAATAGGAATATTTAAATAATTTACTAAATACAGTCTTTTTAACAATTGAAGAAAGTATTGGATGACAACAATGAATCTCTTTTTTTTTTTTAACTTTGCTTCTATCTAGTATTGGGCTTTATTTCAGTGGCAATTTCTGGGACATTTTTACAAAGAAAACTATTTCAAAAGTTTAATTAGTAGATGCTTGGTCTAAAATATCCAAGTCAACTAGAGAATTCAAAAAAAAAATTCTTTAAATTTAAGACACTTGTGTGTACTACATAACTTATACAAAAAATTCATTCACATATCCAGTCTTAGAAAACAAAAAAGGCTTATTGCTTTGAGTGTTATGTAAATATATGTAGACACAATAGTGCTGCAAGGCTCTGTATGTCTTTGGAAGTGAGTCGTACTATGTCATCCTATAAATAGCACATCTCTTTCTTCTTCATGCTCTATTGAGCACTTGACATGTCATGGCCACACATCCTTGCTCTTTATAGGCTGCTTTGTTTGTGTGTTCTCTTGACAAGTCCATGTTAGTGGATTGTATTCAACTCTTTCTCTGGATAAGGAAACAACTTGTCTGCCTTCTTAGTCAACTTCCCTATCCCATTTGTTACAGTCTATTCTATCATTATCTACCAAATCTTCTATCTAATTTAGCAGTTGGTAATTACATTTAATGTTTAATGAGAGAAGTGTTTTGTATGCTCTTAGTCAACAGAAGTACCCCCCTCCCCCTTTTTTTTCTTTTACTGTACTTTTGTAACACTGCATTAAGAGTCATAGATAAGATGGTCCAGAGCTAGTATGTTTTTAAAATGTTCAGTGTCTTGGTTTGAAATTTCCTAAGAACTGTGGAGACTTTGGCCTACTTACATTTATATCTCTATTACATCCATTCTCTTTCATTCTTTCTGCACCTTTCATCATCAGTTTGGGCGAAGGGACGTAAGTATTGTAAATGATAGATATGTACTGATGTTGCTACGTGTATGATTTCCCTTTTTTATCTAGTCATGGTGTATAATGCTAACAACCTAAGTAAGTTTTTTTAGTCTTTTTTTTGTTTGTTTAACTAGTTATTTTTGTTTAAATCTTCAAATTCTGTTTCATTCCCAAACAATAAAATCTGGATAGCAATGACAGAAAATTCCCATCATCACAGAATAGCTGTTTAAAAAATCTTTAGTCATTTGACTAACTTTCTGTCACCTGTTTAGACTTGTGTGAAGTATATTCATTGTATTCATTGTTTGGCTTGTGTCTTATAATGTTTTCATTTTTTTGTACGTTTTTTTTTTCTTTCAATTTTGAATGTAATTTGAGTTAATTGTAAACAGATGTTATTAGAATATATTCATTCCATATGTCCATTAAACGTTTGTTGGATTGTCAATTAGTGTTTAATGTTGGCTTTACTTACTACATATCATTGGCTTTGCTTTTTTTTAAATTGTCAGTTTGAAAATCCTCAAGACTAATCATTTCTAGTTTATTTGTTTGTTTTTTCTGAATGTCTTTCCCATCCCCTCCCCCAGTTCAAACACTAATAAATTTTAGATATGTAGTGTTTGCATCCACAGTGTTTTATGTTACTTGCTTAATGGAAGCATTCACAATGAAAAAATCACAATGACTATTGCAATGCGTTTATTAAATGGACATACATTTTGCTCAGGACTTGTTTATTTGTTTGTACTAAAAAATATAAAACAGTTTAATTTTTAAGATATGATTATATATTTCTTTTATTTATAATAATTTTTTAAAACTGACATTGAATGCCTTAAGAGTTTAAATATTGTCATTTATTTCATTACAATGATAAACAATGATTTTTTATGCCTTAACTTTTAAAATATTTTATTCAAGGACTGTCACTGCTGTATGGAGGTCCATCTTGGAAGAATCAGACAAACTGGCTAAAGCCAGACTTCAGGCAGCAGAGGTGTATTTCGAGAAGGCAGCGGAACCTCTTAAACCTGTTAGGGCAGCAAAAATGCAATTATTTAAAAAAGTAATTATTTAGGCATACTTATGTTAATAATATAGTGGTATTTTTGTTCTTTAGTACTTATACTGAATGACACTTTCAAAAAGACACTTTTCCACATCTACAATCTTACTGATAATTGTTTGTTCTTCAAGAAAGTGTTCTAGTCATTCTTCATAATAAAAAGTCCTAAGAGTTTCAGACAGTATGTAGAAAATATCTGTAAACATTCTGTTTCATACTAACATTGAGTACATTTCTTTCCTCCTGAAAGCAACAGTTCATTAGGGCAGCTAACACTTGTTAACAAGGTAGTGCTCTGAAAAATTGTACCCCTCAACGCTTTGTACACTCTTTCCCAATAAGAACTCAAAACTTTTGGCTTAATGACATTGGTTTTATAGATATTGTTAGTATTTTAAGAAACCCTACCCAAAAGTCCTTTAATCCCCCATTTATAAATGTACTTCCAAATTTTCTTAATATTTTTCTTCAATAATAATATTTGAATCCATTTTTTTTGGACCATTCTACATAATGATCTCACAGCAGATTTAAGATGTGACATTGTAGAAATTCAAACAATATCCATGATAGATGATAGATCCCATGATAATTTGGGTGTATCTTTTGTGTCAGGTAATGCCACAACTGAGTGTCGTCCAATCAGAAGTGGCTCAGTGTGTGATGGAGCTGGTCAAGACACAGAAGTTGTATTTGACAGAAGGAGGAATGGCCCATGAAGCAAGAACTAAAGTATCAGAAGCTGAAGATAAGTTAGTATCCATTGTAGCAAAAAGTTGAATCAACATTGACATTAGATTATCTGTCTTAGTATCCACAGTAGCAAAAAGTTAAATCAACATTGACATTAGATTATCAGTCTTGACACTAAGTATATCAATTCTTGTCATGCTTTAAAGTATTTGAAAAGATTGTACTACTATTTTCAAGGAGATCCAAGAAATGTCCATTTGTTTTAAAAATTAAAAAAAAAAAAAAGAAAACCATATAGGTCCATTTTAAACATCAGAGTTAAACATACAAATTCTTTAAAAAAAAAACAAGAACTGTATCCTAAGAGAAAAATTAATTAGAATTGAGTTGTTGGCTTCATAACAAGCCAATCAATAGTGTCTAAGAAGTTTTAAGCTTTGCTCAAAACATACAATCATTTTTGTTTTATGTTGATAGGTTGAAACGGAAATCCACAGGTATCTTTCAGTCTCTCTCAGGTCTTCAAAAGAGCTGTGCTAAGGTATTTTTTTTCTTGAATATTTTTGTCTCAGACTAGATTGTAGTCATTCTATTTTTTATTACTTTTGGCTCATAGAACAAAAAGTTGTGATGCAATAAATGTCTCCAGAACTTTTTGGTTGAATAGAAACTAAAAGAAGCTGTAGTCATTTATTTAGTAACTTTTACTTTTGTTTTTCTGTCCATCTAACTTTTGCCTAGAAGGATGAGAGTGGGTCAAAAACTTGAAATTTATTAATAGATTTTATGATATCCTAATTAAACTTATGCGATTGTATGAAGCTGTGTTTGGATAATAGTTCATCATAATTTAGTTCCAATTGGGAAGGAATTCTTCTTAACGATGAACTGACTCAAAAATATATGAAGAATCAAACATTGTGCACATTCTTTTAGCATAAGAAATTAAATTTGGAAAATTGGGTTTCCACTAGCCCCCCTGTAGAACTCTGATTTTTTTTTTTAACATTTACATTGAATCAGTTGATCTTAGATTGTATTTCAATGAATTCAAACAGCAGGTTTCACAATCCATATTAAAAAGCCGACTGAAAAGATTCTAATCTTTTCTTTTAATAATACTAATTGCCCATTATCTTTCACAATTGTTACCTTCGTTCATAGCAGAAATTAATGTTACTAATCTCTAACCAAACCGATGTAAAATGTTTTCATATCGATTTAATTCCAGGTATTGGATAAACTAACTTGTTTTAAAATCCCATTTCTTTTCTGGACTTAAGATTTTGCAACCTTGAATTATAAATTGTTTAAAAAATTCTCCTCCAGAAAGTGTTTATTACTTTTAGCAATATTGTATGATACATATTTTCTTAGAACTATCAACTTTTAGAACAAGATTTTGTTGGCCTAATAATTCTTTTTGGAAATCTTCTGCTTTTGTCCTTGGTTGTGAATACATAAAGAAAATTTATTTTTGTTTGTTTTGACGTGAAGCTCTTCCTTATAAATGTTTCCATTACAAATAAGACACAGTGGTTTGTCTTTGTTAAAAAAAGTCTCTTAGACTCCTCTTTACAAACATGACATTTTGAATCTACTCTACTTTCTTCTTTTAACATGTTAAAGTTTAAATGGTTTACAAATATGCACATTGAACAATAAACATCAACTCAATAATCCTTGGTTTGAATAACATTAAACATACACTGGAATTTTGTTGACTGTACTTGTGAAAAATTTAAATCAGCTGATGCCACTAGACTATTAGTAAATCGAAACAAATTAAAATTTGCATAATTGCTCCAATGATTCTAGAAGTCTATTACAATTTTTTTACATTGTGAAGCAGTTATTTTCAATTATTGTTTCAAAACTTTGGCAAGCCAGATTAAACTTTTCCATGGTCTGGCCATAGTTTGCCCATCACGGCTGCTGGTTCATCTCATAGAGGCATTAGCTATGGTCTCAGCAGTACCTACCTCTAAGCTACCTTGTGTTGAAATGATCAAATACCCAATACAGTTTGCCAGGATGTAGTTTATTTGTGTTGCAAGCTGCCTAAGGGTCACCAGCTCTTGATATTTTGTTGACTTTTGAAGCATTTCCATTTTTTGGATATAGACGCAAGGTTGCAGAGTTTTGAATTTAAGGTTTTCTTTCTCCTAGGTAGCCAGCTACGGTTAACAAGCCCCTCCTACCCAAAGCTTACTGGTTTATGTACCAGAAAATTGCCTCCTGTTAGATAACAATTCCACTAGTTGTTCTAGTTGTCAGAGGATTTGTGAGACTCTTGCCTTTGGAAACATTTTATAGGCAATAGGGTGCTTGAAACCATTACCACCACTGGCAATAACAATCTTGTGAAACCATGCTCAAATGAATACACAAATATTGGCATAAATATTCAGTGCATTCTTGGACTTTTTAAAAAACATATCTTCATCAATGCATTGCACTATGAATTTTTTAAATCTTAGCATTAGCTTTATATGAATTGAAAAGAAATTTGTTTCCATTAATCATGTTTTTTTTCTTACCATTGGTCTAGCTGCGCAGCAGGACAGAAGTAAGTGAGACCAAAGAGACTGCTGCTCGCAATGAGTATCTTTTAGCCCTAGCAGCAGCCAATGCCCATCACATGCGGTACTACAGTACTGACTTACCTGATGTCATGAAGGTACAGTTCTTCTATGCTATTAAAATAATTAATTGATTTGTATTGAAACAAAAATATACATATAAAATAGTTTTAAAAAATAATACTTTTTAATGCAAAATTTAAATCTGATAGCTAAAAAAAAACTATTGTGATAAATCAATAGTTAACGGTAACCATTTTTATTTTAAAATTTGTTCTCCAGACCTTGGACTGTGATATTTATGAAAAAATCCAAGAATCACTGACAATAGCTGGTCAAACAGCTGCAGATTTGGCTCAGGCGGAAACAACAAGCTTTAATAAAATAGCTATAGAAGCAGCAAAGGTTGGAACATTTGAAAAAAAAATCTATGAGCTCTAATATTTCTAGCTTAGAAAATAAATGTTAAGTGACATCTAAATAGTATAGGATGTTCCATGTTAGAATCAAATAGGTGACCGAGCCTCGCTCGGATGAATTATTTGTTAAGGAAGGATATATACCTGAAGTCATTTTGGGAATATTGTTGTAATTACGAAAATGAACGATCGGGTAAAGACTATCAATCCCAAGAGTTGCTTTTTCGTTCTGTCAGTTCTCAATGTTATTGTACATGGGGATTAGACTGGAAAGTCCCCCCAACAGTAGGCCTATAGAAAACCACAGCTCACGTCTTAACGGTTTGCATTGCTTCTTTTGCTTAAAACTATTGGGCTATTATAGGCTTGGAAGAAAGTCTTTGCAGTGAAACTTCTAAAATGGTTACTTTCTGACATTTAATATTGCAATTAATATATTTATTATAGCTCTGAGACATGCACACTTTACAGAAAACAACTAAGACTTCTTGAGTGCTTTCACCAAAGATGCTTGCGCTCCATCATGGACATACGATGGCAGGACCGCATTACAAACAGCGATGTCCTTGCCAACGCCGGTATGGACAGTATAGAGGGACTTCTTATGGTCCGATAGTTGCACTGGGTAGGGCACGTATCCCGTATGGGAGACGAACGTATGCCAAAGGCAGTCTTTTTTGGTGAGCTAAAAGGTGGTCGACGTAACAGAGGCGCCCCACGGAAACGCTTCAAAGATCAGCTTAGGCGACAACTTTCCTTGGCTGACATAGAAGAGAGCATCTGGTTGTATGCGGCCTCCGAACGAGACAGCTGGAGATCACTCACGAAGGCCGCGGGATACACATTTGAGACCAAAAGAAAATCTGCTGCCGAGGACAAACGCAGACGGTGAAAAGAAAATCTAAATCGACCACCTGCGGACAATGGTTATGCTTGCCCTGGATGTGGCAAAATATGTAGGTCACAGCTGGGGCTGCGCAACCACGGGAATTAATGCATTCCTCACTAATTTTCGGACTCGAAGACAAGCCTTATTATTATGGCTTTAGTAAGAATCATCAAGTGATGCAAAATCTCTACGTTATAGTGTAAAACGTGCACCTTGTAACAAAGTAAAATCAGTTTAGTATTCTAAAAAAGCTGTATTGTGAGGCATCTCTGTTACTCCGACAACCTTTCAGTTTACTAAAAAGAAAAGATTGCTAAAAATATGTTCGTCTCCCATACGGAATAAGTGCCCTGCAAAGCGTGACTGTCGAATTTTAAGAAGTTCATACCATTTTGCAAGAATATCGCTGTTTGTATTGCGGTCTTTGGTGAAGTCGTTCAAGAAGTCTTAGTTGCTTTCTATAAAGTACTCATATCTCAGATCCACATAGAGGGGTTGAGAGAATCGGTGGTTGACACTGATTTTTGTAGACAGGCGGAGCGATTTATTTCGCCACACTCTCGCTTGGAGGTGTCCAGAAGCACGACTATCCCTGATCACATATCAACCTCTCATCATTTGATACTATGCTTCCCAGATATGTGAATTTATCTACCACTTTAAGGGAAGTCTATGCGCGGTGATCTTTGGGCTGAGTAGGTTTTATTGGGTGACTTCTGGAAAATGACTTCTGTTTTACCGAGGTTTAAAGGTTAACAAAAAAATAAAAGCTGCAGCGTGATGAAAATTCATTGATTGCGAACTGGATATCATCAGAGCCAGCCCTAGGCCTATGCTGCCACAGTGGACCCCGAAGGTTTAAAAACCCCACACTGATTCTAGGTGTAAATTATTAAATTAAACCATTATAATTTATAATAGGGTTCCCGTGGTCTCCTTCTTTTGAAATCTCCTGAAACTCATGTTCTTAAAATAGACAAAATTGTCATTTTGGGGTGTCAATCAATATGGTAAACGCCAGTCCTAGGTGTGATATAACAAAACGGCATCGTCAACTTTCATTTAATAAAAATGTAATGCAAATATGAATTTATTTTATAATACAAAATCTTTATTTTCACTAATAGTCCTTATCCTTACCCTTTCTGGTCTGCGCGCAATCCATTTCACATAGGGCCCCGCAAATGTTAGGGCCTGCCCTGGTTGTGCAAGTAAGGCATAGATAATGGGACAGTCAGTAGACTTCGAAGCTTAAACACATTGCAATAATTCACCAGCAAAAAAATAACAAAGTAAAAGCTACCTACGGGTGTACGCAATTAAAGTGTAAACAATTTATAAAGCCTTTAAAACACAATAACTAATCATACATAAAGATATTTAATTTCATTATTTTTCTTCCATAGTTTCATAATGGATCAATGTACAATAAGATGGTGCGCAAATGTTTAATTACGCCAATTGAATAAATAAAACTTTTTCTTGTTTGCGAAGAAATGTCTTAGTGTACTGCTGTGAGCCTAGTGACGTAAGTGGTGTCAAGTTTTTTTCCCATTGACGTCGTATAGAAAATTTCATTCATAAAACATTCTAGCCAAAATTAATTTTTCGATAATGAGCCATTTTCAAACCGATATAACGGTCGATTTCGAGTTTTCCAGATGTGGCGAATGAGTTTAGAATTTTTTTCTCACTATTATGCACATACCGAGAAATTTTAAAGAAAATCGTTAGAGCCGTTTTCGAAATAAAATTTAGATATATATATATATATATGTATATATATACAAGAATTGCTTACTTAAGAGTATAGGATATTGTTGACTTAACTTTTTAAGACCTCAACTTTTTACTGAAATATTCAGTAACATTTGTTTTTTTTTTTTTTGGTCTTTCAGATTTGTCGAGCTTTCAGTCTACAGTGTTATTTGTTTCAGAATCCAGTATTCACTAATTTAGTTCAATATCATTTTGAACCATCCAATGGGGATTTGGTAATAAAAAGATTATTTACGATATATATATATTTTTTTTTTTTATATCATAGTTTATGCTGATTAGTTTGGTTGTTAAAACATTGTAGATGAATACGTTTACCCTTCAATCTATGTTCTCTCTTAATCTGTTTCCAGTGCAATAAAATATCTAGTGAACATGGAGCAGGACCAGATCTTGAAAAAGAAGCGAGAAAATGGTCAACAAAGGTAGCTAAAGAAACAAGAGCTATCCGGGATTATTACAGACAGATAACAGTGCTTCAGAATGCAAAGACAGGTGACAAGGTAAGGGAACACAACAGCTTTTCATTAAATAACTCACATGATGGTCCATTTTTCTTGTAGGTGTGTGCTTTCAGATGACCAAGGGTGTTGAACATACAAATGGTAAAAAAAAAAAAAGATTCTCATTTTCTTGCACATAAAAATTTTTTTTTTTCATCTTCGCGAACAATCACTAGTGAAAATCTGTATATACTTTTTATTTTGTATATACATGTGTCCCAGTGTCCTGAAAGACTAAAGATAAATACAATAAAAATATTTCATTTTTAATTTTGCTTTCTTGATTGCAGTAGTCAATTCCAACATTTCTTTATTAAGCTTCCAAAGAATCTTGCCAGTTTCCTTGCTATAAATTTTGTGATTAATGTTTTATGACCTTATTGTTGGATTGGGAAGGTTTTGTATGTGTTAATTGTACAAAATGGAGTTTTGATTTAACAGCTACTGATAAGATTTCAACAATGTGTAATTTGTAAAGTACACATTTGTATTGATCTAACTATTTATCATTGAAAATCTTTTCTAACTTGTAGACATCTGATACTGGCAGCCAGGAATCTTCAACAGTTGACCCAGAAGTTAAATTAGAAGAGATCAAGGTTAATTTACGAAAAGCAGAGGTAATGTATGGTTCATTGATTGATAATTATATCAAAATTATTGCATAGATATAAAAAAAATAGTATGTAAAGACAACTTTGAATATAAATTTGAATATTAATTGTTTGTAGACAGCCAAATTGAAAGCTGAAGCAAGACTTGAAGCTCTAAGGCTAGGAGGAGGTATGTTTTTCAGCATGCAACTAGTCTAGTCTAAAACATCATAATTGTGTTTACTTTGTGAATCATGTGTGTGTGGAGTTGTTTTAGTTGCAAACTTTCTTCTATACAGTATCTTACAACTCAAGGGAGTTCTTTGGAAATCTGTGTGATATTTTACTACATACCCATAAATCATTATTACTGAAATGTTCTACTTTATAAGTCCATTGTTGTTTCACTGTCCAGTCAATGTTGATGAATGGATCAACCAAGCCCAGATGGAGTCTTTGGCTGCTGAGGAAAGTGGACTGGCAAGGACACCCAGTCAAGCTTCACTTAGAACAGAGAGTTCTGGAGGGGTGAATATCTTCATTCCTAGTTTTTTTTTTTCTTTCTTTTAGATATTTGTTTTTAACTTCAACCATAAGTAGTTATGTCTTGTTCTCATTTGTAGGCTCATGTCTTTGATTTCTGATGTACCCAGACAGGTCCTCAGTTGCAACTTACTGAGGGCATTAACTGCTTTGTTATCTTATTCTGCTTTCACTGAACTTTTCACTAAAGACTTTTACTGGATAGCTAGGTGAAACAGACCACCAAGTTTGTGAATGGGAAGGTTCAAAGTGATTTGCTTTTGCCTGGCCATCTTTTTTTGAGCTTGCAAATCAACCAAGTCTGGAGGCTCTTGATAGCTTTTCATAGTAATATAACAGAACTCACTGTCTTGTATTTCTTCCTCAGCAAAGTGGTACAGATGAACAAGAGCAAACTTACACTCATTATGATGAAGATGATGACTTTATAGATGACACATTCACATCAGCAGGCGGAAACAGATCTGGGAGGGCCTATCCCATTTATTGCAAGGCTCTCTATGACTTTGTGGCAAGTGTTGCTTTAATTTTTGCCATGAATAGTATTAGTTTTGAAAAATAGTTAATTCATTTTAGCCTAAAACTTTATTGTTGTTTTGTTCAGGCCAGCAATTATGATGAAATGACAATCAAAGCTGAGGAAGACCTGGAACTGATTGCTGATGGTGATGGAGAAGGTTGGGTCAAGGTAGAGAGTTTCATTCATTTGTTGTTTGTATTCAACATGTCAGTTGATTTGACTATTTGGACTTGAAGAGAAATGAGCATTCCAAAATGAGTGAAACATTTGAAAAGATTTCTAATCCAGTCATAGTTTAAATGATCTTGCACTTATTGCTTTAGAAGTAGTTGAGTGCTATAAACTTGAAATATAGATTTGTAGGAGGACAAGTAGGGCAAAGTTAAGATTGTGTTCCAGCATCTCTCTTCTATTGATCTCAAAAACTAAAAGCATCATTGAAAATCTAAATCTGACTGTATGATAGGCAATGATCTAAACTGTTCCTACAAGCAACATGCACAGATGTTTGTTACAGCTGAGCTTTAGGTTCATTGACAGTCAATGACAACCTCTTCAACTGCTTGGCACTGCCTTTTAAATGTTGGTTAAAATAGTTCTTGAGATAATAGGGTCTAAGGGAGAATAGGGGCCATTTCATTCTCTTCATGCATTATTCTAATTACTTACACATTAATCTGTAATTCACTACATCACCCAACCATGCGGTACACCACGCATGCACTCACGCCGACTCTCCAACCCCCGAAAATGTCATGGAAAGATTACTTCTTTTATTTCTGCAAGTCGGATTAGAGTCACCCCACCTAACTTTCGTGGTGACAGAGAGCGCTACACAGGAAAAAAAAAGAGGGGGGGGGGAGAGAACAAGTAATCTTTTCTGTATACATAATTCTCTACCTCTCTGAACTATACGGGACACCACACACGCACGCCGACAAAACAATTGAATTTCCTCTTGAAAGTCTGTTGTTAATGTGAAACATGATTTGTTATTGGTCAGTTTGGCTACTGTTGTGAATGGCATTGAGGCATGAGTTTTTCTGTGATGTAAAGAATTGATCTACATGGGCAATTTGAGCATCATGAAACTCATATATCTTTATTATTTTCTTGTTATGTTTTTTATTTTCCATTAATATTGTGTATTTAATCTTGCCATCACTAGCTTACATTGTTGTTTAAAATGAGAACATAATGAATGCATCAAATAGCAATGTTTTCATTTAAATATAAAAAAAGAAACACTTCAAAAGTATTGTTATCATCTTACTATGACAGAACTATCTAGATGCTTTTATGGTAACTAGTAATGTCCCTATTTTTTTTTAGTTATGTAACAGTTTTCTTGTATCATATGTGCATCTGAATTTTATAGTTTTCCATTACCTGTAAAAATTTTTACTTGAAAACTAAAATTGTATTTTGTTTTAGGCCAAAAACTCTTTAGGTCAGGAGGGTTACATCCCAGAAACCTATGTTGATCTTGGTGGACTGTCCACTGCTCCTACTCCTCTGGGCGTGGAGGCCTTGAATGCTATCAACACAAGTATGAACAGCCCAGCACAGAATAGCTACACTGTCCCTACCACCACACCTGACCTACAGTCTCCTGACCTTCAACAGGACACCACTTCATCCTATTCTTCAGGTGACCTGGAAGTTCAGCAGACTACAGAGGTCATGGATTCTGATGAACATCCTGTTCCAATGACAGTTGTAACAAACAGTGGTTAGTTTCTTTTTATTAGTTCTGGACTGCTGCTCATGTTTAACTATTTATTATATAAATTCAAATGTTAATACTCAACTTAAAATTATGCTAATTATGTATGACAAATGAACAGAAAATGAAGATTTATGTTGTCTTAAAGTGTTTTTATTTACCTTAATATTATTGAAAACAAATTTATAGATTTTATTTCATCAAATTTGAAAAGCTAAGCACTTGATATAGTGAGTGGCAGGGGAGTATTTTAAAAGCTATTCATTAGCTTGATTTGCAGTAGCTAATTTTAAGAGCTGGCTCTGGATTTACTGGCAAGAAATTATAAAATCAAGGATTTGTTATTAAATTAAATGTCATTTTGTAAAATATCTATTGTTTAGTAATGATTTGGAGTTGTTTTTTTTTTTTTCGGGACAAGGGGTTTTGTACCCTTTTTTTTCCTACTTTTATTTGTTGTTCGACTGGTAGAAATATCCTGGGCCAGAGCTCTCTATGACTATGAGGGTCAGACTGAAGAAGAGTTATCTTTCTTGGAGGGTGCATTGATTCGAGTACTACGCAAAGATGACAGAGGTGTGGACGATGGCTTCTGGGAGGGAGAGTGCAATGGAAATATTGGAGTCTTCCCATCTTTAGTTGTGGAAGAGATACCTGATCCATATCTTAATAATGTAAGTCTACTAGTTACAAAACCTTTTTGAGCCTGTTTAGTCACAGGACTGTCTAATTTAAGTTGTCATTTAAACAAAACAATAGAATAAGTCAAATAAAGTGAAACTAAATATGTTAATAATGTCAAGTTTGTTTCTCAGGATCCGTTGTCCCCACCAGTCATGCCATCAGTGCCAGACTTTTCTATTCCTCCACCAGTTCAAATCACTCTTCCTACTCCTGATGCTGAGCCTCCACCGCCCCCTGTTATGGTGAATGGAGAAGGTAGATACTTAGTTTAAACATACACACCACACAAACAGGATATGATATGCATTAGATCTATTTGTTCACATACAGGATATGATATGTGTTAGATCTATTTGTTCACATACAGGATATGATATTTGTTATATCTATTTGTTCACATACAAGTTTCAAAGATTTGTAAACTAAATGTAAAAACAAATCACCAGGAGTAACATTTTTAGTGATTGCTAAAGCTAGTCTAACCTAACTTGGATGTTTCTATAGTGACTTAGTTCAGTGAACTCTCTGTTGATATTTATTTACATTGGCATTGTGTGTTTCACAAAAACATTGCATGAGGATCAATGTGATCCATTGGTTGCTGATTAAAGTAGGATGGTTTCAACTTGTTAGTTTCTGTTTACTTAGAATGTGCTGCTTTCTATTTGCTGTTTTTTTTTTTTTTTTTTTTTAGATCTTCTTACAGTTGTCTCTTGCCTTGTTTCTAACTTCACAGGGATTTACCACACTTTTGTTTGTCAAGAAATTATAAATAGAACATATTTGGGATGTCAGTTTCTAACTTCACAGGGATTTACCACAACTTTTGTTTGTCAAGAAATTATAAATAGAACATATTTGGGATGTCAGTTTCTAACTTCACAGGGATTTACCACAACTTTTGTTTGTCAAGAAATTATAAATAGAACATATTTGGGATGTCAGTTTCTAACTTCACAGGGATTTACCACAACTTTTGTTTGTCAAGAAATTATAAATAGAACATATTTGGGATGTCAGTTTCTAACTTCACAGGGATTTACCACAACTTTTGTTTGTCAAGAAATTATAAATAGAACATATTTGGGATGTCAGTTTCTAACAAAAAAAAGTAAAATATAAAAACTATTTTTATAGAGCTGACCAATCTTTGTAAGAGCGATTATTTTGATCTTAATAACTAATGAATGATAGATTTAAACAATGGAACAATGGTTATCATTTAAACAAGCTAGATTGCAAATAGATGTAGCATACTACATTTCTAGATAAATGTTATTTCAGTCTGATTTCAATTTAGTCTTCTCCTGAATTAGTTTTGTTCTATATAATAACAGAGTATTAAATGTAGTCACACACATTAAATTTACATTGAATTTTATGGAATATACAATCTTTTTTCTTTCAATGTATCTTGAAGTTCCCAGGTATTGAGATTGTAAAATTGTAGGCTGCCAGTAAATATTTTGTTATTAGGGAACAGCAACTAACAAATAACAGTAGCTGACTATGACATTTCACTTTATTGAACAAGCAGTTATTTAAGTTTAGGAGACATACAATCTCTATGATCAGACTAGTGAATGATTTAAACTTTGGTGACTGCTGGTAGACTACTGACCCATTTTGTTTCATTTATGAGATCCAGACAGTGATGATCCATTGCCTCCACCGCCTCCGCCATTTAAAGTGCTTTCTGATGAAGATGAAGGTAGCTGACCTTGTTTTGTGACGGTGTTGTGAAGATGTTTCTTGTCCACATGACATGAAATGATGTCCATTCAAATTGTCCCATTTCTCATCACTGTGTTTTGTTGTCTGGATAGCCTCATTGAGTGGTGAATCACTGAAGAGCTATTTGTTTTCTATCAATTATTGTTGGCACAAGATTTTGTTCCTACATTTACTAACAATCCAATGTTGTTTTCAATCATGGAGTACTTTTTACATTGTTGGTCAGTGCTTGATAACTGTACTTTTCACATAATGTTGTGAAGGTGATTATTTACATTATTATTATTAATATTGCCATACACTGTAGCTTTCAGAGATATGCATAATGTATAGTTGTATTGTTGTATTTTTAGCTTTTTTTCCCCCCTCAAGGCTTTAACCATTTTAGCTTTTTTGGTCATAATAATTAGGCTGTTCTCTTGATACAAATTCTAGACACAAACATTGGAAGAATTGAAACATTCTTAGTATAGCCTATTTCATTTATAGCCAGTATTCACTGCATCATTAAGTTGAACATTCAACTTTTCTTTTTTATTTACAAACTGTGGCTTTGTTTGAATCTCAGTTTTCTATCACATTGTCTTACCATCTTGTTCTTATGTGTAAGCATTGCTAAATGATCAGTTCTTTTGAAAGGGTCAAAGTTAATGTTAAGAAATGATTCAATGTTGCTTTCACTTTTAGACTGCATGATCTTCCAGGAGTTGTGTAAGTGTTAGATATGTGTCTCTGTGCTAATGTGTTGCCAGTTGCTACCACAGTTTGTTTCACACTTTTATACAGCTTATAATGTGTGTGTCTGTGTCACATCAAGTGTATACATCATTTTATCCTTACTCCAGACACATCCTAAAACCTGTATATCTCTGTAACTACTTACAAATATAAACAGCTCCTCTAATAGAAAATTACTTACATTTAAACTAACTTGGCTTTAAAATGTTCCAATAAAAACAAAACTAATGGATTACACTTATTAAAAGTTAATTGACTGCTACATTTTACTTTAAAAAAAAAAGCTTTAGTGTTTTATATTTTAATTAATATGACATTTTACTTCACAAGACACCCTCTACAGGGAGAAAATCTACATTATTTTAAATACTTAGTAGTTTTCTTTAAACATACAATTTGTATTAAGTTAGCAGCTCCTACAAACTTCTTAAAATAACATTATAATCTTAGCATCCCACATATACTGCTTGCTACAGCACATTGTATTTACACATAGAAACACATTTTTTTATTCAGTACACTATGTACACATAGAAACATAAGTTGTTTTTTTACAGCATATTGTAGTCTTCATTAAAAAAGAGCCATGAGGTTTGATGATTTACTGTTGATATTTGCTTCCACAGCTCTAGTGTACCTCTTTCCTTCCAAGATCATTCACTGTCCACGACCCTTGCCTACCAGTTCCTCACACAATTATTCCCCAGTATCTAGCATAAGCCAGACTCCTTCAAGGGTCCTATCCCATCAAACATCAGCCCACAATAATAAGAAAATAGCAATTCTCCTTCAGCTAGGATCTATCAACCCACAGTCTTATGAGTCTGATGTTTAGCTGCTTAGGTATTATGGCAGTCCATTATATGTCATTCCTTGTAGTAGGGCTTAGTGGAACTGCTAACATTCAGATTATTGACTTATATGGTAATTTTACTAATGCTGCATTACTAATATTGTGCTATTGACCTGCCTGAAGCTGACTGATTTAGGTACCAGTTGCTCAGCTTTGCCCCTCTATCCGTGATAACAGTACTGCCTGACCCAATATCTGAGCACATGTGAAGGCCAGGAGATGAACTGCTTGTCAGAGTTTAATTGAGATATATGCCAATGGAAACATTTTATAGGCAGTGGATTGCTTATATCCTGGCCAAAACAACCTTATGGAACTGTTGGTAACAATGAAGGAATAATAAGTTGGCACAGAGTTAATAAAATACTAGGGCTAAAAGAGATTAACAGTGAGAATTTAAGTAGACTGCTTTTGTCAAATATACTTACTTACTTACTTAGACTTAGGTCCTCCCGCGCCGTTCGGCGCATTGGGCGGCAAGCTGTCTCCATAATGATCTGTCACTGGCAATGTCTGAAGCCTCTTCCCATCTGGTGTCCACTGTTCTGAGGTCCTCCATGAAGGTGTGTCGCCAGGTAATACGAGGACGTCCCTGTTTGCGCTTTCCTCGTTTTGGCTTCCATGTTATCGCAACTCTTGGTGTGCGTAATTCATTTTGACGTAGAACATGTCCCGCAAACCTCATGCGACGCTCAGTCACAACCTCACTAAGTGTTCGACTCCCAGTTCGGCAAAGGATTTCCTTGTTTGAGATCCGGTCTGTGTAACTGACTCCTAAAATCCGTCTCAGCCATCTCTGTTGAGCCACATTTAGTCTTTTCTCAATTTTGACAGATGACTTCCACGTCTCACATGCATATGTAGCAGTTGGAATGACGATTGTGTTGAGAAGGTGTATTTTTGTCTCGAGTCCAATGGCTTGGCTAGTCCAAATAGGCTGCAGCCTTTGGAAAATGCTCCCTGCCTTTCCTATTCGGCACGCTACATCATGGTAAGCATCTCCATCATTTGTTATGATGCTGCCAAGGTACGTGAACTTGTCCAGCTCTTCAAGCTTTGACTCGCCAAGTCTGACGGGGACACCCTTTGCCTTATATCCCACTCGCATAATTTTAGTCTTATCCAAGTTTATGCGGAGGCCAATTTTGGGTGCCTCTCTGTCTAGGCTCTCCGTCATTTCTTGAATGCATTTATTTGTAGCCCCGAGTAGTGCAACATCATCAGCAAAGTCCAAGTCCGTCAATCGGAGTTGTTCATGCCATGGAATGCCAAAGGCAGTCTGGTTCATTGCTCTCCTCATTATGTAGTCGATGGCTAGGAGGAAAAGGAAGGGAGATAAGATGCACCCCTGTCTCACACCTGTCTCGATTGTAAAAAACTCTGTTGTTCCCTCTTCTGTTTTAATGCAGCAACTAGACTGACTGTAAAGGTGTCGTAGGATCTGGACGAATTTTTCTGGTATACCGTATTCTCTAACTATTTTCCATAGTGATTCTCGGTGGACACTATCAAACGCTTTTTTGAAGTCCACGAAACTGATCGTTAGCCGTTGTTGGTACTCAAAACTTTGTTCTATGATATTTCGTAAAACGAAAATCTGCTCTGTACATGATCTGCCTCTTCGGAAACCTGCTTGTTCTTCTCTGAGCCTTTCATCTACAGACTGTTGAAGCCGTCTCAACAAAACAGTGCTGAAAACTTTGCCTGGGACAGAGAGGAGAGTAATGCCCCTCCAGTTGTTACAGTCTGCCAAGTTGCCCTTTTTTGGAAGCTTTACAATCACTCCCTTTTGCCAGTCCTCTGGGACTTTTGAAGTTCGCCAACAGAGATTTAAGAGATCAGTCATTCTGTTAACAATGCACTGTCCCCCATATTTTAGCATTTCTGCTGATATCATGTCTAGTCCTGGTGCTTTGTTATTATTTAGCACTGCAATGGCCATGGTAACCTCCTCAGCAGTTATTGGGTCTGTCTTGACCTTGAGATCATTGTCTGGAGAGGGGTCCTTGAATATGTAAGTTATGTCTGGCGACAGTTGGTTAAGGGTCTCTTTAAAGTGCTCTACCCATCTTGCATCCTGTTCTTCTTTCGTTAACAAAGTTTTGCCTTGCTTGTCTTTTATTGGTGCCCCATGTCCACTCTTTGCTCCAGTGAGATCTCGGACAATACGATGGAGGGTTTTTGTGTCATTTCTGCTTGCAGCTGCTTGTGCCTCTTGTCCCTTCTGCTCAATCCAGTCCCGTTTATCTTGCCGACAGCTTCTCTTTACTTTCAGATCTGCTTCCCTATAGGCTTCTTCCGCTAGGCTGCGATCCTGTGTTTCATTTTTCTGATCTCGTCTACGTTTGGCCTCTTTCCTCTCATCTATCAATTTCCATGTTCTGTCTTGTATCCACCGTTCCTTGTATGAACCTCGCCTCCTTCCGATAACTTCTTCTGCGCACCCAATAGTGGTATCTTTGAAGTTGGCCCACTCTTCTTCAAGGGTCAATATATCTGCAAGAGCCTCAAAGCGGTTCGTTAGTTTCAATTGGAACTGTGCTGCAGTATTGCCGTCTTTAAGCTTCTCTACATTAAATGGGCGGGGTCGTGTGGCTCGTTTTGGTTGGCGTTTCAATCGGAGCTTACATTTGCCACTGACAAGGTAGTGGTCTGAGCCGATATCAGCTCCTCTGCGGGTCCGCACGTCTAACAGAGATGACCTCCATCGTTTGGAGATGCAAATGTAATCTATCTCGTTGAAGGTTTCCCCATTTGGTGATCGCCATGTTTTTTTGTGTATTTGTTTGTGCTTAAAATATGTGTTTCCAATTGAAAGGCTGTTGGATGCGCAGAGAGAAATCAAACGCTCGCCATTATCACTGATGTTTTCTGCAGAGCCATATGGTCCCATTACATATTCAAAGCCAGTTCGGTTGGGATTGATTTTGGCATTAAAATCTCCCATCAGTAGAATTAGGTCGTGAGTAGGTGTTTCATCAAGAGTGGTTTGTAGTTGATTATAGAACTGATCTTTGATGGTATCTTCTGCATCCTCTGTAGGGGCATAAGCTTGGATGGTAGTGACTTTAATTTGCTTTGTTTGGAGTCGAGCTGTAATGATGCGGTCACTGATCGGCTTCCAAGCAATTAGCGCTGAAGCTGCTATTTTAGACATGATGATTCTTACACCACCAATGTGCTCCTTGTCATGTCCTGAATATATTATTGTCTTGCCATCATTGATAATTTTTCCACTTGACGTCCACCGCATCTCGCAGATCCCAAGGATGTTTAGCCGATAAGAGTCAAACTCTCTTAAAAGTTGGGCCAGTTTACCGCATTGATTCAGGGTTCTTACATTCCACGTGCCTATAAGAGTCGGTTTCCTTGCGTTGAAAGGCTTGCCATGTATCGGGTATTGGACTTCCAGTTGGCTTTGATCCAACACCGTCATCAGGGTTTGGCCGCCCTCGCCGCATGTATAGTTTGTCAAATATAACCTTGCACTAACTCAAACTATTAATAATACCTGTATTGTATCTTTATAACTCTTGACTGAAAGCCATCTAATTTCTTTGCACCTAACAAAAATCAAACTCTTAAATAATAAAGTGACATCTTTTCAAGTTTCTCTTTACTTACAAATGTTTCCTGTGTGATACAAGCATTTTTTAATGTTCAGCCAAACATTATAGTCTGGACGTCTTCTTGTGCCCATAAAGTTGTAGCATAAAATTTGATGGTATCAGTAGACTCGTAGCACTCAGCTAGACTGAAACATACACTATACATAGAGCTGTGCACTTTACACAGATACATGCACTTTACACAGATACATGCACTCTACACAGATGTTGAAATGTCTTGCCATTCACCTAGGCTGTGCTTATAGATTATAATAGATTATCCCATTGGTTGTCTGTGTACCTATTATTTTGTTAGCTAGCTGTTATTTCTTCTGTAGTCACTATGTATCTTGAGCGCACACATATTAACTGCATCTTAGACAAAATATTACTGTTCATTAAAAATATTGCTTTGTTTGCATCAGTTCAAACAAGAATAACACATTTCTTTGTTTCTTGGTTTATTTATATATTCTGATGCTGTAGTGCATTTCAATGCTAACAGCAACAAAACTCACATACTATAGAGATTTGTATATTATTATTTGGATATTATGTAGATAAAAGAAGTTCTGTTAAAAATATATATATAAATATTAATGCATGACTAAATTGTTTATGAAACATTAGGATGCGGAGAAATATTCTCTCTCAGTTACATAAAAATAAGACATAAATTTATGAAGAAATGTTGGACTAGATTAAGCACAACTTTTTCTCACAATTATTGTGTGAACAAAGAAATTCCATTTTGGAATCATTATAAACTAAAGCACTTCAAAAGTGATTTCAATACATTAAACTCAACAGAAATGAGGGAGAAGTTATCTAGGGTTATTTTTGGACAAGTTGACTGTTGACATTACTTTGTTCTATTTTTTTAGATTCAAATCCAGTTCCATGTTCCACTGCTGACCAGGTGAGTTGATGTTGACTTTTCTAATGTTGATGTTTGGTTTTCTTTTGTTTTGTCTTTTTTATAGAGCCTGTAAAATAAAAAAAAAAGTTTGTACTAGTCATTTTTAATTGTAACTGTTAGTACTACTAAGATAGATAAAATAAAATGGAAATTAGGGCATTAGTGTTTAGAGCTTTTAGGGGACTAAATAGATCAGAAAATGGCCACTCAAGCATTGCATTACTGAATATATTATGGAGTGCATCTGAAACTTTGTCAGCATGAGAAGAAAGAATACTTCTAATGAATGCTGATTGTGTTTATAATGCTTTATGAGTCACCCATGAAGAAAATAAGCAGTGAAGCCACTTGAATGTCCTGACTACTTGCGGGTTTTTCTTTTGTGACCTCTTGCAACTTGCATAGCATTACTTTAGAGCTTGCCAACAAGACAGAGAAGAACATTCACACATGAGCCTTCTATTTGGAACCAGTAATTAACCCTGAAATTCTGGTTTGGCTGTAAAACAGATAACTGTCAATGCTATCTAGGCACATCTATTGTCCCTTGAGGAAGTGTTCATATCAAATCAGCTATATTTATAATTGGATAATGGCCTAGCAAAATACTTTTCATGAAGGGCTTAACCCATACCTTGATAACAGAAATATGCAACCTATAAATTGATGTATACATCTATAGTACATCCACAAAAAACTATGAAATGTTCATGACTCCTCTTTGTGCTGATGGGGACATGTTTCAGGGCATATACAAATGTTGTGCTGACATCATGTCACTGAAATAGATCAACAGGATTCAATCAATAGGCTTAAAACTCTCAATAAAGAACTAGGGTTTGAAAGAAATATACATTAATTCCCCTAGTATATAGTTTTCATATATGTAATGATGCATCAATAAGGGATCCATTTTGGCTGATGGTGATTTGTGTTAAATCTTATTATATATTATAAATAACTTCTCCTGATCAGCTGACTGTCAAAAGGATTTTCCAACTATCAATGTAAATGTTTCTGTTGTTAAACTCTTGTAAAACAAAAGTTGAACTGTTAGGCTAAAAGATCTACATTGTATGATTGGTAATACACATAGAGTCACTTGATTTTTTTTTTTTTTTATGTTTGTAAGGTCTTTTGATCATTAAAGAATTGTACTTAAAGTAATACAACTGACATCATTGATAAAGAAAGGTTGTTCAATTTTAGACTATTACTACTAATGTTCATGTTTGTCTAATGTGTTTCCAAGCATCTGATGTTTGTGAACACTAACAAGCATGGTTGTATCTTTTCCTTTACTGGACCAATGTTGCTCCATTACTTAGTTGTTTGTTAGTGTGTGTCTACTTTATGTTCTATTTATGACCTACTTTCTTTTATTACTCACACCCATGCTATCAGAGTGAATGTTAGTCAGGTGAGTGCTCTTTGATTTTTGGGTTATCTTCTCATCCTAACATTATCAATCCATTGCTTGAAATTACTTTTAGACTATACAAAATAACTCTTAACATTTGATTTATACTATAACTGATTTTGTTGAATTCTTAACTAACGGTATTTGTATGCCAAATGCTAATAATACCAAATGTTTTACAAGTCAAAAAATATCTTTATCATTGAAATGGAACAAAACCCCCAAAAGTCTGTTTTATTTTAGACACAGAAATATTTGTAGCATTGTTGTAGTCCAGCACTTTATTAGTTCTCCTGCACCAATGTAACACTCTGTTGGAAGTGTTGAGATATGCCTTCACTTTAAAGAATGTCAATTTTTTTGTCTTATAATCTTTCTTTTTAAGTAACTAGTCCTTTTATATATATATATATAACCTTAATAATGTGAGTTTTGTTTAATAACAGTTTAATTTTTTTTTATCAAAAAAAAAAAATTCATTTTATACACTTTTTTTAAAAATTAGTACTTAATGCAATAACTCTTTTTTCCCAAACATGGGTCAGTTGTTTTCTTGGCATTCAATTTAGACCTCTGTTGCGACTGAAACTTGAAGTGTTTGATTAAGTGTCTTTAGAACAACTATTTGTTTTGTTTGTGCTGTTTTAATTCTTGTGCAGAGCATGTCTAGATTTTTCAGTGCACACTTTGATTGTCATGTGGGAGGACCTGGAGGAATGTATTCATTGCTGCCTTTGGGTGCACAGCAAACACATCTTTGCTTTGAGTCAAATCTCAAATTAAAAAAATTCCTGGTCTACATCTAGATTTCAACCTGAATTCTCTGGCATGTTAAATGTATTTAAAAGCTTCATTTATTTTCTGAATTAAATTTTTATCATAGGAGTCAATATAAACTTTATGTCTTTGCTCTATCTTGAAATGAGTTTGATCCAGAGAAGTTTAGGTTAAGATGGATTGAGATTATGGATCAACATAATACGCGCTCACAATGTCCTGCATTATTATTTGTGCACCAAACATAGACCTATAGTTTAAAAGCACACATTTAACTGTTTTTTTTATGACCAGCATGTTATTTTCTATTAAAAAATATTTTCTATTAGAATAATAATAACAATTTGTCTTCTTAATTGTAAAAATAATATATAGATATATATATTTAATGTATCTAATTTTGTTTCTATATTCTAAACAAAACAAAGAAAATTATTACCAAATATATTTTTTTTTCAGGTCTGATTCCTATTATTTCTAGCTTTTTTGTTTTTTCTTCTTTGTAAGGCTCTTGATTTAGAAAAAAAAAGTTTCATTAGTATTTTTATCTGTTATGAGTAATTGTTCTCTTTTTGTTTCTCTTCAAATCACATCCAACATATTCAGTATTATCTCTGGGTATATTGCTTATTTTATCTTGCTTGGTCATCTTGGTGTAGTCTTTTATTTGATGTGTTTAATTGGTCTCAACAGCATGAGTTTAGTGTTGCAAAGATGTATAGATATAATGTTCACCATTTTACATTTCTATTTCCAGCTGCAGAAAAAAGTGAGGTTTACTAGCAGGCCCAGTCATCACTCACAGAAAGACATCTCACTCTTGCAGGAAGGCGCACAACAAACTTTAGTTGCTAAGCAACACAGTAGAGATAATGGCACACACCTAACAGCTGTAGAGACAAATCAAGCTAGTCACATTACTGCTCATGTTAGTCCCAAGTACCAAACAAATTCACCAGCCAAACACCAGAAGATTAAAGAAAACTTTCCACAACAAAAACAAGGTCAGGTATTTAAAATGGAACAGACTCAGGGTCAAGTCAATGAAGGTGATGGTCATCACCATCATGTTCGTCCAATACATCCAGTACAGCCACTCCAAGAGCTAAAAACTGAACCAAGTCCAATTATGAGGCATAAATCCCTTCCAAGCAATTTGGATAAAGAAAACGACGTCAGTCATACTGTCAGATCTGAAGATGACCTTTGTCCAGAGAAGGTGCACCCTTGTTCACCTCAGTCACCACAATCGGTACGACGCATGCATCAACATCATGACATCAGCCAAAGCCAGCCACATCTTATGACCTCACTTATTAGAACCCCGCCCCCATCCCGCAGACTGATTCTTCAGCAAAGGCACCTTCAGCAGCAGCAACTTCAACATTATCCTTCAGAACCATCAGCTGTCAATGGGGGCACTTCCAGAAACAGTGTGCCTCAAAATCTACTACTGAACATAACAAACAACTCTGTTGTATCAGAACAGCAACGTAGCTATTCTTACCCCAACAGCCCTTTAAGCAGCCCACTAAAAGAGGATACTGGTCATTTGCAGAACTACATTCACCAAAACTCAAGACCAGATAGTCCCCAGAAACAGTTGTCCCATCATAGGCAACAGCTTTTAGAGAAGTATGCCTTACCACCTCCCAACAATCACCCTATTCAGCAACACATTTCCAGCCCAGATAACTATTCAACACATATGCTAGGCAGGTTACAGGACTCCAAAAGTCCCTATGGCAGAGGATGTTCCAGCCCAGATTCAACACATATGCTAGGCAGGTTACAGGAATCCAAAAGTCCCTATGGCAGAGGATGTTCCAGCCCAGATTCAACACATATGCTAGGCAGGTTACAGGAATCCAAAAGTCCCAATGGCAGAGGATGTTGCAGCCTGAGAAACACTCTGAGCTGTGTAAACAATGTATCTCATAGGCAGCTCTTTTCCTCTCCACAGAAAACTGTTCAATTTACAACAGACACACATCACCCAGGAAACTTGACAGCTCCTAAATCTCAGAACTATCCCAACACAAGACCTCTGCAGTCAGAGTACTATGTCTTACAACAGCAGTATTGCCAAGTTTCACGAGCTGCCCACACTAATGAGAAACTAGTGTGCTACGTTGAGGCAACAGATGATACCACAGATGATGACTGGGAGGAAGGAGAGGAATCTCTAGTCTAGCACAGCTCTTACCAGCTACCATTGTTGTATCAAGTCTATGTTATTACCACAGGGTATCAGTGGTTAGTTGATTAGTTAATCTGTTGTGTCTGCTAAAGTAGTTTTGTTTTAAACAGCATGGTAGATCTGCTTTGATACACACCTCCACCTGATTACACAATCTTTTTATTTGTTCATGAATATTGGATTAGAGTATTTGAGTTTCTTGTTTTCTTGCTGACAAAGATGTGCATATTTGAATACCAAAAGGTATTTGTCTAACTAGAAACCTGGCAATAATATTATATTGTATTTTAAAAAATGGAATCCATACATAGATCATATGTATTAGTATAGGGCTAAAGATTGTTTATTTATTTTGTGAAAAATGTCAACAAAATTATGTTTGTAAATAAATGTGTTAATTTAAGATTTTGTGTGAACATTTTGTTCATTTCAATGTATCGTTGTTGTATTTTAGTGCAGTATTACATAGACCTCATGTACACGGTGATTCATACATTTAGTTGTGTTTTGACTGCATTATTTTTTTGGTTATTTTTTACTTATGTTATTGACTATGTTTCACTGGGCAGCTAGTGAGTCCCACTATTACAAAACTCTTGGTTCCAAGACATAATGTATGGCTGCCATAATGTATGTACTCCAGCTGAAATGTTGGACTTTATGTTGACCTTCCTTACAATGTTACTTGAATTTATCTAGAAAATGTTTTTGTTATGTTCTTTGCAATATTTCAAGATCTTGTTTCTTTTTTTTTTTTTTTTTTTATGGGGTTTCTGGTTACAGAAGTATAATTAAAAAGTTTTGAAATTTTACATTTTCATGACAATAAGTTAATGAGGATGAAGTAATTTTCTTGTTAAAGGGAACATTAGTAAAAACATTTTTGCAGAACTAAGCTTAATTGTTGTTTATATAAATATTGTAACTGTCTTGCAACAAGTTTAATGAAACAAAAAAAAATGCTGTATGGATCACATAATAATGATAAGTACTGCAATTACATAAAGAGATTTTAAAAGAATGTGTTTTTTTTTGATAACATTGTCCCATCTGTTGTATTTCTCTAGTTAGCATAGACTGTAGGATGGTGTCTCTCAAACTTTTTCACTTAATTGACATTTTGAAGCTTTGGTCATTAGTACATAAGTACTCAACTATGGAAATACAAGAGTTTCTGTCCTTGACAAAAATAAAACAATCTTTGCACCCCATTTTACAGCATATCAAGCCCTCTAGGGGTACACACTCCACAGTTTCAGAAATGCTGATGTAGGACTACATTTTATGTATATATCTATTCTTATAGTTTGTCAAAGTATTTTTGAGTTTTTTCTTTGGCTGTGACTTCCATTCATTTGCATTTGAGTTGTTTCTATTTGTTTATAGTTCTGAGATTGAATGTATGCGTTCATTGTTGTAGTCTAGGCAAGTGTTCTCTGGGCTATTGTTAAGCTGTATAATACTTCTATGAAACATGTCCTCACCAAAGGCTGTTTCTTGTATGTAGCAATATGACACCATTTTATGTTCAAATTATCTATTACTATGTGACTTTATATTTTTATGACCCTCTATGTTCTGGCTACATATCTTATATTTCTAATGATCTTATTTACTGAACTTCTTTATTTTTACATTGTATTTTTGCTTCAATGACCTGCAAAGCTGATGTCATTTTGCCCTCACTCATATCTGTTAGTACAGAGATTCAGACAAAAAGAATTTGTACTTGTTTTATTGATGCAGTCATTTCTATTGAATCTGAAATCAACCAATTAATCATCGTACATTTCTCAGCATTCATTTCTCAGGCCTATTGTAATGTAATACTGTCTAACTTTTGAACTAATATTTAAATGTAAACTCAATACATGACTTTTCAAACATTTTGTAGATGATAAGCTATTGTACATTTATTGCAGTATGGTTTGTGAAAAAAAAACCTATGCCACACTTTTTTCAAGGAAAACTAATTTGAATAAAGCCTCATTTGGTCTTAAGTATCTAACTTCTCCTATGATCTGTGCTAGATGATAGCCTACTATTGCTATGTTTGGGCAATTATTTATATCTTGGCTTGAATGTTTGCAAATGTTTTGAAAAAGCAATGATACACATATTCTTAGTTGAGACATTTTTTTTGTTTGTTAGTATTGAGAATTGAAAAGAAAAAAAAGTTCCCCTTTCAGACCTTGTGTGAGCTATTGTGCTAATGATGTTAAGGTCATCTTATTCTGTGGCCAATGGTTAATGAGCAGGGTGTCATGTGGCAAGCACAATGACCAACCGCCTTTACTTTCCCCAGCTAAAGTCAGGTACCTATTAGGGTTGTGTGGACTCAGGGGTGCCGTGAAAATCCAGAAATTCAAAATCCAAGTCATCACAGAGATTCGAATCAGAACCCCAAAATCAGAAGCCATTCACATAAATAGATTAGACACTAACGTAAAGAGTTCATTGAGTGACTACACACAGACGTCTCACAAAAGCTATACTAGATTTGACATTAAGTTTTACCAATAAATAGACTTCTTTTTTTTTATATTTACAATACCGGTATTTATATTAAGTTATTCTGTATGTTTCTTGTATATTTGGAACTGAACTGGTCCTTGTAATGATTGGTTAATAGAGGTAGTGCATTTATGACATCTATTAGTATATAGCTCCTCACACATTTCTCATTTCCAATGAATTTGAAGATGACTGTATAGTCCAATCCTCACTTTAAAAAGCTGGCCAAACACATGGCATGGGTAAGTTGTGTCTGCTGCAGATAGGCCTGCTTTTTGTTGGCTCTGCCTTCTTTCATGCTTTCATCTATTAGTTATGCATTATTCTTAGCATAGTTTAACACTGCTCTAATAGAAATGTAACACTATATACTAATTAATATTTTTGCTGTCATCTGATGGCTAAGCTTAACTAAAGAAAAAATTATTTTTCTTTTTTTTTTTAATGAAAGAAAATCTCCATTTCCAAACTTACTTTTTCAAAAGTTTATTAGTTGCTATTTAATCCTAATTTGAAACATTTGATGTGACGGTGCTTGAAGATAATGAGTCTTCTAGTTTACAGAAAGTATGGTTTATTCTTTATTTCCGAATGGTTAATAATGAATATCTAGTCACATTGAAATTATATTTTAATCACAATATCTTGGTCTTTGTAAAACTTTTGTTTTATCATTTGACGAAATGTTACGTGATTTCTTTCAGAACCTCAAGACTTTTTCATAAATGTATTTAGGGTAGCTTTAAAGTTGGGCTGGACCTTTTACTGAGGGGGTTCGGTGGCTGAGTGGTTAAGCGCTTGGCTTCCAAACCTAGGGTCATGGATTTTAATTTCAGTGAAGACTGGAATTTTTAATTTCAAGATTTTGAGGTGAACCTAAGTCCACCCAACTCTAGTGGGTGACTGATTTCATTTGGGGAAAGTAAGGGCAGTCGGACATCGTGCTGGCCACATAACAACAATTAGTTCAGATTTGTTTCCTATCAACATCTGAAAGACTAGTATAATACAATCATTTTGATAGTTTGAGAAATAAGTGCTTCTACCAATAGTAATGTGGTCTTTATTTTACCCAAAGTGTTTGTTGATCTTTCCCTTTGTTCATTGATCTTCATTGCTTCTTAACAAGTTCAAAGCTTTTTATTTCAGCCTTTTTTGATCATTTGGGGATTGCTTTGTAGTATTAACTGATTTGAGACATGTTATTGTAAGCTTATATGGTGTTTTTTAAAGACAAAACTAAAGGTACATAACTTTGATTTAATAGTTCTGTTAAACAAGAGATCTTTTTTTCTCCATTTGTAAACTTTGCTATTAAATGTCTACACAAATGGCTACTTCTTATGAACAAACATAGGCGGAAATCAGTTTTGTCTTTTTTTTTCTTTAAAAGTACACTAATGATAAAATATCAATTAAAAAAAAAAAATGTGTATGTACCACTTGGCCTGTAAAACAAATATGGCTTTATTGTCTAGACATTTAACTAGTTGGGTTTTTTTTTTTTAGAAAGAAAGAAAACTATTTGGAATGTTTAAAGTACCAGGAAATGATTATATTTGTTTGCTAGAGCTGACTCCTTTAAGTGTTCTGTTGCTAGTATTTAATCTCTATTGCAAAGGAGATAGGGAGATATTGAACAAGAGTCCACCATAACAATGAATTGATCTATGCATATCTTTTGTACAAAAGACTTTTGATTTTTCTACCTAAGTGTTGTCTTTTTATTCTGACACTCTGTTACTGCAATACATTACAAGGTTTTCAGAGCTCTTAACGTTATAATAATTGTCCTGTCACCTGGGTCTGGAGTATCCAGTTTAAAAGAAATCATAAATCTGATTTGATGTACTCTTCATTCAGTCTGTGGGTTGATGTACTCACCAGTAGATAAAACTAGCTGCACAAAGTGAGTGGATCACATTCAGAAAACTCTATCAGTAGAATGTGTGCTAGTTGTATGTCATGGCTGTTTCTAGGATTATGTGTACAGAAACTTGTGTTGTCACTTAGAGCAGACAATGCTAGAGGACATAATAAAAGTCTAGTTTGTATTGTACATGGTACTCAAGTCTTGACTTCTTCATTGTTTTTAGACCAATGGCGTAGACAGATTGTGGTATCGCAATTTGTGTTCCTGTTACTTCAAAGCTATGTCTGAGCATCCAAACTGCAGCTCCTTATTGGCGGGGAGAATTAGTTAGAGGAAGAAGCAGAACAGAAATACTTTTGAGTCAATAAAATGTATTTTTTTTCCTACAGCTTGGAATCACAAAAATATTAAACAGACTTCACAAATACAAATACAATCAAAGTTCAATTGTAAATACACAGTAGCATAGGTACAAAAGAAAAAAAAAATATATATGTAAATATATATTAGGGGTGCTCTAGCTCCGACCAAATATTCGGCCTTTTTTCACTATTAGGCTCCGAATACAGTAAAAAGTACACCTTGTACCTATTTAATATGCATAAAGTGGACCTCGTTCCATTAATGTCTGTTATAGAATGTATTAACGTTTAGGCTATATTAAAACATAATAATCTGCTAAAAAAAATATAGGATCTATACGAATATGCACCTTTTATTATAAAGACAAGGCGTGTTGATATAAATAGAAATGAAACTTAACATTATAAATGCACTTTACATACAATTGCTGACACTTTTTTTCATTTTGTCATGACCATTGAGTGGGTTAGTTAACATGTTATATTCCTTGACTACGTCACGCTGACCAGACGTCTGTCTAGCTGTGCGGATATATCTCCAGAGGTAGAGATAAACAAATCCCGCCCCCTTTTTTTTTTGTTTAGTCCGTCACATTGATAGACAGGTGACCACAATGTGAGAATATTGACACTCTCTAGAGGTCACACCTAACGAGGGAATTGAGTTAGTTAAATCTTAATTGGGGGTACACGAGTACCGTACCGAGTTTCCTTACTTGGATATAAATCTCCATTAGTAAGCTGGACTAAAGATCACACAGCTAAACGAGTGAACTTTTGTTACATAGAACACAAACCGATCCCCCCCCCCTTTCCCCAGTAAGCCAGGAACTCGGTATTTTGTAGACAAAGAAATTACAAGGTTTAGATGTGTGTGTCTATTAGCATACAAGACACGACCAGGTCTCTATTTAATGTTAAGGGAGAGCTAAACACCCCCCCTACTCCTTATTTTATTTATTTAGTCCTTGACACTCAATGTATTGATAGACATTGACCATTTGTAAGCCAGAATGGATAAACGCAATACGCTAAGACAGTATACTGACACTGTCAATAAATATTACGGTTGAATTACTTTTCCTAACGTGTTAACTTCAATATTGCTCCTGTGTAAACTGTCTTGATTTGATAACGATATTCTTAATAATTTGAGAGTGTCAAATAACTCCTCGTTATTACTGGGTTGTTTTTTACTTACTATGCGTACTTAGCCACTGTGTATCAGTCCAGGACGACTTTTTACACACCTGACACCCGTAGCCTTATTTATAACGTGCTCTTTTATTTAAAAAAACCACGAAAAAATTAGTACACCTATATTAAGGAAAATGTTTCTTACATACTTTGCAAAATAAAACAAAGATGTGCTTATGTGTGTGTGTGTGTGTCTTCCGAGACAGAAGGAGCCATTTACATTATTGTCAAGAATAAGACCTTGATGCCTAATTACGGAAATTACCGTATCTTCTCGAACTCTTGTTGTGATTTTATTTATTTTAAACTGTGAAACCTTGACGCGTGCATTATGTAACAATATTATTAGTAACTGTTGACTTTGATAATACAAATACATGGAAGACAAATTTTGGCCTGACTATTAACATTCAAAAGACTAAGTTCTGCACCAGCCTCCTCAGTTATCTATCTACTTACAGCCAGAAACAAGTGAAAGTACCAAAAATGTGTCTATTTAGCAAGTACCATATCAATCCTATAAGGCGACGAGGTAGACTTCCGTGTGCTAGTGCAGTCTTTAGCAAGACTCGAAGAACTCGGCATTTCAACGTAGATGAAGGTCTTCAGTGTTGCCATTCCTCCTTTTTATCAAGATATAGACCTATATCCCCCGACACATCAAACAGCTACTAACCTACACTACATCTCTACATCATGTGAATTTGTGTAATCACATACCAGACTCAATCTCATCAAAGATTAACAGTATCCAACAACGAAAAGAAGGACATGTAGTCTGTATGCATGGTCATCAGGTATTTTAGTGTTGTTGTCTTTTTTTTTTTTTTTTTTTTGGAGGGGGCAAAGACACAAAGATACTCACAGAAGTGCCACCAGTGCTTGATACTCATTGGATACACACACAAAATGAGATAGGTTCCCATAATTCCTCCGCCTGCATTTGCTTCTTTCGTATATATCTCACACTTTCAGGCGCTCTTCAAACATGAAAATAAAACAACGTTCCTGAGGGTTCGAACCATGGATACCGTCGGGAGCGGGTGTGGCGAGGTTTTTACTATTTTAAAAGATTATGGTTCGTTAACTCTAGGGGAAGTTAATGTTTTCCCCGCTCACATAAGAAATGTTGAACAGGCACACTACGAGCTGACAATGAGAACAAAATGAACAAAATATATCTATACTATAAAGTAGAATGTGAGGTGTATGTATGTTAATTATAGACATCAAAACCGCTTGACCAATCTTGATAAAACTTGGCAGGAATGTTTCTTGGGTACCAACTTTTTTAGACCTTAGTTATGTATTGTAGCCCTAAAAATTACTTAAGACCCTAAAAAAAAATAAAGTTGTCCGACTCTATTAAAGCTATTGTATTTTATGGATCTAGGCCATGTCTACAATGTTGACATGAGAAAAGATCGAAAGGATTTAGACCTAGATCTAATTTTAAGAAATACACTTTGTGCATATAGTTTTTTACTTTGACACTTGAAAATACAAAAGAAGATCCTTTGATTTCATTATATAATAAAATTAACCTTCAATTTTGTGTTTCAAAAGCATTTTTACATTAATTAGTTCCTTATATATGTAACTACAGATTTCCTGACGAACATTCTTTCATTAGACAATACCTTAATGAATCGCGTACTAAAAATTAATTCGTTTAATTGTTTACTTTATAATCCCATCCCTAGATCTAAAACTCTAATTCAACTCTAAGATTATAAAACTTCTGTTCGCACAGATAGTTTTATACTTTAACACATGAACATACTAATTATAGTCCATTAATTTCATATATTGATCAAATAAACATTCAAATTTGGTTTTCTAAAGCATTATTTTTAAGAGACTACATTCGTTTACAAAAGCTGCGAAGCCGAGTTGAGATAGGCCTAGATCTATATTCATTCATGAATCGCGTACAAAAAACTATTTCGTTTAATTGTTCACTTTATAATCCCATTCATTTAACAAAGCTATCGCTCTTTTCGTTTTTAATAGATACGAATGTATCGACTTCGGGTAAACCCATTTTCGCAAAACTAATTTTATTTTCGTAGCGAAAGAGAAATAACGTGAAAGGATCATTAGCTAAGTTTAACATACATCTAAATCCAATCCACTACATTAGTAAACACAAACTTAGACCCGCAGGCCGCGGGTAATTCCAGGCTAGTATTCAATATAGGAATCATTTAATTTATTAAAAAAATAGCTTGGGTAATGGGTTAACAATGGAAATTAGTTTGATGGATTAATTTCATCCTAGATTGCATATGGAGGAGTGGATAAGTGTCTCTATTTTTAGTTTTTTATCTTTCACTGCTGGTTGATTGGCCGCTAGACTCGTCTGTGTAGTAGATGCAGGATGGACTGAGGGCTGATCTTCTTTAACTTGTAGAGGGATTAGGTTGACTCATAGAAGCTCATCGTCTGCAGTGAAAGATGGGAAGGGTTTGCTCGGTAGTGGGCAGCTGGAGCCAGGGACTGTGCAATTGATACTGGGCAGTATCTGGGCACTGGACCGTAGGCAATAGGTAGTGAGCACTGGGCTTTAGGCCGTTTGTAGTGGGCACTACAGAGATTCCTTCTCGCTGACAAGGAGGGGGAGGGGTCTGGCGTTGTCGGCTTAGGTTTTGTGATCCTGTAGACCTAGTCGTTGCTGAAGATCTAGCAGGTATAGACAGCTCAGATCTAGTGGTGATAAGAGCTGTGAGTCTAGTGTGCATAGATATGCACCACAACCAGGCTGAAAAGAATGAAGCAGAAACTTCCTCATGGCAATAGGTAAGAACTCTCATATACCATGCAATCATTCAGATTGTGCATGTGAGGCATAGAGCTCATTCCGTTTAATTAATACACTTAACGAAATGTGAAACAGGGGGAATTAATATATTAAGCTATACCTATAAGCCATGATGTTAAAATCATACAAGTAAAGCACAGGTTTAAACTTGGGACTTACACACTACATAAAACAATAAAAGAGAAATAAAGTTCACATATGACACGACGTATTTAGAAACGTCATTCAAAAAATAAAATGTTTAAACTTGAAGAAAAAATGTATACATAGTAATGAAACCAACATAAAGGAAGAGTGATACATATTTCTCTCTCGTGGGCAACGTTATATAAATCATTTATGATTAAAGAGGCAAATAGGTAGAACTAAAGGGAAGTGGGATGAAGTGATTATAGATCAAACCTTTTATTCATTACATACTACATAGTAATGTTGAATGTCAGTAAGATTAGGCTGGTGTGGTATATCACTTGCTGTCACTAAAATAAATTGGCATGCTATAATGTAAAATATATGCACAGATCTAGTAGGTGAGCAGATGATTCTGGATCTTTTGTAAAAGATCCTATCGCTACAGTAGATCTAGATTAAATCATCTCAACGCGTGGTTGAGGAAACTAATTAACGTAGGCGTAAACATAGCCCGTTAATAATAATCAATGTGTTGTAGATAAAATGTTGCATACTTACATAGCATTAACGAATACTCAAAATAATACACCTATAAATGATTTGTATTGTTACGATCTCTCTTCCTAATCAGGCCTTTTGTAAACACTGCTAAACACAACACAACACATCAAGAACTTGACAACAAGGCTCCAAATAATCTGGTACTTTAATAATGAGTGAATAAGTAGATAACAGCCAATACTAGACAATTGGCATCAAACACATCAACAACTAAAATGTCACTCTGTACATCACCGTACAAAACTCTACTGTCTCTCTTTCTGGACTTGTACATCAACACATGAGGACTCAACCAGGACCGACTTCATGGCCGACTAACAGTCCCGGTCTCGACGCTCTCCGGTCTTGAACTGCCGCTTTCCTACACACTGTGTCGTCGTACACGCAGGCTTTCGATCACATGACCATAACATTGGTCATATTTGCGTGTAATCGTGTAATCGTAGTACTGTCCCTTGTCCATGGCCCCGCTGACCTGAGTGATTCACGTGTGTGTCAGCTGAGCCTATAGTTAACCCTTTTGCGCCGCCAATAGGGTCATAACAGTATAAACAAGAGCAACCTACCACGGTGGTTACAAAGATAGAACAAAGTGTTAGCTTTGCCTGCTTACTGAAGAAATCTATTTAGCGGGTGTGAGCGCCTGTTTGAGTTGAACCCCACTCTTATTTAGATTCAGCCTAAAACTTTTGAACATAGCCACTAGTGACGGATCCAATAGATTTGGGGTATTTTGAATTTTATGTTAAAATAACCTTCATGCTGGGCCCAATGAAATTAAAGCTTTCTAATTCCTAACTTACCCGCGTCCAGTATAATTGAACCTTGAGTTTTTTAAAGCTAACCAAAAGGGGCCCCATTTAAACTCGTGACCAGGTCAGGAATTAACTAAGGTGGCAATTTGAAAAGTTATCTTTTCCCTATTATAGTAACTACTTGGAAAGAGAAGATGTCACTAACTGACTCTATTGTTAAGCGGGCATTATTCTTCATGTGGGCGGAGGGAGCAGATTTCGTTGACGCCATCGCTGGACGCGGGGTGGGGGGGGGGTAATTGGAGGAAGGCCATACGGGACAAGTTCATGAACTTCTATTAATGAAAAACAAAATTCTAACAGCAAAGCTTTCTCTCGAACGTTTTAAAGCGCAAATGAAACTTTTATACGCAAGCGTTTACGTATCGTCACAGCGCGCACCACACGACTTAGCAATCATTCAACTCATTTCCGGTGTAGGCTATAGGTGATGCTAATAAATGGATTAACATTACCTAGTCTAGTTTACTATGAGAGCTACCATTTGCTTGGCTGGTCTAGTTTACTATGAGAGCTACCATTTGCTTGGCTGGTCTGGTTTACTATGAGAGCTAGTCTAGTTTACTATGAGAGCTACCATTTGCTTGGCTGGTCTAGTTTACTATGAGAGCTACCATTTGCTTGGCTGGTCTAGTTTACTATGAGAGCTACCATTTGCTTGGCTGGTCTGGTTTACTATGAGAGCTACCATTTACTTGGCTGGCCTGGTTTACTATGAGAGCTACCATTTGCTTGGCTGGTCTAGTTTACTATGAGAGCTACCATTTGCTTGGCTGGTCTGGTTTACTATGAGAGCTACCATTTGCTTGGCTGGTCTGGTTTACTATGAGAGCTACCATTTGCTTGGCTGGTCTAGTTTACTACGAGAGCTACCATTTGCTTGGCTGGTCTAGTTTACTATGAGAGCTACCATTTGCTTGGCTGGTCTAGTTTACTATGAGAGCTACCATTTGCTTGGCTGGTCTAGTTTACTATGAGAGCTACTATTTGCTTGGCTGGTCTAGTTTACTATGAGAGGTATCATTTGCTTGGCTGGTCTAGTTTACTATGACAGCTACCATTACATTTGCTAGTCTAGTTTACTATGAGAGCATCCATTACATTGGCTGATCTAGTGAGAGCTTACTATGAGAGCTGGTCTATGAGAGCAACCATTACATTGGCTGATCTAGTGAGAGCTACCATTACATTAGCTAGTCTAGTTTACTATGAAAGCTACAATTACATTAGCTAGTCTAGTTTACTATGAGATCTACCATTACATTAGCTAGTCTATTTTACTATGAGAGCTACCATTACATTAGCTCCAATAACACAAATACAATGACGAATTGATTGAATTATTAAAACGATTTAAATAATTAACTCATCTTTTCAATTCAGAATGTTAACAAGAAGTGTTAATAAGTAAAATGCTTTACCTGTTGGACAGTACTCAAACTCTAGTCTAGATCTACCTACTTCTTTAAGTTGGCCTAGTTCCCCCACACCGAGCATGATAAAGGTTGAGAGCTTAAGTAAATAGAACCATCCGTTCAGTCAGTTTTAGCTCAGCCATATTTTCATAATACCATTAACTATATCTTCCCTAAAATAATAAATGAATTCAATGATAGATTTCAATCTACAGGCTGAGTGAGGAGCTAAAACACGGCCCTGAGGAGACAACTCTTACACATTACTTAGTTTTGTGATTAATGCTAGGTAAATGTTCTTCTAACATCAGATGGATTTCTAGAAAATTCACCTTGTACACTTCAAAATGCATTACACACATTTCTCTTTTAGCAAATTTAAACTGCAACAAAAAGATTGCGAAACCCATTGAATGAATTAACTAGCCCAGACTTAGCAGTTAACATTTCCCTTCTATACAAAACAAACGCTAGAGGGCGCTGTCTCCACACTTTCATTTTGAAGTGATAGGAGTAACATTTGTTATTACTCACCACGTGTGTACGTGAGTTATCAAGGCGTGGTGGTTTGGGGAAGGGAGTTGTTGTCTCTGGGAAACAAAATAGGTTACACCCTGGTCTACCACATCTCATCTTAACTGACCAATTTAACTCGCAGACGTTCAACTCTATCAAAGTACTGGCAATGATGATATCATTGATATTATTTGACATGTTATTGTTTATTGAGATAAATTACTATTATTAAGTTTTAACTTTGGAAGCTTCAGAGCTATTGAGATTTTTTTAAAATATATAAACCTTAATATAAAACATTAATTCCTACTATATTGAAGTCTGTGTAACTGTAGAATCTATCATCTATCTTTATATAATTCTCTTCTTCGCTTAGGAGTTTGCATGAGAAGAAGAGGAGAGATCAATCTTTTATTTCTGCGGATAGAGTTATCCCACGAACTTTACGAGCCTTGCGTGTAGCAAAGTCATACAGTATATCATAAAAATTCTATTTCCTACATAGATCACGCTCAATAGCAAGAATTAACAGATGTTTTAATCTATCTACGAGAATTGTTGAACTAAAGTCATTCTTGATTAGTCTGAAGCGAGAGAAGCTTCTTTCACCAGATTCCAAAATTACGGGATAATGCCGTTTGTTTGTTTTTTTCGCGCGTAGGATTGGCATTTTCCTTATTGAATGGCACCCCAAAATGACAATTTTTGTCTGAATATATCAGGAGATTCGTATGAGTTTTCTAAAGATTTTAATAATTTCTGGATATTTCCAGGACTTCTTCGTATATTTTGCAATTTCAGGAGATTTTCAGGAACTCCTGGTAAATCGACAGGAAGCCGTGGGAAATCTGTTATAAGTTATACAATGGTTTAATTTAATAATTTATACACCTAGAATTAGCGCGGGTCCTATGAAAGTGCGGGGCCCACTGCGGTCGCAAAAGTGCGGAGCCCACTGCGGTCACCTAAGGCCGGCCCTGCAAAATAGCGGCGTATGCTAAGCCGCCGGTCGACTAGGGAAATCTATTTTAAGTTATAATATGGTTTAATTCAATAATTTATACACCTAGAACTAGCGCGGGTCCTGTGAAAATGCGGGTCCTATGAAAGTGCGGGGCCCAATGCGGTCGCATAAGTTGCAATTGCCTAAGGCCGGCCTGCAAAATAGCGGCGTATGCTACGCCGCCGGTCGACTAGTATATATATATATATATATACATATATACATATATATATATATATATACATATATATATATATATATATATCATGGGCGTAGCCAGGATTTTTTTCGGGGGGGGGTTTTGGGGGGGGGGGGCTTTTTCTCCCCCCCCCGACCCCCCCCCCCCCCCGCGAATTTTTTTTTTATATGTATTTATGTGTGTGTGTGTGTGTGTGTGTAAATAATCTTTATTGCATTCTGGCCCTTCATTCTTTCGGAAGACGTTTATTGTGCCCTAGAATAGGTTCTTCCATGAGTTAGTGGAAAAATTGTAGATTCCCCGCCGCCAAAACTAGCAAGGGGGTCTGGGGGAGCGCTAGGAGTTCCCCAGCGCGGGGCGAAGCCCCGCCGCCAAGCACTATTTCTGGTATTGAAAGCCAACAAAATGCATATTCTGAGGTATCTACAGTGCATTTTCCTACTATTAAAAAGTTTTATTTTAAAAACCTAATGTGCTATTCTTAGTGACTTAGACCCTACCGCGCCGTTCGGAGCATTTGACGTCAAGCTGTTTCCATAAAAATCTGTCACTGGTAATGTCTGAAGCCTCTTCCCACCTGACATGAGGACCTCAATGAATGAGTGGCGTCAAGTTGTACTAGGATATCATTGCAACTCTTCTTATGCGTAATTCATTTTGTCGGAGAACATGTCCCGCAAACCTCATGCGTCGCTCTCTCACAATCTTACTAAAGGGTCGACTCCCAGTTCGGCATAGGATTTCCTTGATTTAAACCCGATCTCTATAACTGACTACTAAAATCTATCTTAGCCATCTTTGTTGAGCCACATTTAGTGTTTTTCAATTTCGGCAGATGACTATTCACTACAGTTTATTAAGGGAGCCCTGCCACTGGTAAAATGTGTAACCACTCTTGAATACGCTCTTGGAATTAAGTGACTGTAGTTTGCTTTAGATTTTATATCGAAAAGAGAAGTTTTGTCGTCAAAATCATCTGTTGGGGGTTTTCCACCTCAAAATGCTCTGTAGGGGGATCTTAAACTCAAAACCATCTGGAGGGGTTTTAAACTTTAAACAAACGCCATCTGTAGAAGAGGGGTTTAAACTCAAAACCCCCGATTGGATTGGCTACGCTCAAATAATTTTAGTGTGTAATTTGCTTTTTTTTTTAATATTGAAGAGGTATTTTTAGCATTAAACCCCTCTGAATGGGGGTTTAAACTCAAAACCCCTTTTGGCAACGCTCATAGCATTTTGAGTGCGTAATTTGCTTTTTTTCTTACACTGAAGATGTATTTTTTAGCCTCAAACCCCCCCCCCCCGGCGGGGGGTTTAAACTCAAAACCCCTTTAGCTGCGTTCATAGATTTTAGTGTGAGTAATTTGCTTTTATTTATATTGAAGAGGTACTTTTTAGCTTAAAACTCTACTGGAGGGGAGTTTAAACTCAAAACCCCTTTGACTACACTCAAAACATTTTGAGTGTATAATTTGCTTTGTTTTTATTATTAAAGAGGTATTTTTTACCTTCAAACCCCGCTGAAGTGGGGTTTAAACTAAAAACTAAGTCAAAACCCATTTAGCTACGCTCATAACATTTTAAGTGCGTAATTAACTTTTTTTTTATATTGAAGAGAGGGTTTATCGTAAATTTTGGAGGGGGTTTTAAAGTCAAAATCTCCCTTAACTGTGCTCTTGGAATTAGGGGATTTTCGTTTGCATTTTTGTTTTGTTTTGTTTTATAGAAGAGGGGGGGGGTAACTGCAAAAACCCCAAGTAGGGGGTTTAAAAATCAAAACCCTTAGTAGGGGGTTTTAAACACAAAACCCCTAGTAGGGGTTTTTAAATTCGAACCCCCCCTGGTAGGGGGTTTTAAACTCAAAACCCCTTGGTAAGGGGTTTTAAACTCAATACCCCATTGGTTGTGCTGGGGCAATTGATGGTTTAGTATTAAAATCTCAACTTAAATAAACAAAATCAAAGCAAAAAATCATTCACTAAATTCCGATCCCCCCCCCCCCCAAGGGGGGAGATTTCATTTCGGGGGGGGGGGTTTGAACCCCAACCCCCCCCCTGGCTACGCCCATGATATATATATATATACATATATATATGTATATATATATATATATATATATATATATATATATATATATATATATATATATATATATATATATATATATATATATATATATATATAATTCTCTTCTTCCCTCAACAGTTTGGACGAGCATGAAGTAAAGTAAAGATCACTCTCTTATTTCTGCGGATAGTCACCCCACGAAAAAACAAGAGTAGTATTCACACTACGGATGCTTGCCTGCGCGCTGGACTGTCGTTTAAATTTATCAAACCCTGCCTGCTCCCATCCCCCTTTGTCCTGCGGGAGGTTTGGACTAGCAAGTAAACTATCGTCAACTCTGAAGAAACATCCGAAACATGTAAAACATTTTACAAGCAAACATTTTACAAAAACTAAATAAAAGAGCCGGACTAAACCATTGTGACCAAGAAGTCATGGAAAGAGAACAAGTAATCTACTATGTATATTCACCCGTCACTAAATAGCAGGGCCGGACTTTACCATTGTGGGGCCCTATGCGAAACGGATTTCGCTGGGCCAAATTTGGGTAGAGAAGCGGATAATAAGTAAAATTTAAGAGTTTATATTAGAAAATAAATTCGTCAATGCATTTTATTCATTCTTTACTACGTACAGAATTACTTTACGAGCATTGCCTGTAGCAAAGTCATACAGTATATAATAATACTTTTGTTTCCTACATAGATCACGCTCAATGGCAAGAATTACCAAATGTTTCAATCTATCTTTGAGAATTGTTGACCTCAAGTAATTCTTCATTAGTTTGAGGCGCGAGAAGCTTCTTTCACCAGATTACACAATTACGGCTAATGCATAATGCCGTTTTTATTTATCGCGCGTAGGATTGGCGTTTTCCATATTGAATGACACCCCAAAATGACAATTTTTGTCTATATATTTCCATATATTTTAAGGACTTTTTCGTACATTTTGCAATTTAGGAAGATTTCTAGGAGCTCTTGGTAAATCGACAGGAGGGCGCGGGATATCTGTTTTAAGTTATAAAATGGTTTAATTTCATAATTTTTACACCTATTAAAATGGAGGGGCCCATTGAGATCGCATAGGTTACAGTGGCCTAAGGCCGGCCATGCAAAATAGCGGTGTATGCTACGGCGCCGGTCGACTAGTATAGATTAATTAGATTAGGCATCAAAATATCGTAAGTCTAATTAAAGGTAGGAACATAGACCTAAATACCAATGCTAGTCATATTTAGTCATGTGCAAATTGATTTCAGTTTGTAGTTTCTACTTTCTGCACGTTTCTTGAAGCTAACAACTCTACACTCAAGATATGTAACAAACGTAAGCCTTTAGCAATTGAATGAAACAGACTTTCATTTTATACATAGAGAGTTTATACCGTCCAAACTCTCCAATCGGAACCAAGGTAGCTGAATTTCATCACAGGCTGTCGTGTCGATATTTTAAAGCCCTTACCAAACATCCAGCCATTCGGAAGTGCCAAATAATGATTTTTTTTTATATGCGATAGAAAAACATGTTCCCTGATCTAGTTTTAACCAAGACCTGTCTCTAGTTTTAACCCAGACCTGTCTCTAGTTTTAACCCAGACCTGTCTCTAGTTTTAACCAGGACCTGTCTCTAGTTTTAACCCAGACCTGTCTCAAGTTTAACTCATTTTTTTAAATCATAGCACGAGAATCTTCCGCCCGTCGTTTAAATAACTGACGTATGCAGATTTCCGGTCAAGATCGTTTACAATTTAGATCTCGACACGAGTTGAAATGAAAGTTACGCATGAGCTTTGCGGGACATGTTCTCCGACAAAATGAATTACGCATAATAAGAGTTGCGATGATATGGGGGCATTACGAGGAAAGCGCAAACAGGGACATCCTAGTACAAGTTGGCGCTACATTTTCATGGAGGTCCTCAGAGCATGTGAGAAGAAGCTTAAGACATTGCCAGTGACAAATTTTTGTGGAAGCATCTTGCAGCCCAATGCGCCGAACGACGCGGGAGGATCTAAGTCAGCAAGAATAGTAGATAAGGTTTTTCAAAATAAAACTTTTTTAATAGCAGGATAATGCACTGCAGATACCTCAGAATATGCATTTCGTTGGCTTTTAATACCGGAAATATTGCTGGCGGCGGGGCTCCGAAAGCGCTTTGTCGCAATGCCAGGAAGTCTACAATTTTTCCACTACCTCAAGGAACCTATTCTAGGGTACAATAAACGTCCTTCGAAAGAATGAAGGGTCAGAATGTAATAAAGATTAATACTGTACACAAACACAAAGAGGTATTTTTTCCCCCGGAGAAAATATCTTCCCCCACCCAGCCCCCCCCCCAAAAAAAAAAAATCCTCGCTACTCCCATGCTAGATCTACTTATAAAATAATTACGTTTTTTTTGTTTTTGTTTTAATTATGTAAGCTATATGTAGACAAATAGTACCTACCAATAGAAATTGAACTGTTTACTGTATAATAGTGTAGATCTATAATAAGTAAAGGTATAGATCTAGTATAAATCTCGCTGTCTTGTTTACGTTTTATAAAACGAAAGTAGATTTTAGAGCTATTTTTAAAATGTGTATGTATTCTTAATTAAAAGTATAGTCAAACGTATATTTAAGAGAGTAAAATATTGAACTCTCAATAATCTAAATATAACGCAAAATAGAGTTTATTCAATTTATTATATAGTCAAAAGCCAACATCTGTTTTTAATTTTATTTAGAGCCGAAAGTTCATGACCTCTAGACGTATTGCCTCTGTGTAGGTGACAAAAATATATTTTATAATCAAATCGAACGGGCGAATGTAATTGTTTATATAACATTGTTAGTTGTTTTTTTTTTTTTTGTAGATCTAGATCTAGAATCTTAACAATTTGAATGCCACAGTAGTCTAGTCAATAACTAAAACTTTGAGCCTATTACAGTATACTAATCGACCGGCGGAGTAGCATACGCCGCTTTTTTTGCAGGGCCGGCCTTAGGCCAATGCAACGCGACTGCAGTGGGTCCCGCACTTTTATAAGACACGCACTTTCATAGGACCCGCACTAATTCAAGGGTTATAAATTATTAAATTAAAACCATTTTATAACTTAAAACAGATTTCCCGCGCCCTCCTGTCGATTTAACAGGAGCTCCTGTAAATCTCCCGAAATGGCAAAATAACATTTTAGTTTTATATTTTTATATGCTTTATAGAAATTTCTTCTAATAAACCCTAATGCTTTGTTTGATTTTTCAATAGTTTCATCAATATGGGGATTTCATGACAGTTTTTCATTTATTATAACACCTAGGTATTTTGCGTTTTGCGTTTTTAGTCTGTGTTAATTAATTTGTTTTAGTTTGTTTTTTTTTTGTTACTCTTAATAACTGACTTTTTCTGGAAAGACGTGCTCCAATTTCTGTAATTCATCTAATTCTCTTTGTAAAATTTCTGTGTCTTGTGTTGTTTTTATTGTTCTATATATTAGACAATCGTCTGCAAATAATCTGACTTTTGTTCCTGAACTAATGCAATTTGGTAAATCATTTAAGTAAATTAAAAATAGTAGTGGACCTAAGACTGTTCCTTGTGGTACACCTGAGTTTACTGTTGATGGTGTTGATTTAGGGCCTTTATTATTACAGTTTGTTCTTTCCCTATCAGAAAATCTTTAATCAACCGATGCAATGGACCAATAATGCTGAAATAAGTAAGATAGCATCTATTTGCTCACTATTATCTAAACCTTTTGGGAAATCATCAATTAGTTTCACATGATCTATATTTCCTAAAGCCATGTTGGTATGGTGTGAGGACATTATGTTTGTCTAAGTGGTTCACGATGTTGCTACATATTATATGTTCTAGGATTTTACATGTGATGCTGGTGAGTGATACTGGTCTGTAGTTTCCTGGGTCAGATTTTTCTCCTTTTTTAAATAGGGGGGTGACATTAGCTTCTTTCCAGTCACTCCGTACTCTGCCCCGGTTATGAAATGCTTGAAAAAGTATTTTGAACACTGGTGCTAGCTCATTGCTTACTTCTTTGAGTAACTTAGCTGGAATACCATCAGGTACAGACGCTTTATTCGGTTTAATATTGGCTAATGGTTTTTGGATTCCCTTTACTTGTACTACTATATCTCCTATGTTGTCTACTTTGTTCAAATTAAGTAATATGTCTTTGTTTTCTGGGGCTGAGAATGCTGTTGCAAAGTATTTGTTTAGGATGTAAGCTTTAGCTTCATTATCACTATGTATCATGTTATCTTCTCCTTTTAATGGCGCTATGCCGGTTGTTTCCATTTTCTTAGACCAAATATATGACCATAGGTGTTTGTTGTTATCTTTAGGTATTACATTTTTATGTATTCACTCTGCAGCTGTTTTTTTTTACTTTTTGGGTTAGGTGTTTAACTTTTATATACTTTTTATAAACTCTTTCTGCATTAGTTTCATTAAATTAGATCTAGTTCTAGATCTAGTTCTACTTAGATCTTGAATCTAGATTTAGATCTAAAACTAGGTCTAGATCTAGCTAGACCTATGTCTAGTTTGTATGACAAATGACATTGGAGATATTAATTTTTATTTGCCAATGGAAAGTCTTGCTTGTCAAGTCATTTGTATACATCTGGCTCACTACCTAAAGTGCTAAAGTAGGTCAAGATTTTTTTTTCGTGTTGCCAATTTATCTAATTTTGTAAGAAAAATAAATCTTTTTAGTTTCTTTTTATTATTGTAACATGTTAATAATTTTGAATGTATGGATAAGGTTAATAATTATTATTTTAAAAGATATAAGTTTACGCTAAATGAATATATGAAGAAGCTGAAACCAGAATCCCGTGTTCGAATCCTGGTAAAGACTCTACATGGACCACTTAGGGGGCCGATTTTCAGTTTGTGTTTCCACACCGTCTTTGTAACCTTGTTGTTTGTTGTAAACACTTCAGACACACTATTTTATGAGAACAACCTTGACATAGTCATCATTATCGAAACGCAATAGTCTTCTGCTATTATAATGCTGCACTAGAGGGGGGAAAGTCATAGAACAATTACAAGCACTTTAAGAACAAACATGTATAGAAATCAGCCATGTGATCTCTCTACACGAGAGTCTCTACCTGGCGAGTAATTTAAACATATTACAAGAATACACATAATCATGGAAAAAAAGGGGGGGGGGAGATTCCAGTGGTTACCGACTGGCGAGCTAACGTCAACATGCCAGAACAAATGTATCGAACTCAGCTATCTTGTTTTCTACGTAAGTCGCCATATTTTAATAATGAATTTTCTTTTCCCACAAAATCTTCTTTATCCGTAACAGTAAATCTACGAATCATTTGTCCATCACTTCTTTCGTTGACCTGTTCCCACCACTAATGATGTTAATCCTTCTATCTTGAGATATTATACATCCATACAGTTTTAGTCATTTTTAGCGGCCCCCGAAAGGGGAAAAGACGCTATTGGTTTTGTGTGGAAACTCTGTCCGTCCGTCCGTCCTTCCGTCCGTCCCGTTTAGATCTCGTAAAGAAGAGAAGATAGTGAAAATTCGACATTATAATATTTTGGACCATTTAAAGTTCTGATGCAATGGCTACTTTTTTCTTTTCTGAAAGCGAAAAATCTAATTTTTAAAATCACTTTATGCAAGCAGTTTTTTTTCAATAAAAATAAACACCTTTTAAAACTATTCATTATTAACAGTATCAAACACGGGAGGCTCTTTAAAAGGGGGGTATTTGTTTACCATATTTTTAAACATATTTATGCAAATGGTTTAAGATTTTTTTGTCATTTTTTTTTTACATTTGTATTGCTAAGTTACGTAACTTCTGTCATACTAACTACTACATTTACACACACAAATTTATAACTATTTTTTAAAGAGAAAAAATCTATTTAGTATGCATATAAGTTGTGTATAATTTAAAACAACAATTAATAAGTAGTTTTTCATATTATCGCGTGAACTGCAATGAGGCCAAAAACTATAGAACACTTAACCAAAGGATTTTTTTTTCTTTTTATTATTTACAGAAATGTTTTTTTCTTGAGGATTTGAATAAGAGATTTTCATTCAGATGTTCTTTCTGAAAATATTGAAATCTGCCTTTTTACCTGCCTGGGTGGACCACTTCGGGTGCCGATTTTGAGTTTGTGTTTTCACACAAACTGTCTTTGTAACCTTGTTTAAAAATTGTGTTCTAGTTTTGGTGTAGCTGAAACTTAGTTCATATAGTTCAGTGAATGCGCATATAGTAAGCACATGGACTATAGAGTGATACCTGCTATGAAATATTTTTTTTTTGTTTACATAAAGTTTGCATTAAGATAGAGGGAGATAGAGAAGGGAAGGGACCTTTTTTAAAGAAAGATCCTTTTCATATTGATTTGCAATTGTTCCTTTGCATAATACTTTTAATGGCAGTCATTTTATTTCTTAACGACAGACGTACAGAAATTAATCGCATCTCTAGGTCTGTATCTTCCGATGTCTTCCTTATGTAACTCTCCTTCCCCCTGCCTGTAGAAAGTTTTGCTTTGTTTGTTTTGTCTTTTTGCTCACTAGTGATTTAGTTCTACCTTGGAGCTTATTACAAAGTTGATATCAACTCACTCTGTCTGTCTGGTACAAAGTTGATATCAACTCACTCTGTCTGTCTGGTACAAAGTTGATATCAACTCACTCTGTCTGTCTGTCTGGTAAAACCTTTTTACACGTTATTTCTCCTACACCCGTTCTCGGATCAAGCTGAAACTTTGTACAAACAATCATTGGCATAGACAAGATATGAATCAATAAAAGAAAAAATAAACGCTTAGTCAATTAACTACTGGTAATTAATTATTTTGTTTGATGCTGACAAGGGAAATGAATCCTGCAATATTAACAGATATGGCTAAATGTGTAGGGTTTGGCCCCCTTATTTAGTTCTTCACATTATATCTCCCACACCCATTGTCGTATCAAGTTGTATTTTTAAACAATCTATATATAATAAACCATGAATCAATACAAAAAATTGACCGATCAGTCAATTAATTATTGGTAATTAATTAATTTGTTTTTCATATCGAATAAAGGAAATAACGTCTACATTAGTTAGAGAGATAGTCGTAAGTGCAGAGTTCTTCCCCTTTGTTTTTATGATTATTTATGTTTAACTTGTTTTTAGCCATGAGATTCAATATCAGACATGTTTTAATTAGCTGAAGAATTGCTAGCTATGAGATTCAATATCAGACATGTTTTAATTAGCTGAAGAATTGCTAGCTATGAGATTCAATATCAATCGTGTTAATTAACTGAAGAATTTCTAGCTTACATTTAGGGTGTGAACCTGAAGTCATGAGCCATCGTGTAATCTAAGTTCACAATCTCTTGTGTAACTCTTTTTCAAAGTCGCTGCTGCTGTCAACGCCCTAATGGACATCCACTCTGCTCGAACAGTGTCCTCATTTGGTGACTCTTGGCAATCCCCGCCTCCAATTTCATCGGTATTTGCACTCATTCTCGCTCTCTTGCATAAGTCAACATTATCTACCCCTCCCCTCTCCCGTGCTACATCACAGCCCTCACCCCCTCTTGAATAAACTCTCAAGCCTGAGAACAATTTCATAGAATGTTTGTACGACGTGGTGAATAGCAGAAAGATTAAGTTCTACACATTTCATTGTCTTCTAGAGTGTTTAGCTAGACAAACTAACTAGGCACATTGACTTGTTCTAGACGAGTTCATTCAAGATGAGTGTTTTATACTCTGTGTGTGTGTGTGTGTCTTGGCTTAATATTTCAAATAACTCCGCGATTCTTTCTGGAAAGTTGCATGTGCTTTGACGTAATCTTTACCTTCTACTGACATATGAGATATATAATCTTTAGAACTGGAACTATTGGGAGCTGCGCTAACACAGGTAGGTTCTACAACTATCACGGCAATGTCAGAGTGTTTCGCAAATTTAGAACTTGAACTTGTCAGACTTGCTATTAGACAAAAGTTCTGTCGGACAGACATGCTATCAAACAGAACTTTCGTTGGACATACTTGCTTGTAGACAGTCGCTCTGTTGTGTCTGGAATGACGTCATTGCTAGAGTGATACAGTAAGACTTAATGGTGGGCATGATGGGGCAGAGCCCACTTAGACGCCACGATTTGATTGAGTACAAGATTCAACATATTCACATATTTATTGTGAAGAATTTCGGCTCTCATTTCAACCAAAAGAAAATGTACTTGATACGTATAGTTTTGTTACATTTAAGTTACAGACATATTGATAAAGATAACGTCATAACTGCATGTATCGTGCAGAAAAAACAACAACATTCCCCTGGGAAGTGAAATCCTAACAATTGATCAGATCAGATTGAGTTACTTTGAGTTACGCGCTCTTGGCAAGATGGCTGCTCCCTGTTTACTGTAATCAGAGATGAGTTAAATTTTTCGTTTTGTTGTATTAAATCAAACCAAATTCATTAAAAAAGCTATTTAACTAATAAACTAATATCTTTAAATTATATATTTAACTTAATTCAGCATTTTTTCTACTAATTAATTCAAATTAACAATTCTTAGCTTAGGACTATTTTGTCTCACTAATCCTTATAATTTATTAGATCTAGATCTAGTCTATATTTATTATTATATCCTTAGATTTTAGATCTATGTCTAGTGTTAGACTTAGACTTTAATTAAGGCTTTAGATCTACTAATCATCTACTAATACTACTAATAATAACTAATAGTAATATTCTATGTAGTTAGTTATACACGTAAATATATTGATCTAGAATTAGATCTAGAATCTAGATCTAGTCTAGGTCCACATTTTGAATTTAATAAACCATTTGATTTGATTTAATTTAATTTAACCCTAACCTTAACTTAGGCATTGTAAACCTTAAACTAGATTTAGACTAGACTCCTTTAAAAACTAAAATCAAGAACAGTCATCATGAAATTGCTCTGGCTATTTATCCTAATAATCACCAAATGCACACTAGCTGAACACAGAACTAGATCTACCTTTGTCAACACTAAACTTAAAAAGGAAACAACAGTCATAATCAATCATCACACTTTAGAACAATGCAACTTCAAAAATAACCTAACATACACATCTATAACATTAAAGAAGATTACCCATCACAAATGGAAGTTCTCAATCAGACACAGCAGAAATAAATACCTATCACTGTTAATATTAATGGCAGGAGATGTAGAGTCAAATCCAGGGCCTAGATCTAAAGATAGATGCAACATCTGCAAAAAAATATGCACCCTGAAACAGAAAGCCATTCAATGTGACACCTGCGATGAATGGTACCATGCATCATGTCTCCATATGAATACACCTGTGTATTATGCCTTAGGCAACAAAGACGCATCATGGCACTGTGTACCGTGTGGGTTACCTCAGTTTACATCAGGACTGTTTGATTCCTTTGATGCGGACACTTCTAACCCATACAACATCCTAAACACCATCCCGAACCAAACTCACCAACCACTAGCCAGATCCACTCCTGTTAAACCTAAATCTACTAAAATTAATACAACAGCCTCACTAAACAAACCTACTAAAGAAGTAATACCAAAATACCTTAAAACCTTAGTTATAAATTTTCAAAGCATTAGGAACAAAACAGCAGACTTAGAAATTTTATTAGAATGTGAGAAACCAGACATAATTGCAGGAACAGAAACTTGGCTGCATCCTGAAATTTATAATGCAGAAATTTTCAATAGTAATTATGAAATTTTTAGAAAAGATAGGGCTGATAATCATGGAGGAGTTCTTTTAGCAATAAAAAACACTCTTATAGCAGAAGAAATTACCTTACCTAACTCAAAAAATGTAGAATCAACATTTTGTAAAATTAATACCACCTCAACATCCCTAATAATAGGCAGCATTTACAGACCACCAAATTCTAGTTTAGAATACATGCAGGAACTATGTAATCAGATTACTACACTTAAAGAGACAAATAAAAATGCAGTTTTTTGGATTATGGGTGATTTCAACCTACCTGATATAAATTGGAAAACACTAACCATAGATAAACACCAAAACCTTAAGGACATAAATGAGCTTTTCATAGAAACTTTACACAACCTAAGTTTAGATCAAATCATTAAAAAGCCAACTAGATTAAACAACACATTAGATCTCTTCTTAACCAACAGACCTGGATTAGTAGTTGATTATGAAATTATCCCTGGTCTATCAGACCATGAGATCATAAAAATACACAGTCAGATAAAAGCAGTAGCCAATACAAAACCCAAAAGAAAAATCTTACTCTGGAATAAATGTAACCTAACACAACTACACCAAGCTGCACTAAACTTTCAACAAACATTCTTATTAGAAAAAGACATTAACCAACCAGTCGATGACCTCTGGAATTTCATTAAAAACCATCTTAAAAGCATAATAGAAAATCATATACCAACTAAATACACATCAAACAAAATAAATAAATGCTGGTTTAATAATAGACTAAAGAAGCTTTGTAAACAGAAGGAAAACCTCTATAGAAAATTTAAAGAAACTAATGCAGAAAGAGTTTACAAAAAGTATATAAAAATTAAACACTTAACCCAAAAAGTAAGCAGACAGCTGCAGAGTGAATACATAAACAATGTAATATCTAAAGATAACAACAAAAACCTATGGTCATACATTAAGTCTAAGAAAATGGAAACAACAGGCGTAGCGCCATTAAAAGATGAACATAACATAATACATAATGATAATGAAACTAAAGCAAACATTCTAAACAAATACTTTGCATCAGCATTCTCAGCCCCAGGAGACAAAGACATATTACTGAATTTGAACCAAGTAGACAACATAGAAGATATAGTAGTACAAGAAAATGGAATTCAAAAACTATTAGCCAACACCAAACCAAATAAAGCTTCTGGACCTGATGGTATTCCAGCTAGATTACTCAAAGAACTAAGTAATGAGCTAGCCCCAGTGTTCAAAATACTCTTTCAGGCTTCACTTAACCAGGGCAGAGTACCAAAGGACTGGAAAGAAGCTAATGTCACCCCCCTATTTAAAAAAGGAGAAAAATCTGACCCAGGGAACTACAGACCAGTATCACTTACCAGCATCACATGTAAAATCCTAGAACACATAATATGTAGCAACATCATAAACCACTTAGACAAACATAATGTCCTCACACCATACCAACATGGCTTTAGGAAATATAGATCATGTGAAACACAACTAATAGGACTAATTGATGATTTTTCAAAAGGTTTAGATAATAGTGAACAAATAGATGCTATCTTACTAGATTTTTCTAAGGCTTTTGACAAAGTTCACCACCATAGTTTGCTTAAAAAATTAAAATATTTCGGCATTAATGGTCCACTGCATCAGTGGATTAAAGACTTTCTGATAGGGAGAGAACAAACTGTAATAATAAATGGCTCTAAATCAACACCGATAACAGTAAACTCAGGTGTACCTCAAGGTACAGTCTTGGGTCCACTACTATTTTTAATTTACATAAATGATTTACCAAATTGCATTAGTTCAGGAACAAAAGTCAGATTATTTGCAGACGATTGCATAATATATAGAACAATAAAAACAACACAAGACACAGATATTTTACAAAGAGAATTAGATGAATTACAGAAATGGGAATCAAATTGGAGCATGTCTTTCCACCCAGAAAAATGTCAGTTGTTAAGAGTAACAAAAAAACTAAAACAAATTAATTCCACTTATCTTATTCATGGCAAACCAGTATCACAGACTAAAAACGCAAAATACCTAGGTGTTATAATAAATGAAAAACTATCATGGAATCCACATATTGATGAAACTACAAAAAAATCAAACAAAGCATTAGGATTTATTAAAAGAAATTTCTATAAATCAAATAAGAACATAAAACTAAAATGTTACTTAACCTTGGTTAGGCCAATAATAGAATATGCATCCTCCGTTTGGGACCCCTCAACTCAAGAAAACATTAAGAAACTGGAACAGACACAAAATAGAGCAGTGAGATTCATAACAAACGAATATTCACATTTGACTAGAGTAACACCTTTAGTAAAATCACTAAATTTAGAAAGCCTTCAGGACAGAAGGCTCAAAAGTAAAGTAGCAATCATACATAAAACACTGAACCATAATCTTCAAATACAAAAACAAAATTTAATAAAATACTCTGAAAGACACAAAGATAAAGGCACATTCCTCGTCCCATATGCTAGGACAAATTTGTACAAATACTCCTTCTTCCCTAGTGCTATTAGAGCATGGAATGGGTTGCCTGAGCTAGCCAGGAAAACCAGTGACTTGGCAGAATTTAAGTCATTGGTTAATATGCATGACTAAATGCATGACGCGTAGGACGTAATCATCTTCTTTTTTGAAGTAACGTCTGTATTATATAAGATAAGATAAGATCCAATGCTCCAATTCGATAAGATCATCCAAAACATTGTCCTGACAGTCAAGTGACGCTTCAGAAGTGCTGGAGTCTCTTACCCTCAGTCAAGCATCTTTCCTCGTTGATTTTATCTTTATTTTAGTACAAGATTTAATGTCTAGATCTGTTTATTAAATAGTTTGAAGTGGGCAAGCTTTTAAAAAAAAATCTATATCAAGTGAATACAGCAGTTAGCTTTGGACACAAAAAAAAGTTAAACAATAAAGCCATATTTTAGAAAATTATTGTCAGTTTCTGAAATGTATTGTTACATATTTCTGAATCTTCTGGCTAAATGTACTAGTAGGCACACACATAAAAACACTGCAAAGAACTTGACGACTAAACTCTCAGCTTCATATAACTTTATTGACTATTAAATCTAACAATTTGTTACTGTAACATGTAGCGTAGAAGACTGTACAATATCCGTCAGTTTACAGTTAGCTATACTTCGTTGCAATTCATCTCCTCACTTCGTTGCAATTCATGTCTTCTCAACTTGCATCGAGTCGTATTCCACAGAACAGACCAACGACACACTTCCCAGTGTCGCTCCAGGTCTCCCAAAGCTGAACCAAGTCGTACTCAAAGTCTACCGCATCAGAGCCGTACACGTCTTACATCGTCTGTATCGACTGTAACGGCTCAAGTCCACTGTAGTACGCTGTATAGACTTTAACGACAGTAGTCCACTTCAGTTAACTCTACCCTAGTTAACTTGCATCGAGTCGTACACTTCTCTCTTCTACTGTCTCGCACAGTAGACAACAGTACCGACGACTCACTCACGACTGACTTTCACATTAACTCTCTGGCTTATATAGAGTCCCTAATCGCTCCTCCAAAGTTGTACAAACACTCCTAGTATCTTCTGGAATAACATGTGAGGAAACGTCACATCCTGTCTTTATGTATACATGTAGATTCCAGAGAACACCCGCTGCAGTGTCATCAAGCCGGGGTCACACGTAGTGACCTCTATATGTCACTGTTCATTAGTAACTGCCCCCTTCTTAGATCTGTTCGTCCCCTGGAAAAACATGTGAGGACCTGTCTTTGTTTATACATGTAGATTCCAGAGAACACTTGCTGCTGTGTCATCTCGCCGGGGTCATACGTTGACCTCTACCTATCACTGTTCATTTGTAACAGTATTGAGATTTTCAAAGTGCTAGGTCATTAAGAGTTTGTTTGGAATTAGTAGAAATAAACTTTTGTTTATTCCGTATAGTTTATCTTGTTGTCTTAAACATTTAAAAAGTACGAAGCATACATTGCCATACATAGTAGACTTATGATGTATTCAGTGGCGTATTGGGGGGAGGGGGGGTCCAAAGTTGAAAATACCCCTCGGGCCTCCACTTCATGGGGGGGGGTGAAATTTTTACATTAAATATTGAATAATTCAATAATTTGTGTGCACTATTCGGCACTGTAGATTTAAGTTTCTAGGTTTTCTCTTGTAGCATAAAGTTGTTGTTTTTTTTTCAATTTGGCGACCTTGATATTAGTTTATCATTTGATCTCAAATTCTCTTCAGATCTTTATTTATACTTTTTCTTTTACTGTTTCTTTTATTTCCATTATGTCTCCACCAAGGTGTTTTATATCGCTTTGTCTTCTTTTCCTCTCTTATTGCTGAAACAACCTAAACGTGATCTTACAAATCAAAATGTAAACAGAGGGAAGATAACTCTGATCAACGTTTAGTGATAAAATGACCGAAATACATTTCTGGAAGCAGAAGTAATATTCTCTTCTAACGAGAAAGTATTGGAGTGAAACACAAACATTGTTTATAGAAATTACTATATTTTAGAACTAAGAGCTGTATTTAGCTTAAAGACTAAACTTGCAATTGTTATAAACCTGTATCTCGAAAGCATTATCAAACTTTACAGATGTCGACATGGTCGAATAGATTCTCAATTTATGGACTGGATTGAATTTTAAAGCCATGGCCAATATTGACACCCAGTCCGCCCCCCCCCCCTGACAATGACTTAGACTTAAACTTACTTAGGTCCTCCCGCACCGTTCGGCGCATTGGGCAGCAAGCTGTCTCCATAAAGATCTGTCGTTGGCAATGTCTGAAGCCTCCTCCCACCTGGTGTCCACTGTTCTGAGGTCCTTCATTAAGGCGTTGCGCCAAGTAATACGAGGACGTCCCTGTTTGCGCTTTCCTCGTGTGGGCCTCCATGTCATCGCAACTCTTGGTGTGCGTAGTTCATTTTGTCGTAGAACATGTCCCGCAAACCTTATGCGACGCTCTGTCACAACCTCACTAAGTGTTCGACTCCCAGTTTGACAAAGGACATTGACAGAGACAAAATCTTTTCGTTTATGTAATAAACAAAATGAACAAAAAAATTGGGAAAAGGAAAAACAAAGTCAAAGATCTACTTACTTCAGTCGCCTTTTTTTAAACAGATCATTCCGAGTATTTTCCTTGCTTTAGTTTCTTATTGGTCTGAAAATGTTTCTTGAAAATATTTTTTTTCGATTTTATATTTTGTATGCTGTTTTTTTTTTAAAATTCTGTTAAACTGTTGTTGTTTTCTATTAACTCAAGAAATATTATTTTGAAAGCAAATAATTTATTTGAAAACAATGTGTCATGTCTTTTGCATATAAAAAGAGAACATATAATTTGAAAGAAAACGGAATACATTTCTAGGATATGAGGTAATAGCCGCTGGACTTCAATGAGTTAAACTGGACATCAATGGGTTACACTGAACATCAATGGGTTAAACTGGGCTGTAATAACACAGCTGAATACGGATATCGTTCAATGCGGCATCCGGATGCCAGACGTTCTCGAATCTATCTAGATTGTTAGCGTTGGACGTGTCGATCAAGAACCACTCCTGTGAGACAGTCATGTTGGCGACCTTCTGACAGACCACGCCTATTCTATACAAGTAGAAAGGTCGTGTGTTGGGAAGAGATATGGGCGTCTCGGCGTTGCCATCGACACGGCAGCAATAATAGATTCTTGTAATGGTGCTATATGTACCGTCCGGTAAAGAACCGGACACTATGTCTTGGTCGGTGCCGTTGTCGTCTATCTCGATGTAGCCCGAGTTGAAACCACCAGGGCAAGCTCCACCCTTCCTGTTGATACAGTACGAGCCGATGGGCCAGGATGGGCCTGTGGAGAGGCTGTCCACCATACAGAAGCGCTGAAAGAAGTAATGATTACTTCCTACAGTGGACAAGACAGGCTGCGCAAAGTGAGATCCTGGGGAGACTTCATCCATGTTGGCTCCAGATACTGTGTGGTGTCTTCTGTAACCTGTCGTCCACTGGGTAGTAGAAGTGTCCTGTGGGCAACCGGCCTGAGGTTGATAAAGCCCGTAAGTTCCAACTGGCCATTGCTGACCAATCAACGCCGGGGGTGCCTGTGTGGTAGACTCTCCTGCACTACACCCACAACCAGAGTTCTCAAGGGCAGTCACTCGTGCATTCAACGAGTCGTAATTGTTAGAAAGAGAGCTGATCTGGTTCGTAAAATTCCCGCTCAATTCTTCCAAGTAATTGAGCTGTGATAATTGATTCTCTCTGATCAGGTTAAGGATGTCCGACAACTCTTGGTCAGTGCGAGTCTTATAAGCTTCAAACTCTTGTCTTATTGCGTCTGTCTCATTCTTAACAATTTCTGAGACAGTAGCAGTTGAGACTGGTGTCTCTGCAACCGTGACGGATGGCGTCTTCTCTACAATGAAGTCATTAATTGAGTTGAGCCCAATCAGTTCACACCTATAGATACCTAGGAGGTCAGGGGTGACCGTGTTCCATGTCACTTCCAAATATGTGCTAGTTGGAGATGCCAGAGAGCCGAGAGCTGTCGCTCCAGAGATGACAGACCACTGGTTATTGTCCACTAGTTCTGCTATGAGTGACCAGACTCCATTCACTTGCTTGTCTATCCTAATGCGCTGGACACTGACGAACGTAGTGCCGACATTGGAACTGTATTTACACTCGAGTCGAAGTGGTCCAGGGGAGTTAAAGTTGATACTTTCAGGGTCGGAACTTAACCAGAATGAGTGAGTAATCTTGCAGACCAGTGAGACTAGAATCAACTTGATCAACATGTTGCTTGAGTTAATTCTATAGTGAAAGAAAGATTAAAATACATTTGTACATCTAATCAATCCTATGCCTTTTCATAATGGTATTAAATGATCATTTGATATTAGCTCAAATCGTTTGAATATAGTAAATATTACTTTCATTATCACGTTTCATAGTTTCATATTCAATTAAATGTTAACTTTGCCCCGTGTTCAATATTTGGGTTATCAAAACAAAACTTTGGACGAGTTTTTCATCGTGAACACTAATTGGGTCACCTGGCGTGCCGCCTTTGTATTGTTACTAACAAACCTAAAGATGTTTTATTTGCCCTGATTGGTACATACAGTAGTGGTAACTAACATTCTACACCGTTTAGTTGATGTAACACTCAAATATAATGTATTCTGAACTGGATTGTAACTAATGTATCAAGTTTAACATGATCAATAAATAAGTCATAAAGAAGAGAACTGAAATGAACATCTTAAAAGGTAACAGTGAACAATTCACAAAGGTGCAAATACAAAGTCTACATGAAACATACCCATCAATGACACAAACAAATCTCGTGAACGTTAGAGGCACTTACCAAGAGTTTTGTCCCCTAACTGGTTGAAGTCATGGGCAGGTTTGGCGATTGTCTTATCAGCTACTTCCCGTCATGTGTTTGGGATGAGTTGACCCTTAAAGGTCTCTTAGTACATACCATTAAGTCTGAGAAGGTTACCTTTTTTTGTGACATAACATTTACCAATAAAACCATTAGACTATCATAGACTACATTCAACTTATCTAGACAGCACCAAAGTATTAACATTCGCACATCTTTATTTGAGCGCGCAATTGTTTTCAAAGGAGAAATTCCTAAAATGGAGGAGACTCCATAAATAGAAAGCCCTGTGGTGTCTCCGGGCTACAGAGGGATTTCTTGATATGCTATACATTTGTAAAACATTATAATAATCTGTGTCCTTTTGTAAGCACTGTAGAATCAAATTAAAAACAAATTAGCTCACAAAAAGCAGATTTTATGAATAAGGTTTAGAATGAAAATATCCAATAGAATAAGTGCAGAAACAAAAGCTATTATTCTATGCTCTTTGTTACATGATTTACAAATAGTGGATCACAATAGTAGCTTGAAGTTTTGAACTGACCTACATAATATAGGATGAAGAAGATCCCAACAGCCTTTAAAGTTATCTGCTCAAATGTTTCTTCCTAAAATATCATTTTCAATGGGTTTGGATGTTTGCACAGACTCATGGACTTCCTAGAATTTTATTTGAATCTCCAGCACTTTCTGGCTGTCACTCCTGCAAAGTTTTAGACCCGCCAAGATTTTTGTGATGTCATGTTTATGATTTACGCAAACACTCAGATACCAGTAGTACTTCATTGATTCTACTGTATTGTAGAGACTTTTGCTTTATTGCTATTTCATAGAATGAATTGTGATTTATTTGACTGTGCTCAACGAGTTTGTGTGACCAGTTTACCTCTGCAGTGAGAACCACTGAACTAAATAGATATAAATATAGCGTCATCAGAAGCGATAACTGACATGCTACCTAGAGCTACTGACCTCTCTCTCTCTCTCTGTCTCTCTCTCTGTCTCTCTCTCTGTCTCTCTCTGTCTCTCTCCCATTTTCTCTGATAATGTGTCTGTTGTCTCCTTACATCTTGACATTTAAGTATTTCTTCACCTCGTTTTAAAAATATCTTTTAGTTGAGTTTATCTTTCCTATCGGGATTTTTGTTCTCTCACCATCATTTGGAGAAATAGTTTGAAATATTTTTTTTTCTTTTTGCCTATATAACTTGTTTGTGTGTGTGTGTGCGCGTGTGTGTTTGTGTGCGTGAGTGTGTGTGTGTGTGTGTTGGCTTCTATTGTGTGTGAGTGTGTGAGCTACTTTTATCTTTCGTTACACTTTGTCTTCTCTCTCGATTTAACTTTTCTTCTTCTAAACTTTGAAATCTTCCTCTGCATCTCTTTCTTTCTATCACAACGTATTGTCTAGTTTTCTAACGCACAATTTAATTTATTCTAATTTGACATCTCGGCTTTGGTCACGTGATACACTAAGCCACGTGTAGCTAATGAAATAGTTTCGTGCAGTCTTGATTCCTAACAATGTTAATTTGAAACATTTTGAATACTAACAAATAATTTAATTTTGGAAACTATGGTTTACACTTTGACCTTCAGGGTAGCCAGGTGTGGGGCTCAAACCCCCTGCCCATCCGAAATAACATCAAGTGTAATCAAAGTAAATAAAGTTACAAAGACAATTTGTTCAGAATTGGCCAACGAGGTGGTCGAGGTAAAAAGGCAGGTATCAATATTTTCAGCATGAATACTAGAAACTATGAACTATAAACTATCAACAACCCTAACCCTGTTTCCGTCAAGAAGAGACATGTAAGTTTTGCAACTGCCGATGCCTTTGTATTGTTAGTCAGACTGACGATTTGATACCACAGGGTACGGAGATTTATTGATCTTATTATTTTTTTTATTCATATGTATTCAATGAACTGATAGTTATGAGGAAATAGTACAATGTGAACCTGGCCTAATTGATGTTATTGAATGACTATCGAATTGATTTAATTATTTTGTAAATGGCCAATATTTCATTCCAGGCCTCACGAGATCCTGTTACTCTTCTTTTAAACCAAGTGTACGTCGCATACAAATCTACGAGTCCACTGAGTGGAAGAAAAACATATCAATGTGTACAATGTTTTATTTGGAGAAGGGTTGAACCTGAAATGACTTTTAGTTTGCTTTAGTTTTTTTAAGTCTATGGCCTAAATTCTCGTTGATTTACTTTATGAATGAGTTCCAGCAACTGGCAGAAAAATATTGCTAGCCTCAAGACCCAAGGTAACTATAACATTAGGTTTTTTTTATTGGAAGGGGGGGGGGTATCCACCTTTTGATTACGCTCATGGAAATTTGCATTGTAGTTTTCCTTTTCTTTTTATTTTAAAGGGGTTTTACCACAACCCCTCCCCCTTGTTAATTGTAGTTTTTTTTTATCTTTAGTGTTTTGATTTTTTTAATTAGAGGCGGTTTTAACCACGAACCTCTTATGGCTACGCTTATGGAATGTAGTAGCTGTGTACCACCACGAGCTTACACCTACCCAAGTGACGTTACTGGTGTCACATGACCCCATTAAATCCCAACGAAAATGCGATGAATCTAACAGGCTGAGCGGGAAAGTTTTCAACTGTTAAAAAAAAAGATGGTTCAGTGATAGCTCTGGATAGTTAGTGCCCTTGGATGTAGGTCTTCCGTACTCAAGAGAATGCTACAAATATTTGTAGTCACCATTATACGATCAGTTGGTGAATCGTAAGCCTAGACTAGGATAATGTCAATGAAAGGCCGAGACTAGGATAATGTCAATGATAGGCCGAGCTATGCTAATGTCAATGATACGCCGAGCTATGATAATGTCAATGATAGGCCGAGACTAGGATAATGTCAATGATAGGCCGAGCTATGCTAATGTCAATGATAGGCCGAGCTATGATAATGTCAATGATAGGCCGAGCTATGATAATGTCAATGATAGGCCGAGACTAGGATAATGTCAATGATAGGCCGAGACTAGGATAATGTCAATGATTGGACGAGCTATGCTAATGTCAGAGATACACCAAGCTATGAAAATGTCAATGATAGGCCGAGCTATGATAATGTCATTGATAGGCCGAGCTATGATAATGTCATTGATAGGCCGAGCTATGATAATGTCAATGATAGGCCGAGCTATGATAATGTCATTGATAGGCCGAGCTATGAAAATGTCAATGATAGGCCGAGACTAGGATAATGTCAATGATAGGCTGAGCTATGATAATGTCAATGATAGGCCGAGCTATGATAATGTTAATGATAGGCCGAGCTATGATAACGTCAATGATAGGCCGAGCTATGATAACGTCAATGATAGGCCGAGCTATGATAACGTCAATGATAGGCCGAGCTATGATAACGTCAATGATAGGCCGAGACTAGGATAATGTCAATGATAGGCCGAGACTAGGATAACGTCAATGATAGGCCGAGACTAGGATAATGTCAATGATAGGCCGAGACTAGGATAATGTCAATGATAGGCCGAGACTAGGATAATGTCAATGATAGGCCGAGACTAGGATAATGTCAATGATAGGCCGAGACTAGGATAATGTCAATGATAGGCCGAGCTATGATAACGTCAATGATAGGCCGAGACTAGGATAATGTCAATGATAGGCCGAGACTAGGATAACGTCAATGATAGGCCGAGACTAGGATAATGTCAATGATAGGCCGAGACTAGGATAATGTCAATGATAGGCCGAGACTAGGATAACGTCAATGATAGGCCGAGACTAGGATAATGTCAATGATAGGCCGAGACTAGGATAATGTCAATGATAGGCCGAGACTAGGATAACGTCAATGATAGGCCGAGACTAGGATAATGTCAATGATAGGCCGAGACTAGGATAATGTCAATGATAGGCCGAGACTAGGATAACGTCAATGATAGGCCGAGACTAGGATAATGTCAATGATAGGCCGAGACTAGGATAATGTCAATGATAGGCCGAGACTAGGATAATGTCAATGATAGGCCGAGACTAGGATAATGTCAATGATAGGCCGAGACTAGGATAATGTCAATGATAGGCCGAGACTTAACATGTTTAGGTTTAGTTGATGCAATCGTTGTATATTCATTTTCAATAAACTTGTTTCAATTGTACGCCTGGCGTAGGTGATGAATCAACTCTGGACCAGACTGTCTCTTACAGTTTGTGTTTGTTATCGGAGTACTTTCAGATACAGTCCTAATAAGAGCAAATGAATAGGAAATAATAATAGTGATTACATTGGATAGCACCAGTCTCTCTATAATTGTTTTTTATTCTTGATATCAAGGGAGGCTAGCGGACTTCAAACAATCAACCAACTAGACTATGCATACCTTATATTTTACTTTGAAAACTCAAACATAGTTGGGTCTAATTTAACATTGCTGTTCATTATTCTCAGAAAGTTCTATCTTGAAATAAAATGTTCAATCCGGTTTCGTTATCCTCTCAGTGTGTAGTAGAGCTCTTCAGTTACAACTCACCCCCAATGTTGGTGCCTTACAAGGTTTCCATCCAATGTACAGAACACTTCAGCTTGTTGACTTCCAACAAATAGTTCTACAAATACATTTCTACGTGGGTTTTTTTATAATGTCTATAAAGTCTTAGAATTGATAGACGAGCTACAATCTTTTATGGTAGATTCAGGTTTTACAGTTGCACTTTATCATGACCTTGACACGACCACAGAACAGAGTGACATTTAAATAGGTTCAAAATAAATATTTTACACAAACAAAACTGAACGAGGTTTAAATGTCACAATGTACTCCATTGTGACATCTATGTACTCTCTTGATTGTTACAAATGTATACCCGCTACATTGTTACAAGTATGTAATCGCTAGATTGATACAAGTGTGTACTCGCTACATTGTTACATGTGTATTCTCTTGATTGTTACAAATGTATACCCGCTACATTGTTACACGTGTGTAATCGCTAGATAGATCTATGTGTGTACTAGCTAGATGGTTACAAGTGTTACATTGTTTACTCGCTCTGTCTGTCTGTCTGTCTCTCTCTCCCTCTCTCTGTCTGTCTGTCTGTCTCTCTCCCTCTCTCTGTCTGTCTGTCTGTCTCGTCTCTCTCTCTCTCCCTCTCTCTGTCTGTCTGTCTCTCTCTCTCTCTCTCTCTCTGTCTACCAACCTAAAATTGAAATCATCAGAAAGAAATGAAGGTTTCCATTTAATTTAAACAATTCACTTTCTTTTTTTTTTTTCTTACTATTAGAATAAATTATTTATTTCCGAATTGCCAGCGGTTTGTACACGTAGTTTCGAGTAACTAAGAGGACATAGATGGCTGTTATTTATTACAAAAATTATCCTGAGCAAAGCAAATCCTAGAAAGTAATAGTATATAAACCTAATTTTATTGAATCAAAAAATGATAACTCTAAAATGTACCTGACTTTAACTGGCGGTTGGTCGTTGTGCTGGCCACATAACACCAAACTTGTTAACCGTTGGCCAAAGAAACAAATGACCTTAACATCATCAGCCCTATAGATCGCAAGGTCTGAAATGGGAAATGTACTCCCTTTACTTAGTGGTCCTGCCACCATTATCCCTTAGAGATTTAAATAGTGCACAAGATAATGAGAGAAAAAAAGGTAAACAAAAACATTGAAACTAGAAAACATTTCTGAAGTTTGAGAACCGTTCATAAAGCACCTCTTGAAACAAAAATGCAGTAAGACCCAAGAAAAAGAGTTCTAGAAAAAAAATATCGTCAGGACTCGTGAACTCTCGTCCGGACTCGTGAACTAGCTGCCATTTTGTTTGATCCAATGCCGTGTTCTGAAGTCTACACTCACTTCTTTTGTTTCTGCTTGTGTTTGTCTAATTTCCAGAGAACAAAAACGGACATTAGAAGAGAGACAACCTGTAGCCAAGAATTTACTTATCTGACCTGAATTCTAAATTGTAGCTGTGTCTGGGAACTCTATGTCCTTTCAAGTCTGCCTTATCTTTAGAAAACTAAATATCATCAAACAGGATTAACATTTGTTTAATATTCCTAGTGCATGTTTTAACAACTTACACAAGATTTATTAGACGATTTAGACCTACATTGAAACAAATGTTTGTTTACCGAGAAACTTCTTTACTACAAGAATTGTATCTATAACAGAAACCTTGGTTTGTTGTGGTTGTTATTATTGTTGCTTTTATATATTATATATTTCCTTATATCTAAGAAGTTAAATATTGTAATGAATAGTGCTCTAACACCCTCGCCCCCTCAAGCTTCGTCTTTATCTTCTGTGTTATTAATATTGTGTTTAGTTGTAAATGACCAGAACTCCCCACCCCACTTCCCTACCCACTTCCCAGTATAAAGATAAAGGGTAAATGTATTTCAAAGAAGAATCTGTAACTGATCAGTCATTGGATAGATAGCATCTTAGAGTGTAGCGCAGTCGTTTCATTAGTCTCTCTCCAAGTCTCATCCGATAAACTGTACCCTTGACTTGAAGCAACTCGTGACTAAATCGGACTGTAGAGAACTGACTTGTGATTAAGATAAGAAACAGAGAACAATAAATTCTTATCAGTCAGAAAACTGAAAGGTTAACAAAAAAAAAAAAAAACTATTTTTAGTAACAGCTGACATTTTAATTTTATTTGTTAGTTCAACTTTGAGTTTTACACAAAAGATTTGAAATCAATGAATCGGCTAGTTCTATAGATTTAGGGTTAGTAAAGAAAACAAAATCGCACATCTATATATTGATTGGAAACCCCTATTGACTAAAACTCATTCTACTCCTATACCATGGCCGAAGAATACACTGACACATACAGAATGCATTGAAGACATTTTTTTTCACAATTTTCAAAGTCAATTTCTAAAATAGTAACACAGCAATACTCTGACGTCATTCACACTTCCGGATGGATGCCATTCGTTTTCATAATGATCCTGATTGTTAGCGTCTTCTGTGTCGATCAGAAACCACTCGCTTTCAACAGACATGCCAGCCACTGTCTGACACGAGTCTCCATATTTGTACAAGTAGAATGGAACAGCAGTGGGCAGAGAAATGGGAGCCGTGGGAGGGCTGTCATTGCGACAACAGTAATAAATAAGTGAGCCTGCGTTGTAGATGCCATCTGGTACAGAGCCAAACACATTTTCATTGGTACCAATGTCCTCCATATTGATATAGCCCGAGCGGAAACCAGAGGGACATACTCCACCTTTCCGGTTGATGCAGTAGCTTCCCTTGGGCCAAGCGCTGCCAAATGCTGGGGAATCCACCATGCAGAATCTCTCATTGATGAAGAAAGTTTCATTGATGTTTTCCATTGCTGGGTAGACCATGTGATTATTCAAAGACACGTCATTGTACTGGGTCGATGTCTGATGTCTGCGTGTACCCACTGTCCATGTAACGAATGGGCTATTGGATGGGCACCCGGTCGCTGGTCGAAATAGCCCATAGCTTCCACTCGGCCACTGACCATCAAATGTGACGGGGATAGGAGAGGTTGGAGAGTTTGTTGGACCAGACGTTTGGGCATTTGTTAAGCCAACCGTTGAAGTAAAGGAAGGAGGAGAAGTGACTGTTCCTCCCTCTAGTATGGTCAGTCTGTTGTCCATCTCGGATTGTTTGTGTGCTATGGAGTCTAGTTGGTTGTGAATGCTGTTAAAAAGCTGAAACTCAGCTAGCTGATTCTCTCTGATCAAGTTTAAAATATCACTCAGTTCTTGAGCAGTGTGGTCTCTCAGATGGTCGATCTGAGTTTGCATGGAGATCTGATTCTGTATAATCTGAGCCAGGTTAGGATCTCCAGCAATAGCCGGAGCAGAAGTGGTAACAATTTCACTGATGACCACTGGATCTGACTTCTGCACAGAAATGTCTAACGCTGCGTCCATGCCGACAATATCACAGCGGTACGTGCCTGGGGTATTCGCAGTAGCAACATCCCAAGCCACTTTTAAGTACGGGTTACCTTGCGTGCTAATGTCGCCCGAAGATGTAACCGCGGGGTCGACGTTATTAATGTGGTTATTGACGTCCACTATCTCCGAGACCAGAGTCCAGGCTCCATTGACAAGTCTATCTATTCTGATCCTGTTGATGGAAGTTAGAGTGGTGTTAGAACCACCTAGATAGTCACATTCTAGTTCGACTGCTCTTGTACCACCAACGCTGACCGTGTCGTGGGAAGTCTTGAAAATAAAACTAAAACATAGAGTGAGTGAGCCCAGGAGAAACACACCAGAGATCCAGAGATTCATCTATTGGGGAAAAACAAAGTTAAGAATCACTTAATGGTGTTTTTAATTAATATAATCTAAAACAAAGTTTCATTTTATAGTCTAGTGTAGGTTCCTGGACATTAGGAAGACATTGCTGACCGCGTTGTTTTGTGGACACAAACTTGAAGTCTACATCTACTGCAGTGTTTCTCTCATGTTTACTAGTGGCATCCCCTATGATGTTTTTCATAAATATTTACGATATGTTCGGAATACAAACGTCATTAAAGTTGCTTGGTCTTTTTAGGAAAGATTGTTTTGTACATTTTGATGTGTTTTGTTTGCTAGATACGTTTTGGACTCAAGTTTTATAGAGGCAGCAGACTCCAACTTACAAGAGGGTCTGAAGAAGTGTAGGAAGTTCCTCAACATTCTGTCTCCATGCGTCTATAAGGCACTTTTATCGTAGTAAGAAGAGCGCATGTTAAAGAGAATAGGATGCTGGTAGATCCAGGAAATAATGGGGTGCAGTAGTCGTTCGCCGCCTCCCCCCCCCCCTCGAAAAACTGTTTTAGAGAAATTACATTATTTGTGTAAAAAAAAAAATGTACATATCTAGATACTATATAATACTTATTTATGTTTTAACCATTTCTTGTTATAGTGTCGCTCCCTCCACTGACAGTCCCGAGCCTTATTGGCGGGGACACGGGCGTATAGAAATTACACAATTCGTGTAAAAAAAATATCACTAATATAATTTAAATTTATAAATGCTATATATTACACATTTACATCACACGTCGCCTCCATCTCTTTAAAGTCAAATGCAAACATTGAGTAAATATAAAATGGAGAAAGGGCCCTAACCTAATCAATAGTATTCACTCTACCGCCACCAGTTTCTTTCCGACAAAAAAGTGTACAACATGATAGATAGTCCAATATTGTGACAGTCTCCATACCATCCTTCAGGCCATCTAAAATGTTTTATTCTACGGCATAAATTTGTCATAATTATTAAAATAAAGACTTTGTTTTAGAAAATTTAGAATTACAAAAATGTAATAGAAGTGAAATAAATTAGATGCGTTTAAAGAGAGAGAGAGAGAGAGACGTATTAACCAATACAAGAGAAGAAACGAAGTACTTCTGAAATGAGATGTCTAATCAAACGTTGCCTCAACGGTACCCAATGATTCATGTCATGAGAACTTGTCAGAGTGCTGACCAATTCAATATTTAGTCCAAGGGAAAGGCCGAAACTGGATAAATGAACGGATGAAAACGAGGCTATATCATGCCTACTGTATTGCACAAATCTTTCCATTCACCAGCAGAAGATGCTCACGGGATGGTCTTAATATAAGGGAAAGAAAATAAAGTAAAGGAAATGTAATACTTCCACTTACTGTGCCAGGCTGAAGTGTCAATAGAATGGGACAGCATTGAAAGATCGCGTCTTATAGTTATGGCTATCAGTCACGTGACGTCAACACTTCTAAGCTAATCAATGGATAGTTCATTTTCTCAAACTATACTTTATGAGTTTACTGCTTGGTCTAAAGTAAACAAACAAATGTCTATAACGGAAAGTGATTGGTTATGGAGATTAACTTACTACAGTTGTCTCTTAAATCGTTACATGCGAGTTCCGAGTTGCCGGTAGGGATACGGATAATAAGAGTGAAAATTAAGAGTTTGTATTAGAAAATATATTCGTCTTTGCATTTTATTCTTTCTTTACTACGCACCTAATAACTACACGAGCCTTGCGTGTAGCGAAGTCATACAATACATCATAATAATTCTATTTCCTACATAGATCACGCTCAATAGCAAGAATTACCAAATGTTTCAATCTATCTACGAGAATTGTTGACCTTAAATAATTCTTCATTAGTTTGAGGCGCGAGTAGCTTCTTTCACCATATTCCACAAATACGGGTATTGCATAATGCCGTTTTTTTTATCGCGCGTAGGATTGGCGTTTTCCATATTGAATGAGTCATTTTTTTTTGTTTATAGATTTCAGAAGATTTATATGTGTTTTCAAAAGATTTTAATAATTTCCGGAGATTTCCAGGATATTTTCGTATATTTTGCAATTTTAGGAGATTTCCAGGAGCTCCTGTTAAATCAGGCGGCTTCGGGAAATATGTTATAAAATATAAAATGTTTTAATTTAATAAATTACACCTTGAATTAGCGCGTGTCCTATGAAAGAGCTTGGCCCACTGCGGTCGTATAGGTTGCAGTGGCCTTATGCTGGCCCTGCAAAATAGCGGCGTATGCTATGCCGAGGATCGACTAGTATACTATAGAAGGCAATGGCGTAAGCTTTTAATGGGACCACCACAGAGATCTCTCTCCCCAACTAATACCAGCAATGCATGGACTGATGGACAAGATGGTATAGAAGTAAAGACATCCAACATCATAGCACACAATTAGAATACAACATGACACATCAATATGACTACCCAACATTAGCCTACATTCTGACATGACTTCATAAATGACATCTCAACCATGGCGACTCAACACAAAATATTTTTCTGACGCGACTCTCCTTTGTCTTTTCAAAGGGAGAGAACAGTTGATTGAAAGTTGTCAGAAAAAGAAAAGGTCTCCCAGAGATTCACATTAAAGTTGAAGTTGTTCTTTGAAAAGTTCTTCATCGATTCCAATAATGTACTTAATGTACTTATAATGTACTTCATGTACTTAAGATGTATAAGTCCTGTCAGATCAATGAACATGTTTTCTCGTTGTATCTGTACCAATGCACTGAACACAAACTAAAGAAAGAAAAGGTTTTAAAATGATTTGGTTTACAGGGCCATACATTTACCAGTAGACTCTCATTCGAAAGACCAAATGAGAAATGAAATAGTCAGAGACACAAAGAAAGAAGTTTTAGGTTTTCACTCAAAAGTGTTCAGGTAAATTTGATTTGAAATATATTTTTACATTTCATTCGAATAAATATATCTTTATTACAAATTATTAACTCTCTCCGTCTGTCTGGGTGGAATCTTGCACACATTTCTCATTCTTGGATCAAGTTGAAACTTTGCACAATTATTTATTTTCATTTATTTGTAATTGATTAGTTTGTTTTCTTTACAAAATGTACTTACTAAGCTAGACAATTAGGTCGTTCGCTAAAAAGTGTAAACAAATCACCATTTATTTGTTTTACAAAGATTATATCAACAGACTCTGTCTGGACCCAATCTGTTTAGGTAGGCCAGATGGTCTCGACTTGTGTTCAATCAAATAAACTACGTAGCAGATTGTCTTAATTGAGATTCCACACTGACTAGACAAGGGAGATAATTAACAATATTTATTACCAAACGTATTTCAATTCAATCTGTCTGTCTGGTATAAGTTTGTACACGATATTTCTTCAACACCGAATCTCGCAATTTACCAATTAGTCAATTAACTATTGGTAATTGGAACTGATATCGAAAAAAGGAATATATTCTTGAGAGATATATCTGTAAATGCGGAGTTCTTCGATTGGCTTTTGCTCTAAAAAGGATTTTTTTAATTATTAGCGGTCCCCGTAAGGGGAAAAAGCCGCTATTAGGTTTGTGCAAAATGTCCGTCTGTCACACTCAGATCTCGAAAACTAGAAGAGATATGAAAAATATTATTTCATCATTAAATCCGGCTTGAAAAGTTTAGGTGCAACGGCTACTTTTGGTTTTCTAAAAGCAAACCGTTTAATTTATAAAATTAATTATGCAAGCGATTTTTTCATAAAAACTACATCGATTCTAAAACAAGTACGTAAATGTAAGGGAGGCAATGTTACAATATGCTAACAATGATTGGCAATTTCTGTGTATTTTCGGTATCACTAAGTGAAATATATTTATAAAATATACAGGAAATGTTTACAAAAAATATAAATAACAGTTAAAAGTGTTTTTTCTGGTCAATAAGCTGCTAAAATTAAAAGAAAACATTTATGTTTGTTTATTAAGGCTAATAATGCACTTTGTATGTAAATATCACGCACATTTTTTAAAATGGACTTTTTATGCAGCTACTTTCGTGCAGTAGCGTAACGTCGCAACATGCCATGGTGCTAAACCAATACCTTAAACTTTTTTAAAAAATCAGATTTTATTTATTTTTTGTTTAGTGCCCCCATCCAAATAAAAGAAGCTTATTTTTGTGCGTTTTGTCTGTTGGTCGGTCTGTCCGTCACGATTAGATTAACAAATAACACTATAGGCTATTGTAAATCTGATTTAACCTTTAATTTTTCATTTAGAAATATTGCAATAGTTTTAAGTATCTATAATAGATTGTTCAGATGTTTTGTGAAAAACAAATCAATGCCAACGAATATTTGTTTGCTCTTCTAACTTATATTAGATTTTATTTGCATGCTTAAACGTTGCAATAAACACATGATCTTTAATATAATGTTCTGGTTTTTTAATGTAAATAGCATATAAATGCTAAATAAAAATATCTATACTGATTTATATTTCATTAACTATAAGGTTGTTCCGGATATTGTTTTATAAAAATTAAATTATGTCAAATGATTGTTTGAAATCGCATAATTGACTAATATTACATTTATGTTATTTGACACTACGTCACTATAGTTTATTTATCAATATCAATTGTTCCGAATTGTTAACTTAAAACAAATGTATGTCAAATAATTTTTTTTTCAAAAATATCGACAATAGGTTGTTCAGGATTTTAAAATAAGTAATTTACAAGAAACGATTAGTGAAAATCACTTTTTAGAATAATTTTACAGTTAATTTTCTTGCCGAAACATAATAAAAGTTGTTTAATCGGTAAAGAATGTTCCAGATTTTGTTTCCAAAAAGAAATCGACCTTAATTTTACCTTAACTTTCTTACAAAATCCTCGCCAAAAAATGATCCGAATTTTATATAAAAAATCTAATAGAGCAAATAAATGTTTGAAATCCCTATTCTAATAAATAAAACACATAATTTTCTCATTTACGAAAATTGGTTGATAGCATTTTTTATGAAAAATATTTTAACTCTATTTATGTAAAATCGCACTTCTCTCTTACACTACATTTAACTTTCTAGCTTAAACATTAGAAAATCTAATTATCGTTAATATAATGCTCCGATTTTTAAGGAAAACAACTTCATAACACCAAAGTATGGTTTGAAAATCTCTCCATAAGGCTTTGGTACATCTAATTTTCATAACAAACCGTCCCACAAATTAAATTAACGGTATTTGATTAATCTGGAATTCTTTTTCTCTCTCACTATAAATATATAAACATCCGGAACAATCTATTATAGAAACTTAAAACTAATGCGATGTTTCGGAAGGGAAATTAAATTTTAATCAATTTTCTATAGCTTTTAGTCTTTTTTTTCTCGCTATTAACATGACGGATAGACAGACTGACAGACAAAACAAAAAAAATCCTTTAATCCTTTTATATATATTTATATATATATATATATATATATATATATATATATATATATATTTATTTATATTTATATTTATATAGGCTACTAGCCTGACATTACCCGCGGCCTGCGGGTCTAAGTTTGTGTTTACTAATCTAGTGGATTGGATTTAGATGTATGTTAAACTTAGCTAATGATTCTTTCAAGTTTTTCCTCTTTCGCTACGAAGATAAAATTACGTTTACGAAAATAGGTTTACCCGAAGCCGATACATTCATATCTATTAAAAACGAAAAGAGCGACAGCTTTGTTAAATGAATCGGATTGTAAAGTGAACAATTAAACGAAATAATTTTTAGTACGCGATTCATGAATGAATATAGATCTAGGCCTATCTCAACTCGGCTTCGCAGCTTTCGTAAACGAATGTAGAATGTAGTCTCTTAAAAATGCTTTAGAAAACCAAATTTGAATGTTTATTTGATCAAAATATGAAATGAATGGACTATAATTAGTATGTTCATGTGTTAAAGTATAAAACTATCTGTGCGAAGAGAAGTTTTATCATCTTAGAGTTGAATTAGAGTTTTAGATCTAGGGATGGGATTATAAAGTAAACAATTAAACGAATTAATTGTTAGTACGCGATTCATTACGGTATTGTCTAATGAAAGAATGTTCGCCAGGAAATCTGTAGTCACAGATATCAGTAACTAATTTATGTAAAAAATGCTTTTGAAACACAAAATTGTAGGTTAATTTTATTATATAATGAAATCAATGGATCTTCTTTTGTATTTTCATGTGTCAAAGTAAAAAACTATTTGCGCAAAGTGTATTTCTTAAAATTAGATCTAGGTCTAAATCCTTTCGATCTTTTCTCATGTCAACATTGTAGTCATGGCCTAGATCCATAAAATACTATAGCTGTAATAGAGTCGGACAACTTTTTTTTTTTTTAGGGTCTTTGGTTTGTTTTAGATCTAGATTTTTTTTTACACTAGAGCTGAATTTTTTAACCTAGATTTAGATTTAGGTTCTAATTAAAATCATTGTAGAATCTAGATCTAGAATTTCTTGGTCTAGTTTATAATGTTTGTTGTTTGACATGTTTCGGATGGTCCTTCAGAGTTGTAGTCCAAACCTCCTGCAGGATGACCGGGGATGGGAGCGGGCAGGGTTTGAACCTGGGACCATCGATGAATCCAAACGAAAGTCCAGCGAGCAAACCGCACTACCAAACAGCCATGATTTAGACTAGATCAAGATCTATAATTTTAATTTCTAGACTTAAAGTGTAGATTTTTATTTCTAAAGTCTAGATTGTCAATATGTAAATATTGCAATATAAAATACTAAAACTAATCAACTATTTTAAAAATTAATATTGCAATTAGACTATTAATTGATTATCTAGTGTTTTTTTATATAAATCTTATCTAAATTGCATCTACATTATCCCAAATATATATATTTTAGATCTAGATCTAGTAGATATAGATAATGAGAGTGCTAAATTAGAAGTTTAATTTAGGTAGATCTACATCCTCATTCTAGTTCCATTTAAATGAAAATGCTCAATACCAAAAGATTATCTAAAATCGCTCTTCTGACATATTGTACATATTCGGTAGTTGTCATTCCGTGATGTGTAGGCAGTTTGTCATTAGATTAAGAGCAATGTCTGGTCGGGATCCGTCTCCCACGGGGGCCGCCTCTGAGTTTGTGTGGCAACACAAACTCTCTTTGTAATGTTGTTTTGCTTGTATTTTTTTTTTAAAGTGAAAATCACAACCAAGACATTATGGATGAACAAAATTATTTTATTTTCTTCACAAGTTAACAAAAAAAAAAGTCTCATTTATATTTGTAAATGTTTTACTGACCTCATTGATAAACGTATTGTTAAGGTGCTTTCCCCTTTTCTTGAACAGGCCGGAAGTTGTGAGAGTGCAGCTTTTATGACAACATTATGATTGACGATGTTTATGGCTTAGAAAACAATAATTTAAAGTGACAAAAGTATTACTTTAGAACGGATTGTTTACATCACACTTAAACAAAAAATAAAAACTCTTTCTTACCTGGCAAGCTAGAGACTATTGTTTTTGTATGAGTCCGTCTGTTTAGATCTCAAACCCTAACAACAGCCATTGATTGTCTGATTGAACACTCACCACTCTATTGTGTTGGAAGTATGTGCACTGGATTCCTCTTGGCCTTCTGAAAGTGAACTCTATGCCATTAATATATATTATATATAATCAAATATGCAAAGTATTTAAACAAACTGAACTGTGCCAAATAGTACATCAGGCATTCCATCACAAGGTATTACTGAGCCAAATAGAACATCAGACATTCCATCACAAGGTATTACTGAGCTAAATAGAACATCAGACATTCCATCACAAGGTATTACTGAGCCAAATAGAACATCAGACATTCCATCACAAGGTATTACTGAACTAAATAGAACATCATACATTCCATCACAAGGTATTACTGAGCTAAATAGAACATCAGACATTCCATCACAAGGTATTACTGAGCCAAATAGAACATCAGACATTCCATCACATGGTATTACTGAGCTAAATAGAACATCAGACATTCCATCACAAGGTATTACTGAGCCAAATAGAACATCAGACATTCCATCACAAGGTATTACTGAGCTAAATAGAACATCAGACATTCCATCACAAGGTATTACTGAGCTAAATAGAACATCAGACATTCCATCACAAGGTATTAATGAGCTAAATAGAACATCAGACATTCCATCACAAGGTATTACTGAGCCAAATAGAACATCAGACATTCCATCACAAGGTATTACTGAGCCAAATAGAACATCAGACATTCCATCACAAGGTATTACTGAGCTAAATAGAACATCAGACATTCCATCACAAGGTATTACTGAGCCAAATAGAACATCAGACATTCCATCACAAGGTATTACTGAGCCAAATAGAACATCAGACATTCCATCACAAGGTATTACTGAGCTAAATAGAACATCAGACATTCCATCACAAGGTATTACTGAGCTAAATAGAACATCAGACATTCCATCACAAGGTATTACTGAGCTAAATAGAACATCAGACATTCCATCACAAGGTATTACTGAGCCAAATAGAACATCAGACATTCCATCACAAGGTATTACTGAGCTAAATAGAACATCAGACATTCCATCACAAGGTATTACTGAGCCAAATAGAACATCAGACATTCCATCACAAGGTATTACTGAGCTAAATAGAACATCAGACATTCCATCACAAGGTATTACTGAGCTAAATAGAACATCAGACATTCCATCACAAGGTATTAATGAGCTAAATAGAACATCAGACATTCCATCACAAGGTATTACTGAGCCAAATAGAACATCAGACATTCCATCACAAGGTATTACTGAGCCAAATAGAACATCAGACATTCCATGAGAAGGTATTACTGAGCTAAATAGAACATCAGACATTCCATCACAAGGTATTACTACGTTGACTTAGTGAACAGCTTCTTCAAAACTGTTTGTTGCTAAGAAAATACTCAGAAAGACACAAAGGTAAAGGCACATTCCTCTTTCCATATGCTAGGACAAATTTGTACAAACGCTCTTTCTTCCCTAGTGCTATTAGAGCATGGAATGGGTTGCCTGAGTCAGCCAGGAAAACCAATAACTTGCAGAGTTTAAGTCATTAGTAACATGCATGACTAGATTGATCTAGGAACACTCGTAGGGCGTAATCATCTTTTTTAAGTCACGTCTGTATTTATACAACATATAAGAAGATCATTGAATAAAAAAAAAAACATTCTAACTATGTCCTTAATTCTCTCATCTATCACCACACAATTATGTCTAACTTTCTGAATGCGTGTGTGACTGTTTGCTAGTTTACAAACTAAGTTTGTATGTTGAATGCACACATGTAGAATAAATCCTATACTCTTAAGCGAGCAATTCTTGTATGTATGTATATATATTTATATATATATATATATATATATATATATATATATATATATATATATATATAAATTTTATTTCAAAAACGGCTCTAACGATTTTCTTTAAAATTTCAAGGTATGTGCATATTAGTGAGAAAAAAATTCTCAACTCATTGGCCACATCGGGAAAACTCGAGGTCGACCGTTATATCGGTTTGAAAATGCCTCATTATCGAAAAATTAGTTTTGGCTAGAATGTTTTATGAATGAAAATTTTCCATGACGTAAACGGGAAAAACGCTGCTTACGTCACTAGGCTTACCGCAGTACACTAAAATATTTCTTTGCAAACAATAACGAGTTCTAAAGAATCAATAGACCTAATGAAACATTTGCGCACCATCTTAATGTAGATTGATTTATTATAGAACTATGAAAGAAAAGTAATGAAATTAAATGTGCCGATATATGATTAGTTATTGTGTTTTAAGTGCTTAATAAGTTGTTTACACTTTAATTGTGTAGAGCGGTGTAGATACCTTTTACTTTGTTGTTTATTTTGCTGGTGACCTCCAGCTGTCTCGTTCTGAGGTTGCATGCAACCATGTGCTCTCTTCTATGTCAGCTAAGTCAAGTTTGCGCCATAAGCTGGTCTTTTAAGGGTTTCGGTGTTACGTCGACCACTTTTTAGCTCACCAAAAAAAACACTGCCTTTGGCATGCGTTCGTCTAAGATTCGTCTCCCATATAGGATACTGCTCTGTCCAGCGTAACTGTCGGACTTAAAGAATTCCCTCTATACAAAGGCCGCGGATACACATTTGAGACCAAAAGAAAATTTGCTGCCGAGGACAGACGCAGACGCTAAAAGAAAATCTTAATCGAGCATCGCGGACAATGGTTATGCTTGCCCTGGATGTGGCAAGATATGTAGGTCACAGCTGCAATCCTCATTAATTTTCGGACTCTAAGACAAGCCTTATTATTATTATTATTTTGCTGGTGAATTATTACCATGTGTTCATGCTTCAGTGTCTACCTCTCCTGTACCAAAACAAAGGAACTGGTCATAACACAGCTTCTCTACGCCTTACTTGCTCACACTAAACATGATATCCATCTAGCGGTCAACGAGTTTGAGTACACTGCAGCCTCTTTTGATTTAACTATAAACCTCGGTAAAAAGCTTGGAGTTAGGGCCAGGAGAGATCTGAATGGATGGATGTGTAAAAGCAGGCCATAGTACCACAAGGATGGATGGATGGCAAAAGCCGGTATGAACTTCCTATAGTCCGACAGTCAGGCTGGGCAGGGCACGTATCCCGTATGGGTAACGAGCATATTGTTTGGCGTAACAGAGGTGCCCCACGGAAACGTTTCTTTAGAAAACTAATGCCATGATTTAAGTCTAATAAGAAAAAATGCGCCATTTTACTTTGTCACTAAGTGCATGTTTTACCCTATAACGTAGAGAAGTTACATTGCAAAGACTTTCTTCCAAGCCAATAATAGTAAGCCTACAATAGTTTTACGCAAAAGATAGATTGTAAAACTATAAGACGGACGTGAGCTGTAGTTTGTCTAGACTGTAGGAGGACTTAAAAGACTTTAAATTTAATCGACATGTACAATTAGGCCTACAATTAGAACTAACAGAACACTAAAACAACTCTTCAGATTAGTAGTCTTTATCCGATCGTTCATTTTCGTAATTACAAGAATATTCCCAAAATGACTTCGGGTATATAACCTTCCGAAATTATTTAACAGAGCGAGGTTCGGCCACCTGGTACAAAAATATTCTCAAAATGACTTCGGGTATATATCCTTCCTTAACAAATTATTCATCCGAGCGAGGCTCGGTCACCTGATATTAGAATTAAAAAGCGATTACTTCGCCACCACGTGTGTGTAAGAACGTTTGAATGTAATGGCTGTGTAGCCACAGGGATCTCACTTTGTTCTCTTTTTTAGTCATAAATATAATTTTATTTTATAATACAAGATCTAAACATCTCTGGTACAACAACAACAACAAAAAAAATGAACTAAGCACAAAATAGCTGAGTAGTCAGACACTTAGATTCTTAATAAAGCACTTGAGTTTGAATCTCTGTCTTTACAAGGACAAGTTTTGATGTAGCCACTCGTTGTGCTGGTCACCCTCGCAAACTTTACACCCAGCTTTACACCCAGCTTTACACACAGCTTTACACACAGCTTTACACACAGCTTTACACACAGCTTTACACACAGCTTTACAAACAGCTTTACAAACAGCTTTACTCCGAGCTTTGCGCCAGGCTTTACACCCAGCTTTAAATACAGCTTTACAACTAGCTTTATTTCCAGCTTAACATCTTTTCCGCTAATCCTGATGTACTGAGCATGAAGAGAATATATTCGCTGATAAATACTGAAAGAGCTTAGAGCTCTGTTCCATAGCTTGAGAACAACTATTGTGTGTGAAATTGTATTTATTTGAGGAAAATACAATAATTTGACAAATGTTTCATTCTGGTGTCTAAGACAGATCTTAGTTGAACACTGAAACAATGTTGACACAACTAACAACGTGATCTGTTGACATGGGCTGCAAGATCTTTGACTTTTTCATCCGAGTCTTGCATCTAGAATAACTAGAAACAAAATCTTTAGATTACTTTGAACTCCAACATTAGAGAAACTCAAGGAAAAGTGATTGGAAAGAAACGCACTCTCTAAGCTAGATCTGACAGTGAAACCAAAGGAAGGCAATAGAGATCTATCCAAAGGCTTGATTTTAGACGTTCAGTTTTATGTAGCAGATGTCTTTCTTTCTTTAGCTATTGTGCCAGGTTTTTTCCCCACACTTTTTGTTTTTGTCAGTTTCACAATCTATTCAACACATTTCTCTATCACTCTTGGCAAAACGATAACAGGAACATTTATGATCACATTCCAATAGAACATTCGAACGATTCATTCTACTCTCAAAGTGGTAAAAACATATGTAATGGTGTCTAAGTAAAGAATGTTGGCGGTGTATACATATAAGCCTGTTAGTGTTGGATTCTAGATATTTCTGGCATGTTTTGTTAATCATTTGTTTTCTTTATTAAATACACTGAGTATTAGAAGCCAGAATTAAAATTATATTAAAAGCTCAAGTTGTATTTCTTCCATAAAACATTCACTCTTTACCTTTAGGTTATAACAATGTCCTGAACGGAAACAGGATTTACTCAGACGGGTGGAGACAAACTGTGTATGACCTTGACCTATCTCTACCCTTACCTTTTTTTTTGCTCCCGCCTAATTCTTCATAGCCTTGACCTTCCCCCCCCCCCTCTCTCTCTCTCTCCACACCGACTTTTCCCCTCACCTAAACATTGAAAGTTACCTCTTCAGAACTGAATGAAAAAAATCAACAGGTTTTGTTTTGGGTCTACTTGAACCTTGATGTGTGAGTGTTCCACAGCCTTAGTCTCTCTGAAGCCCGAGTTGATAGATTCAACTCAATGGAAACACTGAGTCTAAAAACAAGAGATATTTTAGCTTTTTTTTTTCGTAAGTTTAAAAATAATCTCCATTTTTGTAATGCCCTAATTGAAACACTATTCCATATTATATCAACTCAGTCTGTCTGGGTGGAATCATGTCCAGGTTATTTGAACTACTTCCAAGGCTCAGATCAAGTTGAAATTTCGGACAAATTCAGATTGTCGATGATAACACAGGAATCAATCAAAAAAATGAAACAATTAATTAGTCAATGAGTTGTAATTAATTAGTTTTGTTTTATTTAGAGCCTTGTGTAGAGAACTTGGTCGTTCGCTTAAATGGTAAAACTAACAATAGACTATAAAACCTTCTACTTTTATAAGTACTTGGATAACTCAGTGGTTAACAAGTCGGCTTTCCATCGTGGAGGCTTGAGTTCGAATTGAGACTCGAACAACTTTGTATTTGTTTTTGTAAAGCAGCTTTTCAAACCTATCCCCCCCCCCCCCAGACTGGTCCACAAAAATGATTGAAAACTAAACAAAAACAATCATTAAAATATTTCCAATCGCATAAATTAATTATTGTTAGTCTAGATTCGTAATAAACCAATTACATGATTGATTCAAAATAATTGCTGTAATTTCATTCAATATAAGCTTTAATTAAAAAAAAAAAACAATTCTCTGTGACCTTTCTAATGAGCTTGATAAATACTTTTAATGTCACCATATAACGACATCTGTAACAACAAAAGCAGACCTAATAAGTGAAGTTAGTCAATCTGTTGGTCAACATGCTTCGTGTTCTAATACTTGTGTTGAGAATTGTATTAGTTTGAATATTGTCATTGAAATAGAAACTTGAGCAGATATTCGTTACCAAATTAATACATTAAATATGAAATATTGTGTAAAAGAAAAGGATATGAATTATTTAAAAGTTATACAATTATTATTTTTATTATTATTTTAACTCCTTGTTTCTTAATCCAATGCTCATAGAAAAGTACACGTGTACTTCAAGTCTTCAACCCATCAAGCTCTTAGTCTAAACTCAAGGAGGACTTGAGTACACATACACATTGGTTCAACACATCTTTCAACCAGGACAAAACGAATGGCTTAGTTGACTTTAACAATAGAACATTTTCTTTTCACCTCAGAACTTCTCTCTTATAGTTTTCATTTTGTGATAGTATTTTTTTTTTCTCAGTGCACTTTTACCAAGCCCTCCCCCTCACTCTAAAAACACAAGTCGTAAATACACATGATAGCACCGTCTCCTGACAAACATACGTCATCAAACAATGAAGTCTCCTGACAAACATACGTCATCAAACAATGAAGTCTTGTGTACAAAGCAATTGTAATATTTATAACAGAGTTTATAACTGAACACATGTCACGGTGGCACCAGAGATTTGTATGACAAACTTTTAGGGTACTTAACATTAGTTGAAGAAAGGACGGAACATTCTGCTAGTCACATTATACTCCTGTAAGCCACAAATACTTGCAAACTTAGGTGAAGGGCCCCATGTTCCGCCAGGATCTTCAATGGAACTCACGTCCCACCCTGAAACATGAGAGAAAGAGATAATCTAAGAAACATTGAACTAACTAGTCAATACAATGAGGCCACACATTTCACGACAGATAGTCCACAGTGTTGAACTGTTATCCTCTTTTAAGTGAGGTTTTAAAGCCAAGAGCCATGACTCAATCCTTTTATATAACTTTTATTTTTTGGACGAGTTGTCGCGACCAAATGTAACCAGGTCTGGACAAATAAAAACATTGGCATCAAACTAAGAAGTTATATTTAGCCGACATGCTAAGATATCTTTTAAATGACGTCAGCTAACAAGAAGATATCACGTCCTGGAGCAGTGGATACTTCCAGGCAGGGCAAGGGTTCAAGATATGGCATTCTAATGTAAGCTAATGAATTATTTGGTAGGGCTTGACTGTGTTAATCTAGTATATTTCTTTACATTGGATTAGAGTCTTTTTTTTTTTCAATTCGAAATAACGCCAACTAGTTAAATTTTATATATTTTAATATCATGGGCGTAGCCAGAGGGAGGTTCTTGGGGTTCAAAATCCCCCTCGAAAAGAGATTCCCCTTCCGCAAGGGTGGGGGTGGGATTTTGTGACTAATTTTTTGCTATGATTATGTTTATTTTAGGTGAGATTTAAATAGTAAACCATCACTTGTCCCAGCGCAGCCAATTGGGGTTTTGAGTTTCAAATCCCCTTCCAAGGGGGTTTTGTGATTAAACCCTCCTCTTATATAAAACAAAAATAAAGCAAACATAAATCCCCTATTTCCAAGAGCATACCAAAGGGGATTTTAATGTTACCCCCCTCCGAATTTTTTTTACGATAAAATTCCCTCTTCAATATAAGACGAAAGCATACATCAGTCACCAGATTCTATGAGCGTAGACAAGAGGGGTTTTGTGTTAAAACCCCATCCAGAGGGTTTCGAGTTTAAAATACCCCTCCCCCCAGCGGGATTAGAAGCTAAAAACCACTTCTACAATATAAATAAAAACAAATGACACATTTACAATTCCACGAGCGTAGCCAAAGGGGTTTTGAGTTTAATCCCCCCTCCTCCAGAGGGATTTAAGTTTAAAACCCCTCCTGATGGTTTTGAGTTTAAAGACCCCCATACAGAGAGTTTTGAGGTTGAACTCTCTCATCAATTTTATTCTAAAGCAAGCTGCAGTTCCCAAATTCTATGAGCGTAGCTTAGGGGGGTATTGAATTTACAAAAAAAAAACTCCACAGATTTTTTAGTTTACACCCCCCCCCCCCAAAAAAAATGATTTTGACGATAAAACTTCCTTTTCAATATACAATCTAAAGCAAATTACAATCACTTAATTCCAAGAGCGTAGCCAAGAGAGGTTACTATTTTTTACCAGTGGCTGGGCTCCATTAATAAAGTGCAGTGAATAGCAAGGAAGTCATCTGCCGAAATTGAAAAAAAGACTAAATGTGGCTCAACAAAGATGACTAAGACTAATTTTAGGGGTCAGTTATAGAGATCGGATCTCAATCAAGGAAATCCTGTACCGAACTGGGAGTCGAACACTTAGTGAGGTTGTGACAGAGCGTCGCATGAGGAGTGCGGGACATGTTCTCTGTCAAAATGAATTACGCATACAAAGAGTTCAACTTATACTACCACATCTGTCTAGTACAATTTCTTTACATTGTTCGATACTAAACAAAATATTTAATTTCCAATAGTTAATTAACAATTTTTTTTTGTTGCTTTTGATTCTTATTTTGTCAGGTAAAAGAAATAATTGTGTAAAACTTCAGCTTGGTTCGAGAATGGGTGTGGGAGAAATAACGTGTACAGACTTTTTTGTTTACCAGACAAACAGAGTCAGTTGGTGTAAGCTTTCTAAAAAACATCAACAAGTTAGCAGAAATAAAAGGTTTCAAAATAAATATCTATTTAATCTAGAATCTTTGTTTGTTTGTTTGCATGCGTAATTGTGCGTTTGTAAGTTGAACCTACTGTCAGGATGAAAGTATTGATGTTGCAGGCTGTACACTATTTCTGATGCTGCTCTTCTCACTATTGATGTTACAGGCTGTACACTATTTCTGATGCTGCTCTTCTCACTATTGATGTTACAGGCTGTACACTATTTCTGATGCTGCTCTTCTCACTATTGATGTTACAGGCTGTACACTATTTCTGATGCTGCTCTTCTCACTATTGATGTTACAGGCTGTACACTATTTCTGATGCTGCTCTTCTCACTATTGATGTTACAGGCTGTACACTATTTCTGATGCTGCTCTTCTCACTATTGATGTTACAGGCTGTACACTATTTCTGATGCTGCTCTTCTCACTATTGATGTTACAGGCTGTATACTATTTCTGATGCTGCTCTTCTCACTATTGATGTTACAGGCTGTACACTATTTCTGATACTGCTCTTCTCACTATTGATGTTACAAGGCTGTACACTATTTCTGATGCTGCTCTTCTAACTGGTCATGTAGTAGACTTCAGGTAACTTTCTTACCAAACATACAAATATTGTTTAGAATAGAGGACCCTCAATGAACACATTCTGCTACATGATTGAAAACAAATCTAGAAAACCTCGCTCTAAATCTCAACAGATGTAAGAGAAACATTGGGTTCAAAATGATCATTTCTTACGCTTACACTCCATTCAGTTCTCTGTATACCATTGCAGAACGTTCTTCTTTTTTTTTCATCTTTATTTCTTATAGTAAGGAAAGAATTTAAACAAGGAAAATATAAAAAAAATACTTAAAAAGAAAAACAAAGCTTATATTAAGTGTATGAATTAGTTTTGATCAGTCATGTTATTAAATTTGTAACAATCTATAAAGGGGACTAATTCAGCTTATACCAACACTTCAGTCAAGTACTATTTCTTTCCCTTGTTTGACATAACAAACAAAATATTGTATTACCAATAGTTAATTAAATAATTGGTTAATTTTTTATTTGATTCAGGTGTTGTCAGGTAAAAGAAATAATTGTGCGAAATTTCAGCTTGATCCGAGATTGGGTGTCGGAGAAATAACGTGTACACATTTTTGGCCAGACAGACAGTAAGTTGATAAAAGCCTTGTAAAAAAAGTAGTTTCAGAAATTCCATTCATGACTTATCGTGACTTCATCATCTGCTAGAGTCAGCTTTTGGTTTTCTTCTTTTCTTCCATGTCTTAGCGTTGAAATAAAACGAACGAGCGAGTCGGACAGCTAGAGCATTGAATTAGTTCACTAACGAATTCGTTTATAATGTGAACATCTTGAAAGTACAAGAGTTGAACCTAGTGTACAGTAGTTTTATTGCCCTTTGAAAGTACCCGAAATGACTAAAATATTGTAGTGCATGAATAAACATAATAAACATAAACCTAACTAATTATAACAACAAACTATCAAGACCAAGCTAGCTAGTCAATGTTGGTGACATTCTAAATATATATATACAGCAGCTGTCACGTTGGCAAATACAAAAACATAATTGAAATATCCGTATTAATTCAACTATTATATTAAGACCGTGATATATAGAACTTTATAAGACAAGAGGTTTAATATAATAAGTCCCCGAGCTGTCGTGTACAAAGAACTCATTGATATCTAGGCTACAATTGTGTCTATAGTTTCTCTTCAGACGAGAGGAAGAGACTTGAACCGAAAAACATCACGTTCATGAGATGAAGTGCAAGCCATAGAGCCAGCCAGCCATCAGCCCTCACTCAGTTCCTACTTCTTTTGTACTTAATGATTTGAAACAACAAGACTACAAAGAGAATGTGTGTTATACAAGCTCAAGGAATATTCAAGCCATGGTTTTTGTTTTCATTTTATGATATCGGATTTCAAGTTTTGCAATTTAAACATGACAGACGGACGGATGGATGGACGGACCGACTACACAAAAGTAATAGCTGCATTTCCCCTTTCGTGGGCCGCTAAAATGCATTTTACATCTCGATCAAATTGCTGACCATGACAAAGGTTATAGAAACAACTAGAAAACGAAAGTGGATCTATTATAATCTCTCGCGTGATTGTGGTCTAGAGAGGGGAATAAATCTGGCAAAGCCACGTGCACGTTAAAGACCTGTGAGCAGGAAACAGTATAAATGCAATTTTTGGGTTACCGTTCGTTACAATGCAGACCTATAAGTTGATATAGAGACAATGATTTTGGAATTTCGTCGGGAGTATATTTTTCTTGTACATACGCTCAATGTGCCAACTTAATGACGTCAGTTCATCGTATAGGATAAAAATATATTTGCGTTTTTCTAAGAGCTTGCCCTTAGAAATAGACATTGGATTTGGACTGGTCAATTGTGAATTTGGTTATAAGGACTAAAAGAAGTTGTGTTTTGTAAGGACTTTCATTATACGTACACAAACGAACTGGTAAATTAATAAAAAAAATTTCATTTCTATTTTTAAATCATGTTTTGTTTGTGAACCAATGGAACCTTTTCCACGAGTTAGAAAGCATTCTTTTGTTGAAGTGTTCTTTAGAAAACCTATTTCTTAGAAATGTTTAAGAGGTGTGTGTGTGTTTCCCAATTTTTCTTCTAATGTAACCAGAACGATAAATGTTTGACTCAGTTTCTCTCATTATGGTGCACTGTATCAAGAATAAACATTTTTACAGATAAACTCTGTAGCGAAGCAATGCTCTTAAGCACTGTGCTCGTAAAGTATTTATACCTCGCAAGATAAAGCTTCTTTTTTTTTTTTCTAATTTGCTTTTAGAATGTTTTCTTGTTGTATTTAAATCTAAGAAGTTTGGAACATTTGAGTTTTAAAACTGACTGAAAGACTTCATTTAGGTGAATTAGAAACGATTCATAGTCCTTTTTAAAAAAAAAACAACAACCTAAAATTATGTATATACATAGACTACACGAGGGGCGTGCTGGCTGAGGGATAAGCGCTCGGCTTCAGAACCGAAGGGTCTTGGACTCTTATATCCGTGAAGACATGGATTTTGAATTTCGGGAGTTTTCGGGCGCCCCTGAGTCCAACCAACTCAACCTGAAATTAGTTGAAGAAATTAAAGGTGTTTGCCGTTCTACTGACTATGTGACATCTGCTCAATAGATCTCAAGGTCTGGTACTTTTACTTATAGGGTACAAATTAATTGTTCGAATATTAACATTCCAAGAATCGTATCAGTTTATTATCAAGTTTGTTTCATTATACGTTCTTATTGGGAAAAAAAGGAAAAAAATTGTTTCAGAATTTAAAGTTTTTATTTTAGCGCTATTTTTAAATACTGTCTGTATCCTGAATATTTAAATGGCATTTATATATTAATAAACTTAGGTAATAGATATTTTAAAAATATTTTCTATGAATATTCTACGATGTTTTTCTCTTAAATAGTTCTTAGTTACCTAAACTGTAAAACATGTATGATGCTCAAAAAAGGTCTTTTAAGTGCGTGCGGATTTATATTTTTTATTCTATATTTCGTCAAGTTATTTTTTTTAAAAGTTCTTTTTGTGGTCTGTGTCTGCCTTAAGTCTGACAAGATCAGATCAAACCACTTGGTGACGTCTTCTTCTGTCTGCCTTAAGTCTGACAAGAACAGATCAACCCACTTGGCGACGTCTTCTTTTGTCTGCCTTAAGTCTGACAAGAACAGATCAAATCACTTGGTGACGTCTTCTTCTGTCTGCTTTAAGTCTGACAAGAACAGATCAACCCACTTAGTGACGTCTTCTTCTGTCTGCCTTAAGTCTGACAAGAACAGATCAAATCACTTGGTGACGTCTTCTTTTGTCTATCTTAAGTCTGACAAGAACAGATCAACCCACTTGGTGACGTCTTCTTTTGTCTATCTTAAGTCTGACAAGAACAGATCAACCCACTTGGTGACGTCTTCTTCTGTCTGCATTAAGTCTGACAAGAACAGACCAAATCACTTGGTGACGTCTACTTCTGTCTATCTTAAGTCTGACAAGAACAGATCAAATCACTTGGTGACGTCTTCTTCTGTCTGCCTTAAGTCTGACAAGAACAGATCAACCCACTTGGTGACGTCTACTTCTGTCTATCTTAAGTCTGACAAGAACAGATCAACCCACTTAGTGACGTCTTCTTCTGTCTGCCTTAAGTCTGACAAGAACAGATCAAACCACTTGGTGACGTCTTCTTTTGTCTGCCTTAAGTCTGACAAGAACAGATCAAATCACTTGGTGACGTCTTCTTTTGTCTATCTTAAGTCTGACAAGAACAGATCAACCCACTTGGTGACGTCTTCTTTTGTCTATCTTAAGTCTGACAAGAACAGATCAACCCACTTGGTGACGTCTTCTTCTGTCTGCCTTAAGTCTGACAAGAACAGATCAAATCACTTGGTGACGTCTACTTCTGTCTATCTTAAGTCTGACAAGAACAGATCAAATCACTTGGTGACGTCTTCTTCTGTCTGCCTTAAGTCTGACAAGAACAGATCAACCCACTTGGTGACGTCTTCTTCTGTCTATCTTAAGTCTGACAAGAACAGATCAACCCACTTGGTGACGTCTTTTTCTGTCTGCCTTATGATCATAATTTGGCATGGCGCTTGCAGAACTTCTTTTGATTTTTTTTACCTGCACATGAATATTCAAGTTCAGATATTTTGGGGTAAATATGTTCAAGCAACTTTCCAACAACTTAAAATTATAGATCCACTTGGTTTGAGAAGTAAAGATTGGCATCTTATGGAAAAGCAGTTATAAAGATATTCCACACACAAAACTCATTAGTCTGTTTATTCTATTGTCATTAAAATATGCTCTCTAAGAATAGATGACGTCAAGAAATAGAAACTCGTACGTTTCCTTTGGTTTTAAAGTACTCAAACAACAAGAGAAACAAGCGTAACAATTTTAAAAAAATGTTATCTCTGCAGACAATAGAGTTCAAGTTTGTAACGGGTGGAGTCTACTCAGTCTGGTCAACGGTCTTACAACGCTGAAATATGACCTGATAATTGTTGTGTTTACCTGGTAATAGCAACAAACTTGTTATATTTGTGAGGATTTTAAACAAACGATAACAGTTGCTATGACAACTTTTTTTTTTTATTTGTTTATGTTTATAAATAAAAGTGTTCAAGCCTAAACAAGATAATAATACAAAATAAAAGCATGCCTTCAAAGGAATTCTGTGGATACGCCTTGGGAGATAGAAACAGCTGATAGTCTATAACTTCAGACATATTTATAAATACCTGCCCTTTCTGGACTCTGTGTGAAGAAAATACATTTTAGATGATTTTAACTGACCTTCTTGTGATTTTGACATTGCTAAATCTACATCTAAACACTCCGTGGCCACTGCTGTACAACACTTATAACTAGTGGTATTGACTCATTACAGGTCATCTCTTCAGGACTCTGCTTGGGTTTGAAATGTCAAAACGTAATGAGAAATGGGAAAGACATTTCGATTTTGAATCCATGTTGGTCGCCCACGAGAATTGCTAAAAATATCTACAACTTCCTGCCTCTTGGATCCGAAGGAAGAGATTTTAAAATTCTAATATTTTTTTAGGCTTTTAACGTAGCTTGCTAAATTCTTTAAATGTTAACTTTTGAGATTGAGATTGGCGGATCCTCCGAGGGGGACTTAATCCTAAATCGTAATTAGATTAGGGATGTCCTAGAAGCTGCGTGTCCCTCCAACAGCGAGACTTTTAGTAGGCCATACCTTTAATTACATCAAGTCACATGTCTCTTATGAGCTGCCCTGATAACTATTTATACATTACAAATGTAGTGCCAATGTATAAGATGTTTGATGTCATGAAACCATCCCATTAGAACAGTTTTATGTATTGGAGAAAAAAAATACAATGAACAAATAAACGAATCTTATTACAAAAAAAAAGTTCTGTAAGAGATGTCAATAAGAACGTTTACGATTTTTTTGAAACACAAAACATTGAAACATACACAATTGTAGACTGTAAAGTTTTCAAAACATTGAAACACATACACAATTGTAGACAGTAAAGTTTTCAGAGTTCAACCTTTTTTCTTTCATTTCAGATCTCATTTACTTTCTAGTTTTGGATTTATTTGAAGAAAAAGCAACTATTCTGAGATTGTCTCCACAACAATGACATCTTTCTTATCCCAGCTGACTCTGTCAGTCATGCTTGTAAACCTCCTCCTCCTGACAGATTGTCAAACAAAGTCTGGTAAACGAAGACAACGGCGGTCAACACGTAACGGTGCTGAGGGGTAAGTTGTCAGAGTTATCTGAACAGGATGTTGTAATGGATGTAACTACTCCACTACTTATAAAATGTTTCCAATGACTTGCGTCTCATCTAGCCTCTGACAACCAGTCCAATTTCTGACCTTCAAGTGTGCTTTAGGTATTGGCTTTGACGGAACTGGTTTCACTAGCAGAAGTGGCAAAGGGGAATAACTGACTCCTAAAACAGTAAGCTACAGGCACGAGAAGGTCGCTAGCCGTGGCTGGCTACACACCTAGGAGAAGGAAAACTCTGAATTCAAACCTCTGCTGCCTTGCAGCTATACCCAATCATGGGAAAGGCTTCGGGAGTCAACCCAGGGGGAAAATCTGGAGCTGGTGACTCTTAGGTAGCTTGTAGCACACAGTAAAACACCCTAGCAGAGCCTGCGGAAGGGGGGAGGAATATTGTGTAGGCGACATCGTTCCGACCATAGCTAATGCCCAGGTATTCACCACATTTCTATGAGACAATCCATAGTCGATTCCGATTGAAGGAGGCCAAAGATTTTTTTTTCAGTTTGTCTTCGTTTTCTTAGCGGCCCCGAGAGGGGAAAAGACGCTATTAGTTTTGTGTGGTATGTCTGTCCGTCTTTCCGTCCGTCCCATTTAGATCTCTTAAACTAGAAAAGATAGTGAAAATCTGACACCATAATATTTTAGATCATTCAAAGTTCTGATGCAACGGCTACTTTTTTTCTTTTCTGAAAGCGAAAAATCTAATTTTTTAAAATCACTTATGCAAGCAGTTTTTTTCATAAAAATACACCACTTTTACAACTATTCATTATTAATAGTAACAAACACGGGAGACTATTTAGTAGGGGCGATGGTAGTATACCATATTTATAACATATCTATGCAAACGGTTTTAGCTTTTTTTGTCAAAATAATTTATTTTTTTTACATTTGTATTGCTAAGTTATGTAAGTTCTGTCATACTAACTACTACATTTACACAAAAATGTTTTCTTTCTTTTAGAGAAAAATTCTAATTAGTATGCATATAAGTTGGACATAATTTAAAACAACAATTCACAAGTAGTATTTCATATTATCTCTTGAACTGCTGCGTCCATGTATTCAAAATTATAAATTATTTTAACTAACAAACATTTTAGCATAGAAATAATTACTTCTGCACGACTTGATCTGTCTTACAAGTTATCGTAATGCTTATTTAAATTCTACAATAGACTTCCACTCGCGATAAATCTGATGTATTCGCCAGTGTTGGCTACAATGCGATTTGTTTATACAAATATGTCTATTGGCATCTACAATAATAATCTCATTTTCAATAAAATATCAAATCTTATTATAGAGAATAATTCAATGATCAGTAGAGAAGTCAAACTTATAAGAGTTCACTAAAATAATTTGATGGACAGTAGAGAAGTCAAACTTATAAGAGTTCACTAAAATAATTTGATGGACAATAAAAATATAATTTTTCGTTTCATCTTGATCAACAATCAAATATTTTTCAGTTTAAAATAATGTAAGTTTTTCTTTTTGTGAGTTGTTCAATTTCTTAGGCCAGTGTTTCTCAAACTGTGGGGCGATCCCCCCTCGCCTCTTAGGGTGCTGTCAAAGGGGTGCTATGTTAGTTTTATCTTTTTTCTCAAGAACAATGTAGTTATAATCCAGATTTGAGTGTGAGTCAAATAAAAGGATATGATCAATGCTTATACTACCAGTCTGCGTGAGGTGTACTTTGGACTGTGCAGACTAGAACCACTCTTTAGACGTAACAGAGATACTCCTTGTAAGCCTTATCCAGAACAACTCAGGCGCCATTTTACACTCATGGCATAGTGGAAAGTAGCTGTCAGCAGATTGTCTCTAAAAGAGACAGTTGTAGAACTCTCACGAAGGCGCACGACGAGTCACATTTAAGGCCCAGAACAAAGTCTTAGTAGAAGACAGGCGCAGACGTTAAGTAAACCTAATTAGACCCCTAGCGTACAAAGACTTTAGTTTGATCACCTGCACAAAAATATGTTGGTCGCAACTGGGTCTACGTAAACATCTGAAACATTGCACTCATAATTCATCTTCCGAAACGACCGACAATGAAATCTTTAGAGTGTAGGTCAATAAATCCCCAAAATCGATTCCTAAGTGAAAAAACAATATCTTCATAGCTAAAGACTTTTGACCTTTACTTTCGATAAGAGATAACATAGGTCGAGTCAAATAAAGTTCCTAATTTTATTCATTTAGTGCCACTTATAAAGTGTTTTCTATGTGGATCCCAGAAGGTGAACAAACCCGTTTTGAGATAGTGGTTGTAAGTATGATTAGTTTTTGACTGTACCATGACATTGAAAAGATGAATTGATAGAAGTGACAAGATAGGCCAACCAAGTTCAGGTTTTAATCTCCTTTTACATTTAGAGACAGAATTGTAGAATCCTATACTTTATGCAGGTTAATATAAGTTGCAATAGATTTTTGCTTCATATTGTATTTTTAGAGAAAATGGATTTAACATTCAGAAACACCAAAAGTAGTATCCGGGTTTTATTTGTGTTACTTTGTCATTGGTCAGATCTGACCTGCTTGTATTTGTGTTACTTTGTCATTGGTCAGATCTGACCTGCTTGTATTTGTGTTACTTTGTCATTGGTCAGATCTGACCTGCTTGTATTTGTGTTACTTTGTCATTGGTCAGATCTGACCTGCTTGTATTTGTGTTACTTTGTCATTGGTCAGATCTGACCTGCTTGTATTTGTGTTACTTTGTCATTGGTCAGATCTGACCTGCTTGTATTTGTGTTACTTTGTCATTGGTCAGATCTGACCTGCTTTTATTTGTGTTACTTTGTCATTGGTCAGATCTGACCTGCTTGTATTTGTGTTACTTTGTCATTGGTCAGATCTGACCTGCTTGTATTTGTGTTACTTTGTCATTGGTCAGATCTGACCTGCTTTTATTTGTGTTACTTTGTCATTTGTCAGATCTGACCTGCTTGTATTTGTGTTACTTTGTCATTGGTCAGATCTGACCTGCTTGTATTTGTGTTACTTTGTCATTGGTCAGATCTGACCTGCTTGTATTTGTGTTACTTTGTCATTGGTCAGATCTGACCTGCTTTTATTTGTGTTACTTTGTCATTGGTCAGATCTGACCTGCTTGTATTTGTGTTACTTTGTCATTGGTCAGATCTGACCTGCTTGTATTTGTGTTACTTTGTCATTGGTCAGATCTGACCTGCTTTTATTTGTGTTACTTTGTCATTGGTCAGATCTGACCTGCTTGTATTTGTGTTACTTTGTCATTGGTCAGATCTGACCTGCTTGTATTTGTGTTACTTTGTCATTGGTCAGATCTGACCTGCTTGTATTTGTGTTACTTTGTCATTGGTCAGATCTGACCTGCTTGTATTTGTGTTACTTTGTCATTGGTCAGATCTGACCTGCTTTTATTTGTGTTACTTTGTCATTGGTCAGATCTGACCTGCTTTTATTTGTGTTACTTTGTCATTGGTCAGATCTAACCTGCTTGTATTTGTGTTACTTTGTCATTGGTCAGATCTGACCTGCTTGTATTTGTGTTACTTTGTCATTGGTCAGATCTGACCTGCTTGTATTTGTGTTACTTTGTCATTGGTCAGATCTGACCTGCTTGTATTTGTGTTACTTTGTCATTGGTCAGATCTGACCTGCTTTTATTTGTGTTACTTTGTCATTGGTCAGATCTGACCTGCTTTTATTTGTGTTACTTTGTCATTGGTCAGATCTGACCTGCTTGTATTTGTGTTACTTTGTCATTGGTCAGATCTGACCTGCTTTTATTTGTGTTACTTTGTCATTGGTCAGATCTGACCTGCTTGTATTTGTGTTACTTTGTCATTGGTCAGATCTGACCTGCTTGTATTTGTGTTACTTTGTCATTGGTCAGATCTGACCTGCTTTTATTTGTGTTACTTTGTCATTGGTCAGATCTGACCTGCTTGTATTTGTGTTACTTTGTCATTGGTCAGATCTGACCTGCTTTTATTTGTGTTACTTTGTCATTGGTCAGATCTGACCTGCTTGTATTTGTGTTACTTTGTCATTGGTCAGATCTGACCTGCTTTTATTTGTGTTACTTTGTCATTGGTCAGATCTGACCTGCTTTTATTTGTGTTATTTAGTCATTGGTCAGATCTGACCTGCTTTTATTTGTGTTACTTTGTCATTGGTCAGATCTGACCTGCTTTTATTTGTGTTATTTAGTCATTGGTCAGATCTGACCTGCTTGTATTTGTGTTATTTAGTCATTGGTCAGATCTGACCTGCTTTTATTTGTGTTATTTAGTCATTGGTCAGATCTGATCTGCTTGTATTTGTGTTATTTAGTCATTGGTCAGATCTGACCTGCTTGTATTTGTGTTACTTAGTCATTGGCCAGATCTGACCTGCTTTTATTTGTGTTATTTAGTCATTGGTCCGATATGACCTGCTTTTATTTGTGTTATTTAGTCATTGGTCCGATCTGACCTTCTTGTATTTGTGTTATTTAGTCATTGGTCAGACACGGGTGTGTCTCTGAAGAATTCAAATCAAATGACATTTATTAATAACACTACATTCTCTAAGTCAATCAAATTCGGTATATATTTTACAACGTTGTGGCTGTTGCTTTTTTTTTCCTCTAAGTTTTTACCTCGCTCTGGGTTTTTACCTCTCTTTAGGTTTTTACCTCACTCTAAGTTTTTACCTCTCTCTGGGTTTTTACCTCGCTCTAATTTTACCTCGAAAAGATTGTGTCGTAACTGAACAATGGCACGTTCTCATCTACTCAGTCAGCAAGTCTTTTAAACAGAGGGGTAAAGGTGAATCTGATCAAACATTGTCAGACAATAAAAAAAAACATTGAAGAGGCTTAGAGAAGAGACAGAGGGTGATGAATGGTGCGGTAAGAAAGTTTGGACTTAAGTTTAGTGGGAGAAAGACCACGGATACATTTTTTCCTGAACACAGCATGGCTGTCCTAATGGAAATGGAAATAGTACTAAGGCTTGTCTTCGAGTTCGAAGATTAATGTGCAATGCAGTATTTACCATGGTTATCCGCACATATTTTGTCACATCCAGCGCAGGCAAAGGAGAAATGAATTGACTTACTCGGAAACGACCTTAACCTTTAGCATGCCGGATGCATTGCACTTGGCGGGGTCGTGGGGCTGGAAGAACAGACAAGTCGATGGTCGTTACCCGGCTTTCCCTGTTACTGTTCTTTGGTGCTTAATCGTAGTCGAAATTTCAATAATCGATCAAACTAAATGAACATTTGTATTTGTAGGGGCGCGGTGCCTCCGAACATGAGGTCCTGGGTTCGAATCTCGGTGAAGGCTGGGATTTTGAATTTCGAGATTTTTAGGGCCAGAGTCCACCCAACTCTAGTGGGTACCTGACTTTAGTTGGGTAAAGTAAAGGCGGTTGGTCGTTGTGCTGGCCACATGACACCCTGCTTGTTAATCGTTGGCCATAGAGACACATAGGTCGCAAGGTCTGAAAGGGAAAGTTTACATTTTTTTTTATATATAATAGATTGTGTTTAGTGTTTGGATGTATGTATGTATGTATGTATATATGTATGTATGTAAGTATGTATGTATGTATGTATGTATGTATGTATGTATGTATGCATGTATGTATGTATGTATGTATGTATGTATGCATGTATGTATGTATGTATGTATGCATGTATGTAAGTATGTATTTATGTATGTATGTATGTATGTATGTAAGTATGGATGTATGTATGTATCTTTATAATTTCCCTTTCTTAGTCTTCTCTCCTGATATGACAGCCTGCTCTATCACACACACACACATCAATTGGTCAACTCCTAATGTAGTTAACATGAAAGAAAAAAAGTATTTAGTCATTTTCCTTCTTTCTTTCCCTGACATTCAAACGTACATTGGAAACCTGCGTATACAATAAGGTCATAGTTCAACTGAAACTAACAATTATACGATTGCATACATTATCAAACGAGGCATGTACTCGCGCACTAACATCGTGAGCCTTTCTTTCTGCTGTGGGTGTTTTATTCAAGTTTAAACGTATTTAACTAACTACCCCTGAGATCTGGACTTTGTTATCATGAACCAAGGTAAAGGTCAATGCAGACATTACCTATGTACAATGCCATGTCATGATGATCCCAGACACATCCTCCCACCCCCTCCCCCTTGTTTTGTCTGCAGGAATGTACGTGTAATGTGAGCTCACTTCTTGGCCATTTCTGCTCACCATTCAAAGTGGAATGCTGGGATACTTGCTGTTCAATTTATTATTAAGAACCAATCCTGCAACAAAACAAGGGAGACAGAAAATAGTTGAGAACTGCTTTTTTAGTTTGACCACTTCCTGGAAACATTTGAAACGTTTTCTAGATGTAAATATAAAAGGAGCTGTATGTATGCTCTTATGAATTAGTTTGAATATATGTAGATATAGTAGGACTTAAATAAAGTCCTATTCCACGTTTACAATAGAAACTAATTCATTAAACTCAAAACATGTTTAAAATGAAGAATTGTGCATGTCTATTCTATTATGCAGCTCCATTACCAAGATTATGCATTAAAAGTCTGGCACAGATAGCACGTAGTAACTAGACCCAGGTTAGTTGTGCACTTATGTATAAACATGTAACTAGACCCAGGTTAGTTGTACACTTCAGTAGAAATATGTAACTAGACCCAGGTTAGTTGTACACTTCAGTAGAAACATGTTTGAATAGGGGGGTAGGGGCGGAAGGGGATATAACAATGTACTCGATGGAATTAACGCAAATAACACTCGTCTTTATAGATACTAAGTAAAATGAAATGGAAACTATTAGTAAATGTATACATACATAATAATAATAATACTAGGCAGTGCCAGAGAAGGAATGTGATTTCGTTTTTCAAACAATAATAATCTTTTATAATTCATACAGAAATGTGTCTTACAATGTGTGCATTATACCAAACAAAGCATAAATAACTATAAAAAAAAAAAACAAAGTGCACATTTGCACTAAAGTCACCCATGCAAAATCTCTATAAACTTTATATCCAATAGATAAATTTTATTTAAATATATAATTACCTGTGGAACAAAGGAGTAAATGTTTCTGTTTTTGTAAACGGTGTATTGTGATGGTCAAATCTTTATATCGTGATCCTAAGTGTGGGTGTGTTTTCTTTTTAAAATCTTTTTAGCTTCCTTATGAATGTTTCTTTCACACAGTTGCCCAAATGCTGTTGTTGATTTTTTGTACCAAAGATCATACTAGCAGCATTTAGAATTTTAGGAAGTTTATTTTTTATTTCCAATGTTCAGATTGCCATATCAGACAGTGATATTAAAATTTAAAATACTGCAGATGTAAGCATGACATTGTCATGTTTTCTAAACATTTAGTCACAATACCTAACACATAATTCATAATACATGCATACATACATAAATTCATGAACACATACGCACATATATATATATATATATATATATACTTATTTGTGTATTTACTTGTACTGGCCGTGTGACATTATCTTACTGTGTCAGAGAACAGACTTAAATGTCAAAGGAATGTAAATACATTTCCCTTGCTGTATGTGCATTGTGGAAGTCAAAGAATGCGTGAAGGAGAATGGGCCATGTTTGGAAGAGTCAGATTGTTTTAAGTACATTCCTAGTCTCTCTCTTAACATGATTGACATTGGTCTGATGGAAACATCGGAACTTGGTATTTTGATAGTGTTAAGTATTCCCTGGGGCAGTAAAAGTTTGATCTTTCTAGTCCGGAAACCGTTAGTTCGCAGGCTAGGGTTAATGTGTTTGGGGATGTGTATGTTTATGTGTGTTTGGTGTGGGAATGAGTTCTGTAAGGTCACGCCATATACATATATATATATATTTTAGATATTTTACGGGGTGTGTTGTAAAATATTAAATAACAATCAAATTTGTAAAACAAATAAGGCGATGGCTTCATTTTTAAAATAGAATTTGTTTCTTAGAGAAGTGGTCAGACATAGATTTCCAGTAATAATAATGATCAGTGTTTCCCAGACTGTTGTCCTTGGACTATTAGTGTTCTGTAACTATTGGGGTAATTAACTAGTAGACCTAGATATGAATGTATTCCTGAGTAAATGCGAAACGAAAACGTGTGCTTGCTCTTCTAAGTAACGGACTCTACTCTATAACAACATCACTATACACATTAAACTTCATTCTAAAACATCACTATACACATTAAACTTCATTCTAAAACATCACTATACACATTAAACTTCATTCTAAAACATCACTATACACATTAAACTTCATTCTAAAACATCACTATGTACATTAAACTTCATTCTAAAACATCACAATGTACATTAAACTTCATTCTAAAACATCACTATGTACATTAAAATTCATTCTAAAACATCATTGTACACATTAAACTTCATTCTAAAACATCACAATGTACATTAAACTTCATTCTAAAACATCACTATGTACATTAAAATTCATTCTAAAACATCACTATACACATTAAACTTCATTCTAAAACATCACTATACACATTAAACTTCATTCTAAAACATCACTATGTACATTAAACTTCATTCTAAAACATCACTATACACATTAAACATCATTCTAAAACATCACTATGTACATTAAACTTCATTCTAAAACATCACTATGTACATTAAACTTCATTCTAAAACATCACTATACACATTAAACTTCATTCTAAAACATCACAATGTACATTAAACTTCATTCTAAAACATCACTATGTACATTAAACTTCATTCTAAAACATCACTATACACATTAAACTTCATTCTAAAACATCACTATGTACATTAAACTTCTTCTAAAACATCACTATACACATTAAACTTCATTCTAAAACATCACTATACACATTAAACTTCATTCTAAAACATCACTATGTACATTAAAATTCATTCTAAAACATCACTGTGTACATTAAAATTCATTCTAAAACATCACTATGTACATTAAAATTCATTCTAAAACATCACTATACACATTAAACTTCATTCTAAAACATCACTATGTACATTAAAATTCATTCTAAAACATCACTATGTACATTAAAATTCATTCTATAACAACATCACTGTGTACATTAAACTTCATTCTAAAACATCACTATGTACATTAAACTTCATTCTAAAACATCTAGCTCTAGTGTAAAAAATCTAGAAAAGATCTTAATCTAGCTATTTTGTCTTTTTAAAATGCGAGTGACATTACGAGGTTTAATAAACATTACTATACCGAGTTGTTTTAGCATTTAAAGAATTTATTCCATATGACGTCAAAGGAAAAAAATCCACTACGTCACACGGTCTAGTTAGACTAACAAATATCATCTATACAGCAGCTTGTTGAGGGTTCATGGACATTGGTGCACCGAGTGATTTCTTTTAGCATTTCATTTAAAGAATTAACTCCATATGAAATCAAAGGAAAAAAAATTCCATTACGTCACACATCCTAGTTAGACTAAAAAATGTCATCTATACGAGCAGCTTCTCGAGGATTCATAGACATTGGTGCACCGAGTTTGTTCTTTTAGCATTTCATTTGATGGGCTAGTTAGACTTAATATACATATATACAAGGATTAAAGACGCTTTTTTTTTTTGGTTTTGTCTGTTAGTCTGTCTGTCCGTTATGTTAATAGCGAGAAAAAAAAGACTAAAAGCTATTGAAAATCTGATTAAAATTTAATTTCCCTTCCGAAACATCGCATTACTTTTAAGTTTCTATAATAGATTGTTCCAGATGTTTATATATTTATAGTGAGAGAAAAGAAGAATTCCAGATTAATCAAATGCCGTTAATTAAATTTGTGGGATGGTCTGTTATGAAAATTAGATGTACCATAGCCTTATGGAGATTTTTCAAACCATACTTTGGTGTTAGGAAGTTGTTTTCCTTAAAAATCGGAGCATAATATTAACGATAATTAGATTTTCTAACGTTTTAGCTAGAAAGTTAACTCTTTCTCTCCTAACTGACGACACCAACGTTGATTCCATCATAACGTGTTAAATAACAACGGAGAGAAAGAGTTAAGTGTAGTGTAAGAGAGAAGTGCGATTTTACATAAATAGAGTTAAACTATTTTTTTATAAAAAATCCGGAACAACCAATTTTCGTAAATGAGAAAATTATTTGTTTTATTTATTGTTTGTAAAATGTTTTGTAAATTGTTTTACATAATTCGGATTTTCCTTCAGAGTTGAAGATAGTTTACTTCCTAGTCCAAACCTCCCGCAGGACGACGGGGGATGGGAGCGGGCAGGGTTTGAACCCTCGACCGTCGATAAATCCGAACGACAGTCCAGCGCGCAAACCGCACGACCAGGCATCACATTATTAGAAGGGATTTCAAACATTTATTAGCGTTTTTAGATTTTTCATATAAAATTTGGATCATTTTTGGCGACGATTTGTAAGAAAATTAAGGTAATGTAGGTCGATTTCTTTTTCGAAGCAAAATCCGGAACATTCTTTACCGATTAAACAACTTTTATTATGTTTCGGCAAGAAAATTAACTGTAATATAAGTCTAAAAATTGATTTTCAATAATCGTTTCTAGTAAATTACTTTCTTATTTTAAAATCCTGAATAACCTATTGTCGATATTTTTGACATACATTTGTTTTAAATTAAAAATTCGGAACAATTGATATTGATAAATAAACTATAGTGACGTAGCGTCAAAGAATATAAGTGTAATATTAGTCAATTATGTGATTTGACATTATCTGGATGTGTTTATTTTTTATAAAACAATATCCGGAACAACTTTATAGTTAATGAAATATAAATCAGTATAGATATTTTTATTTAGCATTTATATGCTATTTACATAAAAAAACGGAACAATATATTAAAGATCATGTGTTTCTTGCAACGTTTAAGCATGGAAATAAAATCTAATATAAGTTAGAAGAGCATTGTAAACATTTCCTGTACATTTTATAAATATATTTAACTTAGTAATACTGAAAATACACATAATTGTCTATCCTTGTTAGCATATTGTAACATTGCCTCCCTTACATTTACGTAATTGTTTTAGAATTGGTGTATTTTTATGAAAAAATCGCTTGCATAATTAATTTTATAAATTAAACGGTTTGCTTTTAGAAAACCAAAAGTAGCTGTTGCACCTAAACGTTTCAAGCCGCATTTAATGATGAAATAATATTTTTCATACCTTTTCTAGTTTTCGAGATCTGAGTGTGACAGACGGACAGACGGACTGACGGACATTTTGCACAAACCTAATAGCGGCTTTTTCCCCTTACGGGGGCCGCTAAAAATATTTCTATTCTATTCTATTGTGTATTCGCAGAGATTTATTGTTATTAGTCTAGAACTCTAGATTTATTACAAATTTAATCATCATCATCAAACTCCATTTGACTGAGAACTTGGGTTGGGTTCGATTCCCATCTCTTCTTGAGAGGCTCAAATCCTTTCTTGCAAAAGCCCTGGACAGAAACCCTGCTGTTTTGCATACATGTCACCAATACAGGTTGAGAATTTTTGGTTTCCCAGACCGGTTGAGACGGAGATCAGCAAGTCTGTGGCAGTCAAACAGAATATGAGACACGGTTTCATCTTCTTCCCCAAAGCGGGGGCACCGTGAGTCAAAGTTTGGCCATAGCCGTGAGAAATATGAGCTAACAAGACAGTGGCCTGTCCTGTACTGTGCTATTATGGCTTGCTCAGGCCTTTTTTTTTATTATAGCCAGAGAATGATGAAAACTTACAACCTTGTTCGGTGGGTGGTGTTGGCCCTCCCTGGTGGACAGAGGAGTCTGCAATGGTGTTGCCAGTCACACCTATGTGACTCGGTGCCCACTGCATTATTGCAGGGGTGCTATAGCATTTCTTGTGTTGTGTGAAGTCATGATGACAGTGTCGAAATTGGGAGGCCATGGTCCAGGGCTTTACAAAGCCTGTAGTACAGATCTAGAGTCAATAACCGCAACAATCTGTGTTGCCCTCAAATGTTCCTCGCCGAGTCAATGACTTTTAAGGCTTCACAGACTGCCATCAAAACTGCAAACACTACCACATGGCCCAACGATTTTAACTGAGTTCTAGCGAAGAAACTCGATGAAGGCTCCATAGCCTGCTCTTCCAGAATCTATCAACGCCGAGCCATCAGTATATGCAAAAATTGCACTGGGTTTGAAAACATTGATGGTCTCCAGTGCTATAATTTGAAGGTCGTTAGGGGAATGACTTAGCTTATTGACGTTAGGGTCTAATAGTTTCCAGCGTATGTTGTTGGATGACACCATGGAAGAAGGCAATGAAAACGTTGAATGTTTTGTCGATTGGTAGAGAGGCCAGCTTTATCAGATAGTTTATCGGCATGATGCACAAAAGACTGCATCTTGATACGTCTTCTGCATCTCCAACCATCCACTAGTTTTTTTTTTGCTGGGAGGTATTCATCCAGCCTTTTATACCGCTCAAAAAAGTCAGTATCGACCGTTCCCTCCTAAGGTTTATTGGACATACATTAGCCATTATTTCAGCTGTATTTACTGGGCTTAGTGTTTGGGACTGTATCTTATCAAGCTGTTCAAGAGCTGTCCTAGAGCTATAGATTGGCACAGGTAGACTGTAGTTAATCTGTGATTGGACTGCTGCTAAATACAGTGATCGAAGAATGTTTGCTCGGGCTCCCCACTTCGTGGATGCCAGCTTCCGCACAATGCAAAGTTTCCCTGAGGCCTTTCTTACAACATCCTGGATGTGCTCACACATTTTTAGTTTGCGATCTAAAGTGACACCAAGGTACTTGGGTAGCTGCTCCACGCTGAGAGATACTCCGTTAAGGGAGAGAGTCGGAAAGGTTGCTCTAGAATGCCAGTCCCGAGCACGAACAGAGAATAGGCCGTCTTGAAGGTGCTTATTTCTAGCCTCCATTTTTTGTGTATATGAGCAGAGCGTGAGGAGATTTTCTTGCAACACTTTTTGTGTAGTGGTTGCGCTCCTTCCGGATTTCTTAAGGACAATATCATCAGCATATAGCAGCTTTTGGCATTTTAGCTGAGCCGGTAGGTCATTTATGAAGGCCGTGAAAAGGACGCATGACAGGACGGAGCCCTGGGGGAGGCCGTGCTCGAGGATAATTTCCCCTGAGACTTCTCCGAATTTCAATTAGTACATTACCTCCTGTCATGATGTCAAATGTCAAAATGCCCTGGCTTCTAAAGAGGTCAAGCCCCCCCTCCCCCCCCCCGGGCCCCCTAATCCCTAGCTACGCCACTGCACCCATAATGAATGCTTTTAGCTGAGTTCTGTTGATAATATAAATTATATTCCATCCTCAATCTACCATCACTACATCATTACATCTCCTAATTGATCATTGTTTGGGTTAAGAAAGAGGCTGGAATGTTAAAGAGTCATTACCTTTTCATGCTGGTTTTTTTTTCTCTTTTTGTTTTTGCTCTGTGAGCTGAAGGATGCAGCTATTTGGTGAAAGGTTAAATCTATATGAACGTCACAACAAACAGAACACATGATGCTGGTTGCTTTGTCTCGAGAACCCGCTGGGCATAAAGCAAATCGTTTTCTGAACCTTGGGAAAAAATGCCAGAACTCTATGGGTTAAAATGTATTTACACTGCAGTCTTCTTTTCTACCTTGTACACCGCCACCCTTTGTCTGCTTCCCCAACTGTAATCCTTTTCCAGTAGACACCCTCCTCTCTCTCCCCTGCCGGCAGTCTGTGTGCTGCTCAAACTGGCGCCCTTTATGTAGCTGACAACACTCATCCACACATCTTCGCCTGGCACCCAATCTCCCCTCCATTATAGACTTTGCACTTTGTTTTCCCCCTGAACGCCCCCCTCCTCTTTTCTTTCCCCCCACCTAGAGAAACAGTTAATTTCAGGGCTAGATCGATATTGACAACACCTGTTTCCTTTTTACCTTTCATCTAATGAAACTTGCAAAAGTTCGCTATGGCACCTAAATACTTTAGGGTCAAACTGTGATCTCTTGACCTCTTGACAAATGAACTTGGAGTTTCGGGTGAAGTCAGTGTTATTCAGTCTGGGACAGTGACATTTGTTGTTCCCACACCAGAGAAATTAAAAGATAAATGTATCTTGATTACAAAAAGAAATTGAATAATTGTCAGAGAAACTGTCTAGAACTTTGTGAAAAGGGAAACAGGTAAAACGTTGGATAGATTTAATACTTGCCTGACATTTTTCCCTAACAAAAAATTGGGAACAGTTACAAAATAGAATTATGTAAATTGTTCATTTTGTAGGAAGATAGTTGATGAATGACGGAGATGGTTGATATTAAGAAGATAGGGTTGGTACTACAGTTTATGACTAAAGAAAAATAACAACAAGGAATGTCGGGGAAAGGTGTAGAGAGGGGGAAGGGCAAGAGGTCATCATGCCCCGGCAGTCACATAGAACACTGCGACTTAAGAATTATTTTTTTTAGCGGCCCCCGTAAGGGGAAAAAGCCGCTATTAGGTTTGTGCAAAATGTCCGTCTGTCCGTCTGTCACACTCAGATCTCGAAAACTAGAAGAGATATGAAAAATATTATTTCATCATTAAATGCGGCTTCAAAAGTTTAGGTGCAACGGCTACTTTTGGTTTTCTAAAAGCAAAAGGTTTAATTTATAAAATTAATTATGCAAGCGATTTTTTCATAAAAATACACCAATTCTAAAACAATTACGTAAATGTAAGGGAGGCAATGTTACAATATGCTAACAAAGATTGACAATTTCTGTGTATTTTCAGTATCACTAAGTCAAATATATTTATAAAATGTACAGGAAATGTTTACAACAAATATAAATAATAGTTAAAGACGTTTTTTCTGGTCAACTAGCTGCTAAAATTAAAAGAAAACATTTCTGTTTGTTTATAAAGGCTAATAATGCACTTTGTATGTAAATATCACGCACATTTTTTTTAATGGACTTTTTATGCAGCGATTTTCGTGCAGTAGCGTAACGTCGAAACATGATCAGGTGCTAAACCAATTCCTTAAACCTTTTTTTAAAAATCAAATTTTATTTATTTTTTGTTTAGTGCCCCCATCCGAATAAAAGAAGATTATTTTTGTGCGTTTTGTCTGTTGGTCGGTCTGTCCGTCAAGATAAGGTTAAAAAAACTAGAACTCTAAAAGCTATTGAAAATCTGATTTACCCTTTAATGTTCCTCCCGTAACATCTCAATAGTTTTAAGTATCTAAAATTGAGTGTTCCGGATTTTTTTGTGCAAAACTAATAAACGCCAACAAATGTTTGTTTGCTCTTCTAACTTATATTTCATTCAATTTCCATGCTTAAACGTTGCAAAAACACATTATCAATAATATGTTGTTCCGTTTTTTATGTAAATAGCATATTAATGGTAAATCAAAATCTCTATACTGACTTATATTTCATTAAGTGTAAAAATGTTCCGGATATTGTTTTATAAAACATGAATTATGCCTAATAATTGTTTGAAATCGCATAATTTACTAATATTACACTTATATTATTTGACAATGCGTCTCTATAATTTGGTTATCAATATCAAATTGTTCCGTATTTTCATCTTTAAACAAATTTTAAAAATATCGACAATAGGTTGTTCGGGGCTTTAAAAAAAAGTAATTTACTCATCATCATCATCATCATCAAACTCCATTAGAGTGAGGGCTTGAGAGGCTTAAATCCTCTCTTGCAAAAGCCCTGGACAGAAACCCTGCTGTCTTGCGTAGTGCATGAATGTCGCCATACAGGTCGAGAATTCTCATTTACGAAATAATGTTTTTACGGATTTTTATGAAAAATATTTTAACTCACTACTCTCTTACAGTACATTTTACTTTCTACCTAAAACATGTAAAAATCTAATTATCGTTAATATTATGTTCCGATTTTTAAGGAAAACAGAATCCAAACTCCAAAGTAAGGTATAAAAATCTCTCCACGTGGCTGTAGTACATCTAATTTTTATACGAGACCATCCAAAAAATTAATTAACGGTATTACATTTATCTGAAATTCTCTTTTTCTTTTACTATTTATACAAACATCCGGAACAATCTATTATATAAACTTTTCAATTGTGTTCATACCTAAAAATTATTGCGATGTTTTGAAACGTAAAATAAAGGTTAATCAATTTTTAATAACTTTTAGTGGTTCTTTTTTTATATCAAGATGACGGACAGACCGACTGACAGACAAAACGCAAAAACAATGCGGCTTTGATCCTTTTTAAATAAATTCTATTAGAACTCAGTGCACCAATGTCTATGAACCCTTGTTAAATATCTCGTGTAAATAAAGACATTTTTTTTATGGTACCGGTACTAGCCTATTGTGAGGTAATGGAATTTTTTTTCTTTGACGTCATATGAATGGACTCTTTAAATTTAATGTTAAAATAACGCACTCGGTGCACCAATGTCTATTAACACTCGAAAAAGTGCACGTATTAATGAAAATATATTTTAGTCTAACTAAGCCGTGTGACGTAGTGTTTTTTTTTCCTTTGACGTCATATGGAATGAATTCTTTAAATGAAATGCTAAAAGAACGCACTCGGTGCACCAATGGCTATGAACACTCGATAAATGGCTCGTAATGATGAAGGCGATTTTTATTCTAGCTAGGCCGTGGGACGTAGTGTGTTTTTTTTCCTTTGACGTCATATGGAATGAATTCTTTAAATGAAATGCTTAAAGAACGCACTCGGCGCACCAAAGTCTATGAACACTCGATAAATGGCTCGTAATGATGAAGGCGATTTTTAGTCTAGCTAGGCCGTGTGACGTAGTGGGTTTTTTTTCCCTCTGACGTCATATGGAATGAATTCTTCAAATGAAATGAAAAAAGAACTCGGTATAGTAATGTTTATTAAGCCTCGTTATGTGACTCGCGTTTAAAAAAGGAATGATATCTTGATTTAGATCTAATCTAGATTTTTTTAAACTAGATCTAGATTTTTATTACAGTATATCTAGATCTGGATTTATATTCTAATTAAAATTATTTTAGAGTCTAGATCTAGAATTTCTAGATCTAGTTTAGACTAAAATAGACTAGATTAAGATGTAGAATTTCAATTTCTAAACTTAAAGTGTAAAAAAAAAAGTGTAGATTTTCATTTCCAAACGTTTTGATCAATATTGTAATGTTTTAATATACTAAAACTAATCTACTATTTTTTATGTAATTTAAATTTACGGCAAATGAATCTTTGAAACATTATTACTTTTGACCATCAAAATTAAATCACCTCTTGAATATTATTTGCGAATATGCAGATCCGACAGGGATCCGACTTCGACGGGGGCCGCCTCTGAGTTTGTGTAACACAAACTCTCTTTGTAATCTTGTTTTTTACGGAAATGTTTTCGTTTTCTTGAGGCTTTGAATCAGAGATTAACTCTTTACAAAATCAGAGGTTGACTCTTTACAAAACAAGTAGAATTAGACAATCATTATAATCATTATAAGAAATCAGGCCAGTTTCATATCTAACCTCACCTTCAAATCATCACCTATCCCTTGGTCTGCTGGACCGCTGGGGTACCACACAATCGGTCAGCTTTCTTTTTCTATTTTCCTCTGTCATTTGCCTTTGATAGAATTTCATTCTGATATTCTTTCTGAATATATTGAAAACTGCCTTTTTACCTGCCTTGGTGGACCACTTCAGGGGGCCGATTTTGAGTTTGTGTTTCACACAAGCTGTCTTTGTAACATTGTTTCTCTGACGCTTTTCTTCTGCCAGCGCTGTTCTCTTGTCCTCAGCATTTTATGCGCCAGTTTTCACAGCACGACGCCATGATGCTTTGCCATGTGCTTCTGTCTCCCAGGTGGCTGGGTTGATGCTGAAGGCGGTCAGGAAAGCTTTGAGGGTGTCCCTGAAGCGTTTTCTTTGTCCACCTTGTGAGCACTTTCCTTCACTTAATTGGCCATACATGAGTCGTTTAGGGATGCGGCGGTCTTCCATTCTACAGACGTGTCCTGCCCATCGCAGCTGGGACTGTATCAGGATTATGAGGATGCTTTGCATGCTCGCACTTGGAAGGACTTCAGTATCTGGTATTTTGTCTTGCCAATAAACATTCAGTATTTTTAACGTCCACATTTCTGAGGCATAGAGCAATGTAGGAAGGATGACAGCTCGATAGACCCCTATCACTGCATTTATATCATGTCCATTTATCTAGATACTTGGATCCGAGTAGGCTTTACCTGGAGCAGGCAAATATAAGACTTCAGTCTTTTTTGTGTTTATAGTTAGGCCAAAGTCTGAACGTGCTCTTGAAAAATCCCTGACGATGCTCTGAAGATCATTTTCAGAGTAGGCATTTAGGGCACAATCGTCAGCAAATAGCAGGTCCATGATTACTGCTGATTTTGTTGTTGTTTTTTGCTTTGAGCTGCCTCGGGTTGAATAGGCCACCATCAACTCTGTATGTTAGATTTATCCCGTTATTATCTCTGTTTGTGAATGCACCTATCAGCATAGCAGAGAACATAATACTGAACAGTTTGGGTGCTAGGACACAGCCTTGTTTGATACTTCGAATGGCTCTGATGGTTCTCCACTTTCCTGGAAACGAGACTTCATGCCATCATGAATAAGTCTCACTATGATTATGAACTTTTGTGGACATCCATACTTAGACATGATCTTCCAGATTCCTTCTCTGCTAACAGTGTCAAATGCCTTTGTTAGGTCGACATATATTGAGAAGAGGTCAGCAATATGTTCTTGGCATTTTTCCTGGCGCTGCCTTGCCGCAAAGATCACGAAATGGTTCCATGCTCCTTTCAGAAGCCGCATTGGCTTTCTGGTAGTAGACCATGTTCTAGATGATGCATGAGCCGATTTAGTAGGATGCGTGCGAGAATTTTCCTAGCAATAGAGAAGAGATATTCCTCTGTGGTTGTCGCAGATTTGGTGGTTTCCTTTTGGCTTGTATAGATGAACACTTGTAGCACCTTTAAAGTCTTGTGCTATTGACTCTTGCTTTCACATAATTAAGAACAGCTCATGAAGTCTTTCAATCAGGGCTAATCCACCCTTTTTGTAGAGTTCTGCGGGAATGGAGTTAACTCCTGAGGCTTTTCTCCTTGCTAGCTGTTGAATGACAAGCTTGGTTTCCTTTAGCGTCTTATCAACACAAACAATTTCATTCTTCTCATAGATGCAAGTACATTGGGAGGGTGGGGGCTGGGCGAGGGTGGGGGCTGGGCGAGGGTACTTAGCATCACAAAAATTATAAAAGGTGTACACATAGGTCAAAAGTTTGTGAAACACTAGTCTTTAAGGTGTCAATGTCTTGAGCGGGGGATGCATCCAGGAAGTTCCTTTCACGTTGAGAGTCTGAATATAGTGTTTGATATGAGCAGCTTGTGTTGAAGGAGTAAATAAACCAATAACAGCCAATACGACACAATTGGCTACACAATCAACTGACTACACTGTACATCACAGTACTGCCGTACTTAACTCTTCTGTCTCTCTATCTCGTCCAGGACTCGTACTGCTTCATTGGAGGACTCACTCCACCCGGACTGACTTCTTAAACAGTCCAGTCTCCTCGCTGTCTGAAATGAACTGCCTTACACACTCAGCCTCTGTTTTTTTCCTGAAGGTTTTCGATCAAATGACCAATCACGTGCGATTTTTGCTTGTAATGGCCATACTAGTACTGTCCCTTGTCCATTGACACAGTTGACTGCCATTCAGCACGTGACATTGTGTTGCATATGTCAGTTGGTCACATGAAAATTAACTCATCACTCCGCCAATACAGTTACAACAATATTTCAAATCGAACGTCTTTGTAAGACTATATGCATCTGTTCAAACTATCGACATAGTTCGAATCTTGTCAACTTTTATTTTTGCTGCAGAAACAGATAAAGTCCTTCGATGTAACGTTCAACAATAACTACTTCCTATATGTCTTTTTATCTCATAATTTTTGTGACTGGTAACAATATATATCTGCGAATGTCTAATAATTTTTGCTATGGTCCACATTCTTGAAGAGTGGAATACTTTAATAAACTATCGTCTGCAAAATGATTCTATTGCATCTCTACTTTACAATCACGGCAATCAGTCAGTCAGTTATAAAACATTTAAAGTGCACGCATGTTACCGAGACATCAAAGTCACCCGAGAGATTTGATGAGATTTGATGAGATTTATCCACTTGAAAGTCGTAATGAATTCATTTGGTTTTATTTACAAAATGTACAAAGCTTAGGGGAGATAAGCCCTGTGTAGAGAATTAGGTCGTTTGCTAAAAAATTAAAACTAATAAAAGCCTATAAATCCTTTTATTTAATAAGTACTTGACTTGCTCTGTGGCCTTCTCTTTTGGAGGCTCGAGACCTCGAGTTCTAATATAAATTATAGTCCTTGAGCATGAAAGCATGTGTGGCAATTAAACGTGTCTTAGATGTAAGTTATTTACATTTACACAAGGCATTAACTAATTATTAGTTCAAAGGAAACCTGTATGAAGATATCACTTACATTCATTTAATTAAACCACACAAACCTGTACACTTGTCGCTTTCTGCATGGGAAAATCAATGAAGGAGATGTATACCGCTAATACACACTAAAAAAAAAAACAATCTACAAGATAATAGATAAAACGAAATAATGATAAGGAACTACGTCGCTATTAGTTGAGTGTGAAATAATCAGACTATACCGCAGTGGCATCACAAGGGGGGTGCTGCCTGCACCGGGTGACACCCATCAGGGGTGACACCAAAGTGGTAATAATCTCCTTTAGCAAAAGCAGACGACTGATTAAACCTGACAGCAGCTTTTTACCTTACCTTTACCTATCCCTTAGTCTGTTGGACCGTTGGGACACCAAGCAAGATTTGTCGACTGTCTTTCTCGCCCGAAAAGCACAGTCCGCAGCAGTCCTTTCAAAACTGAAAATAATTTGGAAAGACAAGGGCTTGGCCCTCGGCACCTAAATCAGATTGATGTTCTCCCTGGTCATGGCCACATTTTTATATACTTATGAGTCTTGGACGCTGACTGCAGAGCTAGAGAGGGGGATCCTAGCAATGGAATTGAGATGCTACAGACGATATGAAAATAAATGCTGAGCTCAAGGCAGACACCAATGCAGTAACTGAAGGGAGACAGCTCAACGAGATAAAGATGCTTATCTACACGAGGACATCACGTCTGCCTTGAACACAGCATCTTCATATCGGTTCTAGACTTAGGCGGAAATCCTTCTCTTCTGTCTAATGCCAACCTCCTTCCTAGTCTAGTCACTAATAGTGCGCACCTTCTGCACTATCTTGGATGGCGGTGTGCATGGCAGGGTTATAACATTATTTTGAAGTACAGTGTGTGAGCCGTTATATTCTGATGTAGCGGATAATTTGTAAAGGTTGAATAGATTCTAATGTAACCACGAGTAAGCCCATTGCAGTTGAGCTTATAAAGAGGGTAGAGAAGATGAGCGTGGGAGACGAGGTGCAATAAGGAGTGTAGTTTAAAATAAGTTGTTGGCTAGATTCAATTGCTGAACATTTCATTTTTTTTTACATACATCTACATTGAAGTTGAAATCTGCGTATTTATTGTAAATAAAAGTTACATTCATTTTTTAGAAGTTTCTTTGAATTTGAATCAAGTTCTATATATATATATATATATAGAAGAAAAAAAATATATAAATATTAACATATGCACAAAATCAAAGTTGACAATTCAATTAGTCAATTTGACCATATCCGGAGTTACAAACCAATAATCAAATAGTAACGGTTAAAAAACGTAGCTTTTTGTTATTTACTTAAATCCAACTAGACTAGGATATAATAAGAAGTCATCAAACTAGACTAAGATATAATAAGAAGTCATCAAACTAGACTAAGATATAATAAGAAGTCATTAAACTAGACTAAGATATAATAAAAAGTCATTAAACTAGACTAAGATATAATAAGAAGTCATCAAACTAGACTAAGATATAATAAGAAGTCATCAAACTAGACTAAGATATAATAAGAAGTCATTAAACTAGACTAAGATATAATAAGAAGACACCAAACTAGACTAAGATATTATAAGAAGTCACTAAACTAGACTAGGATATAATAAGAAGTCATTAAACTAGACAAGTATATAATAAGAAGACACCAAACTAGACTAAGATATAAGAAGAACTCATCAAAACGAACTGCTCAGAGCCGAGTTCGATGGAGAGGTGTGGTTGCGGCCTTATGCTCTCCTGGGAGTACACAGGATTAAGTAAAGTAAGTAAAACCAACAAAGAGAAAGCGTGAAGTATTTAGCAGTCCAGATGAACACAATTTTAGTCAAACAAAATTTTATTTTATGCTCTTTTAACAATAGATTACAGAAGCTTTGTAAACAGAAGGAAAACCTATATAGAAAATTTAAAGAAACTAAGGCAAAAAGAGTTTATAAAAATTATATAAAAATTAAACACCCAAAAAATAAGCAGACAGCTGCAGTGTGAATACATAAACAATATAATATCTAAAGATAACAACAAAAACCTATGGTCATGCATTAAGTCTAAGAAAATGTATACAACATGAATAGCGCCATTAAAAGGAGAATTTAACCTTGGTTAGGCCAATAATAGAATATGCATCCTCTGTTTGGGACCCCTCAACTCAAGAAAACATTAAGAAACTAGAACAGACACAAAATATAGAAGTGAGATTCGTTACGGACGAATATTCACATTTGACTAGAGTAACACCTTTAGTAAAATCACTAAATTTAGAAAGCCTTCAGGACAGAAGACTCAAAAGTAAAGTAGTATACATAAAACACTGAACCATAATCTTCAAATACGAAAACAAAATTTAATAAAATACTCAGAAAGACACAAAGATAAAGGCACATTCTTCGTCCCATATGCTAGGAAAAATGTGTACAAATACTCCTTCTTCCCTGGTACTATTAGAGCCTGAGCTAGCCAGGAAAACCAGTGACTTAAAAAATTTAAGAATTTAAGTCATTGGTTAATATGCATAACTTAATGCATGACGCGTAGGACGTAATCATCTTTTTTTGTGAAGTAACGTCTGTATTATATTAGATAAGATAAGATAATTCGTGCATTCGAAAAAAATCCAAGTGAAGTGAGCCTGTAATGATATTGATCTGTGTATTCTTTCAGACCAAACATGTGTAAAGTCCTGCAAGTCTACGGGAGGCAAGATAAATACTTCACTCATTGTGTTGCTGACCATCTGAAGATGATTTGTGAGCGACCAACGTGAGTAGTTGCTTCATCTTTTACGTGAGTACTTGCTAGACACTTTACTCATTACATGAGTACTTGCTAGACACTTTAATCATTACATGAGTACTTGCTAGACACTTGACATGAGTACCAGCTAGATCTTTTACGTGAGTACTTGCTAGACACTTTACTCATTACATGAGTACTTGCTAGACACTTTATATGAGTACTTGCTAGACACTTTACATGAGTACATGCTAGACACTTAATATGAGTACTTGCTAGACACTTTATATGAGTACTTGCTAGACACTTTACTCATTACATGAGTACTTGCTAGACACTTTATATGAGTACTTGCTAGACACTTTATATGAGTACTTGCTAGACACTTTATATGAGTACTTGCTAGACACTTTACTCATTACATGAGTACTTGCTAGACACTTTACATGAGTACTTGCTAGACACTTTATATGAGTACTTGCTAGACACTTTACATGAGTACTTGCTAGACACTTTACATGAGTACTTGCTAGACACTTTACTCATTACATGAGTACTTGCTAGACACTTTACATGAGTACTTGCTAGACACTTTATATGAGTACTTGCTAGACACTTTATATGAGTACTTGCTAGACACTTTACTCATTACATGAGTACTTGCTAGACACTTTACATGAGTACTTGCTGGACACTTTATATGAGTACTTGCTAGACACTTTATATGAGTACTTGCTAGACACTTTATATGAGTACTTGCTAGACACTTTATATGAGTACTTGCTAGACACTTTACTCATTACATGAGTACTTGCTAGACACTTTATATGAGTTCTTGCTAGACACTTTACTCATTACATGAGTATTTGCTAGACACTTTACATGAGTACTTGCTAGACACTTTACATGAGTACTTGCTAGACACTTTATATGAGTACTTGCTAGACACTTTACTCATTACATGAGTACTTGCTAGACACTTTATATGAGTTCTTGCTAGACACTTTACTCATTACACGAGTACTTGCTAGACACTTTATATGAGTACTTGCTAGACACTTATATGAGTACTTGCTAGACCAGTGTTTCTCAAACTGTGTGCCGCGGCACACTAGTGTGCCGCCGAAGATTTGCAGGTGTGCCGCGGGAGTTTTCAGAACGCCACACGTGCAGCGTTACACAGGTCTGCATAATATTAAATTTTTATTTTACGTTGCAACGACATCTCCACTTGCAACGACCAGTAATAGTAGTGGATTGCTCCATAGTGACGGAAAGGGGTGTTAGCTATTCAGGTTATGGAATTGTCCACTATACATATATTATTATAATGACTCAAATTTAGGCCACCTTAGCAGACGCACAGCAGTTCTTGAATTGGTAACGATAATAATAAGCGATGTGTTTCTTGTAAATTGTTTAGGTGTATGCTACTAATAACAAATTATCACTAAGCCTTATTCATTGTTATCCATGGAGAAATACGTTAGCAAAAATGAAACTGCGAAAGCGTTCAATGAAAAGCAAGGAACCAATCGAAGGTACAAAGAAGATTGCATCGGATATGGTTTCATATCTTCTAGACCTGAAGATGCTCCATTTCCATTCTGTCTGATCTGCAATGCAACTCTGAGGCGCTTGTTTCAAGCCAATTGAAGAGACACTTGGAAACAAAACATCCAGCTGTAAAAGCGCAACCGAAGGAATACTTGGAAAACGTCAGGGCTCAACAAAATAAACAAGCTAAGAAACTTACGAACTACCTAAAGCTGCCAGAAATGGATTAATTGGAAGTTATAAGGTTGCTCAGTTATTAGGAAAACGCAAGAAAGCACACACAGAGGCTGAATCAGCCATTGCACCATCTTTAGCAATAGTTGTTGAAACTATCCTTGGACCCGATGCCGCCGAAAAAGTTAAAAAAGTTCCTTTGTCAAATGGTACTATCTTGCGCAGAATTGAAGACTTATCGTCAGATTTACGAGATCAAATCTGCGAACACTTCGACGTGACTGACGATGAAGTGTCTCTCCTGTGGTCTCTTCAAGTTGATGAATCCACTGATGTTAGCAGCAAAGCCCAGCTGCTAGCTTTTATTCGGTTCATAAAGGATGAAAAATGTGTCAACGAATTATTATTTTGCAAAGAATTACCAACTACGACCAAAGACGAAGATATTTTCAAAGTGGTGAACGAAAACATTTTGCTATTGAAACTACAGTGGAAAAACTGTGTCAGCGTTTGCACCGATGGCTGTCCTTCCATGCAGGGAAATAGTAAGGGATTCGTCACTCTTGTGCGTCAAGAAAATCCAAATGTATTAGTTGTTCACTGCATGATCCGCAGAGATGCTCTCAATGAATATGGATGGGTCAGCTCTCCATTTGGAAACAATGAAGCTACAAATCTGACAACTGAAGAAGAAGAGCAGCTCATTGATTTAAAAAACGATGCAGTTCTTAAGTCACGTTTTGCCGAGAAAGCCTGGATGTGTTTTGGATTCAATCAACAAGTTATATCCTGCAATCAGTTTAAAAGCAATCAAAATAATTATTCCATTTGCATCTTCATGGTTTTGTGAGTTTGAATTTTCAGCACTGACTGAAATCAAGTCTAAGAAAAGAGAGAGATTTCTTACAATAGACGATGAAATGCGAGTTTGTTTGTCGACTTTGGAGCCTATATTAGATCGTATTTGCACTCAAAAACAGGCACACCCTTCACATTAAATGTAATACTTAAAAACAGGTTAAATCTTTTATTCTTTTTATTATAAAACAACTGTTGCTCTTCTTGGTGTGCCGCGACATTTTTGTAGTTTGTTTACTGTGCCGGCAGACAAAAAAGTTTGAGAAACACTGTGCTAGACACTTATATGAGTACTTGCTAGACACTTTACTCATTACATGAGTATTTGCTAGACACTTTATATGAGTACTTGCTAGACACTTTACTCATTACATGAGTACTTGCTAGACACTTAATATGAGTACTTGCTAGACACTTTACTCATTACATGAGTACTTGCTAGACGCTTTACATGAGTACCAGGTAGATCTTTTACATGAGTACTTGCTAGAAACTTTACTCATTACATGAGTACTTGCTAGACACTTTACTCATTACATGAGTACTTGCTAGACACTTGACATGAGTACCAGCTAGATCTTTTACGTGAGTACTTGCTAGACACTTTACTCATTACATGAGTACTTGCTAGACACTTGACATGAGTACCAGCTAGATCTTTTACGTGAGTACTTGCTAGACACTTTACTCATTACATGAGTACTTGCTAGACACTTGACATTAGTACCAGCTAGATCTTTTACGTGAGTACTTGCTAGAAACTTTACTTATTACATGAGTACTTGCTAGACACTTTACATGAGTACCAGCTAGATCTTTTACTTGAGTACTTGCTAGAAACTTTACTTATTACATGAGTACTTGCTAGACACTTTACATGAGTACCAGCTAGATCTTTTACGTTATTACTTGCTAGACACTTTACATGAGTACTTGCTAGACACTTTACATGAGTACTTGCTAGACACTTTACATGAGTACTTGCTAGACACTTTACATGAGTACTTGCTAGACACTTTACACGAGTACTTGCTAGACAATTTACATGAGTACTTGCTAGATCTTTTACGTGAGTGCTTGCTAGACAATTTACATGAGTACTTGCTAGACACTTTACATGAGTACTTGCTAGACACTTTACATGAGTGCTTACTAGACACTTTACATGAGTACCAGCTAGACCTTTTACGATAATAGTTTCTAGATCTTTATATGAGTTATTTTAGCTTTTGAGTGATTAAATAGATCTATAATGTGATTAGTTATTCATACAAGACATACAAATTTGATGCTCAGGATCTTAAACTCCTGTTGAAGTTTCTATTCAAAATAAATTACCTGAAAAAGACCATAGCAACATACTAGGATTCATTCTAAAATAAATAAACATAAACTTTTTGGAATTTTTTTATTTTGTATGCAGTGTTAATTTTTGGTTTACAAAAGAACTCAGCATTTAATTTAAAAAAAAAGATAACTTAATGAATTTAAAAAAACAAGAACTTGATTTTGAAATTTAATGATCTGAGATTTTTGAAACTGTGTTTAAACAGTTGTATGCTGCAGATGTGAGCCATGCCAGTTGATAGCTGCACTAGTGTGATACTCCTCACATTTCCTGGTTATAGAAAGGGGAAGCAATACATTAGCTTATGTGAAATAACTTTCCGTTAAAAAAAACGTTAATATTTTAGCCAATAGAAGTTTAAAAAAGGGTTGACATTTTATTTAGGGCTACGCCATTTTTATTTACATTTATTTAAAGTAAACATTTCATTAAATATTTGTTGGCCTACTTTAGCTTAGAGCTCAAGAGAAAGCTTTAAATAGCACCAGAAAAGTATCTATCTATCTATCTATCTATCTATCTATCTATCTATCTAAACTTTCACATTGATCTGTCCCAATTCTATAAATTGTTTATTTGCTTATTACACCCTGCAAATCCTCACATAATACTTTGGTCGTATCCCCACAAAACTGCCCCGTTTGGTAAGTATATAAAAGTATAATAATAGTATATATTACGTTTAATTGGAATGACCTACTTTAAATATTTCTCCCAAACAGCTCTCTTCTGATCTGTGAATTCTATATTACTTTTCAACCCCTCCCTTTTTTCACCCTCCCCCTTTCAGCGCCCCTCAAAACACTTAAATTTTTGTATCTAATATCTACTATTATCACGCTATCCCTCGCAAACACATATTTTTGTTAAACCTGTGAATTCGATTACCAATATCACGTATTCCCCACACCCAATTCTGAGCCTTATAAATCCCATACAAAAGACAATATATTTATTTTCTTCGACTTCTCATTATTTTATTGAACTAATTGAAAGGCTGTCCAACACCATCATGTTACAACTTATCTTCGTCTCGAGGTTATCAATTCCGTTTCAACTTCTTTGTAGATAGAATTACTCAATTAAATTGTGCAAATACACTATTTTTTAAAAATCTGAAAATTACGCACAAAAACTAAAATGGTGGATTTACTTAAAAAAGTTACTTATAGAAAATCGTTTTCGGTAAATCTAAATGCTGCGGTTTCGATCGTAAATGATTCTTAGTTGTTACAGGCACACGCCAATACTGGTTACATTTTCGTGTTTTTTTTTCGTCCGTGGCAAGTGGCAGAAATATTGATGCGTCAGTCAGAGCTCTTTGTGCTTGTAATATAGATATAGGTATTGACTTCTAGTGTCATCTAAACAAAAAATATACAATTACTCCTTTGTTTGTATGACTATTGAATTGACTTACTGAAACAAGAATTTATTTAAAATTCATAAAACACAAAACATCCATGTATCAAATTTGTATACATATGTGAACAGGATTATTTGTTCTTAAAACTAAATATTAATGAACTCAATGACCTCAGAGCATTAGGTCGTCAAAACTTCTAGTATTCCTAATTATGATGTTTTCCTTTTTTTTATACTTTGCTATTTAATGTCAGATTTCATAGTTCATAGTTTGATTCTCCCTAAAGCTCGGGCTTGCTAAATATTTACTTTGTAATTCATTGGCATATCTTCCTTTCAAACGCACTTCTGAAAATCTTGAATATTGTTCCTAATGTGATGCTGACAGACTACAAGACAGACTACAAGACAGACTACAAGACAGTAAGACAGACTACAAGACAGCAAGACAGACTACAAGACAGACTACAAGACAGACTACAAGACAGACTACACGACAGACTACAAGACAGACTACAAGACAGACTACAAGACAGACTACAAGACAGACTACAAGACGGACTACACGACAGACTACAAGACAGCAAGACAGACTACAAGACAGACTACAAGACAGCAAGATAGACTACAAGACAGACCACAAGACAGACTACAAGACAGACTACAAGACAGACTACAAGACAGACTACAAGACAGCAAAACAGACTATAAGACAGCAAGACTGACTACAAGACAGACTACAAGACAGACTACAAGACAGACTACAAGACAGACTACAAGACAGACTACAAGACAGACTACAAGACTGACTACAAGACAGATTACAAGACAGACTACAAGACAGCAAGACAGACTACAAGACTGACTACAAGACAGACTACAAGACAGACTACAAGATGACCGAATTCTAAAACCGTTGCTCTTAATGTAGCAATACATTTTTGAATGATCTTACAGATATGAGAGATGGGACTGCTGTCCTGGATTTGCCAAGAGAAGCAGAGAACTTGGTTGTACCATTGGTTAGTTACATCTCACTCTATAGTTACTAATGAGATGGACATACAAATCAGCACATTATACACTAAATGTGCTTGATTAAATAGAGTAAATGGGTTCATTAAATTAACCCTTGTCATGCAGGCGGTATTCAAACAATCAACAAGCAGGACCGCGTGCATTGGGTGCTAGAGATAGCAGGCAATTAGGCTTCAAATATTTACTTTATACAGAGGGTTGACGTTATCGATAGTTGTGATTGTTGAAAGCTGTCCTTTTATCTGCACTAGTTATTAAACGGCAGACTTTTGTGTGAATCTATAAGTGTCACCTTTGTGTGAATCTATAAGTGTCACCTTTGTGTGAATCTATAAGTGTCACCTTTGTGTGAATCTATAAGTGTCACCTTTGTGTGAATCTATAAGTGTCACCTTTGTGTGAATCTATAAGTGTCACCTTTGTGTGAATCTATAAGTGTCACCTTTGTGTGAATCTATAAGTGTCACCTATGATTTGTTATTGTTGTAGGTTTAATCTTGTTTATTACATTTTATTCATTTATCTTGAAAAACAACAAAAAACAAATATTGTGATTGTTTATAACCTGATTTTATGTATTCACATGTTAATCTAGCTAGAAAGTGTGTGTGTGTTTGTGTGTGTGTGTGTGTGTGTGTCCATATTGTCTAATGTCCTTGGATGTTTCTACTTCAGAGAAGCCACTCGATAATATCATAGGCACAGCTCGCGAGCTGAAACTGAACAAGTTTATTGCTCTAGCTGAGAAAGCACGTCTAACTACAGACCTGATGCAGTATGGACCCTACACGGCATTTGTTCCTTCAGATGAAGCAATAGCTGACGCGGCTCCAGCTCTTGTGTGAGTTTTTATTTTCATGCCATTGAATTTAAATTATTTTCCTTATTGAGGACAGCGGCAGAAGACCAAATGAAAACTGGAATAGATCGCCGGCAGACAACAGCTTTGTCTGCATAAGATGCGTGAAAATATTCAGGTCCCAACTGGCTTTGCTGCACTTAATGTTTGCAATAGAAAACATTGTCATTAGTAGTAGTAGTATTTAAACGCATAGTTGATAACCTATAGAGATTAATAAAATTAATGACATTATATAATTTTTGTTTTGTTTTGCTGTATTCAATCGAGACTAAGAATAGATTTTAGAATGTCCATTATGTGCCCATCATAGAGCTTTGAGTCTTCTGAAACGTTCAATACACTCATTTTCTTTCAATTGACTTCCTTCTCTTTCCCTTGTATGTCGTACAGTCTTAATGGGGGGGGGGAGGATCAATTATACTGTTTAAAGCTTACTGTAGTTGTGTCTATTTTTATTGTGATCTTTTTTGCTGTGAACTGTTTAGGCGTGCCTCTTGATCCTATTTGTGTACTTTGATTCCTTTCTTCTAACTTTCTTCGAGACTAGACTATCAATCTATTACCATGTTTAGTTCTTCCAAGTCTGTGTTGCATCACGTCTATTCAAGCTTTTAGGATGTACTTGACTTTGATTCGCCCCCTCGCATACAACGCTGTATTACTTTACATAGACCAAATTTAAATTGAAACATCCTCGCTATGCACTTGGCAGCCTCTTGGTCAAGGATTATATAGTACAAGCAAAAGCTTGAAAAGATCAATATAATAGTGACTCGATACTTTTGTAACTGTTAGTATTGCTCACACTTTGTTTTTCAAGGTCCTCCTTGAGTGATACTAAAGGAGGAAGTCCCTTGATACGCTACCACATTGCTCCAGGTCGTCTGAACATTTCTAACTTCAAAGAACGTGACCAAGAACTGGTCACTCTTCATGATGGCTCCAGGGTTAGGGTTAACAAGTATGCGTATGGTGTAAGTAAATCCACATTGTTTGTTTTAGATCAGTTGTGCACGCGCAGATTAAAAGTTACATTATCCTATGGATTTCACTTTGTGTTTGACTTTCTTTTTCCTGCACTCTGTTGAAGTGTTTCTTTCACTTTGTGTTTGACTTTCTTTTTCCTGCACTCTGTTGAAGTGTTTCTTTCACTTTGTGTTTGACTTTCTTTTTCCTGCACTCTGTTGAAGTGTTTCTTTCATGTGTTTGACTTTCTTTTTCCTGCACTCTGTTGAACTGTTTCTTTCATTTACTCTTTCTCTTCCTTAGTTTTTGCTCCTTTCTCAGTGACACTTCTCTGTCCTAATGATCATGTGTTCTGTCAATTCTTTCCTTTCTCAGCGACACTTCTCTGTCCTAATGATCATATGTTCTGTCTATTTTCTTTCCTTTCTCAGCGACACTTCTCTGTCCTAATGATCATATGTTCTGTCTATTTTCTTTCCTTTCTCAGCGACACTTCTCTGTCCTAATGATCATATGTTCTGTCTATTTTCTTTCCTTTCTCAGCGACACTTCTCTGTCCTAATGATCATATGTTCTGTCTATTTTCTTTCCTTTCTCAGCGACACTACTCTGTCCTAATGATCATATGTTCTGTCTATTTTCTTTCCTTTCTCAGCGACACTTCTCTGTCCTAATGATCATATGTTCTGTCTATTTTCTTTCCTTTCTCAGCGACACTTCTCTGTCCTAATGATCATATGTTCTGTCTATTTTCTTTCCTTTCTCAGCGACACTACTCTGTCCTAATGATCATATGTTCTGTCTATTTTCTTTCCTTTCTCAGCGACACTTCTCTGTCCTAATGATCATATGTTCTGTCTATTTTCTTTCCTTTCTCAGCGACACTTCTCTGTCCCTATGATCGTGTGTTTTGTCTATTTTCTTTTATTTCTCAGCGACACTTCTCTGTCCTAATGATCATATGTTCTGTCTATTTTCTTTCCTTTCTCAGCGACACTTCTCTGTCCCTATGATCGTGTGTTTTGTCTATTTTCTTTTATTTCTCAGCGACACTTCTCTGTCCTAATGATCATATGTTCTGTCTATTTTCTTTCCTTTCTCAGCGACACTTCTCTGCTTTAATGATTATGTGTTCTGTCAATTCTTTCCTTTCTCAGCGACACTTCTCTGTCCTAATGATCATATGTTCTGTCTATTTTCTTTCCTTTCTCAGCGACACTTCTCTGTCCCTATGATCGTGTGTTTTGTCTATTTTCTTTTATTTCTCAGCGACACTTCTCTGTCCTAATGATCATATGTTCTGTCTATTTTCTTTCCTTTCTCAGCGACACTTCTATGTCCTAATGATCATATGTTCTGTCTATTTTCTTTCCTTTCTCAGCGACACTTCTCTGTCCTAATGATCATGTGTTCTGTCAATTCTTTCCTTTCTCAGCGACACTTCTCTGTCCTAATGATCATATGTTCTGTCTATTTTCTTTCCTTTCTCAGCGACACTTCTCTGTCCTAATGATCATATGTTCTGTCTATTTTCTTTCCTTTCTCAGCGACACTTCTCTGTCCTAATGATCATATGTTCTGTCTATTTTCTTTCCTTTCTCAGCGACACTTCTCTGTCCTAATGATCATATGTTCTGTCTATTTTCTTTCCTTTCTCAGCGACACTACTCTGTCCTAATGATCATATGTTCTGTCTATTTTCTTTCCTTTCTCAGCGACACTTCTCTGTCCTAATGATCATATGTTCTGTCTATTTTCTTTCCTTTCTCAGCGACACTTCTCTGTCCCTATGATCGTGTGTTTTGTCTATTTTCTTTTATTTCTCAGCGACACTTCTCTGTCCTAATGATCATATGTTCTGTCTATTTTCTTTCCTTTCTCAGCGACACTTCTCTGTCCCTATGATCGTGTGTTTTGTCTATTTTCTTTTATTTCTCAGCGACACTTCTCTGTCCTAATGATCATATGTTCTGTCTATTTTCTTTCCTTTCTCAGCGACACTTCTCTGCTTTAATGATTATGTGTTCTGTCAATTCTTTCCTTTCTCAGCGACACTTCTCTGTCCTAATGATCATATGTTCTGTCTATTTTCTTTCCTTTCTCAGCGACACTTCTCTGTCCCTATGATCGTGTGTTTTGTCTATTTTCTTTTATTTCTCAGCGACACTTCTCTGTCCTAATGATCATATGTTCTGTCTATTTTCTTTCCTTTCTCAGCGACACTTCTATGTCCTAATGATCATATGTTCTGTCTATTTTCTTTCCTTTCTCAGCGACACTTCTCTGTCCTAATGATCATGTGTTCTGTCAATTCTTTCCTTTCTCAGCGACACTTCTCTGTCCTAATGATCATGTGTTCTGTCAATTCTTTCCTTTCTCAGCGACACTTCTCTGTCCCTATGATCGTGTGTTTTGTCTATTTTCTTTTCTTTCTCAGCGACACTTCTCTGCTTTAATGATTATGTGTTCTGTCAATTCTTTCCTTTCTCAGCGACACTTCTCTGTCCTAATGATCATGTGTTCTGTCAATTCTTTCCTTTCTCAGCGACACTTCTCTGTCCCTATGATCGTGTGTTTTGTCTATTTTCTTTCCTTTCTCAGCGACACTTCTCTGTTCCTATGATCATGTGTTTTGTCTACTTTCTTTTCTTTCTCAGCGACACTTCTCTGTCCCTATGATCATGTGTTTTGTCTACTTTCTTTTCTTTCTCAGCGACACTTCTCTGTCCCTATGATCATGTGTTTTGTCTACTTTCTTTTCTTTCTCAGCGACGACTATGGCTCTCAGTTTCCCTTTTCACACTATTTATCTAGTTTCTGTCTGTCTGTCTACCACTGCTCTCCTCTCTCTCTCTGTTTACTCCTTCTGGGCATGTGTAGATGTGTGTGTGTTTGGTGCTTTATTTTTTCACCGAATTCGTCTGACACTCATAAAGCTCTTTTCGCTATAATCATTGTCTCAGTCTCACTGTTTCTGTCTTATTGTCTCTGTCTAATTGTCTCTGTCATATTGTCTCTGTCTCACTGTCTCTGTCTAATTCTCTGTCTAATTCTCTGTCTTACTCTCTCTGTCTAATTCTCTGTCTTACTCTCTCTGTCTTACTGTCTCTGTCTTACTGTCTCTGTCTAATTGTCTCTGTCTAATTGTCTCTGTCATATTGTCTCTGTCTCACTGTCTCTGTCTTATTGTCTCTGTCTAATTGTCTCTGTCATATTGTCTCTGTCTCACTGTCTCTGTCTTATTGTCTATGTCTAATTGTCTCTGTCTTATTGTTTGTCTTATTGTCTCTGTCTTATTGTCTCTGTCTCACTGTCTCTGTCTCACTGTCTCTGTCTCACTGTCTCTGTCTTATTGTCTCTGTCTAATTGTCTCTGTCTAATTGTCTCTGTCTAATTGTCTCTGTCTTATTCTCTGTCTTATTCTCTGTCTTATTCTCTGTCTTATTGTCTCTGTCTTACTGTCTCTGTCTTATTGTCACTGTCTTATTGTTTGTCTAATTGTCTCTGTCTTATTGTCTCTGTCTAATTGTCTCTGTCTTAAGGTCTCTGTCTTATTGTCTCTGCCTTATTGTCTTATTCTCTGTCTTATTGTCTTTATCTTACTGTCTCTGTCTTACTGTCTCTGTCTTATTGTCTCTGTCTTAGTGTCTCTGTCTAATTGTCTCTGTCATATTGTCTCTGTCTCACTGTCTCTGTCTTATTCTCTGTCTTATTCTCTCTGTCTTATTGTCTCTGTCTTATTGTCTCTGTCATATTGTCTCTGTCTTATTCTCTGTCTTATTGTCTCTGTCTTATTGTCTCTGTCTTACTGTCTCTGTCTTATTGTCTCTGTCATATTGTCTCTGTCTTATTGTCTCTGTCATATTGTCTCTGTCATATTGTCTATGTCTCACTGTCTCTGTCTTATTGTCTCTGTCTTATTGTCTCTGTCTTATTGTCTCTGTCTTATTGTCTCTGTCTTATTGTCTCTGTCTTACTGTCTCTGTCTTATTGTCTCTGTCATATTGTCTCTGTCATATTGTCTATGTCTCACTGTCTCTGTCTTATTCTCTGTCTTATTGTCTCTGTCTTATTGTCTCTGTCTTATTGTCTCTGTCTTATTGTCTCTGTCTTATTCTCTGTATTATTGTCTCTGTCTTATTGTCTCTGTCTTATTGTCTCTGTCTTATTGTCTCTGTCTTATTGTCTCTGTCATAATGTCCCTGTCTCACTGTCTCTGTCTTATTCTCTGTCTTATTTTCTCTGTCTTATTGTCTCTGTCTTATTGTCTGTCTTATTCTCTGTCTTATTGTCTCTGTCTTATTGTCTCTGTCTTATTGTCTGTCTTATTCTCTGTCTTATTGTCTCTGTCTTATTGTTTGTCTCATTGTCTCTGTCTTATTGTCTCTGTATTATTGTCTCTGTATTATTGTCTCTGTCATATTGTCTATGTCTCACTGTCTCTGTCTTATTCTCTGTCTTATTGTCTCTGTCTTATTGTCTCTGTCTTATTGTCTCTGTCTTATTTTCTCTGTTTTATTGTCTCTGTCTTATTGTCTCTGTCTTATTGTCTCTGTCTTATTGCCTCTGTCTTTTTGTCTCTGTCTTATTCTCTGTCTTATTGTCTCTGTCTTATTGTCTGTCTTATTCTCTGTCTTATTGTCTCTGTCTTATTGTTTGTCTTATTGTCTGTCTTATTGTCTCTGTCTCACTGTCTCTGTCTTATTGTCTCTGTCTCACTGTCTCTGTCTTATTGTCTCTGTCTCACTGTCTCTGTCTCCTATAAATTTTCCTTAAAAAGATGTATTAGCGTGTGTGTTTTCTTGCTTGTGTGTGTTAATGAAGTTATTACCCAAACGTTACATTCTATCCCCTCCCACTGTCAGGTAGCAACAGTCAATTGTGCCAGAATTACCAGACCTGATGAGCTCGCAACTAATGGCATTGTCCACGTTATAGACAAGGTAATCAACATTAGACTGTTCCAGGAGAAACGTAGGTCACTAGATATCTAGGTCAAGGTTGGAGCGTTAATTTAAAATAAGAGTGTTTACATTATTTGGCTATGAAAGTCATAGAAATGAAAGTCATAGAAAGTTTGACTATATAACCAATTTACATAATTATATAATTTATATAACCAAAATGCATTTCGATTCTAGTCACGTGATATCCGGCATGATTTCAGTCTACGTCTTATTTTTTATCTTTTTATGTTTGTATCCAGAGGCAGTTAGGACAATGGGAAACTTTTGTTTTATCAAGTATATGTGTATGTATCCAGAGGCAGTTAGGACAATGGGAAACTTTTGTTTTATCAAGTATATGTGTCTGTATCCAGAGGCAGTTAGGACAATGGGAAACTTTTGTTTTATCAAGTATATGTGTATGTATCCAGAGGCAGTTAGGACAATGGGAAACTTTTGTTTTATCAAGTATATGTGTCTGTATCCAGAGGCAGTTAGGACAATGGGAAACTTTTGTTTTATCAAGTATATGTGTATGTATCCAGAGGCAGTTAGGACAATGGGAAACTTTTGTTTTATCAAGTATATGTGTCTGTATCCAGAGGCAGTTAGGACAATGGGAAACTTTTGTTTTATCAAGTATATGTGTATGTATCCAGAGGCAGTTAGGACAATGGGAAACTTTTGTTTTATCAAGTGTATCTATCTGTATGTATTGGCTGATGTAATGGTGAGAAGGATTGAGGACATGTTACATAGAAGAAGGTGAAGAGATGATGAAACAGACAGAAGTGAATGTTGAATACCGAGGACATTGTTCTCTGAGTTTAGAGACAGCTAGTTTGGAACCTTGTCCTAACCCTTGTCATTTCAGTTCTATTTGGTCTATTTAAACACTCAGACTGAAAGCCGGTAAGAATTCGCTAGGACAGAAACAAAAAAAGTTTATTGCGTTGTGAAAAGAAGATTTAGCGGTTTTACTAATTTCGTTTCAAAATTAATTTATAGACGTAGAGAATTAATGTGGATATTAGCTGTCCAAAGATATTACCCAACAACCTTTTTATCAAAATTCAAACGGTTGAACATAAAACCTTTTGCTTGAGAAATACTAACTTGTTTTAAATATCAGTATAAAGGTTCTATAATGTAAAAATATTACCGGACAACTCATGAAATTGATATAAATATTTATTTACAACAAACTCTCTACAAACCATTTGGGTTTAAAATATAAACTCTTAGTTTACGTATGTAGTCTAGTGTACAATGCAGTCAAAACATCTCAGTTAGTACAAGAATGCAGTTGATAGAGTACACTTTTCTGGAGCATAGCAGAGAACATCCTCTCATCAAAGTACGTCCTCTCAACAAAATATATCCTCTCAACAGAGTACGTCCTCTCAACAAAGTACGTCCTCTCAACAGAGTACGTCCTCTCAACAAAGTACGTTCTCTCAACAAAATATATCCTCTCAACAAAGTACATCCTCTCAACAACGTACCTCCCAACAAAGTACGTCCACTCAACAAAATATGTCCTCTCAACAAAGTATGTCCTCTCAACAAAGTACGTTCTCTCAACAAAATATGTCCTCTCAACAAAGTACGTCCTCTCAACAAAGTACGTCCACTCAACAAAATATGTCCTCTCAACAAAGTACGTCCACTCAACAAAATATGTCCTCTCAACAAAGTATGTCCTCTCAACAAAGTACGTCCTTTTGACAAAGTATGTCCTCTATACAAAGTACGTCCTCTCAACAAAATATGTCCTCTCAATAAAGTACGTCCTCTCAACAAAGTACGTCCTCTCAACAAAATATGTCCTCTCAACAAAGTACGTCCTTTCAACAAAGTATGTCCTCTCAACAAAGTACGTCCTCTCAACAAAATATGTCCTCTCAACAAAGTACGTCCTCTTAACAAAGTACGTCCTCGCAACAAGGTATGTCCTCTCAATAAACTACGTCCTCTCAACAAAATATGTCCTCTGAACAAAGTACGTCCTCTCAACAAAGTACGACCTCTCAACAAACTACGTCCTCTCAACGAACTACGTCCTCTAAACAAAATGTCCTCTCAACAAAGGAAAACTTCTCAACTTTACAAGGACTTCCCCCCTAACACTGGAACCTAGAAAATCAATATTTAACAAGGTTACAAAGACAGTTTGTGTGGAAACACAAACTCAAAATCGGCCCCCGAAGTGGCCCACCCAGAGAGGCTTCAATTTTTCAGAAAGAACATCCGAATGAAATTATATAATAATAATAATAATAATAATCTTTATTATCCGTAAGGAAATTTGTCTTACAATTTGTGCATTACACCAAACAAAAAACATTATAACTATAAGAAACCAAAGTGTACATTCACACCAGACTCACTCATAATTTACATGTGACAAAGTTTATACCAGATTGTTCTTATTTAATGATTTGATTGCCAGGGGAACAAAAGACAAATGACAGATAAGAATGAAAAAGGAAGGTTGACAGATCTTGTGTAGTGCCCCAACGGTAAAGCAGATCAAAGAATAGGTGAAAGTGAATGTAAAGTTAGATGTGAACCTGGCCTAACTAGTTCCCCTTTCAGACCTTGTGGTCTATAGGGCAGATGATGTAAAGTTCATCTGTTTTTGTGGCCTATGGTTAACGAGGGTGTCATGTAGCCAGCACAACGACCAACCGCCTTTACTTTTCACCAACGTATGTCAGGTACCCATTAGAGCTGGGTGGACTCAGAGGTGCCCAAAGATTACGAATTTTAAAGTCCCAGACTTCACCAGGATTCGAACCCGGGACCCCCGGTTCGGAGGCCAAGCGATATGCCGCTCAGCCACAGCGCTTCCCCTGGCCTAACTGATCTCATACTAGTGTGCTAATTGTTTTGAAAAGGATCAATATCTTGTTCGAATATTTCGATACTTCCTATGACACATAAAAACGGATAAGATAATGCATTTTACAAGATAACTATTTATTTTAAATTATGTCTACTTTATAATGCATACTAAATAGATTTTTTCTCTTTAAAAAAATAGTAAACATTTGTTTGTGTGTAAATATAGTACTTAGTATAACAGAACATGCATAACTTAACAATACAAATATAAAAACAAAACATTTTGACAAAAATACTACAACTGTTGGCATAAATGTGTTAGAAATGTGGAAAACAGTAGTCTACCCTAAAAAAAGAGCATCGAGTGTTTGATTGTTAAATAGTTAATAGTTGTAAAAGCGGTGTATTTTTATGAAAAAAAAAAACTGCTTGCATAAGTGATTTAAAAAATTAGATTTTTCGCTTTCAGAAAAGAAAAAAGTAGCCGTTGCATCAGAATTTTGAATGGTGTAAAATATTGTGATGTCGGATTTTGACTATCTTTTCTAGTTTACGAGATCTAAACGGGACGGACGGACAGACGGACAGACATTTCACACAAAACTAATAGCGTCTTTTCCCCTTTCGGGGGCCGCTAAAAAAACTTGCATCTATAATAGAGTCACATCCTTACTGCGTCTTTAAATCAAAATACATTTTTCAATAAGTCACTCTTGAAAAGGGAACAAATATATAACATCCCCGCTCCCAACACGTGACAAATAAAATGTTTAGAGTGAATATTTGAATGAGTGTGATTTCACTTCATCATGTTTTCTAGCAGTTCCTAATAAGATTAAAATAGCTCAGGAATTTTCTTATGACATTTTGACGTGCAGTGTTACTCTTAGTAACAAGAAAGCTCTAGTAAATATTATACCTACAAATATATTTAATTTTTTGGAACTACTATATATATATTTTATTCGCGAAAGTTCTGTACGATGTACACCTATATAAAAACCTATATTTACATGGGATTTATGCTTTATGTACAGTGTCTGTGTCTTGCCCAGTGTCTGTGTCTTGCCCAGTGTCTGTGTCTTGCCCAGTGTCTGTCTTGCCCAGTGTCTGTGTCTTGCCCAGTGTCTGTGTCTTGCCCAGTGTCTGTGTCTTGCCCAGTGTATACTTGTGTATACATTTCCTTATGAAGACAAATCATTGCATACACTGTTCAATGTGTCTATCCATTCTAAAGGTCATAACTCCACTGGACGTTCATGGGACTGTGGCCGAGAGACTCGCAGCTGATGAGCGCTTCTCCCAGTTCAATCTGGCCATGTTAGTCTCGGATATGTCCAAGAAACTCAAGACTAAAAAGGGAAGCTTTACTGTCCTTGCGCCTACTGACCAGGCCTTTGCCAAGCTGCCTGTAGATCTCCTGAACCGAATTTTAACAGATGCTGACACAGCAGAAAGTGAGAAATCTATCAGATAATTGGAGAACATTAGTGTTCAAATGTTTACAATTTAGTATTTACTGTAAAATCTCTCTATATAATTCTCTTCATGGCTCAACCATTCCTGACACCACCAAGAAGTCATGGAAAGATCATTCTTATATTTCTGCAAGTCGGACTAAAGTTACCCCACGTAACTTTCGCGGCGAAAAAAAAGAAGCCGGGGGGGGGGGAGGGGATAACAAGTAGTATTCACCCGTTACTAAATAGCAGGAGCGGACTTAACCATTGCGGGGTCCTATGCGAAACGAATTGGGCAGGGCCCAGTTTGGGTAGGGATACGGATAATAAGTGAAAATTAAGTGTTAGTATTAGAAAATTAATTTGTCTTTGCATTTTATTAATTCTTTACTACGTACAGAATTACTTTATGAGCCTTGCGTATAGCGAAAATTCTGTTTCCTACATAGATCCGGCTTAATAGCAAGAATTACCAAATGTTTCAATCTATCTACGAGAATTGTTGACCTCAAGTAATTCTTCATTAGTTTGAGGCGCGAGAAGCTTCTTTCACCAGATTCCACAAGTATGGGTATTGCATAATGCCGTTTTTTTTTAAAATCGCGAGTATGATTGGCGTTTTCCATATTGAATGACATCCCAAAATAACAATTTTGTCTATATATTGCAGGAGATTTTAATAAGTTTTTAAAAGATTTTGCAATTTCAGGAGATTTCCAGGAGCTCCGAGGGAAATCTGTTATAAGTTATAAAATGGTTTAATTTTAATAATTTACAATAAGAATTAGCGCGGGTCCTATGAAAGTGCGGTGCCCACTGCGGTCGCATAGATTGCAGTGGCCTAAGGCCAGCCCTGCAAAATAGCGGCGTATACTACGCCGTGGGTCGACTAGTTAGGATATAATGTCTCTAACTATCAATGTTCCTTGAGAATTGGCTAAATTAATCAATTTTCCTCAGTTGGCTACCGTATTTTCGCGCATGTAGCCCGCACACACGTATACCCCACACGAATTACAAAAAAAGTAAAAACAAACTCCTGCAACCCGCACTCTTATAAACCCCCACATGTTCAAAGCGTGACTTGCCGTAAAGTACCTAAAGTACTATCATTGGTACTATTTCTTTTCTTCAGGTTTATAATGAGATTACTCTAAACCTTTCCAATGTACGCTTCCCAACCACACAGTGAACTAGAGGAAGTAATAACTACTCCCCGGTATTTCCATAGTTTCCATTATGATAGGTTTATTAGTCAAATAGGTAAACAGCGCACCTTTGTATACACGCAAAGCCGCCATGCGTTTTTAAAAGCGTGTATGACCGGCAAGTTATATGCTCGAAAATAAAATAATCCAACACTAATTCTGCGTGAATAGTTCAGGATTAAAAGTTTCCAATAGACAACAAATTCCAATCTGATGTCACCGTTCAGTACTGACATAGAACTGTTGGGTGGAAATAATGGAGTAGTCGAAAAGGAAAAAAACGATTTAAAACAATTTTTAAAAAAAAAGCAGGTTTTATACAACTTTTTTCATTTTAACCAGAAACATGCATGATACTAGAATCAAAACCATAATTGAATCAGACAAATGTGTAACACGTGTCTTTGAAACGTGAATTTATTCGTTCTTTATTCAGGAACAAGATTCAGATTAATGAATCATTATATGAATCAAAATACACAAGTTTTGAAAAATATTTGAAAAATATAACTTTAATTTCACGATAAAAATAATCCACTAATTTAAGTATACGAAATATAATTTTCTTGACTTTTTGTTGAAGTCTATCAGACTATAAAATTTTGGAGTTGGCCTCTATTGGTTGTAAACAAGAGCCACGTATCACAGAGATGGCCTCTATATTGGCTTTAAACAAAGGCCACGTATCACAGAGATGGCCTCTATATTGGCTTTAAACAAAGGCCACGTATCACACAACTGGCCTCTATTGGCTCTAAATAAGAGCCACGTATCACAAAGGTGGCCTCTATTGGCTCTAAAGAGTCACGCATCATAGAGTTGGCCTCTGTTGGCTCTAAACAAGAGCCGCGCATCACAGACCTGGCCTCTATTGGCTATAAACAAGAGCCACATATCACAGAGCTGGCCTCTGTTGGCTCTAAAAAAACAGTCACGCATCACAGAGCTACCCTCTATTGGCTCTAAACAAGAGCCACATATCACAGAGCTGGCCTCTATTGGCTCTAAACAAAAGTCTCGCATCACAGAGCTGGCATCTATTGGCTCTAAACAAAAGTCACGCATCACAGAGCTACCCTCTATTGGCTCTAAACAAGAGCCACATATCACAGAGCTGGCCTCTATTGGCTCTAAACAAAAGTCTCGCATCACAGAGCTGGCATCTATTGGCTCTAAACAAAAGTCACGCATCACAGAGCTACCCTCTATTGTGTCTAAACAAAAGTCTCGAATCACAGAACTGGCCTCTATTGGTTGTAAACAAAAGTCTTGCATCACAGAGCTGGCCTCTACTGGCTCTAAACAAAAGTCTTGCATCACAGAGCTGGCATCTATTGGCTCTAAACAAAAGTCTCGCATCACAGAGCTGGCCTCTATTGGCTCTAAACAAAAGTCTCGCATCACAGAGCTGGCCTCTATTGGCTCTAAACAAAAGTCTCGCATCACAGAGCTGGCCTCTATTGGCTCTAAACAAAAGTCTCGCATCACAGAGCTGGCCTCTATTGGCTCTAAACAAAAGTCTCGCATCACAGAGCTGGCCTCTATTGGCTCTAAACAAAAGTCTCGCATCACAGAGCTGGCCTCTATTGGCTCTAAACAAAAGTCTCGCATCACAGAGCTGGCCTCTTTTCGCTCTAAACAAAAGTCTCGCATCACAGAGCTGACATCTATTGGCTCTAAACAAAAGTCTCGCATCACAGAGCTGGCCTCTATTGGCTCTAAACAAAAGTCTCGCATCACAGAGCTGGCCTCATTTCGCTCTAAACAAAAGTCTCGCATCACAGAGCTGACATCTATTGGCTCTAAACAAAAGTCTCGCATCACAGAACTGGCATCTATTGGCTCTAAACAAAAGTCTCGCATCACAGAGCTGGCCTCTATTGGCTCTAAACAAAAGTGTCGCATCACAGAACTGGCCTCTATTGGCTCTAAACAAAAGTCTCGCATCACAGAGCTGACATCTATTGGCTCTAAACAAAAGTCTCGCATCACAGAGCTGGCCTCTATTGGCTCTAAAAAAGAGTCACGCATCACAGAGCTACCCTCTATTGGCTCTAAACAAGAGCCACATATCACAGAGCTGGCCTCTGTTGGCTCTAAAAAAGAGTCACGCATCACAGATGTGGCCTCTATTGGCTCTAAACAAAAGTCTTGCATCACAGAGGTGGCCTCTATTGGCTCTAAACAAAAGTCCTGCATCACAGAGCTGGCCTCTATTGGCTCTAAACAAAAGTCTCGCATGACAGAGCTGGCCTCTATTGGCTCTAAACAAAAGTCTCGCATCACAAATCTGGCCTCTATTGGTTCTAAACAAAAGTCTCGCTTCATAGTGCTGGCCTCTACTGGCTCTAAACAAAAGTCTTGCATCACAGATGTGGCCTCTATTGGCTCTAAACAAAAGTCTCGCATCACAGAACTGGCCTCTTTTGGCTCTAAACAAAAGTCTCGCATCACAGAACTGGCCTCTATTGGCTCTAAACAAAAGTCTCGCATGACAGAGCTGGCCTCTATTGGCTCTAAACAAAAGTCTCGCATCACAGAGCTGGCCTCTATTGGCTCTAAACAAAAGTCTCGCATCACAGAGCTGGCCTCTATTGGCTCTAAACAAGAGTCACGAATCACAGAGCTGGCCTCTATTGGCTCTAAACAAAAGTCTCGCATCACAGAGGTGGCCTCTATTGGCTCTAAACAAAAGTCTCGCATCACAGAGCTGGCCTCTGTTGGCTCTAAACAAAAGTCTCGCATCAAAGAGCTGGCCTCTATTGGCTCTAAACAAAAGTCTCACATCACAGAGCTGGCCTCTGTTGGCTCTAAACAAAAGTCTCGCATCACAGAGCTGGCCTCTGTTGGTTCTAAACAAAAGTCTCGCATCACAGAACTGGCCTCTATTGGCTCTAAAAAAGAGTCACGCATCACAGAGCTACCCTCTATTGGCTCTAAACAAGAGCCACATATCACAGAGCTGGCCTCTGTTGGCTCTAAAAAAGAGTCACGCATCACAGAGCTACCCTCTATTGGCTCTAAACAAGAGCCACATATCACAGAGCTGGCCTCTATTGGCTCTAAACAAAAGTCTCGCATCACAGAGCTGGCCTCTATTGGCTCTAAACAAAAGTCTCGCATCACAGAGCTGGCCTCTATTGGCTCTAAACAAAAGTCTCGCATCACAGAGGTGGCCTCTATTGGCTCTAAACAAAAGTCTCGCATCACAGAACTGGCCTCTATTGGTTGTAAACAAAAGTCTTGCATCACAGAGCTGGCCTCTACTGGCTCTAAACAAAAGTCTTGCATCACAGAGCTGGCCTCTATTGGCTCTAAACAAAAGTCTCGCATCACAGAACTGGCCTCTATTGGCTCTAAACAAAAGTGTCGCATCACAGAACTGGCCTCTATTGGCTCTAAACAAAAGTCTCGCATCACAGAGCTGGCCTCTATTGGCACTAAACAAGAGTCACCCATCACAGAGCTGGCCTCTATTGGCTCTAAACAAAAGTCTCGCATCACAGAGCTGGCCTCTATAGGCTCTAAACAAAAGTCTCGCATCACAGAGCTGGCCTCTGTTGACTCTAAACAAAAGTCTCGCATCACAGAGCTGGCCTCTATTGGCTCTAAAAAAGAGTCACGCATCACAGAGCTACCCTCTATTGGCTCTAAACAAGAGCCACATATCACAGAGCTGGCCTCTGTTGGCTCTAAAAAAGAGTCACGCATCACAGAGCTACCCTCTATTGGCTCTAAACAAGAGCCACATATCACAGAGCTGGCCTCTATTGGCTCTAAACAAAAGTCTCGCATCACAGAGCTGGCCTCTATTGGCTCTAAACAAAAGTCTTGCATCACAGATGTGGCATCTATTGGCTCTAAACAAAAGTCTCGCATCACAGAGCTGGCCTCTGTTGGCTCTAAACAAAAGTCTCGCATCACAGAGCTGGCCCCTGTTTGCTCTAAACAAAAGTCTCGCATCAGAGAGCTGGCCTCTATTGGCTCTAAACAAAAGTCTCACATCACAGAGCTGGTCTTTGTTGGCTCTAAACAAAAGTCTCGCATCACAAGCTGGCCTCTGTTGGCTCTAAACAAAAGTCTCACATCACAGTGTAGACATTAAAATTGGAGAAAGATTAATAACGAGAAAAAGACGTTCGTGTTTTGTTCGCTTGTAGCAGTCTAAAGTTTGTAGGGACCCTAGTAACAGTCTAAAATTTGTAGGGAACCCCGTAGCAGTCTAAAATTTTTAGGGAACCCCGTAACAGTCTAAAATTTGTAGGGAACTACATAGCAGTGTAAAATTTGTAGGGAACCCCGTAACAGTCTAAAATTTGTAGGGAACCCCATAGCAGTGTAAAATTTGTAGGGAACCCCGTAGCAGTCTAAAGTTTGTAGGGACCCCCGTAGCAGTCTAAAATTCGTATGGACCCCGTAGCAGTCTAAAATTTGTAGGGACCCCCGTAGCAGTCTAAAATTTGTAGGGACCCCCATAGCAGTCTAAAGTTTGTAGGGACCCCCGTAGCAGTCTAAAATTCGTATGGACCCCGTAGCAGTCTAAAATTCGTAGGGACCCCCGTAGCAGTCTAAAATTCTTGGCCTTACATGTAGTGAGATAATACTTGTTCTTTTTCTTTCCTGTTGTACTGGACAAAAGGTCACAAGTGGCTACATTTCTATTTGTTTCTAGAAGTACTTCAAAGACACGTAGTCAGGGGCGTGTTCTGTGCAGATGCCATTGTCGTTTCTGTGGGACTTAAAACACTGGATGATACTCGTCTGCTCTTTCGATGTAAGAGAGATGGTCTCCTGGTAAATGAGGCTAAGGTTTTATACCCAGACATAGTTGGATCCAATGGAGTTATTCATGGAATAGACAAAGTACTTCTACCAGACGTGGGTATGTAATGTTTGATTTTCTCACTTTATTTTAGATTGTATTATATTAACCCTAACCTGTCCCTCCTGTAAATAAAAAAACAACAGTTTTAACCCAGATAACAGAAAACTTTAACCACGTGTTTCCATCATTAGGAGAAATCTAGTCTAAAACTGTCTCTCTTTGCGACACTGGCGGACAAAGATCTTGTTTTTTTTATTTCAAAAGCTAGCCTCCATGGGCGTAGCATGGGGTTCAACCCCCCCCCCAAATGAAATCCGCGGCGGGGGGGGGGGGGAACGGAATTAAGTGACTGATTTTTGCTTTCATTTTGTTTATTTTAGGTGAGATTTTAATACTAAATCATCACTTACCACAGCACAGCAGAGGGGGTTTTGAGTTAAAAACCCTCTACCAGGGGGTTTTGAGTTTAAATCCCCCTACCAGGGGGTTTTAGGATTTAAAAAAAACCCTATCAGGGGGTTTTGAGATACAAATCCCTCTACCAGGGGGCTTTGAGTTTAAACCCCCCTATAGGGGGTTTTGAATTTTAAACCCCCTACCAGAGGTTTTTGCAGTTAAATCCCCCTCTTCTATAAAACAAAACAAAAAAAAATGCAATCAACAATCCCCAAATTCCAACAGCACAGTTAAGGAAGATTTTGATTTTAAAACCCCCTCCAAAATTTACGATAAACCTCCTCTTCAATATAAAAAAAAATTACACTCTCAAAATTCTATGAGCTAGCCAAAGGGGTTTTGAGTTTAACCCCCCCCCCCCTCCAGTTGGGGTTGGAAGCTAAAAAGTACCTCTTCAATATAAAAAAAAGCAAATTACACACTATAAAATCTATGAGCGTAGCCAAAGGGGTTTTGAGTTTAAATCCCCCTCCTCCAGATGGCTTTTTTTTTAAAGTTTAAAACCCCTCCAGATGGTTTTGAGTTTAAAATTCCCATACAGAGCGTTTAGAGTTGAAAACCTCTCTCTTCAATATTATTTTAAAGCAAACTACAGTCACCAAATTCTATGATCGTAGCTAAATGGGGTTTTGAATTAAAAAAAAAATACTCCAGAGATTTTTTTAGTTTAAAACCCCTCAACAGATAATTTGACGAAAAAACTTTCCTTTTCGATATAAAATCTAAAGCGAAATACAGGCATGTAATTCCAAGAGCCTAGCCAAGAAAGGTTACAAATTTCTACCAGTGGCTTGGGCTCCATTAATAAAGTGTGAATAGTCTTCTGCCGAAATTGAAAAACAAAGATGGCTAAGACAGATTTTAGGAGTCCGTCATAGAGATCGGGTCTAAATCAAAGAAATCATATGCCGAACTGGGAGTCGAATCCTTAGTAAGGTTGTGACAGAGCGTCGCATGATGTTTTGCGGGACATGTTCTCCGACAAAATGAATTACGCAAAATAAGAGTTGCGGAAACAGCTTGACGGAAAATGCGCCGAACGGTGCGAGAAGGTCTATGTCAGTAAGAATAGCACATTAGGTTTTTGAAATAAAACTTTTTAATAGCAAGATAATGCACTGTAGATACCTCAGAATATGCATTTTGTTGGCTTTCAATACCAGAAAGGGTGCGCGGCGGCGGGTCTTCGCCCCGCGCTGGGGGAGCGCTGCGAACTCCCCCAGACCCCCTTGTTAGCCAGGGCGGGGAGTCTACAATAAACAATAAACGTCTTCCGAAAGGGTCAGAATGTAATAAAGATTAATTATGTACATACACACACACACACATATATATACATATATAATTTTTTTCCGCAGGAGGGAGGGCGGGGGGGGGGGAAATCCCACCCCCCCGAAAAAAAATCCTGGCTACGCCCATGAGCTAAACTATAAGATATACCTTAAACTTCTGTCGTGTTTTTAAAAGTCAAACTATCAAAGATATCTTAAACTTCTGTCGTGTTTCCTATTGATACACGTTTTAAGTGTTATTGATATCTGGATAAGTTTATATACAAATAAGTTTAATATAACATCACATGGTGAATACCGTATACAATTCGACCCAGGAATGGTCAGTATTAATCCAACAGAAATATCACCAATATAACAACTTAGTAACTATTCTATAACCAACTACTTTAAACATCTAACTCTACTGCTTATATATTAAGTGACTCTATCAAGTGCTTGCTACAAGATATCTATGTTGACTGACTGCCTTTAACTCTCTGGTTCACCTAAGGTCAAAAGTGTTCACCCTAGGGCAAAATGAGTTGTGAATAAGATTCACAATATGGAATTAACATTTACAATATAGAATTAGGGTTTCTACTCTATGGCACCAACTTTGACCAACAGTGGTGACAGTATGTATAGATAATGTTGGGCCTAGAACCATTACCACTTCCGGCGTTAAAAACCCTGTGGAACCATGAAAGTCTGGACATTGTCTATGGTCTGAGTTATGTCGTCCACACAGCATTTCCCCCTCTCCGCGAAGGTGATGAGACCAAAGGAACGGAATATCTGAAACAGTTTGGGATCAGTAGCGCCACAGGCTCTGTCAGGCTGTAGCACAATGTGCATCAATCTGCCTAAGGGTCACCATCTCCTGATTTTTCCCCAGGGTTGTCTCCCGAAGCCTTTCTCATGTTTGGGTACAGCCGCACGGCAGCGGAGGTTTGGATTCAGAGTTTTCCTTCTCCTGGATGGGTAGCCAACCAAGGCTAACGAGCCCCTCCTGCCAGAAGCTTACTGGTTTAGGCTTCTAATGGCACGCGTCTCAAATAGCCTCTGACAACCAGTCCAACACCTGGCCTTCACTTCTGGTTCAGATACTGAGCCCGGCGGAACTATTATTCCCAACAGGAGAAGGGGCAAAGGCGAGCAACTGGTAAGTCTATCCAGAATCACAATGCGGCTTTCGCTCAGGGAGATCCACAATTGACATTAATTTCTCCATCCATCAACTTCAGGAAAAGTGCAGAGAGCAAAGAACAAAGGCCTTTGATCTAGTCAGCAGAGTAGGTCTCTTTAAAATCTTACAGTTAATAGGCTGTCCACCCAAGCTACTAAATATTATTGTCTCTTTCCACCAAATTATGATGGGTACAGTACAGTTCTATGGCGCCTGCTCCGAAAGTTTCAGTATAAACAGTGGAGTCAAACAAGTATATATCCTGGCCCCCAACCCTCTTTGGAATACTCTTTTCAATGCTAATCCACCACGCGTTCGACAAATCCACCGATTTCCAGATTTGATGGCAAACTTCTAAATATTGCCAGACTGAGGGCCAAAACTAAAACCAGAACCACCCTAAGAGATATGTTCTTCGCGGACGACTCAGCGGTAGTGGCACTCACAATAGGCGCTTCAGTCACTAATGTCCAGCTTCTCTAAGGCTTGCAAAGAGTATGCCCTAACCATTAGCACAAAGAAAATTAATGATATGGTACCACCTGCTACAGCACAACCATCCATCCTCATTGACGATAACAAGCTAGATGCCGTAAACGAATTCTGCTACCTCTGATCTACAATCCAAGGTGACCTGTCACTAGAAGAGGAGATCAAAAAACGCATCAACCTTCGTTAGACTCCGACCAAGAGTTTGAGAAAACCAGAAGCTCACTACAGCGACCAAAATGGAGGTCTACAAGGCATGCATTCTTAGCGCGCTACTGTATGGCAGTGAGTCGTGGATAACCTACACAAAACAAGAGAGAAAACTAAACTCATTCCACTTGCGCTGCCTTCGAATGATCTTAAAAATAACATGGAAAGAAAGAGTGTGTAATACGGAGATCCTCGCAAGAACGGGCCTTCCCAGCATCTGTACGTTCCTCAGGCAACGCCGCCTGCGCTGGCTCGGACATGTTCGACGGATGGTGGACAATTGCATCCCAAAAATCATTCTGTACGGACAACTTGCGTCTGGCTCAAGAAAAACTGGTCACCCCACATTCGTTACGTGAATGTGATAAAAAGGGATTTAAAATCATTGATACTGACCATTGGGAAGACATATCCTTAGACCGCACTAGTTGGAGAGAGACGGTGACCAAGAAAGCTATAGACAACGAGAAAACATGGGCCTCGATTCTTGAAAAAAAAAAGCGTGCCACACGGAAAATGGCCAATACGAAAGCCACTTGACATGCAATATATGTGGACGGGAGTGTCTCTCCAAAATATGGCTCAACAGCCATATGAAAAAGTGTTCGAGATGAACCATAGTCGTTTCACGACTGAAGGAGGCCAATGATTTATGTATGTAAGCATGTCTTAGAGACGCCAACATCTAATCTAATTAACCTTATCCTGACATTTATGATCATAGTTGATATCAAGTGATATGTCAATTTTTACTCCCACACTTAGGGGGGTCTCAAAAAAGATATTCTTTTCCTAAATCTGTAACATAGAGATTCTAATGATATCTCTAAAAAGTTGGACATCAGATCTTTATATCTCTCTCTACATTAGGGATTTTCAAACCTTTACCACTCACGTTGTTAAGTCAAAACAAATCTTCTTTCACGTCCTTATCTAGTGGTCTCAATTTTTCTTGCCTTCGTAGCTGCTGAAATGCACTCTACAGTCGTTTAATGCGCACTAATAATCTTTTTTTTTAAAGCGATAGTCGCATTAAAACTTTTGAGAACCGCTAAATGTAGCCCTAATAGCAGAGGCATACCTCAAGTATTTGAGGCTCAGTGCTGCAGCTCCTTTGATGCCTTCCAAAAGACGAAATAAAGCACTAAACAAAATTGTTTCAAAACAGCAAACTTTTGCCTGTGACACTCTGAGGCAGCTAGGAGGTCTAGTTGAGCATCAGAAGATCAAATCTGTCTTTTCCCAGCACCGAGCACTCTGACCTCTATAGCCCGCAATTCATCCTCGAAACACCGGTACTGCTGATGTTGTTGTGTGAGGGACATTCAGAGCTCAAGGAGATAGCGTTTGTCTTGTAATAGCGGTAGGCTTTCTCATCGTCCTATCATTGCGTGTAAAGCCAGGCACCCAGTAGTAGACCTGTTTTGTTTTTTTTTTGTTTTTGGATACGTTCAAGACTTCAACAGAACGATAGCTAGGCACTGAACAAATAATATAATTGTGACATGAAACGATGATTATCCTGTTGGTACAGAGAGTGTTGATTGAAGTCTACTTTTTCTTGATAATATTCATATACAAATGCAAATAAAACCTTTTTTTGTTCTTGATTTTTAAAAAAGTCGCCCACGCTCAACATTTTATGCAAAGTCGGCTTTCTATCAATCTTATTTCGAAGCATATGTTTTTTCAGGGCTGGATCAAATTTCTAAACTATTCGACTAGTTCTAGAAGATATACCTTGAAATTTCAATTCTTCATCACGGATGTAGTGATGCCTAATCTGATAGGGCATGGTCTTTTAATAATCAGTTCGATGAATTTCATATACTACATCAAAATATTATTATTATTATGTAAAATGTTGATGCCCCTTTGTAGCTTGTGGCCCACACAACCCTCTCCTAGGTGACTCTGTCTAAAAGATAAATGCTAAAGCAAGCTTTTCTTTATTATTATTTCTTGTTTTTGTTTAATAGCTTACCAAGGGAGGCTACCACAAAATTAGCCTAGATTTATTGGTATACCTAGTTGTTTACCTTGTCAATCAAGTGTAACAACTTAGTAGGTTAATGAGCTTCAGTTCACGCCTGTCCTGTTCATTTCAAAACACGACCTTGACTGTAACTCAGTGTTGACGTTATTTCCTGTTCCTGATTTAGGACTTGATCATAATACCCCGTAGTTCACCTGTTTGCTGATAAAGTAGGATTTAGAAAAAAAAACAAAGAACTTTCACTTTCGATACCTGGATAGTGACCTATTGTTTACGAATTTTGTTACCTGTTTGTACTTGTTGCACTATAGGAAAAAAACAGTATTAACATCTACAGCTTTATTATACTGAATGAAGAAAATAATTAAACACAGTATAGGTCAAGACACGGAAAATAGTCAGTTCACCATCTCAGCAATGTAAACAAAAACTAGGGGTGACAATCGATATAAACAAACAAATTCACATTTAAATTTTATGCATATATCACAAGAAGAGATAGTCAAAGCATAAATACAATGGAGAAATAAACAGTCTCAGATGCCATAGACATTAGATATACATATTTAACAATTGTTTTTGTTTAGCGCTATTTCAAGCTTTAAACTTTCTCGGTACGCTATGATCCTATCACTTGTCTGGAGCTTATCTCGGTACGCCAAAAGCCTATCACTTGTCTGGAGCTTATCTTGGTACGCTAAGTTCCTATCACTTGTCTGGAGCTTATCTTGGTACGCTATGATCCTATCACTTGTCTGGAGCTTATCTCGGTACGCTATGATCCTATCACTTGTCTGGAGCTTATCTTGGTACGCTATGATCCTATCATTTGTCTGGAGCTAATCTCGGAACGCTAGGATCCTATCACTTGTCTGGAGCTTATCTTGGTACGCTATGATCCTATCACTTGTCTGGAGCTTATCTCGGTACGCTAGGATCCTATCACTTGTCTGGAGCTTATCTCGATACGCTAGGATCCTATCACTTGTCTGGAGCTTATCTCGGTACGCTAGGATCCTATCACTTGTCTGGAGCTTATCTCGATACGCTAGGATCCTATCACTTGTCTGGAGCTTATCTCGGTACGCTAGGATCCTATCACGTGTCTGGAGCTTATCTCGGTACGCTAGGATCCTATCACTTGTCTGGAGCTTATCTCGGTACGCTAGGATCCTATCACTTGTCTGGAGCTTATGTCGGTACGCTAGGATCCTATCACTTGTCTGGAGCTTATCCTTATCTCGGTACGCTAGGATCCTATAACTTGTCTGGAGCTTATCCTTATCTCGGTACGCTAGGATCCTATCACTTGTCTGGAGCTTATCTCGGTACGCTAGGATCCTATCACTTGTCTGGAGCTTATCTCGGTACGCTAGGATCCTATCACTTGTCTGGAGCTTATCTTGGTACGCTAAGTTCCTATCACTTGTCTGGAGCTTATCTTGGTACGCTATGATCCTATCACTTGTCTGGAGCTTATCTCGGTACGCTATGATCCTATCACTTGTCTGGAGCTTATCTTGGTACGCTATGATCCTATCATTTGTCTGGAGCTAATCTCGGAACGCTAGGATCCTATCACTTGTCTGGAGCTTATCTTGGTACGCTAGGATCCTATCACTTGTCTGGAGCTTATCTCGGTACGCTAGGATCCTATCACTTGTCTGGAGCTTATCTCGATACGCTAGGATCCTATCACTTGTCTGGAGCTTATCTCGGTACGCTAGGATCCTATCACTTGTCTGGAGCTTATCTCGATACGCTAGGATCCTATCACTTGTCTGGAGCTTATCTCGGTACGCTAGGATCCTATCACGTGTCTGGAGCTTATCTCGGTACGCTAGGATCCTATCACTTGTCTGGAGCTTATCTCGGTACGCTAGGATCCTATCACTTGTCTGGAGCTTATCTCGGTACGCTAGGATCCTATCACTTGTCTGGAGCTTATCCTTATCTCGGTACGCTAGGATCCTATAACTTGTCTGGAGCTTATCCTTATCTCGGTACGCTAGGATCCTATCACTTGTCTGGAGCTTATCTCGGTACGCTAGGATCCTATCACTTGTCTGGAGCTTATCTCGGTACGCTAGGATCCTATCACTTGTCTGGAGCTTATCTCGGTACGCTAGGATCCTATCACTTGTCTGGAGCTTATCTCGATAGGCCTACGCTAGGATCCTATCACTTGTCTGGAGCTTATCTCGGTACGCTAGGATCCTATAACTTGTCTGGAGCTTATCTCGGTACGCTAGGATCCTATCACTTGTCTGGAGCTTATCTCGGTACGCTAGGATCCTATCACTTGTCTGGAGCTTATCCTTATCTCGGTACGCTAGGATCCTATAACTTGTCTGGAGCTTATCCTTATCTCGGTACGCTAGGATCCTATCACTTGTCTGGAGCTTATCTCGGTACGCTAGGATCCTATCACTTGTCTGGAGCTTATCTCGGTACGCTAGGATCCTATCACTTGTCTGGAGCTTATCTCGGTACGCTAGGATCCTATCACTTGTCTGGAGCTTATCTCGATAGGCCTACGCTAGGATCCTATCACTTGTCTGGAGCTTATCTCGGTACGCTAGGATCCTATAACTTGTCTGGAGCTTATCTCGGTACGCTAGGATCCTATCACTTGTCTGGAGCTTATCTCGATACGCTAGGATCCTATCACTTGTCTGGAGCTTATCTCGGTACGCTAGGATCCTATCACTTGTCTGGACCTCTAGGGATAAAGGACAAAAGGGGGATTAAAAAAAGGGATATCTGGGTCGTTTTGACCGTAATCGGTTTTTAAAAACATTTTTAAAAAGGGCGGAGGGTTGGGGACGACCTGAATTCTAACTCATGTCTCACGCCTCATCAAGCCGACATTCTAACCACTCTGCTAATGAGGTGCTTATGACTTTAGTTGATTGTATAGTAATGTATACAAATACATTGAACCCCTTAGCCCCATGGATGTTACGCCACTGTTTTGATATAAGCTTTGTCAACTTCTTTCTCGTCAGGCAGTCACTTTTGGTCGAATCTTGTGATCAATTATTGACATATCTGGTAGATGTTTTTTTTTTTTTTGTTCACTATGTATGTACCGTGTTTTATGATAGTCATTTAATAGGTAGATCCAATAGGTATTCTATTAGATGTAGGTTAATTTTATGAACCAATAAATCTGACCTTAAAAATTTATGGTGTATAAATAGAAATACTTCTTGGGTACTTTTTGATTTGAGGCTGAAGACTAATGAAGCAAGACGGTGTCACAGAAATGGCACGGACAAGGTCAAAGTCTCCTTACCCAAGGACGAAACAAAACGTGAAGCCTTCTATCTCAGCAACAGATAGAACATGGTCAGACTTGGACAGACAGAGGCGTAGGCGATGTAGGAAAGAAGAATGGCTCACTCCTAAAAAAAAAAGCCGAAGAAAAAAAGAAGAAAATATAGACTGCAATAGTACAACGAAATAACAAGACAAGAGAGAGAAATTGAAAAGTATGAACAAAATTTACTCGTAAACTTTTTGCTTACATCTATGATAATATCATAGTGTCCGCGTTGTTTTCATAGTGTCCGCACTGTTTTCATGGTGTGCGCACTGTTTTCCAGCACCTTGGCTGCCCTAGATAAGTGTTCTACCTTACCGATGCTCGGCAACTGTTTGTTCTAACAGTAGAATCACTCTACCGCAAATCATATACATTACTGAACAAACGATCTCACCTTCACCTATAATGTGATTCAAATAGGTAAATAATCTATAAGGTCTTAAAACCAAACTACTTTGTCTATAAGTTATATATCAAACTTTCTTTTTTGCTTATACTATTTACTATTTCTTATTACAAAACTTAGAATTCTAATAGTGTATAATTATTATATAATGTTATTGGAATAATTGTTTTTGTATTTTGTAATAAATATATATGTCAAAAAAAGGGCAGAAAAGTTAAATATGCATTCGTGCAACAGTGACTGATAGCGTGCACGCAAGTGTTGTATAGACATACTATATTATATATGCACATTCGTTTGAATATTTCCAACAAGATTTAATTGGTACTTCATGTTGATATGCTACTCGCGTGAGATCAAACGTGGGGCTACGTAATGTTTAGTACAACTGACACGCAAGCATGACGCAATTTTGTGTGTGTGTGTGTGTACTGTGCTTTCTAAATGGTCACTTCATTTTCGTGTTTCTTTAGTCTAGTTCTATATTTAGATGTCGGTCTGAAACTCAAAGTTGGATAGACTGATGTATTATTATAAAGCTTACAGAATGATGTAGGCTATTACATAGTTTGCAGGATGTATCATACAGTTTAGAGATTTATTTGACCATTCAGAGAATCTTCATACAAAATCTAGAATTTAATCAATCATATTTAAGAAGTCAGAATTAAATATAGCGTTCAATGTAGGCTACAGTGTGAACTAGACCTGATCACAAACTTTGATATTTAGACAGTAGAAGCGGGATGGGAAAGGAGAAACAGAAAAATATCATCTCCCTTACGTTGGAACGTTGAACAGCAGGAATTCTCCCCTCCCCCCTCCCCTCAGTTGGGGGGGGGGTTGAAGTTAGTGACTGATTTTTTGCTTTGATTTTGTTTATTTTAGGTAAGATTTTAATACTAAACCATCACTCGCCCCAGCTGGACATGTTCTCCGACAAAATGAATTACTCATAATAGTTACGTTGACATTGAGGCAATTACGAGGAAAGCGCAAACAGGAACATTCTAGTACAACTTGGCGCCTCACTGTCATGGAGGTTCTCAGAGTAGGTGGGAAGAGGCTTAAGATATTGCCAGTGACAGATTTTTGTGGAAGCAGCTTGCCGTCCAGCGGCGCGGGAGGATCTCAGAAAGAAAAAAAAGCAGATTAGGTTTTTGAAAATAAACTTTTTAATAGCAGGATAATGCACTGTAGATACCTCAGAATATGCATTTTGTTGGCTTTCAATACCAGAAATAGTGCTGGCAAGGGCGGGGAGTCTAAAATGTTTCCACTAACTCCAGGAAGAACCGATTCTTGGGTACAATAAACGTCTTCGGAAAGAATGAAGGGTCAGAAAATAATAAGGATAAATTATGTACATACACACACACACACAAATATATATATATATACAGGGCATGGGCGTAGCCAGGATTTTTTTTCGGGGAGGGCTTAGGATGGGATCTTTGCTCCCCCCCTCCCGGCGAAAAAATATGTTTATATGTATGTATGTGTGTGTGTGTATATAATCTTTATTACATTATTTTTATTATTATTACAGTATTTATTAGCATCAAACCACTCTGAAGGGGGATTTAAACTCAAAACTCCTTTTGGCAACGCTCATAGATTTCTGAGTTTGTAATTTTCTTTTTTTTTTTATATTAGTTTCAAAGTTCACTGGAAGGGAGTTTAAACTCAAAACCCCTTTGAATACACTCATAACATGATGAGTGTATAATTTGCTTTGTTTTTAATATTAAAGAGGTATTTTTTACCTTCAAACCCCGCTGAAGGGCGGTTTAAACTCAAAACTGAGTCAAAACCTATTTAGTTACGCTCATAACATTTTGAGTGTATAATTTGCATTTTTTTCATATTGAAAAGGTATTTTTAGCTTCAAATCCCGTTTTTTTATACCGGGTATTGAAGAAGTATTTTTTAGCTAACTCAAAACCCCTTTGGCTACGCTCATTGAATTTGAGTGTGTAATTTTTTTATATTGCAAAGGGGGTTTATCGTAAATTTTGGAGGGGGTTTAAAAATCAAAATCTTCCTTAACTGTGTGCGTGAAATTTGGGGAATTGTCGTTTGCATTTTTTTTTATTTGTGTTATGGAAGAGGGAAATTAAACTGCGAAAACCCCTGGTAGGGGGGTTTTAAACTTGAACCCCCTTGGTAGGGGGTTTTAAACTCAAACCCCCTGGTAGGGGGTTTTAAACTCAAAACCCCCCTGGTAAGGGTTAAAAACTCAAAAACCCCTGGTGGGGGGGGGTTAAACTCAAAACCTCTTTTGCTCTGCTAGGGCAAGTGATAGTTTAGTATTAAAATCTCACCTAAAATAAACAAAATCAAAGCAAAAAATCAGTCACTAAATTCCGATCCCTCCCCCGCAGGGGGGAGGGGGATTTCATTTGGGGGGGGGTTGAACCCCAACCCCCCCCCCCTTTGGCTACGCCCATGGTACAGGTTTTTTTTTTTGTGACGACTTATTGACACCTTTTAAAAAATTATTACTTTTCTTGTATTTTAACGTATATTATTAATTTTTAGTAGTTAAAAGTTAGGCAATCAACTACTGAGTACCGGCACCTAATCACTAACTACCCCCCAAACCCCACCTCCAAAAAAAAAATCCTAGCTACGCCCATGTTGACCGGCATATGGAAAATACAAATGTGGACTTTTATTTTTACAAAGGTACGTGTATTAAGTTTCTGGACATGTAGAGATACGCCTCTGATTAATATTTTTGTCTTTGTCATTCCTTTCTGGTTAATTATTCTCCACTTATGAATACTTTTTTCATTCAATGTTTATTTGTATAGAGAAAAGGAGAAGTCTTGAGAGACATGGCAATGACAAGAGTTGTCAGTGTTTGAGCATGTGTATATTTTCTAACAAGTTATCTTTATCTTTAAAGGTACACATATTCTAAACAGGAAATAAGAATCATTCAGTCAATCAGAATCATTCAGTCAATCAGAATCATTCAGTCAATCAGAATCATTCAGTCAATCAGAATCATCCAGTCAATCAGAATCATCCAGTCAATCAGAATCATTCAGTCAATCAGAATCATCCAGTCAATCAGAATCATCCAGTCAATCAGAATCATTTAGTCAATTAGAATCATTCAGTCAATCAGAATCACTCAGTCAATCAGAATCATTTAGTCAATCAGAATCACTCAGTCAATCAGAATCATTTAGTCAGTCAGAATCATTTAGTCAATCAGAATCACTCAGTCAATCAGAATCATTCAGTCAATCAGAATCATTTAGTCAATCATTACCTTCTAGACTGAACACACCACAAGAGTTGATGTATTCAACACGGTATAGTCACAGCTTTGTGTGCTAGCTGGGTCTCCTTCATTACTATGTGCCTTCTTTCCGTGGTCTGACAGCCACTCCTCCCCGCCCCACTTTCTCTACCAACACGGATACGAAGCCGAAAAATCTGATTTATTTTCTTGAGATGTTAGTTTGAACTAATTGACATAATCACAGTTTCGTGTTCTAAATGGCAAAAGATAGAAAGTAAGCGCTCCACCCCCGGAACTTTCTCCATTGTGATCAGATTAGTTACATGGAACTTTCTCCATTGTGATCAGATTAGTTACATGGAACTTTCTCCATTGTGATCAGATTAGTCACATGGAACTGTCTCCATTGTGATCAGATTAGTTACATGGAACTTTCTCCATTGTGATCAGATTAGTCACATGGAACTTTCTCCATTGTGATCAGATTAGTCACATGGAACTTTCTCCATTGTGATCAGATTAGTCACATGGAACTGTCTCCATTGTGATCAGATTAGTTACATGGAACTTTCTCCATTGTGATCAGATTAGTTACATGGAACTTTCTCCATTGTGATCAGATTAGTTACATGGAACTTTCTCCATTGTGATCAGATTAGTCACATGGAACTGTCTCCATTGTGATCAGATTAGTCACATGGAACTGTCTCCCTTGTGATCAGATTAGTCACATACACCTGTAGACCTTTTGATAGTTAGGCTTACTCGTTGATTTTTAGCCTGAGATTCTGTTTCTCTTGTCTTTTTCTCATTTTGATTCTATTGTCTACGATATATTATATATACAAATGAAATTAAGACTCAAGTTTGTCTGATTAAATTTGATGATTAAAATTGCCATGATTAAAAATTATTTTTAAATAGTTAATAACTTGTAAATAGTTTACAGCCTATAATTATATCTGTGACCTACTTATACTTCATTGTTTACAAACGCGGGGGGGGGGGGGGGGGGCTGTTTCCATTTCATTTAAAAAATTAAAAAAAATTGATACTTCTTTGTGTCTGTGTGTTCATGCATGCATATCTAATAGGGATTGACATTAGGAACAGAAGAAACGGAGAAGAGATATATCTAGGACAGATGATTAAGACAAATGATTAAGACAACTGATAAGAACAGATGATTAAGACAAATGATTAAGACAGATGATGATGATGACGTTTGTTAAACAAAAATGAAATACTAAATAAAAAACGTTAAGGTGAAAAGTATGCAACGCAGATACAATGCAGATACAAAGCAGATACAATGCAGATACAATGCAGATACAACGCAGATACAACGAAGATACAACGGAGATACAACGCAGATACAACGCAGATACAATGCAGATACAACGAAGATACAATACAGATACAACGCAGATACAACGCAGATACAATGAAGATACAATGAAGATACAATGAAGATACAACGCAGATACAATGAAGATACAATGAAGATACAACGCAGATACAACGCAGATACAATGAAGATACAATGAAGATACAACGCAGATACAATGAAGATACAATGCAGATACAACGAAGATACAATGCAGATACAACCAAGATACAATGAAGATACAACGCAGATACAATGAAGATACAACGAAGATACAATGAAGATACAACGCAGATACAATGAAGATACAATAAAGATACAACGCAGATACAATGAAGATACAATGCAGATACAACGAAGATACAATGTAGATACAACGCAGATACAACGCAGATACAATGAAGATACAATGAAGATACAACGCAGATACAACGCAGATACAATGAAGATACAATGAAGATACAACGCAGATACAATGAAGATACAATGAAGATACAACGCATATACAACGCAGATACAATGAAGATACAACGCAGATGCAATGAAGATACAATGAAGATACAATGCAGATACAATGAAGATACAATGAAGATACAACGCAGATACAACGCAGATACAATGAAGATACAATGAAGATACAACGCAGATACAATGAAGATACAATGAAGATACAACGCAGATACAACGCAGATACAATGAAGATACAATAAAGATAAAACGCAGATACAAATAAGATACAATGAAGATACAATGCAGATACAACGCAGATACAATGCAGATTCAATGTAGATACAATGTAGATACAATGAAGATACAATGCAGATACAATGCAGATACAATGAAGATACAATGCAGATACAATGCAGATACAATGAAGATACAATGCAGATACAATGCAGATACAATGAAGAAACAATGCAGATGCAATGAAGATACAATGAAGATACAATGCAGATACAATGCAGATACAATGCAGATACAATGCAGATACAATGAAGATACAATGCAGATACAATGAAGATACAATGAAGATACAGTTAAGATTCAATGCAGATACAATGCAGATACAATGCAGATACTACGCAGATACAATGAAGATACAATGCAGATACAATGAAGATACAATGAAGATACAATGCACATACAATGAAGATACAATGCAGATACAATGCCGATACAATGAAGATACAATGAAGATACAATGTAGATACAATGAAGATACAATGCAGATACAATGCAGATACAATGCAGATCAAATTCAATGCTCTCTCTGTGTAAAGTCTCATTGCCACACTGCTGAATGTCTATCAAAGCGTATATCAAAGGAACTCTTGTCTGTTGGTCTGACTGGCTCGTACACATTTCCACCAAGTTATTTCTTCCACTTTACTTTCTACGAAAAAGTGGAGAACTTGCACGCAATTACTTATTGTTCCTCACAAAACATTCATCACTAGAAACAATTCACCAATTAGGGACTGAAATAGCGGGTGATGTAACGGTGTACGTGGAATTAGTTCCCTATGTACTTCTAGTAGAGAATTAGCTCGGCGCTGAAAAAGGTTGAAATTAACAATAGATTGTTACGAAATCTTTTATTTTCTTATGCACTTCGCTGACACGGTGGTTAGTGTCATGACTTGAGGAGGCTTGAACTCTCGAGTTCGAATTTAAGTAGTACAACTTTTTTCTTATACATTGCATTTAAAAAGATATCACGGTAACCTTTACACAGATACCCTCTTCTTCCCCTCCCCTCACCCAACAGTTCCCCAACTGATCCCTCTTTAACTCAATAAAACACTGAACTAATGGATTTTTTTATTTTTTTATTTTTTTTAACCGAAATGTTTTTTTCTTGAGGATTAAGAGATTGTCCCTTTACAAAACAATTACATCAATCATATATTCATTATAAGACATTAGTTGGGCCAGGTTCACATCTTTCACATTCACTTTTACCTATTTTTTGGTCTTTGGACCGCTGGGGCACCACACTAGATCCGTCAACCAATGAAGATACAATGTAGATACAATGAAGATACAATGAAGATATAATGTAGATACAATGAAGATACAATGTAGATACAATGAAGATACAATGAAGATACAATGAAGATACAATGCAGATACAATGAAGATACAATGCAGATACAATGCAGATACAATGCAGATACAATGCAGATACAATGCAGATACAATGAAGATACAATGAAGATACAATGAAGATACAATGCAGATACAACGCAGATACAATGCAGATACAATGCAGATACAACGCAGATACAATGCAGATGCAATGCAGATACAATGCAGATACAATGAAGATACAATGCAGATACAATTCAGATACAATGCAGATACAATGCAGATACAATGAAGATACAATGCAGATACAATGCAGATACAATGAAGATACAATGCAGATACAATGCAGATACAATGCAGATACAATGAAGATACAATGCAGATACAATGAAGATACAATGCAGATACAATGCAGATACAATGAAGATCAAATTCAATGCTCTCTCTGTGTAAAGTCTCATTGCCACACTGCTGAATGTCTATCAAAGCTTATATGAAAGGAACTCTTGTCTGTTGGTCCGTGACCTCCGTCTATGTCGAAGGCGCCGGTTGGTCTGACTGGCTCGTACACATTTCCACCAAGTTATTTCTTCCACTTTACTTTCTACGAAAAAGTGGAGAACTTGCACGCAATTACTTATTGTTCCTCACAAAACATTCATCACTAGAAACAATTCACCAATTAGGGACTGAAATAGCGGGTGATGTAACGGTGTACGTGGAATTAGTTCCCTATGTACTTCTAGTAGAGAATTAGCTCGGCGCTGAAAAAGGTTGAAATTAACAATAGATTGTTACGAAATCTTTTATTTTCTTATGCACTTCGCTGACACGGTGGTTAGTGTCATGACTTGAGGAGGCTTGAACTCTCGAGTTCGAATTTAAGTAGTACAACTTTTTTCTTATACATTGCATTTGAAAAGATATCACGGTAACCTTTACACAGATACCCTCTTCTTCCCCTCCCCTCTCCCAACAGTTCCCCAACTGATCCCTCTTTAACTTAATAAAACACTGAACTAATGGATTTTTTTTTTTTTTTTTTTTTTTTAACCGAAATGTTTTTTTCTTGAGGATTAAGAGATTGTCCCTTTACAAAACAATTACATCAATCATATATTCATTATAAGACATTAGTTGGGAAGGTTCACATCTTTCACATTCACTTTTACCTATTTTTTGGTCTTTGGACCGCTGGGGCACCACACTAGATACGTCAACCTTCTTTCTCCATTCTTCTCTGTCTTTTGTTTTTGGTAGAATTTCATTCTGATGTTCTTTCTGAAAATATTGAAACCTGCCTTTTTATCTGCCTGGGTGGACTACCTCGGGGGCCGATTTTGAGTTTGTGTTTTTTACTATTTTGTTTGTCTTAAATCTAAGAAAGAAGTAATTAAAGTTCTCCTTTCAGACCATGCGGTCTATAGGGCAGTTGAGGGACGAAAGGTCATCTGTGGCCCATGGTTAACTAGGGTATCTTTCGGCCGGCACAACTAGAGCCTTTATTTTTCCCCAATTAATGTCGTGTACCCAGTAGATATTGGTGGATTCATAGGTGCCCTAAAGATCTAAGATTACTTATTTGTTTAACACTTCAAAACCTAAATGAAGGACCCAAATCATTAAATAAAGGTTACTATGTATTACCTAAAAAAATGTACAATGCATAAAGACTTGTATAAAAGAAAAGTGAAACTATTTCACCGGAAAACAAAACATCTACGAACACAGCGACGTCACTGATAACTAAATGGGTTTCTTTGCTTTATCTACACTCAAGTTACAGAACGCTGACTCAGTTGATTGGATTATTCCAATTGTTATTGTTTGTTTTTGTTTTTTTAAAAAGCTTATATCAAGTCACTCTGTCTGTCTGTCTGGTACAACTATTGAATTCATTATTTCTCTCACTTCCTATTCTTGGATCAATGTGAAACTTTGTTTGTACATTTATTCATTGTTCCTAACTAAACTGGAATCAATAAAATTATTATCAAACTAGTTACCCTAATAATAATAATTAATTTGGTTTGATATCGAAAAGGGAAATTAATCTTACAATATATATCTATATGTATCTATCTATGTATCTATCTATGTATCTATCTATGTATCTATCTATGTATCTATGTATCTACCTATCTATCTATATCTATATCTATCTATCTATCTATCTATCTATCTATCTATCTATCTATCTATCTATCTATCTATCTATCTATCTATATAGACAAAAGGAGCCATATATATATATATATATACATATGTGTAAATGTGGAGTTTGATTTACACTAGTCTGAAATGAAGCTAAATTCTGTTGAGGCTAGTATCAAGTATAGCTATAGGGCCTATTTAGAGACTAAATTCTGTTGAGGCTAGTATCAAGTATAGCTATAGGGCCTATTTAGAGACTATATTCTGTTGAGGCTAGTATCAAGTATAGCTATATGGTCTATTTAAAGACAAAATTCTGTTGAGGCTAGTATCAAGTATAGCTATATGGCCTATTTAGAGATGTGTAACTAAAGTAGCTAAATAGAGTCTGACTCGACTGCAATAGAGCAATATTCCAAGACGATAAAACAAGTAATTATGTACACTGAATCTAGGAAATGTTGCACTGGTAATTTAGGCACTGGATATTTAGGCACAGGATGTTTAGGCACCCGGAAATTTAGGCACCCGATAATTGGGCACTTTTTGACAAGGCGAAACATTAGGCACACATACATGGTCAATATCTAAAACATAAATGGGCAAGATCTAAATCATACATGGGCAATATCTAAAACATACATGGGCAATATCTAAAACATACATGGGCAATATCTAAAACATACATGGACAATATCTAAAACATTCATGGGCAATATCTAAAACATATGTAGTCTATTTCATGCTCTATTTTTTCTTGGTTCTGTTGTTACCAGTGAAAACAGCCGAAGATCTGATGAAAGAAATGTCTCTCAATGATTTTCTCACTTTGGTGGACATGGCTGGTCTGAACGAAACTCTACAGGGCAGTAACTACACTATTTTTACGCCAACTGATAAAGCTATTAAAGGCAAGTACTTGCAATACTTAGCATAATGAATTCCAACAATGTATTTAGAATCTATTCTAGTCTTTGTTCAATCTATGCATATTATGACGAAAGGCATTTTAAAATGTCGGAATAGTTTGTAGTTGTAGTTTGGGTCTGGAACACCAGCTAAAACTTACACGTTTTGAATGGCATTTTTCTTGTTCCATTGTAGATCTACCTCGAGGGTATCTTTCAGCTTTGCCCAAAGAAGATTTGCAGACATTAATTAAATATCACATGGTTCCGGGAAAAATTACTAACGACAATATAGTTGGTGAACATCAATTAGACACCTTGTCACCTTTGGCGGTCAAAATTAAGATCATGATCTCCAGGAAGGTTAGTTTATTTTAATGCACTAATGAGTATCATGTAATAATGCACTGAACTACAGCAGAAAAAATAATAGCAGGAAATGACTCACACAAACAGACAATCAGATGTTGTTCAAACTTTAGAGAATGGTGTTTACAGGCTGTCAGAGACGTTGTAGGCCCTACTTTCAGTCAAGTTCAATGTAGGCCTATACCAGACGTGATCAACTAAAGATTCAGCAAATGTTCTATGGCTGATGAGTTCAAACAGAAATCACGTAAATGTGTACCTTATCATACCAAATAGTCTCTATGTCAAGTTTTGCCTAAAGAACAACATAAGGTCCTTAGAGCAATGTTAGCAAATAATAACTGCGATTCACTTGGCTCGCTATATCTCATGTACCTACTAGAATGGCTCGTACTAAAGATGTATTCAAATCATGAGTTAAATAGTCCTATTTCTACGACTTTTTGAACCCAGGACCTTTTGGCTTGTTGCTTAAGAGTTCTGTGACTTGGAATAACTCTGTTCAAAATAGTTAGATCTTACCTTTAAAAAAATGCTTTGTATAGCGCAACTTTAATGTTTAAAGCATGCTCAGAGTCCTAAGGTCCAGTCTATTTTGTGGACCAGGTGGAGGGGGGAGGGGGTATCTGGAGGACGTATTCCGTGCTGCCTTTAGGCGCTAAGGAAACACAACTCTGCTCGAGTCGTGTTTCAAACTCAAGCCCCCTTGCTAGGTAGCCGAGAGATAGTTGATCCTCCGTGACCCATCCCACTTTTCGTCGATTCTTTCCTCATTGAAGCTTTAGGTATTGACTTTCTGCAGGGTGTTACTGTGGACAAGGCGACTGTGGACGAGGAAACGAGAGAATGTCAAGACGCTATCATTCACAAAATTGATCAAGTATTGGTACCAAATCAGAATTCTCTCGTGAACGAAATATCTAGAGACACAGAATTAAGGTAAAAATTAAAGTTTCATCAGGTTTCATTATTATTTCGCTCAACTACAAATCCAGTTCGTTATTAATTAGCTGGGAATTACGATGGATTAAGAAGGCGGAGATAATTCGAGATGTTGCATACAGTTGAAAGGCTAAACGTTACAAGAAGTTGACCTAGGGTCAAACATAACATGAGACGGCGGATGAATGAAATGGATAAAAACCAGTTTAAGCATGACATCCACTGTCATGGAAAATCTGGAAGAGTAACATCAGCTTCCCATTAAAATTAAAACACTGTACTCCTGTATGGTTGTGGAACTTAAACACGGAACGATAAGGATGAAAGAAGAATTCAAGCCTTTGAGAGCAATTGCTACAGAAAAATGCTGGGTATCAGATACCAGGAAAAGAGGAAAAATGAAATTGTACTTTTACAAGCCAACACTCTGGCTGACAAAAGGAGGAATTCTTAAATACTGTGAAGAACAAAAACGGAGGTGGTTTGGTCCTAGTGTAAGACATGACCAGAACTCACTATCAAAAGACATTCCTCAAGGTACAGTGGATGGAGCAGGAAGAAATGGTCGTCAAAAGAAAAGTCGGCTTGCTAACATAAAGAATGGACCGGCCTACCTCTTGCTATCCTGCTAAGAACAGCTGATGACCGGGAAAGTGGAGGGATTTGGTCACACGAACTGTCACCCCTACGTCGAACTATCACAACACCATTCGACGAACTCGTCACAACACCCCTATGACGAACTGTCTCAACACCCCCTGTAACAACACCCCCCTACGACAAACTGTCACAACACCCCTATGACGAACTGTAACAACACCCCCTATGACGAACTGTAACAACACCGACGAAAGTCAAGGGACATATGATGATGATGAATTCGATGTTAATTTTGTACTTATTATTTTCTTTCTTAAGCTTCCATTGTCTATGCATTACTTCTAAACCGCATGTGTCTGACATAACCTCTGACAACAAAGTTGAGACCGTGTTGCTTGGACACTAGGCCCCACAAAAATGTAGGTAAAGAGTTTAAGGCTCCATTAAAACCGGGAACTTCAGGCATTAGGAGCTTTTTAGTCATTTATCATGGGTACATTGATGACCTGCTGCGTTGTAGTGCTAAGACTTCAGAAGTCAAGATTGAGGAGAAATACGAACTGGTTACAAAAATCAACTATTGTATTTTGTTCTGTAAGCTTGTGTCAAGTGTAATCGATAGGTCGTGAGAAGGGCCCGCGATGCATTGGAGATTCTTGATCCTTTCATCCAGAGCCCCCATCTCGTTGTGTCTCGAGATGAATCCAAAGTCGTAAAATGTTGTTATTGTATCCTAGCCTCGTATTGCATAAAGATTGTCCTTGGTATCCAATGTACATTGCTCTAAACCTATTTCTTTACTTGCAGTGGATTTTTGGACATGCTGCATCAATCAGGAGTGACGGAAATGCTACTGCCCAGTGGATCCTATACAGTTCTTGCACCAACAAATAAAGCGTTCTCAATGCTCGATAAAAAACTGCTTCAGAAGATCATTGAAGATCCCGTCAGATTAAAAAAGGTGCATTTTTATACAATTCTTCTATTCAACTTGCAAATTCATGGATTCAAAAACGGCTCTTACGATTTTTCTAAAATTTTTACAGTTCATGTTTATATGTGTGAAAAGAATTACACGCTATTTAGGCCACACTTAGAAATTTCTAGTTTGACCGTTAAAATTTCATAAGTAAATGTAGAAATAAATAAATAAATTTTCTACAGACTATCTTCATCTTGAACTGAGTATTTCTGCATGTATTAAAGAGTTTAATACATTAATAGACGTTCAGGAACATTTTGCGCACCGTCCTTTAGGTCTATATAAGTCAAACATTCAAAGTGTATATATTGTCTCTAGATCTATAAGCCTAACATTTAGAAGTGTATATACTCTGTTTCTAGATCTATAAGCCTAACATTTAGAAGTGTGTATACTCTGTCTTAAAATCTATACGTATACGCTTTACCAAGATGTTTTTCTTGGGGTGCTGTGGGATGGGGAATAGGGACTTAATGTTCCATTTTTTTTTATATCAATGCTTCATTAAGAGTAAAATGTTCGCTCTTACGAAACAGTCATCAGCCTCGTAAAGAAGGAGTTGTGTGAATTAATTTTTTTTTTTTTTAACCAAAGAATAATTTTCAATCAGATAAGAGGAATTTTGTAAAAACAACAATAAATGTCTTTATTTTTAAAACAGTCATATCTTCTATGTAGACTTCAATTGAGTATCACGTTTGTATACATTTCAAAATGTTTCTTAGGAGATTGTATATCTACTTACTCTGTGGTGAGGGTTCAGTTTTTCTGTGAGGTATTGAGTGGTAAGGTTTTAGTTTGGTCCTGAAAAATGTCAGGTGGTAAGGGTTCAAATCTCTACCTTCAATCCTTCACTCGGGTGTTAGGTCTGCTATATATGTATTTACTCTGAACTAGATGTTGATCCTTTAAATTAAAATTTTGTTTGATCGTATGGATAAAACAATGTATTTGTTCTCTATCTACAACGTCACTTTAAATTGAGACTATTCGTTTTTACTAGCCTACAAACGTTCCACTTGTTCCCCTCATGCTTCGATAAGCACCAAGTATGTTAGCTCATTGACACCAAGTATGTTAGCTCATTGACACCAAGTATGTTAGCTCATTGACACCAAGTATGTTAGCTCATTGACACCAAGTATGTTAGCTCATTGACACCAAGTATGTTAGCTCATTGACACCAAGTATGTTAGCTCATTGACTACACACAAAAAACAGATTTATATACATTCATATGTTAACTATAAACATATCTAATTATACAAGTATTAAATATCTCAAATACTAAGTATCATAGTTTTTAATTACATATATTTTGTTTGCTTAATAGTACCACGATGACTATTTACACCAACTCCGAATAAATTGTCCGTAGAAATTTATGAGGAGGACTTTGATGTTTCTCTTTTCCATGGACCAATAGTTTATTGGGGCGACAAATAGCACTCCAATTCATGATTTTCTTTCACCAACATTTGCACTATGACGACCTCATATTTGTACGTTAAATTTCCATCCTTTTGAAATAGATCTATCAGCCCAAGACTTATGTTCGTCAGCACTTTATTGCTCGGTGTCCCGGGCTCCTTTCAGCCTTAACGTTGCGCTCGGTTGGAAACGATCGTTAGAGGTAACGCTTACTAAAGCAAAAAAAAAAAAAATAACCCTTTTTTGGGGGGTAACAAAAAGTCACTATCCTCACACCTTTCCTCAAGGGCCGTTTGTTATGGAGGGTACCTGCAGAGCTGATGTGATACAGAGAAGAAGAAAATGGGAAGTTTCCCCAGTGTGCTTTTGACTCTAGGTATATGAAATACGTAATAGGGATGTAGTAATTTACATCTGCTTGGATCTTTCCCAGACAGAAGTTTGTTCAGAGATACAAATGCTGGCAAGTTTTCATAGGTTTAGACTTCCAACAGTTTTAAAATTAACTCTAAGGACAATTACGAGCTATTGACGAAAACTAGTGTAGACATAGATGTAGAAAAAAGTATTAAAAAGATTCCTTCTACAACAATTACAATATTAATATTGTTGTAACCCTGTTTGCACCGGTCGTTGTGGTGCGTAAGAGCGCTCAATGGGACAAAAAACAGGAAGACGCTGAGACAGAAAGAACAGTGTTTATTATATATACATCAGTAGATTGGGAAGAGCCGGAGTTTGGAACTAAGGAGCCGTCCTTTGTGCTGTCTAAAGACTGTAGTGGGGACCTGTAGCGACGCGGGGAAGGCTGTCGTTGGTTCGTATTTAGGTTTGTTGGGGAAAGGACTGCTGGAAATAGACATAAGACTCTTTGATGATAGATGTCTGTGTTTTGCCTTGGTAAATAAGCACGCCTAACAGTTTGCTGTAGAACTTCGTAGAGTTTTATTACAACATTTATTTCTTTCTCTTGCTGTATTTCAGTTCGTTGGCCGACATATCATTTCTTCACTGATACTAAAGTGTAACATCCCTGAACACGGCATCTACTCGACTCGATCCATGCAAACAGATCCAACAGATTTTGAGTTCCACCAGCGCTCCCGCCGCTTGCATGTCAATAAGCATGCAGTGGCAGTCAGTAATGATATCCTAACGTCCAACGGAGTCCTGTACAAGATTGACCACGTCCTGCCATGTACCTGTGAACCTTCACTCAGAACAAATCAAGGAATTTATATTTCAGACCATAGATATCGAAGAAGGTTTTAAAGTTTGTTTTGTGCTCTGTGAAACAGAAGAGTGTGTTTATGTTTTCAGTACATCCTCACACACACACACACACACACACAAATGGCAACGTTGTATGAGAGCTTATTGAATGTAATATTTATACTTCTTCTTGGTGCTTTGGTTTGTTTGTTGTTGGGGTTTTTTTTTGTCTTTTTACATTATATATATATATATATATATACATGAATAGAAGAACTATATGGATATTTCAAATGTATGTATAATAAGTCATATTAATTTGTATTGGTAGATTATATGTCTTATTTTCTGATTTGTCTGACCTTATCTAAGTATTGCAAGAAGTAAATTAGAGTTTAAAGTTTGCACTACGGACAAGAATGTCTAGTCATTTCAATTGTAGGAATGTAACTCTCTCTATTGTTGACAACTTTACAACTTTTATGTAAGTAGGAACCAAAACAAAGTAATTACTTTCATTTCTGCTGTTCATCTTTCTTTCCTGGAAAATCTTTCTTTAACTGAGACTAAATTAGTGCCAAAACGGCTACTTCAGATCTTCTAGAAGTGTGCGTAAAAAACAAAAGTATGACATTCGTTTAAATGATTTTTTAAACAAAATTAAAAGTGGCAATTAGTTTGTTTTTCGCACACTGTTGTTTATTTTCTACTTTTCTATCGAGATCATATTTCTCTAGGATATTTATTTCTTAAGGATTTTTTTTTCTTTAGGATATTTCATTCTTTAGGGTATTTATTTCTTTTCAATGATATTGATTTTATTATTTTATTTTGTTGTTTGTCTTTATCAATCTACATTTCAAATACTTGGTGTACTATGTGGAGTCTCTGAATTTTAAAAAATCCTGACGTAGTTTTTATGGACATTTTATTTCATTGTACATTTTGTCTCAGATAAGTATTATCATCTACTATGTGACTTGTTCAACTTCAGACCTACTTTTTTATGTTTAAAATTTATTGCAAAAAAAAATATATTAAAAAAATGTAACTTGAAATATTTCAAAAAAAAAATTATATGTTAATTAAGTTTGAACAACATCGTAGATAGAGTCTGCGCGATCAGTTCTGTACAACTTGCATGTACCGGGCTCTAAGTCTAGAATCACAACTATTTGATCATCAACACTATCTCTGCAACAAATCTACGTGGAAGTGGAAGCACTATTATAAAAAAAAATACACGTTTCATGTATCCTGTGACGTTAGATCTTGCGGTTATTTTTCTAGAATGCTGATTCTCCTTGCACATTTCAAAAAGGCCCTCTATATTTAAACTAATACAATATGTCTAGATAATAGAGATATATACTAAAATTTAGAAAACATTACTTGTAAATATGTCTTACTATGAAGTGGAAATACAACAACAAGAACACAGGGAGATTTGAATTGTTTCTAGTCTATACAACTTTCTCTTTCTAACAAGTCTTCTATTATTAGCTTGCAATCTGTGAGTGTGGGAAGCAGGACTCTGGATGGGTAGATACGCAGATACGGATTTCATAAAACGGCTCGAAAGATTTTCCCAGAAATATGACATTTTGAAATACGGATTTCATAAAAAGGCTCGAAAGATTTTCCCAGAAATATGAAATTTTGTATGACCATTACAATTTGCAAAATAGAATCATTTTAAAATTCAATTTATTCTATTTTGAACATGTGTCAGAGGTCACTCCCGCACTTGACGCACATTATGTTTATTGTTAACACGCATTCAGCGGGTATTTTCGCACTCGACTCAATTGTTTCTTGGTATTCATTAAAGAGTTAAATAAATAGACAAATATGAAGATTTTGCGCATAATTTTATGTACAAATCATTAGCTAGAAATCTGTCTGTGGCATTTTACGCATCGATAGACAATCTTTTCCCTTTGCAACTTCTTGTGTGACTAAGGAGGCCAATCCTTGATACACAGCTGCGGTTACAGGTTGGGCATCTGTAATCACCAGGCGTCGTCGTATTTAGCTAGAAATAGTTTGTGACACTATAATATGTATTTAATACTTGTACAATTTATCAATACACAATATTAATACTAGATCAATATCTGTAGCTAGATTCAGATTTCTAGTCTAGATTAAAGTCTTAAGACTAAGACTAAGACTGCTTTATTGATCCTTACGGAAATTTGTTGTGATTACAAGGACTATTTTCTCATATAAAGACAACACAAAAGAAAAATACACATAAATACAACAGACACAACATAAAGAGTTCATTCAGCGACAACACACAGGTATCTTGGTGCATTTCATGTTCCCTGATCAATGAGTGGCGGTGATAGAGTCTGACCGAGTGAGGTACGAACGAGTTTTTGTACCGCTCCGTTCTTGTTTTGATTGATAGCAGTCGCCCACTTCGCGTCGACCTGACGTAGTTCTGATGGAGCGGGTGGCCGTTGTCTTTTGTTCAAAAAGTTCCTTTAAATGTGGTCATGTTGTGAGTGTAATTTTTGATGCTTTACTAATGATATTTCTAAACGTCGCAACAGTTTAGATGAGGCGTTGCCTTGCCAACAAGTTATTCCGTATGTTAGTAGAATTTGTATAGTCGCACCGTAAAAAGTCTCAAGGATCTTCTTGTTTAGTTTAAAGCTATTGAGTTTGTATAGAAAAATAAGTCGCTGGGCTGTTTTCTTTGTCAGAGTTCCAAGGTGGTCTTCCCATGAAAGCTTGTTGTTAATTATGACGCCTAGATATTTATATGCCTTCACTTGTTCTATAGAACATACTGTCTTATAATGTTTTCAAGTCTGGTTCCATATCATACAATAATTTGCAGTTCACGTATAGTTTGTTTTTTCTTTCTGAAATCTATTTTAAGTTCTTTAGTTTTTGTGACATTCAGTTCTAGAAAGTTGTCGGTGCACCAGTTTGTAAACTCTTCTATCGAGCTTCCATACTGAGTTTCGTCTCCTTAAATAAGACCGACTATGGCAGTATCATCAGCGAATTTAATGAGTTTAACTGAGTCATAGATGCTTCTTATGTCATTAGTGTAAAGAGTGTACAGTACAGGAGAAAGTACACAACCTTGTGGAGCACCCGTACATAGTACTCGAGTTGAGGATTTGGTGTTGTTGACTTTAACATACTGTCTTATAATGTTTTCAAGTCTGGTTCCATATCATACAATAATTTTCTACATTCTGAGAAGATTTATACATAGGCGTAACCAGGATTTTTTCGGGGGGAGGGGGGGTGCAGGGTAGGAATTAGTTTGGGGTTAAAAATTTTCCCTTTTTTTTTTTAAATCAGTCATTCATTAGTTATTGAGAGCGAAATAGTCGCTTTTACATAAAGTTATCAGCCCCATAAATGAGGGATTGGTTTTCAAAAAAACAAACACAATTGTATGTTCCTTGGTTCCCCTCGCATATCTGTAAGCACACGTTTGATGTCACTAACATTGCAATGTTTCCCTTTGTGTATTTTTTCATTGTTATTTCAGACATTTCATCGTGTAATAATAAAGTTATTGAAATAAAAAAGTCTTTTTCATAATACAATTTTTTGTTTTGACAAGTTAATACCTTCATTGAAATAGAGGTAGTTCTATTTAGTGTCAAAAATGTAAAATAATGCCTTAAATTTAATAAACCATGTAATACCCAGATTAAATTTTATATCTACAAATAATACCCAGATTGAATTTGATATCTCAAGGAAAACCCAGATGAAATAACAATACTATCTAGATCAGCGTTTCTCAAACTGCCCAAATAGACGGCCAACGTTCTGACTACATTCGAGGGGGGGGGGGATTTATTTTTTCAATAAAAAAAAAAGCATTTTTATTGTAGTTTTAAATTTGTTTGTTAAATCAAATAAAAGTACATTATTACCAAGTTTCAACCATTTACTTTAAGTAAGACTTTGTTTCATCTTTTTAGTATGACTTTTTCAAATGTATACCATTTTTTGTATGAGTCGTCTTCAGAAATAGTGAGTGAAATCTGTTTGAAGAAGACATCTCAAAACGTCTCTGATTACTTGATTTTTGTTCGACTAATATCTGAAGGGTCGAATGTTTCCCGACTGTTTCAAATTATGTTGACGACGTTTGCGTAAACAAATGCTTGCTTAATTAACACAAGACGTTTTAATTAACACAAGACGTTTTATTTAACACAAGACGTTTTACTTAACACAAGACGTTTTAATTAACACAAGACGTTTTACTTAACACAAGACGTTTTAATTAACACAAGACGTTTTACTTAACACAAGACGTTTTACTTAACACAAGACGTTTTACTTAACACAAGACGTTTTACTTAACACAAGACGTTTTACTTAACACAAGACGTTTTACTTAACACAATACGTTTTACTTAACACAAGACGTTTTACTTAACACAAGACGTTTTACTTAACACAAGACGTTTTACTTAACACAAGACGTTTTACTTAACACAAGACGTTTTACTTAACACAAGACGTTTTACTTAACACAAGACGTTTTAATTAACACAAGACGTTTTACTTAACACAAGACGTTTTACTTAACACAAGACGTTTTACTTAACACAAGACGTTTTACTTAACACAAGACGTTTTACTTAACACAAGACGTTTTACTTAACACAAGACGTTTTACTTAACACAAGACGTTTTACTTAACACAAGACGTTTTACTTAACACAAGACGTTTTACTTAACACAAGACGTTTTACTTAACACAAGACGTTTTACTTAACACAAGACGTTTTACTTAACACAAGACGTTTTACTTAACACAAGACGTTTTAATTAACACAAGACGTTTTAATTAACACAAGACGTTTTAATTAACACAAGACGTTTTAATTAACACAAGACGTTTTACTTAACACAAGACGTTTTACTTAACACAAGACGTTTTACTTAACACAAGACGTTTTAATTAACACAAGACGTTTTACTTAACACAAGACGTTTTACTTAACACAAGACGTTTTACTTAACACAAGACGTTTTACTTAACACAAGACGTTTTACTTAACACAAGACGTTTTAATTAACACAAGACGTTTTAATTAACACAAGACGTTTTAATTAACACAAGACGTTTTACTTAACACAAGACGTTTTACTTAACACAAGACGTTTTACTTAACACAAGACGTTTTAATTAACACAAGACGTTTTACTTAACACAAGACGTTTTAATTAACACAAGACGTTTTACTTAACACAAGACGTTTTACTTAACACAAGACGTTTTAATTAACACAATACGTTTTACTTAACACAAGACGTTTTACTTAACACAAGACGTTTTACTTAACACAAGACGTTTTACTTAACACAAGACGTTTTAATTAACACAAGACGTTTTAATTAACACAAGACGTTTTAATTAACACAAGACGTTTTAATTAACACAAGACGTTTTACTTAACACAAGACGTTTTACTTAACACAAGACGTTTTACTTAACACAAGACGTTTTAATTAACACAAGACGTTTTACTTAACACAAGACGTTTTACTTAACACAAGACGTTTTACTTAACACAAGACGTTTTACTTAACACAAGACGTTTTACTTAACACAAGACGTTTTACTTAACACAAGACGTTTTAATTAACACAAGACGTTTTAATTAACACAAGACGTTTTAATTAACACAAGACGTTTTAATTAACACAAGACGTTTTACTTAACACAAGACGTTTTACTTAACACAAGACGTTTTACTTAACACAAGACGTTTTAATTAACACAAGACGTTTTACTTAACACAAGACGTTTTACTTAACACAAGACGTTTTACTTAACACAAGACGTTTTACTTAACACAAGACGTTTTACTTAACACAAGACGTTTTAATTAACACAAGACGTTTTACTTAACACAAGACGTTTTACTTAACACAAGACGTTTTACTTAACACAAGACGTTTTACTTAACACAAGACGTTTTAATTAACACAAGACGTTTTACTTAACACAAGACGTCGTACTTGAAGATGATCACGCTGTAGCTCGAATGTCCTGTAGCAGTATTGACCAGTGCTGCCTCCTCTTGTATCAGACCTTACTTTCCACACTGATGAGCCAGTTCCACTTTTTTTTTTACATGAGTTTTTCTTAACACACAAAAAAATGAATTTCTGAAGTCCGAACACAGGAAAACGCATGGCGCCGTAAGGAAACCTTTTTAACTTTACCTTGACTTATCCCTTAGTCTGCTGGACCGTTGGGGCACCACGCAAGATTTGTCGACCGGTATACAAAAGTCTTAAAAATTATCAACTGAACATTTTTTCCGAAAAAAAAACCAAAATCGGACAAGCCTCATTACACATTCAAAATGTAAATGTATTGGAAACCAAACCTTACAACTAGATCATTACAGTCTTAAAAACCTTCCGGGCCCCATTGTAACGATCAGCAGCGCTCCACAGGATTCCCAACTGGCTTAAGGAGGGGGGGAGGGGCAAACGAGTTTTTTTTTCTTTTAGGTGTCACCCCTAGTAAAAGTTTGAGAGTCAATTGGATACCTAATAATAGGCAGCCTAGAGAGTTTAACACATTTTATGTTTCATCTTTAGTCCAATCTTTGAGGCCTCCATGAAGGCAGAACTCTAATCTTTTAAAATGTTTACCGAGAGCTAAAAGGAAAAGAGTTAAGTTCCCATTTTAGACCTTGCGATGTAAATCTCATCTGCTTGAATGGACAACGTCTAACGAGGGTGTCGTGAGCCAGCACAGTGTTTAAACGCCTTTGCTTTTAAGTCGTGTACTTATTGAAGTTGGGTAGGTAGACTCAGGGGCGTCCTAAAAATGCCCAATATAAAATATCCCTGTCTCCACCGAGATTCGAACCCGGAACCTGCGATATAAATTGATATGAAATGTTTTAATCTACTCTCAAACGTAAGTCAACATAATTATGGGAATAGAAGTAGTTTCTCGTTCGAAATTTACGTAAGAGTAGTATCATTTTTCTTTTCGCTATACTCCGGTTTTAATATATATATATATATATATATATATATATATATATATATATATATATAATATTTTTATAGCTTTTATATAGCGCTACTTTCATGCCTATAGCATGCTCAGAGCGCTAGGGTCCAAACTCATTTGTGGACCGGTGAGGGGAAGGGGTATCTGGGAGAAGGTTTTCCGTGCCGCCTTTAGGTGCTCAGTAAACACAACTCTGCTCGAGTCGGGTGTTGAACCTCCAGCCCCCTTCATAGGTAGCCAAGACAAGCCACGTTTGAAAACTTAGCCTCTCGACCACGCTTCCCATACATATTACGGGCAAAGTGCGAAAACCGGCATGACTACAGCTGCTTTAGGTAAAGTGTTCTATGATGATCTAAACCCTAAAGTATTTCATTAATAATATACATTTCTCGGAATAATATTTATATTCGCCATTAGTCTAAATAATTTAGTCTTGTTTTTAAGATGTGAAGTTTGTTTAATTACGACTGTCTAAGTGTGCATGCTTTCTACAACTTTATTTAATAGTACTAGGTAGAAAACTGATATAAAATAAATAATAAAATACTCAGAAAGACACAAAGATAAAGGCACATTCCTCGTTCCATATGCTAGGACAAATTTGTACAAGTGCTCCTTCTTCCCTAGTGCTATTAGAGCATGGAATGGGTTGCCTGAGCTAGCCAGGAAAACCAGTGACTTGGCAGAATTTAAGTCATTGGTTAATATGCATGACTGAATGCATGACGCGTAGGACGTAATTATCTTCTTTTTTGAAGTAACGGTTGTATTATATAAGATAAGATAAAAGATGTGTCTTATTGTCTTGTATAAAAGGTGAAAGAAAATAGATCTATTATTTAATCAAGGCTAATACGGCTACTTAGAAGGAACCACTTGAATTGATATCGACAAAGCTAATAAGACTTTTTTGTGATGATCGGGGAAAACATTAGTTAATTTATCATGTTAATTAAGGCTTCAGGGCATTGAAAACCATGAAAAACATTTTTTTAAAAATATATTAAGCCTACTTGTATCAATTATTTTGAATCAGTCATGTACATAAATTTGTAATATATCTAGACTAACAATAAAAAAGGATTTATAAAAATAAATTTAAAAAAAAAGGAACCATCTGAATTCGAACTTTCGAGCTAAAGTCTTCTCAGGCCAACTCGGTAAGCACTGTACTAGCTAAGAGTCTATGAACATGGAAGATTGTAGAGCTATCCATTGTTTCTATTTCCTGTTTGTGTTCACTAAGCCTAAGACTCACAAGACAATCTATAAAGGGTACTTATTCAGCTTATACCAACACTTCAGTCAAGTACTATTTCTTTCCTTTGTTTGAGATACCGAACAAAGTAATTTATTACCAATAGTTAATGAACTAATTGTTTAATTTTTTAAATCGATTCTTGTGTTGTCAGGTAAAAGAAATAATTGTGCACAATTTAAGCTTGATCCGAGATCAGGTGTCTGAGAAATAACGTGTACAAACTTTTGGCCAGACAGACAGACAGAAAAACACACACACACGAACAGAGTTAATTGATATAAGCTTTGTAAAAAAAAAGTGCTTGTAAGAATGAGAGCAGCTTTTAACAGTTTAGAAATGACTTTGATTCTCTTTTGCCGTTACGTGTAGACAGTTTTACCCGCTCATTGTTTTGGCTTCTTTTATCTATCATTTTAGTCTACTTTAGAAAACACTAAGGAATTTGTATTTATTAATGTGTATTACTATTTTTAAAGACGATGTGTAGATTACCTTTACCTTTACCTTTACCTATCCCTTAGTCTGTTGGACCGTTGGGGCACCAGGCAAGATTTGTCGACCGTCTTTCTCCATTCCCCCTTTTTTTTGCCTTGTTCAGAACCTCTCTCAATGGCAGGCTTGTCCATTCTTTAATGTTGTCCTCCCATCGCTTTTTCTGTCTTTTAATTTCTTTAAATTATTTAAAAATTGAAATTGCACTAAACATAGGGTATAAAAACATGGGTCTTCAAAGTTAATTTTGGTCTTAAGAAGTCCTGTTGTTTCTTTGTTGTTGTTCTTTTTCACTCATTTATATATAATGTATAATAGCTTTTTAAATGAGACAATTTTTTTTTTGCCTTATATAGAATACCAAGGCAAAGTAGAAATGAAGAATCATTTTGTACTTTGCCTAAAAACGCCCGGCATTCTATAGAATTTTGAATTTTGCCAGCAACATATATATATATTATAGATATATATGGCAAAATATTTAGGTTACAGCTGAGGCTGCGTTGCTACGGGAAATACTGCATTCCTCATTTATCTTCGGACTCGAAGACAAGCCTTATTATATATATATAATGTATAACATATATATATATTGTTATAAACCTGGTGGTGGCACAGATGGGGGTAGTGGTGTGTGTAGTCAGCCGACGCAAATCGCCCCAGGCCAGTGCTAGACGAGCGGTCAAACGTGACGAATTACGACGGTTAGCCGAGTCGAGTGTCAGCATGACGGTTCGGGAAGGATCGGCGTCTTGAACAGAGCTCAGGAGCGTCACGAGGGCTGCAGTCATGTGATAACATTTACTTGTGAGTCTACATATATTTGATTAAAATTTGAAATGAATAGACTTAATTTTGTATGTTCATGTGTTAAAGTATAAAGTAGATCTAACATCTTTGAATTAGATTTAGATCTTGAGTTAGAGATAGATCTAGATCTAGATTTCTAGACTAATCTAGAATTAAATGTTACAATATGCTAACAAAGATGGACAATTTTTGTGTATTTTCAGTATCACTAAGTCAAATATATTTTTGAAATGTACAGGAAATGTTTACAACAAATACAAATAATAGTTAAAGACGTTTTTTCTGGTCAACTAGCTGCTAAAATTAAAAGAAAACATTTCTGTTTGTTTATAAAGGCTAATAATGCACTTTGTATGTAAATATCACGCACATTTTTTTAAATGGACTTTTTATGCAGCGATTTTCGTGCAGTAGCGTAACGTCGCAACATGATCAGGTGCTAAACCAATTCCTTAAACTTTTTTTAAAAATCAGATTTTATTTATTTTTTGTTTAGTGCCCCCATCCGAATAAAAGAAGATTATTTTTGTGCGTTTTGTCTGTTGGTCGGTCTGTCCGTCACGATTAGATTTAAAAAACTAGAACTCTAAAAGCTATTGAAAATCTGATTTACCCTTTAATGTTCCTCCCATAACATCTCAATAGTTTTAAGTATCTAAAATTGATTGTTCCGGATTTTATTTGTGCAAAACTAATCAACGCCAACAAATGTTTGTTTGCTCTTCTAACTTATATTACATTCAATTTCCATGCTTAAACGTTGCAAAAACACATTATCAATAATATGTTGTTCCGTTTTTTATGTAAATAGCATATTAATGCTAAATCATAATCTCTATACTGACTTATATTTCATTAAGTGTAAAAATGTTCCGGATATTGTTTTATAAAACATGAATTATGCCTAATGATTGTTTGAAATCGCATAATGCTTTCAAAAAAAGTAATTTACTAGAATTGATTACTGAAAATTACTTTTTAGACATTTAATTTTCTTGTAAAACATAACATAGAAGTTTTGTAATCGATAAAGAAAGTTCCGGATTTTGTTTCTTACAAATCGTCGCCAGAAATTTCCGAATTTATTTAAAAATCTACTAACGCCAAATAATTGTTTGAACTCCCTCTTCTAATTAATAAACAAATAATCTTCTCATTTACGAAATAATGTTTTTACGGATTTTTATGAAAAATATTTTAACTCACTACTCTCTTACAATACATTTAACTTTCTACCTAAAACATTAAAAAATCTAAATATCGTTAATATTATGTTCCGATTTTTAAGGAAAACAGAATCCAAACACCAAAGTAAGGTATGAAAATCTCTCCACGTGGCTGTAGTACATCTAATTTTTATACGAGACCATCCAAAAAATTTAATTAACGGTATTACATTTATCTGAAATTCTCTTTTTCTTTTACTATTTATACAAACATCCGGAACAATCTATTATATAAACTTTTCAATTGTGTTCATACCTAAAAATTATTGCGATGTTTTGAAACGTAAAATAAAGGTTAATCAATTTTTAATAACTTTTAGTTGTTTTTTTTTATATCAAGATAACGGACAGACCGACTGACAGACAAAACGCAAAAACAATGTGGCTTTGATCCTTTTTAAATAATATCTATTAGAACTCAGTGCACCAATGTCTATGAACCCTCGTTAAATATCTCGTGTAAATAAAGACATTTTTTTTTATGGTACCGGTACTAGCCTATTGTGAGGTAATGGAATTTTTTTTCTTTGACGTCATATGAATGGACTCTTTAAATGTAATGTTAAAAGAACGCACTCGGTGCACCAATGTCTATTAACCCTCGAAAAAATTGATTGTATTAATGAAAACATATTTTAGTCTAACTAAGCCGTGTGACGTAGTGTTTTTTTTTCCTTTGACGTCACATGGAATGAATTCTTTAAATGAAATGCTAAAAGAACGCACTCGGTGCACCAATGTCTATGAACACTCGAGAAATGGCTCGTGTTGATAAAGGTGATTTTTAGTCTAGCTAGGCCTTGTGACGTAGTGTTTTTTTTCCTTTGACGTCATATGGAATGAATTCTTTAAATGAAATGCTAAAAGAACGCAATCGGTGCACCAATGTCTATGAACACTCGATAAAAGGCTCGTAATGATGAAGGCGATTTTTATTCTAGCTATTCCGTGTGACGTAGTGTTTTTTTTCCTTTGACGTCATATGGAATGAATTCTTTAAATGAAATGCTTAAAGAACGCACTCGGTGCACCAAAGTCTATGAACACTCGATAAATGGCTATTATAGATGAAGTCGATTTTTAGTCTAGCTAGGCCGTGTGACGTAGTGTTTTTTTTCCCTCTGACGTTATATGGAATGAATTCTTCAAATGAAATGAAAAAAGAACTCGGTATAGTAATGTTTATTAAGCCTCGTTATGTGACTCGCGTTTAAAAAAGGAATGATATCTTGATTTAGATCTAATCTAGATTTTTTAAACTAGATCTAGATTTTTATTACAGTATATCTATATCTGGATTTATATTCTTATTAAAATTATTTTAGAGTCTAGATCTAGAATTTCTAGATCTAGTTTAGACTAAAATAGACTAGATTAAGATGTAGAATTTCAATTTCTAAACTTAAAGTGTAAAAAAAAAGTGTAGATTTTCATTTCCAAACGTTTTGATCAATATTGTAATGTTTTAATATACTAAAACTAATCTACTATTTTTTTATTAAATTTAAATTTAAATTTACGGCAAATGAATCTTTGAAACATTATTACTTTTGACCATCGGATGGCTGCCTGGTCGTGCGGTTTGCGCGCTGGACTGTCGTTCAGATTTATGGATGGCCCAGGGTTCAAACCCTGCCCGCTCCCATCCCCCGTCGTCCTGCGGGAGGTTTGGACTAGGAAGTAATTATCTTCAACTCTGAAGGAACATCCGAAACGTGTAAAACATTTTACATCAAAATTAAATCACCTCTTGAATATTATTTGCGAGTATGCAGATCCGACAGGGATCCGACTTCGACGGGGGCCGCCTCTGAGTTTGTGTAACACAAACTCTCTTTGTAATCTTGTTTTTATTAGATTTACGCGACTCATGAATGGAACTATTAAAATGAATGTCAACACGGCTTCGCAGCTATAGCGAACAAATGTATGAAAAATGATTTAGAAAAACAAATTTGAATGTTAATTTGATTAAAATATGAAATGAAAGGACTATAATTAGTATGTTCATGTGTTAATGTATAAAACTATCTTTGCGAAGAGAAGTTCTATCATCTTAGAGTTAAATTAGAATTTTAGACCTAGGAATAGAAAGATGTGTAACATTTCGAATATTGTCTAATGAATGAATGTACGTCAGGAATTCTAAATTCGCAGATATAAGGAACAAATTTAAGTAAAAATTCTTTTGAAACACAAATTTGAGGGTTAATTGTATTAAATAGTGAAATCAATAGAATATATTTTTAATTTTCATGTGTCAAAGTAAAAACTATATGTGCAAAGAGTAGTTTTAAAAATTAGATCTAGATCTAGATCCTTTCTATTTATAAATGGTAAACATGCCTAGATCGATGAAATTATAATACATTTATAGAGTTGGTAAACTTTTATTTTGAGGGTCTGAAGTTTGTTTTAGGGCTACACTACGGTCCCAGTTAGTACCCAAGGAGCATTTATGCCTAGTTTTATCAAGGTTGGTCAAACGGTTTTGATTCCTATTCGTAACATACATACATAAATACATACATACATACATACATACATACATACATACATACATACATACGCCTTACTTTATATATATATGACCTCCGAGTTATTTATAAATCCAACAGGTGTTTAATCACGTGGAGAAACAGGCCTAAACCTAAGTATTCAAATATTTAGCAATAAAAGCATTGATATATGTTCCCTCTACTTGTGTATTCGATTCGTCTGCTACTACCAGTGTTATTTGGTGTTATCGTGACATTTGTTCACACATTTCTGAAATCTATCCATGCACGTAGAGTGAGATTAGTTGAATGTAGGACTGCTTCGTAAATCTCGCATACAGAGCTGGTGGGGCTAGAATGTAAGATGTCAATAGTTTATGTAAGCCTAGCCACGTTTTTCATTTTCTAGTCATTTGTCTATGTTTGAAGATTGAATTTCTTGAAAATAAACACGCCCTTTAAATCAGTCGCGTTGTTACTATATGAATTAAAATATTGTCGTGGTAATTAGAGCTACAGCCAGTAATTATTCATTGCACGATTCATCGGCCATTCAAAGTTATTGTCCACACATTCATTCCATTGCATACAAAACCATTACAGTTTTAATCATTTGTATTGATTGACCAAATGGGCTCTCTCGTTAATTAAACTTGTGACATAATACACTAGGATTATTGTACTGCTCAATGAAGGTCTGGTTAAAACCCATTTGAACCTTTATTTTAAAAAATAAAAGATTTCTTCTAATAATTAGGACTAAGAGATGAACTGTTGGAGCCTCGTCCATCAGCTAGAAGTAGCCTACACTTTATCCAAACAAGAAAAGTAGAAAACATTGTTTAAAGACTAGGACAAGTCCCACAAGGCCCGCGGAAGTGAGAGCAACTAATGACCGGACCTCCCCAGGCTTGAACATAGTTATATAGCCTAAGGTATGATGGGCAACTCTCCTGTTGCTTCGTATTGAAGGAAGGGCAGGTCATTGTCGTTGTCCTATGGTACCCGCTCGATGAAGAGTCCAGTTTTCATCTATCATCATACTCTTTTGCTTTATAGTTGAAGGTGGGGGTTGGGGGCTGTCCTGATAATATTTACTGTACTACACTCATACTTAGCTTTTTCATTTAAGGGTTTAATAAGTTGCTAAATTTTACATTAGAAAGGGTACCAACAAAATATATAATAAATATTTTATAGTATTAATATTTAATCTAAGGTATTAACATTAGTAACTAAATATATACACACATTCGTAATTATTAATACCAAAAATCACCCGTCAACCTTAGGAATTGGCGAGGAATCATTTGTACCGCCCCTCCCCTGAATCCAGTAATATCTGTTATATATTATGACTTTTAGCCATTTTTTCTCCACATTCTCATGATTGTCATTTTTTTTCCGTTTTGTTACATTTTCTTTCCTATCATGAAAATGCACGTAAAAATGATTCTAGTAAGTATTTTTAATAGCATCACCAATAAACTATTGGCTAAGGATAAAATAGACGTTAAAATTGTACAATTATGTTCAAAATTAAGGTCGCTAATACAGAGTACCTAATTTTCCGATGCAAAATTTTCCGCCTGGTCAAAAAAGGCCCAATTTATCGGTGCCTAAATTTCTGGGTGCCTAAATTTCTGGGTGCCTACATTTCCAGACACCACAATACAGGCAATGACCAAACTTTCGAGAGATACATGCTCAATATAAAATAAATAAACAAAATATAAAAAGTGTAAGTGAAAAGGTGGTGTATGTATTTAGATAAAAAACTGGCATAGGTTTTCATCATAAAATTTGATTGTGTTACAATCAGCGATTGTCTGGTTGGATGTAGATGTTTGCTCTGGCGAATCAGGCCTCTATCTGGTAGAGGACTGCGAGAGCACGGCTGTGGTCATCGGGCTCTTGACACTGGTCGATTTGCAGTTGGTAGTGTACACTAATAGATACCTGTAAGTAAAGGCACTCAACTCCAAGAGAAATCTGAGAGAGAAATTGGCAGAGAATGGACACGTCTTCCCCACTAGTCGAGACCTAAGTAACGAAGGAAAAAAATATAAATTTTATCTCGCTGCCAAGCCTACTGTCCGCCGCCTACGGAAACTGTTTGGGCCTGCTTGTACCCACGTTCATTATTTTTGGTGGGGCCAAAACTCGAGGACGGCCCGATTGTCACTGAATTTCCAACAGTGAGCTATAGTTTTACAAAGCCTACACTAACCTGCAAACTTCCCAGCGGGCTCCAGGCATAGTAAAAAGAGCGCTGGGGAATAAAGAGAAAGTGAAAAGAAATGGGACTGAAATGCGATGGACATTAGGCGTACACACGCAAGTCTGGGCGCGATCGTTGTAAAGTCTTCTTCGTATAGAGTAGATGACTTCGTTTGTTTTTAGTTTTAATTATCATGTAAAAGTCATCATCTAAACTCTGTACCTGAGAAACTCTGACGTTTTGATGTGATAAAATCGGTAGAATTGTGCTAGCGGAGACCATTTCAAAAATGTTCTTAAAGGTGAAAAGAAAACTTAAATAGACCGTCGGCGGACAACTTTGTCTGCACGAGATGCGGAAAAATATACAGGTCGCAACTGTGAAACACTGCACTAATCCGTAATATTTGGAAGGAATCGAAAACAATGCCATAATCCAGTGATGCCCAAAATACGCCCGCGGGCCTAATCCGGCTCGAGAAGTAGTTCCATCCGGCCCGCCGAAACGTCTGCACAAAGTGTAGAAAATCTTTCCAAAAAAAAAAAAGGTGAAAAATGTATCTTTACCTAAAATTAGGGCCCTCAATTTTTATCGAATGGATTGGTTTTCTGACCTTTAACATTTCTGAATGTAAAATCTACCAGGTAAATTGAACGGATCCTAATTTGTGGAGCATGATAGTAAGCCTACATGTTGGTTTATAAGGAATGTATAGCTGTTTAAAAAAAACAACAACAACATATAAACGGTTTAAATAAACAAATATGGCGGTATCACTGCCACAATCTATGCATTCAATACAAGCATTTTTTCCTTGAAATTATACTTGACGTGCTAAAGACATGTTCTTGTAAACAACGCTGGTAGGCTTTGAAATCACCAAGTTGCTTTGTTATCCTTCTTTTAAAAGCCTGTTAGGTTTCAGCTCATGTTCTAGTAATCAAGAAATATGTTTCGAATGTAGCTACCATTGTCTCTCCAATCGTAATATACTCTATAAACACTAAAAAGGTTCTGTCTATGACGAGATGTTTAATTAGTTAATATTTTGCTAGTTTAGTTAAGTCTAGGTGAAATTGTATTAATTTTATCCCGCTCACATACAAGATTTTGTACAGGCACACCGCAACTAACAGTAAGAACAGACCAATATTATAAGTTCATAAATAAAAATAATTTAATGAATGAAAGTTTACAAAAGAAAATGATCAAATAAAATTATAATCGAGAAATGAAATGAAGGTGCTAATATCTAACATAACTGCTCATCATGGATTGCTAATTGGTGAGTGATTGGAAGAGAAGAATGTTCCTATGCCTGGCTACTTATATTCTTAGCTGCTAGCCCGTGGGTCGTCTTCTGGCGGTCGAAGGACTGGCACTCAGAAGGATGAGTCATCCGACTCTGTCTTAGGACGTCGGCTCGGGATACTCTCTATGCTTTAGGTAAGCTGGCTTTAGGGTGAGGCCGCTGCCTGTTTAGCAGTAGAGAGGGTTGGTGCTGGCTGCAGACTAAGTTGTAGTGGGGTGATCTCTCAGCTGTGATCTCTAGTGCTAGAGCCGTGCTAACTCAACACCAGTTTATCTTCTGTAGCGAAGGTTGCTCTAATCAGTCGGCATTAAGCACTAGCTATTGGGCAGTGGACAGTTTGGGCCGGGTACTGGGCAGATGATACTGTGGACACTGGGCAATATGTTAAGGCCAAGGACAGTAGGCAAATGCCTTCTTGCTAACAGGTATATAATTGTGGGGGGGGGGTTATCTGGTATGGTCTTCTCCGGTTACATCTTTGGGTGGAGATCTGGTAGTTGTAGCAATCGGGTGTAGCAATCGTGTGAATCAACCAGGGGTAGCAACCAGGCTGGGGATAAGACAGACAATTAGGAACCTCTTAAAGGCATTGAGCAGGGATTCCCAAATGCCTTGCAATCAATCAGATGTAGGCATTGGTATCGATCCCAATAAGGCATTTAAGACAATTAAGTATAAAATCTTAAAGCATGCATATAACTCAATAACAAAAAGATACAAGTAAGATAACCACAATAAATGTGTCATCATACAATGTAGGGTGATACTAGTCAAGATTCATCCATTAAATTTGATTACGACGATAAGTAATCAGTTATAGTAAAATGGGAATGAGCATAGTATACTAAAGGATAAGATGAAAATAAAATTCTAGGGATCGAGATACAATAATAAGGGTTTGATATAATTAATCAAAATTAAACTCATCCAAGGAACTATAAGTTCACAAGTGTGTGAGACATAATAATATGTATGAGGGATATAATAGAAATGTGAAATGATTAATTTCACATGGGCTCTGTAAGTTTAGAACACTGTGATCTAAGTTCTTAGACAGTACTTAGATTCACGAAAGGTTATTGTTTACATCAATCACTAAGATACAGGAATGGATGAAACATAACAAATCAAATATAATAACTATGGTTTCAAATGTAGACAACCATAGTGGCATTAGTAATACTATATGGAGATATAGCATCGACATAAAATAGTACAAGGTACATACATAATAAAGTCACAATGTAATGACGGGGAACGTGGTTGTGTACTAATGTGTACTCACACATTCCTATAAGATAAAATAAGTATAGTAAAATATTTACACTCACCCGTTTGTCCCTAATGAAACCTCACAAATTTACTTCCTAACAGAGGAGACTGAATGAATTCTAGTGGGCCTAACTTAGAATGCTTTGGTCTCTCTATATATATAGATGGGGCATTTTGTTTAACGGGTGGGGAAGAAAGCTAGGGGATTTTCTCACATGTATCTATGTACTGGACATGTCAGGCGTCATGTCCGATTTATGGCCTGTACCGTGAGAGTAGGGACTAAGGCCGAATATGTATCTGTCCAGCCCGAGTGCAACGCTATTCTTAGAGCGATGCGTATACTGCGGGGGGGGGGGGGGAAGGGGGGGGGATAGGTGTGAAAAGTTATTAAGCCGCTGCGTGTAGCGCCATTGTGTGCTGGTCATCTGTACAGAGGTCAAAAATGAAAAGTTAGCCCTAGAGAAGCTAGTTAATGTTTTACGTCGAGATTCGTCCCGTGAGAAGCAGTGCAAGGGGAGATAAATTCTATAAGAATTTAGTTATGGGTGGACAGGAAAATAATTGTTTTAAGTTAAATAAAAGTTTCCCACGATTTGCTGGGAAAAATTCAAATGAACTTTTGCATGCAAGTTTCGTATCGTCAGACTGTCATTAAGTAGACGGTATATAGAAAAAATAATTACCTAGTAATGCTCCTTCAGTAAAACGGATTGTTTGCTCTCAACTAAAAAAACAACAAAAAACATAGAGTAAAAGCCAAAAACAAAACATACAAAAGTGCTCCCTACAAAATGACAATACCTCTTTTAGACTGCTTATAAATTGATTGTTTTTATCTTTATAACTAATAAATGTTAGTGAAAAAAAAAACATGAAACATAGTTTAACCCACCCAATAACCCCCTCCTTTCCCTGAGCCAAAAGACCTGTTTGTATGTATTGAATGTATAGATCTACGAGACTTTCTAATATTTCAATCCTAGTGCTTCAGATCTAGACTTACAAGATGAGTCGCACAATTTTCCTGAACATTCTTTTATTAAACTCTTGACTAAAAAATGCCTTACACTCGGACCCGATAGTCCTTTCAAGAACGCGATAGTTTTTTTTTAAACCGATGCTGGATCTAGATCTAGGTCTATTTCTCTAGTCAAATGTAATTTTTGTGTATACTTTAAAAAATGATAACGGTCAGATTATATTTTTTTCCCCCAAGTGAATAACGAGCTAGTCTTTCTTATCTCAGCACTCTACATTCACTGTTCACTTTCTAGGAACATCGTTTATGAGATCAGCCTCCACACCCTCCACCCACCCTTCAGCTTCCATGAAGTTCTGACTTGAATAGAAGTAGTGTAATTCAGGGGCGTAACTAGGGATTTGGGGGCCCGGGGGGATTGACCTCTTTGGGGGCCCCTTGCATTTTGACATTCGACATATGACATGAGATGATGTACGCAAAAATATATAAGCCCCAAATCAAATTGGTTCAGTATATCAGTAAACTTAACAAAAAGTAATCATCAAGACTCTTTTAATGAATAATACCGTTGTTTATTAGTTAAATAATGCACAAGTGACAAATCTTAATTGATATCGCTTCACGTCGTGCATTCTGTGCAGCAAAGACATCTATAACATCAACTACATCGATACTTTCTAGTATTTGTGACTTCACTGACATTAATGCCATGCTGCTAAGCCTTTCTTGTGTCATTGTGCTCCTGAGATATTTTTTGATGAGCTTGAGCTTTGAGAATGATCTCTGACATGACGTAATGGAAGTGGCCTGAGTTAGCGGTATTCGGAGGAGGTTGCAAGGTTTGAGCACACGTAATTCCCATATGAAGCCTGTTTCCTCAATATGTCTATTGGTGATTGTATTACTGGTTTGTTGATGAAAAGTGCTCGTGCATCTATGACATCATTGAAAAAGCGATTTTCCATTTATTTCATCATACAAACAGGAAAAGTAGCACAGTTTGTCACAAGCGTGTCTTCTAACAGGTGTCTTGGTTCAAGAAGAAACCCAAAGGTATCCATTTTCTTTCCAGCCTTTGGAATCTGTCCTTCATCTCCATATGAAATCTGTCCAGTACTTCTGTCGCAACACGTTTGAATTGCAGTTGTATTGACAGTCCTACATTAGAACTCAACTTCCCATCAAGTCTTTTCTTTCATATGGTTGTTTTGATTACAGGGAATCCATAGTATTCACTACCTTCTTTTGCTTTTTCGATGGATTGGGTTTTTGTCAGTGTAGTGGAGATACCTTTTCAGAAAACACAGGCCACCCCGATATCCACGTGACCCTTCCCCCTAGATGGCACCTTGTGTCCGCGCATAACAAGGCAGACCAACGTGGGCACTGTCCATTCGACCGGCATCTCTTGTCGCTGTAGTGTCCGTACGTTACTGGACCTACGTCGTCTCCATTCAATGTTTGTGCCTGGTTCTACACCATGTGTTTATGGATGGCTGCAGGTTTTTAGTATATAATAAACAGTTTGGAATCGTCATACGAGTTCGTCATGTCATTTAGTTTGTTCTGTGACAAACCCACCACATTAGTTTCTCATCATTTTGCAGAAAGCATGAAAGGGTTCTAATTTCTTTAGCAGATTCCCGTATATGCAGTCCAGACTTTTGTAGTTTCTTCCGAACTATATTAATTGGGCACAGGAGCTTTGACCAAGATAGGCAAAAAATTCGTAATTTTCCAAAGCATGAAGAAAATTCTGTGCTAATATTATATGGCATTACGTCATTGTTGGCTGTTTATGTTTTGTGCGAAAGCAAAAGGATTCAGAGTATACAAAAGTGGGAAAGATCCATATCTCGTTATGCTCGAGTATAGAAATACTCCGATAAGTGAACTGCCGTATTCACCATCACAACTGCTGACGAGTAGAAGACTCAGGGAATCATTCCAACTGATCACAAACTATTGAAACCATTGGTAGCTGAAAATGCAGAGACATTACTCAACGAACGACAGATGAAAAGCTAAGTGATATACGATGCAAACGCAAGACTACCTAAAGATTATTCTGTCGGAGAGTTCGTCTAGGTCAAACATGGCAGAAAGCAGTTGTCATTAAAAAAAATTCAGCACCCAGATCTTACATCATAAAGACAAACAATGGAATAACATACAGAAGAAATCAACGCTTTTTCATTAAGAGTTTCGATGAAGACATCTCTGGGTACTATGATACCGATGAAGACAATAAACTGCAAACTGTTGCTACAAACGAAACAGACAGTTATAGACTAACGTCTAGAGAACTTGTTCAATCAAGACAACCAGAAGTGGACGAATTGTTAAAGTTCCTAGTAGACAGTGCCGGTCGCAGTGGGCGCCGCGCTTTCATAGCCCCCGCGCTAATTCCAAGTGTACATTATTAAATTAAACAATTATAACGTATATAAAATAACAGGGTTTTCGCGACCTCCTGATTTTTCAGGGCCTCCAGGAAATCTCATGAAAAGGCAAAATATACGATAAAGTCCTGAACTTTTTTAAAATTTATTCAAATCTCCTGAAGAATAGATGAAATTGACGTTTTGGGGTGCCAATAAATAAAAAGTGGCATTGTGAGCTTTCATTTGATAAAAATTTATTGCAAAGACGAAAGTAGGCCTATTTTCTAATTCAAAAAATAATAATTTTGACATTATGCTTATCCCTACCCAGACTAGGCCCCGCGCGATCTGTTTCGCATAGGGCCCCGCAAATGCTAGGGCCGGCCCTGCTAGTAGATATCACTATTAAGAACTTTAAAAGGAAGAGTGTGATAATAACTTCAATAGGAAGGATGTATTAATATTATATGATATTACGTCATTATTTTTTGTTTATGTTTTGTGCGAAAGCAAAAGGATTAGATCATTAGATGTAAATAAAGAGAGAGAGTTTCCATTGGATTGAGGAAAGATGAATAAAGGGGTAATAACTCGAGTGTGAAGTTTAATTCTGAAATTATAGACGCCAAACCCGAATAATGGACAATTTTAGCATTGTTAAGAATAACTTTTAGTTATACTCGATTCTGTAAATTTTGCTTCAAGGTTAATTAGTGTAGCCATATAATACTCGCCATTTAGATCTATTATTAGTAAAGGTAACAAGATACCTGGAATTCGCTGTATATCATGCAGTTTTATTCGTGGCAACAAAGTTTAAAATAGCAAATCCACCCATACTATAAAAACTGATCTGTGCAGCAAAAATATTTTTAAAATATCTAGGTTTAGTCTTTGTGATAAATTTAATCCATAAATGTTGATTAAGAAAAGACACCCGTTGACACTATTTGTCAATCAAATATATTAATTTATGTATTTACAAATAAATTTCGGACACCCATTTAGGGGACCCTCTTGGTGGGGGCCCGGGGGGATTTTAAAATTCTCCCTCCCCATCCCCCCCCCTAGTTACGCCACTGGTGTAATAAGTTCTTTTTTAAGGAATAACCATGCAAAAGTGGCTATATTTATTCTACAAAAAGGGCTTATATATATATATATATATATATATATATATATATATATATATATATATATATATATATATATATATATATATATATATATATATATATATATAAATAGATAAATCAATTTATTCATCCGTATCTATATGCTGTTATTTTGTTACGAAAACTGTTAAATGTTGGATATTTGTCCAAAAGTTATCTTATGTTATCTTATTTTTTAAGGCGAATATTCAAGGATAAAGTGGTCAAAAGAGCAATGTTTAGCTTAACAGATCCCATGCATGTATTTGTATGCTTTATTATCCTGCTATTGAACAAGAAATATATATCTAAATAATATCTATACACAATTCAGGTTGGAATGCTAGAACAAGTTTCAAGATAGGAGCCGCCCTAAATTTAAGTCACTTGGACAACTTTACTTTGTGTTTGTTTGTATCAGCTTGTTTCTCTGCAGGAGTCCTACGGGATCTTGTCAATCTGATTCAATGCCATTTCGTTTTGGGGCTAAATGCATCATTGATACACTTTATGAATACATTTGTCAACCTGTCCTAAATCTGACAACGCCATAGCGAAATGCCTAGAACATAAAGCTTTCCTGAGCATTCCATTTGGTTCCAGTCTGCTTGCTGATAATGTCGTGATTGGAGAGATAGTAACGGTCGAATGAGTCTCTCGAGGCCCTGAACACATTAACATGTCTTGGAAACTTGGATTTCTTTGGAAGGGAATCAAACTTTTTGACTCGAAGTGTTGATTCGGAAAATGTTGCCATACACAATGAACACACACACACAGTCACAGACACAGTCACACGTGGTAACATTTCACAAAGTGCATATATATAAATATATATATACAAGTGTCCTTGACATTGCAGATAGTCACGTATTTAGAACAAACTAATTATTTCCATTGATTGCTCTGACCATTACGACTTTAACTTTGATCACAAAGTAGGTGAGACGTGTTTTATATAAGAGTTTGTTGTTCTGTCTTGAATTGATTTCAAACACAATTGACAAAGGCGTTTACATGATTTCTTTAGTTCGTCAACACCAAAATAGTTCAAACAGAATCTGTCAAGCAGAAAGATAAACATTTACATAAACAGAGACAAATCAGACAAACATTTACATAAACAGAAACCAAAAAAATACATTTATATAAACTGAAACAAAACAGACAAGCATTTACATAAACAAAATAAACATTTAAAAAACAGAAATAAAACAGACTTACATTTCCATTGAGCTTTAGAGAGATGTGGGCGTAATAATTAAGTAATAAGTACAGTATTGATCAAAGATTAGTACCTTATTTTTTTTTACTCTTGGATAAGCGGCTCTCCTCTAGGAGTTAGGATCAGTGAGGGGTGGTCTAATAGTACCACACTCCTAGCCTTTGAGATGGGTATTAAATAGTGATATGTTAAAACTGGGTGATACACTATTAAAACTTATTTTACTAAGTGTAAAAATTTCAAGTCTATTAATACGGTAAAACAAATATTGAAGTAACATTGCGAATTAGATTTTTGTGACACACTACTGACTCTTTGGTGCATCTTCTGATGTGAAAGTCACACAAACGTCGTCAACACAATGTCGGTACAGGTGAGCTAAAAAGTTGTTCAAACAAAAGAATGTTGAGTTTTTTTGGTTTAGTTGTTCTTCATTTCATTGCCAATGTTTGTAAAATATTTCAACTCTAAAATGTTGAATGAAAAATTCTAAATGCTGTATACAAATTCCAAATGTCAAATAAAAAAAAATCAAAATGTCGTGTTTTTTTTAAACTGTGTCCTTTTTCGTGCATTTTTTAGACAAACCACCATGTCTCATTAGCAATCAGTCTGTGTTAGATGACAGACTTTTAGTATTCATTTGTGAAAGGTCTAAAATGTTGAATACGCACAAAAGAATAAACATACGCTTACCAAGGAAATATCTGAAGCTCTCAGTAAGATCAGAAAATATCTGAATCTTCAATTGAAACAAACCAAAAAAAAATTTTTTTTATACTGCATTCCTAGAACTGCATCATAATTTAACTAATTCGTTATTTAAATAGAGATGGTGAAAGCACTGTTAGGTTTAGGCTGTTCTAGCAATGAGCCATAGACAAAGCGCACATTCAAACTTAAGGAAGCAGGCACACTTACGACATTTAAAGTAGAATTACTTTATTTTCAAATAAATAAAAGATTTTATGAAGGAAACAAATATAAGTGTGGGAGGCAAATCAATAGCTTTGAAAAATGAACAACTTAAAGTAATTTATATATGCATAAATAGATCAGAAAACACAATTTTTACAGGACTGCTGCTGCTCGATTGTTTCAGTGTCCAGTATTGCTCTTAAAGAGTCGATTCTTGATGCCTTGGATGCTGTAGGTTTGTCAAGCCTGTTTGGGTGAGTCCAAGCCTGTTTGGGTGAGTCCAAGCCTGTTAGAAGAGGTACAACGTTGGAGACAGGCTACACATTCAATACGTTGTAGTCTGAGACGTGATGTGGTCTCGCTGTTAGAGCCACAGCAAACTACTTAGCGCCCTTTTAGGTGCAAGCGAAGCAAGTATGGCGGGAGATGATATTGCCATCTAACATCTCATGGTGGCTGATAGAGGGTCCGCTTGACGGTTGCAGTTATGTAAAACTGGCCACTAACTTCAGGTGCAGAGCTAGAAGACCCGGAAAACATTCGGTGAATGCAAAGATTGAAGTGAGTCATCTAGTCAATTAGCTGAGAATGGTGTTCTTAAAAAAATAAGATCTATTGAGAATCTATGACCTGATAAAGAGCCTAGATTATGAGCGTAGAAGCTAAAGGGGAGCAGGGCGTAAAAGCATAGTATACATTAGACACCATTTGTACACAGAGCCTCACGGTTATGTGCACTTGTTTCGAAAATATTAGAACGGATAAGGAGAATTTAAAACTGCACACTGACTATAACACTAGCGGTTCCAGAACTTTGGAGTGGGGGGGGGAGATTTTTTTCCAAACCCTAACCCTAACGCCCAGTAAACCCTAACCCTATGCATAAACGTGTGTACAGAACACACACACATACACACACACACATATATATATAGTGTGTTTCTTATAGTTATAATGTTTTTTGTTTGGTGTAATGCACAAATTGTAAGGCAAATTTCCTTACGGATAATAAAGATTATTATTATTATTATTATTATTATTATATATATATATATATATATATATATATATATAAGCAGCATTTCTTACCCCCTAGTGGGGTTTGGGGCAAAGCCCCGACGACAAAAGCATATTCTTGTATTCTACACTGCAGAAACGCATTCTCCTGACATCTAAAGCTTATTATCCATCAATGAAGTTCGGGGCGAAGCCCCGACGCTAAAAGCATTTTCTTGTATTCTTTACTGCAGAAACGCATTCTCCTGACATCTACGCTTATTATTCATCAATGGAGTTCGGGGCGAAGCCCCGACGACAAAAGCGTTTTCTTGCATTCTTCACTGCAGAAACGCATTCTCCTGACATCTACGCTTATTATTCATCAATGGAGTTCGGGGCGAAGCCCCGACGACAAAAGAGTTTTCTTGTATTCTTCACTGCAGAAACGCATTCTCCTGACCTAAAGCTCATTATTCATAATATTTTAAAAAAAGGACCTTTTGAATAATATTGTAGTATAAGTTGTGAGTTATAGTCCCAAATTTATTTAACTAGAAAAATATCCGATTGAGTAAAGGTTGGGAAAAGGCGACTATAAATGTATTTTTTTCGGTTTAGAACTCATCTCAATCATGATTCTTATACTGAAAAATAAATTTCGTTTGAATTCTAACTTTTCCAATGCAAAGTCTTTCTTACAATAATTATGATAAATTCATGTGAAATTACATAAACTCTGGAAATGGGAGGGGCGGTAGAATGAAAACGATTAATCCTCGCTCCTTTAATAATTTCTGCTAAAGATTGCATTTGACATTAAAGAATAAAAAAAAAAAGTAAGGCGACTCGATATAAGAATTTAATTTATAGTATATATAAATTATATTAGTGGCAGATTTTTTACATTTTGTAATTTCCAAACTATAATACTAAAAGAAAAAGTATTGGTTTGTCCGATGGGGGAAATGCAATTGCATATATCGCCCTTCCCACCTATTGCAACCTTTTTTCATTTAAATTTACTAATGATAAAATTTGAGATTAGAGTATGGTACGACATATATACAATGGGTTCACATATCAATACGTAGTTTATATTATATAGATATTCAACTAATTTTGTTCATAAACTATGATTCTCCATAAAAATAGGACCGCCCCCCCCCCACTCAGAGGGCTAGAGTGGGAAGGGCAGTACTTGCAATCGCCCTCCCCCCAAACCCACCGAATCGACCAAGATACCAGAAAGGGAGCGACATAATATAAAATTTATAGATTAATTCAACTAATTTTGTTCACAAACTATGATTTCTCCATAAAAGTAGGACCGCCCCCCCCCACTCAAATGGTTTAGGTGGGAAGGGCAGTAGAGGTATTCGCCCCCCCCCCCCCTCGGTAAACAGGGAACGACATAATATAAAGATCGGTTAAAATATCAATAACAAGTTTTAATCATATAGATATTTAATTGATTCTGTTAGCAAGCTGTGATTTCTACAAATAAATTGGACCGCCCCCCCCACTCGAAAGTGTATGGGGGGGGGCGGGATTGATACCGTCGCCCCCTCCCGACCCCACCAAATCGGTCAACATACTAGAGGAGGGGGCGAAATAATACAAAAATAGGTTGAAATATAAATAATTAGTATATATTATTAACATAAGTAATAAATTTGTATACAAATTGTGTGAATTCTATACTAAAATTTGTCGGCCGAGTGGGGGGGGGGCGATCGCCCCTACCGCCCCCCCCCTGGATCCGCCAGTGGACTATAAGGAGATAAAGGTGGATCTTATAACCCACCTGGGCGGAAGATATGAGGGTCATGCGACAAGTGCGCCCAGGGCTTAGACAAAGGAAGTGTGTCCATAGATCGAAAAACCTGGCCGCACCCTTAAGATTCAACAGATTAGCAAAAAATGGACAGCGCACTAATCACCGATCTGTGGGCGACAAAGACAAAGACTGTCGTTCCAGGGTATATCAGTCCAGATGATCAACATGGGTGCGGGGTATCCATGTGGTGTACAAGGAAAAGAAAGGGGGATAAATAATCAAAAGCATGATAAATCAGCTGGGGGCATTACTCCTGAGTTTAGAAGTTATTAAAATGATGTATCAAAATATCTTATTTTAAAGTACTTTAAATATACAATAATAATAATCGTAAGGCTTGTGTTCGAGTCGGAAGATTAATGAGGAATACAGTATTTCCCTTGGCCACGCAGCCCCAGCTGTGACCTACATATTTAGCCACATCCGTGTCAGGACTGAGTTCTGGTCAGCCTGGGTCTCCTGTTTACTGTAGAGGAGAAGGGGTGCAATTCAGGTTGTTGACTTTAAAACTGTTCTTGTTTTGGATTGTTTTACTTTGTGAGATGTTTTTGTTGAATATAATGTAACTCATAATAAGGCAGTGTGATTTTGTTCCTAGTCCAGGACAGTTGGACTTTTTGGATATAGATAGAGTCGAAGTGTAGACTCTAATTATTTTTCTGTGTTGTCACTATTCAGTCTATGGAATATTAAGCTGTTATATTTTAATTGATACTGGATATTTCAATTGTCTGAACTGAGCCTGTATTATAGTACAGCGTATATAATAAACATGTTGAATGTCTGTGAATTGGCGTTCTGAGCCTTTATTCTGTCGTTGTATGTGTCGTTAGGGTATTGCCCAGGACTTGGGTACATTTAGTAATCAGTATTGGAGTACACATACGTATATTGGAGAGGAAAGGAGTCTTGACAATCCGTGACAAGCACAACCATTGTCCGCCGGTGGTCCATTAAGATTTTCATTTCGTCGTCTGCGTCTGTCCTCGGCAGCAGATTTTCTTTTGGTCTCAAATGTAGATCCCGCGATCCGCGGCCTTTGTAAGTGACCTCCAGCTGTCTCGTACTGAAGCCGCATGCAACCAGGCGCGCTCTTCTATGTCTGCTAAGGCAAGTTAGCGCCTAAGCTGGCCCTTAAAGCGTGTCCGTGGGGCACCTCTGTTACATCCACCACCTTTCAGCTATCCAAAAAAAGACTGCTTTTAGCACACGTTCGCCCCCCTTACGGGATAAGTGCCCTGCCCAATATATACAGGTCACAGGTGTAATAGTGAAACTTGTAAATGCTTACATAACATTGTATGTGAACACTCTGTTGAGATTTACTACACGAAAGTAACATAACTAAATGCAAGAGACGTCTTCAAGCAAGTTTAAGAACTGAAAAGTAATTTATTTCTTACATGAAGAGACTTGGACTGCGGAACGGGATATATTTGAAGATTCGGCGTGGCTTTCTTAATTGCTTTTTTCCCAGATTTTATCTGTCACGTGATCAAATTAAATGTAGAAAAGTAGATATTTTCATTATGCCTTTAAAATTAGGAAACCATACTTGCAGATGTAATTATTTTAACTGCCATGTATTTTTCAATTATTTCTAAGTCTTCATATATTTTTGGGCAGCTTTGAGACTCAGGTTAGAACAACTAGTTCAATCTTAAATATGTTCCAGTGCTGAGCCTGACACGCCGCCAATCTGAAAGTGTATCGACCTAGTCTAAAGGTTTAAACACTAGAATCTGTTATACGCATCAGCTTCATCTAAGGTTTAAACTAAAGAAAGTGTGTACTTAATGTTCCTTCAGTTAAATAAATTATCGTTTGCCGCAAATGAATTGATTAAAACCATTCAATATTGATCTTACATGCTTATCAGATTCCCACACTAAAGTAACATAAATTAAACACCACCACGTGACTCAGAAAAAAAAAGGTGCAACCCCATTCGAAATATACAACATTTATAATGCTGCTACATTCAAGTGTAGCTATTGACTCAGTAATTTCTACCATCATCTTACTTTACGAGTTCCTCTTTATCTGCAGACTGACAAAATAGTTGTTAATTGCATCATTATTTAATAATCAAAGTTGTTGATATCACATAACCATGGATGTGCATTTCACGGTTTCAACCGCTACCACATGTTGAAAAGTTTTACAAATTTCAATTCAACTTTCTAGTTTGTAACTTTAAACAAGGTTACAAAGACAGTTTGTGTGGAAACCCAAACTCAAAATCGGCCCCCGAAGTGGTCCACCCAGGCAGGCTTCAACATCCGAATGAAATTCTATCAAAGACAAATAAGAGATAAGAATGGAAAAAGAAGGTTGACAGATCTTGTGTAGTGCCCCAACGGTCCAGCAGATCAAAGGATAGGTGCAAGTGAATGCAAAGTTAGATGTGAACCTGGCCTAACTAGTTCCCCTTTCAGACCTTGTGGTCTATAGGGCAGATGATATAAGGTTCATCTGTTTTTGTGGCCTACGGTTAACGAGGGTGTCATGTAGCCAGCAGTGTGACAGGTGGGGAAATGTGACGTGTGTTTGGCGCGTTTAATGTCTAGGGGATGATTATTTTTAAAGCTATCACACCCCCACTTATCAGCATATGAATCGGGAGCAGGCACGCAACGAGACAAAGCAATGAAAGATAGATACAAAAGTTAAAAATGAAGAATATTTATTTACATAAATATACATATAAGAATAAAAAGAGGGAGGGTTTGCATCTATCTCTAATTAGTAAGGTATTTTGATCATCACTCTTGCACCTATTAAGAGAGTATGTCACTTTGTCCTCTGACTTAGCTGGTATTCCTGTTGATGTCGCAGCTGGCTGTGTCCTGGCTTGAGGTTCTGCAGCTGGAGGTGGCGCTCTAGCGGATAGAGGGACGCCGGTGATATAGTTCTTGTGGAGTCTCAATCCCCAAAATCTAATATCTGTAGTGGGCACAGTAGGGCGGGTGGCCGGCTACCGTGGGCACAAGGTTACTGCGGGCAGAGCTGATCTGCCGTGGGCAGCGTAGTTGACAGGATATGTCCAGTGAGTTGCAGAGGGTTGGCGTAGCTATGACGTCTCACACAGATCTGAACCTATAGGGACGTCGCACCTAATAGCTTGACAGGTGGGCTGTCGAATAGGCGGGCAATGCCGATAGCGCCAAGTGGTAGAGTTGAGTAGATCTCAGTAGGCAAGTGCAGTGCTGAATAGCACTAAGCACACCAATAGGAGGCGGTTCTCGATAGCAAATAAATAGGCAGGTAAATAGGCAATAGGTGATTCTTGATAGCAACTAGGCAAGTGCAGCGCTGATTAGCACTAAGCACATAGATAGGCCAGTAGGCAAATAGGCAGGTAAGTGATCCGATAAATAGGCAGACACCTGAGGGAGGCTGCGGATAAATAAAGACAAGTTAGGACATGTCTCTCATGCATCTTATCGATGCCCTCGACTGAGGTGCATTCGTCAGATTGGGGAAATTGCTTTAGAGCACAATGAGGAGATGATGACAAATGGGATTTGGGAAAATAGATGGCAGATAGTAGCAATATAGAAATGTACATAAAAGGGGAAATAATAATATAAAATGTACATAGAAGGGGAAATAATAGTCTCAAATAAACAACAGAGGTGGATAGAGAAAGAGAGAGGGGGGGGAATGGACGGTGGTCAGCGACCCAGACGATTTGTTTACATATGACCGTGGGTCGAGAACAATGGAGCGCGCTTGAATGGTGTGTCCGTTCAAGCGGCGCAACCCTCATTAGAGTAAAATGAGTAAAGGGGAGTTAATTCAATACAGGGGAGATAACTCATATCTCCTTTCTAAGCGCAGTATTAGTGCGATAGTAAAATTATCAAGGCTGTCAACCGAGATAAAGGAAATAAAATAAGGTGTACAAATATATACATGGTTGCATCAATGATCAATTGAGCAACGTAGCATTAATAGATTAATGCAATACTAAAATATATACATAGCACATGTTTATGTTTTCTACTTACGCCAGTGAGAAATACACAATGCACTAATTAAATATAAATGAACTAAGCAAAGTACACATGATGATATCCAGTGGAAATAGCACAAAGTAACTAAGATGGAACTTGTGATTAAGTTCGGCTTACCACCAGGTATTCCTCTAGGAGGGAGAATAAATGATATAGTCCAGACTCGATCGACAGCGATAGAGGAGTGAAAGGGACTGGCTTGATTTGAATCTACTTATATACCGGCCTGGAGAATGTGGGCGGACACAGGAAATGTCCTAGGCTAAGAATTATCTTAGGCGTGGGTGGATTTGACTCGAGGTGGGAGCCGCACCTTGGAATATCACGCGGTGTGTTGACCAGTGTAATCTCTTAGATCAAAGAGAGACGTGAGAAAGGGGGTGGGGAGAAGGATTAGCTTGCATTCAAACCAAGGTGGTGTCAACCGCGACCGTCCTTCAGACATCCGGCGGGCAAGACAAAAGAGATTGTGTGTTTACCTTTCCCCGATCAAGGGCAGATAAATGAAAGGACGCGCCTTAGCTATCTCCAAGGTGGTCAACTAAGTCTAGCCTGGAGCGGAAAAGGTGGTGCGGGTGAATGATTTAGGGGTAGGATGGACAAATAATTAAAAATAAAATAAACAAATAATGAAAAATAATAATTAATGCTGTGATAATTTAGAGTGACTCTGACAGCGAGTTTTTGACTTGTCACAAGCAGAACGACCAACCACCTTTACTTTTCCCCAACTAATGTCAGGTACCCATTAGAGCTGAGTGGACTCAGAGGCGACAAAGGATTCCGAAGTTGAAAATATCAGTCTTCACCAGGATTCGAACCTGGGACCCCCAGTTCGGAAGCCAAGCGCTTTACCGCTCAGCTACCCTACCGCGCCTCCCGTGGCCTAACTGAAGTGTTATAATTGATGTAATTGTTTTGAAAAGGCTCAATCTCTAATTCGAATCCCCCAGAAAAAAAAAAAGTAATTTTTATTGTTGCAATCAATTTTTTTTAGTGAAAATGTAGTTTACAAGATTACTATTCGTTTTAAATTAGGTATAGCTTATAATGTATACTAAATAGCTTTTTCTCTTTAAAAAACTGCTTGCATAACTGATTTAAAAAATTAGATTTTTCGCTTTCAGAAAACAAAAAGTAGCCGTTGCATCAGAACTTTGAATGGTCTAAAATATTCTGATGTCGGATGTTCACTATCTTTTCTAGTTTACGGGATCTAAACTGGACGGACGGACAGACGGACAGATGGACAGACGGACAGACATTTCACACAAAATTAATAGCGTCTTTTCCCCTTTCGGGGGCCGCTAAAAATTATTTGAACTACGATTTTAACTAAACATTTTTTAATGAAACTTTAATCTTATTAAATTATTTTAGTTCAACAAAAAGTTTCGAGCTTTTAGTTAACTTTGGCCCATCACTACGTGGAAGTGGGGGGGGGGAACTACTTTGTGGGCTACATCGTTTAGAGTGACAAATTTAGACTATGTAATGAGTCAGAGTCAGTTGGCCACTAAATGTATAATATATAGAGATAGAGATAGATAGATTGATAAATAGATAGATAGATAGATTGCTCCTTTTATTTCTAAGGTCACGTGATGGTTAAGGGGGCGTGGGGACTGAGTGGTAAAGCACTTGAATTCCATAAAGACAGGGTTTGGAGTTCAAATCTCGGTGAAGACATGGAATTTGAATTTCGGGATTTTTAGGACACCCCTGAATACACCCAATTCTGATGGGTACTGACTTTAGTTTGAAAAGTAAAGGCTGTGCGATAGTTTTCCAATATGTGTCACCATGGTATCTCAGTAAGCCTGTGCTATAGGTCTACAGTTTGACTTATAAGATAGATATTTTAGCATGTTTTGTAAACATCAGTTTGACCCATTAAGATGGTTGAATACCCCTGTTTTTAATGTGTTGAAATATTTGTGAACCGTGTACGTGCGTTTCTGCAGTAAGTGTACTTGAACTACAGTTTCTAATGTTCACAGTATACGTATGAAGTCCAGGATATGTATTTTTAGAACACATGCTTTGTTTTAGTGGTAAATGAACGAGCTCTTCAGATGTACCGAGTGACCCAGTTTTCAGAATAAGACAAATGTGAACGAAAGAGAATGGTACATAGTTTGTTTTTACATTTTACTGTGATTACTGAAACCTTATATTTCAATGCATGTTTTTTTCTTATTTGTACTGCTTATATCAGCTATCTACACATTCTTTTTACAATGCTTATATCAACTTATCCTGTCTGTCTGGTACAAAGTTTGTACGCGTTATTTCTCCGACACCCAATCTCGGAACAGGTTGAAATTTTAGGCAATTTTTTTCTATTACATGACAACACATAGATCGATGAAAAAAAAAATATTTAAAATTGGTAATTCGTTATTTTCATTAGTCAGTACTTGACTGAAGTAGTCGTATAAGCTGAATTAGTCCCCTTTATAGTTCGCCGCTTTAATGTAGGTTTGAAACCTACAACAAATAACTATACAATATTCTATAGTCAAAAGCACCTCACCAGCAGAGTGGTTTATATGTTTGCCTGAAGAGGCTTGAGCTGTGAGTTGTTTTTTTTTATAATTGCTTTTAAAAAATCATTTACAGTAAAATTCACACATATATCCCTTTCTTTCCCCCCCCCCCCTCCTAGATAAGTGATAGGATCGTAGAGCATTGAGAAAGCTAAAAACATGAAATAGCGCGAAACAAAATCAATTGGTTAAAATATTTGCATTGTTGTTGGTCTAGACATGACTGATCCAAATTAATTGATACCATTACACTTCGTAAAAGCTTTTTTCTTTGTCAGTATTTTGTTAAACTGTTGTTCTTATTACGTCTTATGTTTGACTAGAGTTCACTCCCCTCACTCCAAGCAACGATTGTCTAAGCCTTAACATTTCAAGTGAAGGGAAAGTGAAACTGATCACATCACTTGACGGGGATGAAAGTCTCATCTTTCTATCAGTATCCAACTCTACGTTTCTTATGGGCTGTTTTCACAATCACCCATCTCCCACAGCATTGGTGGTATAGAGAATACAAATGAGATGCCGCGTGCTGATTTTTCGTTCACGCTCTCTAGACTTTGAAGTGGTCAAGGTTTGGAGTAGTCCATCAAACGCGGTACAACATAGTTGTATCCAATTGAAATCCTCACAGACCAAAAAGAATGCTTCCATCTAGGAAAGTGGACAGGAGTTTTATCATTGGCTTAAGTTTCGAGACACGAAATCTAGATGTGTACTTATCTATAGCGTAATGATCAAAGGCCAAGGTGTGGTGCAAGTAGTGGGAATCTTTTGAGAGATAGAAGTGCGATTAGAATAATTATAATTTGATTTGATTTCCCCTCTGTACCCCACACATTCTCAGCACTGCCAGTAACCACCTCAAAGTAAAGACAAGCGAATAGCCCTAACGACACTAACTAATTGTTCTTATGAAGTTACCAGTCTCCCAATGTGCCCTCCCCTCCACTTGTAGCTAATGTAGCACTGGAGACGGACAACGACATCTAAGTAGTCTTTCACATGACATAGGGTCAACAGCAGTTTCCAGTTAGCTGACGTAGAGTGCATCCAATGATCCACTTAACGACAAAAACATTTTTAAGTAGGTCAATGGAAGGCCTGGACAAAAATATCATGAATCTTCGCTCCACAGGAAGCCTTCATTGTAATCTTAAGTTGTTGTTTTTAGTCACAGAAATGTACGTTTACAATGCTTGTACACTTCTGCTGAACCTACATTGGGTCCACAGACAGTTCAAGTAATAAGTGACCAGGCGACGGGTGTGGGTGTTTTAATCCCTTCTAGTTCCTGGTCCTTTGCGTCACTACAGTATTCGGCCAACTCGAGCAAAGAAGACTTAGACCCAGTTTAAACATTAGCCTCTCCCACTAGCACATGTCAACCAATCAGAAGGATCCAAATAATCACCAACCTTACTATATGAACTTAGCCACGAGGACGGTGTTTCCTAATTGTCTACCAATCTCTGCCCGCCAAGTGAAGACAGCACACCTTTTCAACTTTTCATTGTGTGTTGTAGTAGATTTTGTTAATCATAAGAAGACTATATATGTTTCAATAATATATTTTAGCAGAAAAAAAACCTTATGTAACGCTAACTCAAGTTATTATTCTTTTTTTTTTTTGCGATTATTTCATTCAGCGATATAGTTAATGTACGATTGAATATTTCCATAGAAGAAATTTTAAGATTTGATGTTTTCATTCTACTCTTAAAGTATTTTGATACCAGAAAGTAGGGAAACAATTCCTCTGCACTACTTAGTATTAAGAAACGTTTCTTTTAAATAGCTTGTTGTTGAAAATGGATGGTACTACGGAACAAAAACTCCATCTTGGAAAACATAATGGCCTGAAAGTGTTCAAACATTTGACTAAAAGTAATGATCAACTTCAAACAATACAACTTATTAGCTATAAGAAAACAAACAGTGAGGATAGCTCCAAATCTTCCAGTGCTGAGAACAGAAGTTGTATGTCAGTGGACAATCAACCTTATGGCTGCAACATCAGAAAACAGGAAACCAATCCTCAAGCAGTGGAGCTACCTAACATTGCTCTGAGACCAGGGCATAGTGTTAGAACTGACCACTCAGTGAACTATCTTCACGATGTAAATCTGACAAGTTCAAAAGAAACAAAAGCTTTTCGAACGAAACAAAACAAAGTGAAGAACAATAACTTACTAAGCGACCGTAAAGAAAATGTGGAAAATAAACAGGATCAGAATGGAGACAAAACTTCTAAATTTTCTACTAAATTGAAAGTACCTAATCTGATCAGAAATAGAACTGCAGACTCCAACATTCCACAAGCACGTAACACTTTGTCCAATCGACCTGGGCACGAGAGAACCACCAAAGGCGGGAAGGCTCTTGCTAAAACTTCTGTCACTAGAGCAGAGAGAAGGGACGTAACCCATAGACATGTTCTCGACCAACCCACTCATCACAAGTTAGAACTTTGTGATTTCGTAGAGCAGGATATTATAGGAGGTGATGAAGTCAGGACAATGGGGTTTGGACCCACCAAAAGTAAGTGCCTTGTCATTATTGTATGCTTTTAAGAAATACCTAACAAATACAGGTGTATGATAGTAATCAATAATTATAAATTATAACCCAAAATTGCAACTATTGATTAATTATATATTAATATTTAAAATGTATCAATATATCAATTATGTCTAAACAATGACATCACTAGGGGGTTCGGGGGCCGAACAGCACTGGGTGTCACCTGCCTCTCTCTCAAAAGTTGGTAATAGTTTAGATGCCCAGATACCTTTACTGACCACCATGTTGATTTTAATGTTTCTTCTTTTTTCAATAACTTTTTAAAAAGTGATTTCTGTTCTTATGCTGTCAACTTATGCATTTTTAAGTGTATTTACTGAAATGAAGGTCTAAAAAAAATGTTAATAATAAATTGATGAAGTTGTTTCTTCTTTTTTCAATAACTTTTTTTAAGAGAGTTTTTTGTTCTTATGCTATCATTTTAAATGAATTTTAATATTAGATCTAATAGCTGCTAGAAAGAAAGACAAAACAGCAACAGAAAAATGTTGGTAATTCAAGGGAGATAGTCTAGTATTAAGCCTTAAAACCAAAATGGCGTATTTCCAATGACAATATATGGTAATAAGAAATAAAACTTAAAAATTTATATTTTAAAAACTATTTATCTCCGAGGAAATCAAATTACATATTTGTAATCTGCATTTTTTTCTGCATATTCTTAGAATATAAGAGAAATCTGATTTAGCGTTTCTAGTCACGTAAACTAATACCCAAAAGTTAATATGAACTTCTGTCTGACATGAGTTAATCCGTAGTCCTGTCTGGCATGAGCTAATCTGTAGCCCAGTCTGACATGAGTTAATCTGTAGTCCTGTCTGACATGAGTGTTATTTAAAAGAAGTATGTGAGCTAACGCTAATAGCTATCAATATGTAGATCTCTACGCTTGTCTAGATGCTTGTCGCATGACTGATTTCGGATCGGTACAAAATTCCTCATGCATTTAGTGAGAGTGCACTTATGGTGTACATTTGTATTGAGGAAGAGATCTGCAGATATGCGCTGTATGTAAATCGTTATTCCGACTTATTAGTATGAAGAAAGGAATATGATAATTGATTGTTTGTAAAACAGTGTTTCTGTTGAACTATTTTTTTTTAACCCCAAAGTACACTCAATGTTTTAGATTGAAATGTACAAGACTAGATCACTAGTGCCGACATTCATTTGTATTTGTGCCTTCATACTTTTACGGTTTAAATCAAAGCCTGCTCTTTCATATGCAATGCGTACTCAACAATCGAGCCACCTGGGCCACTTAGGAGTTTGGGTAATAACCAGTGGCGTAGCATCCATGGCGCGAAGGGGTTCAATGAACCCGGGCCCACAACCATTTAGGGGCTCACACCCGATGGTGTAAAAACCATGGGCCTGGGTCGGATTTACCTCTATGCAACATAAACTCTAGCTTAGGGCCTCCAAGAAATATTTAGCAGATACATACAATATTTAAACTTATATGGGGCTTGGCTTAGCTACCTAGAAGGGGGCTCGAGGTTTGACACCCAACTCGGGCAGAGTTGTGTTTACTGAGCGCCTTAAGGCAGCACGGAAAACCAACTCCTAGATACCCCCCCCCCCCCCCCACTGGTCCACAAATGAGATTGGACCAAAAGCGCTCTGAGCATGCTTTAAGCATGAAAGTTATAATATATATAAAAGCTATAATAATAATATCTCAAATAGGTTAAGACTTTTTCAGCTCTAAATACGGCACTGCATGGCGCGTAGGGGTTTCATATCACTTGGTCCCATGACTAATGTGGCCTGTCCTACACTGTAATTTTGTAACAAATGGTTCAAAATTTAAAAGTCTCCTTAAAATATCCTAAACCTCATATCAAACATCATATTAGCTTCAAAACATTAACCCGTGTTGTAAGGAACTGCCTTCATCAGGTTTATTGTAGGTGACGGTGCGTTGGTGGTGACCGTTGGGTCCCATACTCCCATTATTTCTTTTTGTTCCTCTATGTTAATTAAACCATTGATAGCTTTACCGTTTTAGTGCTTTTTTTTTTAGAAAGTAAACATCCTTTTTGTTTTCATTTTTCTATTACCAGAAATCTATACATTGGCCTAGACTTATAATTAGATATTAAACATGCAAAGAGACATCATATCCAGTTACTTACGGAAACGTTAAAACTGTTGACTTTTAAGCTAATTACCATGACTGAATTAGGGAGGAGGCTTACAACAAACAAACAAAATTAAGATAGAGTGATAATTACATTTATCATGGAACAGTGTCTTTCCCTTGAATGGCTGCCTTGTCGTCTAGTATGTGCACTGGACAGTCGTTCGGATGGTCTCGGACCTTGACACAGCATCAATGTTGTTTGTTTTTCAACCATATCGTCAATAAAATGATAGGCCTAATAATGACTTAACTTCAGCAACAAGCTTGCCAAACATACAGACAACATGAAAGACTGAGAACGGTGGATGATGCAAACAATGAGCACATTGAAGAAGTTGATAATTGCTGGCTGAAAGTAATTAATCGCATAGTGAATGTTAGTTTTAACTTTAGCAACAATCTTTCATTTAGTGGTCATCGCGAAGAGTATCGTTTTGGTGACAAAAGTAACAACGACAATGTCTTAGCAGTACATAAATTCTTAAGAAATCAAAAACATAAGCCTTTACCTGAACCCACAGATTCAAAGATATAATAGACCTGTTGGGCAATGCTTTTTTAGAAAAAAATACTAAAGGAGATCCAATTTGATATCATGATTTACAGCCCTTAAAGAGAATTACAAATTTATTAAAATTGCATTTTCTGAAAATGTTTTGCGAACTCCAATGACGAACTACCCAAAGAAATTGAAATCAGAGAGTCATTTGTAGGTTTTCATATTTGTCCGAACCAGAAGTCTTCAGGTTTGACTGAACAAATACTCTTAATTAATAAAATATCACCATCTTTCTTTAAATTACTTACGATGCTAAGACCATGATGGTTCTCCAATATGAGTGGACAGTACAATAGCCTTCAGTTATTGTTTCAACAAAAGCACCCACGGGAGCATCATGTTCAGTGTGCTAAATAGTACTTCAACATGGTCTTCAATGATTCTGTCATTTGGGGGGTGGGGCCCATCAACATTTTCTTGAACCCGGACCCACGAGTACCTTGCTACGCCACAGGTGAGAACAGTTTTCCGTTGTTAATGTCTGTAGTGTTACGTGTTTATATATATGCATGCTGTTTGTGCATTAAACGTTGACTAGTTTTTTAAATAAGACATAGACACTATCTCAATAATTTTGTAAAATCATTTTTTTGTATATTTCAGTAACTTATTTGGATTATGTTGCTTCTGGAAGGTATGATTTTTTAACCTTCAACTGATTTCACCATATTATATGTTAAACAATGAACGTAATTAAGTATTGAAATAATGGAACGCAAAAGACATTAAGTGTTAAGGACTACACTAAGTCGAACGAGTAAATGTTTTCTGATGTGTTACTATTTCACTAACTTTACTAGGCAGTATTAGAACATACTGCATTAGGCTGTATTAAAGTCTAGTTCCCAATCCCGAATTGAATTCTATAGTGCAACTAGTCATATTAATATCTATAATCCATTTTAACCAGTTATTACTTAAACCTACTATAACTTATTGTTTTGAATACTAGCATGCAGGTTGTTAGGCGCTTCCGCGCTGCCTATTATGCATCTAAGCCAAACGAAGGCAACACTCAAATAACACAATCCCATATCACAGGCGAAAGGCCAATAAGATAAGATAGTCGAAGATGGTGGTGAATGTCGAACAAGTTTAGTCATAACAAAGGGAACCGTCAAATGTCGTCAAGCTAAATCTCTACGTTCATAAAAAGCTGCCCTCTCTAAAGCCGTCAAAAGTCGTCTGCTTACATCGGTTTATGGTTCGGTATTCTTCCTCAAAACCTAGTCTAGTTGTTACTGGTCGCACCATTGTCTCTAAGTCAAAACGTCTCCTATTTACGAAATAAATAACAAATTCCTAATCGTGCCATGACAAGTTTTGTAAAATACACTACACAAATGAGTCATGAGTTATGGGATATGCAAATTTATTTTAAAGAAAGGAAGGGTTCATTGATAACAACTTGTAGCTTCCATTGGGTGGGTTTCTCATTTTGTATCTGAACCTAAATCTATCTAGATAAATATATGCTAGATCCGTCTCCAGTACGCAGAGCCTCAACATTTGAGGTCAAAATCCAAGTATTCCCAAATAGAACTACAAAAAAAGTTCGATGAAGCCTCTAAACAAAACAAGCCCGAGTTCCAGATACAATTTCTAATGACATGCTACTTTACTTGGGTTCTCGAGACAAAAACAAACTGCTTCAAATCTTTATGGCGATCTTGAAATCAGGCGGAATCCCAAAAATGTAAACTTGAGATTTAAACTTTAAGATGTTCCATTCTAATAGTCAACAGAATGTTTTCCAACAGAATGTTTTCCAAGTTCATCCCACTAGCGGAAAAAAAAAACAACAACCTTTTTTTCTTTCAATACTAAACTTTTTTTTAATGACGACAATATCATTCTTAGATCAACAGTTTTTTTTTTATTCCCTACGTACATGCATAAGAAGACATGTCAAGGTCAATAGTTTTTGGGCCATATTTTTATTTGATATATCCAATCTTTTGACCAATTTTTCCATTGACTACAGCAGAGCCGTGTGAGTCTTTGTGTCAGCCTGAAAAGCAGCAGGCACATGAAAAGGATTTGGTTACATGTTTTGCAACTTTATTTGTGACTGTCGCGAGTTGAGAAATTGTAAATGTTATTTGTCTTGTTCACCATAAAGGATATAATTGACATGCACACCGCTGGTAAACATCTTCTTCGTTCTTTGTTTGCCATGCTTTAGTTTGGGGATCCTGATGTCTTCTTCCCAGATTTTTGGGATTCCGCCTGATTTCAAGATCGCCATAAAGATTTGAAGCAGTTTGTTTTTGTCTCGAGAACCCAAGTAAAGTAGCATGTCATTAGAAATTGTATCTGGAACTCGGGCTTGTTTTGTTTAGAGGCTTCATCGAACTTTTTTTGTAGTTCTATCTGGGAATACTTGGATTTTGACCTCAAATGTTGAGGCTCTGCGTACTGGAGACGGATCTAGCATATGAAGTAATAAGACTATCAGTATTGAGCGCTTGCTCTAGCTTGTAAAGTAATAAGACTGACAGTGTCGGAGACTGTGGATATAACAGACAAAAGTGGAAGCATATAAGATGTTAAAGACGTAAAGCTCACCTAGGCTAGTGAATGCTTTGTAAGCTGTACCTCAAGTATTCTGTCTTAGAGTCTTACAGTAAGTCTCAACAAGATACTCTAGTTCAAGACGCCACAGAAATATCCGAGATCCTTCTTGGCGGTGCAAGAATTGACCTACATGAGATCAACTATCGCAAACAATCAAAATCTAGACACTGCGGTGAGAAAAAGAAATAGAAAGGCTTCTGCAGCCATGGCAAAAGTATCTAAGATTCTAAACGAGTCTGGGATGATTTCAAATTGACCATGGCGACTAAAAGGCTTTTCTAAAACGCCTGGGTAGTGAGCATTATACTTAATAGTAGTGACGCTGGTCAACGTGCAAGTAGATCGTAGATTTAAAGGTTTTTACTCGCACTCCCAGTGCATCTCCTGGAGAGGTCGTGTCTCCAATATGGAATTTAAGAAATTAGGCCAATACGTAGATTCAAGTATCTATTGACACAGAGAAGTTTACGTTGGCTTGGGCAGAGGGAAACATTCCCAAAGACAGCCACTCTACTAAGCTTGTCAAGGAAGACCCAAGAGTGATCTGGGACTACAGATATCAAGGAAAGTACATCAGAGGAAATGGCACAAGATCAGACAACATGGAGACAGCACGTGCAGGCTGGTACGAACCTCGTCGAGACCAAAATACCTTTGAAAGACAAACTAGGAAGTAAGCTGCCCTATCCGGGTTCCATAAAAAACGATGCATTCAAATGCATGAACTGTGGCAAAGTTTGGGCTCGGCTTGTTTGTTCTCAGCAGATTCTGTGTCCATTTTAGGAAAGACTGACATTGTAATTCATATGTCGTTCCAAACAGAAAGAGCCCTACAAATACTAATTATGAGGCAATCGTAAATACTTTGTATGACAGTCACAGAATAACTATATTTAACATAAATCTTCTAGTGGAGGTTGTGGTCTTCAGGCTTATGGTTGAGTTGAAACAAAGTCGATGAGCACGTCTCTTCTATAATGAGAATGCCTATATGTTTATTATAGGCAAGCAAATCCTTTATGATTTGATTGATAGATTCTCGCACACGTCGACTCATGAAAACATGAAGAAGCTTGCTATTATCACTATGTCCAAGATTAGTTTCTGTACTGACTTTCTTACTCTTCAGATAAAACGAACGAGTAGATACAATTCTGTTCAAATAAAATAGTACTAGCATATATTTTTCAGACCTCTTAGAAGTATCGAAAATTTTATACGCCAGCATGTAATGCCCAACTACGCCAACACACACACAGAGGTCAGTTACTACGCTGCGCAGACCACCAAGTTTAGAGAAGAAGCCAGGTGAGTATTCGTTCAACTAATTAGTGTTTCAACGAAAATAATACTTATTAAGTGGTTTCGAATAAAATATCCTACCCCATAGAAACTTGTTCAACCCCATAGAGACTCGTTCAACCCCACAGAGATTGTTTAACCCCACAGAGACTCGTTCAACCCCACAGAGACTTGTTTAACCCCACAGAGACTTGTTTAACCCCACAGAGACGTGTTCAACCCCACAGAGACTTGTTCAACCCCACAGAGACTTGTTCAGCCCCACAGAGACTTGTTCAACCCCACAGAGACTTGTTCAACCCCACAGAGACTTGTTCAACCCCACAGAGACGTGTTCAACCCCAAAGAAATGTGTTCAACCCCCACAGAGACTTGTTCAACCCCACAGAGACTTGTTCAACCCCACAGAGACTTGTTTAACCCCACAGAGACTTGTTTAACCCCACATAGACTTGTTCAACCCCACAGAGACTTGTTTAACCCCACAGAGACTTGTTCAACCCCACAGGGACTTGTTCAACCCCACAGAGACTTGTTTAACCCCACAGAGACTTGTTCAACCCCACAGAGACTTGTTTAACCCCACAGAGACTTGTTCAACCCCACAGAGACTTGTTCAACCCCACAGAGACTTGTTCAACCCCACAGAGACTTGTTCAACCCCACAGAGACTTGTTTAACCCCACAGAGACTTGTTGTTACTCTAGTCAATTTAAAAAAAAACGTTAGAGAAGGCCCAACTTAAAACTAGCCACAAATTATCATCACATTGTCCAGATTCAATAACTTGCCACAAATTATCATCACATTGTCCAGATTCAATAACCTGCCACAAATTATCATCACATTGTCCAGATTCAATAACCTGCCACAAATTATCATCACATTGTCCAGATTCAATAACCTGCCACAAATTATCATCACATTGTCCAGATTCAATAACCTGCCACAAATTATCATCACATTGTCCAGATTCAATAACCTGCCACAAATTATCATCACATTGTCCAGATTCAATAACCTGCCACAAATTATCATCACATTGTCCAGATTCAATAACTAGCCACAAATTATCATCACATTGTCCAGATTCAATAACCTGCCACAAATTATCATCACATTGTCCAGATTCAATAACTAGCCACAAATTATCATCACATTGTCCAGATTCAATAACTAGCCACAAATTATCATCACATTGTCCAGATTCAATAACCTGCCACAAATTATCATCACATTGTCCAGATTCAATAACTAGCCACAAATTATCATCACATTGTCCAGATTCAATAACCTGCCACAAATTATCATCACATTGTCCAGATTCAATAACTAGCCACAAATTATCATCACATTATCCAGATTCAATAACTAGCCACAAATTATCATCACATTGTCCAGATTCAATAACCTGCCACAAATAATCATCATATTGTCCAGATTCAATAACTAGCCACAAATTATCATCACATTGTCCAGATTCAATAACTAGCCACAAATTACCATCACATTGTCCAGATTCAATAACTAGCCACAAATTATCATCACATTGTCCAGATTCAATAACCTGCCACAAATTATCATCACATTGTCCAGATTCAATAACTTGCCACAAATTATCATCACATTGTCCAGATTCAATAACTTGCTACAAATTATCATCACATTGTTCAGATTCAATAACCTGCCACAAATTATCATCACATTGTCCAGATTCAATAACCTGCCACAAATTATCATCACATTGTCCAGATTCAATAACTTGCCACAAATTATCATCACATTGTCCAGATTCAATAACCTGCCACAAATTATCATCACATTGTTCAGATTCAATAACCTGCCACAAATTATCATCACATTGTCCAGATTCAATAACCTGCCACAAGTTATCATCACATTGTCCAGATTCAATAACCTGCCACAAATTATCATCACATTGTCCAGATTCAATAACTTGCCCCAAAAATGTAATAAAACCTTATAGACTTGGATTCGACATCTTTTCTAATATATTTTGCTGGCAGTCTGCAAGCGCATTCAGCCATACTTCTAGAATCATAAGTAGTCACTAGTCAGTCTCGCTAATATTTGCTATGTAAGAACTAGACTCTCTATGATGGCTGAAATTTCTGTCACAATTGCTTTTTTTTTATTTACTCATTCTACGTCGGAAAATGACTTTACTTCTTTGCAACTCTGTAGCTTACCTAACACTTACTCTACACTTACCTTACACTTACTTTACACTTACCGTACACTTACTTTACACTTACCTCTTACATTTACATTACACATGCCTTACACTTACCTCTTACACTTACCTTACACTTACCTTACATCTCTAATTTCTTGACAATCTTCACTACTCGATCCGAAACTAGAATAGCGTTATTCTTGTTTTGAGTTTTGTTTCCTAATAGCGTTGAAGGTTATCTTCTTACAAATAAACAGCCACACTTTCATTGCAAAGCAAGCACAGGCTGGAAAATAAGGTCGGTCCACTTTCCTTGGAATTCTCTTCACTAACAGTCTATTTTTATTTTGTGTTTCTACCTCTCCCATTTCACTGACGCTCTGCTGCTGCACGCAAACTAACACTTTGCATTGCTGCCAAGAGAACACGGTCAACACAAACATAACAGATAGGCCTCTACATAATGACACGGTCAACACTAACATAACAGATAGGCCTCTACATAATGACACGGTCAATACTAACATAACAGATAGGCCTCTACATAATGACACGGTCAACACAAACATAACAGATAGGCCTCTACATAATGACACGGTCAACACAAACATAACAGATAGGCCTCTACATAATGACACGGTCAACACAAACATAACAGATAGGCCTCTACATAATGACACGGTCAACACAAACATAACAGATAGGCCTCTACATAATGACACGGTCAACACAAACATAACAGATAGGCCTACATAATGACACGGTCAGCTCAAGACTAAAATGAAAATTTCCAAAAGCCCCCCCAAAAAAACAACTCTCAACCACATGTCAAACTTAAGCTGATAAGAATAATAAGCAGACAATTAAGAATTCAGCATAATGAGTATCATCAAAGAAAGAGCAACGTAGATACAACACACTCATTTTTACATGCAGAGTCTACACTAGGGTTTACTTTTGAATGACCTTCGAGCATGACTCTACCGCGGTTAGTAGTTCCTACATGTTCCATCTTCCATAGTGCTGTTAGAGCATGAAATGGGCTGCCTGAGTCAGCCAGGACAACCATCGACCCAGCAGAGTTTAAGTTAGTGATGAACATGTATGTCTAGTTTGACACAAGAAATGAGTAGAATGTAATTATCTTCCTCTTTTGAAGTAACGTCAGTAATTGATAAGATAAGACAATGTAATTGATAAGATAAGACAATGTAATTGATAAGATAAGACAATGTAATTGATAAGATAAGACAACGTAATTGATAAGATAAGACAATGTAATTGATAAGATAAGACAACGTAATTGATAAGATAAGACAATGTAATTGATAAGATAAGACAACGTAATTGATAAGATAAGACAATGTAATTGATAAGATAAGACAATGTAATTAATAAGATAAGACAATGTAATTGATAAGATAAGACAATGTAGGCCTAATTGATAAGATAAGACAATGTAGGCCTAATTGATAAGATAAGACAATGTAATTGATAAGATAAGACAATGTAGGCCTAATTGATAAGATAAGACAATGTAGGCCTAATTGATAAGATAAGACACTAGATTGCATACAATCAACACATTCAGCAAGCAACGGATTTAATTAACTCATTTTGTCCTTGACAGGGAGATAATCAAGGAATCAGTTCATGCGACAGAAAATGACGCAGTTATTTTTTGTGGTAGTGGTTCTACTTCAGCCTTTCATAAGGTCATCCATGCAATGGATCTCAAAAAGTCAACCTACATGCTTTCTCCGGCAAGTATTGTTTTGAAAGCAAAGCTCTGTTATTTGGGCTGTACTAAACAGACATTTAAAATACTGTTTATTTTAACACAAACACACATACACAAAAGATTTTTTGTTCTAATGTCAAGATTTCCTTTCAAATGGGATCTCAATGTCATTGTCATATCAGGAGACAGAATGATGTGGTATAGTCATCTTTCTCGAAATGGATAAAACTATTTGGATTTGTAAGATATGAATCATGCATATTGATCTGATGAAATATTGACATATCAACAACATATCTTTTAATATTTAAAAAATCGAGACATTTGGTTTTTTTTTAATAATTTACATATAGCCTCCATATGTAACATCTGTGGACATTTTGAAATAGTGGATATAGATAAGATTATATATGTAGTATTATTTTTATGGCATGTGTGTTGTAACGCATCGCCACTATTTCAATGTTCTTAATTGTAACTTTTGTTAAGTCCTTAGAAAATATTTTGGTGCATTTAAAATTGCGAATTCATATATATCAAATAAACGGAACATTTTATATATTTTTTATTTTTTAGATTGTACTTTTGGGACCTTATGAACATCATTCCAATATTTTACCTTGGATTGAAATCAAAGCAAAGGTAAATCACCAGTGCAGTGTAATAGCAGCTAACACTATGATCTGAAAATGTGAGGTCCATGCAGCTAAACTCTGTGTTTAGGGGTTATACTTTTTAGCGACCACCGAAAGGGGAAAAGACGCTATTAGTTTTGTCCGTCTGTCCGTCCGTCCCGTTTAGATCTAGTAAACTAGAAAAGATAGTGAAAATCTGACACCATAGTGTTTTAGACCATTCAAAGTTCTGATGCAACGTCTACTTTTTTCTTTTCTATCTGAAAGCGAAAAATCTAATTTTTAAAATCACTTATGCAAGCAGGTTTTTCATAAAAATACACCACTTTTACAACTACACACTATTAATAGTAACAAACACGAGAGGCTCCTTAGTTGGGGGGGGGGGCAAATTAATTATTCACCATGTTTTTAACACATTTATGCAAATGGTTTTAGACTTTTTGTATTGCTACGTTATGTAAGTTCTGTCCTACTAACTACTACATTTACTGGTGACTTCATCAAAAATAATGTTTTTCATATTGTCGCGTGAACTGCAGTGCTGGACTACTGCCATAGATCTTAAGGAATTTTTTTTTTACGGAAATGTTTTTAGCGGCCCCCGTAAGGAGAAAAAGCCGCTATTAGGTTTGTGCAAAATGTCCGTCTGTCCGTCTGTCACACTCAGATCTCGAAAACTAGAAGAGATATGAAAAATATTATTTCATCATTAAATGCGGCTTGAAAAGTTTAGGTGCAACGGCTACATTTGGTTTCTAAAAGCAAACCGTTTAATTTATAAAATTAATTATGCAAGCGATTTTTTCATAAAAATACACCAATTCTAAAACAATTACGTAAATGTAAGGGAGGCAATGTTACAATATGCTAACAAAGATGGACAATTATTGTGTATTTTCAGTATCACTAAGTCAAATATATTTTAAAAATGAACAGGAAATGTTTACAACAAATATAAATAATAGTTAAAGATGTTTTTTCTGGTCAACTAGCTGCTAAAATTAAAAGAAAACATTTCTGTTTGTTTATAAAGGCTAATAATGCACTTTGTATGTAAATATCACGCACATTTTTTTAAATGGACTTTTTATGCAGCGATTTTCGTGCAGTAGCGTAACGTCGCAACATGATCAGGTGCTAAACCAATTCCTTTAAACTTTTTTTTAAAATCAGACTTTATTTTTTTAGTGCCCCCATCCGAATAAAAGAATATTATTTTTGTGCGTTTTGTCTGTTGGTCGGTCTGTTCGTCACGATTAGATTAAAAAAACTAGAACTCTAAAAGCTATTGAAAATCTGATTTACCCTTTAATGTTCCTCCCGTAACATCTCAATAGTTTTAAGTATCTAAAAATTGATTGTTCCGGATTTTTTGTGCAAAACTAATCAACCCCAAACAAATGTTTGTTTGCTCTTCTAATTTATATTACATTCAATTTCCATGCTTAAACGTTGCAAAAACACATTATCAATAATATGTTGTTCCGTTTTTTTATGTAAATAGCATATTAATGCTAAATCAAAATATCTATACTGACTTATATTTCATTAAGTGTAAAAATGTTCCGGATATTGTTTTATAAAACATGAATTATGCCTAATGATTGTTTGAAATCGCATAATTTACTAATATTACACTTATATTATTTGACAATGCGTCACTATAATTTGGTTATCAATATCAAATTGTTCCGTATTTTCATCTTTAAACAAATTTTAAAAATATCGACAATAGGTTGTTCAGGGCTTTAAAAAAAAAGTAATTTACTAGAATTGATTACTGAAAATTACTTTTTAGACATTTAATTTTCTTGCTGAAACATAACATAGAAGTTTTGTAATCGATAAAGAATGTTCCGGATTTTGTTTCTTACAAATCGTCGCCAGAAATTTCCGAATTTATTTGAAAATCTACTAACGCCAAATAATTGTTTGAACTCCCTCTTCTAATTAATAAACAAATAATCTTCTCATTAACGAAAAAATGTTTTTACGGATTTTTATGAAAAATATTTTAACTCACTACTCTCTTACAGTACATTTAACTTTCTACCTAAAACATTAAAAAATCTAATTATCGTTAATATTATGTTCCTATTTTTAAGGAAAACAGAATCCAAACACCAAAGTAAGGTATGAAAATCTCTCCACATGGCTGTAGTACATCTAATTTTTATACGAGACCATCCAAAAAAATTAATTAACGGTATTACATTTATCTGAAATTCTCTTTTTCTTTTACTATTTATACAAACATCCGGAACAATGTATTATATAAACTTTTCAATTGTGTTCATACCTAAAAATTATTGCGATGTTTTGAAACGTAAAATAAAGGTTAATCAATTTTTAATAACTTTTAGTTTGACGTGGTGTTTTTTTTTTCATTGACGTCATATGGAATGAATTCTTTAAAAGAAATGCTAAAAGAACGCACTCGGTGCACCAATGTCTATGAACACTCGATAAATGGCTCGTAATGATGAAGGCGATTTTTAGTCTAGCTAGGCCGTGTGACGTAGTGTTTTTTTTTCTCCTTTGACGTCATATGGAATGAATTCTTCAAATGAAATGAAAAAAGAACTCGGTATAGTAATGTTTATTAAGCCTCGTTATGTGACTCGCGTTTAAAAAAGGAATGATATCTTGATTTAGATCTAATCTAGATTTTTTAAAATAGATCTAGATTTTTATTACAGTATATCTAGATCTGGATTTATATTCTAATTAAAATTATTTTAGAGTCTAGATCTAGAATTTCTACATCTAGTTTAGACTAAAATAGACTAGATTAAAATGTAGAATTTCAATTTCTAAACTTAAAGTGTAAAAAAAAGTGTATATTTTCATTTGCAAACGTTTTGATCAATATTGCAATGTTTTAATATACTAAAACTAATCTACTATTTTTTATTTAATTTAAATTTAAATTTACGGCAAATGAATCTTTGAAACATTATTACTTTTGACCATCAAAATTAAATCACCTCTTGAATATTATTTGCGAATATGCAGATCCGACAGGGATCCGACTTCGACGGGGGCCGCCTCTGAGTTTGTGTAACACAAACTCTCTTTGTAATCTTGTTTTTTCTTGAGGATTTGCGTGGGAAGCGTGGTCGAGAGGCTAAGTGCGCTTCAACTTGGCTTGTCTTGGCTACATAGAAGGGGGCTCGAGGTTCGACACCCGACTCGGGCAGAATTGTGTTTACTGAGCTCCTAAAGGCAGACTGTCCTAGATACCCCCTCCCCCACAAATGAGATTTGACCCTTTACAAAACAATTAGATCAATTAGATATTCATTATAAGACATCAATTAGGCCAGGTTCACATCTAACTTCACTTTCACCTATCCTTTGGTCTGGTGGACCGCTTCTGTCAACATTCTTCATTCTTCTCTGTCATTTGTCTTTGATAGAATTTCATTCTGATGCTCTTTCTGAAAATATTGAAACCTGCCATTTTACCTGCCTGGGTGGACCACTTCTGGCGCCGATTTTGAGTTTTTGTGTTTCCACAGAAACTGTCTTTATAACCTTGTGTCACCGATGTGAATTTTTAGACACCATAAATGTCACTGTGCTGGTTTCAGATGTAGGCGTGGTTACATTGGGTTCATATTATTGGATGTTACTTTGGATTCTTATGCGCGTGTTTTAAGTCTTATAAATAATGACGAACATAGAAATTCACAGACTAACACCGTGTCAGCAGACAAGACATTTAGTAAGATGAAATAATATATATATATATATATATATATATAGGCAATCCAGCCGTATGGCTCAATGAATCAATAAACAATAACTTCCAGAACTATTTGTAAAATTCAACATCAAATACATTTCATAATGATACTCCTTAACTCTTTACTCCATGTAATAGAATTCTCCAAAACATATGTCCTTCCTCTCTGAAGACCCTAATGTATGTAGCTAACTTTACTGACTCTCTCTGACTGCTCTCAAGTAACTCTATCAAGTGACTGTTCTTACTGCTTGTTTCTAACTGACTGACTGTCTCTAACTGATTGCTATCAAGTCACTGGTTAACTCCAGGTTAAAAGTGTTCACCTTATAGCAACATGAGTTGTGAATCACACTCACAACATCAAAATACTGTATCAACTATATGTCACCAACTTTGAGGTGGTGACATTAACTATAACCCCCCTTTTGAAAAAAAAAATTGAAAAAAATTTTCAGCTTGACGAAATAATTGCCATAAGTAGGTATCAATTGAAATCTAATTGCTTAGTGGTATCTATGAAATGTACAATTGCAGAGTTCAAAGAGAACTACAAAATTCAAATAAATATACGTGGAAAATGATTCTCAATATAACAAAATGTTACACAAAATATTTGTTGAACCCCAAAAAATTCATACAAGGGCAAATTTCTGAAGTCTAGCATATTCATCTAAGGCAATTCAAATAATTCTCTTTCTAAGTAAAATTCTTCACATCTCAAATAATTCTTTACATGTAGTTGTAATATATATATATATATATATATCAATGTTCAAATATATTCAATATTTATACCATGTTAATTTAGTTTTTGCCTGGGTAGCTCATCAATTTAAAGTCAATAAAATTTTTGATCTTATGATATCTTCAGGTCATTCACATCAAACAAACACATGAGGGTTTAATTAATTTGCAGCATTTAGAACAAGAATTAAAGGTAGGTTAACATTTCATTCTTCTGAGTGTAATGTGTACTTTCTAGTGATAAATAGAATTTTGTGTATTGAAATTTTAATTTGTCTGAAATCGAAATTTAATCCAGAAATAACTATGAAGTGAATAGCTGTTAGGTTATACTTAGACCTGACTGATGTATACAAGTTTATCTCTGAAGATATTGTCACTTGGTTTCAATGTGGACAAACTGATGCCTTAGCTGGTCTTAACCGTTATCCGGTTAAAAAGCACTGTGTAGTGTGTATATCGTCCTCTTAAACACACTTTGGTCATCTATCACATGGAATACATTACCAGTGCAGCTGTCAGACAAAAATTAGTGCCTCTACTCTGTTCACATCGCCATTCATGCAGCACTATCGAGAGAATAGAAATCCGTCTGGTTTAGAGCCAGCAGAACTTCTGGCTACCTTCAAGGAGTGTCTGGCCAAATAAGCATGTACTCAAAACATCTGGTATTTTTACAACCATTCTGTATGGCTTCAAGCTCTGTTGCTCTATAGAAAACATCTCTGTATGGGTTCAAGTCCTGATGCTCTATAGCAAACATCTGTGTATGGCTTCAAGTCCTGATGCTCTATAGCAAACATCTGTGTATGGCTTCAAGTCCTGATGCTCTATAGCAAACATCTGTGTATGGCTTCAAGTCCTGATGCTCTATAGCAAACATCTGTGTATGGCTTCAAGCCCTGATGCTCTATAGCAAACATCTGTGTATGGCTTCAAGTCCTGATGCTCTATAGCAAACATCTGTGTATGGGCTCTCAGTCCTGGTTCTCTATACAAATATCTGTCGGTGTTACCACTTTACAAATTATTTTTAAAGCAAGAAAATTCAAGAATTCGATTTTTTTAATCTACTAAACAAATGTACTAAACTATTTTCTACAGGACATTCAGGATGGTCCTAAACGAACCATAATAGGATCATTTTCAGCTGCCTCCAATGTGACAGGGATATTAACAGACACTGTAGCTATTTCTAAAATGATGCATAAATATGGAGGATTAGCGTTCTTTGATTTTGCTTGTGCAGCCCCATATGTGGAGATAGACATGAATTGCGTCCAAGACGGGTAAGATAGTGTTCACTAGATGGAATAAACTTGTGTTTTATTTATAGCACTTATTGGTTTCCAATAGTTAAAATATTATCGAGTTTGTAATTCTCTATTTTGTTGTCAAATGATTGTTAGACAAATGTCTTTCTTTCTCAGGCCTGATGCTTACAAAGATGCCATCTTTATTTCAACTCACAAATTTCTAGGAGGTCCCCAGACTCCAGGTAAATATAAACATTGTGAAGTATTTGCCTAATACAACTGTTTTGATTTTTAAATAGTGTATGATTGTTAAAAAATAAGTTGACTAGAATGCTCTATGAGAAGACACTGGCAGTGTGGTAGAGCAGTAGAGTCTACACACCCAAACACAGTCCACCTATCGTTGTGCTTTTTACATTTTTTTTTTTGAATGCATTGGCAGAGTACGTCATTGATAAACTTGCAGGACTAGATTGACCTATGAAGACGCGTAGGACGTGTAGGACGTAATAATCTAAATCTAAATAAGCCTATAATTTGCTTTTTTCTTATACTTTAAATCCATATATGTATTCTGTCGCACACCATGCTAAGCAGGTAGACAACAGATTTAGAAATCTTGGAATCATGAGTAGATATCAAATGAAGAGAAAGAGATAGGCCCTACCTCTAAGCCTACCTGTTTTATGAATAAAAAAAAAACAACAACCAATATATCGATAATAGTGCAGGCGGATAGCCGGAGGAATTGAATTTGGTCAATACACTCTCTCCCAACTCTCGAGTCATGCTTGACCGACACTAACTCTTCGAGTTGCGGACACACTTTTATAAACAAAATTACAACATATTTATTTTAGGTCAACTCAAATATATCATTTTTTTCCACCGATTTTGTATATTATATCCACACACACGCAACAACTATCATAAATTAATTAAGGCGAGCAGGTCTACAATAGGGAATCAGTGGTAAATAAATATTTGAGTTTGATGGGCTGCTAGATCTATCAGTTTGTCCACTTCCTATGTACTGAAATATTTAGTATAAAGAGAGAATGTTTTGTTAGAACTTAAAAGAAATATTTAAGAATGATTTGGACAAATAAGCTGAAATTTAATTAGTTTCTTTTTTTACGTTCCTGCCTTTTCTTAATTAAAAAATTATATTACTGAGTTCATAAATCACATTTGAATAAAATCAATTTTTAGCGGCCCCCGAAAAGGGAAAAGACGATATTAGTTTTGTGTGGCCTGTCTGTCCGTCCGTCCATCCCGTTTAGATCTCAGAAACTAGAAGAGGAAATGATCATAACATTGGCCTATGTCTAGTAATTTTAAGATTAAACGTGTAAATTCATACGAGTTCTAGTCTAGATATAGTAGATTCTATATCAAGATTCTATATCTAATTCTAGATCTAGACTTAGCTTAGATCTAGATATAGACTTAGTCTTAGATCTAACTCAAGAGTACTCTTAACTCTAGACAGTATATGTATTTCTAGATCTAGACCTAGATCTAGTTCTAGACCTTGACTTAGATCAAGTTCTAGACCTAGACTTAGATGTTGAATCTAGATTTAGATCCAAAACTAGGTGTAGATCTAGCTAGATCTATGTCTAGCAACCCCCCCCCCGGAAATGAAATCCCCTCCCCTTGGGGGGGGGGGGGATCGGAATTTATTGAATGATTTTTTGCTTTGATTTTGTTTATTTTATTACAAACTAAAATTATTTGAGCGTAGCCAATCCAATCGGGGGTTTTGAGTTTGAACCCCTCTTCTACAGATGGCGTTTTTTTTTAAATTTAAAACCCCTCCAGATGGTTTTGAGTTTAAGATCCCCCTTACAGAGCATTTTGAGGTGGAAAACCCCCAACAGATGATTTTGACGATAAAACTTCTCTTTTCGATATAAAATCTAAAGCAAACTACAGTCACTTAATTCCAAGAGCGTATTCAAGAGAGGTTACACATTTTTGCCAGTGGCAGGGCTCCCTTAATAAATTGCCGAAATTGAAAAACACTAAATGTGGCTCAACAAAGATGGCTAAGACAGATTTTAGGAGTCAGTTATAGAGATCGGGTTTAAATCAAGGAAATCCTATGCCGACCCTTTAGTAAGATTGTGAGAGAGCGACGCATGAGGTTTGCGGGACATGTTTTCCGACAAAATGAATTACGCATAAGAAGAGTTGCAGTGATATCCTAGTAGAACTTGACGCCACTCATTCAATGAGGTCCTCATGGCAGTTGGGAAGAGGCTTCAGACATTACCAGTGACAGATTTTTATGGAAACAGCTTGACGTCAAATGCTCCGAATGGCGCGGGATGGTCTAAGTCAGTAAGAATAGCACATTAGGTTTTTGAAATAAAACTTTTTAATAGCAGGAAAATGCACTGTAGATACCTAAGAATATGCATTTTGTTGGATTTCAATATCAGAAATAGTGCTTGGCGGCGGGGCTTCGCCCCGCGCTAGCACTACCCAGACCCCATTGCTAGTAGTGGCGGGGAATCTACAATTTTTCCACTAACTCATGGAAGAACCTTTTCTAGGGCACAATAAACGTCTTCCAAAAGAATGAAGGGTCAGAATGCAATAAAGATTATGTACACACACATACATACATCTAAAAAAAAATTCGCGGGGGGGGGGGGAGAGACTGGCTACGCCCATGAGTCATTGTCTAGTTCGTATGACAAATGACAATCAATGAAGATATTAATTTTTATTTTCGAGGGAAAGTCTTCTTTAGTCATTTGTACACAATTGTAGCTTAAAGTAGGTCAAGAAATTTTTTTTTCGTGTTGCCAAGGTATCTAATTTTGTTAGAAAAATAAATATTTTTTAGTTTCTCTCTATTACATGTAACATGTTATTAATTTTGAAGGTATGAATAAGGTTAATAATTATTATTTTAAAAATATAAGTGTACGCTAAATGAATATATGGACTCAATATGGAGATGCTGTGACTGAGGGGTAAAGCACTTGGAACCGGAAGTCCCGTGTTCGAATCCTGGTGAAAACTCTAGGTGGACCACTTCGGGGCCGATTTTGAGTTTGCGTTTCCACACAAACTGTCTTTGTAACCTTGTTAGGTTTAAATTCCATAAAATTTACATTTTTGTTTTCTGGAGAATGACTTCAGGTCCTCCACCATCGCTTTTTAGTCACAATTATTTAGAAAACAACTAGCTCTAGATAAAATGAAATGCCCTACTAAACACGTTGAACAAGTTTATTGACTTCATTAACTTTCATACACTTGATTTACACACACACACACACATAGTTTGGAGACAAATTTCTTTTTCTGTCTTCCTGGGGAATCGCTTTTATTCTTTTCTATTTCATTCTTAATCTCATTTTCTGATGTTCATCGTTGTTGGAATGTTTACCACTATTTCTAATTTACTTGCGTAGGAGCGTCAGTTGGCGGATATAGTGTACTAATGATCTTCTTAAAATTATTGACAGGGATTCTTATAGCCAAGAAATGGGTCTTTAGAAATCAAGTACCCCATGGTGTTGGAGGAGGAACAGTTGTTTTTGTAAGTAATTTTTTATTGACCTTTTCTGAGAAAGTGTTTTTTTTTAATTTAATAAAAATTATGAATTCCTTAAAAATGAGTATTATGTTAAATAAATGTTTTAATGTATTTTAATTTGTATACTTTTGTTTTCGTCCACTAAAATAGAACTAAATTAATCAATGCTTTGTAACTTCTTTATTTATTTGACCTATTCAAGGTTCGCCGACAAAATCACAAATACTATGCTGAGCCTGAGCACAGAGAGGAAGGCGGCACTCCTGCAATCATTGAATCTATTAGGGCTGGTCTGGTGTTTAAACTCAAGGATACGTTCACCTCGCAATTTATTATGGAGAGAGAAACAGAATACTTCCAGTAAGTCATTATTAAATTTAGAAAGAATGTTTTGTTAAAAATTGTTAAAAACAATATGGCGAGTAATATCTCAGAGGACCTGAATCAGTTGAATTACGAAACGCTTTATATATAAGAGGGTCACCCAGCTCCTGAGTGCTACACTCCTGCTGACCTGCAATGTGTTGATTTAAAACTGTATCGTTACCCTTCCTAAAGACTATAATATAGACTTTAGAGCCAACTCTGGGGGAAGGATGAACTGATTGGTTGGTAACAACGTTACTACCAGAGCTAAGGCCCAGAACCTCATCTCATTCAAAGTCGTTCTCTTTTTGTTTTTCAAAACATAAAAAATGTGCTGTGAAAGTTCGTTAACCAAATCCCTCCACTTCTCCTGGCCAGCAGCTGAGAGGCCGCTCCATTGTTTTACGTTGTTTAGCCAGCTTTGCTTGAAGGATGCCTTTTTAGAAATTTTGTCTCCTCACAGTATTGCCAGCCAGAGTGTTGACCTCAATTTAGGCTGTAACAAAAACACCACTATCCAAAATATTATATTAACGAAAGTAAAAACTGAAAATTCTTTGACTCCTCAGTTTTGGATGACAGTGGATGTAGATGTTTTTAGCGATCCCCCTCCCCCCCCCCCCTATAATTTGGTTTCATTATACTTTGTACCATGCTAAAAATAGGTTGAACGACTACTTTTGGTTTTAGGAATGCGAACATTTTTTTTCTCTACATAAACAATATGAATGAGTTATATTGTTATCTCCTTTTCCCTTAGACAGGCCTTGTCTGCCTGGTCTAAACATCCAGACCTTCTAATACTGGGCTGTATCAAAGTGGAGAGGCTTCCAATTTTTTCCTTATTGTTTCGCAACCCTCACACCGGCAGACTACTGCACCACGACTTTGTAGCCCTGGTGTTGAATCAATTGTTTGGCCTTCAAGTACGCAGCGGGTGTGCTTGCGCAGCTTTGTATGGCTTAGTAAGTATTTTATAAATAGTGATTACAATTTTTGTTTTATGATTTTGACTTACACTAGTTTTTTTGTATTGAGGTTTAGATGTAATAGATCTAGGGGTCTAATAGTATTCATTGACCAATTTTAAATAAAGTGGAGGATATAGGTAGACAGATGATATGCACTCATTGAGTTAAATAAAGTGGGGGAGGAAATAGGTAGACAGATGACATGCACTCATTGAGTTAAATAAAGTGGAGCAAATAGGTAGACAGATGACATGCACTCATTGAGTTAAATAAAGTGGAGCAAATAGGTAGACAGATGACATGCACTCATTGAGTTAAATAAAGTGGGGGAGGAAATAGGTAGACAGATGACATGCACTCATTGATTATTTAATGGAAGCCAGTAGGGAAGTCATTTTACAAGGAGCGCTCACATTTTAGTTGGGGAACTGGCTTAATGCTTCATTCCGAGAATATTGAATGGGGGAAATCCACGACAAGGATGGATGCGTGCGATTGGTTCAATCAGAAATCACAATGTTAAATAAAACAAAAAGTCCCAAGTGATAGGCGTTAAACAAAGAAGACAGGATAAAGAATACTGTAAGTTTGCTAATGTTACAAGCACTGTTAAAAACAAAATCGGGTTCACAAGTGTAAGTCCCTAATAGATTCAAACATAACTGTTATGAAAGTTATCTGCTCTTTGCTAACATTTTGATTTTTCAAATGCTGATTGAGCTCATATAATAAAACCTTTAGAAAATCGTAAACAATGAAAAGAGAACAGATGGTAAAATAAACAATGATAAGCTCGATAAATTAAATAACATAGTTACCAACTTAATAGTGCTAAAAAAATATAAAAAAAATAATCATATATCATTGAAAATACATAGCTTATCAACAATATCTATAATCAATTCACCAAAGGCATCAAAAGCAAACTATTTATATCATGGGCGTAGCCAGGATTTTTTTTCGGGGAGGGTTTTGGGGGAATCCCCCCCCCCGCGAAAAATTTATATATATATATATATATATATATATATATATATATATATATATATATATATATATATGTGTGTGTGTGTGTACATAATTAATCTTTATTACATCTGACCCTTTCGGAAGTTTATTGTGCATTGTAGACTCCCCGCCCTTGCTAGCAAGAGGTTCTGGGGGAGTTCGCAGCGCTCCCCCAGCGCGGGGCCAAGCCCCGCCGCCGGGCACTATTTCTGGTATTGAAAGCCAACAAAATGCATATTCTGAGGTATCTACAGTGCATTATCTTGCTACTAAAAAGTTTTATTTGAAAAACCTAATGTGCTATTCTTACTGACCCTCTCGCGCCGTTCGGCGTATTTTCCGGCAAGCTATATCCGCAACTCTTATTTTGCGTAATTCATTTTGTGTGAGAACATGTCCCGCAAAACCTCATGCGACGCTCTGTCACAACATTACTAAGGATTCGACTCCCAGTTCGGCATATGATTTCTTTGATTTAGACCCGATCGCTATGACTGACTCTTAAAATCTTTCTTAGCCATCTTTGTTGAGATACATGTAATGATTTTCAATTTCGGCAGAAGACTATTCACACTTTATTAATGGAGCCCAAGCCACTGGTAAAAATTTGTAACCTTTCTTGACTACGCTCTTGGAATTACATGCCTGTATTTCGCTTTAGATTTTATATCGAAAAGGAAAGTTTTTTCGTCAAATCATCTGTTAAAGGGTTTTAAACTAAGAAATCTCTAGACTTTTTTTTGTTTTGTTTTTAATTCAAAACCCCATTTAGCTACGATCATAGAATTTGGTGACTGTAGTTTGCTTTAAAATAATATTGAAGAGAGAGGTTTTCAACTCTAAACGCTCTGTAGGGGAATTTTAAACTCAAAATTATCTGGAGGAGGGGGATTTACACTCAAAACCCCTTTGGCTACGCTCATAGATTTTATAGTGTGTAATTTTCTTTTTTTTATATTGAAGAGGTACTTTTTAGCTTCAAACCCCAACTGGAGGGGGGGGGTTGAAACTCAAAACCCCTTTGGCTACGCTCATAGAATTTTGAGTGTGTAATTTGCTTTTTTTATTTTGAAGATGGGGTTTATCGTAAATTTTGGCGGGGGGTTTAAAATTAAAATCTTCCTCAACTGTGCTGTTGGAATTTGGGGATTGTTGTTTCCTTTTTTTTTTGTTTTGTTTTATAGAAGAGGGGGATTTAACTGCATAAACCTCTGGTAGGGGGTTTAAAATTCAAAACCCCCTGTAGGGGGTTTTAAACTCAAAGCCCCCTGGTAGATGGATTTGTATCTCAAAACCCCCTGATAGGGTTTTTTTAAATCTCAAAACCCCCTGGTAGGGGGATTTAAACTCAAAACCCCCTGGTAGAGGGTTTTTTACTCAAAACTGCCTCGGCTGTGCTGTGGTAAGTGATGATTTAGTATTAAAATCTCACCTAAAATAAACCAAATAAAAGCAAAAATCAGTCACTTAATTCCGTTCCCCTCCCCTTTCGGGGGGAGGGATTTCATTTCGGGGGGGTTTGAACCCCAAGAACCCCCCCCTGGCTACGCCCATGATTTATATATATTGTATTCCACCTATAATGTGTGTATCCATAGTTAACAAAACTTCTGCTGTAAATAAAGGGACAGAACAAGTTACAAGAAAAACAACAACTAAAAAAAAAAACTTTTTAAAAAATGACAATACTGCCTTTGTGCAACTTATACAGCGATACTTTTTCTTTTAATAACTAATGAATGTTAGATTTTAAAATATGGAACATTTTTTACTCCATCAGATCCTCCTTTCCTCCCCGAGAGAGAATCCTGGTTAAGAAAAAGTATAGATATAGGCCTACTAGGTTTTATAATATTCCAATGATAGACATTTAGATCCAGACTTATCTTATCTTATCTTATATAATACGGACGTTATTTTAAAAAAGAAGATGATTACGTCCTCTGCGTCATGCATGTAAATTATGAGTGAGTCTGGTGTGAATGTACACTTTGGTTTCTTATAGTTATAATGTTTTTTGTTTGGTGTAATGGACAAATTGTAAGACAAACTTCCATACGGACAATAAAGATTATTATTATTATTATTACTATTATTATTCAATCATATCCCATTTCTGTAATTCATCTAATTCTCTTTGTACAATTTCTGTAATTCATCTAATTCTCTTTGTAAAATTTCTGTAATTCATCTAATTGTCTTTGTACAATTTCTGTAATTCATCTCTCTTTGTAAAATTTCTGTAATTCATCTAATTGTCTTTGTACAATTTCTGTAATTCATCTAATTCTATTTGTACAATTTCTGTAATTCATCTAATTCTCTTTGTAAAATTTCTGTAATTCATCTAATTCTCTTTGTAAAAATTTGAAATTCATCTAATTCTCTTTGTAAAAGTTGTGTAATTCATCTAAATCTCTTTCTACAATTTCTGTAATTCATCTTTATTCTCTTTGTACAATTTCTGTAATTCATCTAATTCTCTTTGTAAAATTTCTGTAATTCATCTAATTCTCTTTGTAAAAATTTGAAATTCATCTAATTCTCTTTGTACAATTTCTGTAATTCATCTAATTCTCTTTGTAAAATTTCTGTAATTCATCTAATTCTCTTTGTAAAAATTTGAAATTCATCTAATTCTCTTTGTAAAAGTTGTGTAATTCATCTAAATCTCTTTCTACAATTTCTGTAATTCATCTTTATTCTCTTTGTACAATTTCTGTAATTCATCTAATTCTCTTTGTAAAAGTTCTGTAATTCATCTAATTCTCTTTGTAAAAGTTGTGTAATTCATCTAATTCTCTTTCTGCAATTTCTGTAATTCATCTTTATTCTCTTTGTAAAAGTTGTGTAATTCATCTAATTCTGTTTGTAAAAGTTGTGTAATTCATCTAATTCTCTTTGTAAAAGTTGTGTAATTCATCTAATTCTCTTTGTAAAAGTTGTGTTATTCATCTAATTCTCTTGGTACAATTTCCATAATTCATCTAATTTTTTTGTACATTTTCTGTAATTCATCTTTATTCTCTTTGTAAAAGTTCTGTAATTCATCTAATTCTCTTTGTAAAAGTTGTGTAATTCATCTAATTCTCTTTGTAAAATTTCTGTAATTCATCTAATTCTCTTTCTACAATTTCTGTAATTCATCTTTATTCTCTTTGTAAAAGTTGTGTAATTCATCTAATTCTCTTTGTAAAAGTTGTGTAATTCATCTAATTCTCTTTGTAATAGTTGTGTAATTCATCTAATTCTCTTTGTAAAAGTTGTGTAATTCATCTAATTCTCTTTGTAAAAGTTGTGTAATTCATCTAATTCTCTTGGTACAATTTCCATATTTCATCTACTTTCCTTTGTACATTTTCTGTAATTCATCTAATTCTCTTTGTAAAATTTCTGTAATTCATCTAATTCTCTTTGTACAATTTCTGTAATTCATCTTTATTGTCTTTGTAAAAGTTCTGTAATTCATCTAATTCTCTTGGTACGATTTCCATAATTCATCTAATTTTCTTTGTAAAATTTCTGTAATTCATCTAATTCTCATTGTACAATATCTGTAATTCATCTATTTCTCTTTGTAAAATTTCTGTAATTCATCTAATTCTCTTTGTACAATTTCTGTAATTCATCTTTATTTTCTTTGTACAATTTCTGTAATTTATCTAATTCTCTTTGTAAAAGTTGTGAAATTCATCTAATTCTCTTGGTACGATTTCCATAATTCATCTAATTTTTTTTGTAAAATTTCTGTAATTCATCTAAATCTCTTTGTACAATATCTGTTATTCATCTAATTCTCTTTGTAAAATTTTTGTAATTCATCTAATTCTCTTTGTACAATTTCTGTAATTCATCTTTATTCTGTTTGTAAAATTTCTGTAATTCATCTAATTCTCTTTGTACAATTTCTGTAATTCATCTTTATTCTCTTTGTAAAAGTTCTGTAATTCATCTATTTCTCTTTGTAAAAATTGTGAAATTCATCTAATTCTCTTGGTACAATTTCCATAATTCATCTAATTCTCTTTGTAAAATTTCTGTAATTCATCTAATAATCTTGGTACAATTTCCATAATTCATCTTTATTTTCTTTGTCAAAGTTCTGTAATTAATCTAATTCTCTTTGTAAAAGTTGTGAAATTCATCTAATTCTCTTGGTATAATTTCCATATTTCTTCTAATTTTCTTTGTAAAATTTCTGTAATTCATCTATTTCTCTTTGTAAAATTTCTGTAATTCATCTAATTCTCTTTGTAAAATTTCTGTAATTCATCTTACTCTCTTTGTACAATTTCTGTAATTCATCTAATTCTCATTGTAAAATTTCTGTAATTCATCAAATTCTCTTTGTGAAATTTCTGTAATTCATGTAATGCTCTTTGTACAATTTCTGTAATTCATCTTTATTCTCTTAGTAAAAGTTCTGTAATTCATCTAATTCTCTTTGTAAAAGTTGTGTAATTTATCTAATTCTCTTTGTAATAGTTGTGTAATTCATCTAATTCTCTTTGTAAAAGTTGTGTAATTCATCTAATTCTCTTTGTAAAAGTTGTGTAATTCATCTAATTCTCTTGGTACAATTTCCATATTTCATCTACTTTCCTTTGTACATTTTCTGTAATTCATCTAATTCTCTTTGTAAAATTTCTGTAATTCATCTAATTCTCTTTGTACAATTTCTGTAATTCATCTTTATTGTCTTTGTAAAAGTTCTGTAATTCATCTAATTCTCTTGGTACGATTTCCATAATTCATCTAATTTTCTTTGTAAAATTTCTGTAATTCATCTAATTTTCATTGTACAATATCTGTAATTCATCTATTTCTCTTTGTAAAATTTCTGTAATTCATCTAATTCTCTTTGTACAATTTCTGTAATTCATCTTTATTTTCTTTGTACAATTTCTGTAATTTATCTAATTCTCTTTGTAAAAGTTGTGAAATTCATCTAATTCTCTTGGTACGATTTCCATAATTCATCTAATTTTTTTTGTAAAATTTCTGTAATTCATCTAAATCTCTTTGTACAATATCTGTTATTCATCTAATTCTCTTTGTAAAATTTTTGTAATTCATCTAATTCTCTTTGTACAATTTCTGTAATTCATCTTTATTCTGTTTGTAAAATTTCTGTAATTCATCTAATTCTCTTTGTACAATTTCTGTAATTCATCTTTATTCTCTTTGTAAAAGTTCTGTAATTCATCTATTTCTCTTTGTAAAAATTGTGAAATTCATCTAATTCTCTTGGTACAATTTCCATAATTCATCTAATTCTCTTTGTAAAATTTCTGTAATTCATCTAATAATCTTGGTACAATTTCCATAATTCATCTTTATTTTCTTTGTCAAAGTTCTGTAATTAATCTAATTCTCTTTGTAAAAGTTGTGAAATTCATCTAATTCTCTTGGTACAATTTCCATATTTCTTCTAATTTTCTTTGTAAAATTTCTGTAATTCATCTATTTCTCTTTGTAAAATTTCTGTAATTCATCTAATTCTCTTTGTAAAATTTCTGTAATTCATCTTATTCTCTTTGTACAATTTCTGTAATTCATCTAATTCTCATTGTAAAATTTCTGTAATTCATCAAATTCTCTTTGTGAAATTTCTGTAATTCATGTAATGCTCTTTGTACAATTTCTGTAATTCATCTTTATTCTCTTAGTAAAAGTTCTGTAATTCATCTAATTCTCTTTGTAAAAGTTGTGTAATTTATCTAATTCTCTTTGTAAAATTTCTGTATCTTAGAAGACGATGCGCAAAATATTCCTAAACATTAATTTATTAATAATAATAATAATAATAATAATAATAATAATAATAATAATATTTATTGTCCGTAAGGAAATTTGTTTTACAATTTGTGCATTACACCAAACAAAACATTGTAACTATAAAAAAAAAAATGTACATTCACACCTGACTCGCTCATAATTTAGAAGTGAAAAGTTTATATCAGGTTGTTTCTATTTAATGATTTGATTGCCAGGGAACTAAAAGAGTGTTTGTGTCTGTTTGTTTTTGGCATCGGTGTCTTATATCTCTTTTGTTATGGTAAAATCACAAAATCCTGACCCAAAGGGTGATGTTTTATTTCTAGAATCTTTATATACACCATATATACATGCACAACAGAAGACGGGAACAATACATAAATGAAATTCTCATAACAAATTAATTTTCTTGCAGGAACTGATGGGAATGTCAGAAGAAGTTGCCCAAAGATATGAAAAATTTATCACAGAATCCAATAGGACAGCAGATAGAGAAAAAAACAGTGAATCAAACATTGAAAGTTATGATGGACTTGATAACATTATATTCAAGTAATACACTAACTCATTATATTCAAGTAATACACTAACTCATTATATTCAAGTAATACACTAACTCATTATATGCAAGTAATACAATAACTCATTAAGAGATAAAAGATCAGGAAAATGTAAGATTTGTGTCTCAAACTAACTGGCGAATCCTTTGAATAAAAAAGGGGGAGAATTGGGTCGATTCCCCCACTCAACTGACACTTAGGGGGCAGTTTTATTTTACAGAAATTTCAAAACTTTTATATGCTATTTATTTATTTATTATTATTTTTACAAGGTTACATTCTGCTTTAGGAGAAGATAATCTAGAAACCATTATTTTAACTATAAAAATGAAGGATACTTGTTTTAGCTTGCTAATATAACTTTAAAGCCTAAATATATACCACAAACCAAAACAGTAGGCCTACTATGGGAAGGGGGACATCAGGACAGAGTGTAATGATATATGGATGATGTTAAAGAGATTGGCTCAAAATGGGGAAAAAGTGAACCTTTCTTTTGTGTCCATTTGTAAATTCGTAGATACTTTTATTTTTTAAAACAGTAAGTCTTGCCTAAAGATGATTTTTTTTTAATTTTATAGAACTTTGGATTTTAAAGCAAAAATGGAAAATTATTTTTAAGAAACTATTTATTTATTACGGATAATAAAGATTATTATTATTATTATTATTATTTTAGTTTCAAGTGAGAAGTTCTCCGCAACATCCTTTCAGTTCTAAATTTAGTAACAACCACTCTTGTCATTTCTGTTGTTTGAAAATAGAAGTAGTAAAGGTATTTAATATGCACAATAACCCTAACCCTAAATGTGATAATAAAAACCAAAATGCATGGTCATTTCTGATACCTTATAAAACAAATGTACAAGACATTAACTTAAAAGATTGTGGAACATTTAGAAATGGGCATTTTTTTTTATTATCCAGACCTGGATTTGTTCGTCTGAATCTTCCATTTTTTGCTTCAGCAAAATGCATTAATTTTATCAAGAAAGCCATTTTACTGATGGCTGATCATGGCTGGAAACTATTACCACTGGCAAGTTTTCAATCTTTAAAAAGTTTGATGCTTTAAATAATTAAGTTCAAAGAAATATGACTATTCTTTGTTGTTTTTGTTTTTTTTTGTCTTCTTTAAAATGAAAAAGAAAATGTGTAATTACATCATTACAGTTTGACTTTGAGAGAAAAACTGGTAAATGGTGGTACAGAGAAGAGCAGGTATGTTTGAAGATTTTATTAATTAGTTTCCATTTTGGGGCTATTGAGTTTCAGCAATCATTTTAGAACTAGCAACATTCTCCCTGAAAATATCAGTGCTTTTATTGTTTGTAAATTGTATTTGTTTTCTGTTTACTGACAGACATTTCAGCCAGACAAAAGCCTTAAAGATATCAACTTTACTAAGGGATTTTCATGCATGAAATCATCAAGCAGTCAAGAGAGATATAAAGACACAAATACACCAATATTTAAGAGATTCCCTGGATTGGATTATGATGTAAATATGTTTTATCTTGCCTTTGGTTTAATTTTTAATTCACTGTAAAGGTATAATTGTAATTCACTTAAGAAAAATTTACAATTTGTAAATATCATAACTAACACAAAGGACAGCTGTAGTTACTTCCTTAGGCTTAGATCCTCCTGCGTGGTTAACCGATATCGCCGGCAAGCTTTCTTTCTTGCAGGTTCTCCATAAAGGTTTGAAGGCATGTTAAACAAGGGCATTCCTAATTGAGCTTTCCTTGTACTGGTCTCAGTATTACTGCTACTCTTGGTATGCATAATTCATTCTGTTGGAGGGCATATTCAGCAAAAATCACATGACGCTTGGTCACAATAAAACAACCTTTTGGCTATGACTTTTTAATCCATCCATAAAATGCATTAAATTGCATGGCACAAGTCGACTGTGCTCAGTGAGAAGACTTAGCAAAGCGTTGAAAAATACTGAGACAGCCTCTATTATTATACTATACTTATAACAAATTAGATCAGGCATTTACTTTGATTAAAAGAATGACATTTCTTTCTTAATCAACAGGAGATTATTGAAAGAGCTACATACATTTTAAATGATGTCAGTAAAGTAAGTTGTTTTTTTTATTAGAGATTGTTTTAGATTAGAGATTGATTTTATAGTAGACATTGTTTTATAATAGAGATTGTTTTATATGCATAAATGTGTTTTGGTTTTTTAAAGTAGAAAAATATAAAATTTAGTTTGAACTTTAATGAACTCAAGCTGATTTTGTCTTCTTAAACTATTTTTATATTTGAAGATTTCAATTATAAACCTAATTTTTGTTTAGCCCAATCAATATGACCTTAGTGATCAGACATTGGAATACAAGGGAGATGCCGATGAACTCAGGTGGTTTATGTTGCCCAGTGAGGCAGCAGATATTATTCACCAAAGAGAGGTCAGTTCATTCATTAGTCTAGTGTTATCTTATCTAATGCATACCTACACTAACCAATACATTAATGCATTATCATCACTATTAAATCCTAGATTTAAGGGTGCTGCTAAGTTGTGTCCAGATTAATGCTCTCTGCTTGGCCTCTTTACATCTTCACAACCAACTTTTCTTCATGCAAAGTCTTTAAGTACTATGATGTTAATATATTGAACTAATAAATCATCAGTACTATGATGTTAATATATTGAACTAATAAATCATCAGTACTATGAAGTTAATATTGAACTAATAAATCATCAGTACTATGAAGTTACTATTGAATTAACAAATCTTCAGTACTATGAAGCTACTTTTGAATTAACAAATCTTCAGTACTATGAAGTTACTATTGAACTAATAAATCATCAGCACTATGAAGTTATTACGGAACTAATAAATCATCAGCACTATGAAGTTACTATTGAACTAATAAATTATCAGTACTATGAAGTTAATATTGAACTAATAAATCATCAGTACTATGAAGTTAATATTGAAAAGTTAAAATTGATTTAATGAACCATCAGTACTATGAAGTTAATATTGAATTAATAAATGATATCCAATTTTGTTTCTGAAACATTACACAACATGTCACACACTTTTAATGGAATTCAGCGCTTGAAACAAAGGTTGAGATGCCAGCCTTAATTCTCACACTTTTAATTGAATTCAGCACTTGAAACAAAGGTTGAGATGCCAGCCTTAATTCTCATCACAAATAGCCAGGTTTACATTATCATTATTATTTGTACTTCTGGAGTTATCTTTTCTTAATCTTTAGTGATCCGACGTACAATGTGGTCGGCATTGAAAGAGTCTCTGTCTGCAGCTGCGTAAATGAGGCCAGTTCTAACAACCTACAAGTTCTTCTTCTTTAGTGATATTATAGAACATGAAATCAGGCAGGAATACAATTATCTTAGCAGTATTTGAGTTTCTAGTAAACACTTCGAGCTAGTGAGGAGGATCCTAGCAATGGAATTGAAATGGTACAGAAGAATCACAAACAAATGACAAAAACATGCTAACTATTAAAAACAAGGTTATAAAGACAGTTTCTGTGGAAACACAAAAACTCTAAATCGGCGCCAGAAGTGGTCCACCCAAGCAGGTAAAAAGGCAGGTTTCAATATTTTCAGAAAGAACATCAGAATGAAATTCTATCAAAGACAAATGACAGAGAAGAATGGAGAAAGAAGATTGACAGATCTTGTGTGGTGCCTCAGTGGTCCAGCAGAACAAAGGATAGGTGAAAGTATATGTGAAGTTAGATGGGAATCTGGCCTATCTGATGTCTTATAATGAATATCTAATTGATCTAACTGTTTTGTAAATGGTCAATCTCTTATTCCTTAAGAAAAAAAACATTTCTGAAAAAAAAAATATAGCCATAGTGCAGCTCTGCACTTCATGCAATAATATGAAAAACTACTTATTAATTGCTGTTTTAAATTGTGTCCTACTTGTATGCATACTAAATAGATTTTTGTGTGTAAATGTAGTAGTATAACAAAACTTACTTAACTTAGCAATACATTTTTTAAAAAAATATTTTTTTGATAAAAAATTTACAACCGTTTGCATAAATGTGTTAAAAATATGGTGAATAATCATCTCCCCTACTTAAATGCCTCCAGTGTTTAATAGTGAATAGTTGTAAAATTGTTTTATTTTTATGAAAAACCTACTTGCGATTTAAAAAATTCGATTTTTTGCTTTCAGAAAAGAAAAAAAGTAGCCATTGCATCAGTACTTTGAATGGTCTAAAATATTATGATGTCGGATTTTCACTATCTTTTCTAGTTTATGAGATCTAAACAGGACAGACGGACAGACATTCCACACAAAACTAATAATAGCTTCTTTTCTCCTTTCGGGGGCCACTAAAATACAGAAACTAAAATTCTATGGTTATATTAAAAGGTCATCTCTTCGGAGCTTACAAGGACCTTCCTTCGGGGAACAGTACCAGGGAAAAGAAGAAGAGGCAGACAGAGAAAACTTTGGGAAGAAAACCTAAAAATATGGATGGGCCTGACATTGAAAGAGGTTCTATCAAAAGCAAAAGACAGAGTAGTGGAGAAAGACAGTGGACAATTCTGGCGTAGTGCCCCAAGAGTCCAATAGACTAAGGGAAAGATGAATGTGAAAAAACAAGATTAAAACATAAATACGTGTAGGACGTAATTATTTCTTGTTGGAAGGAACATTTGTAGTTGATAAGAGAGTACACAGAGTTATCTAAACGAGCTTGTGGCAGTTATCCAACCTTGATTTCTACAATGGCTGGTAGGCCTACATTTAATGACTAGGTCAACATGCTGCAGTGAATTCAAAACAGCGCTGCTCCGTCAAAACGTTTTGATTCTTCATTAAGTTTTTTAACAACACAATTAAATTAAATTATTATTATTATTTAAACAAATAAATGTTTGCAGATTTTTCAAAATTATATCATCCTTATAAAGACAGACTAGTTGTAAATATTTGTTCTATTAGAGAGCTCAACAACAATTAGGCCTAAAAGCTGTGTACATAAAATGTAACATTTGTTTCTCTTCAGGTCCAGTATGTTGCACCAGAAAAACTTCCTTTTATGCCAGTAGCTTTGTCTGAGAAGCTAAACAATAAACAGAATAAAAGGAGTTCTTGATACACTGGATTCTTTAAGGCTTCATCAGTGTTGACCAGTTTATATACAAAATTACATTGTCTATATTTTATAAATATTTCTATATAGATATTACTATTTGTGATACTTTGAACTGTGATATTGTTTCAAACAAACTTTACAAAACGTGTATGCCATTGGATTAGATCTACTTTCACTTTTCAAAAACGTGGAATTATAGGATCAGTAAACTCTAGAAGTGGTCTGAATTCTACTCTTAGCTACTAGACATAGGCTACATGTTACTCATGTTTCACATGCATTCAAACACTTCCCCACACTACTTTTGGCCCATAAATTCTAGTATGCTATAGCCTACTCCCCCCCTCCCCATAAAAAAAGTGTTGTGCAATGTGTGCTAGCAGCGAACTGATTTCTAAAAATCACCATCTTCTACGATGTACTGCACTCCACATCAATCTTCGGAAGACAAGATTTATATATATAGGTCTATATTATAATTTTGAATGAGAAAAGTGTTAACTTTGTTTCACATTCATTATAAATAAATAATAGTTAAAAATGTCGAATTTTTAATCATCCGGAAGTAGGAGAATTAGTGATGGGCCAGTGCTGATCTAGTGCAATCTATTACTGTGCCCATTATTTTTAATTGAATTTAGTTTTTTTTTAATGTCATTATTTTAAATGTCAATATTTGTATATGAAATTACATGCTCAGGCACAATATATAAATGACATAATCTTTGAAGGTATTCATTTTATTGGATATATATTTTTATTACAAATAATGATTTCGCATTTAATATTCATGATATTATATTTATTTCACTTGATATACACCTTACAGAAGTGTGCATTGTAAACATTGTTGGTTCAAATTAAATAACACAGAACAACCTCTATACAGTTTAATAATGATTTATTCTGTTTAGTAGTTAGCATGATTAGTGCTGGAAGTTTGTCCTATTGTGTCCTCTTCATCTATGGGCAACAGTTGAGGCAAACATCACAGACAGTTGAGTCTCTTAAAGTTCGGGGCTGATAGAACACTGTTGCTTGATTAGCTTTTATTTAAAAAAAAAACAACATAAAAATAAGACCACTATAAAAATTGTGATAAAATCATTTTTAAATATCTATAGGATAATATGTAACTTCCAATAAAGAGGTATTTTATTTTAGTTTGTTTCACCGGCCAATTTCAGTACACAATTATTCAATTTTGCTGATTAGCGCTAATGTAAGGGACCAATAAAGAAAATACTGATATTAAATAAGTATCATAGAGCACAGAACAGTATGGAATATAAACTACTCAATGTTCACACAATGTTGGGAATAGATAGTTTTGTTTTCTTTTGGTACAAATAAAGTTTTGTTTTTTATTTTTCTTTTTTCTAAATAATTATTCTTTTTTAATGCAAGGAACATTAAGCCTTATTTTCTATGAATATTTACATGTAGGTAAATTTAATGCCAAACCCTAAAATGTTCACTTTACCTGGTTCATAATAATCATAGGTTCTGACATAGCTCTTCTGGGACTTAGCTACTTTAGCTTCACGGGTCATAACAATACTATAACACAGAGAAGACCCACTGATCTGTTTCATTGTAAAACATAGAAATATAAGAAAAACATATGCAAAGTTATTGACAGACATCAAATGTTCAAAATTATGACATATTTTGGAGTTAATGTATTGATATCAAATTGATTAATCACTCATTTTTTTTGAAAGCATGAGCGTAGCCTGAGGAGGGGGGGGGGAGATTCATGGTTCAATTTATCGTTCCAAAATGAAATAATTTTGTGAATGTTGTTTTGCTTTATTTTTTATTAGAGGGGATATTTTAATGTTAAGCCAGCAATACCTGGGGCATTTGAGGTTAAAAACTCCAATGAAAAAACTAAAACAAAGAACAATCACTAACTTCCATTAACGTAGCCAATGAGGGTTTTAGGCTCAAAATCACCATCCAGAGGATTTTGAGAGGAGGTTTGAGGTTCAATATGAAAAATTAAAGCAAACTACAGTCACCAAATTCCATGAGAGTAGCAAAAGGAGGTTTCGAGTTTTAACCCCTCTCCAGAGAATTGTGAGTTTAAACCCCCCTCCAGTGGGTTTTGAGGTTTAATCCCCTCTTCAGTAAAAAAAACTAAAGCGATTACAATCACCAAATCCCATAAATGTTGCTTGGGTGTGTGGGGGGGGGCACCTTTCTGGAAGTTTTGAGGTTTTAATCTCCCTCTTTAATAAGAACTATAAAACAACCTTTAGTCACCAAATTCCAAAAGTTTAACCCCCCCCCCCCCCACCCAACCCCTTCAGGGAATTTTGATGTTAAAAACTCCCTCTTCAATAAAAATATAAAGTAATCTATAGACACCAAAGTCCATGAGCATAGCCAAAGGGTGTTTTGAATTAAAAACCCTCTTCAGGGGTTTGAAGCCCTCTTTGATAAAAACTAAAGCAAACAACGGTCACCAAATGCCATGAGGAGGGTTGAGTTTTTAAATCCCACCAATAAAAACTAAAAGAAAACTACACTCTATAAATTCTGTAAATGTAGCCAAGGAGTTTTTCAGGTTGAATGCCCCTTCCAATAAAAAGAAAAGCAATGCTACAGTCTCTAAATAGCATAAAAAAAGCTACAAAGGGGTTTTGAAATAGAAAAACTGAAGTATATTTAGTCTCTGAATTGCAATGTAGACACATCAGGATATGATTTTTTTTTAGTTTCAAATACAGGAAATAATTCTTGGAGAACCGGAGCAAGGAAAGAATGTCTAGTGTCGTTCCCTTGTTGATCGTCCAAGAGCTGAGCCGAAGGCTCTTCGAGCTCTAAGTTTGAAAAAAAGCCTGTTTGAGCGTCAAACAGTAAAAAAAAACAACCTGTCTGAACCACTGTTCTGTCTGGGAGAGACCCAAGTCAATGCCTATATAAAGCATTGCTGTTTTCGATGCCTTTGGCCTCGGACGCATGCTTGGCTGGTCATGGCCGAAGGCCGAGACCACCAGAAGCCTCCGCCATTTTCCTTCGTTATACCAAGCTAACCATGGGGGACTTGCCATTTATGTAATGGACTCTTTTACAACTTTTACAATGGGTCGACTCTCGCCTACCCGTGAGCATCCCCACAGGAGTCTTGTGTTGCTACCCATTTAGCCTAACCACTTCCTCTAATGGTCGTTTCCACACGAGGGCCACGATAAGGCAGAGTAGCTTTGTTCGCGAGTGTCGTTCCCTGAACTCCAGAAAGAACATACGCTATGTATATATATAGTCTCCCCTGAATCTGCTAGTGCCCCCACCAAAAATATTTTTAAAATCATGGCTACGCCTATGGTAAAAGGTTATGGCCAAGGAAGGAATTGACTTAAAATTTGAATATAATTCACCTTGTCAAAGTATATTGCTACAATAGAGCCCTTTCTTTCTGATCTCTTTACACCTGCTACTTGTCCCAAAGTACTTAGGTCTGGCACAAACCCTGAAGGAATGCTAACTTCTTGGACAACCATGCCTGTATCATGCTTCAGCAAAAATCTAGAAATAAAACACTGTGGCTTTAAAAGATCTTGCTAGTTATTTAAAACTAAAACAATGATAGATATTGGCTTAATCTTGTAATGGTTGTGCTATAACAAAACCATTAGTGCCTAAAGGAAAATAGTTGCAAAAACGTTCATATTTTTATTATGCTTAAATTAACTAAAATTTTAAATTATGAATATACATAGACTTTAAAAACAAAGATATTTTATAACTGTTGACCAAATTTTTTATTTACCCTTCACAAATACACAATTTTATACAAATATTGACTGTTTTATTATTAAAGATATTTTAGAGAAAACAAATTATGTCTTTCAAATGTGTTAAAAGAGTCTTGGTGTAATAGTACTTAAAGAATACCTTTATTTCTAATGATATGTTAAAACTTCATTTTCTGTATTTATTTTAATTTAAGTATCGCTTTATAAATACATTGCAATGAGAATGATCTTATGATCTAACTTGAAAGATAGTGGACAAATGAAAATGTAAATGAAATGTATTTTACAATATAAAATAGTTATACAAGTAAAATGTTTCTTAAAACTCCAACAATTTCGTTTCTATTTTATTGGTTACTAGATCTCATTTGTAAACTTTAATTGTATGTTATTTAATGAGATTTAAACTTTACCGGTATAAGTAATTAAAAGTTTCCATTAATAATATAATAAATAGATTTTTTTTTTTAAGTTGGCCTACCATTTTTTTCTAAAGGTTTTAATTGAAGGCAAAAATACAAGCACACATATTTATTGAGACATCTTTTTTTTTTATTATTTTATTGTGCATTAACTTTTATGTAAGAAATATATTCCTTATTACTGATTTTATTATGGATAATAATTTCTAGTTCAACACCACCCCCCCCCCCCCCCGAAAAAAAAATAAGTTATAAAAAGTTTGTTATAGTTTAATTAATTTTTTTTAGTTTACTTTAACTATATTTTGAAATTCATGATAAACATTTAGTTAAACTACTTTATTTTAGTTGAAAACTAGTTTTAGTTTAACTTTTAAAATTTAGTTTAGTTCCCATCACTAATGGTTATACATGAAAATGTAGACATAGTGACGTGTATCAAAATGGTTAGTGTTATTTTCACACAAAAAAGTCAAGTGAAACAAATTTCAGACAGCCATTATAACTATAAATGTAATGACTGAAGATAAGTAGCACCTGTGTTAATGCAGTACCTGACGCAATGCTGTTAATAAATGGTACATTGTTAGTTACAAATTTGATATGAAACTTTCTCTCTGACTTTACACAAAAAATGTTTAGAATTGGCATTGGAATAGGGAGTGAGAGAATGATTCTAAAACTAAAGTTTTTTAAATTTGAAAATAAAAGTAAAATATAGATGTAAAATTAATCATCAGACCATCTAGTTCTATAATTTTTATGTAAACTACTTGGATAACTATTTACCTCTCTTTGGAACTTAGCATGTACCATTTTTGGATATCACTGGAGCTACAAACCTAGATATTTTGTGCTCAATGAAAATGAATTAAAAAAAAAAACTTCCTTACTTAGTGCAGACCATTATATTAAAAGAATCCAACTTGTCATCTAACAGAACTGTGTTCACATCAAAAACAGGCTTGGACAATTCTTTCAGGACATTAAAACTGTATTCAATCTAGAAAATTATTTGATATTTTAACAAGATTTAATGTAAAATGAATTCTGCAATATACTCATGTTTTTATTATAATATTTACATTTAGGTCTACCTAGTCTAATTAAAAAAACTAAGATGTGAACATTGCATTCATGCTACAATATTGCAATCTAGTTTTTTTTATAATATATAAATAAATAATAATTACATAGAATCTTACTTACATCTAAAAGTGCAAGGCCTGAACCAGAAGCAGTGATACTAAAATCTTGACTATTGCTTTGAATCTAGAGAAAGTTTAAAAAAACAACAAAAAGTGTCAAATTTTGGAAACAAAAATAAATGACTGAAATACAAGATAAATTTTGTAGAATTAATTAATGGTTTGTAGCTTTTCCCATTAAGATAAACACCGCTCACACATAACATTTGAGAGAAAAATTCTTGGCTGTTGGTAATTCAATAATTCTTTAAAAATCATTAAAATTTGAAATTTATATCAGAAAATGTTTTTGTCTACTATATCACAATACCTCTTGAATTTGTAGTGATAAAGCATTTTCACTGTTCACATTCATTGTCAGATGTGTGTTCATGTCTGACACATAAATGGTAATGTTAGTATCAGGCCTGAATGACTTGCTGCCATAAGAAGAAAGTGCTTGTAGTCCTACAACTGTGTCCTGCGGATTGTATGGTAGAAGCTAATGAATCAGTTAGGCCTATATTGTCTTTAACTACTGGCTATATCAAAGTCACTGATCACTGAAGTAGTACAGTCAAGAAAGTATTTTTGCTTTGTTTTCAACTTGTTGCAGATGTATTATAATAATAATAAGACTACAATAAATTTGTTTCCCTTAAATAAATTTAAATCCAGCAGATACAGATAATGACATTTAGTGCTTTTTAAAATTATAATAATAATTTGATAATAGGCTTATAATACTGTTAGCAACTGTAATTTAGGCTCAAAGGTGCTCTATAACAGACATTGAAAAATAAAACAAGAGTTTAAAAAAGCAAATAAATCAAAATGAGCTTTTAATTGGCAATTCTTGATGATTTTCTCAATAGAACATTTCATTTGTCAGATCAATGGGAAGCACATTCCAAATTTTTGGTTTGTGTACTGAAAAAGCCTGAACATGGTAACAACAAGAAGGGATGAGTCAGTAGGGTGCAGGGCTTTCTAGGGAATATTAGATTGATCAGGTCACTAAAGTACAAAGGCATTTCATAATTATAGATAAACTGATGACAAAGTGTGGAAGTTTGGGTTAGGGTTAGGGAGTTAACAAAATGTGAACAAAATAAACAGCCTATTCCAAAGAAAGAGCAAAAGTGAAAAGTAAGTGTTCCATGGGAGGAAACAGGCAAACATAACATGGCTATCTAAATAGTTCAAAGTGTGCATTCTCCAACTAAATTTACCTGAGTAGACACAAAACCTCCCTGTGCATTTTTCTGTAATGTTAACCACCTAACAGATGGAAGAGCCTCATCAAGACGCCCCAGAGAACTATAGGTCAATATAGCATATGATGTAATCAAAATGTCAATGGGTCTGGCCTGAAGACGAGGAGGGCGCCAGTTGATAAATCTGTTTAACTCTTCATTGTTCACTGTGCTGTTGGCACTCCAGTACTCAAGACCTCCTGATGAATTGATTATTACATAAGGTCTTATAAAATTCAGATATAGAACTTATACGATCAAAATTGCACTTGCTCAATTTATATACCAGCGCTTTACCCAAATTTTATAACAAGCATGTCGAAATAACTCAACAATTTAATTAATAAATTTACTAACCTACTTTACTGGTACTATAGCTTCTAGATAAAGTTTTTATTTTTATTATAAGAGGGAATCATTCATAAATAAGCCTACTACAAACTTAAACCTTTAAAAAATAGATCTAGTGAAATAAATATAAGCATTCAATTACCTTCTTGTTTAACAAATGTCAACAACTTTTCAAATGTTGATTGAGCAAGTTGACTTTTTGCTTCAGCTAAAGCATAACTGGTCACAGCAAGAGAAAACTGGTCATCAATTGAATCAGCAAGCATCAGCCTTTCTAAATTTCTTGTAGCATTTAGAGTCGCATTACCCAATAGATAGTATCTACACTTGTTATTGTTTTTGCAATACTATAAAGATAAAACAGAACTTCTTTGAAAAGGTTTACAATTTTTAAAAAAAAATCTCTTAAAGTGTCAAAATATATGTGCTAATTTTTTTCATTTTTGTAATGGTATTACAATTTTTAATTGTGCTTTGAAGTGATCAAGCTAAATACTTATAATCCAATAAAAAATTAAAGCTAATCATTTTAAAAAAATCTTAATGTGTGTCTTTCAAAAGGTAGAATGTTTTGTCACTGAATAGCCCTAAAAGCTTTTGTTTGCTTTATTTGTGGTAAAATAAGTAATTCATAAATGAATATTTATTGTCCCATACGATTTCTCAATTTAGCATTATTTTTGGATTTAAAATGCATTACTTCAGGTTAAGCCTATCGTTTCGATTTCTTTTTAAGTTGTAAATGTTAACAGAATAAAAAAAACTCTATTCTGTTTATGTCAAATAATACCTGAACATCAGCAAGCTCCGTGGCTTTGAGCAGTGCAACTAATACAAATGCAGTTAAGGCTGGACCAGCAGTTGTTCCCTAGACCAAATAGAATTTTTGAAAATGGAAGAAATAGCATTCCGTTCAACATGTTTTTATTCATATTTTACATTGTAAGTTAATTGATAGCTTGCATTTATTATAAAGTATATAAAATCAATTAATATTCTAGTACATAGTTATCATAGACAACATACTATTGTAAATGTCAATAACTTTTCCAATGGAATGTCGATGAGATTTAAGGAACCTAGCCCTTTGTTTCTTGCCAAATGTATTTTGTTAACGTGGCGTCATATGAAGAAGCTTTTCAAAACTAAAGATAATTAAGATGTATTAATAGAGAACTTTTCAGACATACATTTCAAATCAGGCAATCCTCTGTCCATTTAAAAAAAAAATCACAAAAAATATTGACTTTATAAGTTTTCAAGTTTGAAATCCTGAAAAGTTCTTTTATGCTTTTAAATATTACATTTTATTATTATTATTATTATTATTATTATTATTTTGTACATATTAGTTAATTAGTCGTCTATATAAAGCTAACGCTATAATGTTAAACTATTTCAATAAGGAGCTCTTTAAAGTCTATAAAGGAAAGCATGTTCATTTGATGTTTAATATTTTCTAATTTAAAATCTTACATTTTTATCTTTTAGTAACTAATGTTAAAATGTTAGAAAAAAAACAAAATTCGACACTCTTTTTAACATTCAGAACAACTATCAACGAATGTTGGTAATTAGTAATTAATTAATTAATGGTAATTGGTAATGTATTATGGCACAACACAAAGAACTAAACAATAACTTTTTATTTGGGAAGATTTGAGGAGAAAGCTTGGGGGGACACCCTGAACTTACTGCATCGGCTGACACCCACCCATACTAACACCACTGCACACACATAGTTAAAAACCCAACCTTAAGTCAATCGTTATAATGTAATAATATTAATATCTTTTGCAATATCATAATAATAAGATCAAATTTGAGGAGTGGGTAAAAAATTGTATTTTCAAGGGTTGAATCTCAAACTAGAAATAATAACTATCACAGTACCAACAACTATGAAATAACCTGAGCATAAAAACAGTTTAAATTATATTCATAATAAAAAAAAATTTTTCCTAACAAACAATATGTAAACTGTTTTTAGATACATAATAATAATAATAAGGCTTGTCTTCGAGTCCGAAAATTAAAGAGGGTCGGGAATACTTTACTAATAAATATAAAACTATTTATAAGTAAAAAAAATAAATCTATTCTGATGTATTTTACAATTGTGTGCTTACCTGAGTATTTCTGTCTAAAACTTTACCAAATTCATTAAAGGATCCATCAAGATTTTGTCTGTCTATTAACAGCATTGATGCTTTAAGAATGATTTCTTTATCCACAAAAATAAACTCTTGAGCTTCAGCAAATGATGTTACCACTAAAGCTGTTAGCCTGTGAATGAAGCATCACTGTGTTTTGAGTTGACTGCTTGAAAGTCAAAGTCAGATTTAAAAAAAAACAACTAAAAAAGCTATTGAAAAAATTATTTCACTATCATCTTATCTTTTTTTATCTTATATAATACAGATGTTACTTCAAAAAAATAGATGATTACGTCCTACGCGTCATGCTAAGTCACTGGTTTTCCTGGCTATCTCAGGCAACCCATTCTATGCTCTTATAGCACTAGGGAAGAAGAAGCATTTGTACAAATGGAACGAGGAATGTGCCTTTATCCTTGTGTCTTTTAATGTATTTTGTTAGATTTTTTTTGGTATTTTAAGATTTTGTATATTTAATTGCTTCTTTACTTTTGCATCTTCTATCCTAAAGGCTTTCTAAATTTAGTGATTTTACTAAATATGTTACTCTAGTCAAATGTGAATATTCGTTTGTTATGAATCTCACTGCTCTATTTTGTGTCTGTTTCAGTTTCTTAATGTTTTCTTGAGTTGAGAGGTCCCAAACAGAGGATGCATATTCTATTATTGGCCTAACAAAGGTTATAAAAAAATTAATTTTATGTTCTTATTTGATTTATAGAAATTTTTTAAAATAAACCCTACTGCTTTGTTTTGATTTTTATAGTTTCATCAATATAGGGATTCCATGACAGTTTTTCATTTATTATAACACCTAAATATTGTTATAAATCTGCCATGCGCACCGCCATCCAGGCTAGTGCAGAATGTGCGCACTTCTAGAAACTAGACTGAAAAAGATGTCAATATTAGGAGAAGAACGATTTCTGCCCAAGTCGAGAGCCGATATGAAGAGACTGGCCTTAAGGCAGATGTTGTTATAATGTATTTGTGATGTCTTGTAAATAAATATTGTTGCCTTGATTAGTTGCCTCCCTTAAATTGTTACGTTGGTGTCAGAGGTGGGATCGGGCGACTCAACGGAGGGTTCAGGTAGGAGATTATTTAAAATGACATCTATGAAACGGCTAGACGAGCTGGAATTGAAGAATCTGAAAGTAGAGCTCTAGTGGAGGCGTCTGAAACGCTTTGAAAAGAATAGAGACATTCTTAGAGCACGTCTTTGGCAAGCTCTGGCTGATGAAGGGGAGGATCTGGAAACATATTTGTTTGAGGTGGATCCAGTCTATCCAGATATCGGTGAGTTTCTGAAAACTATGAAATCGCTACAAGACATATACGACTCGATACATGAAAAAATGAAAACGATGGTGAACATGATCGGGAACAAGGTGGATGAGATTGTATTGAAAAAGGAAGGCCAAATAGACCCAAGTGATAAATTGGTTTTGGAATCGAAAGAAGGAATAATGAAGGATCAGTTACCTGGTCAGGACTGTGGCTGCACGAACAGTGGTGATGGAGGCGACGATCTCAGCGGTATATTTCGAATCGAAACAAAAGAAACAAATGAAGAAACAAGAGAAGTCTGCTATGTGCCTGAAGTTTTTGTTCCTGGTGTACCTACAACGAGTACCTCAATGAGCTGAACAGATCAAAAACAACGTTGGGTTTGCGTTCAAGCTTGCTGCTGTGGACTTTAAAGACCTCTGTTTATCTGTCAGTACCTTTGATGAGAACTCAAACCATGAAAGCCCCAAGACAGTTTCTGATTCCTGGCCTTAGATGTCGTCGGGTGAAATTGCGAATACAGGCCCCAACAATGGTCGAGACAGAAACAACGAATTTGACTTTGCCTGCGGCATAAGAGAGAACTCGATGCTTGACAACTGCATCCAGGCGATTGACAAGAATTGTAAATGCGGCGCCTAGTGGGAACAGTGCCCATGCCAAGAAACCCAGCAACAAGGTCTGAACTTAGCAGACATTTGTACTTCTGCCTACATCAGTGAGAGTGACTTGAACGATGGTGGATCGATTCCAGCAGAACCTGATGCAGTGGTGGATGAACATTCGCTTATGGAACATTACAAGAGTTCTTCATGGACAAACCTTACAGATGAAGCTAAGAAAGACTATGTGTTTGAAAATATGGCTACCTGTGGGCCTACAACTGTATTACGAGACACATCGTTGCCTCGTTAATTTGCCTCCCTTAGATTATTACAATATTTTGCGTTTTTAGTCTGTGTACTGGTTTACCATGAATAAAATAAGATCACTACGGAATTCCAACAAAATTCACCAATATCATGAAACAGTTATACGATGACTCATCATGCCAAGTAATACACAATGGTAAGCTATCCAACCCTTTTCAAGTAAAAACAGGAGTACGACAGGGATATATGCTTTCGCCCTTGATATTTTTGCTGGTGATTGATTGGGTCATGAGACAGACAGTCTTAGATAATCAAAGCTGCATACAATGGACACTAACACAACATTTAGAGGACCTGGATTTCGCCGATGACATCTGCCTCCTCTCCCATACACAACAAAATGTTCAGACCAAACTCACCAGACTCTCAGAAATAGCGAAAAAGACTGGACTTCTAATCAACAAAAAGAAAACAGAAGTTATGAGGAACAACAACAGACAAGAGAACCCAATCATGCTACAGTGAGAGAACATGCTTGATACGGACCGCTTCACTATTTATCTGGGAAGTAGAGTTAGTAAAGACGGCGGAGCTGATGATGATATACTAATTCGGATCAATGAAGCTAGGTCTGCCTGTCACCGGGTAGTTATATTTTGATACTGGGATATTACTGTTGGTTTATCGATGTAGGCGTGGTGGTGACATTGGGTTCATATTATAATGCGATCATACTTCACTTGCACAGAATAAGGAAATGACACTTGATATAGCAGACATAAATAATAATTTTAATATAAGCAATAACACCATATAGTGAATATGATACACAATTCAATTTAGGAATGATCAGTATTAATCCTCTATAGAAATATGGCGAATATAATAATAACTTAGTAACTATTCTTACTCCTTGTATTAACTGTCTACCAATAAGTAACTCTAACAACTCTTTCTCTCAACTGTCTATTATCAACTCCTTTAAGCAACTAACTCAACTGACTATATCAAGTGACTCTATCAAGTGCTTGCTACCAACTCCCTATTTTGATTGACTGCCCTTAACCCTGGTTCACTTAAGGTCAAAAGTGTTCACCTTAGGGCAACATGAGTTGTGAATAACATTCACAATATTGAAATAACATTCACAACATTGAAATAGGGTTTCTACACTATGGAACCAACTTTGAGGTGGTGACACTGCCTTTTCAACTCTTCATACAATCTCGCGCTCTAAGGCACTATCTCTACATAACAAAATACGAATCTATAATACAGACGTTAAGTCTGTCCTTCAGAAATTTGGAGAGTCACTAAAACAAATATGGAAAAGCGCCAGACTTTTGTTAACTGATGCATACGCCGGATATTAGGAATTATGTGGCCAGAAAGGATAACTACTATCGATTTGTGGGAGAGAACTAATGAAGCAAAGTTTGTTTTAAGGATGTTAGTTTTAGTTTCATTATCAATATGTGTTAAGTTATCTTCTTTTTATGGTGCTATGCCTGTTGTTTCCATATTCTTAGACTTAATTTATGACCATAAGTTTTGTTGTTATCCTTATATATCCTTATATATTACATTGTTTATGTATTCACTCTGCAACTGTCAGCTTGCTTTTTGGGTTAGGGGTTTAATTTTAATATACTCTTTCTGCTTTAGTTTCTTTAAATTTTCTAAATAGGTTTTCCTTCTATTTATAAAGCTTCTAGATTATTTATTTATTTTGTTTCATGTGCAACTAGTTGATATATGATTTTCTATACTGTTAATGAAATTCCAGAGGTCATTGAATGGTTGGTTTAATAAAAAATGCTAAAAAAAAAGTGCAATGACTTTTTGTATAAGAATTTTATAAGATAAACATACAATATAATAGTTTTAAAAAATAGAGTGCATTGGAGTTTCATTATCTTAGGTTGTAATTATAACTGAAACCAGCTATTTCCACACAAATTTATTCAGTTTCTCTAATCAAAAAGGGATATTTCTATCCATATTATTAGTCTATGTATATTTTTTTTATCAAGAGCAGAAAAGTAACACATCTACACACACACATGCATGCACGCACACTCACATGCGCACACAGCCGCATGCACACACACACACACACACACATATATTTATAATGTATATTATAGAAATAGTTGTGCAAAATTTCAGCCTTATCCGAGAATGGGTGAGGGAGAAATAACGTGTGCAAACTTTTTACTAGATAGACAGACAGAGTGAGTTGATATATAAGCCTGAGGAGCATCAGTCAAGAAAAACAGTCTAGTATTTTGTAGAAGCAAAGTGTAGAGATTGTTTATTGTACATGTATATTGTAGATATTTTAGGTAGGTAATACATTTTAGTGTTGTTTGTTATGTATTCTTATTATTAAATACATTTTCTATATGTCAATCTATATTCCTATGTGCTGTTTCTGGAAAACTGGTGAGTAGTGGTGCCAATAAAGTACCAAGCATCGGGCTCCAGATATGCTCACTACGTCTTTGCCAAAGATTAACCTACAGAGATGTCTTCAAGTAAGATCTGAGGACTAAAGGCATCAGTAAAAATATGTGGGAGGAAATCGTGCAAGATTGGACAACATGAAGACAGACCTCACTAAGAGAAAATGGAATAAAGCAGCCTTAGACCAGAGGACGAGAAAGAAAACTTTTTCCACCAAATAGCCCTAAAACTGGGGCATTCACATGCACAAACTGTGGCAAATTTCGCACTCAAGAATTGGCTGTTTAATCAGGTCAGATTCTTAAGGGACTAATGTGGCATGTGGCGCCCTTCTGAAAGTGGTGCCGGGATATCATGCCCCCTCACTACGCCTATAATTTTGGGCGCCTCTTGGGTCTCCTTCTCTCCACAAGCTTAGCATAGAATATGTCCTTAAGATTTTTTTTTGTTTGGCATGCCCTAGCCAATGTAGTTTTCTCTGTGTGAACTGCATATTGTCCAGTTTCAAAACTTCCTGGTTGGAGACATGATCACTCCAGCAGATGTGCACATTATTCATCATGGTTTCATACCAGCACACACATATAATCTATACATATTTGATTTACAACTGTCTGGGATGACTACTAGGTAATGAGACTCTAAAAGATTATAAAACTGAGGAATGTGATTCTAATTTTATTCACATACAAATGCTGTTCAAGATCAAAATGGTTTCCAGTTTGTTTACTTTTACTAGTTACAACTTAGAAAACTATTAATACTTAAGTTAACTTGTATATGTATATGTAGCAATCACCAAGCATGTTTTACAAAAAAAAATGTTTTTAAAAATCTTACCAAGTACTGGAACTTAAATCATAATCTCCAAATGCACTAAAACCATTATCATATCTCTTGTAGGTTAGTTGTCGTTGATATCCTAAAATAAATAATAAAAACATGATAACAAATACATTTACAAAATATTTACTTATTTGTATACAAATTTAACAAAACATATAATCCGATACTCTTAAGCGAGCAATTATTGTAAAATGTATGTATTTCCTATACTCTTAACCGAGCAATATATATATATTTCGAAAACGGCTCTAACGATTTTCTTTAAAATTTCAAGGAATGTGAATATTAATGAGAAAAAAATTCTCAGCTCATTGGCCACATCGGGAAAACTCGAGGTCGACCGTTATAACGGTTTGAAAATGTCTCGTTATCGAAACATTAATTTTTGCTAAAATGTTTTATGAATGAAGTTTTTTTCCATTTTTCATTGTGACATCAAAGGGAAAAAACTTGACATCGCATACGTCACTAGGTTCACAGCATTACACTAAGACATTTCTTCGCAAACAAGAAAAAGTTTTAATGATTCAATTGGCGTAATTAAACATTTGCGCACCATCTTATTGTACATTGATTCATTATGAAACTATGGAAGAAAAATAATGAAATTAAATATCTTTATTTATGATTAGTTATTGTGTTTTAAGGCTTTATAAATTGTTTACACTTTAATTGCGTACACCCGTAGGTAGCTTTTACTTTGTTATTATTTTGCTGGTGAATTATTGCAATGTGTTCAAGCTTCGAAGTCTACTGTCCCATACCAAAATATAGGAAATGGTCATAACACAGCTTATCTATGCCTTACTTGCACACACTGAACATAATACCAAGGACCGGCCCTAACATTTGCGGGGCCCTATGTGAAATGGATTGCGCGCGGCCCAGTCAGGGTAGGAATAAGATAAGTGAAAATTAAGATTTCGTAATAGAAAATAAATTCGTCTTTGCATTACATTTTCATTTAATGAAAGCTGACAATGACTTTTTTTTTATCGCGCTTAGGATTGGCGTTTACCATATTGATTGACACCCTAAAATGACAATTTTGTCTATGTTAAGGACATTTTTATGAGTTTTCAGGAGATTTTAATAATTTCAGGAGATTGCCAGGACGCTACTATATTTTGCTATTTCAGGAGATTTCCAGGAGCTCCTGAAAATAAAGAGACTACGGTACCCTATTATAAGTTATAATGGTTTCATTTAATAATTTACACCTATAATTAGCGCGGGGCTTATGAAAGTTCGGAGCCCACTGCGGCCGCATAGGTTGCAGTGGCCTAAGGAAGGCCCTGATGATATCCAGCTCACGGTCAACGAATTTTCATTACGCCGCCGCCTCTTTTGGTTTAACTATAGGCCTCGGAAAAACGGAAGTCACTGAAGTCATGTTTCAGAAGTCACCCAATAAAATCTATTTAGCCCCAAAGATCAGCGCGAATAGGCATCCCTTAACGTGGTAGAAAACTTTACATATCTGGGAAGCATAGTATCAAATGACGTGTTGCTTGAAAGGGAGGTTAATATGTGATCAGGGTTAGTCGTGCTTTTGAACGCCTTCAAGCGAGAGTGTGGCGAAATCAATTGCTCCGCCTGCCTACAAAAAATCAGTGTCTACCAAACAATGGTTCTCTAAATCCTCTTTGTTGATCTGAGACATAGTCTAAGTCAGGAGACAAAGACATATTACTGAATTTGAACCAAGTAGACAACATAGAAGATATAGTAGTACAAGAAAATGGAATTCAAAAACTATTAGCCAACACCAAACCAAATAAAGCTTCTGGACCTGATGGTATTCCAGCTAGATTACTCAAAGAACTAAGTAATGAGCTAGCCCCAGTGTTCAAAATACTCTTTCAGGCTTCACTTAACCAGAGCAGAGTACCAAAGGACTGGAAAGAAGCTAATGTCACCCCCCTATTTAAAAAAGGAGAAAAATCTGACCCAGGGAACTACAGACCAGTATCACTTACCAGCATCACATGTAAAATCCTAGAACACATAATATGTAGCAACATCATGAACCACTTAGACAAACATAATGTCCTCACACCATACCAACATGGCTTTAGGAAATATAGATCATGTGAAACACAACTAATAGGACTAATTGATGATTTTTCAAAAGGTTTAGATAATAGTGAACAAATAGATGCTATCTTACTAGATTTTTCTAAGGCTTTTGACAAAGTTCACCACCATAGTTTGCTTAAAAAATTAAAATATTTCGGCATTAATGGTCCACTGCATCAGTGGATTAAAGACTTTCTGATAGGGAGAGAACAAACTGTAATAATAAATGGCTCTAAATCAACACCGATAACAGTAAACTCAGGTGTACCTCAAGGTACAGTCTTGGGTCCACTACTATTTTTAATTTACATAAATGATTTACCAAATTGCATTAGTTCAGGAACAAAAGTCAGATTATTTGCAGACGATTGCATAATATATAGAACAATAAAAACAACACAAGACACAGATATTTTACAAAGAGAATTAGATGAATTACAGAAATGGGAATCAAATTGGAGCATGTCTTTCCACCCAGAAAAATGTCAGTTGTTAAGAGTAACAAAAAAACTAAAACAAATTAATTCCACTTATCTTATTCATGGCAAACCAGTATCACAGACTAAAAACGCAAAATACCTAGGTGTTATAATAAATGAAAAACTATCATGGAATCCACATATTGATGAAACTACAAAAAAATCAAACAAAGCATTAGGATTTATTAAAAGAAATTTCTATAAATCAAATAAGAACATAAAACTAAAATGTTACTTAACCTTGGTTAGGCCAATAATAGAATATGCATCCTCCGTTTGGGACCCCTCAACTCAAGAAAACATTAAGAAACTGGAACAGACACAAAATAGAGCAGTGAGATTCATAACAAACGAATATTCACATTTGACTAGAGTAACACCTTTAGTAAAATCACTAAATTTAGAAAGCCTTCAGGACAGAAGGCTCAAAAGTAAAGTAGCAATCATACATAAAACACTGAACCATAATCTTCAAATACAAAAACAAAATTTAATAAAATACTCTGAAAGACACAAAGATAAAGGCACATTCCTCGTTCCATATGCTAGGACAAATTTGTACAAATACTCCTTCTTCCCTAGTGCTATTAGAGCATGGAATGGGTTGCCTGAGCTAGCCAGGAAAACCAGTGACTTGGCAGAATTTAAGTCATTGGTTAATATGCATGACTAAATGCATGACGCGTAGGACGTAATCATCTTCTTTTTTGAAGTAACGTCTGTATTATATAAGATAAGATAAGATAAGTGCTTTATAGAAAGCACACCATTATGGAAGGTGGCAAGACCGCACTACAAACAGCGATGTTCTTGCGAAGTGGTATGAACTTCTTATAGTCCGACAGTCACGCTGGGAAGGGTACTTATCCCGTATCCTGGACGAACATATGCTAAAGGCAATCTTTTTTTTAGTGAGCTGAAATTGTCGGAGTAACAGAGATGCCCCACAATAACGCTTCTTAAGAATACTAACTCGATGTTTTTAAGTATCTTAGGAAAACGCTATTTTACTTTGTTACAAAGTGCACGTTTTACCATATAACGTAGAGTTTTTGTATCACTTGATGCTCCGTACTAAAGCCATAATGAATATACTGTAATAACTTAAGTGAGGCAACTCAACGAGGCACATCGATATTTATTGACAAGACATCACAGGTACACAAACAACATCTATCTTAGTCACAGTCTTTTCACTTCGGCTCTCAACTTGGGCGGAAATCGTTCTCTCTTCATGTCAACATCCTGTTCTGGTTTGGTTACTAGAAGTGCGCATCTCTGCACTAGCCTGGATGGTGGTGCGCATGGAAAAGTCATAACATTGCCCCCTCTTAGCACTTTTCGTCCCGAAAAGAAACACTGCAGTGGAGCTTTGACAGTTCAGGTGGAACCACAGACGTTAGGGTGTCTGTTGCCCACAAAGCCATCTGCACAGTTTCCCATGGTCGTCGCTTCCTCTTCTTCCAGTTGGCCAGTCTACGCTTGAGGCGATATCGTGGTCGCTGCTTCGACCTCATGACGAAAGTCGCTGATGCCAGCCAGCTGACACATGGAGAGTTAGTGGAGGTCAGGGTTGCCAGCCACGTAACACAAATGGATGTTGTGGTGATCACCGTAGATTCCAGGTTTGTTGTTCTAAGACGCTGAGTCAGCGGACCTTTTCCATGGACGTGTCGTGACACAGTTGTAGGCCCTCAGCTAGCCATGGTTTCAAGCACATAGTCTTTCTCAGCTTCATCTGTAAGGTATGCCCATAAAGCATCCTTGTAATGTTCATCCACCACTACATCAGGTTTCGCTAGGATTAATTCACCACCGTTCAAGTCACTTTCACTGATGTTGGCAGAAGTACACATTTCTGTCAAGTTCAGGTCTTGTAGCTGGGTTTCTTGGCATGAGCACTGTCCCCGCAGGACGCCGCATATACAGTTCATGTCAATCGCCTGGATGCAGTTGCCAAGTATGGAGTTCTCTCTTATGCCACTGCCAAAGTCAAATTCGTTGTTTCTGCCTCGGCCATTGTTGGGGCCCGTATTCGCAATTTCACCCGACGACATCCAAAGCAAGGAATCAGAAATGGTCTTGAGGCTTTCATGGTTTGAGTTCTTATCAAAGGTACTGACAGATAATCAGAGGTCTTTAAGGTCCATAGCAGCCAGCTTGGACGCAGACCCAACGTTGTATTGATCTGTCCGGCTCGTTGCAGGTATACCAGGAAAAAAGTTTCAGGCACATAACAGACTTCTCTAGTTTCTTCATTTGCTTCTTTTCTTTCAATTCTGCATATCCCATTTAGATCGTCTAGCAATCGTTGTCACGTTTCTCGCCCTGAAAGTCATCCTCGCCAGACTTGCCCACAACACAGTCACAGACAGCGCTCCAATCCCCAGCGCCTCCATCACCACTGTTTGTGCAGCCACAGTCCTGACCAGGCAACTGCTCCTTCCCTAACGAGTTTATTCCTCCTTTTGCTAGCGACACAATTTTATCACTTTGGTCTATTTGGCCTTCTACTTGCAATACACTTTCATCTACTTTACTCCCCATCCTATTAATTTGTTCACGCATTGTATCAATTTTTTACTGTATCCTGCCAAAGAACTCAACAATCCCAAGTTCAATTTCAAATTTGTAGGTCTCAGGATCTTCTTCTTCATCGACCAAGGCTTGCCGCAGACGATCCGTGAGCGTTTGCCTGCTACCGAGGGATTTTAAACCTCGGTCCCGAAGCTCTTGTCGTAGCTCTTTAATTGAGAGCTGATGTAATAGCTTTAAATATGTCATTCTAATCAAAGCCTACCTCCTCTCGTTGAGTTGCCTATAATCCCACTTCTGACACCAATTGTAATAACTTAAGTGAGGCAACTCAACGAGGCACATCGATATTTATTGACAAGACATCAAAGGTACACAAACAACATCTATCTTAGTCACAGTTTTTTCACTTCGGCTCTCAACTTGGGCGGAAATCGTTCTCTCTTCATGTCAACATCCTGTTCTGGTTTGGTTACTAGAAGTGCGCATCTCTGCACTAGCCTGGATGGTGGTGCGCATGGAAAAGTCATAACAATACTAATTGCAATATTAAATGTTTAAACGTAACCATTTTAGAAGTTACACTGCAAAGGCTTTCCTCCAAGCCAATAATATTCCAATAGTTTAGCTCAAAAGATCAATGTAAAACGTTACGACCTGAGCTGTGTTTTTTCTTCACTGTTGGGGGGGGGGAATTAAAAAACTTTCTATTCTAATTGCCATGTAAACTTACATTGAGAACTAACAGAACGAAAAAGCAACTCTTCAGATTGATAGTCTTTACCCGAACGTTCATATTCGTAATTACACAAAATATTCCCAAAATGACTTCGGGTATACATCCTCCATTAAAAATTATTTAACCGAGCGAGGCTCGGTCACCTGGTACTAAAAGTAATATTGGGTAGATTTTTTAAAATACATTTTAAAAATTCATTTTTCATAAATATTAGGTCTAAAAGAATAAATTAAAGTATTAGCATGTCTTTAATTATTAGAATTTTTCAAACAATCTTTTTTTTCCCTTTAATTGATTTGTTTAAATGAGAAATGTTGTTGATGTTGATATCAAAATATTATTTCTATACTCGTAACTTTCTTTTTAACTATATTAGTCATTTTTTTAAAATTTATTTTTGGTTAACTTTACCATTGTCATATATATTGTAATAACTTAAGTGAGGCAACTCAACGAGGCACATCGATATTTATTGACAAGACATCACAGGTACACAAACAACATCTATCTTAGGCACAATCTCTCCATAGTGGCTCTCTACTTGGGCGGAAATCATTTGTCTCCTAATATCAACATCCTTTTCTAGTCTGGTTACTAGAAGTGCACACCTCTGCACTAGCCTGGTTGGCAGTGCGCATGGCGGAGTCATAGCAATATATATATATATATACATATATACATATATATATACACATATATACATATATATCAGTGTGGAGAAGGAGTTTTTAATCATATATCATATTCGATTCTGTGGTAACAATTGCTGAAATCGCTGACTAAGAAGAGTATAGCATTTTTTATGGATGTGTAAACCCAGCTATGACCTACATAATTTGTAATACATGACACACACAAAAACTCTTGTCTGCTTGGAATTTATTAATCAATTTATTAATTTATTAATTCCGTAAGGATCAATAAAGCAGTCTTAGTCTTAGTCTGAATTTATTTAACTTTTTGTTGTTAAATAATTCCACAGTCTTTATAAGAGCTCCAAAAAGAGACAAAATAAAAAAAATTATTTACCATTATTTAACAGATCAATGATCTTCTTATTCAGTTCTTTAGATAGTTGATTTGTAGCCTTTAAATATCTGCCTATGTGGATGTTAGGTGTAAACTTGACCAGGCTTTGTTCCCCACACCCAGTTGGTAATGTTAAAAGAGATGTGAGACTTTGTACAGTTGATCCAATTAGGTCACCTAAAAAACAGAGGAAAAGTTTGGTGATTAAATCATGATGGACAAGAATCAGGCTCTTGACAAAATGTTATTATATATTTTTATACATAATACACTTTGTCTATGAGATAATAAGAAATACACTTTGTGCTGTCTATGAGATAATAAGAAATACACTTTGTGCTGTCTATGAGATAATAAGAAATACACTTTGTGCTGTCTATGAGATAATAAGAAATACACTTTGTGCTGTCTATGAGATAATAAGAAATACACCTTGTGCTGTCTATGAGATAAGAAATACACTTTGTGCTGTCTATGAGATAATAAGAAATATACTTTGTGCTGTCTATGAGATAATAAGAAATACACTTTGTGCTGTCTATGAGATAATAAAAAATACACTTTGTGCTGTCTATGAGATAATAAGAAATACACTTTTAGCTGTCTATGAGATAAGAAATATACTTTGTGCTGTCTATGAGATAATAAGAAATACACTTTGTGCAATCTATGAGATAATAAGAAATACACCTTGTGCTGTCTATGAGATAAGAAATACACTTTGTGCTGTCTATGAGATAATAAGAAATATACTTTGTGCTGTCTATGAGATAATTAGAAATACACTTTGTGCTGTCTATGAAATAATTAAAAATACACTTTGTGTTGTCTATGAGATAATAAGAAATATACTTTGTGCTGTCTATGAGATAATAAGAAATATACTTTGTGCTGTCTATGAGATAATATGAAATATACTTTGTGCTGTCTATGAGATAATAAGAAATACACTTTGTGCTGTCTATGAGATAATTAGAAATACACTTTGTGTTGTCTATGAGATAATAAGAAATACACTTTGTGCTGTCTATGAGATAATAAGAAATACACCTTGTGCTGTCTATGAGATAAGAAATACACTTTGTGCTGTCTATGAGATAATAAGAAATATACTTTGTGCTGTCTATGAGATAATTAGAAATAATAAGAAATACACTTTGTGCTGTCTATGAGATAATAAGAAATACACTTTGTGCTGTCTATGAGATAATAAGAAATATACTTTGTGCTGTCTATGAGATAATAAGAAATACACTTTGTGTTGTCTATGAGATAATAAGTAAACAACTTTAGGAATGCAGAGCCTCAATTTTTTTCCCTGAACTGAATCAATTAATGCAAAACATATTGTACTGTTATAGATTTAGTAAGTGATTTATGCATCATATCTACTCCTACAGAATTTGAAAATCAAGAAAAAATAACATTCTGTAAATAACATGTAATTATTTTTTTTTGTTGCTGTTGTAATTTCCTTACCTGTCACTTTAACTCTAATTCTATGAGATTCTGGAACCAAAGAGTCAGGAAGTGTGAAGGCAATATTTTTTTCAAAAGTAGACTGGTTGTTGGACAAGCTTATTAAAATAGGATTATTGTAAACAACCGGAGCTCCTTCATGCTGTCATGAAACAACAAATAGAGGTCAAGTTAAGTCCTACAGTCATACTCATGGTATTGAACATTTTTCTGATTTTACAATTTATAGTGAGTTATTTGCACTTTTGAAAATATAAATAAATAAATTCAAAAATAAATAAAAATAATACACAAATAAATAAAATAAATTCTTCAATGAAACAGCCTGCATTATGATACCTTCCCCACACTCAAACACTATTTAGTTTCTTATAATTGTCTGATATGAACATCTTGTTTTGTTTTATCCCTCAGAGAAATGGGCAGGTATTAGAATTGTATGCCCAAGCAAACAATTTGGGCAAGTGAATTCTAGTAACACTTTGTCTTGTTTCTTCAATTTCTTTTTTTTCTTCTTCTTCTAGCCAGCTTTATTGCTGCTGAGCTGTGAGTTCTTTTGCAGACTTTGCCAAGGAAAAATAGTGTGCTGTTTTCTTAATTTGTTCAGCTTTGCTGTACAGGGTGTTGGTTATGTTGGGCTGTAGTGGAAGTAGGGTCTGCCTAAGGTGGATTAGGAAGGGGCATTCAAAGGGGATATGGTTTACGGTTTCATAAGGGTGGGCGCAGTGTGGTTGTGTGAAATTTATTTTGTTCAGATGGTCCTAGTTAAGCTAAAAACAATTTCAAAGTATCAATATATAAGTCTAAAGGACAAAGGAGTGATTTCTATAAATTCATTGACATATATATATAAACCTTTAATTTACCATGAAAACATTCAATAAACTCTAGTGTTGACTAGATCTACTTACTCTGACGAGAATCTGCCTTACAATAGCATCAGCTGCCATATTACTTCTAGCTGAAACTTCAATGTCCAAAGCGCCCACAATCAGTGCTGATAAGGAGAAATACACTGTTCTTTGTTCATTATATCTTACCTAATGGTCAGATAGGAGAGATAGTCTGTATTGATTTGTCTATTAGGTAATGTCGTTTGAATGTCATTATTACAACTGACAAACAGAAAACAATACAGTGTCATATAATATTAATAAAAAAAACAACAACACTTGTCTATTAGAGAGAATGCAAAGCATGCAGTAAATTGTTGAATATGTATAGAAGATGATTTAAAAAATTTTGACTTCAACACTAAGCTTTTAGACGACAAAGCCTTTGCGGGAAAAGATTTCTCTATTGGTAACATTATCTCGGTATTTGATTGTAGGATTCTCCTCAGCCATCACTGCTCAGCCTCTTTTCAGCCTGATAGGCCTGTTCAGGAAGGTGGGGCTAGTTGTCACAATATTCAAATTTTTATCTTTTAAACATATTTAGAATTCATTGATTCTCACCAAACTTAGCATGTTGTAACTTAAACATTCAGACAACAACTAAAGCAAATGAAATTAACTTTATCGCTTTATGTATCAGAGTTATACAAAAGAAACGTGGTTGGGTTAAGGATTTGACATCTTTCCCCACACTGGGATAAGTTGACAAAGGGCATGGGGTAAAATGTCACATTAAAAAAATCGCCATATCTTGCTTTGTCTTATCTTATCTTATCTTATATAATACAGACGTTACTTCAAAAAAGAAGATAATTACGTCCTACGCTTAATGTATTTAGTCATGCATATTAACCAATGACTTAAATTCTGCCAAGTCACTGGTTTTCCTGGCTAGCTCAGGCAACCCATTCCATGCTCTAATAGCACTAGGGAAGAAGGAGTATTAGCACAAATTTGTCCTATCATATGGGACGAGGAATGTGCCTTTATCTTTGTGTCTTTCAGAGTATTTTATTAAATTTTGTTTTTGTATTTGAAGATTATGGTTCAGTGTTTTATGTATAATTGCTATTTTACTTTTGAGTCTTCTGTTCTGAAGGCTTTCTAAATTTAGTTATTTTACTAAACTTGGTTATTGTAGTAGTTTCCTTGACTTGTCGTTGTGAAAGAATTATATATATGTGGAAATTCTTAAATGTTTTGGACCAAACAAGGAAAGCTGTAGGTTTTTCTTCAAAATATTTTTTTTTTCTATATAATATTTGTAAACTATCTGTTCACTTCTCCCAGAAATGCATCCACCTCCAACCTTTCTAAATAGTAGGACTAGAGAACTTCTTTCTTAAACTAATTGTTGTGCTCGGAGGACAGATATTTTCTGTATGTTGATGCAACCTTTGAAAACAACATTTTTTACGGAGAAAGTCGATGAACACTATTTAGGTAGCATCCACAAAAAAGAATAAAAAAATTTATTATTAATAAACAAATATTAATATTCAAATTTGTTTCAAAATGCTTAATCTTCATTGGGGCTAATTGTCACAACTTTGACCAATTACCCCAACCCGTGTGACAACTTGCCCCACAACAATTTTCAGAACATTTATTCCATTAACATTTTATTGGGTCGAGCTTTAATAAAAAAAAACTAATTTCAATGTGTAACTAATACATGTCATAGAGACATGAAACAATGTAATGTTAGACAATCATTTCAACAGTATAAGTGTTTTAAAACAAAATTACGCAAAATTAAAATTCCACTTTCAGAACAGTCAAAACAATGATTCCTGATAACTTCAAAATGTGAAAAGGTATCAACTTCATTTTATAACTATTTGTATATGTTTCCGTAAACATCTCAAATGTAGTTTCACATTTTTAATAGCGCATCAAATTATACCGATATAGTGTTTGTGACAACTTGCCCCTGTGACTTTTCGCCCCATCTTCCCCTACTTATTGTTTGACTGCTCCGTCTTTCAAATCCAACATGCAGCACCATGACATGCACCTCCGTCGCTTGAGATAACACTGTCTGAATAGATTAACTTTTCTATTTGTTCAAGAACAATAAGACCAATGGTGATGGGGATACTTGGTCACCTGCAGCCAAAATGGGCGTCTTTATCTGTCATCTCATATTTACATAAATATTATTTCAAAATACTTCTATGACGTCTGCAAAATCGAACTCTGGTTTACGTCATGGAAACCCAAAAGCAGCCTGTTTCATGTGTTTTTATGACATCGTCGATAAGTACAAGTAAGAGCATTAATTAAGGTATACGAGACACCCTTATGTCACACCCGTTTTGATGTTAGAATTTTAGCGTCCCAGCACAGCTATTGGAGTGACATTGACAGGGGCTCCCATTTCCTGGATCGCCGGTTTCAGCCCCTTGAAGCCGACAAATGTTAGTTTTCCTGATAGCCATTGGCTCCAGGCCATGCACCCGTTTCTGATCTGTGCTGAGTCGCTTCTTGCTGATTAGGTGTTCTTCTACACATCCTTTATATATGCCCAGATTCACCACAGTTCCAGCAACGGATCCTGGTCGCACGATGAGCTCCCTGTGACCGGCTTGGCTTATACTCTTCGAGAACCTCCGTCATCCGTCTGAGTACTTGGGTTAGATCTTCTTCCTGAACTTCCAGTCTAAGACCATGATGACTGTTAATGGATGCGTTCTTAGAGGCTTCATAGGACAGAGCGTACACAAGGGCTTCGCTGGCCTTACGCTTGCCACTAACTCTAATAACTTTTTTTTAGCTCTGGATCTCGAACGGCATCGATGAAGGCATCAGTGACGATTACTTCGAGGAACTCCTGTGCTGCTGTGGGGTATGCCAGATGGGCAAGTCGTGCAATGTCCGTCTTTAGCTCTTGTAGGGTTTCACTGACCCACTGTTGTCTGGTCTTCAGCTGGACCCTATAAACTTCCTGTAAGTGCTCGTCCCGTATCGAAGCTCCATAGCCTGGACGAGCGGTACGTGCCGTTTTGGCGCCGCCGTTTTGGCGACGCCGTTTTGGCGCCGTCGTTTTGGCGACGGGACGTTTTGGCGCGAGCCGTTTTGGCGACGGGACGTTTTGGCGCGAGATATCATTTGACGATAATTTAATAAGCACGTAGCTTTTATAACAATGTTCATTTCACTCTACCATAATATTGTATGTATAGTATGAATTCTAACACCGTTCAGCGAATTGTTTTTTTTTTCAATTATAAAGGTTTTGCTTATTTCATGAATATAGGCCTATAATAAGTCAGATTCCTGAATGGTAATGACATGCTATATGTGAGTTCTGCTAATCGCACTGGATGACATTTTTCGATTTCTTTCCAAAATATTTTTTTCTATTTGACATTAGTGTAATATATTAAAGTGTGACACTTAGCTAGTTCGTATAACAAAAACCATGTTAACATCTAAAGCTCTATTACGCTGAATGACGACAATAACTCCACACATAGTAAAGATCAAGACACGGAATGTGGTCAGTACAAACTCTAATGTGAATCCACAAATATAAACAAACACTCTGGGCGACAATAGATAGAAACAAATTCACGACACTAAGATACTTTGAAAAGATATATTTTGAGAAATTGGGTAGGGGTGATTTGGGTGACACATCTCGCTTTGACGCAGGTAGAGTTGAACAAACGAAGACTTATTATTAGCAAGTGTTTGGTATGTATAGCTGGAGATACCATACAGTCATTAAATAAACCAATGTTAATGTAAACAAATAATTGCATCAATTTTTAGTCTATCATCGTTTCATTTTGTTTTTTTTTTTGTTTTTAATTTTAAAGTAATATCTTAAAAAACTTTTTTTTGAAAATAAAAGTGTGCCTCTTAATAAACACACATACACAAGCCAAAATGTTTATTAAAGAAAATGATGTGAAAAACAAACACACAATTACATTTAGTACGTGAAAAATATGTCTTAACACAAACACTCATGCAAAACATAGATATGAATAATTCTTTTAAAATAAATAATACAATAAACGTACATAATGTATTTCGCGCCAAAACGTCCCGTCGCCAAAACGGCTCGCGTCAAAACGACCTTCGCGCCAAAACGGCGGGGCCAAAACGGCGTCGCCAAAACGGCGGCGACAAAACGTCCTTCTTCGTGGACGAGAGCAGCATAATCCTGCTGGTTTGGAATGGATTGGAGTACTTCGGAAGCCTTTCCTCTAAGGGCCAGTACTAAAGCGGTCGCTTTTTCCTCCTCGCTTTCCCATTTGTTGACCTTAGTAGCTGCCTCAAACTGTCTTCTGTAGATTGACCAGGAGACGGACCCATCAAACACAGGAGGTTTCATCTTTACAAGCCCTTCGGGTAACATTGATCCTGTATTCATCTTTACAAGCCCTTCGGGTAACATTGATCCTGTATTACTCACCGGCGCCTTGCTGAGCCCTTCTCTAACTTGAACTTTCAGTTCTTCTATGTCTTTTTCAACCACATCGACTCTCTGGTTCATGGTGACCTCCATCGTGGTTATCTTCTGGTTAACCAATACCAATTCAGTCCTGATCCCTGAATCCAGTGTGTCTATTTTGTCCTGCATGGTTCTAATCCCTATATCAAGTGTATCCATCTTTTCCTGCATCTTACCTAGGAGTTCCATCTTTTCCTGCATCTTACCTAGGAGTTCAGTTATATCTGGCCCTACTTCGAATTGATAACTGTCCGGGTCTTCTTCTTCCTCAATCAGGGCTTGCCGGAGACGAGCTGTAAGTGTCTCCTAGCTACCACCAAGCTTTAGACCTCGATACCGAAGCTATTGTTTTAATTCTTTAATCAAGAGTTGGTCTAGTTGTTTCATAATAGGGGAAGCCATTACTAACTTGCCTCCCGTTCGTTGAGTCGCCTACAATCCCACTTCTACACCAATGTTACAACATTTAAAGAAGGCAACTCAACGAGGTATGGGAACAAAGTCAATACAAAGTTTAATCAACATAGATCACCAAAAACAAGGCCCATCCATAGACATATATATATATAGACTGGACGATAAAGTAAAAATTATTATGGGAAACATTTGGGAAAAGATAAGTTTGTATGAGCTATACAGCAGTTATGAGCAGTGTAAAATTAAAAGTATTTATAGTTGGTTTTTTTTTTCAGCCATAACCTATACAATTGATAGAACCCCTTCTGTATTATTATATCTCTAATCGTGCCTACCAAATCTAGACTCTATGTCAGGCGAGCATTCTGATTATCTTTTGTTATAAAATGTTTTCATTTTAGCTTATTTGGGTCTTCTGCTGAAAAAAGATCCGTTAATAGATGCCATGTTTTTTTTTACTATTAAATTTACATAATTAAAATAATTATAAATAGTTTTAAATACTAGATTTAGATCTAGTCTATATAAATACTATAGTAAAAAAAAAATACTACTTACTACTAGTACTATACTACTAGTACTATACTACTATACTATAGTCTAGACTAGATTGTCACTAGATCTATAATCTATACTTATACTAGATCTAGTCTATAGTCTGCATGCATAGATGATAGACTGACTAGTTTAATAGTTAGTAGTAAAAAGTATGAAAAGTATTAGACCTAGTTATTACAAATATTAGTCATATTTATTTGATTTAGATTCTATCAATATTAACTTAGTCAGTCACAGTGATACTGAATTATTTTGACTTACTGAAACTGAAAGTTACTGTGTATAATATTCATTTTTTTTCAACCTTTAGAATTTATCCTTGGCCTATCGTACTACGAACATTAGAGCACGTTCTGCTCATTTTCTTTGACTTTTTTGACTAAAAACTAATTCTAACAATTTGAATCGATAAGACGACCGCCATACATTAATAAAGAAGCCATGTCAACAAACATAGATCCACATCACAAACCTATATATATTTGCCTATGTCTATGATTATGAAACAAAGGCAAAATATTGGGAATATGGCAGTTTTGTACTTTTCAAAACTAAAGATCATAATTATATATTGGCTGAAATGTTGGTCCAAAAATTTATAGCTCAATTGCCGCCATTTTTTTTCACATAGATATAGTACATAAAACATATTTGACTTCCCCCAAATAAAAATAACTTCCTACTTCCAGTCTATATTTATTTATGTCTATGGGCCCATCTCAATCTTCTCGTACTTCCTCTTCTTCTCTCCCCATTCATTTAGTCTATCCTCGTGCGCTAGTGCGCAACCATAGAGTCACTACAGAACATGGTCATTACAATACAAAAAAAGTTTTTATTTAGATTAGTATGCCTCATATTTAATGTGAATTTTTAAAAAATTTTTCCAAAGCTTACATCAACTCAATCTGTTTGTCTGGTTCAAAAGTTTCTACACGTCATTTCTTCGACACCCAATCTCGGAGCTGAAGTTTTGCACAATTATTTCTTTCACCTGACAACACAAGATCAATACAAATAACTTACCAATTATTTAATTAACTATGGTAATTTATTATTTTGTTTCGTATCACGAACAAGAGAAAGAAATTGTACTGAAGTTGGGGTATAAGCTCAATTAGTACCGTTTTGAGGCTTAGTGCTGGCTTGAGAAACTTGAGAAGGCTTTACGCCACGAGTTCAAATTCAGGTCGTTCACCTATTTTTTATAAATTCATTTAAAAAGCGATCACCCAGATACCCCGTTCTTTCTCCCTACCCCCCACCCCCACACAAACACCACTTTCCAGGTGGTCCATGCAAGTGAAAATATTATTACGTATTTAGAAAGCTTGTAGCATGTAAGTGCGCTAAACAAAACAATTGGTAAAGATATTTCTAATCGCAAAGATATATTATTGTTAATCTAGAGTCTAGATTTATTACAAATTTAATTATATGACTGATCCAAACTAAATAATGCACTTAATATAAGCTCTTTCTTTTTAAGTATTTTTTTATATTTTTGCTTGTTATTTATAGACGTATAGGCCTAATACATGTCCATCTAGATCTAATCTTTTATTACAAAATACAGGCGTTCCTTTTAACAGAAGATAGTCTTATTAGAAAGTAGTAAATGTTTAGAATATAATTTTGGCCTATAAGCTAGAGCGAACAGGACGAGGTAATTTTTACAAAATCATATTGGGTAAAAATTGCGAATAAAGAATTGTCTATAGTTAATTTAGCCGCTGCGGTTTCGATAATGAATATATCCTGCTCTCCTAGTTCCAAGGTATGAAATATAAAGTTAAATTTTCGCTTTATGGAAGTGGGAAAATTAGTGAAAGGTGAGTCAATGAATCAATCAGTCAGGGCATTTCTAAATATAATATAGCTATTATAATTAGACCCTAAATGTTTAAATTTCTTTTTTTATATTATATTTTCAAAAAGCCTCAGGACTCTCCCGACTTACACCGTCCTCCAGAGACTTTAGCTGGATAAAAGGAGAGCTAAGGCGCAAAAGAATTTTTTTTCGTCGGGTGGGGCATACACTTGGAAAGGGAAGTTACATGTTATGTCATTATACATACAAAGTTACATGTTATGTCATTATACATACAAAGTTACATGTTATGTCATTATACATACAAAGTTACATGTTATGTCATTATACATACAAAGTTACATGTAGATAAATGTAAAGAACTCACCAAACAAACAACAAATAATAAAACATATTCAGGAAACTAATTGTTGTAAGAAATGAATTTTAGTTTGCATGATATTGCGTGCAAGGGGACGTGTTAATACATTCTATTTATGGTATTAGTATGTTATGCGTTAGAGTAAGGTTAGGTTCGGCAGAGTCGATAATAGAAAATCGGACAAGGAAAAGTTTTGCATAAATAAATACATTGATGAGAGATCTTGTTCAATAAAACATCATAGAAAGTATGTAAATGTCATCATGTGGTAAATGTTAATTAATTAGCATGCTCACATTTAGATATTGGATGACTAATGTCAATAGTTAGAATATAATCAAATAGAAAAACAGAATAGATTGGAATAGAGGATTGAAAGTGTTCAACTTCTATGTTCAGAATTAAATCTAGTCATTGTGAGTTCACAACATGTATAAGAAAGTGGCAAGTGCAATAGGTGAACTCAGAAAGTGGTAAGTGCAATAGGTGAACTCAGAAAGTGGTAAGTGCAATAGGTGAACTCAGAAAGTGGTAAGTGCAATAGGTGAACTCAGAAAGTGGTAAGTGCAATAGGTGAACTCAGAAAGTGGTAAGTGCAATAGGTGAACTCAGAAAGTGGTAAGTGCAATAGGTGAACTCAGAAAGTGGTAAGTGCAATAGGTGAACTCAGAAAGTTATTGAAAATAAATATGATAGACAAAGAAGAAGTAGTGACCTGACTTTCGTAGGGACAAGAAATGACCGCTTGACTATTTAGTCAAAAACATTGGATAGTTAAATAGAACGATGGTCTGTGAAATCGTTTGCATTTTTTCTTGTCGGATATTGACTTACAACTTGGCTTTAGTTCAGTGAATATAAAATAGGAATATGACTCTGAAAGGGGAAGATAGATGGACGGTCAGATCTTGAATGTATAGTTTTTGTCTTTGTGAGGAATACTAAGGGGGATAAATGAGTTAAATATCAGTGGGGCTTATTCTCACAAACATGACTCGGACCACAGTGGGAGTAAGAACGTTTGTAATGAATGAATTAGTGTGTACTCATTCAAAACTAAAATAGTAGTGAAATAAACATTTTCTACATTAAAACAGTGTATGCCTGAAAGTTACCTAAATATTTGATGTTTGATTTCCAGGTCCAGGTGTGACAGGTGTCAAGAATGGGTTTTCTTTTAAAGAGACGGTGACCTACATGAAAAAATATGTTGTACATTTATTAATTAAAATTTCGAAGCATTTTAAAGATTGTTTTATGTATATTCCTAAGTGATATAAAATGACTGTCTAATAATACTAATATAATACTTTTCTACTAATTAAAGGAAGATATTATATCTTTAATTTTATATTTGAGATATTTTCTTTTATATCTATTGCAATTCACTCTGTTTAGACAAAAGTTTGTACACGCTATTTCTCCCAATCTCGAATCAAGCTGAAATTTTGCACACTTATTTCTTGTTTCTGACAAAACAAGAATCAATTTAAAGAAATATCCAATTAGCTAATTAACAATTGGTCATTTATTATTCTGTTTGGTATCGAACAAGGAAAAGAAATTTTACTAGAAAGATGTGACATAAGTTGAACTAGTCCCTTTGTATTTTATATAGAGAGAATTAGATTGTGGCTTAAAAGTTTCAAACTGACAATATTATCAAAAGCACTTCGTTGGCACAGTAGTTAGTGTTTTGACCTGATGAGGATTGAGCCCTCGAGTTCGAATTCTTCACGCAATTTTTTTTAATTTATAAAATCCATTTAAAAGCGATCACCATAGCATTGAGGGAGATAACCCCTTCTTTATTCTCCTCCCCCTTTCCCAATTTGTTCAGACAAGCGATAAGATCATACTGTATTTGGGAAAGCTAAAAGCATGTAATCGCTAAACAAAATCAATGGGTAAAACTATTTCTAATAGCACAGATTTATTGTTGTTGGTCTAGATCTATTACGAGTTTAATGACATTTGTTCTAAAGAAATTGATATTTATAAATGTTCTTTGTTTCCTACCATTACATCCACTGGAAGATAATTAAAAACTGTGGCCTGGACAATAAACTGTTCATACCGTGTGATTGAGCGAGGGTAAGTCAGACTTACAAAAAATGGTCTGAACACACGAAGCTGTAGATTAAATGAAAGTACGATTTTTATATTGATAGACCTAGAGTACTTTTACATTTAAACTGTTATTCAGATGTATAATATATATATTTATTAAAAATACAGATAAACACAGTAATAACTAATATTTAGAAAAGAAAACAAAAAGTTGTAAATAACTTTTTGTTTATTGCAAACCTTTGAAGTAGTTGGTGCCACGCCGAGACCTGTGTTCGGGTTAGTTGCAAAGGCACTAACAATCCACGAAGTCATGGTGTCTGGTACTGTGGTAGTAAGTGTGGCATGACCATTGATGCTAAACAAATTCAAATTAATTATTTCCTGTGGTCTTGAGTATGTTTTATACAAAATGTATTGCATAACTTAATATATATATATATGGGGGCTTTAGAAAAACACACATATACTCATATACTTGCCCCCTATGATGTAGGCCGAGTCAATATGTATGTGTGTGAATGGGGGGACTTAAAGATATTTAGTAAAAAATTATTATGCTAATTATTAATTAATGGCCTCCTTCAGTCGCGAAGGATCATCTCATGGAAATAAGATGAATGCCTGAGCATAAGCTGTAGTCGAAACGAGGTCGCATACACATCAGTTCCCCCCCCCTCTCCATGCAGCTGATATATCCAAAGGAAAGGCAAGTACCGATACAATTTAGGGTCAGTGGCGCAGCAGGCTCTGCTGGGCTCATGATTTTTTTAAATTGTTGATTCCCGAAGCCTTTCCCATGATTGGGTAAAGCTGAATGGCAGCAGAGGTTATAATTCAGTTTTCCTTTACAAAGCCAGTCATGGCTAACGAGCCCCTCCTGCCCGAAGCCAGTTAGTCGCCTTCGCCCTTTAACCTGTTAGTAAAAACAGTTCCGCTGGACTCAGTAGTGAAGGCTTATATATATGACCACTTCCACTCACGCCCTAAACTTAATAAAGGATACATATTCTTTTGTTAGTGTCGTATATGTTTATGTTCTATTTAAATTCAAAGTCTTAGTCATAGTTTTCAAAAGTTTTGTACAATTTTATAGTTTTAATTGCTGAAATTTTGATTAAGCGATTTTCCCTTCTTTCTCTTGGGGTTATATAGCCAGACAAGATCATGTTCTACAAAACCCGCAGAGTTGGCCCTTCTATCGTATCTGGTTTATCCTACTCCGTGCAATAGCATGAACCTTTTCTAGTCTCCTCCGAAGTCCTGTTAAATATTCCCTTGCTGTTGTTGATTGGTGTCCTAACTGTCCAAATAAGAGATCTGCTGGCATCCTAAGTTCTCGACCAAACAATAATTTGGCTGGCGTGTAACTTGTAGTTGCATGAACTGCTCCTCTATAAGACATGAGGAATAGGGGAATGTAGTCATCCCAATCATTTTGCTGTTCTGCTGACATTTTAGCCAGATGCTGTACCAACGTACCGATGAAGCGTTCTACCATCCCATCCGATTGAGGTCGTAGTGGTGTCGTTCTCGTCTTCTCAATATTTAAGAGTTTACAAATCTCCCAAAATATAAGATTCAAAGTTGCGTCCTTGATTTGAATGTAGTTCCATTGGGACACGAAAAAAACTAATCCAATGTCCTACCAAAATATCAACTATTGTTGTGGTTTCCTGGTTGGGCATCGCGAAAGTTTCTGGCCATTTACTAAAATAGTCCATTACCACTAGAATGTATTTGTTCCCTTTGTTAGTCTCAGGAAAAGGTCCATCTACGTCCAGTGCGATTCTCTCAAATGGTACACCTACGTTGTACTGTTGTAAGGGTCCTCTAGTTCGACGTTGCGGGCCTTTAGTTGCCTCACACCGGTCACATTTCCGGCACCAATCTTCTACGTCTTCCTTGTACCGACACCAATAAAACCTTTGTCTGACTTTTATCTAACGTTTTGTTAACGCCTAAGTGACCACCTGTGGAGCCGTTGAGCATTTCATGTAGCACTTCTGGGATTCTAATCTTTGGTAAAACTAGTTGTACTCGTGTCGAGGTCCCATCGGTGGATTGCCACATCCGTTTTAGGACGCCGTTGTCTATCATCAGAGTCCCATTGTGCCCAGTAAGCCTTGGTAATCTCTCCCGTGCAAGAAATTTGATGCCAATCAAGGAGTTGTCCAACTTCCTTCCATTGCAAAATTGGGGCTATATCTTTGTCATCCTTTTGTTCTCTGCGTATCGTTTCTTCAGACCAAGACTCCGATGCACTTAGCTCCACAATCCAGGGCTCTTGTTTTTCCTTCTACTTTTGTGCAATGCTTACACTCCTGCTACAAGGTCGTCGTGACAAAGTGTCAGCATTCAAATGGGCTTGCCACTTCCTGTGTTGTGTTTCGAAATCATAAGTCTGTAACCTTTCTAACCATCTAGCTACTTGACCTTCCGGATTCTTGAAAGAAATCAGCCATTGGAGGGCCGTATGGTCTGTTCTAAACTTAAATCTTTGTCCACAGAGATACTTGTGAAAATGCTTAATGTAGTCCATCGCAGCTAACAACTCACGTCTAGTCACACAATAATTTTGTTCAGCTTTTGTGAAACTTCGGCTAAAGTAGCCTACCACTCTCTCGCTACCGTCCACTTCCTGTGATAAAACAGCACCGATCCTTGTATTGCTAGCATCCGTGTAGAGCATAAGAAAACATGGTCGATGAGACGAGAGCCTCTTTCAATCTCTCAAAAGCTTCTTGGCAATCTGGCGTTCATTGAAATTGCGTCTTCCTCTCGGTCAATTGGTGAAGGGCGCTAGCGTCTGTAGTAGCTGCAAAGACCCAAGAAGCTTCTGAGCTCATGAAGATTAGTAAGTGTAGGCCAGTGTAGGCCAGTGCTTGACGACTTCCGTTTTTTCTGGATCCGTGCTTACCCCGTCTTTGAATACAATATGTCCCAGATATTTAACTTTCCTCTTAAAGAATGGGACGGATTTAGTTTCATTCCCGCACTTCGAATACGTTGCATCACTTCCCCTCAAGGTATGTATGTGTTCATCAAATGTCTTTCCGAAGACTATAATGTCATCTAGGTAAACATGGCAAGCATTCCAATTTAAACCCCGCAAAACTCGTTTCAACAGTCTTTCAAAAGTTGCCTCTGCATTGCAGAGCCCTAAAGGCATAACCGTAAATTGCCATAGTCCGTTTCCAGTGGAGAAAGCTGTTTTCTGTTTATCATCAGGGTGTAAACCTACTTGCCAGTAGCCGCTTTTGAAATCTAGGCTTGAAAATATATGAGCCCCAGAAAGAATGTCTAATGTGTCATCGATACGGGGCAGAGGATAGTTGCCTTTTTGTGTCAAGTTATTTCAAGTCCTGTAGTCAACGCAGAAACGCAGAGAGACATCTTTTTTCTGAACTAGAACAACAGGCGAGCACCATGGGCTGTTAGACGGCTCTATAATTCCTTGTTCCTTAATTTTTTCCAACATGTGAGCGGCCTCTTGTTGCTTTTCTAATGGTAGTCGCCGCGGTGTTTGCCGGATTTGTCTAGTGTTACCATATTAGCCCGGCCACGTTCTTTTTCCACTGGACAACAGGTGGCTATAACAATATTCTTTTGTAGGTTGCAAGCTTGAGTGTCAACGTTCATAACGCGAACAGGTACTCTCCTGTCTTCTCTGCTAACCACCAATATTCTCCCAACAGGCAGCCTTCTGCAGGCTTCCTTTGACTGCTCTATGAGGCTTGTGATAGATATGGGATCGTTACCTTCTATTGTTCCCCATATAATGGCTTCAGACTGTGGGGGTATGACGGTGTCTTCTGTTACCAAGACCCTCTTAATCTGTTCCTCTTCCAGGTTGTCCCCCAGCAAAGGAATTTCTAGATTTCCATATTGTACTGTGCCACCCCAAATGTTCAACGTTAATCCAAATAATTGCATAAAGTTTAGTCCCAGAATATACTCATCCATGATATTGGCGACCAAGAATTCGTGACTAAAAGGTTGGTTAGCTATCTCAAACTTTACAAAGGTCTGTCCTAAAATCGGCAACAGTTCACCACTAGCTGTTTTTAGTGAATAGCCACTTGTTTCATGAATCACGAGATTCTCTACGAGACTATGGTGAATTATTGGTGAATTATTGATCTAATAGAAATCTGCAGAAATCTGCAGAAACGAACTCCTACTTTCCATTGTACACTCAGACTTCTATTTTTACCTAACCCGGCCACTGGGATAATAAGTTTAGGGCTTCCTGTGAATCTTGCTGCCTGTCTCTGCCCCACGAGACCGGCAGAATCTAGTTTTCCTGGTTCTGAGATTGGGCGGTGGCTTGCTGGTTACCCAATCCATCTCTTCCTCTCAGACGGCCTGCAGTTCTTCGAGTACAGTTCCTTTGAATATGGCCAGGACCATCGCAACTCCAGCAGCGAAAGACCGATATGTTCTGCCTGGATATCTGCTGAGACCGCCGGTCCTCTATAGTTTCCACCACCTGTCTGATAATATGGGTGAGGTCCTCCTTCTGCACATGGAGACCCCGACTGAAATAGTATGTTTTCGCTGTGTCTTTAGCTGCCTCAAAAGATAAGGCGTATATCAAAGCATCGCTTGCCTCTCGTTTCCCACTCAATCGGATGGCCTTCTTCAATTCGGGGTCATGAACACCATTGATAAACGCGTCCGTTACAAGAACGCCTAAGATCTCCTGGGTCAAGGTCGGATAAGCCATCAACTCTTGTAGGGTCTCTCCTGGTTTTTGTTGCCGCGTCTTCCATTGCACCCTATAGACCTTTATGTGTTCGTCCCAAGTTCGCAATTCCATAGTTCTAACAATATATATATATATATATATATATATATATATATTATATATATATATATATTTGGCCGGGGAGGGGGGAGAAAAAATGAAAAAATCCCCCAAACCCCCCTCCCGAAAAAAAAACCTGGCTATGCTCGTACTACATTGTATAGATTTCTAATTTAAAAGTAAGCTATTTTTTTTCTTAAACCACAAGCCTGACAGCAATCGGCATAAATCAAGAGAGAGAGACAGACAGACAGAGAGCAGAGCCTCATATATTTATTAAAAGAGAATAATCTTGAAGCCTAGAGATATAATTTAAAATGTACACAAGACAGTGGCCTCACTATGGGAGTGCGAATCGTATTGGGTCTCAACAATCAAGAGGGAAAATATGTGTTCCAAAGCAAACACGTTAAAAAAACACAAAAGAATTGATGATCTTACAATCTACATAGATTTCATTGAAACTAAATGTCCAATCGCAATCTACAACGATTTCATTGAAACTAAATGTCCTATCACAATCTACATAGATTTCATTGAAACTAAATGTCCTATCACAATCTACATAGATTTCAATGAAACTAAATGTCCTATCACAATCTACATAGATTTCATTGAAACTAAATGTCCTATCACAATCTACATAGATTTCATTGAAACTAAATGTCCTATCACAATCTACATAGATTTCATTGAAACTAAATGTCCTATCACAGTCTACATACATTTCATTGAAACTAAATGTCCTATCACAATCTACAACGATTTCATTGAAACTAAATGTCCTATCACAATCTACATAGATTTCATTGAAACTAAATGTCCTATCACAATCTACATAGATTTCATTGAAACTAAATGTCCTATCACAATCTACATAGATTTCATTGAAACTAAATGTCCTATCACAATCTGTATAGATTTCAATGAAACTAAATGTCCAATCACAATCTACATATATTTCATTGAAACTAAATGTCCAATCACAATCTGTATAGATTTCATTGAAACTAAATGTCCAATCATAATCTGCATATATTTCATTGAAACTAAATGTCCAATCATAATCTGCATATATTTCATTGAAACTAAATGATTAATCACCAAAACGTTATACTGTAGGCCACAATATACACACACACAAATTGTAGTTAATAATGTCTCGCTTACAAAAAACTAGACTGAAAAAGACTGATCCGGTTTTGAAAAGAGGAAAACATTTGACACTGAAGTCAATGCATTGATAAAGTCAAGAAGCGAAAATGGTGTGACCTCTTAGAAATCAGGCAAATATTACATGATATCACACTGTTTCTAGCAAAGCAGAAGTCGACGATTCATAACAACATTGACGACAAAATATACATTAAAAGAACACATTTAATTGGGAAACGAGAGCTGACGAGATCAGTTCTGAGAGCTTTAAAAAGATCTGCATTAGAATGGGCTTGTTCATTTGTCTAGCTCAGGAATATAATAGTTCAGCTTCTTCTGGAATCAATGGAAGAGGGCATTCGATTTTTTAAATAAAACAGTTTTAACTTACGTGTACTCAATTCAGTTGATCTATGTTGGTGTTATTCAACCAGTAGGGCGATCCCCCCCCCCTAAAAAAATGTGTGTATTTAGTAATAACTCCAAACTTGAGAATCGATGACGTAAAACGAGGTTTAACAAACTAAAAAAAAAGTAAAAGTATTAATTATCATTTCCCACCGTTTTCACCAGAGGCCTTGGTTTGTGCTTTCTAACATTTTTTGGAGGAGAATTTACAAACAAAAGTTTGAGAAACACTGATATGATGGCTACTAAAGCTTTTTGCAATCATTCTGAAAGTGTAGAAACGCACGGACTTCTTTACCTTTTTATGAAGAAGATTTAATGGAAGAAATGAACAAAATATAAACAATTACCTTCCAACCATGGCCTAATGAACTATTGATAAAGAGATAAATGTGCTTCACGTATCAACAAGAGGGACAAGTGATCTCAAATTGGTATTGAGAAGGCTCTTCTCAAATTAGAACAACATACAAATAATTGTAATAATTTATCATTTTAATAATTACTACTCATAAACATTAGTCAATGTATATATAGTTTTGTACTAATCAACTTGACATTTACAAACTAGCTAATGAAAGATTTTGTTTAGGAAAGGGGGGAGAGAGGCATTGGGAGGGAGAACTCTGAAGTAACCGGCAGACATCGACCCCAGTGACGCTGTTAAGACTAGACATTCGGTAGCGAGTTATCTACCTCTTTACACTTGTCCAGAGCCAACTCTCTGGAAAAAAGCTTCTGACTCTCTCAACAGGCTTAGTTGATGTCGCTACATCCATCTCAAATGAAGTGCTTTGCTTTGCATTGTCTGCTCTATATGCATTTGCATAGGGTGAACTTTCAAAGTTACTTGAGGACAATCTTCCAACTTTAGCTGTAGAGAAAACAACAGAGACACAAATAGGTTATTTCTAATCGTTGTTTGATTGTTACAGACATTCATCTGACAGAACTGCTACTGCACGTTTTTAATGGACTAAAGCTTCACAAAATGTAGCGATCTGATTGCAAATTTATGACATTTTTAAACGTTTTCTTTGCTTTTAGATTTGTATTATTTACATGTAACAAATTCTTTCAAAAAAACATTTGTAACAATGAAAATAAATATTAACATAAGTTCCTTTCCATCTTTGCGGAAACTTACGTGATATAAGCGTAGGAGGAGCAAAAATGTAAAAATCTGTTGCAATCGCTAAGCCCATATTCTGTCAAGAGAAGTTTTAATAAATCATTTATAGCATAACAGTGTTGAAAAATAACTCAACAAAATATATTTAACAATTATTGCAATAGGCCACTATGAACAATGAATGAATGTCAAGCGTAGTAGTCATGTACTTACTGAGAATACTTCATTGATTGAACTTCCACTGTAGGAAAGAGCAAAGTTTGAATCTGTAGGAATTTCTCCTTTGTGAAACTTGGAGATGAATGAATCTTTGACCTATAGAAAGTGAGTTGAATTAGAACACAGTTGTAAATAATGGCTAGAATATTAGCTTGTCCATCAGAGAGTTAGGCCTAACTCAAAATGTAACTCATGTGACAAAACAGTTTGGTCTTTGGATGTTCGGCTTCATATTCTAAAACAGTTTGGTCTTTGGATGTTCGGCTTCATATTCTAAAACAATTTGGTCTTTGGATGTTCGGCTTCATATTCTAAAACAATTTGGTCATTGGATGTTCAGCTTCATATTCTAAAACAATTTGGTCTTTGGATGTTCAGCTTCATATTCTAAAACAGTTTGGTCTTTGGATGTTCAGCTTCATATTCTAAAACAGTTTGGTCTTTGGATGTTCAGCTTCATATTCTAAAACAGTTTGGTCTTTGGATGTTCAGCTTCATATTCTAAAACAGTTTGGTCTTTGGATGTTCGGCTTCATATTCTAAAACAGTTTGGTCTTTGGATGTTCGGCTTCATATTCTAAAACAGTTTGGTCTTTGGATGTTCGGCTTCATATTCTAAAAACAGTTTGGGTTTGAGAGCACTCGTAGTGTAGCAGTGTCTCAGTTCTAATGGTACACTCTAGGACTCAATCAACACGTACAATAAAAAAATACTTTTTTTAATAAACTTGTATTAAGTGGAATTTGTTCGGATCAGTCATGTCATTAAATTTGTAATAGATCTAGACTAACAATAATAAGTCTGTGGGATTAGAAATATTTTAACGATAGTTTTGTTTAACGCAATGTCATGCTTTTAGCTTTGTCACTACGCTATGTTTCTATCTCTTGTCTGGCCAGTTAGAAAGGGTTCGGGGGAGAAAGAAGATCGTTTCTGAGTGATCGCTTTTTAAGTGAATTTATAGAAAAAAAAGGTGAGCGACCTGAAATCGATCTCTGGGGCTAAGGCCTCTTCAGCATCCTCAAGCCAATATTTTAACCACTGGGCCAGAGAGATGCTTATGAAAATAGGTTTTATAGTTATTTACAAACTTTTATTTCTACAAACAATAAAGGGGACTAATTCAACTTATACCAACTAATCAGACAAGTCAAATTTCCTTTCCTTTCTCGAGATACCAAACAAAATAATTAATTAGTTTGTGGTGTTTTTTTTTAATTGATTCTTGTGTTGGCAAGTAAAGAAATAATTGTGCAAAGTTTAAGCTTCCTCCAAGATTAGGTGTAAGAGAAATAATGTGTACATACATAGTACCAGACAGACAGACAAAGTGAGTAGATATAAGCTTTGTAACCAGCTAAAAATAAATTTAGTCTTTTTGACCATTTAATATAAAATTATTTTTTAAATCAAAAAGTCTAGTTCTAATGCTGTACAAACTACTTCCTGAAATAAAGTCACCTTATTTGGTGTTAAATCATTTCCTGTCTTCAGAAGAAGGACACTCTGATCCACAGCCAGGACATAGACTTGTGAATCTGAGTCAGCAGACAGCTCAAGGGAAACATTCTTTTTAATGTCAGTTTCATTTTCTTTGAAGGCTACACTGACCTGGAGATTATAGTTTCAAAACAATAGTTAAATCTATAAATATAAACTAATGCTTCATAACAAAAAGTATATGCCTGCTAACAAAGACAGATCTATATTTTATAAAAGTGTTTAGCAAGATTACATACATCAATCTAACACAAAAACTCGGCTTAACACCTAGTAAATCGACAATATAAAAACACTATAAGCAATGAGTACCAATTACATGATAATAACATATTCTCCCGGTCCAGATCTTTCAGACCAATCTAAGCCGTCACATAGACGCTCGAATTAGAAATTTCTTTTCTCAGCAACTCATTTCAAAGCTGCCAATAATCAGAACTATTAGAGCTTCACTTTTCAAAAAAGTGTAAATTTGTTTTCAATTGAAATTACTTCTTCTAGCAAAAAAAAGTGTCCTTATTTCTTGTAACTTATAATTCAGCTGGTATAGAAGTAATATCTACCATGAAATACAATGTTCGGATCCACAGATCAGTAACACTGCATAGTGAACACTATTATCAAGAAGAAATGCTTTGATTTCAGTAAACAGTTAAGACAACTGTAAACTTTTCCTCACGATAAGCAACGATTAAGCAGCAGAATATCAAGTAGAAATTCTTTAAATTAGCGATAGCAACAAGGTAGAGCTACAATTGAGTGGATTATCTTAACCACCGAGTCCATTACTTTACACATTTCTTTATTAAATGTCTGTGCACATGGTGCTTCCTGATGAAGATTACAATGCTCGTATCATGTGATAAATATTTTCTTTCAAAGTAGCGACATGCCCACTTTTTGCACCCGTTTTATAACTCACACTAGAATTGCATGCACCTCCCCTACACCGCCCCGGTCATTCAATCGATCGAATAATTTTAAAACGATAATTTACAATTTGTGATTTTGTTACTTTCTAAAAAATATCTCTCTTTTCTGTAGGTTTGCGTTTCAATAAGTTTTTTCTTATCTTATCACGCAAAGGAGTAAATTGTAAGGGAACTCGGGGTGAGTTCTTAAATACATATATATGGCTCGATGATCTAGGGTATGATTCTCAATTACACTTGTCAATACTTGCTAAACTTAAATACGAACACTTAGTATACATCAACTCTAACTCCTTATATTCACGAATATCGATAATACTTTAATACTTAATAAAGCACACAATTACATCACTCTTACGAAATACACAAAACACCAGCACCCTACTCAGACCAGGTCAGCTCTCCATCTGTTAGACTGACCGCTAGAAAACCTTATTGTCCCCCCTTCAAAATCCCGTGATTAAAACAATTCACACACCAACTAATAAAATAAACAAACACACACACAATCTCACATCTTACACACACACGCTCTTGACATCTCCCCCTTACTTCCCCAAGATTTTCCCTAAAAATCTAATTATATATTATGTACACTAAAAAAAAAAAATGACATTGATTGTTGAAGTACAACATGATAAAAAAAATACTACTTACAAATACACAGTACAGCTTACTATGTTTACGGAAGTAATTTGTTTCAATTCAAGAAACTACACCCATGAGTTTAAGTATGGAATAATGAATACTTTGTTTCTATGCATCAACATTAATAAAATCAAATCATATTTCCATTAACACAACAATACAAATTCATCAATAATAATGCATATGGAATAGTAAACTAATAATATAACTAAACTAATCTTCATCTGTTCCACTTGTCCAGTTCCTTCCCTTGTGACATCAGATTACAATGTACTGTTTATTGTTTGTAAATATAGAGTTTAAGTCTGACTTCCGATGCTTCTCAATACTGGATGAGACGACGCGTCTTGTTCAAAGTACAATTAGAAAACAAAAGAGATGAACAGTTCAGTCCATGTCATTTAGCAATAATAATAGTAGTAGTAGTAGTAATAGTAGTAACTTCTCTGACGAGACGATCATAGTTGAAAAAGTTGAACGTACATACTGGATTGCTGAAACGTGCACTGTCTGAAAACGTTACAATACCAGGTATGCTTCTGACAGAGACAATAATGTGAGTTCAAACTGTAAGCCTAGACAATGGGTCAGCCCAAAAGTTGTCTGTACCTTTTATATGCTGAATTTCAAAGTCCATAAGGTATAATATCCATCTAGCAATACGAGTATTGGTGGTTGCAGATTTGAGATACTTGAGATTCAGGTGATCAGTCCAAACAATGAACTTACGTGAATACAAGAAGTGTTCTAACTTCTTAATTCCCCATGTTAATGCTAACAACTCACGCTCCATTAAGCTGTATTTACATTCACGTTTGTAATGAATGAATTAGTGTGTACTCATTCAAAACTAAAATAGTAGTGAAATAAACATTTTCTACATTAAAACAGTGTATGCCTGAAAGTTACCTAAATATTTGATGTTTGATTTCCAGGTCCAGGTGTGACAGGTGTCAAGAATGGGTTTTCTTTTAAAGAGACGGTGACCTACATGAAAAAATATGTTGTACATTTATTAATTAAAATTTCGAAGCATTTTAAAGATTGTTTTATGTATATTCCTAAGTGATATAAAATGACTGTCTAATAATACTAATATAATACTTTTCTACTAATTAAAGGAAGATATTATATCTTTAATTTTATATTTGAGATATTTTCTTTTATATCTATTGCAATTCACTCTGTTTAGACAAAAGTTTGTACACGCTATTTCTCCCAATCTCGAATCAAGCTGAAATTTTGCACACTTATTTCTTGTTTCTGACAAAACAAGAATCAATTTAAAGAAATATCCAATTAGCTAATTAACAATTGGTCATTTATTATTCTGTTTGGTATCGAACAAGGAAAAGAAATTTTACTAGAAAGATGTGACATAAGTTGAACTAGTCCCTTTGTATTTTATATATAGAGAATTAGATTGTGGCTTAAAAACTTTTCCTCACGATAAGCAACGATTAAGCAGCAGAATATCAAGTAGAAATTCTTTAAATTAGCGATAGCAACAAGGTAGAGCTACAATTGAGTGGATTATCTTAACCACCGAGTCCATTACTTTACACATTTCTTTATTAAATGTCTGTGCACATGGTGCTTCCTGATGAAGATTACAATGCTCGTATCATGTGATAAATATTTTCTTTCAAAGTAGCGACATGCCCACTTTTTGCACCCGTTTTATAACTCACACTAGAATTGCATGCACCTCCCCTACACCGCCCCGGTCATTCAATCGATCGAATAATTTTAAAACGATAATTTACAATTTGTGATTTTGTTACTTTCTAAAAAATATCTCTCTTTTCTGTAGGTTTGCGTTTCAATAAGTTTTTTCTTATCTTATCACGCAAAGGAGTAAATTGTAAGGGAACTCGGGGTGAGTTCTTAAATACATACATATGGCTCGATGATCTAGGGTATGATTCTCAATTACACTTGTCAATACTTGCTAAACTTAAATACGAACACTTAGTATACATCAACTCTAACTCCTTATATTCACGAATATCGATAATACTTTAATACTTAATAAAGCACACAATTACATCACTCTTACGAAATACACAAAACACCAGCACCCTACTCAGACCAGGTCAGCTCTCCATCTGTTAGACTGACCGCTAGAAAACCTTATTGTCCCCCCTTCAAAATCCCGTGATTAAAACAATTCACACACCAACTAATAAAATAAACAAACACACACACAATCTCACATCTTACACACACACGCTCTTGACATCTCCCCCTTACTTCCCCAAGATTTTCCCTAAAAATCTAATTATATATTATGTACACTAAAAAAAAAAATGACATTGATTGTTGAAGTACAACATGATAAAAAAAATACTACTTACAAATACACAGTACAGCTTACTATGTTTACGGAAGTAATTTGTTTCAATTCAAGAAACTACACCCATGAGTTTAAGTATGGAATAATGAATACTTTGTTTCTATGCATCAACATTAATAAAATCAAATCATATTTCCATTAACACAACAATACAAATTCATCAATAATAATGCATATGGAATAGTAAACTAATAATATAACTAAACTAATCTTCATCTGTTCCACTTGTCCAGTTCCTTCCCTTGTGACATCAGATTACAATGTACTGTTTATTGTTTGTAAATATAGAGTTTAAGTCTGACTTCCGATGCTTCTCAATACTGGATGAGACGACGCGTCTTGTTCAAAGTACAATTAGAAAACAAAAGAGATGAACAGTTCAGTCCATGTCATTTAGCAATAATAATAGTAGTAGTAGTAGTAATAGTAGTAACTTCTCTGACGAGACGATCATAGTTGAAAAAGTTGAACGTACATACTGGATTGCTGAAACGTGCACTGTCTGAAAACGTTACAATACCAGGTATGCTTCTGACAGAGACAATAATGTGAGTTCAAACTGTAAGCCTAGACAATGGGTCAGCCCAAAAGTTGTCTGTACCTTTTATATGCTGAATTTCAAAGTCCATAAGGTATAATATCCATCTAGCAATACGAGTATTGGTGGTTGCAGATTTGAGATACTTGAGATTCAGGTGATCAGTCCAAACAATGAACTTACGTGAATACAAGAAGTGTTCTAACTTCTTAATTCCCCATGTTAATGCTAACAACTCACGCTCCATTAAGCTGTATTTACATTCACGTGGGAGTAATTTTCTGCTGAGGAAACGGACAGGATGCAATTTGTTTCCCACGTACTGTAGAGCAGCAACTGCAACAGCCTTGTCCGAAGCATCACACTGTAGATAAAAACATTTATCCGGATCAGGCAACATTAAAATGGGGTGAGACGTCAAGTATCTTTGTATACACTCCAATGCAACCTCCCCCTCAACAGTCTTAGCAACTTTAGAAGGGTGCCCTTTTTTAAGAATTTCAGTAAAGGGAGACAACAAGCTTGAAAAGTTTGGAATGAAGGAGAGATAATAATTGAGCAGACCTAATAATGATCGGGTTTCCTTCTTCGATTTAGGGTACCGTAGCTGCAGAATCTTACTGACATTGGAATTTTCAGGCTGAAGAAAGCCTTGGCCAATCTTATGGCCTAGGAATGTTATAGTTTGGAACCCAATTAGTAATTTGTTAGGCTTAACAACTTGTGTTGTTTGCTCGGTGGTGCCAGAGTTTCATCTTCTTTTTGTTCCTTCTCTAGACTCCCTTCTATTATTGTTCCTATGATAGGAGTCTTTACTTGAGTTTCTTCCCTTTTTCTCTCCTTCATTCCTCTCGTCTCTACGGCTGACACAAACAGACCTTTCACATTTCCTATTAACACATCAGCGACCGGCTGAGGAAACAGTACAACTATGAATTCTCCTTTAAGGTATGGTGTGTCAAGCATTGCCTTTGCGGTTTTGTATCTGAATACTTGCCCGTCTTCTAAGCACAAAGAGCATTTCTCTGGCAAAATATCTTTTTTATTGACAAGTGTCTCTCTTACGGCGATAACGCTACAGCCGCTATCTCTCAGGTTCGACGCCTTTCTTCCATTCAGTTTTCCTTCTATATTTAGTGATCCAATGGACTTGTCGTTCATAATGAAGTTAGCCACAC